>NC_069676.1:59110000-60310000 GCF_023699985.2 Odocoileus virginianus
GAGAGGCTTATGCATTTTGAGTATAACAAAAAATCTTTAGAGTTCTTTCAAAATTAATAAGTCATGCTGGGACTTTCCTGATGGTCCAATGGCTAAGACTCCACACTCTAGGTTCAATCCTTGGTTAGGGAACTAGATTCCACGTACTGCAACTAAGACCCAGTGCAACCAAATATTAATAACTAAATAATTTTTTTTTAAAGCGTCATGCTGGCTGCTGTATTGTTGTCATTAGCACCACTGTGAACTTCTCCAGGGCACCATTCACGGTGTGATCAGTGTAGTGGAGCCCCCTGGAGGTGTGCAAAGTGAAACAGCCCTGTCTGTCCTCCTCCATCCCCACGAGCATCGGAGGATGCTGAAGCTAAGTGACTTTGGGGTAGAAAGTCTTCCTCAGGGCTTTGATGATGCCGATCCTCTGTCATCTTTGAGAAGCCCAAGGGGAACTCTGGGCCCTCCAGGGTGTCTGCACTGATCCCCATAAACACTCCCTTCTCCCTTTCATCTGAGAGGTTGAGCGTGGCGGCAGACGCTCCCTCACTCTCTCCTCCCTTCAAACTGACACTCTCTAAGCCTTTAAGCAGCTTGTAACTCCATCATCTCAGCGCCCCTTGGAAGGGAGCAACCGGCAGATTAAGCGATTCTGGGATCCAGGCGCTAAGGAATTCGGGGCCTCTCCGGTTTCTTGGCAGGAGTTACAAGTACATGCAGAGACTCTTCTTCAGAACAAGTGAAAATAATTCCTTCCAGGGACAGAAAAAGGCATGCTTTTGGCAAAGGACTTCATAAGATGTTATCTTAAGAGACCCGCATGGGAGCCCTGGGAGGGAAGGCAAAAGTTGATAAACCAGGTGGGGAAATGGACAGATGGGTGGGGAGATGCTTACTAGGCTGACTGACTGAACTGAACTGAACTGCATTTTCCACTCCCCTGGGACTCGGAGGGAGGGATGGGAGGGGAGAGGAAAGGAGGGGAGTGGATTAGAGCAGAGATCTGCTGAAGGTGAGGCTCAGTGCCACTCCCTAAACTGGACATTTTGGAGGAAAAAATAAAATCACAGATTTAGAAAGTTAGGGCTGCAAGGGACCTCAGGTATAATCCAGTCCAACCTTATTCCTTGGATGAAAAGATCGAGACCCCAAAGGTGAGAGCTTCTCCTTGCTGGCTAGCAGGGGAGGTGGCTTTTTATACCAGAGGAGGAATTGTAATGTGTGCATTTTGGAGGACATTTTGGCAACATCTGTCAATGTTTTAAACACACATATGTTCTTGGACCCAGCAATTCCACTTCTATGAATTCATCCTACAGAAATCCTGCACATGTGCACAGAGCTGTATGTATGAGGTGCCCTGTAGCATGCACCTTTTCAAGAAACCTCAAGAAACAGCACAGGGCATGGTGGTGGTGGTTGTTGTCAGTCCCCTATTTGTGTCCGACTCTTTGCAACTCCTGGATTACAGCATGCCAGGCCTCTCTGTCCCTCACCATCTCCCAAAGTTTGCCCAAGTTCATGTCCATTGCATCGGTGATACCATCCAGCCATCTCATCCTCTGACGTCCTCTGCTCCTTCTGCCCTCTTCCCAGCATCAGGGACTTTTCCAATGAGTCAGCTGTTCGCATCAGATGACCAAAATACAGGAATTTCAGCTTCAGCATCAGTCCTTCCAAGAGTAGTCAGGGTTGATTTTCCTTAAGATTGACTGGTTCGATCTCCTTGCTATTAAAGGGACTCTCGGGAGTCTTCTCCAGCACCACAGTTCCCACGGATTAAACTGTGGGACCTTTGTTTTATGGAATACTTTACAGACACTGGGAAGAAAAGGAGGCAAATATGCATCATCGCTCTGGGAAGATTACTAGTGATGAAAAATAAATCACGTAAATCGTATGGTATAGTAACAAAATCATATGTACTTTTAAATGACACACGTCAGACTGAGAAGGACAAATAGTGCATGATATCGCTTATATGTGGAATCTAAAAACATGAGACAAATGAACTTATTTACAAAACAGAAATAGAGTCACAGATATAGAAAACAATCTTATGGTTACCAGTGGGGGAAGCAGGGGAGGGATAAACTGGGAGATTGGGATAGACATTACACACTACTGAATATAAAATAGGTAATTAATAAGAGGGCTTCCCTAGTACCTCAGCTGGTAAAGACTCTGCCTGCAATGTAAGAGACTTCGGTTTGATTCCTGGGTTGGGAACATCCACTGGAGAAGGGATTAGGCTACCCACTCCAGTATTCTCGGGCTTCCCTCGTGGCTCCTTATTATCCTGGTTGGATAATTAATAAGAACCTGTTGTATAGCACTGGAAACTCAACTCAATGCTCTATAATGACCTATACGGGAAAAAAATCTAAAAAAGAGTAGATATATGTATATGTATAACTTTACTATACAGCAGAAAGTAACACAACATTGTAAATCAACTAGCCTCCAACAAAATTTTTAGAAATAACATAAATGTACACACCTGTATTTTTATATATAATTAGCATATTTTTAGAAAGATACCTAAAGAATATCAACAGTTTAGGAAATGAAATGGGAACTAAAGAGAAGACCTTTTAATTTCATTTTATTCCCTTCTGCAAAGTCTGGAGTTTAATGTTGGGCAGGTTTTTATCAGGTTTGTGATACTTCATCACAGGGCACAGCAATGAAAGCTTTGGGCTTCTGCTTCTTGAATTCCTTTGCTGGTTGTATCCCTAAGATATGGAGCAAATGGCAAATCCCTTTTCCTCCCCGAGACTCAGTTTCCCTATCTGTAAAACACAGTGTGTGTGTGTGTGGCAGGAAGTGTGGTAGAACAGGTGGTCCCTCAGTGTCCTTCTGGGGGCAACCCCCCTGGAGTTGGGGCATGCACACGCGCGCGCGCACACACACACACACACACACACCTACGAGTTCTCATTTCTTGCATCAGGTTTCCCCCTGCACGCACACGCGCATACACACACACACACACACACACACACACGCACACACACACACACACACACACACACACACACACCCCTACGAGTTCTCATTTCTTGCATCAGGTTTCCCCCTGCTGGTTTCTTCAGGAAGCTGCTAAGAGAGAGATTCTCAAGGGTGGCTGTACACTCCATGATGATCTTTTGGAGATGTGTGGGATTGTCTGGGGCTCTGGGGACAGTGGTGTTTAACGGGCGGAGCTGAGAGAGCCTGGACATCCTCCATTGCAGGAGACAGTCCTACACAATGAAGAACTGTCCTACATCCTGCGTGACTTTTGAATGAGCCAATGAAGAAATCCCGTTCATAATTATCTGAGCCTGGAATCTCACTCTCCTTTACAAGCATTAACCAAATCACTTGAGTTTTTGTTTCTCTGTTGTTCTGGTTTGCACTGTTTTAGGATCCACTGAACTGCAGCTATCCTGTATATCAATGGATGCTCCTGCTTCGCTTTGTCTAGAGCTTTATCAAGAGTTGTTCACCATCTCATATAACCATGCCACCACTTCTGCCCACGCATATCCACCTGCATTTGTAGCCATGTCAGTATTAATTGCTCAGTTGTGTCCAACTCTTTGTGACCCTGTGGACTGGAGCCTACCAGGCTCTTCTATCTGTGGAATTCTCCAGGCCAGAATACTGCAATAGGGTAGCTATTCCCTTCTCCCGTGCATCTTCCTGATGCAGAGACTGAACCCACATCTCCTGCATTGCAGGCAGATTCTATATCCCTTGGCAAATATGTAGCCTAAGAAATCTTAGGCTTCTTTTAACAGATAGAAAACTAAATATTACTAAATTAGCAGTTGTATATGAAATATAGAGGTTTTGTTTATTTTTTAATTTTTTCTAGCTTTGAGATATTAGGTGAAATGTGATTTGATGCATGTGTGTATTGCAAAATGCTCACCACAACACTTGTTGTTTAGTCACTAAGCCATGTCTGACTCCTTTGTGACTTTATGAACTGTAGCCAGTCAAGCTCCTCTGTCCATGGGATTTTTCAGGCAAGAATTCTAGAGTGGGCTGCCATTTCCTTTTCCAGGGCATCTTCCCAGCTCAGGGATTAAACCTGCGTCTCCTGCCTTAGCAGGGAGATTCTTTACCACGGAGTCAACAGGGAAGCCCTAGTTAACACCTCCATCCCCTCATGAAATTACCTCTTTTTTGTGTGTGATGATAGCATTTAAGACCTCTGTTAACAACTTTCAAGTATATAGCACATTTTTGTGGATTATAGTCAACAGATTGTAGATTACTCCCCAGAATTTATTCATTTTAAAGCTGGGAGTATGTGCCCTTTGATCAATATTTTCCCATTTTCCCCACACCCACCTCCCTGGCCTCTGGCAGTCACCAGGCTACTCTCTGTAAGTCCAACTTCTTTAGATTCCAGATAGAAGTGAGAACATGCAGTGTTTATCTCTGTCAGATTTATTTCACTTAGCTTAATGCCCTCAAGGTCCATCCATATTGTTGCAAAGGGTAGGATTTCCTTCCTTTATGGCTGAATAACATCCTGTGTGTGTGTACATTTTTCTTCTCTTTGTTGAAGTATAGTTGACTTATACTTGTGTTAGTTCCAGGTACAGCAAAGTGATTCAGTTATATTTCTCAGATTATTTTCCATTATAGGTTATTATAAGATATTGAATACAGTTCCCAGTACTATGTAGTAAATCCAAGTTGCTCCTCTATTTTTATATATAGTAGTTTGTATCTGTTAATCTCATACTCCTAGTTCTAATTCTCCCTCCTCTAACCCCCTTTGGTAACCATAGATTTGTACGTTTTCTTTATCCATTCATGCATTCATGAACATTTAAATTGTTTCCATGTCTTGACTATTGTTAATAATGCTTCCATGAGCACAGAGGTGGCGATACCTCCTTAAAATAGTTTATTTCCTTCAGATATATACCTGGAAGAGGGAATGCTGGATCATATGGTAGCTCAATTTTTAGTTTTTTGAGGAACCTGCATACTGCTGTCCATAGTGGCTGCACCACTTCACATTCCCACCAACAGGGTATGAGGGTTCCCTTTTCCCACACCCTCACAAGTACTCACCATCCTCGTGATTTTGCTGACAGCCATTCTAGCAGGTAATATCTCGTTGTGGCTTTGACTTGCATTTCCCTGATCATTAGTGATGTTGAGCATCTTTTCATGTACATGTCGGTCATTTGAATATCTTTTGGGGGGAATGTCTATTCAAGTTGTCTGCCCATATCTTAATTAGATTGTTGGCTTTTTTGCTGCTGAGCTGTTTGAGTTCCTAGTATATTTTAGATATTAACCGTTTATCAGATAGATGGCTTGTTAACATGTTCTCCCACCCTGTAAGTTGCCTTTTTATTTTGCTGATACTTTCTTTTGCTGTGAGGAATCTTTCATGTTTGATGTAATCTCAATTTTTATTTTTGTTTTGGTTGCTTGCGTTTTTAGTGTCGTAGCTAAAAAATCTTTGCCAAGACCAATGTCAAAGCAGTTTTTCCCTCTCAGACCCCAACATCCACCTGCCCTTTTTCTTGCTCCCAAGACTTTTCCTATGCTGACTTTGTCCCACCTCTCATTAATTAACTTATTTTCTCTTAACAAATATTAATGAAATATTAATATGTTCCAAGAAATGTGCTCAGAGTGAGGGCCACAGCAGTGAAAAAAGAGATCAGGTCCCTATTTTCATGGACCTTACATTTTCATTGCAGAGAGGAGCGTCAGGTTGGTGTTCAGTTGCTCAGTTGTATCCGACTCTGTGATCCCATGAACTGCAGCACTCCAGACTTCCCTGTGCTTCTCTATCTCCTGGAGTTTGCTCAAACTCATGTTCACTGAATCAATGATGTCATCCAACCATATCATCCTCTGTCGCCCCCTTCTCCTCCTGCCCTCAATCTTTCCCAGCATCAGGGTCTTTTCCAATGAGTCCACTGTTCACATCAGGTGGCCAAAGTATTGGAGCTTCAGCTTCAGCATCAGTCCTTCCAATGAATATTCAGGGTTTATTTCCTTTAGGATAGACTGGTTTGATCTCTTTGCTGTCCAAGGGACTCTTAAGAGTGTTTTCTAGCACCACAGTTAAAAAGCACCAATTCTTCAGTTCTCAGCCTTCTTTATAGTCCAACTCTGCACATGACTACTGGAAAAACGATAGCTTTGATGATACAGACCTTTGTCGGCAGTAATGTCTCTGCTTTTCAATGTGCTATCTAGCTTTGTCATAGCTTTTCTTCCAAGGAGCAAGTGTCTTTTAATTTCATGGCTGCAGTCACATCCTCTGTGATTTGGAGCCGAAGAAAATAAAGTCTGTCACTGTTTCCATTTTTTCCCATCTATTTGCCATGAAGTGATGGGACTGGATGCTATGATCTTGGTGTTTTGAATGTTGAGTTTCCAACCAGCTTTTCTACTCTCCTCTGTCACCTTCATCAAGAGGCTCTTAGGTTCCTCTTTGCTTTCTGCCTTTAAGGTTGTGTCATCTGCATATCTGAAGGAGAGGAAAGAGGGGTAAGAGAGGAAAGAGGGGGTAGACCTGAAAGGTCTCTCTGAGGACGTGACATTTGAACTGAGTTCTGATAGTGGTGAAGAGACAATGTTTTTGTTACTAATGAAAAGCTAGTAATAAAAGTGTTTTAATGTGGAAAGCTGGGGAAAGAGTGTAGTTTCAACAACTGGGACAGCAAGTGCAAAGGCCCTGAGGCAGGGCAGACCTTGGCTGTTTCGGGAATACAAAGGAAGCCATCATGGCCCTAGTAGAGTGACTGACTAGGATGTGCTAGGAGATATGGCTAGTTGTTTTTCAGTCCCCCAGTCATGTGCAACTCTTTGTGACCCCACGGGCTGCAGCATGCCAGGCCTCTCTGTTCCTCACCATCTCCCAAAGTTTACCCAAGTTCATGTCCATTGCATCACTGATGCCATCCAGCCATCTCACCTTCTGATGCCATCTTCTCTTTCTGCCCTCCATCTTTCCCAGGATCAGGGACTTTTCCAATGAGTCAGATGTTTGCATCAGGTAACCAAAATACTGGAGTTTTTGCTTTAGCATCAGTCCTTCCAAGAGTATGAAGGATTGATTTTCCTTAAGATTGACTGGTTTTTGGCACTCTGCCTTCTTTATGGTCCAGCTCTCACAACCATACATGACCACTGGGAAGACCATAGCCTTGACTATACGGACATTTGTCAGCAGAGTTATGTCTCTGCTTTTCAACACGCTGTCCAGGTTTGTCACAGTTTTCCTGCCAAGAAGCAAATGTCTTCTGATTTCATGGCTGATGTCACCATCTGCAGTGATTTTAGAGCCCAAGAAGAGGAAATCTGTCACTAATTCCACCTTTTCCCCCCTCTATTTGCCATGAAGTAATGGGACCGGATGCCATGATCTTAGTTTTTTTAGTATTTAGTTTTAAGCCGGCTCTTTCACTCACTTCCTTCACCCTCATCAAGAAGGTCTTTAGTTCCTCTTCGCTTTCTGCCATTAGAGTGGTATCATCTGCATATCTGAGGTTGTTGATGTTTCTCCCGCTTATCTTAATTCCAGCTTCTAACTCATCCAGCCCGGCATTTCTCATGATGTGCTCAGCATATAGAGTAAACAAATAGGGTGACAGCAGACAGCCCTGTCAGACTCCTTTCTCAATATTGAACCAATCAGTTGTTCCCTACAGGGTTGTAGCTGTTGCTTCTTGACCTGCATATAGGTTTCTCAGGAGACAGGTAAGATGGTCTAGTATTCCCATCTCTTTAAGAACTTTCCATAGTTTGTTATGATCCACACGGTCAAAAGGCTTTGGTGTAGTTGGTGTAGTTCCAGAAGTTTTTCTGGAATTCCTTAGCTTTCTCTGTGATCCAGCAAATGTTGGCAATTTGATCTCTGGTTCCTCTTTTTCTAAACCCAGCTAGGACATCTGGAAGTTCTTGGCTCGTATAATGCTGAAGCCTAGCATGCAAGATTTTAAGCGTGACATTACTAGCATGGGTTCAGTTCAGTCATTCAGTCATGTCCGACTCTTTGCGACCCCATGAACTGCAGCACGCCAGGCCTCCCTGTCCATCACCAACTCCCAGAGTTTACCCAAACCCATGTCCATCGAGTCAGTGATGCCATCCAACCATCTCATCCTCTGTCGTCCCCTTCTCCTCCTGCCCTCAATCTTTCCCAGCATCAGGGTCTTTTCCAATGAGTCCACTGTTCACATCAGGTGGCCACAGTGTTGGAGTTTCAGCTTCAACATCAGTCCTTCCAATGAATACCCGGGACTGATTTCCTTTAGCATGGTCTGGTTGGATCTTCTTGCAGTCCAAGGGACTCTCAAGAGTCTTCTCCAACACCACAGTTCAAAAGCATCAATTCAGATTAAAGATCTAAACGTAAGACCAGAAACTATCAAACTCCTAGAGGAGAACATAGGCAGAACACTCTCCGATATAAATCACAGCAGGATCCTCTATGACCCACATCCCAGAATATTAGAAATAAAAGCAAAAATAAACAAATGGGACCTAATGAAACTTAAAAGCTTTTGCACAACAAAGGAAATTATAAGCAAGGTGAAAAGACAGCCCTCAGATTGGGAGAAAATAATAGCAAATGAAGCAACAGACAAAGGATTAATCTCAAAAATATACAAGCAACTCCCCCAGCTCAACTCCAGAAAAATAAATGACCCAATCAAAAAATGGGCCAAAGAACTAAACAGACATTTCTCCAAGGAAGACATACAGATGGCTAAAAAACACATGAAAAGATGCTCAACATCACTCATTATCAGAGAAATGCAAATCAAAACCACAATGAGGTACCATTACACGCCAGTCAGGATGGCTGCTATCCAAAAGTCTACAAGCAATAAATGGTGGAGAGGGTGTGGAGAAAAGGGAACCCTCTTACACTGTTGGTGGGAATGCAAACTAGTACAGCCGCTATGGAAAACAGTGTGGAGATTTCTTAAAAAACTGGAAATAGAACTGCCATATGACCCAGCAATCCCACTTCTGGGCATACACACCGAGGAAACCAGATCTGAAAGAGACACGTGCACTCCAATGTTCATCGCAGCACTGTTTATAATAGCCAGGACATGGAAGTAACCTAGATGCCCATCAGCAGACGAATGGATAAGGAAGCTGTGGTACATATACACCATGGAATATTACTCAGCCATTAAAACGAATTGATTTGAATCAGTTCTAATGAGATGGATGAAACTGGAGCCCATTATACAGAGCGAAGTAAGCCAGAAAGATAAAGACCATTACAGTATACTAACACATATATATGGAATTTAGAAAGATGGTAACGATAACCCTATATGCAAAAGAGAAAAAGAGACACAGATGTATATAACAGACTTTTGGACTCTGTGGGAGAAGGCGAGGGTGGGATGTTTTGAGAGAATAGCATCGAAACATGTATATTATCTAGGGTGAAACAGATCACCAGCCCAGGTTGGATGCATGAGACAAGTGCTCGGACCTGGTGCACTGGGAAGAGCCAGAGGGATCGGGTTGAGAGGGAGGTGGGAGGGGGGATCGGGATGGGGAATACATGTAAATCCATGGCTAATTCATGTCAATGTATGACAAAAACCACTACAATATTGTAAAGTAATTAGCCTCCAACTAATAAAAATAAATGAAAAAAAAAAAGCATCAATTCTTCAGTGCTCAGCTTTTTTGTAGTCCAACTCTCACATCCATACATGACTACTAGAAAAACCATAGCCTTGACTGGACGGACCTTTGTTGACTAAGTAATGTCTCTGCTTTTTAATATGCTGTCTAGGTTGGTCATAGCTTTCCTTCCAAGCATGGGAGATGAGTGCAATTGCTCAGTGGTCAGCACATTCTTTAGTACTACCCTTCTTGGGAATTGGGATGAGGATTGACCTTTTCCAGTCCTGTGGCCACTGCTGGGTCTTACAGATTCTCTGACATATTGAATGGAACACCTTGATGGCATCATCCTTTAGGGTTTTGAATAGTTCTACTGGAATTCCATCACATCCATGAACTTATTAGCTTTATTCCATCACATCCAACACAGCAGTGCTTCCTAGGGCCCACTTGAGTTCAGTCTCCAGAATGTCTGGCTCTGGGTGGCTGAGCACACCATCGTAGCAATCTGGTTCATTTGGATCTTTTTTGCACAATTCTTCCATATATTCTTTCCATCTTTTCTTGATTCCTTCACTGTCTACTAGGTCTCAACCATTTATGTCCTTTATTGTGCCCATCTTTGGGCAAAATGTCCTCTTGATATTTCCAATTTTCCTGAAGAGATCTCTAGTCTTTCCCATTCTGTTTCTGTCTTATAGTTTCATGCACTGTTCATTGATAAAGGTCTTCTTGTCTCTCTGTGCTAGTCTCTGGAAATCTGCATTTGGTTGGATGTACCTTTCCCTTTCTCCCTTGCTTTTCATTTCTTTTCTTTCTTTAGCTATTTGTAAGGCCTCCTCAGATAACCACTTTGCCTTCTTGTTTGTCTTTTTATTCAAGATGGTTTTGTTTGCTGCCTCCCATACATTATTACAGACCTCCATCCATAGTTCTTCAGGCATGCTGTTTATAAGCTCTAATCCCTTGAATCTATTCATTACCTCCACTGCATATTCATAGGGGATTTGATTTAAGTTGTACCTGGCTGGCCTAGTGATTTTCCCTGCTTTTTTTGGTTTAAGCCTGAATTTTGCTATGAGAAGCTGATGATCTGAGCCACAGTCAGATCCAGGTCTTGTTTTTGCTGATAGTTTATAGCTTCTCCATCTTCGCCTACAAAGAATGTAATCAGTTTGATTTCATATTGGCCATGCATTCTCTTGACAGAATTCAGAGGTTGTCATGGCAAGTATACTGGGGGTGGTTGGCCATTCCCTCCTCCAGTGGATCACGTTTTGCCAGAACTCTCCACTATGACCGGTCCATTTTGGGTGGCCCTACCTAGCACAGGTCATAGCTTCATTGAGTTATACAAACCCCTTCAGTATGACAAGGCAATGATCTGTGAAGGAGGGCATGGCTAGAGGGATCATTTATTAGACACCATCTGTAAACAAGACACAGTCCTGTCTCCTGACACTTACTTTCTCATCTGATCAGATTGCTTGCTTCCTGCCCATAATACTTCCTTCTATTAACACTCCTCTGAGTCTTATCCACCTTTCAAGACCAGCCTCTGTCCATCTCCTCCCAGAAGCTTCCTTGACTCTCCCAGCTTTTAGACATGGGCAGGGTGGGGACGGGGTGATTGGCACCCAGTATGTGTTGAAGCAGGAAGCTCTGTTCACTCTCTTGCCTCCTAAGCCAGTGTTTCTCAAGGTATGGTCTTCAGACCACTTGCATCACAGTTCTCCTAAAATGTTTCTAAGTTTTAAAAGTGTTTTTAGTGAAATATTTAAGTTTTAGCAAGTGGAATAATGTATATTTCTATGCTCACCAACTGCTTTTAGGAACTTTACCATTTTTCCATGCTTGCTTCAGTTCTGTTTTTGTTTCTTAAGAAACAAAACACATCATAAATACAGGTGAAGCCCGAGTGCTTGTCAGAAATGCAGATTCCAAGGCCCTCGCCTGGGTCTACTCATTCAGAACCTCTGGAAAGCAAGCTGTGCATTTTTAACAATCTGTTCTCCCTCTTCCTACCTCACCCACCATGATTCCTATGCACACTGAAGTTTGACAATCACTGACATATCCTGGTTAAAATCTGCTCCGTCAAGCAGTTGTCTGTTCTTCCTTACAGCCACCTCCGAAGGTTTTAATCTTTGCTATGCATCAGAGGCACCTGGGGAACTTTCAAAAATACAGATCCTAGGCTCCTCCCTTGTAAATCAGAGTGGGGCAGGGATGTCAGCAAACTCTATGACCAAAACCTCGAAAAGGTGGATTTTGGATGGTTACGGGGGGGCTGGGGGAAGAGGAGAGATGGAGTGGGGAAGACCCGTGTCCCTTGTTCTGTTTGAAACATTCCTGGCATCATCTAAGTCGGATTCTGATATCCTTACACTTGCTTTCCTCCAGAAGAATGTCAGCAAGCATTTCATATACCTCTGAGTGCTGGGCAGAGCTGCTTGCAAGAGCCCTGACCCATGTGTGGGCTGCATTCTCAGCTCGGACATTAACTCAGTGAGTGGACTGGAGGTTGAGTCGCCAGATTTAGCAAAGTTTTACGTATGTAATGAATAATTTTCTAATAGAAGTGTGTTCTAAACATTCCATGGAACATACACTAAAAAAAAAAAATCGTTTATATAAAATTCAAGTTTAACTGGAAGTCCTGTGTTTTACCTGGCAATCTTGCCGTAGGCGGCATCTTCTGCTCCTGCAAACCTCAGTTTCCACGTTTGGAAGATGAGGGGCCTCGGCTGGATGACTTCTGTAGGTTCTTACGACTTGGATGCTGTAGCAGTCAGTTCAGAGGCATCCCACAGTTCTGGGAGCCCTTCTCCCCGGCTCCACCAGAGGGCGCCCTGGCTCTCCTCAGCGGGTTCGGGGATTAAATTCAGGGAGCCGACTGCTGGGTCCGTCTGGCTCTGGGGGGCCATGTGGAAACTGGGTTGTGAGGCTTCGATGGCCCCAGGTCTTTGCAAATCCCGAGGACCGCTGGTTCAGAAGGAGAGACGGGGAGATCTCATAGAGTTTCCGAAGACGGGACCATCTTATCCAGCTCCCACTCTACCATACTTTAGAAGGGGAGGCTGGACCCCTGAGGGGAAAGCTCTAGTCCAGGCAAAGACCACTGTCCTGGGAACAAGGCTTTAACTCCCTCTCCAGGGCCCCTTTATCTCATGAGGGTTCCCTTATTTCTGTTTCCGGCTGGACATATTTTAACCCTTGCAGTTCTAAAACCAAAACCAATGTAGACACCAGGCCGCCCAGCACAGCCTAACCACTGTGACATTCCTGAGCATGTAACACCCTCACAAGGAAGTGGTCTTGAAACTTTGCAAAGGAGAGAGCACCAGGGATAAAGGACTCATCTAGCCAGTGGGGAAAGTGCAGGCCCCTCTCATTTAAGTCGGGAATGTTGTCATCAACATCATCTTCCTCTCTGCCAGATACAGTGACCTGTGAGGCAGGGGCTGTTATCATCAGGATTTTACAGATGAGGAAAGAAGCTGTGTTTGGTCACTGGGCTAAATGGGACTCAAACCAGTTCTGTAGCTGTTGGGAGAGAAGACCTAGAAGATCTCTGAAGGACCCCCACCCCCTTCAAGAAAAAGAGGAATTGCTCAAAGGGAGAAATAGCCACCACTTCAGGACTGGATATGATTTTAGGAGACTTACCCATTTGGCATTGAATTAAGTGTAATTCAGTTCTCTTCTGGATCATTTGATTATCAAAGAGAAAGTCTTTTCTTCTCTGGACAATAAACAGCATTCTTCAGGAACAGGGAACATTTGTAATTGCATTACATTTTTTTCCACTGTATTTTTTTTTCTGTTTTTTTTTTTTAAGTTTATTTATGCCAATAGTAAATGATGCTGATTTTTCTCTCAGGGTAATGAGATAATTAATTTCCTTTAAATGTTAATTTTTTTTTTTCTTTAAGAGATTTGACTTACAGGGAGCGAAGCCACTGATAGAAGAAGAGCATGAAAACATTGCCTGTAAGGATTCTGAGGGCCCCCCTCAACTCAGCTCCTCAGTGTTGCTGCAACCCCACCTTGTCCTCCCAGCGTTCCAGGCTGATTCATGCTCTTTGCCTCTCTTTGAGGCTGCCTTTCCCTTGAAAACTTGGCAAAACTCCCTAGAGGGAGAATTCTAGATATAGTCTGCGAGTATGGGGAGCAGAGCTGTTCTGAGAGTGAGCGCTGTGTATTATACAGGTGGTTGACCAAGGCACAAGGACTTCGTCCTACAGTCTCAGGGAAATGTCGCAGCTCCCTCCCTACCCGAAGGAACGACTCACGGCCTTTGCATCACAAGTTTCTGCCTCAGATGGTCTGACTTGTGCACGGTCTGCCTAGCCAGAATGAAGGCTCCAGGGCAGCAGAGACCATGCCTGCGCTTACTCGGGAGAACATAAAACACTGCTGCGGGCAGCTGGTAAACGTCATAGAGTGAAGGAATGAGCCAGTTCCAAAACGTACCCTGTCAGTCTCTGCCTGGATTCCTCTAGATGATGACACTAGGCTGGACTTGCCTTCCTCAAATGGCCAGGATCAAACTTCCCAGTCCTTGCCTCCCATTGTGTGAACAAGAAACACAGTAATACAAGTTTATGAGTTTTATGATTTTTTTTAATGACTTTGTATCATTAGTAGTTTGAAAATAATGTAAAATAAGAGAGGAATAAACCAACTCTAGACTTGGCATCTGAAGACCTCACTCTGTGTGTGGTCCACAGCAACAGAGCACACTTCCTGGAGCTATTTCTCTATCTCAAAGGGGAGCCTCAGAACACCAGCCTAAAATAGCACACCAGTGTGATGGGCATGCATGAACCTGGAAAAACGCTCAGTGGACTTAACGGTGGGCCTTTCCAGAGCCAGAGTGTTCTTTTTAAAGCCAGTCTAATCTTGTCTCTGTTTCTCTGATTTAAAACCTGCCGATAACTTCCACTGCAAACAAAAAAATAAAACCCAAACTCCTCACATGGCCTACCAGACTGCATGGTCTGGCCTCTGCCCACCTGTTCAGCTTCATCCAGTACAAGACAGCCCTCAGCCTGGACACAGACCATGCTGGAGGACTCATCATGTTCCCCACCCACTCACGACCTTTGCCTGTACTGTTCCCCGGCCTGGAATGCCCTTTCCCCGACCCTTCTCCTCTCTCACCTCTGCCCCTCCCAACACTTCATTCTTTTCCTTTGTGACTCAGGTTTTTTCAAGGAAGCCCTAGGACAGCCTGGTGCAATAGAACGCTCTGTGATGATGAAAATGTTCTGGGTCTGCTCGGTTCAGTAGGGTAACCGCTAACCACATTTTGCTGTTGAGCATTTGAAAAGTTTCTGGAGTGACTGAGGGACTGAATTTTAAATTTTAAGTTAAATTTAAATCTAAATAGCCAGGCATGGGGAGTGATTACTGTGGAACAAGAGTAATCCTGATTCCTTCTGTGACATACACTGCTGGTTTCTTATATTCTCCCTTCAGTGTGAAAAGTGTTAGTCACTCAACCCAACTCTTTGTGACCCCACAGACTGTAGTCCACCAGGCTCCTCTGTCCATGGAATTCTCCAGGCAAGAATACTGGAGGGGGTATTCCCTTCTCCAGGGGATCTTCCCAGCCCAGGAATCAAACCTGTGTGTCCCGCAATGCAGCTGGATTCTTTACTGTCTGAACCAACAGGGGAGCCCTTCAGTGCACCTATCACATATTGTCATTTGTATTTAGTTGGGCATTTAAAAAACCCATTCCTTGTTAGGCTGTAAGTTTCAGAAGAACAAGCGCTTTATCTGCTTTGCCACAGCTGTGTCTGTAGTACCTGGAATGGGATCAGTCGATAGTAAGTATATCATAAACATTTCTTGATGGATGGGTGAATGAATGAGTGAATGCTTAGTGAAGGCATTGCTTTCATTGGTGCTTTCCTTAGTTGCTTAGCCTGGTGCTCTGATAATGAAGTGCAATCATGAAAAAGGTCACCCCCCAGGTCATAAAATTAAAAGCTAAATCCATGCTTATAGGCACCATACATTCCCTGTGTATAAGTAAGCTTGTGTGTACAAAAGGGTAATAATGCATTTGCAAAGCTTTGCATCTGTGCATTCATGTGTGGACATGTTATGACCACATATCTCCATGTCAGGGAAATGAGGTCACTAAGACACATGAAAGTCACCCAGGGAGGCAGTTTCTAAATCAGTACTTTTTATTTTGAAAGATTTGGCAAACTCTTCACATCGTGGCAAGAGTTTGCATGATTAATAAGAAGCAGCTTTTTCATGAAATGCTTGGAGGTGAACGAGTTCTCAGCCTGTGAGATCCGACCATCCCATTGATTTTGAAATTTCTTTTGATTAATAGAAAGAAAAAGTGGGGAGGAGAGAAGAGGAGGAACATGCTAGTGACTGAAGGAAAGATCTCTGGTGACAGCCATCCAGATGTGAAAAAAGAAAACAGAAAACCCAAAAGAAAACCAATTTGCCACCTGCCCTTTTTCTGTTTTACCACGTTCTGCACCTCGCTCTTGATTTTGGTCTTTCTGGCTGAAACAGCCTCCCTGTCCTGCATCTCCTAAAGGTAGTTTGGAGGGGAGCAGCCCTGCAGGATGTGGTGATCCACCTCTCAGAGGTGTGGGAGATTCCAGAGAACGGAGGGGCCATGGCTCTGAAAAGTCTGAGTAAATTGCCTAATGCAAAAAGAAATGGCACTGCAAAGTGAGAAGGGGAAATGGTGAAGAACTGGGTTTGTGTGAGAGTTTATGTACTTCCAGAGCACAGCCTCAATTTCCTTCTCTCATTCACAGTCCCTGACCACAAGATTTGTTATCTGTGGTTCTGGCTGGTAGATTCTGCAGGTCTCTCCCACCACTGATCCTCTAGCCCTAGAAGCATCCTTGCCAATATCACGTGCCTGTTACTTCCCTTTGTCCATCTTCAGGCCACTTAGGAATGACCCCCTGGCAGCCAATACCCTGAAATAAAGTTAACACAAAATCTGACTCGGTGAATATTAGTTTCAAGCAGAAAAGTAGAAAATCTGAAGATGCAACGTGTGTTGAAGGCAGACTCAAGCAGATCAAGTGTTCCACCCATGTGCCACCAAGACAATGGGCAGAGGTGCACACGGCAAGAGGAAAATGGGACCATTAGTGGGTGAGCAAGAGGCCGTGATAGCTGAGTTACAGCTAAGAATGTCGTGACTTGGGTTAAAATGTCTATGTTTAGCACCGTTAATGTATTCGTTTAAGTCTATATTAGCACCTTGACCCCAGGCAGAACAACAAACCATCCAAACATTTTAAACATTGGGGAAAACAGGAGGGGGAAGGTCAAAGAGAGAGAATCTGGTTCTGCAGGAGGAGGCGTGGCTTTAGATCACGAGGTCCTTGTCGATGTCCTCTGCAAGGCAAGAAGGAGCAGAATTAGACTTGGGGGCTGGGGTCAATGAGGAAATGTTTCCCAAGAAGTTGGCAGATCCCACCCATCCCGGGGGCCGGGGGCCAGGTAACCAGTCCAAGGTCACCCAGGGAGTCTATGACTGAGAACTTTGGCCTCCCTGATCCCTGGCCGGTCCTCGTGACTTGCGCTGCCTAATTACATGTGCTGTTTCCTGTAGATGACTGTCAGTTCCCAAAGCAGTGCTAGACACAGAGTGAGTACTGATGCTTCAAAAGGGAGAAACAGACAGTCGGGTGGATAGAGAAGGACCAGGAAGTCACCTAAAAGAGCGAGGCCCACCCAGGCAGGGAGAGCAGACAGGAGTTAACCAGGCACAGAGCAGAGATGGACAGGAAGGACAGACATACAGAGAGCAGCGAGGTGGGAGGGAGAGGACAGTGGACCCTTTGCTCAAATACTCACTCTCCTTGATGCCGAAGCAGCCGGCCCACTCATCCAGGGCAATGTACTTGTCGTTGTCCAGGTCACAGGTCTCGAAAAAGCGGGTGGTGCAGTGTTCCATGGGGATAAGGGGGGCGCGCAGTGGGGCCAGCTCGGTGTGAGACAGGTACCTGCAGGGGTGAGGTGGGGAGAGGCTGAGGCTGAGCCAGCCCCATAGCCCTGCTTGGGCAGACAGGGGGAGGGAGCCTGCCCCTTGGGGCTGAAGGAGAGGATGTTCACTGCAGAACCGGAAGCCAGGATCCTGGGTCTGCCCCGGCTCTGCCACTGACCTGCTGTGGTTCTGAGCATACAGCACTGCCCCACTCTGAGCCTCAGTTTCCTCCTCCATCAAAGGGGGAGGAGTTGATCATAACGTCTAAGGGCCCTTCCAGGTCTGAGGTCTGTGGGTTCATAACACCGTCTCTTGGTGCATTTCATTGTTTCCTGATTGACTAAGAATTGAGGGCACAGAAGCTTAAAATATTCAACATTTTTGCTATTGGTAGCTCAAAATATGGTATGAAACAACAATGCATGTTTTCTGCAGACACATTTATACATCTGCAAATACTCAGAAAAGAGGTGAAAAAGAGATGCATCAAACTGAATAGAGTACTGCAAAAGTTGGGGAGGAGGGGTGGGGTTTCCCTGGCAGTCCAGTGGTTAAGGCTCTGCACTTTGACTGCTAAGGGCCTGGTTTGATCCCTGGTCAGGAAACTATGATCCCATAAGATGTGTGGCTGGAAAAAAAAAAAAAAAAGGAAGAGAGTGCTGACTTCTGGGGAGGGGGCGTGGGAAGAGATTGGAATTGGCAGGCGGAGGGTGAGTAGAACTTTATCTTTTATATACTGTGTCCT
Source organism: Odocoileus virginianus (assembly GCF_023699985.2). NCBI lineage: Eukaryota > Metazoa > Chordata > Mammalia > Artiodactyla > Cervidae > Odocoileus > Odocoileus virginianus. The sequence goes on from NC_069676.1 coordinate 59,128,354, forward strand.
GTGTGAGAGGGAGACCTTCTGATTTCTCTTCCAATCTCCTCTGTTCCTGTCCTCCCAGCTGGCCTGGACTCCAGAGCACATATAGGATTTTTTTTTTCCTTGTTCCCCAGAGCCCGCCATTAGTTGTCCTCAAAACACTCTTCCCCAAGGACCCCCAGGCCCTCCTATCTGGCCCAACTCATGGAAGGGATCGGTTGAACTGAAGCTTCTCCGACTTCTTTGTATATCAGTGAGGAAAGCGAGCCCCAGAGAGGGACAGGGACTCAGGCAAGGTCACCGGGCAGCTCTGGGTCAAGGAGAGGGGCAGGACGATCCTCTGACCCAGCCTGCTTTCCCAGATGCAGGGTCCTTGCAGCCCCATCTGGAAGCTTCCCTCCAGGCCCCTTCCTTGCTCAGCCTGAGTCCAGATGTTCCCTGACTTCTCCCCTCCCCTTCACGGTATGACTCAGATGGATCCCAGCCACGGTAAGAGCCTGGGAGAGAAGCTACAGGCGGTTTCCCAGCACTCAGGAGACTCCAGCCCCCCAGGATCACCCACAGGGTGGACTGGACCGGGAGGAAGGGTTGAGCCTCCCAGAGGGGACCAGCCCTGGGCATCCTGTGTGAGCAGAGCAGCCCTCCTCTTGAGCTGCTCCAGGAGCACACAGCAAGAGAAGGCGGAGGTGAGGGGGGCCTGTCCTGCTCAGCTGCAGAAGCATCAGCCACCACCTGCAACCTCCGGGCACCTTCCTTACTTTTTCCTTCCATTGTGAGAAACAGATCACCACCCAGAGGGTGAGCTCCATGGGGTCAAGGGCCTCTGTGTCAGTTCTGACTACAGTTAAATCCCCTGCCTGGAATCATGCTGGACATGTAATAGACACTCAATAAATGTTGGTTCACTGACCAACTCGGCTTATCCCACAGGGCGTTTACACGGCACTTCCTAACTCATTTCAACACTTGGGGCAGGAGTGATCAAACCAAGGGCTTGCCATGGAGATGGGATGGGCCCTGTGAATGTCTTAAGAACTTCCAGAGCCAGTTTGCCCCATTGGGGCCAGGTCTCAGGGCCTTGCTGCCTCACACAGACCCTACCACCCCACAGAGTCTGGCACTCCTTCCCAGCTCCTTCTACCTTGCTGAATGGATACCCAAGGCTGGCACTCACGGGGTTGAGGAGGGGTTTTCAGTTCTGATGGCTTCTGCCTCTTAGGGCAGTAAGGAGGGAGTGACTCATGGCACTAAATCTTCTATATCCTTTCTCCTACACCTATCCTCTCCTGCCTCAGCCCTTAGGCAAACTATGGGCCTCCAGGGCTGGGAGCAGCAGAGACCCCTGAGGAGTTTTCTGACCACATCTAGTGCACCTAGCAGCCCTGACCGGTGACTGTCCACTCCAGGGCCAAGCCAGAGGCAGCTCCCCTCTGTGATCCTGAGGGTCAGGGGTCTTACCCGTCAATGGGGTGCTGATCCAGCTGCCCAAACTGCCAGTGCACGGGGAAGATGTACATGTTGTAGTTCTTCTCGAAGTCCCGGGCCAGCAGCTCCACGGGGTGGTCGCCAGCCTCCAGGCGCTTCTCGTTCTCGTGGATCTTCTTCACCTGTGGGAGCAGAGACGCTGTGTGACGAAGGGTCCAGGGAGGCTGTCGGGGCCAGTCAAGGTCCCTTCCCCCGACAGGAGGCCAGAGCAAGCAAGACCAGCCCAAGTCTGGGTTTAGAATGAGGGAAGGGGGACCCCCCCAGGTGGTCCGGGGGTTAAGACTCTGTGCTTCCATTGCAGGGGGCACAGGTTTGAATCCTGTTGGGAACCTAAGGTCCCACATGCTGAGCAGTGTGGCAGGGCGGGGTGGGGGGCAGGGGTGGGGTGTAGAGACAAATGAGGGAAGGAAGTGGTTAGATGAGTACCAGCTTTATCTCATCCACAGAAGTGGAGGTCTGGGGCCATCTCAATCAGAATAACTGGGGAGTGTGTCAAAATGCAGCTTCCTGGGCCTTGTTTCACAGAGACACTTCACAGCCCAGGGAGCTGTATTTTATCAGTACTCCTAGTGCTTGATATGTCCCTTAAAGTCCACAGACTCAGAAGGAAAGAGGAATAGAATTGTTTATGCCCCGTACTTAACATGGAGCTAAACAAAGTGAGCAGGTCCTTTCATTACAGGACTCCTCAGAGCCTTTAAGAGGTGAATGTGCTCTGCCTGCATGCTAAGTCACTTCAGTCATGTCCAGCTCTTTTCCACCCCACGGACTGTAACTCGCCAGGCTCCTCTGTCCGTGGGACTCTCCAGGCAGGAATACTGGAGTGGGTTGCCATGCCCTCCTCCAGGGGAGCTTCCCAACCCAGGGATTGAGCCCATGTCTCTCATGTCTCCTGCACTGGCAGGTGGGTTCTTTAGCACTAGCGCCGCCTGGGAAGACCCTGAATGTGCTGCTGCTGCCAAGTCGCTTCAGTCGTGTCCGACTCTCCGCGACCCCATGGACTGCAGCCCACCAGGCTCCTCCATCCGTGGGATTCTCCAGGCAGGAGTACTGGAGTGGGGTGCCATTGCCTTCTCCGTGAATGTGCTCTAGGAGCCTTCAAAGGCTGCACGGAGGAGTCTGTGTCCTCGAGCCCGGGACAGAGGCGCTCGTTGGAGCAGGGATGCGGGCTTACATTTGGGGGCCTAGATCTGGGAATGGGACTGTGGATCTCAGCCAGCCTGGGACCCGAGGTCAGGGCCAGCTCAGGGCCGAGCAAGTGCCCCGAGACAGAAGGAGAAACGGCCCTTACTCGCAGCTTCTGCTTCTCGGTCAGGAGGTTGTTGTCCTCGTCCCTCTCATACAGCGTGACCAGGACGTTCTTGAGCCAGTCGCGCATGCGCAGGGGGAATTCACTCAGCTCGGAGTCCAGGCAGGGCGGGATGTCTAGGGTCAACACACGGGGTGGTCAGCACAGACCCTGACTCTCCCTGCCCGAGGGCCAGCGTGTGGGCCAGGTCGCTCTCGCCACCCCCGCCCTTGTCCTGCTACTGCTTCAGTCTGTGACCTTGGCACAGGGCCCGGCCTCTCTGGGCCACAGTTTCTTCACACCTTTTGAACAAAGGAGATTGGCGGGGGTGGGGACAGGGGTGGGGGTGGGGGGAGAATACTCTGCAAATGGACAAGTGCAAAGGCACCTCCCTTGTTCCCTTGAACTTGATCTGATCTGGGGAAGGAAATGGTTCACTCCAGAGACTCCTGCTTTTCTGGGTGTTGGGCCCTGAAAACAGAGGCCAGGACCCACCATGATGATGTTGACCCTTGAGAGATGTTTGAAGCCGGGAGACTGAGGAACAGCATTCACCCATAGGCCCAGCTTAACCGGGCTGGGGTTCAGGTATGCTTAATCACAGGAACATTCTTAGTGATAGGATTGCATCCTGGTCTTTGGAAATCAAGGTGACAAAATGTCAGTCCTAGAGATTTCATCCAAGTCCACCCTCTTGGAATTATTAGAGATTAGTGTGGAGAGAAGGGGCTTGCTTAAGGCCACGTTATCAGAGCCTCATCCAGCACCAGGGCATGTGGGTGCCAGGAGGCCTAGGGGTCCATCATTCCCCCATCCTTGGACCTATGGAAAGTCCCCTCTGTGGTTAGGACCACGACCTTCTTCACCAGCAGCTGGGGAGTGGAAGAGAACATCTGAGAGGGAAACGCTAGGAGTCGGAGCAAGCTATACGCCCCAGAGAACAGAAGAGCTGCTTGGCACAAGTGTCAGTCTCACTGCCCAAGGATTCCTACCAACGTCCCTCCCCCGCCCTCCTTCTCCAGGCCTGCGCCTTCTCTTTTCACATCCAGGGTCCTGTAACCGCAAGAGCGGTGCTGACCACAGGAGAACCTGGTTCCCCTTCTCCACCTTCCTGCACTCTGTACACCTGAGGCAGGTGAGTGGCCCTCCCCGGTGCCATCTGGTGTCAGAACGTACCAGACACACCATGTGGATGTTGTCTTGGAGGGGAGCAGAGGGGGCTTTGCCTGTCTCAGATGACAGGGAGGCAGACACACAGGAGCAGGAGCCTGGGCCAGCTGAGTCTGCCCCTGGGATCACTCCCCAAAGGCCAAGCAAGCCCTGGCATTCCTGCCCACAACACCTGGCTCCCAGGTTTCTAGAAGCAGGTGCTTAATCATATGTTTTATGGGGGCAGATGGGAATGTAACAAAGTAAAAAGGCCTAGGATATGACAATGTTGAGTAACAGGGCCTAAGGGGAACTGACAAGATTGCCTTGATTTTAACACATTCAAATTCAAGTATTTTTAAAACACTTTTTAGGCCCAGGAAGAACATCATTTTTGCTTCACAACATTGAAGCAGGAAAGATTGTGGTTAGACCCAGAGAGGAACTTCCTCATCATTACAGAAAAGAAGTGCGCTGTCTCGTATGCTAGTGAGAGGCTCCAGAAATCTGCCCTGATCTTGTGTTCCCTCCACTGCTCAGTCCTTCCTGGAGGGGTCCTGAGTACAGATACCAGCTCTTAAACAATTATCTCATTTTATAATTGGGATCCCTGATGTGCAGACAGGGGAACAGAGGTGCCCAAGATCACACAGCCCAGGGGTGGCAGAGCCAGCATCAGTGCCAGTTTGGTGTCTCTTCCCTGAGATGGGAGGCTTGGCGGGCCGAGGAGAGACTCACATTTGCAAGGTCCGATGTAGTCCAGGTGGAGTTTGTGGCCCTTCTTGGTGCCCTCCAGCGTGCACTTGGTGGCAAAGAAGTGGCAGGAAGAGTCGAAGGTCTTGTTGTCATTGCTGCACACCTGTCGGCAAAGCATAGAGTGCCTCACCCTCATTCCCAAAGCCCTGCGCCAGTACTGCCGTCTGTGCCCATTTCAGAGATGGAAACACTGAGGGCCAGGCAAGGAACATGGTTAGCCCAGGGTCCACACAGTGAGTTAAGGGTGGGGCCCAGGCAAGGAGCCACTCTTTAGGCTCCTAAGTCAATGTTCAGCCCAAGCTGAGAGCCGCTGCTGATCCCTGAGCAGCGGAACGATGGAGTCAGGGCTGAGATATGGGAAAGCAAATCTGGGAAATACAGAAAAGATGAATTGAAGGCGAGGATGAGGGAAAGATAGAGTATGCCGAAAAGAGTTAATACAACAGGCCTGGGAGTGTTGTTCTTAGAAAGGCCTTCTTGTGATGTTGGCCCTTGGCTGGTGTCTGGGAGCGAGGCTGGTGAACAGTTGCTTGCACTGTTAGAAAACTGAGGTCTACAAATGATGCAAGTGTCTCAATTTGCCTAGGTTGCTCATACAAACAGTATGGTTCATGCTGAACATCTCTTTTCCTGCTTGGAGTCTGGAATTTGGGTATATGCTAGGCATGGGAGGCCTACGTGGCCAGGCTTCAACTAAACACTGGGTGCTGAGTCTGTAATGGGCTTTGTTGGGCAGAAGCCTTGCTTGCATGAGGTTGCAGCTCATCTTTGTAGCTGGGGAAAGAAATCCTTCATGGCAGGGGGAGAATAAGCAAGACTATGCATGGATCCCTCCACATGCAGCCGGTATCCAATTCCCTTTTCAGCCAGCTACGTATCCTTAACTATTAGCAGTGAGTGCAAATATGTGGTGAGTTATATTGGTCCTTCTTACGAATCTCTGCACATGAGGATGGCAGAGCAGAGTTGCTATGGGCTGAACAAGGGCAGTGGCAGTAAGTAGTTGTGTCAGGAGGAGGAAGCCTTGTCTTGAAAACCCTGCACATACTGCATACATATCACTGCAGAGGGAGAACTGGTGGGCACTGGTGACCAGTGTAATAGGGGGTGATGGGGTGAGGAGGAGGGAAGAGCTGACGAAGATGCTAAAATTTGGACCTCAAAGGGTATGTTGTACTGGGGAGAGGTTGAAGGTGAGGTGGAGGTTGTGGGAGTGATGCTGGAACTCAATTTGTGGCCCTGAGTTAGGTGACCACTAGCACAATGGTTGATATGCATGAGTGCTCAATAAATATTTACTTGGATGGATGGATGGACAGATGAGTCCTATTGGAGACTGAATGGACAGCTTTGAAAGTTTTTTTTAAATAGTACATGTTGAGTATTTACTAAGTACCAGGCATTATCTGACAAACCCCTGCAATAGCTTTATGAGATAAAGTCTATTTCTGTTCCATCTTTAGAGGTGAGAAAACTTGGAGAGGATCAGGAACATAGCTAAGATCTCACACTATCAAGAGGTAGAAATGAAGGTTGATGTTATCCTTTGCTGTGACCCAGAACCCACGTGTTTGGATCTGATGCTTTGCCAAGATTCTCCCACGTAAGAAAGTCCCTCATGTGTATTCCCTTCTGAGTCTCAGTAGGGCTGGAAGCTGGTGGTGCTGAGTAAATTCTTGCCAGTTGCTGGAGAGTCCAATGACAGTCACTCTCCAGTGACTGCTGGAGAGTCCCAGACAGAGACCCCCTCTGACTGGGTCTCTTGCTGTGACTAGACCTAGCGAGGGGACTTCTGAGCCTGGAGCTGCCCTGTGGGACCCCCAGGCCGGCAGTGTTCTGGGCAGACACTCTGAGGGCTGCAGCCCTCACCCCCAGCCTTGTCCCTCGGGCCTCACCTTCTCAAACTCGCCGATGGGGGCAGGGCAGCTGGTGGGGTCCTGGCACACGCACATGGGGGTGTTGTTCTCGTCCAGTTCACACACCTTGCCGTGTTTGCAGTGGTGGTTCTGGCAGGGGTCTGGCAGAGCACAAGGGCAACGTGATTAGCCTCACCCAGGCTAGCACATCCATCCCAACCCAACCCACACGGCTCCTTGGACAGAAGTCCTCGGGTCTGGCCACCACTCGACCTTCAGGCAGCCCTGTGCCCTCCCTTCTGTTCTGCTGAAATCAGCTTGTCGGGGAGCAGTTGGCTCAGTCTGGGGAACTAGAGATTTGGTCTGAGGTCAGGGCCAGGCACTCCTGCGGGGGCTGGGGATTCAGTCTGGGACCAGGGAGCACTGGATGCCATATGGCTCCCCCGAGGGTTGAAGCAACCACTGTGTTCTTGGCTGTTCATGGATCAGTGACAGCAAAGTATTTCACAATTCTAGAATAGACTTTCTAGAATGACTCGGAAAGTCAGCTGTTGTCACGGAGCCAGGGAGCTGTGCAGCCCAGCAAAACACACCTGAGTGTCTGCAGCGGAAAAGGGATCAGAGCCCCAGGACCACACTGAACAATAGAGTCTGCCTGTGTCTCGTAAACACCAGATAAGGGACATGGAGGGGAAGGAAGAGGACTCAGTAGACGCCCCTTTGCTCCAGTGGATACTTAGGCTCTGAGGGTGAGAGCTCATCTAGCCTTTCCTCCGGGTGCTTGACTGGGGTGTCCCAGTCTTCCTTTGTTGGATGCCTGCCCTGCCAGATCCTGGGCAAGGGTGCCTCTACTTTTATCTCATAGCCCCTTGACAACCCTGGGGTGGGGGTCTACTGTCTTCACCCTTCCCCACGCAAGACATGAGCAAGCTGGGCTCAGAGAAGGTTCGAGGGCTGTCAGAGGGCATCACAGAAAGTTTGGAGGCAGACCTTGGTTGGTCCACCCCCAGAGTCCGGGCTGTTAGCCCCTGGGGTACAGTGAGTCTCCATCCTGCGGGTTAGGGATGCTGGACTGTGGGTGGGGACAGAAGCCCTAGGTCCTGGTTCTCACAAGCCGTATAGGAGTTGTGTCAGGCTTCCGGACCTTATTTCCTCATGGCTATTTGACAATTAAATAAGCTTATAAGTGTGAAAGCGTCTGGGGCCATCAAGTGACCGGACGGGACTGGGGATCTCAGTGGGAACCTGAAACCCAACTCTGGAACTAGATTAAAGTGCTGCAAGGGGAAAGGCCACTTCCAGCTTAAGACTTCCCTTCCTAGCACTCACAGCCTGGCTATAAATAGATCTTTCCAAATTCCAGAAAACACTCCCAACCTTTCAGTCAAGGCAGTTTGTCCTTCACAGCCCCTCCCCCAGGGAGGACCCCCCCACCCTGCGTTTCCTTGGGAAGGAAACTCACACACGCTGGGCCCACACCCCAGGCCTGGGTGGCAGAGGGCTAAGGCCTGTGTAACAAGACAAGGAGAAGGGACATACTCTCAGCCACCACCTCTTCCTCGGTTTCCTCGGCACCCTCATCGAATTCTCCTACTTCCACCTGGACAGGGTTGGCTCCCACGGGTACCTGGGGTGGAAGGAGAAGAGTGAGTCAAACGTCCCATCCCACCCCCAGACCTGGAGGAAAGGGGCAAAGGCTAGAGGGGACTTGCCCAAAGCTTTGGGTACCCACAGGGGATGGGGAGAAACATGCTGGAATGGGTGCTGGGTTCAGATCCCAGGAGGCACAAATGCCAGGTCCAGGATCGAGACTGAATCTATGGACCCGCTCTTCCTCAAGGGCCCAGAACGCTATGGAGATGCCCTAGAGGCCAGCAGGGGTGTCAGGGCAAGAGCGAGTGCCAAGCTCCCTCCCCTTTCAGCCACACCAGGGTACTTTCCCTTTCATCAGTTGACATTTGGGGAGACTGTGGGTGACCATCTGAGAAAAAATGTCACACAGTTTAAAAAGTAAAAAACAAATTCAGAATCATAGCTCCCACCTATGAGGTTCCAGGGAGAGTTTGGGGAGCACTCGGGAGTATGTCATCATTGGGGGATCCACAGGATTTACATCTATGCTGTGTGTGCACGTGGGAAGGGGAACAATGGCCTGTTCCGGCAGCCCCTGTTTGGAATCCCCAAGGGGAGCGGATGTTGGCAGAGAGGAGTCTGGGGCCCCCATCACCTACCTCGGCCACCTCGGCCACGGTTTCTTCCACCACCTCTGTCTCATCAGGCAAGGCTTCCTGTTGCTGCTGGGAGGTGAAAATGGTGTTCAGAGAGGTTGGGGCCCAGGCCAGCTTCCCACCACTAACATGCCTTAGCCTGGACCACTGAAGCTGGGGAGCTAGGAGAGAAGCTTGTGGGAGACGCCTGCCATGTGTGGGCAACTCGGGCACAGGAGAAGCCAAACATGCAGGCCCTGTGGGCTGCAGGAGCACCTCCCTTTGTGTAGTTACATCTGGAGTGCCTATCAAAACTCCAAAAGCATTTCTGCCGCTTAGACTGCCATAATGATGGGAGACCAACTGGTCTGATGCAGACCAACTCCCTTCAGATGGGAAAACGGAGACCCATAGGGGATGAACCCTGAATTTTAACAGATGTCAGTATCTTCCCCACAGGTGTGATACTATCATCATCATCATCATTATTTGGCAATTCCTTCTTGGAGTCAACTTGGAGTTAGAAGAAGCAAGATAGCACATGACTTTGAGGTGCCTGGCTGGCTGGGGCTTCTCCTACCATCACACCCCATCAGCATCCCCTTCTCTTCTGTAAGTCTTCATATGACAAGGAGCTCACTTCCTTCTAAAACAATCCTAGTCCCTTTCTGGGGAAGCTCTGATTGCTGAACAAGTACATCTTCACATTACATGGAAATCTCTCTTCCCTGGAATCTCCTCCCAATGATCCTCATTCAGTTTTTATTTTGAGCTTGTTAGTTTAAGGGGGAAAAAAAAAAAGACCACTCAAGATGGGAAAGTGCTTGTACCCTCTGAACACCCAGGGCCGGTAGATTCAATGCCCCTGAGCTGGCGGTGGGAGGTAAGACCAAGAAGATGTGACTTTCAGGTACTCACAGGGGCTGCCAAGGCCCTCCCGGCCAGGCAAAGGAGAAAGAAGATCCAGGCCCTCATGATGCTAGGAACCCTGTGGGGAGAAAAGAGATGACGAATTCAGTGAGGGCTAGGTTTCTTGATGGAGAGTTCCTCCTGACCCTGAATTCCTGTGATATGCAAGATAGTTTTAGATGGTCCATGGTAAACAATAGTGAAAGACAGGGAGAAAGTTGCTTCTGCTTGCTTCTCTTTTAATCCTGATGGTATGAGAAAGTCTCAGTTTGGTGCTAACAAGTCTTTAACATCTAACACTCTTCTCTTGCCCTTTTGAACAGAGGGCAGGCCTCTGGCTCAGAGCCTCCGCAGGAAACGACATCCAGCTGGAATTCAGTACAGTTGTTCTGTCTCCTTTGTGTCTAGTTTAACAGTTTCCTTCTATTTATGACAGAAGTACGCAGGTTTTTCCATTTACGGTAGGGATCTTGTCTCTTCCCTCAGTACATTTATTTAAAATTTTAAACAGTGATTGGACACAGATAAATGGTTAATTAAAGTCTGGGCAATGCTGAACTGTATCTTGTTCAAGGGCTCTTCAATCCCTGATGTTCTAGGATTCTTTTCTTCCTATACCCCAGACTCTTCCTCCTCTCCCCTCTTTCCCCCGACCTCCTTCTCCCTACCCCTCCTTAATAAGAGAATTTAATAGGCAGCAACCCCTTGCCAACTTGAGACAATGAGGCCTACATTCTAAAACAAAGAACAATAGTTTTCGAGTGTGGTCAGTGGAAACTTATGGCCATACTTTCCTCCATTCTGCCCAGGATGGATGGTACTTCTCTGGATTCTGTGTGGAAACTACCCAAATGCTTCATATGTTTAGTGTTACCTTCTGTTTCCCCTTCACAGCTAAAAGATGTTAACTGAGATCTAGAACGTTCTCTAGAAAATTCTCCCACCCTGGTCACTGCTGAAACCTTCCTCTAGGTGCTGAGCTCACGACTCTAACAATCTCATGGCTGGAGGGCATCTTGGAGCAGAATCTCTATGATTTGCTGACAAAATGCCATCCCTAACCAAGGAACGGTGGTGGGGATGTTTTGTTTCTTGTTCTAACTCAATGAACTTCCATTTCCAAATGGCTTTAGAAAGTCCTGCCTTCTACTGTTCAGCTTGCCTCCCTTCAAGCTTCTCCTGGTCTACTGTGATCTTCCATCTCTGGCCACACAGAGCAAGCATGCTCTCCTGCGCCTAAGCAGCTTTTAGTCAATGTGGGCAGTGGCCATGTCTTCCCTCGTTCATCCCTAGTTCCTTCCAAGATTTCTCAACTGACCAAGCACCTTGGTGGGAGGTACCCTGGCATCATGGAAGAAACACTTAGCTTGGAGCTAAATCCCAAGGATTCTGGTTCTATTTCAATATTAACCTGGTATATTGGTTCAATCCTTCATCCTCTCTGGATCTTGGTTTCCCTCTTCTATTACTTGAGAGGGTTGGACTAGCTGAGCTTTGAGGTGGTAGCCTGAGCCCTTGAGATGCCCTGTAGCTGTCCTAAGCACAGGCTGGTCTTGGCACACATCATCCCCTCCATTATCCCCATCTTCACTTAAATTATGGTATTTGGGTAGTAGAAACAGGCAGCAGAAGGGAAGAATTCATAATGGTCCTCTATTGGGGTTGAAATAGACACTAAACCTCAGTATTCTATGGCATGTATACGAAATAAAACCAACAGAAATTTAAAGAAATCCACCTGGGAGCTTGGTTTTGCTTCGTGGTATCCCCAACTCTCCCATCTGAATGCAGTCTTCCCTTCCCAGATTTTGGAAATGTTCCTCTCCCCCTCCCCTGCACACACAGTCCTATGCTTATCTTCCCCGCTCCATTTTTCTCAAGCCTAGAGGTGGAAAAATCTCCTTTCTTGCTTCCCCGCTTGGAGACAAAAGCAAAACAATGCCTGCATGTGGCTTTGGGTGAAAGGAACAGGAGAGAAAGCATGAATGAAAGGCTTGTCTGAGACGGTTAGAAGTTGAAGGGTCAGAGACTCATAGCAGGAATAAAAAAAGGCACTTTATCTGGGCTCCAATGACAGACAAGTCCTACAGTTAGAGAAGCAGCCCAGCTAGGGCTGGAAAGGCAGTAAGCTTCAGCTTGGAGAGCCAGGAAGACTGGCATCTCCAGGGTTTGTGTCCTTCATCTGAGCAGAGGAACCGCTCCTCCTCTGTGACCAGGGAAAGATTTGTGGGTCAGCTCTTCTGTCTGTCCTACCTCACCAGCCGTGCTTTCCCAGTGGCATGCTGACTCTTTCTGCCACCCCCATCCTTGGTGCTGCAGCCAGAAGAGAAAAGTCATTCTAGATCTCACGGTGCATTAAAATTTCTAATGGTCTCACACACTGGCACCATGGCATGGGAGGGCTGTGAGTCCCGCTGTTCCGATGAGGGGTCTGAGGTGGAGAGGGAGGAAGTCAGACAACATTCAGGCCCCTTTCAAGCTGACAAAATTCCTCCTCATGGACTTGGGTTGGGCCTCATAGAGTTTTTCTTTGCGACTGGGGTGGGGATCGGGGAGAAAAGTGGGAAGTAAGTGTTAAGAAAAGGACACACAGTCTTGGAGGAGGAGTTGTTTTCCTAATTTGGGGTTTTGCCCAGTTTTCCCTCACCAGTCCCAACATCCTCTCCATCCAGATTGTTTGATGGGAGGGAAGGGCAGCAGTGGACGGTTCTCGAATGTATGACCATACTCCCTGCATACCCGTGAGCTCCCTCTCTGAGGTTCTCTAAACCACCTCTGGTGAAAGAGGCCAGGTGCCCGTCCTGCAAAGGTCAGGGATGCATCAGTAACCCTAGCAAGATCAGAACACAGGGCCAAACCCCAGTATCCAGAAATGATCAGCTGTACACACATCCTTTGCCAGTCAAACCTAGGTCTGGCATGCCCCCCCACCCTGGTGAAAATATAAACACCTTTGTATAGATGAGCAGTATTAAATAAAAACTCTGTATCTCTTTAGTTTGTAATGATGCCTGTGTTTATCCTTTTAAGAATGTTTTCATAATCTGGCATCCCCTTGGGGGCTGAAGGCATACTACCTTATAGTACAGAAGAGAGGGCTGAGGCCCAGAGGGGAAAAAACCTGCCCAGAGCCCCAGGGAGCGGGTGGCGGGGCTGAATGAAGACCAAGGCCGCCCCCCTCCGCCTCTGGCCTGCCCTCTGCCTCACGTGCTGTTTCCCTTGGCGGCAGTTCCTCCGCTAGGTGCTCACCTGAAGGGGGCCCAGTTGGGCTGTGAACTGGCCCAAGGTATCCTGGAGGAAAAGAGACTGGGAGGGTTGGGAGCAGGGGAGCAGGAGGTGTGTTTCCCTTGGCCCAGTGGTCGTCAGATGCAGACTTTGCTCACTCCCACCCCGCCACCGCCCCTGCCTCCTGTTCCGAACATCCAGTCCTTTCCTTTTGCCTTTATTTGCTCTGGAGACGGCTGAAAACCCGTCCCTGCCTGCCAGCAGGACCCGAAGCTGAGGTCACCTCTCCTCCTTTAGAAAGAGTCTGGGGATGGAAAAGTACAGCTGCCCGCCCCCCACCCCACCCAAGTTCATCTCTCTTGAAACATAAACGGCCTCCTGTGGGCTCTCTCTGGACATTGAAAAGTTGCTGAAGGACAGAGCTAGGGAAAAATCTTGGAATCATTCAATTTTAGACTGTGGATCTTGGAATCATAGACCCCTAAGGACTTGAAGCACAGAATCTGAGTTACAGTCATCAAATCTGATTTGAGTAGACGAGTTTATGAAGCAATGCAGTCTAATAGAACTTTCTAATATGGTGAAAATATTCTATATCTGCATTATGTAACGTGGTGGCTAGTGACCACCAGTGGTTACTGAACACTTGAAATGTTGCTAGCGCAAATGAAGGGCTGAAGTTTTCATTGTATTGCATTTTAATTAACTTAAATTCTACGTAACCATATGTGGCTAGTGGCGACCATATTAACACAGAGCTTGCTTAGTCCCTCAGTCAACTCTTTGCAACCCTGTGGACTATAGCCCGCCAGGCTTCTCTGTCCATGGGATTTGCCAGGCAAGAATACTGGAGTAGGTTGCCTTTCCCTTCTTCAGGGGATCTTCCAAACCCAGGGATCGAATTCAGGTCTCCTTTATTGCCAACGGATTCTTTACTATCTGAGCCACCAGGGAAGCCCATATTAGACAGAGTGGTTATCAACTTTCATAGAGGCATTTTGGCAGAGAGGTAAGCCCAGGGGCTCTGGAGGCAGAATATACAGGTTCAAATCCTGTTTCTGCCGTATAGCAGTTGTGTGACTTTCAGAAAGTGGTTTTCCCCTCTCTGGGCCTCAGTTTATTTCTCCATCTTTAAAATGAAAATAACACACTTACCTTGAAAGACTCATGGGTGATTACAAGAGATAAACATCAGAAGAGTATCTTAAAAAACAAAGATCCCAGAATCTCCATTCCCCTTGAAAATCCAGGACAAGAATCCCAGCTCTTTGTCCATGGCCCAGGGAGAACAGGTGCTGGGCTGGAACAAAGGAGGCATTACTCCTTTTGGTCTCGGGCACCAGCCCAGCCTCCACAGGGCACAGTGATGAAGCCAGGCCCCAGGCTGCCCTCTCAGTTGGGCTGCTGACGCAAACCAGGCATCTTGCTTCCACCATTTGGCTTACCAACAAGGGTTCCCAAAACACATGTTCCTGGTAAACAAGCCCAAAGAGAGGAAAACAAGTCTAGAGGCTAATAAAGGAACTCGTGAGTGAGCCAGGCCCACCAGAATGCCAGGACTCAGAAGGAGGGCTGAGACAGTCCAGAGAGGTGCCATTGTGGCAAGTGTAGCCACGTGGGCACTCACCCCAGGGAGCACACACAGCCACTCAGAAGTGATGTGGAAGTCAGGAGCCCTGGGATTGAGCCCTGGGAAGTCTTGGCAGTGTTGCTCCCAGCTCACCCTTCAAATTAGAATAGGCTCCTCTACTCCTTGGACTTCACCTAGTACCACTCATCTGCACAGTGCAGAGTTTGTTCTAGATCAGTGGCGTTCAGAGTCATACAGGCCAGGGAGCCCTTTCTCTCAATGAAGTCTTCTGCAGAAGTCCAAGTTTGAAACAACTAAGAGCCGTTCACCTTTGTTGTACATATGAATGTACTATTATCTATTCAATGAATCAGCTTAAAATTAAAAAAAAAACGAAGCAGTGTTGAGATGGGGGCTGGCGCTGGGACACTCCTTGAGACGCCTCGGAGAACCTCTAATTTCTTTTATGAGAGAGTTTGAAGACCCTGAGGCCATAGTCCCGAAGGCTCCTTTCAGCCCTGACATTCCAAGTCAGCTGAGTCAGAAGCCTATCAGAGGACCACCTTTCACAACTTGGCCCTTGACTCCTTGCTTCTGCTTCTAACAATTCTTGCTGGAAGGGAAGAAGCTAAAAGAAACATTTAGGGCAACGGTCCCCAACCCTTTTGGCACCAGGGACAAGTTTCATGGAAGACCATTTTTCCACAGACCAGGGCAGAGTGAAGGGTGTGATTAAAGCACATTCTATTCATTGTGCACATTATTGCCATCATTACATCAACTCCACTTCAGATCATCAGGCATTAGGTCCTGGAAGTCGGGGACCTCTGTTTTAGGGTGCTCAAGCATAGGTTTGAAGATGTTCAGAGGCAACTCAGAAATAGCCCCAGAGCATGAGACTGGTATCAGTCTGACAGAGGTTCCATAAACACATCTAAGATGCCACGTTTCACTGTGGTTAGAAGCCCCAGGGTGGAGCTTCAGGCTCTCCCTGTTGGCTCCCCCTAGGGGCCACTGGTGCATCTGGGTGACCACAAATGGAAGGGATGAGAAATAACATCAAAGTGTCCAGGCTGTCACATCCTAAAGATAGCAAGCAAATCCATGGCACATGTGGCTCCACCTGCCCCTCCGGTGCATGTGGCAGACGTTACTAATCAACCATATGACCTTTCCCCCTAAAGTCCAGAGTGGCACTCAAATTCTGGACACAGTTCTTTTGGCAGCTGCTACCAATGGATTGGTGGTGTCATGCCAAACAACACCTCTTTGCCATGCTTCTTGATTTTAGAGACAAGAAGACTGAGGATCAGAGAGGGAAAATAATTCACTTGAGGTCATACGTGGCAAGCTGGTATCTGGGCTGAACTTCTAGATATTCAGAAATATCAAGATGTTTGGGGAATTATTTATTTTTTTATTTGATTAGTCTAGGATCCTATGGCCATGACTAACACATAAGGGCCCAGAAAGATCCCCAGATGAAATGGGTTAAATACCACATCTCTGAAAGAACCCAACTATAGCGAAAGTTGGTATCTCCATTTCTACTTTGCCTACAGACATCAAGCTCTATAACTTGACAAGTGAGAGCAGAGTTAATGTCCTGTCTAGACATCTCCTGGATAAGAAGGAGGCTGTTTTTCTAAATAATTCTGTCAAGTCACTGGTTGCAGTCACCACTTAGCCATCTCCTGTTGCCCTAATGACATAGCCATGTGGGCTGCATCAGGCCACGGCAAGCCAGCAAAGGAGGAAGAGAGGTAACTCTTATCACTTTTTATCCATGGGGCTTGTTGACTACAGGGAGGAATGTCAGGAGAGTACCAAACTGCTCAAAGGAAACCAACAAAAGAAGCCAAAATGAAAATCTGGATGTTTCCAGGTGTCTGAAAATTTGGCTCAGACATCAGTTTGCGGTGTGATTTTGAGTTATTCTCCCTTCCTGAGTCTCAATTTCTGTCTATAATATACAACAGGTGATCAGATGGTAAAGAATCTGCCTGCAGTGCAGGAGACCGGGGTTCAGTTTCTGGGTTGGGAAGATCCCCTGGAGAAGGAAATGTCAACCCAGTCCAGTATTCTTGCTGGGAGAATCGCATGGAGAGAGGAGCCTGGTGGGCTACATACAGTCCATGGGGTTGCAAAGAGTCAAACATGACTGAGCAACTAACACTCAGGTGTCTATCTCCCCGCCATGACCTGAAGTTAGGTCTGGCTGTGCATGTCTGTGTGTGGCTACAAATGGTGATTGTGTATTTGCATAAGTGACCAATGACCTTGAGGACCACTGTGTGAAGCGTTGTATGTGACGATGCCTGTTGGTCCTGACTCAGCATCTGTTGGTTTCAGCCCATATAGGTGAGGGTCAGAGTTTGCATATGCATCGGATGGACATCCGAGACTAGTCTGTGAGTTAAGGTATTGCTCAGAGAGAGCCATAAGTGCATGACCCCCTGTGTCTGCTCACGTATTGAAACATTTATTTTCAGCTGTGCCAGTGGATGCCTGTCAGTGAAATCAATGTTTATATACTTGGCATCCTCGTGGCTTTGTGTCTGTCCCTGTTTATCTCTGCACACATAGCTACCTGTCTAAATAACGTCAAAAATCAAATATTTTCCTGTTTACCTCACATCCTCAAGCTCTTTCCTTTCCTTCATCATCCCTTTCTATTTATAGCTTATTTTTTAGCATAGAAAACTGCTCTTGTGAATAGCAAACCCCAGCCATGCAGTTGGTTGACAAGTCTCTACATATGGATAAAGATTTTAGCAGGACTATTATGCAATCCAATTTCCCCTAGCCCCTTCTCTCTTGTTTCCTTTTCAACTAGGGGGCCAGGAGCTGTTAAAAAGGTGGCCTGACTGTCCTTTCTAATGAAAGCAGCACCTGGCAGTTAGGTTCACAGGACTTCAGAGCTGAAAGGGCACCTGGAGACCCTAGGTTAGAGTCCCCATTTAACAGATTGGGAAACTGAGTCTGGAGAGGGGAAGTGTCTCTCCAAATGTCACTGTCAGTTAGGATCCACCTCTGCCTTTGCCCTGGACACTGGAGGGTGCAACACTCGGGAAATATGAAGGTGCCCAAATCAAAAGAATTTGGACAGTATTTATTTTGCTTAAATGTGCCTGTTGGCACTTTTAGTAAAGGGAAGTTATATCCAAACCCTAAAATGATGAAGCTGCTGGGCAAAAATGCAGGAAATGATGTCACCAATTCTTCGGATGCCATCAATTCATCCATTCTAAAAACCCATCTCTTTAGGTGAGAGGGCCACAGTGTAGCAAGCGCTTCTCTGTGTATCATCCCCATTTTGTCCACACAGTATCCCTTTGAGTTGGTGGTGTTAACACTTTTTGAACCAAGGAGGACCTGGTTCTCCTTGAACCTGGGGCTCAGAAAGGAGAAGCCATTAGTTCAAGGTCAACTGGCACCTTTGAGGTAGAGGTGGTTTTAAAACTCGGGTCTTCAAGTAGCCTATCCCAGGAAACAAGAAGCATCTTACAGCCCCACAGCTGCCCTGGGGTCCCGGGAGATTGGAGATTGAGAGGGCAGGACCTAGAATTTGCCCTCTTGGGATGAGTGGAGTGGGGGACATTCAGACCTACAGAGCCTGATAGTCTAAGAGTTTCTAGTGTCCCCTCCCAGCCAGCAGGCAGAGACCCTGAAAAAAAGGTTACCGTGGCAACTCGCATTCCTCCTAGAGTGAGTCATAGCAAAGAAGAGGCTTTTGGTGGGTGGGACTTGGAGAAAGTTTCAAAAGTTGATTTCTTCCCCAGGCACCCTCCCTTGCCTCCCCCTCCCTCCCTCAACTCTAGCTCCAGGCTTTGTCGATGTGGCAGCTGATGGCTGCAAGTTAACTCTCTCTTCCCCCCAACCACTCCCATTTCAAAGCTTTTCATCCTCCTGCAAATACACCTTGGCTTCCAGTCCCCACCCTCTCCATCTCCCACTGGCTACCTGGAGGGGCAAGTGTCATTTGAGAATATTTTTAAGACTGAAGGCTGTGAACACCCTCTTGGATATTGCCGCGAACTTTGTTTCTCTCTCTCTCTCGCATCTCTCTCTCTCACACACACAACTGTATATACAATTTTAAGGGGCTTGCAATCTCCATGAAACCTAGCCAAAAGCTAGGTTTAGGGAGAATTCTGCTTTAAGAGACCTTCATTGGAAAGTTCAGAGTACATCGGGCACCCCAAAGACCATGGAGTCCATTCCTCTTACTTTACAGACAGGGAGACTAAGTCCCAAGGGAGACATTTACCTAAGATCACATGTAAAACGTATGTCTTCAGTCTGCCCCCCTACTTCTGATGTGTGTCTCGTCCTGCTGTCAGCACTTGGGGTGCACAGAAATTCAACCACAAAGAAAACTCTTTCTCTATATGTTCTGCATAGAATGGCATTTTCTGGAGGAAAATGTGTGCCCCTCTGTTCCTTTTTGGGTGGGCTGGGCTTCCTGGAAGACATGCCTTCCCCAAGGCCCCCCTTTTCCCTTGGTGCCCTTAGGGACTCAGGAAGCCCACTCATCAACCAGCCAGTGGAGCCACAGGTAGGAAGGGGTTTACCTGAAGAAGACCTAACAGCAGCCTAGTGCAGAGTTTGGACTTCTCACTGCAAAAGTGTGAGGAGGCTGCCCTGAAACCCGCTCCATCTTGTCTTCCCCCTCCCACTCTGCAGCACACTGCTGCCACACCCAGTCTCCCATTGGACCCTGCACCTCTCTGGACCCTACCCGATATCAGGGGTCTTCAAAATCTAGACACACGGAGGGCTCCTGCTGCTGAGTTTCCTGTGTTTATCAGGATGAGAACAATGCCTAACCCAAGACTGATTGTCTGACAGTGCTATTTCAGGCTGAATGGCACCGGAATCAGGATGTGTGTATGTGTGTGTGTGTGTGTGTGTGTGTGTGTGTGTGTGTGTGTGTGTGTTGGAGGGGGGTGGAGGTTGAGAGGGGAGAAATTCCAGGGCAACAGGAGCCTTTACAGAGGTGCTGATGAAAGGTGAAGACCCCCTCTTATCCCTCCAAAGATCAGTTTATCACTCACGCCAAGTTTCCCTTTGGGAAAACAGAGTGCAAGAACCAAATCTAGAAAGTTTCTCCTCCTGGAATGGGAAGCAGGGCAGACTGGTGGCCCATCCCTCTAGCAGCTGTGCGCAGATCATATTCCCAGGAAAGGAAGAAGTGGCCCCCATTTGTAAAGGCAGCCTCTGAAACCCGTGAGACAGGCCCAGAGAGAGACAGACAGAAAATACTCTCTCAGAGACAGTCGGATTACTTTCTGCAAACCCAGAAGGGAGACCACAGGATCTGTTTCACCTGAGAAGTTAACGGGCAGCAAGTCCGTGTCCCCTGCCCTTCGGAAGAGCAAGGATGGAGTCCCCGCGCCCGGAGACCTCCCAACACAGCTTCTTTCCCTTGTACACAAAGTGAGGAGTGGACCAGGGTGCAGGGGGTGCAGGCCTAGAGGAGGGACAGTCAGGGCAGGGGTCGGACATACCTCAGTGGCGGGCAGGCAGGCAGCAGGCAAGCTCCGGGCAGTCTGAAGGTCTGCAGGAATGTGAGGGGCTTAGAGCCTGGCAACAGGAAGCCACTCAGAGCTCTGGGCTGGGTCTGTCTCCCCCTCCACCCCGCGGTCCCTCCTCCTCCTGTGTCTCCTCCTTCCCTTCCCCTCCCCTCCCCTTCTCCCCACAGCCAAAGCCGTCTCCGTCTTCCAAGGCCTTCCTCCTCTCCTCTCAGAGGGCTGTCCTGACCCACCTCCCGACCCCGCCCGCCACGTGGGTTCTGGAGCTTTTGCCTAGACAGACTGACCGAGCAGAGCGCTGGGACTGCAAAGGCCAGCAGGAATCACCTAGAACAGCCCTCTCCTTGTTCAGAGGGGAACTGAGGCCTGGAGGGGGCAAGGGATCACCCACCCAGGGTTCCCAAGGGGAATATCCTGGCCCAAGAGTCTGGAGTGTCTGACTGGTGATCTTTACAAGAGCTCCCTAGCATCAAGCAGTGCTGAGGAGGGCAGAGCCCTGCAAGGGGGTTGTATCTGTGGCAAAGGCAAGGCCGGGACTTGCCTCTGTACAGACTGAAGAAGCTGCCATTGATGGCGTCATCACTGATGGCTTGGGATACTGTCTAAAAATAACCGCTCAAACTCTTAGCTGGGCCACCGATAGAACAGAAGGGGTTGGCCATCTAGCTGGGGGAATCGGTGTCATCAGTATAGAATAGATAAGGTGATTGCTGATATGGATTACGATCACAGAGCTAACAATGACCAAGGTTTACTTGGGACTTAGAATTTTCTCAGCAAACCCTTGACATAGATACTGTTACTATGCTGATTTTACTAACCAGGAAACAGAGGCGCTAAGAGGCTGTTACTTGCCCAAGATACCCCTAGAAGTGGGGTAGGCAGGTGGATTCTACATTCAGTCCGGGTCACTTCGTTTTTAAATTAGGTATTTATTTTTGGCTGCCCTGGGTCTTTGTTGCTGCATGTGGACTTTCTCTGATTGGCAATGGGTGAGGCATACTCATCATTGTGGTGCTTTGGCTTCTCACTGAGGTGGCTTCTCTATCTGTGGAGCTCAGGATCCAAGGTGCATGGGCTCAGCAGTTGTGACACACAGGTTTAGCTGTTCCGTGGCACGTAGGACCTTCCCAGACGAGGGATTGAACCTGTGTCCTCTGCATTAGCAAGCAGATTAGCCTCTGGGCTACCAGGAAGTCCCAACCTGGTTCACTTTGATGTGTATGAACTTCTTGGTGCAACAGGTCTTAGTTGAATATTTATGAGAATATCAATGAGTGTATAAATATTTATGAGTGCAAGGCTAGCATCTGGAGAAGTATAAGAATTAATATCTGGTCCTTGTCCTCAAGGTGCTTGGATCTTGCTGAGAGGGCATGCCTTAGGCATTCACCCACTCACGTAAGTGGTTCGGATTCTGAAGTTTACCCCCAGGAGTTTAGAGTGGCAGGGTTTCTGAGTCAGAGCAGGTAGAGAAGGCTTCCTGTAATAGGTAGCTCTCAAAACATGAATTGGGTTTGAATATCATGAAAAGGGAGAAGGCAGAGAACATTCTCATGAACTTCTGCACAATATGGCCTCTGCCTCCTTTGCCACCCTCTCCTCCTGTCACTCTCCTCCTTTTTTTTCACTGTATTCTATCCACACTGGCTTCCTTTCAGTTCCTCAATGACTGAAACATTATTGCCACCTCAGGGGCTTTGCACTTGCTCTTACCTCTGTCAGGAACTTTCTCCCATCTGATTGTCTTGTGCCTGGAGCTTTTTCACCCTTCAGATCTCTGTTCTAACGTTGTCTCCTAATGGAGGCTCTCACAGGCTTAGTTCAGCTCCTCACCTGGCTTTGTTCCCTTCCTGGCACTGGTCATGACCAGCAGTGGTTCGTCACCTGTGGTCCACAGACACCGCGTGACAACAGGCACTTCATGGGTCTAATTTGCTGCAGTGTTTCAAGGGGCTGGAGCAGCGGCCAGCACAAAGCTGGCTGTCAGAGTGGAAGTTGTCTTTTACTAGGGTTCCAGCCTGCGATAGTGCCCCATGCTGGTCTTCCCTGGTCTTCAGGTGCAGTAAAGTCAGATAGAAAAAGACAAATAGCATATGATACTGCTTATATGCAAATCTAAAAAGAATGATACAAACGACCTTACATACAAAACCAAAACAGACTCACAGACTTAAAGAACGAATTTATGGTTACCAGTGGGGAAGGGCTTGGGTGGAGATAAACTGGGAGATTGCAGTTGACATAGACACACTACTATATATAGAACAAGATGACTAACAAGGACCTACTGTACAGCACAGGCAATGTTCCTAGTATTCTGTAACAACCTAAATGGGAAAAGGATTTGAAAAAGAATAGATACATGTACAGTATAACCGAATCACTTTACTGTACACCTGAAACTGACACAACATGGTTATCACTGTGCTCCACTATAAAATGCAAAGTTAAAAAAAAAAACGGGGGAAGAGAGATTCTTGAATCTGAGAAACTCCGGGTGTCTGTGCATTTTTCATCAGAGAAGGCCCATGGCTTCCTTCAGGTTTTGAAAGGGATGAGTCAGAAATCCATGAAAGTATCTCTGCACCCGCTGACCCCCAAGACCTCTCCCAGTTGCACAAATCAAGAACTCTGCCTCAGCTGTTTAGTACTGGGTGCTGGCAGACTCCTCAGATATCTGTTTGCACTGGGAACAGATGTGTGCTTTTATAGGATTGGTTGCTATAGCTCCCAGGGATCGTGGGGACTAAAATTAACTTAAACGTTGTGTTTTTCTTCATAAACTAAGATAATGATTCTGATGAAAGTGAGCTGATGGAACCATTCCCAGTGTTTGACTGGAGTTCTCATGAGGCCTTCAGTTCAGGAGCTAGAAAGCTGATTGGGGCTAGGCTAAAGCTCTGGGACAAAGATCCCATCTGGGGGCTATCCCCGGGCTCTGTGGGGAGATCCTGAGCCTGGATTCTTCAGAAGAAAACTTGGGAGGTTTTCTGTCTAGGTCCCCCCCCCGACTAGCACGCTGGGGGGACAGGAACCTCTGAAGCAAGATGACTTGGACCTAGGGAGGGAGACCATTAGGACTAAGGCTGGTCTCCAGCCACCCCCAAGGGAAGAGAGAGAAGTGCAATTGGGAGGGGTACTCATCCTGGGTGCCAGTCCCTGCTCTGACACTGAGTTACTGAGTGACACAGCCTCACCCCTGTCCCTGTCTGAGCTATACCTTTCCCATTGGTTAGTATGTTGGACAGCATAATAGTAATCCTGTGTGTGCTCAGACGCTTGTCATGTCCAACTCTTGGCAATCCTGTGGACTGTAGTTTGCCAGGCTCCTCTGTCTGGAGTGGGTAGCCGTTTCCTTCTCCAGGGGATCTCACAACCCAGGGATTGAACCCGCGTCTTCTGCACTGCAGGCAGATTCTTTACTGTCTAAGCCACCAGGGGAGCCCCACAGTAGTCATAAGAGCCAGTATTTATTAAACACCTACTATGTGCCAAGCACTGAGCTAAGTGCTTGGTGCATATTTTCTGACCTAACCTTTATGAGATAGGAACTATTATTCCCATTTTAGAGATGTGGAAAGTGAAATTTCAGATCGATAATTTGCCCAAGCTCATGCACCAAGTACATGATTAAATCAGAGATTCAAATCCAGGTATAAGGGACACCAGTGCCCAAGTGTTTAACTACACTGTACTCCTGCTAAGTTCCCCTCCATCTCTGCCATATGTGAACTCTGGACTGCACCACCATTGGGTGCCCATCTCCCTAGTTGGGTGTGTTGCTGACCCCACATCAGATTGGATCAGCTTTTCAGCTTGCAGAATGAGAAGTCAGCCCCTTGGGGTCCCTACCAGCTGCTCATCACCCTGTCCAGCCTCTCACCAGCTGTGCTCCTTTAGGTACCACCCCTGCTCCTTTGATCCTTCCCTTCTTGACATTAGCACCCAGCACAGCTTTAGAACTCCAGGACAGTGCCCACAAGTGCACAGTGTCCGGGCTCCCATACCTCCCAGAACATCAGCTGCCTCCATCACTCATTCATGGACTCCACTCCACAGAGGCTGTATCCATCAGTAGGGCAAAGGCCGTCTTCCTGCCTTTTACATTCTAATAACTAGAGGCAGGTGATAAATGAAGTTTCAAGTTGTGATCAATTCTGTGAATGAACTAAACAGGATGACTTTAGAAGGTATTGGGAGAATTATTTACTGATAGGGTGGTCAGGGTAGGCCTTTGGAGGAGGTCAATTTGGGGGAAAAAATGAATGATGAATCAGCAAGAAGGGCTGAGGGAGGAGTGTTCCAGGCAAGGGGAGAATAAGTGCCAAGACCCTGACTTCTTCATGTGACTGAAAATCTGTCTAGAATTATAGATCAGAGATTTTCCTTCTCCTCATGGCCTTCCTCATCCTCCTCTCCATCTTCTTCCTCTGCTTCATCCCTCTTCTTCATCTCCTTTCTCAGTGAATGACAGAGCCATCCTGTGAAGGAATCAGGGAAATGGGAATTAGGACCTAGGTTGTAGATACAGAGAAACTGAGGCCCCAGTCCCTTAGTGGAAAGTGAAAGTGAAAGTGAAAGTCACTCAGTCATGTCCGACTCTTTGTGACCCCATGGACTATACAGTCCATGGAATTCTCCAGGCCAGAATACTGGAGTGGGTATCCTTTCCCTTCTCCAGGGGATCTTCCCAACCCAGGGATTGAACCCAGGTCTCCCAAATTGCAGGTGGAGTCTTTACCAGCTGAGCCACAAGGGAAGCCCATGGAAATGGGGCTCAAAACCAGGTCTCCTGAGCCCTGGCTCAGAGAACAAATCTCAGGCCCACTGAGAACGTGCTCGTCCTTCTGCTCATAACTCCAGAGTTTCTGTCACCTGAACCACGTGATGGACCATCTCTGGGAGCTGAACTGGGGCCAAGTGGGCTACCAGTGTTCCCACATACAAGCAGAACTACCTAAAGAGGAAGCAAGAGGTCTGAGCTCTGGAAACAGATGGGGAGACTCTGTCAATTTGACTTCTAGCAAGAAGGAAGGCAACCAAGCAGAAAGTTAAGTAAATAGAAGCAGTGCCAAGAAACATCCCCTCAGGCCTCACATCAGAAGCAGTGTCAGGATCTTAGCGGTTCAGATCTCCAAGGCTGTAAATCCTGAGCGGGCCTTGCAAGTAAAAAAAAAAACAATAAGTTTTGTATGTGGGAACTTGAGGGCCTGGGGGAGACCAGGTCCCATTGGTATAATTATGAGTAAACTAGAAAGAGAGATGATAATTTCCAATATTTCTCAGCAGACACTGGGCAAAACACTTGTGTTCATTATCTCTTTTAAACTTCACTTAATATACACACTTAGCTAGGATATTAGTTTTCCATTATTGCTATAATAAATTATCACAAACTTGGTGAGTTAAAACACACATTTATGACTTTACATTTCTGGAGATCAAAGGTCCTAAAATCAAGGTCTTGGCGGGGCTGTGTTCCTTCTGAGGGCCTGAGAGGAGAATCTGTGTCCATGCCTTTTCCAGCTTCTAGAGGCCAGCTGCCTTTCTTGGCCTGTGGCCTGTTCTCCGTCCTCCAAGCACATCTTTCCAACCTCTGTTTCTGGTGTTGCATCTCCTTTTTCTGACTTTGACCCTCTCACCTCCCTCTTATAGAGACTCTTGTGATTACATTGGGCCCACCCAGATAATCTAGGATAATCTTCCCGTCTCCAAAGCTTAACAGTTACAGGAATAAGAACATGGACTTCTTTGGGGGGGGAATTATTTTGTCTACCATAGGGAGGTACAATTGCTTCCCAGGTGGCATTAGTGGTAAAGAACCCACCTGCCAGTGTAGAAGATGCAGAAGACTCGGGTTCAGTCCCTGGGTTGGGAAGAACCCTGGAGGAGGAAAAGACAACGCACTCCAGTATTCTTACCTGGAGAATCTCATGGACAGAGGATCCTGGCAGACTACAGTCCATGGGCTTGCAAAGAGTCAGAAACAGCTGAAGCGACTTAGCAGGCATGCAGGGAGGTGCAATTACCATTCCCATTCCAAAGATGAGGAAAGGTTCAGAAAATTAAATAGCTTGCTCAAAGTCCCACTGTTGTAAAGCTAGGAATCTACATAAGTAGCTTAACTCCAGACCCCAGCTCTCTGTCACTTCCCTAATCACAACCTTGCCTGTGCCATGTTCTTGGTGAGGCTCCCTCCCTTCCCCCATCTGCCCCAAGCCCACCCAACCTTTGAGCTCAGGCTGAATCTTTGTTAGTCTTTCAAAGTTTAAAGCTGATAGGGCCCTTCAGCTCTATCCAGGCCCACTCCTCCTTGTATGGCTGGGGAAATGGAGGACTATAGAGCCCAAGGTCACAGTATAGAAAGCTAGGCTTAGAGCCCTGGTCTCCAGGCCCAAGCGGAGGCCAACTCTGGCTGCTCCAAGTCTCTGGAGGCAGGGACTGTGCCACCTGATCCCTTTGGACTTAAGATTATGTATCAAAACTCTGACATGCACCATTTGTGCATCTGGCTGAAGGTCAAGGCTGCCGAACTAAGACAGCCTGGGCACAGGGAGACTGACTCAGCCTGTCTTCCTGTTACTGTATCTTTCCCTGGGCCGGCCCTCCCATTGGCTGAAGGGCACAAAGAGCCCATTGTTTTCTTGTCGTTGGTCCCCTGGGCAGAGTGGCCGATGACCAGGGCAAGGCCAAAGGGAGAGGAGGATGGAATTTCATGTCAGCACCCTCTGCACTCTCAACACTCCCACCAGCCAATTGTCCCTCAGCTCTCTACAGTTCATAAAGGACTTTTATTCCCATATCTTAGGGAGCAGCACAGTCAGTCCCTCAGATAGAAAAGTAAGGATTCACTCAGCACATTCAGGGCTTGAACAGACAGAATGTTCTGCTCATGGCCACCCAGATGGCCCAGGTGAAGCTGAAATGACCACTCCAAACTGGTCTGAGGCTCTTTCTACTAACCAGCTGCCTCTACCTGGGTTCAAGGGAGAGATTACCGAGGCATCTCCTTGTCCACTGAAGTGGCAAAGCATTCACCATATGTTGGCTGCACTTCCTCGAGTTGACACAAACTACCACCCCCCACCAATGAACAGTGTTTGAGTTGCAGTTAGGTTCTGCCCTTAGTGGGACCCTGTGGTCCTGCCTGTAATCTATCCTTGAGTGGCCTATCCTTTCTCTGCACCTCGATTTTCTTGTCTTATTAAATAAGCATGATTATACATCTGACCCTCCTGAGTACAAAGTCAGTGTTAGATTCAAGAGAGAGTAGGTTTCAGACAGTGAGTTAACAAGAGCAAAGTTGAAAGGCCCAACTTTGGAGTCAGATCTCTGGGCCTGGATCCTGTGACAAGTGACTTAACTCTAAAACTCTGGGCAAATGGAAAAAAAAAAAAAAAAACTCTGGGCAGAAAAAAAAAATTAAATAAAAAAACATAAAACTCTGGGCAGGGACTCCTCTGGTGGTCTAGTGGTTAAGACTCTGCATTTCCACTGCAGGGTGTGAAGGTTCAAGCCCTGGTCATGGAATTTAAGATCCCGCAGACTGCGAGGTACAGCCAAAAATTAAGGAAAAAAAAAAACACATTAAAACTTGGGGCATAGTATTTCAGCTCCAACCTCAGTTTTCTCAAATGTAATGGTACAATCCACACCCGTCCCAGCCCCCTGCCTTTATGAGGATCTTGTAAGGATTAAATGAAATTATATATGTATTGTGTTTGGCTCACTGTTTCATATCCTGCACTATCCAGAAATGTGAACTATCTTATCACTAGAGCATTAAAAATTTCCCAAAGCATATTCACATACTATTAGTCCTCAGATAAAAAGGGGGAACCTTGGGTTCAAATGGGCTTAGGAAGTGTGGCATTAGCCACCTTCCTCATGGCTATTCCTGAGGCACAAGACAGTGTTAAAGCCTCTGAAAAGTTCTGCAGGAAATAAACCTTTTTTTTTTTTGGTCTGTTTGTTTAGGCTGCACCATATGGCATTCAGGATCTTATTTCCCCGACCAGGGAAAACCTTTATGTGTCCCTCAGAACTCAGTTTCCATGAAAATGCCTTTGAGGGATGTCTGTTGGATCCAATGTCCTTGTCCAGGAAGCTGAAGTAACTTGTTCTGGGTCATGAGGCCAGTGAATGGTAGACCCGGGGCTTGACCCAAGCTCATGAATTCTTTGGCATAGTGCTCTATTAAAGCATGCTGAGGAAAGGCCTCCTGCTAGAGATACAGACAGGTCATCATCAAGTTGCTCAGTCGTGTCCAACTTTGTGACCCCGAGGTCCGCCTGGCTCCTCTGTCATGGGATTCTCCAGGCAAGAATACTGGAGTGGGTGGCCATTTCCTTCTCCACGGGATCTTCCACTGCCGGTAGATTCTTTACCATCTGAGCCACCAGGGAAGCCCAGAAATGTAGACAAATTCTCTCTAAATGTCAAAGATTCATGTACAGAGTAGACAGACTTTTACTCTTTCTTTGAGGTCCTATATCCATGACTGAGGATGCCAGGCTCCCTCCAGACTGAGCTATGTCCCTGTAGCCCTGGGTGGGGTTGGAGGAGCTCGACGATGGATTAGTTCTGCCTCCTCCCATCCCTGGCCCTGTAACACTCCAGCTGCTGGTCTGGATCCAGGGAACACTCACACGCAGGCACCAATTTTCTCCTGAAACCCCACACGCCTGGAAATCTTTTCTGAAGGAGGGGGAAAGCCCAATAACCCAGTTCGGCAACGTGGCAGATCTTACATGTTCCCTGACGTGGCCCGCAAACCAAGCCTCTCTTCAGTTTTAGCCGCTGTGGACCCGGGGGTAATGACAGCCCCGCCAGTCCAGCGACGTGGCAACCGGTGCTGTGACTCAGCTGACCTGGGGGACAGCCTAGAGCCTCCATCCTTATTTTCTGGGTCTCAGGAGATGGGGGACACAGAAGGGAGATCTGGATTAACCAGTTACCAATTAACCCCTTACCCCTGTCTCCAAGTCTCTTTTCCCCACCATTGCCTGGCAGACTCACTCTCTTCTGGGGCTGATCCAGTAGGTCATCTCTCCCCAGTCCTGGCTTCATTTCTCAGACAGCAGCTTCTTGTAATGAATCTTCGAGACTTTCCACACCAGTGACGTTCACACAGGCTTCTATGGGAGTTTCATAGAGGAGCCTTAAGGAGACAGAAAGCCAAAGGGGCAGATCTCCAGATTCCCAGTCCATCTCTGCCTTCAACCAGAGCAGAACTACATTAAAAAAAAAAAATTATTGGAGTATAGTTGATTTACAGTGTTGTGTTAGTTTTAGGTGCACAGCAAAGTGAATCAGTTGTACATAAATATATGTCCTTTTTTTTTAGATTCTTTTCCCATATGGGCCATTACAGTGTACTGAGTAGAGTTCCTTGTGCTACACAACAGGTCCTTGTTAGTTACCTAGAGCAGAACTACTTTTACCTGTCTGACATATCAGGCTTTTGCCTAAGATTTCATTACTTAAGAAAAAAATTGAAATGCATGAGTTTATTTTTAGCCTACTGGCTTTACCGGTGAAGAAAAAAATGAGCAGAGAGAGAGAGAGCAATCTGTCCCAAGACACAGAGTATCACAAACTCACAAGCTGTACCCGGCCCTGTGGGAAAGGGAAGAGCTCCATGAGCCAAGTGTGAGCCCCGGACAATGTCAGACCCACTCCCTGGAAGCTTGAAGTCTTCTCACCCCAGGTAGGCAGCCATGAGGAAGGGGCTCCATCCACCTGCCTGGTACATCCCTGGAGGAGAAACCAGGGTTACCAGGGAGACAGGGTCATCATCTTTGGGGGCAGGCAGGTGACAGATGTGAGAAGTTCCTTTAGGCAATGTGCTGGATCTAGCGGGGGGAGGGGGCGGCGGGGGTGGGGGGGGGGGGGCTGGTCAACCTGGAGAGAACATGACCCACCAGAGGTTCTCAGATCCCTTACCCCCTTTTTAAATGTTTCTCTTTCAAACAAAATCCATCTGCTGGAGGTGTCTCTTATCAGCCACCATTCTGGCAGCTTTATTGATGGGAGCTGGGGCTGGTCCACCTTTCCCGAAGTTCCCTCTTCTGTATCCTTCTGGGAGAAAGACCAATGTCTTACTTTCTGGTTATGAAAACTTTAAAGAGACCTAGCCTTGTGCTTCCTTCTCTATGCTAATCTCTCCCTCTTCTCCATCTTTTCATTTCCCGTCTTCCTTTTTTTAATCTGAACCCTTTCTTTTTCTGTTCTTTCCATCTTTTTATTTATTTGGCTGCACCAGGTCTTGATTGCAACATGTGAACTCTTAGCTGCAGCATGTGGGATCTCATTCCCCTGCATTGGAGTGCAGCGGCTTTGCCACGGGTCCACCAGGTAGTCCCCTTCCCATCTTTCTGAAGAGACCAGTGGACCAGGAATCAAGGCGCCTGAGTTCCTTACTCCATAAATGACTTAGGCAAGTCATCTCCCCTCTCTGGGCACTTGGCTCATTTGTAAAATGAGGCTGTCGTGTTAGGTCACAATTTCCAAATGGTGGGGGATGAGGACCAAGGTGAGGGGGCTCAGGTTCTCTCCTTAGAACCCCCCAAGGCAGCTGTTGTTAGGCTATTTTAATCGGCTTCTGCAGCTAAATAACTCTTGAAAATCACTATGTCATTTAATTCAAGGCCTTGCAGACTTTCAGTTCAGTGTTTCCTCTTCTTTCTCTACTGTCTCCTGTGCCTCTCCCTCCCCCAGATCCTCAGGTTTTCTAGTGGAGCCTTGTGATTCTCCAGGGTGGCAACCCTGAATCTGTCCTGCTGTCTCTTGGGAGGCCAGACTTTGCACTTTGACTTGCAATGTGGGAGAAGGAATCATTTCTTTCCTGAAACCCCAGAACGGTAAGGGCCCCACCCCAGAGCCATGAGGAGCCGGAGCCAGCCACCCATCTTGGCCACTGGTCCCAACACCGAGATCTCCACCCCTTGCCCTCCCCCACTAAACGGCCCACTTCCCAGCCTTATCCCAAGTTGGATTATTCTCCTGATTCAGACATTTTTGTGGTGTGAAATCATCCCCGCCCCAGCCAGCTGAAGCCAGGAGCTCGCTCCAGCCCACAGCAGCTGGCCGGCCCTCCCTTCTCCTGCCACGTCCCACACCCTCAGCTCCTTTGCTCCAGGGGCTCAGAATTTCCATCTGATGTCCTTCCAAGGCTAAAGAGAAATTCAGACAGAGTGGCAGGGGCATGGCTGCTCGGTCCCTTCCCTGCAGCTCCTGTGCGGGTGCTGGCACAGCGTGGCTGACTCCCAGGTCAAGGCGATTAAGATGGGTTTGTGAGATCCAGACAGAGGGACAGAGTCCAAGAAAGACAGAGAAACAGGCTCAGACAGAGAAGAGAAAGACACTGACCGAGCATGCCATGATCAAGAGAGAAGCAGAGGTGAGGAGAGAGGGGAAAAGGCACACACAGAGAAACAAATGTGGAAAAATCGACCCAAACTCAGCAACAAGACCAGAGGGTGACTGCATATCATCTTGATGTTAGACTAAAGCCTAGACTGACACACCCATCCAGGGACCACCTTCTCTAGGAGATGTACTGTTGTTTGACTTGTTTACTATTGATTAGGGGGCCTGGCTCTGAAGTTACATATTAACCCATAGATTTCTGTCCAGTTAAAGGAAGGATGGAGGAGGCTCCAGAGGCTGGAGCTTTAATGCTTTGTAGGACATGAACCAGTTTTGTATATGACCTAGCAGACTCTCCAGTTTTCCTTCAGTGCTATATAGACATGATCTCTCTTTGAACTCTCCTGGAATCAGCTTTACCACCCTGCTATTCCCTCATGAATGGGTTAAATAAATCATTGGCATGCACCCATTTTTAATTTTTATGAAAGTTTTTAACTTAAAAAAAAATGGCTTTGACAGGAGAAGCAAAAAATAGAATGAGGCAGATAAGGAAAGAGTGAGAGGCAGAAAGAGAAAGGGAAAGAGAAGGGGGGGGGGCATTGAGAGATCAGGAGGAAAAAGCAATACAGAGAAACAGAAAGAGATAAAGGCAGAGATGGGACTTCTCTGGTAGTCCAGTGGTTAGGACTCAGGGCTTTCTCTGCTGGGGCCCAGGTTCAATCCCTGGCTGGGAAACCAAGATCCTGCAAGCCACGTGGCATGGCCAAAAGAAAAAAGAGATAAAGGCAGAGGAACTGAGACCCAGTTAAACCCATACACAAAGTCAGAGAGAGAGAGAGAGAGAGAGAGAGAGAGGAGAGCTAATAGCAGAGCACAGGGTCAGCCATGCATACTCACAAAACCATAAATAGTGGTAGCTTCTGGAGAGGGGATGGATTGAGTGGAAACGGAGGTGAGAGGTATTTTATACCAACTTCTTATTACTTCCCTAGTGCATTTTTTATGGACATATAATTGCCTGTTGTTTTGTGCTTTTGAAACAGACACAGAGGGCAAGGCAAAAAGACAGTGTGAGAGAAAAAGAAACCACCAAAGAGAGCTGGATGGCATTAAGAGCAGCACAAGTTGGGAAGGTGAGACTTGATGGAAGGCCGTGGAGGCAGGACCAAGGATGGTTCGCACAAGCTCCTGCCCTCACTGAGCCTGGAGCCCTGTGGGCTGGGTGTGGAGCTGTCAGAAGTCTGTGTGGGAGGCGGGCAGGGAGCCGGAAGAAGCAGAGAAGAGGCAGACATGGAGGAGGGGATGAGCAGGAACAAACAGATCCAGGGCAGGTCGAGGGACAAACAGCACCTGAGGCCAGGCCTCCTCCCTCCTCCCAGAACCCAGGCACCCAGGCCTGAAGGGAGGTACCTTGCAGAGATGTTGCGGGGTCCAGTAGATAGAGGATCGGGGAGCCTCCCAGAGATGCTTCTCCAGGGCATGGAATGTGCCCTGAGAGCTGCCAGGCCCACAGGCAACCACCTCTGGTACATCAGCCTCATAAGGAGAAGCAGACTGAGGCCCTGTCAGTTTATGAAAGGACAGAACTCAGGCCCAGGCAGGAGGAGAGACTTGTTCAAGATCACATGGTTAATTTGTATATCATCAGGATGAGGAGCCAAGTCTATGACTCCCTCTTTGATGCTTTTTTCATTCTTGCCTCACCACTCTCCATTTTCCACAGGGCAACTAGAATGTCTCTTTTAAAATGCATATCACTTTATGCCTCTTCCCTGCAGGAAACCCTTGCAGAATTCTCTCCACCAGTGCCATTTGCTAGCTAATGAGATGTATGGCACCTCTGAGAAGGATCCTTTCAGGAGTTTGACTCAGCTGGGTAGTCCATCTCTCTTTTAAAATATCAAATTATACAGATGGGGCTCTACCCTGCCCACCCACTGCAACTTTGGCAAAGGCGATGTACATCCTAGAGGCAGCTCTTCTTGTGGCTCAATCCAAACGTCTTATGTATAATGTCCTCAGCAGGCTCTTGACATGGGCTCTCTCCTTGGATCCCTATTGGCACGTAGAGTAGACTTAGCTGGCCCTCTTCATCCCTTCTCCTTCCCAAGGTGGTGAAGTTCTATCATGAGGTAGACACTCATTCTTGGTGGGTTGAAAAAGGACTCCAAAGGACAGAGTTATTATTTGAAGTCATACTTAGATTTGGCGTGCAGAAGTCCAACTTTTTGCCTTTCCTTGCTTCCTTCTTCCTGCTGCCTGGAATGAAGGCATAATGGCTAGAGCACCAGCAGCTATATTGGACCACAGAATTACCTCAAGAATGGAAGCCATTAGCTAAGGGGATGGAGAAGAAAGAAAGAGCCTGGGGTGATGACCAAAGAGCTGCCATAACAACCCTGGACACACTACCTCCAGCCATCTGATCTCAGCTCAGTGAATTCCTAAGAGAAGCCTTCACTAACCACCTAAGCTCATGGTTGGGTGGTATCACTGACTCAATGGACATAAGTTTGAGCAAACTCCAGGAAATAGTGAACATCAGGGAAGCCTGGTGTGCTGCAGTCCATGGGGTCGAAAAAGTCAGGCACAATTGTGCTACTGAACAACAACAACACACCCCTGATCTCCAGTCACTCTGTCATCCACCCTGGGGGGATTTTCTTTCTTATCACAGGATAAATTTACCTGTGCTTATTCATGGGCTTGTTCTCTATCTCCCTCTCCCCCAGAATCTAAGCGTTGCATGAGCAGGGATCTTGCATGTCTTGGTCACTGGTACAGCACTTGTGTTTCACACGATGCCTACATTTCTTCAACAGAGATGGTTTTTCCTTTTTCCAGAACTTGCCATATGAATTTTATGTTTTTTTTTAATCACAATTTTTAGAAAGTCAGTCTTAGTAGGTGCAATGATTAGGTTTAAGGAATAATGATACAATTTTTAAGAAACTTACACTAATGAATCTTAAGGCTCACTGAAACTTGGTTTGATTTTTTTTTAAATTTTATTTATTTATTTTTTGGCTGCATCACGAGGCGTGTGGGAATCTTCGTTTCCCAACCAGGGATCAAACCCACGCCCCCTGCACTGGATACCACTGGACCACCAGCGAAGTCCCTGTGCATTTTTAAATTGAATGTTGTGTTAGATTCAAGTGTAGAGCTGAGATGCAGTGTGCTGGGGATTCAGGAGAACATGCTGTTGCAGGGGTCCAGGGAATAACAGTGAGGGTGGAAATGTGGAAGCACAGTTGAGAGCCAGCTCTCGAGTACCATGAAGAGACTCTTGAACACGAGTCTGATGATATCACCCCCCTACCTAAACACTTCATTCCCCACAGAATACCCTTCAAGCTCCTTAAGGCAGGTTGAGTCCCTGCATAGCCTGGCCCCTGCCTACCCTCCAGCCTCATCTCTCAACACTTCCTATACGGTTCCTCCCCACCCAACACAACACACATTCTAATAAACTGACCCACTGTAACTGCTCTGGGCCACCAGGATCTCTTGAACCTAAGGCTGCCTTTGTGTATCCTCGTCTCCCCACCAAGTTCTCTATAGACTTGAACTGCTCATTCCTACCCGCCTTTAGTGCTCAGCCTAGCCATGACTTCCTCTGGAGGGCTTCTCTGGTTCCAGAGAACTAGCTTAGGTACCTCCGCTACAGGCTGTGGAATGGTCTTTTCATCTCTCCTCCGCACTCATAATACTATGTTCCCTAGGCCAGGAAATGACGCCTTGTTCTTCACTGTGCCCCGCGTCTGCACCGCGCCCACCCAGAGGGGGCGCTCCGTCACTCATTTGAGTGAATGGGATTGTACCAAGAGAAGGATGGGAAAGATAAACCAAGAGGGCTGACAACATTTACAAGGGTCTCTTACGTCTCTTCCACCCCAGACTCATACAGGTTTCTGGCTCCCTGTCCTTGGAGAGTTCTCTGAGGTCCACACTGAGCCCTCAGGCTGTAAGTCCAAGCCAGGTGGGGCTTGGACTGAATACAGGTGGGGATTCTTCCACCCCTTCTGGTCCTTCTCCGGTTTCCAACCTAGAGTTTCAGCCCCAAGGACGCGCAGCATCCACCTTCCCTTAGCAGCTCAGCTGGTCAGAGAATAAGAATGAAGGCCTTGTGCTCCCAGGGCGAGCAGCCGAGGGAGTGGGTCTGGAGTAGGGGTGGGGATGGGGCAGGACAGTGGAAGGGGGGAAGGCCTGGGGGTGGGGGTGGGGGTGGGCGAGAGTTGGCGGGGGAGGGGGGGGTTGGGGGGCAGTAAGATCCACTTCAGGAGCTCTCAGAGCCCTTCACCCATGACCTCCCAGGGCCTCTCCTTTCTGATGAAAAGCATCATTTCCCCTAATGTTTCTCAGCAACTCTCAAAGGTGCAGAGAGAGACAGCCAGGCATGGAGAGGAGGTTATCTCTTAAAATACGGGGATGGGGGGTGGGGGGTAGGGAGAGGGGGACAGTGGGTCATCCTGACCAGGGTTTTCCAGAATCAGGCATAAGGCACCACCTTCACCACCCTTGCGGTATCCTCCTGAAGCCTATCCTCATTTGCTTTATTTAAGCTTATTTTTTAAAGCTTAGATCCATCTAATTTTTTAATAT
Source organism: Odocoileus virginianus (assembly GCF_023699985.2). NCBI lineage: Eukaryota > Metazoa > Chordata > Mammalia > Artiodactyla > Cervidae > Odocoileus > Odocoileus virginianus. The sequence goes on from NC_069676.1 coordinate 59,164,290, forward strand.
ATATTTTTACTTATTTGACTGTGTCAGGTCTTAGTTCCTGCATGCAGGATCTTTAGTTTCAGCATGCGAACTCTTAGTTATGGCACGTGGGATCTAGTTCCCTGACCAAGGATGGAACCCAGGCCCCCTGCTTTGGGAGTCTCAGTCACTGGACCACCAGGGAAGTCCCAAATGCATTTCATTTAAGTGAGAGCTTATAAAACTTAAATGGAAAAGTATCCCTGGCTGTGCCAGCTGTGTCCTGCTTGCCCCGGGACCCACTCCCCAGCCTTCCGCATCTGCACACCTTAGTGGGCACCCAGGGCCTGTTTCCACTTGGGAGGGGCAAGTGGGGAGCACAGTAGGAGACTGGGAAGAGCAGGAAGAAGAGTGAGACTGGTGTGTTAGTTTCCCTCAGCTCCTTCCCTGGGGGATCACAGCAAACTGACTCTGTCCCTCAAACCAGGGGCCCAGCTCCCGTCCAAGGCTCCCTTCTTGTTCTTGTAACCATCTCTCCCGTCGCCTCCTCGGGTCTCATGCTATTGCTAGCCCTGGGGACCCGCACCATCTCTGTGGCTTACCTACATGGGCCCACATCTGTATAAATAGCCCCTTGATTAAATTCTCAGATTACCCATTTTGAAAGTGCCATCTGTTTCCTGCCAGGAACCGGACTGATAAACTTGTCATAAACAGAAAGCAATTGACACAGTGCTAAGAAAATGATGATGTTAAATTCTAACTCAGTCTAAAAAGGAATGAGGAACATTTTTTTTTTCTTTTCTTTTTTTTGCCCATGCTGCCTGGCATGTGGGACAGTAGTTCCCTGACCAGGGATCAAGCCAGAGCCTCCTGCATTGGAAGCACAGAGTCTTAAACACTGGACTGCCAGGAAAAGTCCCTGGTAATTTCTATATAATGATAAAACAACCTCCAGGACACATTAGGTTAAAACAACAACAACAACGAAAAAAAACAAGGTCCCAAATAGTGTTTAGAGTGCAAGAGACCAAAAAAAATGTGTATATGTGTTTGCTTATATTTTCAAAGAGAAATGAATGAAAGATAAACCAAAACTTAACAGAAATGTTTTCCTCCAGTTCAGTTCAGTTCGTTCGCTCAGTCATGTCCAACTCTTTGCGACCCCATGAATCGAAGCACGCCAGGCCTCCCTGTCCATCTCCAACTCCCAGAGTTTACTCAGACTCATGTCCATCGAGTCGGTGATGCCATCCAGCCATTTTGTCCTCTGTTGTCCCCTTCTCCTCCTGCCCCCAATCCCTCCCAGTGTCAGGGTCTTTTCCAATGAGTCAACTCTTCGCATCAGGTGGCCTAAGTATTGGAGTTTCAGCTTCAGCATCAGTCCTTCCAATGAACACCCAGGACTTATCTCCTTTAGGATGGACTGGTTGGATCTTCTTGCAGTCCAAGGGACTCTCAAGGGTCTTCTCCAACACCACAGTTCAAAAGCATCAATTTTTCGGCGCTCAGCTTTCTTCACAGTCCAACTCTCATATTCATACATGACCACTGGAAAAACCATAGCCTTGACTAGATGGACCTTTGTTGGCAAAGTAATGTCTCTGCTTTTTAATATGCTATCTAGGTTGGTCATAACTTTCCTTCCAAGGAGTAAGCGTCTTTTAATTTCATTGCTGCAATCACAATCTGCAGTGATTTTGGAGCCCCCCAAAAAAAGTCTGACACTGTTTACACTGTTTCCCCATCTGTTTCCCATGGAGTGATGGTTCCAGATGCCATGATCTTAGTTTTCTGAATGTTGAGCTTTAAGCCAACTTTTTCACTCTCCTCTTTCACTTTCATCAAGAGGCTTTTTAGTTCCTCTTCATGTTTTCCTTAAGGAGAGAGAAAAAGGCAAAAGCTAGCTTTCTGAATATACCTTGTTATATAATTCTAACTTTGGAACTATTAAATGTTTTACATAATTTAAAATGTGCTGTGCATGCATGCTCAGTTGTGTCCAACTCTTTTTGACCCTATGGACTGTACTCTGCTAGGCTCCTCTGCCCAAGGAATTTTCCAAGCAAGAATACTGGGGTGGTTTGCCATTTCCTTCTCCAGGGGATCTTCCCGACCCAGGGATCAAACCTGTGTCTTCTATATCTCTTGCACTTTCAGAAGGATTCTTTACCACTGTGCCACCTAGGAAGCCCTAATTTAAAATGCTAAATTGTATCAAAGAGTAATCAATAAGTAGAGTAATCAATAAGTAAATTCTAAAAAGGAAAAGATACAGGAGCAACTGAACCTCATTGTATATCAAGTTGGAGGCATAACCATCCTGAGAATCATTATTTCAAGTAAATTTAATAGTATTTTGGCTGTTCATCCTTAATGAGATATATACTTGGGGGGAAAAGATGTATTCCACAGACTTAATTTTAGTATTGCTATTATCCAGATATTATTATCTGGATACAGTAGGTAAAGAAATTATATGTGGTAAAGGAATCATATTGCTATTGTTAGCACTCAACATTTGGATCCTAAGAGATAAATTTTTAAAAAATAAAAAATGAAAATGCTGGGAATTTAGAGCCCTGAGCACATCATTTTTCTTTCCTTGTCTTTGCCAACACCCTTAGAAACAACCAATCAGCTGCATCATCCTCCTTCATTTCACTAAGATGCTCTATGACAGCAAATACTTGATCACTTAGAGCCTTCGCTTCTCTAGGTACTTGGTTATGAGAATCTATGGCTGATAGTTTATTTGTTTGTTTATGACTGCCCTGGTTCTTTGTTGCTGTGTCAGGGCTTTCTCTAGTGGCAGTGAGAAGGGCTTTCTCTAGTGGCAGTGAGCAGGGCTTTCTCTAGTGGCAGTGAGCAGGGCTTTCTCTAGTGGCAGTGAGCAGGGCTTTCTCTTTGTTGTGGTGCTCGGGCTTCGCATTGTTTTGGCTTCTCTTGTTGCGGTCCACAGGCTCTAGACATGTGGGCTCAGAGGTTGCCGCTTGCCAGCCCTAAAGTGTGGGCAGTTTCAGCGCATGGTCTTAGTTGCCCCAAGGCATGTGGGATCTTCCCCAACCAAGGATCGAACCCGTGTTCCCTGCATTGGCAGGGCAGTGCCAGCTAATAGTGCCACCATCTGCCATGGACGGCAAGTATCCCCTTTAAGACTGAAAACAGGTCATTAGTGCCTCTAAATCCAGTCAGACTAGAGAACCAATTAAAAAAACTCATCTTAATATTCTATTCCTCAGGAGCCATTCTCAATTTTATCAATCTGTGTCTGAATCAAACCACCGGTTTACAGGAAATGAAGGGTTAGAGGAAAATATTTAGGAACACTGTGAGAATCCAACCAGCCATATTCAGAATGTCAGAAATTCTGCAGGACAAATGAGATGGTTTCTACAATAAATGGTGTAAAAAAAGGTGGGTGGGGGGAGGAACTACAATAGATTAATGGGACGTAAGAAGAGTGTATGGTGTGGGTTTCTTTGTATCTTGATTCAAATCAGCCAAATAGAAATAAAGATTTTTAAGATAATCTGGAAAATTTGAACACAGACTGGGTATTGAATGCTACTAAGGAATTACTTTTTAAAAAAAAATTATTTCTTTTCACTTGGACTGCTTTACAATGTTGTTTTGGTTTCTCCCATACATCAGTATGAATCAGTCATAGGTATACATATGTCCCCTCCCTCTGAACCTCCTTCCCACCTATCCCATCCCACCCCGCTAGGTTATCTCAGAGCACTGGTTTGAGCTCCTTGTGTTGTAGAGCAAATTCCCACTGGCTCTCTGTTTTCCACGTGGTAATGTATGTATTTCAGTGCTACTCTCTCAATACATCCCAGAGCTGAATTCGTCCCAGGGGCACTCTCTCCTGCCCCTGCTGTGCCCGTGAGTCTGTTCTCTATGTCTGAGTCTCTATTCCTGCCCTGCAAACAGATCATTAGTCCATTTTTCTAGATTCCATATATATGCATTAATATATGATATTTGTTTTTCCTCTTTCCGACTCTGTATAACAGGCTCTAGATTCATCCATCTGATTAGAACTGACTAAGATTTGTTCCTTTTAGTGGCTGAGTGATGTATATATCACAAATTCCATTGTATGTACACACAACTTCTTTATCCATTCATCTGTTGATGTACATCTAGGTTCCTTCCGTGTCCTGGCTATTGTAAACAGTGCTGCAATGAACACTGGGGTACATGTGTCTTTTTGAATTATGGTTTTCTCATGGTATATGCCCAGTAGTGGGATTGCTGAGTCATATGATAGTTTTATTCCTATGTATACTAAGGAATTACTTTCTTTATATATATATATATATATTTTTTTTTTTTTTTTTTTTTTTGCAGGAATTACTTTCAATTGTGTTAGGAGAGATGATGGAATTGTGGCTCCACCAAAAAGAAAGTTCTTATCTGTTAGCTTTACATACTGAAATATTTATGATTGTGATGGTATAATGCAAATACAAGATTTGTTTTGAAATATTCTTAAGAAAAGGTGTGTGATGGGGCTGGGTATGTAAACAAGTTTGATGAATTCTTGATAGTGATTAGAGCTGGATGCTGAGTACTTAGAAGGTTAATAGTATTATTCTCTTTGTTTTGAATTCTGCTTGAAACTTTCCACAAAACATTTAGATAACAATATTGAATTAAACTAAATTGTTTCTGTTTCTTGTGAAGGTTCTGATCCTAATATGGGCTCCCTTGTTGTTAAAAAATAAAAATAAAAAAGATTATTAGCAAATGAGGGGCATTAGCAATTTACTAACTACAAACCATGACTTTCTCCTCTGTGTGATCAGAAGGCTTGGAAAAATATTTAAAGGAAAATAGTTTATTTACTCTGGGTTCAGTGTAGTTTCACACGAAAAATAATCTTCAGGACAAAAAGTGGTCCGTGTCCCACCTTGAGAAGCTCTGGTATTATAAAGTGAACCCAGGACTCAGGGCAGGAGGCCTGGGATCTCATTCTGACTCAGTACTGTCTCACAGGAAGTTCCCTTGCCTTGGGTTCTTTCTTTGTAAAACGGGAGAAATCAGGCTAAAAGATCTCAAGGATCCCGCCAATTATGTCATGCTGTGATTTAGTAAATGATCAACGTGTCTAACAATTCATTCAGTCATTCAACAACCTATTTGTTCAACACCTGCTATTGATGGTGCTTATGCTGGGATGCCCAGAGAAGGCAATGGCAACCCACTCCAGTACTCTTGCCTGGGAAATCCCATGGACGGAGGAGCCTGGTAGGCTGCAGTCCATGAGGTTGCTAAGAGTCAGATGTGACTGAGCAACTTCAGTTTCACTTTTCACTTTCATGCATTGGAGAAGGAAATGGCAACCCTCTCCAGTGTTCTTGCCTGGAGAATCCCAGGGACGGGGGAGCCTGGTGGGCTGATGTCTATGGGGTCGCACAGAGTCGGACACAACTGAAGCGACTTAGCAGCAGCAGCAGTAGCAGCATGCTGGGATGCACCTAGACATAGTCTGTGCCTTCATAGAGCTTAGAGTCTAGCTGAAATCGGCTATTTCCAAGAGAATGTCATTTATTCTGAAAAATAGACTGGTGTATTGACACATTTTGGAAGGAGCCTGACCATTTTCTCCCAGGTCTCCTATCTATCCAAATCCTAACTCTTCCTCCCCAAACTGCCTGCATTTCAGAACAACTGTTGCCTCTGGGACCAGGAGATGCAATCCTCTGAGTGCCTAGGTAGGGCGGTGTTCTTATCCTGAATCAGAGTCTTCCCTGCCCATATGGGGGCTGAGAGTGGGAAGAGGGATGGGCCGGGGGGAAAACTCGGGTGCAATAAAATGGAGATAGAGTCAGTGAAGGCAGAGGGACAAAAGGTACCAGCCCACTGCTTCCCGTACCTCACTGCAAGTGCTAGAATAAAGATACCATACTTTCCCATTCCTCTACAGGGAGATAACATAAAGAAATGTCACTACAGGACTTTTAAACTAACCCCATCAATAGGAATCCCTCCAAAGAATTGTTTTAATCTTTCTATCTCAGTCTTCTCTGTGGATTAGGGATAAAGGTATCTATCCCCGTAAAGCAATTAAGATCCAGGCAGATACTCCATGTAAAAGGCTTAGCATAATAACTGGAACATTTCACTACTTCTTGTCCACTCCGTACATTCACCAGACCCAGAAACAACTCCTTACCTTGCCTAGCCTTCCTGGAGTATAACTGTCTTTTGTTTATTTTACTTTATTTATTTTGGAGTGTAACATTCTTGTTGATTATCTGTGACCCTTGCTCTCAGTCTCCCTTTGGACCCAGAAAACCCAACTTTGGAACCCTGGTCATTCAATTTATGGCCCCTGGGTTGAATGACCCAAGCAGGTATGCTTGGAACACTCAAGAAACCAATCAAATTCTTTTCTATGAGTGTTCATTGGAATACTAATGACCATTAAGAACAGCCAGGAGGCTAGGATGGATCTGATCCATTTTTTTTTTTTTTCTAAAAGACTTTTCCAAATTCCCTTGGTAGACACACCCAGCCCTTGTCTCTATTAACACTAACCCTAGGCCGGTCCCATCACTTCATGGCAAATAGATGGGGGGAAAATGCATCACTGACTCAATGGAGGTGAATTTGAGCAGACTCCAGGAGATGGTAAAGGAAAGGGAGGCCTGGCATGCTGCAGTCCAGGGTGATGCAAAGAGTCAGACACAAATTAGAAACTGAACAACAACAGCTAGAGGCCATTTCCATGTGCCTTGCTTTAACGTGCCCTAGTCTCATCTTCAGAATAGATCATTTTACCCTTGGTTTTAAAGAGGCATGTCCCAGTACCTCCATAACAATCCTAAACCCTTAAAAATTTAGCATCCAGTGGTTTCCCAGCTCCCATGTAGTTAAGGCCAGACTTCTCAGCTTTCCATCAAGACTCTCCAACATATGACCTCAACATAGGCCATCATCTTTTATGCAACTTGTACTTAATTCATACTTTAGTGATTATTTTCTGTAGACTGCTCACCTACTTTCTTTCTTTTTCCCAAGTTCAACAAATGCTTATTGGACTTGAGACAAAACCTTTCCCTTTCTGTATGATCTGTTAGAAATTTCAGATGCATGCAGGCATATGTTAAGATTTGGTTAAATAGCCCAGTTTAACACAAGTGGGAGGGATGGAGCCTTACTGAACTGGAAAGTATCTGGTCTATAAAAGACATTCAAATTTAAAATGCTATGAACAAAGTAGTCACCAAAGAAAACACATCTGTTGGCCTAGGACCGTCAGAAAATCATTGCTATCAATTCTTTAATAATACATCCCCAATTCCAAATGAAATTATACACAGATTTTCAATATATTAACAAATAACAGTAGTGTTTTATCAGTGTAAGTTTATTTTCTGATTTTAAACATTATTTTCAGAATTTCCTAGAAATCCAGTAGTTAGGACTCTGGACTTTCACAGCCAAGGGCCCAGGTTCAATCCCTGGTCAAAAAACTAAGATCTGCAACCTTCTCAGTGGCTTGGCCAAAATAAATAAATAGCTAAATAAACATTGTCTTATCTGTTTGTGAAAGCCAGTCAACATGAAGAGCAGGCACGGATGATCACAAGAACTTAAAACTAGGATTTAGGTTTCAATCATAGACTTCAATCAGCCTCATAGCCAATTCATTGAATAATATATTTTTATGCCATAATATTGAGAGAATATCAATTTATAGATACATAGTTGAAAATGGGCACAGTTTTTAAACAGCTCACTTTGAAACACAGAATATTTTGCAGTTAAACAGAGAATAACTCTTGAGAGTCCCTTGAACTGCAAGGCGATCAAACCAGTCAATCCTAAAGCAAATCAACCCTGAATATTTACTGGAAGCACTGAAGTTGAAGCTCCAATATTTTGGACATCTGATTCGAAGAGCCAACTTACTCGAAAAGATCCTGATGCTGGGAAAGATTGAGGGCAGGAGGAAAAGGGGGTGACAGAGGATGAATGTTTGGATGGCATCACTGACTCAATGGACATGAGTCTGAGCAAACTCCAGGATATAGTGCAGGACAGGGAAGCCTAACGTACTGTGGTCCATGGGGTCACAAAGAATCAGACACAACTTAGCAACTGAACAACAAACAGAGAATAAAGGAGAGGCTTGATTCCAAAATCTACACACACACAAAAAAACTTAAGCTGATAGTTAATCCCTGATATTTTGTAGACTTCTCTTTCTCAGAAATAGAAACAATGATTTTTAACTAAATGTGTGATGAACAGACTTTTAAAAACTGAATTTCCTCAAATTCTTTGCAGATAGATGTGGTCATATAACTAAGTTCTGGCCTAACAATGTACATAGTAGTGTCATATGCAATTTTGGGGAAATGTCTTGCCGACAGAATGCAATTGGGGTGGGTGGAGCTTAAGCAGCCACTTTGGAACACGACATTTAAAGCCCTTGTGGAGTGTGGCAGAGCAGCAAAATAGAGTGAATCATGAAGCTGTGGAGTCCTATCCCAAGGAGAGAGGTGCGAGGCCTTGCACCAAGGCCATTGAGGTGGAGACCAGAACCAAGGTTACCTCTGAAGCTAACCCTTTGTAAATGTTGCCAAAAGCCCCCTTGATCATCACTAGCAAGCTTCCTGACCCCAAATTGGGCAAAAATGCCCACCTTGGTACTTACCCTATAGCACCCTAACCAATCACCTAATGCCACCCTTCCAGCAGGAATTATCTATGTCTTGAGACTATGAAAATTGGCTGCTAACCTGCAGCTCAGAGGTTAAAGCATCTGCCTGCAAAGCGGGAGACCTGGGTTCGATCTCTGGGTCAGGAAGATCCCCTGGAGAAGGAAATGGCAACCCACTCCAGTATTCTTGCTTGGAGAATCCCATGGATGGAGGAGCCTGGTGGGCTACAGTCCACGGGATCGCAAAGAGTTGGACACAACTGAGTGGCTTAAATTTCACTTTTTCAACCCACGAAAGGGCTTTCCAGGTGGCGTTAGTGGTAAAGAACCTGCCTGCCAATGCAAGAGACATAAGAGACGTGGGTTCGATCCCTGGGTCAGGAAGATCTCCTGGAGGAGGGCATGGCAACCCACTCCAGTATTCTTGCCTGAAGAATCCTGTGGACAGAGGAACCTGGTGGGCTGCAGTCCATAGGGTCACAAAGAGTCAGAGGGGACTGAAGTGACTGAGCATGCAACCCATGAAAAAAGTCTCAGCTGCCTCTTGAGCCAGCCCTCTGTTCTAACAGCATCCTGTTGACTCTCCCTGGCCTGTCAGGAGGTCAGCCTGCTGCATTTGCAGCACCCTCATTATCTCTGCTCCTGCTCTTAATAAACTCACTCCCTTCTGAAATACTGTGTGTCTGGAAATTCTTTTCCAGCCCACACTCAGGCTGCCCTGACAGAAGCCAGAACTCCAGCCCTTGATAACTTGCCTCCAAATTTTGTTTGTTTGAGGGCAGAACATATTTCTGTGTTATTTAAGGCATTGCTAGTTTTTCATTCGGTTTTTGATACTTATAGCTGAAACTGTGATACAGAAAATTAAACTGATGATGGTCTTGAATGGGTTAAAATTTGTTACCTAACACTTATAAGTGTGCCTGTTGTTCCTTAAGATGTTCAAGTGAGCCTAATATCTAAAACAGCTGATGGGTAGCAGAATATGCCAGTCCAAAGTACGAAGGATGATTCTCAAATTTTGGTCTCGAACTCTCTTATTGCCTTAAAAATTATTGTGAGGGAGTTTCCTGGTGGCCTAGTGGTTAGGATTCTGGGCTGTCACTGCCGTGGCCCAGGTTCAGTCCCTAACTGGGGAACTGAGATCCCACAAGATGTGTGGCATGGCCAAAAAAAAAAAAAAAAATTGTTGTGACTTTGAATAAATGTTTTATTTAGTTACAGTTGTCAATATTCACTGTGTTAGAAATGAACACTAAGACTTTTTTTTTTTTAAGGTGTAAAATAGTGACTATTTATTAAAAGGTGCTTTTGCATGTGGCTCTGGGCTAAGCGTTCAAATTACCTGTCAGGTCTCCATCCACTTCAGTTATGTTCCCAGTTACTCTCCAGCATGGAGTCTCTGATGTCTAATGAAAGCTGAACTACACCTGAAGGCCTTCCCACACTCTCTGCATTCATAGGGTTTCACACCAGTGTGAATTCGCTGATGCTGATTGAGGGATAAACTCTGGTTAAACGCCTTTCCACACTCACTGCACTCGTAGGGCTTTTCTCCTGTGTGAATTACATGATGCCGAATGAGGGCGGAGCTTTCACTGAAGAATTTCCCGCAGTCATTACACTTATAAGGTTTCTCTCCATTGTGGGTCTTTTGGTGGATTATAAGGTTTGTACTTTGGCTGAATGCTTTCCCGCACTCACTGCACTTGTAGGGTTTCTCTCCAGTGTGAATCCTCTGGTGGTTTGTGAGGTTTGCACTCTGGCTGAAGGCCTTCCCACATGCGTTACATTTGTAGGGTTTCTCCCCTGTATGGATTCTCTGGTGCTGAATAAATGCCGCACAGTAGCTGAAGGCCTTCTCACAGTTGCTGCACTTGTAGGGCTTCTCCCCTGTGTGAGTCCGCTGGTGGTTGGTAAGATTTGCACTGTGGCGGAACGCCTTCCCACAGTCGCTACACTCATAAGGCTTCTCTCCAGTGTGGATTCTCTGGTGCTGAACAAGGGCTGAACAGTCACTGAAGGCTTTCTCACATTCGGTACATTTGTAGGGTTTCTCTCCAGTATGAGTTCGCTGGTGTTTTGTGAGGTTTGCGTTTTGGCTGAAGGCTCTCCCACATTCCCTGCATTTATAAGGTTTCTCTCCAGTGTGAATCCGCTGGTGCTGAATAAGAGATGAGCTCTGGCTGAAGGCCTTCCCACATTCATTGCACTCGTATGGCCTCTCCCCAGTGTGGCTCTTCTGATGCTGCATTCTTCCCAAAGCTCTCTGCGTGTGTGTCACATGTCCGGGATCTCACTTCTGTAGGAACTCTCTGCCGTAGAGAAAGGAATGGTCTCAGATTGAGGCTCTTCCCCAGCTCACTGTTCCTGTGCTCTGGCTCCCCAGAAGGCATCTCTACACTTGGATCTTGGAATGATTCTTCAGAAATGTCTTGCTCAGGTGGTGATTCAGATATAATCTTCCAATCTGGACAGGCATTCCTTAGGTCGTCTCTCTTGAGCATCCATGAACCTTCCCTTTGTTCCAACTGGAAGTTCATACCAGGCTGGGAAACTGGAAGTCTTGGGGCCCTGCTATGAGACCAGCTGCCATTCCTTCCTCTTCTGTGTCTTCTTCCTGGGGAAGGGCAGGGTCTGGAGAAGGTGGTTCTCCTTCCTCCAGCATCCGGGTCCCCCCCTCGCGCCACCGCCTCCCAGCAGTTCTCTGAGCGTCGGCGTCGCTTCACTGCCGCCCCAGCCCCACTCTGGGCTCTTCTCTCAGGCCTCTCACCTCAAAGGCCGGATCTGAGTCTGCGGGGCTGAGCCGGTCCGTGCTGTCCAGCCGGGTCTCTCATTGTCTCCACAGCCACAGCCGGGCGTCGGCTGGGGAGCCCGTGACGCAGCCGCCGACTCGGTCTCTAGCGGAACACCGCTTGAAAAAGCCCGCTCGCTGCCGTTTACGTGAAAAGGTTCCAGGATACGGCTACCGCTTGGAGCTCAGAAACAGCCAAGACTTTTTTTAAAGAACAGGAATATACAAACACACACCCCGTTAGGTATCAGAGCAAAACAACATCTGGAGCCAACACATCATGTAACCTCTGGAAAACTCCCCTGGATCCTTGGGAGAGAATGACAGTGAAAGAGGCAAATAACATCTTAGTGTATTATGAACATATAGTTTGGAACTTGTGGACCCTTAAAGGGACCCCCAGAACCCTGGGGCCACACTTTGAGAACCACTGATCTAAAATATGAAATTTTAATCAAATATTCGGGGAAGCAGGACATACCTTCAGTGATTTAAGAATCTCAGAACAGGATGATGATGCCTAAGATTCAGCAGTAGATAGTTGTTGGGATTTTGGGGGGCCACCAGCACCCATTTTCCATTCTTTGGGCACCATACCTTGATTTCCCTCTTGGGCAATGACATCCTCTCCTGCATTCTCAGTCCAGCTTAGAGAAAGAGGGTGTGACTAGGCTAATTCCTAGCAGTCGGGCAGTAGGAATGAGGAAAGGAGAGAATTTGATGGGGACTGGACTGGTTTAGTTACTTAAGTTACTTAGTGTTCCAGGCTCCATGATAATAGTGACTGTTTCACGGAGGAGCATGAGGAGGAAGGCAGGTCTGTAGCAAAGGATCTGGTGTTTTCCTCCTGGGCTGGACTAGGAGTGGATGTGAGATCCAGAGTAGAAGCAGCCTCTTGAAGATCACACTGGGAGGCCCATGTGAACACGAAGCCGGCATGAGAGAGACAGAGAGCCATCCTGGGACATTGGTCTGAGTCCCTAAGCCAGCCCAGGGCAGCCTCCGCCGTCTGTCTGCGCTTCTGCTCAATCTGAAGACCGTCTGTTTTGCTCAGGGAGCTCTCTGCCCGCGTCCAGCCAACACACCAAGCTTCCTAGACCTCCTCACAGTGAAGAGAGAGGCCAGGTGACCCAGGGCTGGTCAATAACTTGTAGGCAGGTCTGTGCGCGGAAGGTTCTGGGGAAACTTGTGAAAGGAAGGAGCCTTTGTTCTTTATCCCTGTCTTCTCAGATTGCAGGCATGAGAGATGAGAAGGGGAGCAGTCGGGGAGCGAGAGGCACCAGGAAGGCTGCCAGAAGGAACGGGTTGATTTACAGACTGAGATAAACGTGTTAGGATACAAACGTCTGTGACACACAGCAGCCTGCAATCCCTACATGGTAGACAGCCCTGCTCCTGGCCTTTTGGTTTACAGGAGCCTGTCAAGTTCCTTTGGGGCTTATGCCGCTTTGGCTTGCGGGCTCTGTCACTTTCAGGAGAAAAAGTCAGATTTCTGGCTCTGAGGAGATCTTGTGTTTACTCAAGTGGGTGGCTAACCTCTTCTCACGTCTCTGAGACAACGACAGCTTTAAGACAAGAGGAGATGATGTTTGTTACGTGGCAGAGGAGAATCATCCTGTGGTTTCACAGAAACAGTGGAGCAGGAGGGTGAGAGAGGAAGAAGGTCCCGGGAGAGGGCAAAGAGCAGCCTGAAGGAGAGCAGAAAACGTGTACCGGCATTGGAAAAGAACTGAAACGGTGTCTGGGGCCACTGTCTGGGTCATGCACATAATTCTGATGACTCTACAGTCAAGCTATGTAGGGGAGGCTCCTCCAACTTTTAGCAAACTGCAGTTGGCCCTCACACTCCTGAGACGTGAAGAACTGCATTCTTTGGGGGCCTCTCTGTTCGGGGCTTTTCCTCTTTCCTGGGGAGGGTCAGGGCGAAGTCGGAGGGAGAATAAGACTTCATGTGAGCACGTGCCAACTTTACAGTCAGAAAATCTGGATCGAAGTCCTGATTCTGTACCAAATTGCTGGGGATCTTGAGCACTGTATTTCATTTCTTGAGACTCAGCTTCTTCCTGTGAAAAATGATCGTTGTTAGAGTCGTCTCATAGAGCTGTTGCAAGGATTAGATGAGCCGGCAAGATGTAACATGAAAGTCTTAAATAAGGAGTAACCACTAGGGGAATAGCCTAGAGAGTACAGGGACCGCTGAGTACTCTTGCTACTACCTTTGACGCTTTTTATGAATCTATGATGATTTCAAAGTTAAAAGTTCTAAAAAAAATTCTTGTTTTTCTCATTAATAGGAAGAAAGAGACAAAAATTTACATGGCCAGGTACAGGGTTTTGTATTTTCCTAGCAGTCGAGCAGTAGGAGTGAGATGAGAGAATTTGAAGGGGACAGGAATGGTTTAGTTAATTAGATTAATTAACTAGATCCTTTATAATGCTCTTAGAGATATAAAAGTAAAGATTATAGAGCTTTTAAATGACTGGTGATGGTGGGACTTTGTTTTCTTCTATCGTGGCTCTGCCCAGACTAGGCTGCTTGAAGCTTTGGAATTTTCCAGGGTTATGCTCTCACAGAGGCAGGTCAGCTATGTTGATCCCCTTTCATTGCTCCAGCCCCACCACCCTCACAACAGGCTGCCCAGCCATTCCAAACCCCACAACATTCCTCTCAGAAATGTGGTCAGAATCAGGAAATAATACCTTGGCTCCTGGGTCTTTCTAGAACCTTCTCTAAGATACCAAGTCTTTCAGGCCCATGACCTCATCCCTTCCCTCCGGTGTCTCTGGAATGGATTAAAAGCCTCTGGTGCCGGAGGAGATTGTATTAGCAAGTAATGTGCTTAGCTCAGAGACTGGCACATAGAAAGTGTACATTAAATTCAAGCTATCATAGTTCATGGAAAGCATCAGGACAGGTCAGTATGTGACCCAGCCCTGCTATCAAGTTGCTGATGACTTTCAATAAGTCTCTCAGCCTCTCTGGATTAGTTCTTCCTTCTCTGAAATAATGAAAGAGCTGAACCAAAAAATAGGTCCCTCTAGTCTAAAGATCTCTGAAACTCTTGACAGAAAGTCTGAGCCATTCCCTGCTAAGAAGCTGTCCTGGCTTTGAAACACTGAGTTATCAATGCCTCAGTAAACTACACCTCCTCTAGGGAACTCCCAGCCCAAGAGGGAAGGCTACTGAATGACAGAGAGCTTTTCAAGATATTTGGCCAGGGCCATGCTGACTCAGAAGAGACAAACAGTACAATTCTCAGTCCTGAAGGTAACAAGAAGTGCCCTGCCAGTCCCCGGAGAGAAAGCCCGCTGTTAACTCATGGAACGGGGCAGGGCTTTCATTGAATTCTAGAATGTCAGTGCTGGAAAATCTCTTAGGGAGTTTCTGGTTCAGGGGTTTTTAAGCCATGTTCTGTGGGTGCTTCTGCAGTTCTACAAACTGTTAATATTCATCTCCTTTTGTATACTTCAAGCTGTATTTAAAACCATGACTGAAAAACAATGAAGATACCAATATTGGTCACCCATAACTTTAAACACATCAGAAATGAAAATTCATTAGTATGTTGTGGCAGAGTCCACTGATATTGTCCCCTAAACCTACCCTTCCTTCTTCTCTTTGTTGTGGAAACTGCAGTTGGCGTGGGCGGGGCGGGGGCATTGGTCCATGGCCACCTAAGTTAAACACTACATTTCCCAGCCTTCCTTGTAGGTAGGTAAGACCATGTAATGAAGTTTTCGTTAGTGGGATATAAGTAATGGTTGTAAGCACTACTTCTGGGTGTTTTTTTTAAAGTGAGGGTCTATGCTCTTCTTCTTCCCTTTTCTCACTGGCTGTGGTGTGGACATGATGCTGAAGCTCAGTCAGCTACCTTGGACTTAGAAGTCTCATGCTGAAGATGATGGGCAAAAACAGAGAAGGGAACTTGGGTCTTTGATGATCATTTACCTGCCTGTTTGTGGCTCAGATGGTAAAGAATCTGCCTGTAATGCAGGAGATCTGGATTCAATCCCTGGGTTGGGAAGATCCCCTGGAGAAGGGAATGACAATCCACTCCAATATTCTTGTCTGGAGAATCCCATGGGCAGAGGGGCCTGGGAGGCTACAGTTCATGGGGTTGCAAAGAGTCAGCCATGATGATCATTTAGTTCTAACTTGATTATATTGAGTTCCTGGACTGTTTCTCTCCAGACTTCATTTATATGAAAGAGTTATAAACCTCTGTCATTTTTAAAGTGAAGTCACTTAGTCATGTCCGACTTTGCGACCCCATAGACTGTAGCCTGCAAGGCTCCTCTGTCCATGGGATTTTCCAGACAAGGGTACTGGAGTGGATTGCCATTTCCTTCTCCAGGGGATCTTCCCGACCCAGGGATTGAACCTGGGTCTACCTGCATTATAGGCAGACGCTTTACCCCGTCATATTTAAGCCACTTTTATTTTCTTCTTGTTGTTGTTTTTGATTTTTTGGTGCTCAGCTTGTGGGATCTTAGTTCCCCAACTAGGGATTGAACCCAGGTCCTTGGCAATAAAAGCACAGAGTCCTAACCATTGGACTGCCAGGAAATTCCCAAGCCACTTTTATTTCGGAGTTAGTGCTTTGTTTAGTCTCTAAGTCATGTCCAACTCTTTTGTGACCCCATGGACTGTAGCCTGCAGGCTCCTCTGTCCATGGGATTTCCTAGGTAAGAATGTTGGAGTGGGTTGCCATTTCCTTCTCCAAGGAAACTGCCAGTTGTAACTATCGCTCAGGTCAGGAAATAGAATTTTGCAGTTATACAGAAGAATTCCACATGCTCTGACTCAATCACAGCAACCTCTTTGCTCCTAAAAGCACAATATCCTTAAGATGTTATGGAAAAATCCAAATGAATTTTCAGGCCAACCCAATATACAGGATAAAGTTTAAGACTTTGTTTGAACAAAGTCTTCCTCTGGTCAAAAGTTAGAAAATAACGGAAATAGTGTGACCACCTCATTTTACAGAGGGAGAACATGAGGTTCAGAGAGGGGAAAGGACTTCCTAATATCAATCAGCAAATTAGTGGCAGAGAAAACTAAGACTTTCCCTGACACCTTAGCATTTCATTTTCTAATTCTTTCTAGGGGAAGGGACCCTCGATACAAGGTATCAGCCTTACCTAGTTACTCAAAGATAGGAAAGATTTGCAAATATAGACTCTTTAGTACAGGGCATTTCATCCTTGACCAGCACAAAACCTGGCTCTTTCCACTCAGATCTTAGGGCAGAAAGGCTGCCAGTGGTTTTCCCCTGATGGCTTTGCATTTTAACCTTGAAGGATGCATCAGCAAAGGTGGAGTCATAGACACAGAGTCATGTAATGGGGATGCTAATTGGATGAAGTGATCTCAGCATTTCTCAGAATCCAGCATAGGGCATCTCGCCCAGGGTGCTGTGTGCACCCACCCTGATACACAAAGGTACTCAGAGAGCACTGTGGTTAAGTGTATTGCTGAGTCTCTAGGACCAATAGGAGTGAGATGTAGGCTGGAGCAAACCCAAGCTCTTCCGCCATATTCAATCAAATGCTTTGACCTACATGGGGCTACTCCCAAGTCAGAATTCCAGGGAATCACTTGTGCTCATGAAAGTCAATTATGTTACACTGTGAAAAGTTCCTGTTGTGCTTTCATGTAGGACCTGATAGCATCTCATATTGGCCAGACTCCACAGTCCTCTCTCTCCTAGATTTTTGGATGTTTAAGGATAGGCTTATTGGCTTCTACCTTATCCTATGGGTTAAAATTAGCAATCAACATTTAGTAAAGATGTTATTATATATTCCGTGATTGGGGGTAGGGTTGTGTTCTGAGGACTCCAAGTTTTGGAAACAACACAATCTCTCTTTTTGGAAAACCCATGAAGTATGGTATTAGTATATTGAAGGTTCTGTGAATCCCCAGACTGGAGAATTTTGCTTGATTTTGACTGACCTAGCATTTCCCAAACTTTTTTGACTTTTGGCTCTTGTGTTTCACTAACACTATGGCAAATGATGCTGAGCCTCTTTGAGGGATAAAGGATGCATTAATACACATGGACCATATATACAACATAGCTAGAAATGCACCCTTCTGGCCCATGTAGCTCATCTTTCTGGAAAAGTACAGAATTATCCCATATTCTGTAAAAACCCATTCCTAACAAATCCAAAAAGCCGTTGTGGAACTGACCTCAACCTGCCTAGTCTGGGGTGGGTTCCCACTGGCTTGTCCTCAACGCCTGGCACCTGGCTTGTTGTACCAAGATCCCTGGCCAGCCGGCAGCCACCCAGTGTGTGTCTGGGCTTGTTTTTCCTTCCTCTCCCTGCTCTTTTTAGAACACGGCTGAATGGCTCCAGTCTCCCGGCCTTTCTCCCAGCCAACACTGGACCCCTCCAAGTCTGGCCAGCTCCTCTCCCACCCGCCTTGAAAAACACCAGCTCCAAGCTGGGAACCACAGCGCCGGGCTGTTTTCCTCCCTCCTGCCCCCCCAGGAAGCCTTCCCTTGCCTGGGCTTCCTTCCTGGGGCCTTGGCTGCCCACCCATTTTTAACTCGTCAGCCCAGTCACCTGAAGAAAAAGAGACTTGCAGGAGACCCAAGATGAAAGAGTCTTTAATCCTGTGGCTTTTGGAGTTTTGTTTTTAGCAGGAAAACCTTATTTTCAAAACAAATTATTGTGAAGAATTTACCAGTTTATAGAACAGGTAAATAAGGACGTTTATGGCAGGCTTGTTTATTCCGGCAAAACACTGCAAAGAAATGAAATGGCCATTGGGAGGGGATGGGTTTAATAAAATTATGGTGAAGTCATTCAATGGAATATTATGCAGCCCCCTAACAACATGAGGCAGTTCCCAATGATAATAACAAAAGTGCTAGGAAAATCCTTCCTCCATGTGGAAAATGTCTGGTTGATAATTTAACTTGGGGGCAAAAATGAAGATAACCGTGCACATTGCTATAATGGACCAATTCCTATTCAAACTTGTCTGATATTTTTATGGTACTTAAATATGATGACCAAACATCCCAGTTCACCCAGAACTGAGGGGTTTCCCAGGACACAGGACGTTAAGTGGTAAAACTAAAAAAATCTCAGGCAAGGAGATGAAGTTGTTCTCCTATACTCGGCAAGTTAACACTGTTTTAGAAAGAATAAGATCATTACTAGTTTTAGCCCCCAGTATATTCACAAATAAAATTGAACCAATATTTGTATTATAAATAGAAGGGCAAAACTATGTGGATTAATATGAAATATGGAATCATTGTAAGATGCTGTGAAATGCAAAAAAAAAAAAAAAGCCAAAATACAGAACATTGTGCTAAGTATGTTCCCATTTTATATGTTTTCTCTCTTGTTTTTCCTAAAGTTCAGGGTCAGAGAGCAGTAAAGGATTTATCTGTATAATATAAAAATGAAGTTTATGACTTCTTATCTATTTGTGTACCCCATTGTAAGAAAATGGCTGGACTGATTCTTACCAAGTTTTGAGAATATATTTGGGAGTGTCTGACTTAAAATATAGGCTTCCCAGGTGACTTAAAATACAGGTTGCTTGGCATATAAAATTTTCACTCTAGGGGTCCTTGGTGGTTTGGTGGTTGTCACTAAGTCGTGTCCAACTCTTGTGACCCCATGGACTGTAGCCCACCAGCCTCCTGTCAGTGGGATTCTCCAGGCAAGAATACTGGAGTGGGTTGCCATGCCCGTCTCCAGGGGATCTTCTGACCCAAGGATTGAACCTGTATCTCCTGCATTGCAGGCAGATTCTTTACCAACTGAGCCACCAGGGAAGCCCCAGGGGTCCTTGGAGGGTATGTCATACAGATAAGCAGTCATTCTCCGGAGAAGCTGGCTCTGGTTAACAAGGGAGGCCCACAAAGTCACCAACTGGAAAAGATGCACCAGATGGGTTTGGGTCCACTGACACAGAGAAAGAAAAGTGGTTTCCAGTCAATGTCCAAAGTACAAAGTCACAAGGTAGACTCTCCAAGTGGAAGGCCTTGGTGTGCAGGCTGCTTCCCACATGGGGAATGGATCAGATGTCCATGCGTATAAGGATGGTTGTTCCCAGTGGAGTTACTCTTTTGGATCTGAAAGCTTGCATTTGCAGACTATTCCTGAAAGATGCTTATGAAATTGGTGATAATCAGTGTCCCCAAGGAAGAGAACCACAGATCTAAGATGAACTGGATGTTCATTTTTCATTGTATATCCTGTTGAACTGTTGGCAGTGTTTTCCATGTTTATATATCATCTTTTTTCTTTTAATTGATGAGCTATTACAAGCACACAAAGAAAGTTTAGAGACTATTAAGTTAACATCTTTGTATGTACCTGCTGGCTTTAACAGATCTTAATGTTTTGCCATATATGGTTGTATAGAAAAATTTATAGTTTTCTTCCTGTGTCTTTCTCCTTTACTGTCACACAGAACACTTTTCTTTTTTTGGCCAATTTATGCTTGAAATATAATTAATTTACAATGTTGTGTTAGTTTCAAGTGCACAGCCAAGTGATTCAGTTATATAGATATATATATTCTTTTTCAGGTTCTTTTCCACTATAGGTTATTATAAGATATTGAATATACTTCCCCATGCTATACAGTCAGTCCTTGTTGTTTACCTATTTTTTTTTCTATGTATGGTGGTTTGCATCTGCTAATCCCAAACTCCCAGTCCCTCACTCCTGCACCTACCCTCACCCTTGGCAACCACAAATCTGTTGTATATATCTGTGATTATGTTTCTGTTTCATAGATATGTTCATTTAATATTGTTCATTTTAGATTCAACATGTAAGTGATAGCATATGGTATTTGTCTTGCTATTTCTGATTTTGCTCAGTATGATCATCTCTTGGTTCATCTATGCTGCTGCAAATGGCATTGTTTCATTTCTTTTCATGGCTGAGTAATTTTCTGTTGTGTATATATACATACCACATCTTCTTCATCCATTCATCTGTCTATAGACATTTAGATTGTTTGAATGTGTCTTGGCTGTGAATTGTGAATAATACTGCTATGAACATAAGAGAACATGTATCTTTTTGAATTATAGTTTTGTCTGGGTATATGCCCAGGAGTGGGATTGCTGAATCATATGGCAAGTCTGATTTTTTGCGGAACCGCCATACTTTCTCCATAGCTACATGAATTTACATTCCCACCAACAGTGTAGGAGGGTTCTATTTTCTCCACACTCTCTCTAGCATTTGTATACTTTTTAAAAATTGTATTTATTTATTTCTGGCTGCATCGGATCTTTGTTTCTGCACATGGGCTATTCTCTAGTTGCCATGTGCAGGCTTCTCATTGCATTGGGTTCTCTTGTGGAGCATGGGCTCTAGGGCTTCAGTAGTTGTGGTGCATGGACTCAGTTGCCCCATGGCACATGAGTTCCTAGTTCTGGGACCAAGGATTGAACCTGTGTCCCCCTCATTGGTAGGCAGATTCTTAACCACTGGACCACCAGGGAAGCCCCTGTAGACTTTTTAATGATTGCCAATCTGACTGGTGTGAGGCGGTTAATCTTAACAAATAAGAGGATCAGTCATTTTTTATTTTATTTTTTGGTTTCATAGTAGCATGTGGGAACTTAGTTCCCTAACTAGGGATTGAACCCATGCTTCCTGCAGTGTAAGCATAGAGTCTTAACCACTGGATCACCAGGGAAGTCCCAAGAGAATCAGTCTTGATAGAAAGGTGCTGGGGGCCTGGAGCTTCACCATCTATTTCTCTTTCCCCTGAGGCACCTGTAGGAACCTTGGGTTTCCATAGAACACAGTTTGACATACTGATTTAGTCCATGGATTGATAAAATTTCTCTGCAAAAGGCAAGATAGTAAATATTTCAGGCTTTGTGGACAATCTCTGTTGCAACTATACAACTCAGCCATTGTAGTGAAGAAGCAGCCACAGATAGTACATCCAAGATGAAAATGTGTCCATGGAAACCATTTAGTGAAAGAAGCAGGTTACAAAACATCAGCACCAATAAAATTATTAAAATGCTTATTGAGGTCCTCCCTGGTGGCCCAGTGGTAAAGAATCCACTTGCCAATGCAGGGGACATGGGCTTCATCCCTGATCCAGGGAGATCCCACATGCTGCAGAGCAACTAAGCCCGAGCACCGCAATTACTGAGCCTGTGCTCTAGAGCCCAGGACCCGCAACTGCTGAGCCCACAGCATCCTAGAGCCCTTGCTCCGCAACAAGAGAAGCCACTGCAATGAGAAACCTGTGCACCGAAACTGGAGAGAAGCCCCCGCACAACTAGAGAGAAGCCCACACAGCAACGAAGGCTCAGAACACCCAGAAGTAAATAAAGAAAATCACTGAAAAAAATGCTTATTGGATGCCTACTACAAAGAAGGCACCATATTAAATAATTTACATGGGTTATCTTGTTTAATTCTCAGTACGATCCTGAGATACAAAGGCAATGATCTCTTATTCACTAATGAGGATACAGTGACCTAGGTGGGTTAAATAATTTGCCAGTAAGATATGGAGCTGGGATTTAAACCCATGTAGTCTAATTCCAGACCCTGAGTTTTGAAACACTACAGTATATTGCCTTTTATGTTTACATATATATATGTTTATAGGGCTTCCCTGGTAGCTCACTGGTAAAGAATCTGCCAGCAATGCAGGAGATGCGTCAGATGCGGGTTTGGTCCCTGGGTTGGAAGGATCCACTGGAGGAGGATTTGGAAACCCACTCCACTATTCTTGCCTGGAGAATCCCGTGGACTGAGGAGTCTGGTGGGCTACAGTCACAAAGGGTTGGACATACTGAGCGACTGAGCATGCATGCACATAAATATTTATATAAGCACCAAAAAGAAGTAGAAAGAAATAGACCAAAATGTTATACAGACTTTCTTCATCATGTAGAGATTATAATGCAGGCAGTGATTTATAAATAAAATGGTTTTAATTCTGTATCACCATCATAACTTAGATATTTCCATATGAAATATTTCCTACTAATATTTCCATTAGTAGGAGTTTTTCTTTCTAAAGAGGTGTCCAGTTCTAACATTCTAGAATTCCTCAAGGCCTCTGCTACCTCTGGAGTTTGGTCTGAGGAAGAGGCAGAGGCAGGAGGTGATGGTGGAAGGGTCTGGGGAGCTGGAGGGCACCTGAAGCTCTTAGAGGTTCTGGGCTTCTCCCCCAGCCTCTAACCATCCACCTCTCCTTCTAGCCCTTCCTGCCATCTCAGTGGCTTTTCTGGCCTCTCTAATTGCTAGGAACACAGAGGGAACCACAGCTTCTGTTTAGACCAGAAAGAAAAAAAAAAAGGAGTTAGATACCCGCAAGTGGCTGCTTAAGGGAGGATGGTTTCCAAACTGGACCCTGGGAGGGGCAGTGGCTGAGCAGGGGAGGGGTCAGGTCTGAGATGGGCGGCAGCCTGACCAGGTAGCCTCAGGCCTTTTATGGAGCCACAGGATTCAGAACACACTCCCCGAAATGTAAAGTGGAGTGGGGTGGGGGAATCTGCTCGCCCCTGTGCTGGGTGCCAGGAACCATATGAGTGGGCCTAGGAGCAGTGGGGGCCCAGGGCTGCTTGGCCCTCTTGTGTTTTCTCAGCTTCCACTATCAAAAGGGCATCAGCGAGGACTTCCCTGGACATTCGGTGGTTAAGACTCCATGCTTCCGCTGTAGGAGGCACAGGTTCGATCCCTTGTCAGGGAACTAAGATCCTACATGCCCTGAGGTATAGCTAAAAAAAAAGAGGGGGACATTAACAAGGAGGCTGGTGACCACGTGGTCTGATGACTCCAGCTGTGTGCCCGAGGAAGAGCTGAGGGGGTGGGCCAGAGATGGGAGTAGGAATGGGTAAGGGAGTGTGTTCTGCCTCTGAGGCACCATCATGGGGAGGGGCTGGACTGATGCCCGAGTGTGATGGTAAACTTAGCCTCCATTGTGAGAAGTGCCAGGGAGGTGCATGTGGGCTCAACACCAGAATTTCCCCGCCGCCCAGAGCTGTCCGGAGTTGAGCCAGTTGCTTGAAGAGCTCTCTCTCAGGGCTGGTGTGCAGGCCAAGACTTGGGGCCCCACTACTGGGGGGAGGCAGGGTGGGGGTGCGTGTGGACATTGGACTGGACAACCAGCCAGGTCTTCTTCCCCAAAACCCTGCAATGATGCTAACAGTAGCCAGGCTGAGCACCCACTGTGTGCATGCCTCATCTCATTTCACTGTGAGAAAAAGGCATAGTTATTATTTTACAGATGAGAAAACTGAGATCCTGAGGGCAGTTAAGCAACCTGCTCAAGCTCATGCTACTGGGAAACAGCCAGGCTGGCACTGAACCCATCTGTTGTCTGCAGAGCCTGCATTCTCATCTGAGATCCAGCTGGCTTCCAGCTGTCTGGGGATTTTTAGTTCTAAAAGGACTAGGATGCTAAGAGTCCAGGATGAACAGACCAGTGGCGGATAGCATCCTTGTTTCCAGAGGCTTTGATATTCTCTTTCAAAGTTTTTACCGGCAGTCATGAGATCTGCAGACCTTTCTCTTCTTGGGGAGCAGATAAGCTCCCCAAGCTCTCTCTCATCCACTTAAACTAAGTGACCACAGCCCCTAAAGACTCGGAAATCTAAAAGCAGCTCTGCGGGACACTCCCCGGAAATTACAGGCTAGTGTTTTTGAAGAGACCATCCCTAATTAAAGGAGAATGCCATGGAGAGGGCTGTGACCTGAACAACCACCGCTCTCCTCCCACTCAGCGCAAAGCTTGAGGGTCCATTTTTCCTTCTCATAGTCTGCAGGGTTGAAAGGACCCAGATCTATAGATCTTCAAATTCTAGTTTTCAAACTTCAAATTGTATAACGGTGAAACATTTTGTTCAAAAGACTTGATTTGTGGAATGCCACCATCAGGCATTAGGCATTTTTATTTCAGTCTCAGAATCTTACATAAGCCACTTTATATAATCTCACAATAGCCAGCTGAGGTAGATATATCATGATCCCCATTCTACAGATGAGGAAGTGAGTTGCACAGAAAAATCCATTACTTTCCCCTCAAGGCCATGCAGTTAGTAAGTAGTGGAGGTAGAATTTGAACCCAGGTCTGTTCAAGTCCAGAGTGTGGCTCAATGCCTCTGGGCTGGAGGAGGGAGCTGGGTAGCTAGACCTGTATGTTAAGCTGCCTTGGTTTGGCATCTACATTGGTTTGATTCCTGTGCCCTGTGGAGCCATTGTGGAACCTGACCAGCACCAGAGAGTAGTTTAAACAACTGGAAACAAGTCCAGTGTCCATCAACGGTTGCATGAATAATACTTTGTGGTATGGCTGTGCAATGGCATATTACTCAGTGATAGGAAGAAATAAACTACTGAGACCTCAATAACATGAGTGAATTTCAAAGTCACTGTGGTGAGTGGGAAAAGCCAGACAGAAATGAGTCCATTCTGTATGAGTGTATTTATATAAAAGTCTAGGAACTGAAAGCTGATTGATAGTGGCAGAAAGCAGACTGGTGGCTGCTTTGGGGGTGGAGGGAGGGGTGGAAGGATTACCAAGGGTTCTGATGAGAGTTTCCCAGGTGATAAACATAACTCTCTGATTGTGGTGATGGTTTCATGAGCATTTCCGTATATCCTTTAATATTATATATAGGCTTAAGTTGTGTGCCATTTATCAAATGAAGTTATACCTCGTTAAAGTTGCAAAAAATAAAAAATAAAAAACTTTACTTAACAGGAGGCACGGACAGGAGATGACTTGTTCAAGCTCGCTCAGAGTCGAGGGGCTCCCTCTGTGGACCCTCTGCTACCCTCTCCTAAGTCCAGCCACTGGAATCTGCTGGGGCTCTGCCTCCAGCACCCTAGGACCTGTGTGGCTTCTCTCCAGCTCTGGGGATGTCAGCACTGGACAAGGTAAGGCTTTGGCCATGGAAGACATGGGGGGAAGGTGGACAGAGGCAAAGGTGATGGGAGCCTGGAATAGTGAGCCCCAAGAGAGGATTCAGACTGCTGTATTCACACAGAGACCTTTTACAATAATATAAACCTGCTAAAAGGATCAGACCAGGTAATTTCTGCTTCTGTAAGATTAACTCAAAGAATGCCTCCTACACATCTACCATATCTGAGTCTGTCCTGGTCCACTGTCTTACAGGGACTGGATAAAAATCAATGTCATATTATTAGAGAAATGCAAATCAAAACTACAATAAGGTATCACCTCATACCAGTCAGAACGGCCATCATCAAAAAGTCTACAAACAATAAATGCTGGAGAGGGTGGGGAGAAAAGGGAACCTTCTTGCACCGTTGGTGGGAATGTAAATTGATGCAGCCACTATGGAAGATGGTATGGAGATTCCTTAAAAAAACTAGGAATAAAACCACCTTATGACCCAGCAATCCCACTGCTAGGCATATACCCTGAGGAATCCAAAATTGAAAAAGACACATGTACTCCAATGTTTATTGTAGTACTATTTACAATAGGTAGAACATGGAAGCAACCTAGATGTTCATTGACAGATGAATGGATAAAGAAGTTGTGGGGTATATACACAACAGACTATTACTCAGCCATAAAAAGGAACTCATTTGAGTCAGTTCTAATGAGGTGGATGAACCTAGAGACTATCATACAGAGTGAAGTCAGAAAGAGAAAGATAAATATCGTAAAGTAACACATATATATGGAATCTAGAAAGATGATACAGATGAATTTATTTCCAGGGCAGCAGTGGAGACACAGAGAACAGTCTTATGGACACTGGGAGAGGGGAGGAGAGGGTGAGATGTATGGAAAGAGTAACATGAAAACTTATATTACCATATGTAAAATAGATAGCCAATGGGAATCTGCTGTATGGCTCAGGGAATTCAAACAGGGGCTCTGTATTGACCTAGAGGGCTGGGATGGGGAGGGACAAGGGAGGGAGGTTCAAAAGGGAGGGGACATATGTTACATCTATGACTCATTCATGCTAATGTTTGACAGAAAACAAAATTCTGTAAAGCAATTATCCTTCAATCAAAAGATAAATAAATTTTTTAAAAAATGAATGACATAAATATAAGGGCAGGATGCACAATAAACAGCCCCCAAATAGCAGCCATTACATATCCATCAAATGTCCCCACTGTGCCTGCTTTCTGCACTGAGGGAACAGATGTGTGGCCTGATCGTTGAGGACAGGAAAGACACGTGGATGAAAAGCTTTGCCTCAGCCCTGAAGCTAGGAGGACAAATGCTGGGAGGGCCAAAAGGAGAGATAAATTACTTCCAGTTGTGGAGGTTTCATGGAGGCTGTGGTATGCAAGGGAGGGAAAGGAATTTGTACGTGGAGACAGGCGGTGGTGGGGAGGCGGGCGAGATCATTCCATCTTGAGGTAGCATGAACAAAAAGCAAGGCAGCTGGGAGATGCAGCTGGCTGCAGAGTGGGCTGGGAAGGCTGAGCAGGCGGGCTGGGGTCCGGCACTGGGGCAAGCACAGGGGTGACATTTGCTCCCCAACACACACACACACCCTGCTGTGGGATTTCATTGGCTCCAGCAGCTTGGGGCATTGAAGAGCGAAACCTAGGGCCTCAGCTGGAAACCTGGATTCCAGCAGGGAGTGGTGGGGTGGAGAAAAATCAAAGGAAAGAAACTCCTCCAAGGACCGCTCACCCCAAGAGGCACCCATGTCTCCATCCTTGGGTGTTCCCAGTGGGCCAGCCAGCATCAACCAGGTCTCCTGGAAGCTGTGAAAATGGAAAAACTCAAGTCTGCATTCCCAGATTCCACAGAAACGGTCTTCAACAGCTCCATGATGACCAAAGCCAAAGAACAGTGCCATCTTGTGGCCAAGACACCTAGATACCGTGAGGGCTGGCAGAAGCCCTGTGCCCGAGGGACCACAAAGGCAGAAATGGCTGAGACTTGCTTTCGTACTCTCATGACGGGGCCAGAATTACACTAGCACAGGTTTAGGGCTGGCAGAGTCTTACTTAAGGCCCCTGAGGTACCAATACTGTGCACTGCACAGATGAGGAAACTGCGTCTGGAAGAGACGAGGTGACTGGTCCACGGTCACAGGTGGCCACAGGCAGACCTAGGTCTCATCTCAGGTCACTGATCAAAGCAGTGATGTGGTTCCCGAGACCTTTCAGTAGGAATGCCAGGTCAAAACTGCTCCCACAAGATGCCTTTTCCTCCCCTTTCTCTTACAATCATGCAGTGAAGTTTCCAGGATCTAAATGCTGTGCGATGACCTCATCTCGCCCCAATGGCTCATGGGAGATGTCCTTATGTATTCCTGTGTTTCAAACATTCCTGTTTTAATTTCTAATCCACATAACCATAAACTCTTTGAGACACTCAGAAATTTTCAAGTGTTAAAGGGTCCTGAGATGAAACAGTTTGAAAGCTGCTGCTTGAAAGTATTTTTAAAAAGTAAATAAAGCTATACAAATGAAAACATTCCCTTTGTTTTGATATAACTGAATCAACTCTGTAGGCACTAACTTTTAGGCTGACTGGGATTCTAACTGCCATCTCTATAGATACTTGATTAATTAAATACACACCAAAAAAGTGTACGTGAATAGAGAATGTTCACTGAGTGATTTCTAAATGGCAAGCACTCTCTAAGTGATTTACACGAGTCATCCCATTTAATCCCCACAACCACCATTTGCAAGAGATGCTGTTACCACATTTTATGCCTGTGGACACCAAGAGATTATGTGGCCCAACTGGGAGATGTGGAGCTTGGACTCTATCCCAGACAATCTCTCTCTTCCCATTATTCTGATACACAAGCACATCTTCCCATTATTATTCCCATTACCATACAATTTTACATCCCTTAAATGCATTCACTTGACAGACAAAAGTTTTTCAATATACAGAGTCTAAGAAAGTAGTGAAAAGAAAGAGGATCACCAACCTAAGCCAACACCTTCACTTATAGATGAGGAAAGGTGAGGCCCAGAGAGGGCAAGTGATCCGCAAAAGCTCACACAGCCAAGGTTCAGAGTCCACTGGACCTGGGAGCTGTTAGAACGCCAACCCAAGGAAGCACTGTCGTTATTTCCTTCACAGCAACATGAGAGCACCACTGCACAGCACAGCACATAAGCAAGTGACAAGACCAGGCAAGAGACAGTACCACCAGCAAAATCGCCTTGACTTTATTGCAGGGGAGCCACAGAGGAGCAGGGTAAATGAGGGTCTCCGCAGGAACTACCATTGCTGAGCGGGGTTGCCAGGTCCTAGGTCTGTCTGGAAGGCAGGAGGGGATCAGCGTCCTGGAAGAAATGAGAAGTGAGGTGGAACACTGGCGCCATCTGCTGTGCACATGGAGACATTACAAAAGCAGTAAAGATTCACCAGGAGGCAGCTGCAGGGGGTGAAGTGGGAAGCCCAGGTGCCGAGTAGGACTGAACCCCACGTCCAGCCCTGCACGCCGCTCCTACAAGAACGCCTTGACCTTGCTAAGCCGATCACTACTGAGGCCCTCTTCTAGGGCTCTCCCAGGGCTGCTGGAGCACTTCCTCTGTCCTGTTTCAACTTATACTGGGATGGCGGCAACAAAAAAAAGCCATGAGCAAACAAATTTGCTAAGAGTCAGATGATGAAGGAGACCTCATAACCGATAAACATTCATCCTCTGGTTCCTGAACCTGGCTTCGAATCAGTCACTGGGGAGCCTCTTAAAACAGACTCAGAGACAGATGCTGCCTGGTGTGTGGGAGTAAAACTGGCTTGATCAGCGATACCCGGTGCTGTGCGTATGAACCTCCAGCAGCCTCTTCATGTTACACATCACTACTGACAGGTGTGCAGACCGGACTCCATGATGCCTGAGTTTGCTGTGAGTACGGGGCTGGTGAGAGTGGGCCACGGATGAAATGACGGCAATGACTAATTAAGTGTTGCATCTGGGTGATGCGCATGTGGAGATTCATTTTACGACGCTACTTGCATAGTTTTGACACTTCCTATACTTAAAAAAAAAAGCTAAAATAGATAAATTAATGAAAACTACTATGAGAACTGAGAATGTTGAGAATGTTTTCAAGTGAATCCTGAAAACATTATGCTGAGTGAAAGAAGCCAGACACAAAAGGTCATGTAATGTTTCCTTTTATGGGAAACATCCAGAATAGGTGAGTCCAGAAGGGCAGAAAGCAGATTTGTGGTTGCCAGGGGGATGAAGAGAGGAGGCAGTGGGGAATGAGTGTGAGCTTAAATGGGTACAGGTAGTCTTCCCAGTGTGACAAAAGTTTTGAGATGAGAGTGGAGGTACAAGGCCCACGAGTGGTACATGTGACAATGGTTAGCTGAACGTTATGTGAATTTCATCTCAATTTAAAAAGAAGAGCCTACTATGAGAAAAAACACCTGTTAAGCTATACATGGTTTACAACTGGCAGGTATTACTTTTATATGTATATATATATTTTTATTCATTTGGCTGTGTTGAGTCTTGGTTGCTGCATGTGGGATCTAGTTCCCTGGCCAGGAATTGAACTTGGCTCCCCTGCATTGGGAGTGCCGAATGTTAGCCACTGAACCACCGGACCACCAGGGAAGTCCAGGTATTAATTTTTCGGTTAAAATTTACATGCTCAAGTCAGGAGTTTCCAATTCAGTGTCTGCACTGGGGCTCCCCCATGTGTGGAGCCACTGAGTAACTTTTCCCTTCCTCCATCCATCCTTGTCATTGAGACTTTTATAAACACAATCTTATACCCAATATAAAATAGGGCTACTTAGGTTAGATGGAGGGGCCCAGGGGCCCACCCGTCCTCCCAGAACCCCAGGGACACAAGAACCACCATGATGAACACTGGTATTGTGGAAACATTACTCTCCCTTTAAAGATCATCCTTCATATTCAGAGGGACATCATAGCAACCCCCATAAGGCAGTAAAGCAAGGTAGAGGTTACAGCCCCATTTTACAGGACGGAGGACTAGGTCTCAGGAATAAAAGACAAATGTCCAAAGTCAGAGTGTGAACTGAGGGCAGAACTAAAACTAGACTCCCGGAACACTGATTATTCATCCTGGGCTCATTCCTGAACACTGTTGTATCCATGGGCAGAAAGGGGAAGAGGGAACACAGATCTGCATGTGATGTCACCAGATACACAGGCCATCGCCACGGCTCAGATTCCAACACCCACCTTTAGGAAGGAGGCTGCGGCCGAACTGCCGCTGAACAGTTGGACACCTGACTTGCAGCCTGCTCCTGGCACTCATCTGTGTGAAGCTTTGGTCAAGTCACTTCCCTTCTCCAGGCCGCATGTTTCCTAATTACAGTGAGAGCCCTGGCCAACATCAGGGACATCGTGATTGCTGTCATCCACGCATTAAAGGCGCTCGGGCAGTGACCACTGGGAGGGCTGTGCTCTGAAGGGGACTGAGACTGTGCCTGTGCCCAGAGGGAAGGAACGCTGAACGATGACTACAGTCTGCCCTGGCTCCACAGTGAAGGGTGCTGGCACAGTGCCGCCTGCCTTTCTTTGATTATGTAAAATCAAAGGGAACAGCCAGCTTAAACACACTGCTGTTTTGTTTTTGTTGTTTTTCACCTTTAACGACTTTATTGGGGGTATATACTGTCATGTTATACACGTATTTTAGTGTATAATGTGATGATCTGTAACTTCTCAGATGAATACACCCACATACCCTCACCAGACAAGTTTTCTTTTTTTTTTTTTTAGAATTTTCTATACATGAAAACATACAGTATGTTCCCTTTTCTTGGTTTCTTTCACTCACTTCTTTTATACGTGAGATTCATTGAAGTTGTTGCATGGACAACAGTATTCAATTATATGGCTATACCAGTTTGTTTACTTACTTAGTGATGGATGCTGGGTTGTTTCCAGCTTTTGGCTATTACAAGTAAAGCCACTATCAGCATTTACAAGCCTTCACATGGACAGTGCTTCTCATTTCTCTTGAGTAAATACTAGGCAAGGAATGACTGGGTTACATGGTAGGCTTTAAGAAGCTACCAAACTGATCACACTGTTTTTGCACCAGTCTGGGCAATGCCCATGCTCAGGAAGCTGACAACAGTTCCAATTGGGGATGCAAGCCAAGGTGAATTCACTTACCTGGTCAGTAAACAAAGTTCAGGGAGTAAGTATTGTCTCTGAAGGGACCGTTATATTATCAAAGTAAACAACACACTGCCCAGGGCCAGATGCTTACATTTAAACCCTGCTGACCATGAACTATAGCCCAAAGTCATAGCGGGGGTCCCCAGGATACATCAAGCAGTGCTCTGTCTGCTTGCAGGAGACTGGAAGGAGTCCCTGAGCTTGTGGTTTGCCCTGGTTAATGACATATTTGGTGGCCGTGTCGGGGCCTCACCCACCTGCCCATGTTGGTCCATCCTGCAGGCTGCCGGATGGGGCCTCTCTACTTGGGGCCGAGGTAGGAGACAGCCTTTCCTGTTTTCCCCAGGGTCTCCAGCAAAGTGTCCACGCTGTGCTCAGAGTTGATGCAGACCTTTTTGTTGGGCAGGTCAATGTCAAATTGAACTCCTGCAGGAAGTGGGGTGGGGAGGACAGACATGTACCCAGTCAGGCTCCTGAATTGTTCACCCTGACTCTTTCCCTCTCCTCTAGACCAGGTATTGGCAAACTTCTGAAAAGGGCCAGAGAGCCCATGGTTTAAGAACTGTGAGCCGCATGGCCTCTGCCCCATCATCTTCTGTAGATTGTTTTGTGGTGTTGTGGCTTTCCTGGTGGCTCAGCTGGCAAAGAATCTGCCTGCAATGCAGAAGACCTGGGTTTGATCCCTGGGTTGGGAAGATCCTCTGGAGAAGGGAAAGGCTACCCACTCCAGTATTCTGGCTTGGAGAATTCCACGCATTGTTTGGTCCATGGGGTCACAGAGTTGGACATGACTGAGTGACTTTCGCTTTTGTGTCTGACTCTCTTGCGAATGCATGTGTTGCAGCCTGCCAGGCTCCTCTGCCCATGGGATTTGCCAGGCAAGAATTTGGAGTGGGTTGCCATTTCCTTCTCCAGGGGATCTTCCTGACCCAGGGATCGAACCCATTTCTCTCATGGTTCCTGAATTGGTAGGCAGATCTTTACCACTTGAGCCACTTGGGAAGCCCCATATTGTTTTACAAGCCTAAAAAATGTAAAAACCATTCTCAGCTGTGCAATAATAGACTGTGGGCCCAAAGGCTATAATTTGTCCATCCCTCCTTTAAATAAGGGCTTAAAATTTTTTTTTTCTTAATTGCAAAATTAATACAGACATACCAATTTTTTTTTGGCCACATTCTGTGGTTTGTGGGATCTTAGTTCCCTGACCAGGGGTTCAACCTGTGCCCCCTGCAGTGAAAGCATGAAGTTTTAACCACTGGACTGCCAGGGAAGTCCCCAGACACACCATTAAAAAAAAAAAAGGCAAACATTTTTTAATAAAATTTGAAATTGGAAGGCCCCCTACTATTTCCTGCCTCTAAGAATCACTGAACAATAGGGTCCCATCCAGTGTTTCTCCTAATGGACACATGAAAAGTCATTTTCCAAAGTGGCATCATACTCTGTAAACAAGTTACTTATATGTCACTTTCCAGTGTCCAGGACACCTTGCCATCTTAGCATATATAGAGACTTACTTCATTCTTTTTGACAGCGACACCATATCCCACAGTGTTACTGTATCACAGGGCTTCCCAGGTGGCCCAGTGGTAAAGAATCTGTCTGTCACTGCAGGAGACACAAGAGACTCAGGTTTGATCCCTGAATGAGGAAGATCCCCTGGAGAAGGGAATGGCAGCCCATTCCAGTATTCTTGCCTTGAGAATCTTATGGACAGAGGAACCTGGAGGCCTCCAGTCCATGGGATCACAAAGAGTCGGACACAGCTGGGCAATGGCGCACACACACCGTGCATCTACTCAGTGCCCTCTAAAAGACACTGGGCTGCTTCCAATTTCTCACTATGATCAAAACAATGTAGACATACTTGAACATATCTTATAAAACTTGTGAAAATATTTCTATACCATGAATTCATAAAATGGAAATTGTGGGACAAAATGTTGGTGTACTTTAAATGTTCACAGATATTGCAAAACTGCCCTCCTAAAGAGCTGTGTCCATTTAAGGACCCTTGGTGGCATATGCAAGCAGGTACAAACAGATCTGTTGAAATAACAAAGGCAGAGTCCCAGGCCTGGCTTCACTACTGACCGGCTGGGTCCTACCCATCACAGGCCCCAGTCTCCCCATCGGAACATGAAGGAGTTGGGGTCAGCCAGCCCTTGTGGGCTCTCCGGTCAAGTATACCACTGATCTGTGATTCTTCAGACTCTCCGTGGCCCGACTGACTCAGAAAACCCTTCTGACTCTTCTCAAGTGGCCACCAAAATGGGAACAGTAGTGAGAGGTGGGAGATACCTGCCCAAGCTCAGAGGCAGGTCCTCACGCACCAGTGAAGTGGCCTCAAAAAGCACAGGATTTAGTCCTAACGTCTGACTCTGGACCTACTGGACACCAGGGGCTGAGGGCAGTGCAGCCTGGCTGGCTGCACTCTGGGTTTTGTCTTTTGCTTCAAAAGGGCTTCCCTCCTCTTCAGAGCAAATATTCTGGTGGCATCATAGTGCTGGAAGACACTCTGGGATCATCCGACCCAGAGGATTTCAAAGCTGTGTTTCTGGCAGCCCACGTCCCCAAGCAGGTGTTCTGGAGCCGGCAAGAGTGAAAGCAGGCCAGCCCTCACTTCATCCAGACCTGCTGCTTGTATATAGGGGCTTCTGAGCAGGGCTTCCCTCTTTTAGAAAAGAAAAGACATTTATTTATTTTTGGCTGCGCTGGAACTTGGTTGCTGCGCAAGCTTTTCTCCGGTTATGGAGTGGGGGCTACTCTCCAGTTGCGGCGCACAGGCTTCTCATTGCAGCGGCTTCTCTCGCTGTGGAGCACAGGCTCTTGTGCACGTGGGCTCAGCAGTTGCAGCTCCCCGGTTCTAGAACACAGGCTCAGCAGTGCATGAGATTAGATGCTCAGTGGCACGTAGGATCTTCCCAGCCCAGGGATGGAATCCATGTCTCCTGCACAGGCAGGCAGATTCTTTACCACTGAACCACCAGGTAAGCCATGGAGTTTAAAGCATCCAGAGCAAAGCTAAGAGACTGACATTCCCATACCATAGCTGGGGAAAGCCAGGCCCCAGAAGAGGAGGCCATGGTCACACAGGAAGTTCGTGGTCAAGTTTTCCCCATTGTTTCAGATTTTTTCAAGTTCAGGTTCCAGTTTACAGTCTAGAAATAAGCCGTGGACTCACTATGGGACTCTGGGCAAGTCACTTCCCCCTCTAGGGCCTGGTGTCAACATCCCCATTCCACAGATGGAAAGTATAGCTCAGAGGACTGTTTTAAGTGCTAACAGGATGACAACCCCACGAGAGCCCTTGGAAAACTGGGTGTTATCATTGTGGGAGGTCTGATTCAATGGACACAAACTTGGGCAGACGCCCCGAGATGGTGATGACAGGAAGGTCTGGTGTGCTACAGTCCACTGGGTTGAGAAGAGTCGGACATGACTTGACTAAACAACAAAAATAGTGGGAGTTTGGAGGAAGGTTTAAGAAGGAGGGGGCATATGAATACCTGTGACTAATTTATGTTGATGTATGGCAGAAACCAACAAAATATTATAACATAATTATCCTTCAATTAAAAATAAACTAAAAAAGAAAGAAAATTTATTATCCAGGGTTTTAGAAATGAGAATCTTAAAAGACGGATTGCCCCCAGAACTCTGATCACAACTCTGTCGTTATCTCATGGAACTCCAGGACCAGACTCTAGCCCACTCTGGGCCTCAGTTTCCCCAGATGAGAACTGAGGGGACTGGAGAATGGTTTTCTAAATACACCCAAAAGGGGTGCTTTAGAAGTTCTGCCAGCATGACTGATGGAAAGTTTGTTTCTTAAAATGTTACAACTTAAAAAAAATGTTACAACTTTAAAAATCTTAATAGAAAATGACACTCAAATGCATCACATAACAAAAGTTACCACAGTAGAGATGAATGGAACATAGTAACTAGTCCTGCAAGGGCTCCTCCAAGCCAAATTTACTGGCTGTGTCATTTACTGGCTATGTGATCCCAACAGGTTATTCAACCTCTCTGAACTTCAGTTCCCTCCTGCTTGAAACTGAGATGGTCAAAGAAACTATCTGAAATGGTTGTGGTGAGGATTAAATGACATGATCCACAGACACCATGAAGCAGAGTACTTGGCACATGCTAAGTAACTCAGTACATTTTGGTCTCACTGTTATGATCAGCTTAAACTCAAGATTCTCCTGCTCCATGCCTGCATTCATTTAATATAAGTGTACCAGTCTCCCCACCCCACCCCCAACCCAGGGCCACTCACTCACCTCCTAGCTTGTTGAGGACTCGAGTGACTGCGTTGGAGCAGCCTTCACAGGTCATATCCACGGAGAACTCGTGCTTCTGAAACAGACAAAGGGGACCATGAGCAAGGTCCTGCAGAGGGACCCCCACACCCACTAGCATGCAGGCCCACTCAGGGCCCCAAGAGGGCAGAGAGAAAGGCAAGATTGGGCTGTCATCAGACTCGTCAGTAGCCTGAGTCTCACTCTACTAAATTGTACAGTGGAGTTAACTCAGGGTCTCTGTATCTCAGAGGTGGTTGTGTTAAAGGACAGAATCCCTGGAAGTTTTTTTTAGCAGTATCTGGCACACAATGTATCGAATCACCTCAGAAGGAAGTTTAAAATGCTGGTTTCTAGTTTCACCTTCAACATCCTGATTTTTCCTTGTCTCAGAATCACTAGTAAATCTGGTGGGAGGGGGGCATGCTCTGAGCAGTGCTGATCTGGGGGTGGTAATTATGCATCAGAAGATCACTCTCTGCATTAGAATCACCTGGGAGCTTATTAAAAACTATAAGTTCTAGTCAGCAAGCCAGAGGGCTGAGGTGTCTATTATGGCCAATAAGCTTCCATGGTGATTCTGAAGTACAGAGACCGCTGTCACATTCCAAGTGCCTCAGAGGCAGCACCTAGAAAAGGGAGCCCTAGAAAGGGAGAGAATTTGCCTGAGTTCCCAGTGAGCTAAAGCTGGGCCAGTAAGAGAACTCAGGTTCCTGGACTCTCCATGTGGGCTCAATATACTACCATATCCAGGATATCTAACAAACCAAGGGCATGAAGGCAAGATCCCAGAACATGAGCTCTGTTCCGTTCACTGCTGCATCCCCAGTAAATGGAATGGTGAGTGCCTGGCACAGAGAAGGGGCTTAATACAGTTTGTTGAGTGAACAGATGATTGATACAGCTGGTTGAAGAACCCTGGGTTCTTCCTTTGGTTTCAAACAAAGGTTATTTATACCAATACTTCCTCTATTGTAATCTCTGGAAATAAGACCTGGTTTCAGATCCCAGCTCTGGCAATTAGTAGCTGTGTGACCATGAGTAAGTAACTTTACTTAATTCCTTTGTGCCTTGGTTTCTATATCTGCAAAATGGGGATGAGAGTTCCTCTCCAGGCTGGTGAAGGCAATGAACACAGGATTTTAAGCATAGCAGCCAGCATGCAAAATGGCCCCATGATCTCTTCAGTTCAGTTCAATTCAGTCACTCAGCCGTGCTCAACTCTTTGCAGCCCCATGGACTGCAGCATGCCACATCTCCCTGTCCATCACCAACTCTCGGAGTTTACTCAAGCTCATGTCCATTGAGTCGGTGATGCCATCCAACCATTTCATCCTCTGTCGTCCCCTTCTCCTCCTGCCTTCAAATCTTTCCCACCAGCAGGGT
This sequence comes from Odocoileus virginianus, assembly GCF_023699985.2. NCBI lineage: Eukaryota > Metazoa > Chordata > Mammalia > Artiodactyla > Cervidae > Odocoileus > Odocoileus virginianus. Next base: position 59,201,529 of record NC_069676.1, read on the forward strand.
CTTTTCAAATGAGCCAGTTCTACCTATCAGGTGGCCAAAGTATTGGAGTTTCAGCTTCAGCATGAGTCCTTCCAATGAATATTCAGGGCTGATTTCCTTTAGGATGGACTAGTTGGATCTCTTTGCAGTCCAAGGGACTCTTAAGAGTCTTCTCCAACACCACAGATCAAGGGCATCAATTCTTCAGCACTCGGCTTTCTTTATAGTCCAACTCTCACATTCATATGTGACTACTGGAAAAACCATAGCTTTGACTAGATGGAGCTTTGTTGACAAAGTAATGTCTCTGCTTTTTAATATGCTGTCTAGGTTGGTCATAACTTTTCTTCCAAGGAGCAAGCATCTTTTAAAAATCATCTTTTAAAATCTTTCTTTTAAATCTTTTAAAATCATCTTTTAAAAATCATCTGCAGTGATTTTGAAGCCCAGAAAAATAAAGTATGTCACTGTTTCCACTGTTTCCCCATCTATTTGCCATGAAGTGATAGGACCAGATGCCATGATCTTGGTTTTCTGAATGTTGAGTTTTAAGCCAACTTTTTCACTCTCTTCTTTCACTTTCATCAAGAGGCTCTTTAGTTCCACTTCACTTTCTGCCATAAGAGTGGGGTCATCTGCATATCTGAGGTTACTGGTATTTCTCCTGGCAATCTTTTTTTTTTTTTTTTAGCTCTCATAGAAGAACTTTATTGGAAAGCAGGGAAAACTACCAAGATATGAATGAAGACAAAAATAAAAAAAAGTTCAGACATAACGTGTATGACCTTGGTTTACGTGGAAATGGAACCCTTTGGCGGTTTGTAGTTAGTGACCTATATTTTCACTTCGTGGCACTGCTGCTGCTACAGCTAAGTCACTTCAGTGATCTGACTCTGTGCGAGCCCATAGATGGCAGCTCACCAGGCTCCTCCGTCCCTGGGATTCTCCAGGGAAGAATACTGGAGTGGGTTGCCATTTCCCTTTCCATCTCCCGGCAATCTTGATTCCAGCTTGTGCTTCATCCAGCCCAGCATTTCTCATGATGTACTCTTCATATAAGTTAAATAAGCAGGGTGACAATACACAGCCTTGACATACTCCTTTCTCTATTTGGAACTAGTCTGTTGTTCCATGTCTAGTTCTAACTGTTGCTTCCTGACCTGCATACAGATTTCTCAGGAGGCAGGTCAGGTGGTGTGGTATTCCCATCTCTTTAAGAATTTTCCACAGTTTGTGGTGATCCACACAGTCAAAGGCTTTGGTATAGTCAATAAAGCAGAAGTAGATGTTTTTCTGAAGCCCTCTTGCTTTTTTGATGATTCAGTGGATGTTGGCAATTTGATCTCTGGTTCCTCTGCCTTTTCTAAATCCAGCTTGAACGTCTGGAAGTTCACGGTTCACATACTATTGAAGCCTGACTTGGAGAATTTTGAGCATTACTTTAATTGGGTGTGAGATGTGGGCAATTGTGCGGTAGTTTGAGCCTTCTTTGGAGCTGCCTTTCTTTAGGATTGGAATGAAAACTGACCTTTTCCGGTCCTGAGGCCACTGCTGAGTTCTCCAAATTTGCTGGCATATTGAATGCAGCACTTTCACAGCATCATCTTTTAGGATTTGAAATAGCTCAACTGGAATTCCATCACCTCCACTAGCTTTGCTTGTATGATGCTTCCTAAGACCCACTTAACTTTGCATTCCAGGATGTCTGGCTCTAGGTGAGTGATCACACCATCATGATTATCTGGGTCGTGAAGACCTTTTTTGTATAGTTCTTCTGTGTATTCTTGCCACCTTTTCTTAATATCTTCTGCTTCTGTTAGGTCCCTACCATTTCTGTCCTTTATTGTGCCCATCTTTGCATGAAATGTTCTCTTGGTATCTCTAATTTTCTTGAAGAGATCTCTAGTCTTTCCCATTCTATTGTTTTTCTCTATTTCTTTACACTGATCATTGATGAAGGTTTTCTTATCTCTCTTTGCTATTCTTTGGAACTCTGCATTCAAATGGGTATATCTTTTCTTTTCTCCTTTGCATTTTGCTTCTCTTCTATGATCTCTGACTCCTGGTATTTATGCCCTTGAGTAGTCTCATCCCACAGTGTCTCAGGGTTAGCCTGTGTGTCTTGTAAAATATGGCTGAAGTGATGTTAGGGGAACTTGGCGGCCAACTCATAAAAGACATGTGTTGTCTGCCTTACTCTCTCTAGGATCATTCACTCCTGAGGAAACTGGCTGTCATGTCCTAAGGAGTCTCAAGCAAACCTATGGAGAGGTGCACACAGTGAGGAACTGAGCCCTTCAACCAACAGCCATGTGAGGGAGCCCTCCTGGAAGCTGATCCACCTTTAGAGGGCCACAGCCCTGGACAATGTGGTTACTGCACCTCCCGTGAGAGACCTTGAGCCAGAAACACCAGTAAACTGCTTCCAGATTCCTGACTCTCACAAACTGTAAGTTAATGAATATTTGTTGTCTTAAACCACTAAGTTTGGGGGGTAATTAATCAGGAGTGGTAGATAACTAGTATGTTAGGTAAAGAGGCTGGAGCCTAGTAGTAGGTTCCACTGGGGTAAAAAGTTAGCTATCAGGGACTTTCCTGGTGGCCCAGTGGCTAAGACTCTGCAGTCTCACTGCCAAGGGCCAGGGTTCAGCCCCCCAGCTGGGGAACTAAACTGTGTCATGTGGCCAAAAAAAAGAGAAAGTTAGCTATTCAGATTATTATTGTTATTACTTTATTCCACTTCCCTCTTTTCTATCCCTTAAAAAGAAGAAAAAACAAAAAAACGATGGCTACATTTTTCGTGGAGTGTTTCAAATCTGTTACCTTAATAGAATTCTGGGTACGGCGCTGTGTCTCACTGGAAGACCTCAGGCAAATGCTTGCCCTTAAGGACCCTGGTCCCCTTATCTAAACCATTAGCCAATTAAGTTTTCTCAGCCTCAGTGCACATAAGAATCATTTCGGGCCTTGGAGACCAGGCAGGTCTGCAGGCTGGCTCAGTGGGCACTGTGGCTCTGGGTGGGCCCTGGGACCCTCCATTTTTAACCCACTGAGGAGAGACAGAAGGGTAAGACCACACACACCTGAGAAAAACTGGTCTAAATGGCTTCTCAGGCTCTCTCCAAGTCTCAAACCATCTTTGGGTCTGGATTATCATCATGCTATACAGGGGAAACTGAGGCCAAGAGTGAAGTACTTTGGTTTTGTACTTTGGTTTTCTGAGTTATATAACTATTATTTGCACCATCATTACACAACCAGAAAACCACTATTTTACTGAGGCCAAATCTGCAAACTTGCCTTAAAGAAAATAGTCTTCCTTTTCTTCTAGTTAAACACACTCGATACTTTCAGCTAACTTTGTGATTATTCAGCAACAACCACAACAAATTCTGGAAATAAGGATTTCTAGTGAGGACTCCAAAATCTTGCCTTTAACAGGTGGTTCTCAGTATCAGCATCACCTGGGAACATGGCAGAAATGCAGACTCTCAGGTCCTACCCTCAGACCTCCTGAATCAGAATCCTCGGTTTTTAACAAGACACCCAGCTCATTCCTGCTCACATAATAGTTTAAGCTGCTGCTCCAGCACACAAACTACAGCTTGCCTGCAACCTGGCTTTGTAAAGTTTTACTGAAACACAGCTAAGCTCATTCGTTTACTTTCACACTAGAATGGCCGAGTTGAGGACTTGTAACAGACCATATAGTTCATGAAGCCTTAGGTATTTACTGGCTGGCCCTTTAAGGAAAAGTTTGCTGACTCCTGCTCTAGAGTAACTGGTAATCAAGATTAGTCAATGGGGTGGGGGTGGGGGCTTCCCTGGAGGTCCAGTGGTTAAGACTTAGCCTACTAATGCAGAGGTTGCCGATTTGATCCCTGGTTGGGGAGCTAAGATCCCACATACCTTACAGCCAAAAAATCAAAACATAAAGCAGAAGCAATATTGTAACAAATCCAATAAAGATTTTTTAAATGGTCTACATCAACAACAAAAAAAGATTGGTCAATAGCTTGCATCTGTATACCAATCCAAACCTTTAATGGATTTGCAAGACCAACATAAAACCTAAATTTGTTGAGTACCCACTGCGTGAAATGCTTTTTATATAGTATCTAAGTCAGTCCCCACCCAGCTTGGAAAGGGAGCTAATCACCCTACTATACTTAGGAGAAAACTGAGGTTACAGGGGTTAGCTAAGCCACCAAGTCACATGGTGGGTATATACGGAGGTTGGGATGTGAATCCAGGTTTTCCTGGCTCCAGGGACACCGTGCTGGTTCTGGACCAGCAAACAAGGCTGCAGAAACCCTGAGATGGGGACACCTTGGGAAGGAGCACAAGTTTTTGCTGCCCGAGGACCTAAAGTCAATAGATCTCTAGAGCTTTCTTTTGTGGCTATGAAGGACAGGTCTCTTTCCATCCTGCACAGTCCAGAGGTCAGAAGCCAGCAGACGGGGCAATCGTTATTTAGTGCTCTCTTTCACTACCTCTGAGTTGCAAAAGTAAATATGGGGGTTGTGGAAAGCCTCCTTAATGAAGAGAGTAATCCCTTCTTAACAGAGAATCCCAGCACTGTCCCCACCACTCAATGCTTGACTTTGCACACAGCCAGGCCCTCAGCGCCCTGGCTCTGCCACCTATAAAACAGTTCCTGTAAAGAAGATGAAAAAGCCCAGTCATCTGTACAATTCTTTAATAGAATCTCAGAACTGGAAGGGCGGGAATGGAATGGAGTCATACAATCCAGACGCCTCCCAGAGGCGAAATGCTTTCTCAAATATCCGGGACATTCAGTCTTTGAACACCCTGATGATTGGGAATTTAATAATATAAGAGTGCCTACTATGTGCCAGGCATTGTCTACGCATGTCCTTGTTTAGTCATCACAACAACCCCACAAGATAGGCCTTAGTATTGTCACTTCTTGGCAGCTGAGGTTAGGTCACTCACTCAGGGTGACACAGAGAGAACAGCCACTGTGGTCCTTGTTAACACAGGGTTGAAACCTGTCTGCTGCAGTTCTACCCAATTTGTCCTAGGTCTACACAAGAGCTACCATTTCTTCGGGACCATGTCAGTGGCTGAGCTACGAATTTTACTAGCACTTTTCGTTACTACTAACGACAGTCCTGTGAGGCTGCAGTTTTTATCCCCATTGTATGCTGAGGAAATCAAGGGACAGAGAGGTAAAGCAGTTTGTCTAAGGTCACCAGCTGGCAAGGGTGGGGGTTGGGGCAAAGATTTTTCAAAGAAGTTTTGGAGATTCCAAGTGAGAAACCTCTCAGATGACACATTGTTCCCTTTCCAGCTTTGGGGTGAGTCCCTTGACTAATACCCTTCTTTCAGCTGTTCATCTCATGATAATACTGCCAAGTGCCCTCTTCATTCTGATCATCCACTCTGGGTCTTTTGTCAAAATCTCCAGAAGTATAAAAAATAAATAAATTCCCAGAAGTGAACCTAGAATAGAGCCACCCTCAAGCTGGCTTTTCCCTCATGCCACCCAGCCACCAAAACCTCTGTTGATCTCCACTATCCCAGACCCAGAGTGATTAGTGCTGTTCTCTGACACTGTCACAGGCAGATTTGCTCAACTGGGAGGGCTGGTTCTGTCAGGTTCTTTGTTCATACTTTGGGTTGTCTGAGGATTTGTCTCAAGGTGCCTGGCAAGACCCAAGGGAAATGACACCTGAGATGTTTATGACCTGGCCCAGAGGAGCCTCTGACTCACCTATCAGCTCTCCAAAGCTAGGCTGCTAAGACACAGGGCATCTGTGGGATACCTCTGGGTACCCACTTGGAGCAGAGCCATAAAACCAGGCAACCCTAGGGAAAAGTGTTAAGCAACACAAGACACCAGCCAGGAGCCCCAAGATCAGATCAGGAACAGAACTTCCTCCCAAGCCAGTATGACTACTTTTATTGAGCAAGTGACTTAGCAGTAGCAGTATCATGTGAGATCAGGAGAGACTTGGACCCTGAAGATAAGGAGCTTAATCTGAGCTGCGCTCATTTCTCAACACCACCCTGAATAAATCAGTGGAACTTTTGTTTTTTTAAGTCTGAAAAAGGCCTTATTTTACCTAAAAATGAGACCATGAGACTGAGTCAGTTGCAAAGGTGCCCTAAGACCTGCTCTGAGCATCCCAAACTCTGCCACTGAGCAACTGGTGACTTTGGGCAGGACCCTGAACCTCTCTGGAGCCCATGGGTTCAGGTTCATAAAGTGACCGGTAGGAAAGGTTGAAAGCACTCTCTGCATTTAGCATGGCCCAACCTGAAACTCAGAGTGGGCAGGGGAAGGGAAGAAAAACACAGATCTCTGAACACCTGCCTTATATGGGAGGCAATAGCCACCACAAACCCCTTTTTCAGGCCAGCTCCACCGTTAGAGGCATCCAGGTGGGACACTCAGACTCCAGCCATCCCCGTTCCTGATCGCCACCAGCTCCCTGTGTGATCTCTGCGACTCCCTGCCCCTATTGGGGTGGTCTCAGTTTCCCCGTCTATGCAGGAAAGGTTTAGGCTTGTAATCGCTTGATGGCTAGGAGCTTCCATATGCTGAAGCCTGACTCCCAGATAAAATTCTTTTGAGGATCCGATTTTCCGGAGGGTCGCAGAAGCTGGGGGGTGGGGCGGGGAGCTAGGTGGGAGGGGCAAGAAGAGGGGCGACAGTTCTGGCCGCGGCCAGGGCCTTGAAGAGGAAGGTCTGACCCAACGGCGGTACAGCCGAGGAGCAAGCCGGAGGCCGCGGGTCTGCGCGGGGCGGGGACGGCGCGACCACTTACCGGCATGATTGAGGAGGAGGTGGCGGCTGCGGCGGTGACTACGCCTCCACCGGCTCCGAGCGCTGACGCGGCCGCGCTTCCGGGTGTTCACTCTACTGAAGCCGCCCTCTGGCCCCGGCCCCGCCCCCTCCGGTCTTGGCTCCGCCCCCTCCGACCTTGCGGGCTGGCAGCCACCTGAAGGCCGTTGGCCTCTCCGCTGACTTCCGGCCAGGACAGGGCCCCTGGACGCCAGTCACGTCTGCGCTAGGCGGTGGGAGGGACAGCTCGGCTAGCTTGGCCTGCTGGTTGGCCATTTTTAGAACGCCTGCTAGGTGTCCGGCTGGTATTAGGGGCTGGAACTGCAGGGCCCCCCGCTGTGAAGAAGCCAGACACCGCCTCCACCCCACCCCCGTCCCTCCCTAGAGGGACAATCTCAGTTACTTACTCAGTATTTGCTGATTGCCAACCGTGGGCGGCACTGTGCTAGGCATCCAAGATGCAGTAATTGAAAAGACATAGCCTAGCAGGGAGCCAGGGAAGCAAGAGGATAATGCAGGACAATACAAGTGTTAAAGGAGCTTGTGCCTTTGGAGCTATGAAAGGAACTCTCAGACTGGAGAGGATGCTTGCAGAGGAGGAAGTCTTGCTTCATCTCAAGATGGAAGACGGACCCATTGGGAAGGAAGGAGACAGAACAGCATGTAAAAGTTGAAAGGGGGACGTTCCTGGTGGTCCAGTGGTTAAGAACCTGCTTTGCAAGGAAAGGATGTGTGTGCGCAGTCCTGTCTTAACGTCTTTGCAACCCCATGAACTGTAAGTCCACCAAGCTTAAGTGTCCGCAGTCAAATAAGTATTAAAGTTGAAAGGCATTAGAGGGCATGCCTTGGGAGGCCGAGATATTCAGACTGAGAAGCAGGCACAGAAAGAGATGGGAAAACAAGCTACAAAGACATGAGACCCATATCCATGAGTGAAGACACACAGAGGCAGAGAAGTTCTAGTATCTTACAAAGAGGTGTACCAAGACCCAGAACTTCACACACACACATAGAGTAGTACCAGGCTGGTTCTATCCTTGTAATATCCAAGGGGCTCCACCGTCCAAGTTAGTAGTGTCAAAGTTTTCTTATCAGTCAAGCTGCTTGGAGAGCTTATTAAAAACTCAGATTTCTAGTCCTTTCCTTAGATATACTGTCCCTTAGTTTCCAGGTGTACTTATAGTCTCCTTCCTCCTTCTGGTTTTGGGGAACCACGTTGAACATAACTGTAGACATTTTCTGTTTTTTTCTGCTATGTTGCACAGCATTCAGGATCTTAGTTCTCTGACCAGGGATTGAATCTGTGCCCCCTGCAGTGGAACTGCAGTATTATTGAGACTGGACTGCCAGAGAAGTACCAAACTATAGTTTCAGTACATACATGAAACCCTTTTGAGAAAGTGCTGGTTGTTGATTTATTGTCTCAATTCCAATTCACCCTTTTTGCCTGCTTGTGAAAACCTGAATCATTTAAACATTGTTTTATTGCCTAATGGCACGATATTAAGCATTGCCAATAAAGACCCTGGAGACACACTGGAGGGGAAAAAGTTTTCCTCTCTGGTTCTGGTGTGCTCATTTTCCAGGCTCTTGCAGTAAGCGTAGCTGGTCTCTGCTTAGCTTCTGAGGATGATTTCCCCAGCACCAGGCTCCTGATGTGTAAGCAACCAGCAAGACCTAGCAGCCAGCAGCTTCCCCCAGGACCTACCCTGCTTATGTGCTTTCATACAGTAACTGTGGTGAGATGATTTTCTGTGAATAGCTTTCTCCAGCATCCTAATGGATAGTTGCCCAGCCTATAGGGTGAATTTCTAGCAAATTCCACCAGCATGACACCATAGCCACTCCTCTGCCATTCACAAGGGCTGGATATTAGCCTGGGTGTGTGGGGTTCAGGATTCTTCTTTGGGCACAACCATTGTACTATTTTAGCCATATGGCCAGTGGCTGTTCCCCAAATCTGCTACTGCTATATTCTTTCAAGTTCTCTTTACATCTCAGTGGCCAATCCTTTACTCATGTTAGTGGCTCAATCATGTCTGACTTTTTGCAACCCCAGGCTCCTCTGTCATGAAATTCTCCAGGCAAGAATGCTGGAGTGGTCAGCTATTTCTCTGAGAATATTTTATCAATTGCAGAAAAAATAAGAATAGGAGCATCTTGAATGATGTCATTAATAATTTAAATAGATTTCTATTTACATTAATTTATATTGATCTTATATCCCACACAAATATATTTAAAATTTTGTTCCTTATACATTGTTATTAGATGTGTATCAGTTCAGTTCAGGCGCTCAGTTGTGTCCGACTCTTTGTGACCCCATGAATCGCAGCACACCAGGTCTCCCTGTCCATCACCAACTCCCAGAGTTTACTCAAACTCATGTCCATCAAGTCAGTGATGCCATCCAGCCATCTCATCCTCTGTCGTCCCCTTCTCCTCCTGCCCCCAATCCCTCCCAGCATCAGGGTCTTTTCCAATGAGTCAACTCTTCGCATGAGGTGGCCAAAGTATTGGAGTTTCAGCTTCAACATCAGTCCTTCCAATGAACACCCAGGACTGATCTCCTTTAGGATGGACTGGTTGGATCTCCTTGCAATCCAAGGGACTCTCAAGACTCATAAGACACTAGAAAAACTGGCAAAAAGATAAACATTACTAAATTTCAAAAAGTAGAATTCTTTTTTGTGTGATTCAGTTATACATATTCTGTGTATCACTCTTATCCTTTCCAATATTATAGGCGATTTTTATTTCCTTTTTGAAACTTTCCTTTGCCACATTTTAATTTTTAAAAATTTTCTTTGTTTTGGCTGTGCTGGGTCTTTGCTGCCTGGGCTTTCTCTAGTTGCAGCAAGTGGAGGCTACCCTAGTTGTTTTTATTCAGGCTTCTCATTGTGGTGGCTTAAGTTGGTGCAGTTCACAGGCTCTAGAGCTCGGGCTCACTAGTTGTGTGCATAGACTTAGTTGCCCTGCAGCATGTGGAGTCTTCCAGGACCAGGGATCAAACCATGTCCCCTCCATTGGCAGGCAAATTCTTAACCTGTGGACCACCAGGGAAGCCCTTGCCATATTTTCTATAAGGAAAATTTATTAAAAGATCACAGGGAAAAATATTTTTAAAAAGCAGACTTCAGGAATTCTGAATTCCACACTGCCCAGTAATCTCATTACTAGCCTTGTCAACTTGGGTAAGTCACTTCATCACAAGTCAGTGGGCCTGGGAAGTGGGCCTTTTCTGACTGTTGCGAGGATAGGAATGTATAGACTATGGTCACATGAAGTGGTGGGTGGAATCAAGATTTCTAGGAGAAATATCAATAACCTCAGATATGCAGATGACACCACCCTTATGGCAGAAAATGAAGAACTAAAGAGCCTCTTGATGAAAGTGAAAGAGGAGAGTGAAAAAGTTGGCTTAAAGCTCAACATTGAGAAAACTAAGATCATGGCATCCAGTCCCATCACTTCATGGCAAATAGATGGGGAAACAGTGGCTGACTTTATTTTTCTGGGCTCCAAAATCACTGCAGATCCTTGGAAGAAAAGTTATGACCAACCTAGATAGCATATTAAAAAGCAGAGACATTACTTTGTCAACGAAGGTCCATCTAGTCAAGGCTATGGTTTTTCCAATGGTCATGTATGGATGTGAGAGTTGGACTATAAAGAAAGCGGAGCACCGAAGAATTGATGCTTTTGAGCTGTGGTGTTGGAGAAGACCCTTGAGAGTCCCTTGGACTGCAAGGAGATCCAACCAGTCCATCCTAAAGGAAATAAGTCCTGGGTGTTCATTGGAAGGACTGATGTTGAAGTGAAACTCCAATACTTTGTCCACCTCATGCAAAGAGTTGACTCATTGGAAAAGACTCTGATGCTGGGAAAGATTGAGGGCAGGAGGAGAAGGGGACAACAGGGGATGAGATGGTTGGATGGCACCACCGACTCAGTGGACATGGGTTTGGGTGGACTCTGGGAGTTGGTGGTGGACAGGGAGGCCTGGGGTGATGCAGTTCATGGGGTTGCAGAGTCGGACACGACTGAGCGACTGAACTGAACTGAGTGATGAGTGGGTTCTCAGACATTAATTGGTGCTTTCTCCCAGGAATACCCTACCTCTAAGCTCCACCTACTGGAGTAACCCTATGGCAGATGCTGGGGTTCGTCTGTGTCTGTTAAAGTCACTCAGTTGTGTCCAACTCTTTGCCTGTCAGTCTGCAGGCCAGAATACTGGAGTGGGTAGCCTTTCCCTTCCCCAGGGGATCTTGCCAATCCAGGGATGAAACTGGGGTCTCCTGCATTGCAGGTGGATTCTTGACCAGTTGAGCTACCAGGGAAGCCCTATGCTGGGGTTAAGCTTTGCAAAGAGAGACTTTTGTAGCTGCTGTTTACTCCCTCTAGTAGACCAAGTGTCTATTTTCTGTGTTATTATACAGGTATGCACTAGCTGCTTCATTGCTTTATCCACCGAGGAACACTTAGCCTAGATTCAAAGATTCTGAGCTGAAAGGGCCTGCAGAGAAGGCCAGGTGTGAGAAGAGAGGGGGTACAAAACCAAGGCAGCTTGGGCTGCAGGCTTGGGAGGGGGAACCTAGCATCTGGCTAAGTTTCAAACTGACTCAATCTGGCCTAGAGACATTTAATTCAGTTCCAAAAGTGTTCAAAACATTTTTGGAGTAGCTGACCACATTTAAGAACACTGAGTGTGGTTGAACAACATTGTGAATGTACCTCATGCCACTGAATTATAAATTTAAAAATGGTCAGATTGGTAAATTTTATGTTCTGTATATTTTACCACAATTAAAAACAAATCTACTTTAAAAAAATCTACTTGTAGAATGGCATGTAAAATTAGTTGCTTCTTTGTACAAGAACTGAGAAGCATTTATTCGGGGCGGCACTGTGCTAGGTCTTCATTACTGTGCGTGGGCTTTCTTTAGTTGCAGTGAGCAGGGGCTGCTCTGATTGCGGTGCGAGAGCTTCTCATGGCAGTGGCTCCTCTTGTTGCAGACAGCCTCCAGGTGCTTGGGCTCAGTAGTTGTGGCACATGAGTTTAGTTGCTCTGCCACATATGGGATCTTAGTTCCCAGGTCAGGGATGGAACCTATGTCCCCTACATTGGCAGTTGGATTCTTAACCACTGGACCACCAGGGAAGCCCAAGGAACACGTTAAAAAAACAAACACTAAAGTTCCAAATAAAGTTTTAAAAAAGAATAAATTCAGTTATAGTCCTAGAATATTTCATTGCATTTTTTAAAGTGAGAGCAAAACAGTTGTATACCATTTATAAAGTGTTAAGAAAAAAAAAGAGTGATGTCATATGATGACCCAGATTTGATATCTTCTGAAAAACTGGAAGATCTGGAAACCTATCTGTAATTGGCAGGATAGGCCAGGTAATGCTGTGGTATTAATAATAACAAACACTCCCTAAACTTCGAAATCTTGAAGCACATATTTCTTTCTTGCTCATGCATTTTTGCCCATCAGAGATTGGGAAACTTGGAGGAATGGCTCTGTGCAAATTGTTTTTGCCCAGAGATCCAGGTCGATGGGGATTATCCATATGGGAAAACATTGAATACCGAGGTGAGTGTGGGTAGGGAAGACCTTGGCAAACAATCACCAGCTCCAAAGACTTCTCTGCCTGGAAGATATCAGGGTCACTTCTGCTTACATTGTTTTGATCAAAGCAAAGTGCATAGTCATGTCTATCTTTAAAGGGAACAGGAAGGGACTTCCCTGGTGGTCCAGTGGTTAAGCACCCTCCTTGCAATGCAGGGGACATGGCTCAATCCCTGGTTGGTGAACCTAGATCTCACATGCTGCAGGGGAACTAAGCTTGTGTATAGCAACTACTGAGCTCTCAGGCCACAACTAGGGTCCCTATGCCACAATGAAAGATCCTGCAAGACCGACCCAACAAAGATCTGGAGTGCCACAACTAAAAAACCCAACACAGCCAAATAAATAAACATTTCAAAAAATAAACAATGAAGGGGACAGGAAAGTATAGTCCTGCCAGGAACCAGGAAAGAGGAGAAACCACAGGGTCAGAAAATAACACTGAGTCGGGAAGATCCCTGTCAGAAGGGAATGGCTACCAACTCCAGTATTGCAAAGTGGTACTTTGAATGAATGAAAACTAAGCCTTTCTCCCACCCTGGCCCAGTTTCATCTCCCTGATGACTGCTGACTCCAAAATCACTGCAGATGGTGACTGCAGCCATGAAATTAAAAGATGCTTGCACTTTGGAAGAAAAATTATGACCAACCTAGACAGCATATTAAAAAGAAGAGACATTACTTTGTCAACAAAGGTCCATCTAGTCAAAGCTATGGTTTTTCCAGTAGTCATGTATGGATGTGAGAGCTGGACCATAAAGAAAGTGGAACACCGAAGAATTGATGCTCTTGAACTTGGTGTTGGAGAAGACTCTTGAGAGGCTCTTGGACTGCAAGAAGATCCAACCAGTCCATCCTAAAGGAAATTAGTCCCGAATATTCATTGGAAGGATTGATGCTGAAGCTGAAACTCCAATACTTTGGCTACCTGATGTGAAGAACTGACTCATTTGAAAAGACTCTGATGCTGGGAGAGACTGAAGGCAGGAGGAGAAGGGGACGACAGAGAATGAGATGGTTGGATGGCATCACCAACTCAATGGACATGAGTTTGAGTAAACTCTGGGAGTTGGCAATGGACAGTAAGGCCTGGCATGCTGCAGTCCATGGGGTCTCAAAGAGTCGGACACAACTGAGCAACTGAACTGAACTGATGCCTGCTGGGGACTCTTTAGACAAGGAACAAACTCTGTGGGCCACCGGTCCCCAGCATGCTTCACTGGACTCCTAGCACTGTGGCCAAAAGTAATGAGGATATTTGTCAGACACCCTCCTCTTGTTCCTTTGTTGTTGTTGTTGTTTTTCAGTCGCTCAGTTGTGTCTGACTCTTTGTGACCCCATGGACTGCAGCACGCCAGGCTTCACTGTCCTTCATCATCCCTTGGAGCTTGCTCAAACTCATGTCCATCAAGTCAGTGATGGCATCCAAGCATCTCAGCCTCTGTCCTGCTCTTCTCCTCCTGCCTTCAATATTTCCCAGCATCAGGGTCTTTCCTAATGAGTTGGCTCTTCACATCAGGTGGCCAAAGTATTGAAGCTTGTTCCTTTATTCTCTGTCAAACTACTGTAGGCTTCCAGATTTAAAGCTGTGTTCCATGAGACAGTCCAGACAAACCTGTGTTCAATTGCTTGCTGTTTTGGACAATTAAGCTCTCCAAACCTCAGTTTCTTTTCCTGTAAAATAAAGATAGTATTAATAATTTGACCTGTATTCATAGTGCTGTTGTGAGAAAAAGACAGGGCTCATAAAATGATCAGTTCAGTGCCTGGTACATAAAAGCACTCAAAACCTACTCTTAGAGTTATGACAAGCTAATTTTAAAGTTACATAATATAGGAAAATTTCTTAATGTAAAAAAAATTGAAAAATAATACAGATAAGGTGAAATCTCCTTCAAACTCTTAGGTCACTGTCCTCCATAGAGGTAGTAACTGATCAGATTGCTCTGCATCTTTCCAGATAGTTTCCTAATCAGTTTTATCAGTTTACAAACACTGATTAAACACATGCAAATAAGTTGGTGGTATTTTGTTTGTTTATGGCTTCGCTGAGTCTTTGTGAAGGTGCATGGGCTCTTTGTTGCTGTGTGTGGGCTTTCTCTAGTTGCAGAGTAGTGGGGACTACTCATTGCTGTGGCTTCTCTTGTTACAGAGCACAGGCTCAAGAGTGCACAGGCTTCAGTCGTTGTGGTACATGGGCTTAGTTGCCCTGCAGCATGTGGGATCTTTGTTTCCAGACCAGGGATCCAACCTGTGTTCTCTGAGCTGGCAGATGGATTCTTAAGCACTGGACCACCAGGGGAGCTGTAAGTTTTGGTATTTTTTAAGCATACATGACATACTGTACATAATTTGTGACATGCTCTTTTTTAATTAATATCCTCTTGAGGTTTATGCTATATATTATTGTAGCATATACTTAAAATATGAATATTGTGAATATAAATGCACATATATACATAAACTAGCTCAATCTTTAAAATCACTGCAAAAAATCCTCTAGTATGTATTTATTATTGTAAATTTAGATATTCCCTTATTGACAGATGTCTAGATTATTTTTCAGTATTACAAACAATGCTGTAATGAACATCTTTGCTCACTGTATACATGTGGTAGTGTTTCTTCGGAGTAGCTGTAGAAAAGTAGAACTTCTGAGTCATAGGGTTATGAATTTTTTAAAAATTTATTTTATTGAAGTATAGTTAATTTACAGTTAGTTTCTGGTACAGCAAAGTGATTCAGTTATACATACTTAATAGTTTGCATTTGCTAATCTCAAACTTCCAATCCATCCCTACCCCATCCCTGGTGGATTTTAACAGTTGCTTTGAAATAGCCATCAGAATGGTTATGCTAACTTATACTTCTACTAATAGTATATGAAAGTAACTCTTTTCTCACACCCTGGTCAACATTTTTAGAAAGTATTGATTTATTTACTTATTTTTATTTTTTTCATTTATTTTTATTAGTTGGAGGCTAATTACTTTACAATATCGTAGTGGTTTTTGTCATACATTGACATGAATTAGCCATGGATTTACATATATTCCCCATCCCGATCCCCCCTCCCACCTCCCTCTCTACCCGATCCCTCTGGGTCTTCCCAGTGCACCAGGCCCGAGCACTTGTCTCATGCACCCAACCTGGGCTGGTGATCTGTTTCACCATAGATAGTATACATGTTTCGATGTTGTACTTACTTATTTTTGACTGTGATGGGTCTTAGTTGCGGCATACTAAGTTGCCCATACTAGTTGGGCTCTTTAGTTTTGGCTCGCGGCCTTAGTTGTTCTGCGGCATGTGGGATCTTAGTTTCCCCACCAAGGATTGAACTCTAGTCCGCTGACTTGGAAGGTGATTTCTTAACACCTTTGTGAGAAGTGACTCAAACATGGTGCCTAGAGCACCATGCCTATCACACAGTAGGAGCTTGATATATGCTATGTTATTTGGAGTTCCAAGTTTTTGTCCCTCTTTGAAGCCATAGGAAGCAAGGACACCCAAGTCTATAGATGGTACCAGAGTGTGCTCTTTTTGCAAAGAGCTTTGGCTGTAGATTACAGGGATTTGCTGTGGATGCATCTCTCTTTGTCTATGCAGCAATACCTGGTGCCTTGCCTGAGAGAAGGAAAGAAAATCCCAGCCTCTCAGGGGTTTCTGAGGAGGTCCTGCCTCCTTTCTCTACCTGTGGCTGCTGTATTGTCCTTCCCTGGGCAGCACTGACAAGTGGGTAGAAACATGGACTTGAAGTCAGGGAGTCCTAGTTTCTAGCCCTCTGTGTGTGACCTTGGGCAAGTTGCTTACTCTCACTGAGCCTGTTTTTGAGATAGGGTTGTTGTGACTACTAAATGAGATGATTTTTATAGAGACAATTAGCAGGATGCCTGGCTTATGGTCACAATTTGAAGATGTGATGTGTCTGCAGACAGTAACAAAAGAGAGAGGGATTCAGTTAGGCATGCATTTATAAGCCAGTGAAGGGTCTTTGGGATGTTTGTATGATTTTTGTAAGGTAAGGGGAAAAAGGAAAAGAGGTTAGCAATCTGGGAGGGAGGCAGATTAAAACGTTAATGTCTCATTTCCAAAACACCTTGTATACCTAAAGGGGTAATGTAGAGTATTCCATCCTGTTTGTTTTAAAGATCAAAGTTTTCATATGTGTAGTTCCTCATATCACTGTTATGAGGTTCCTCATATCAATGTCAAGTAAACTCCATACTTAACATTGAATTTTTGAAAAATACATGCACATGTTTAAAAAATTAGGGCTTCCCTGGTGCCTCAGACATAAAGAATCCACCTGTAATGTAGGAGGCCTGGGTTCAGTCCCTGAGACAAGAAGATCCTCTGGAGAAGAGAACGGCTACCCACTCCAGTATTTTTTTTTTTTTTGTGACAAAGCAAGAGATTTTATTGGGAAAGGGCACCGGGGTGGAGAGCAGGAGGGTAAGGGAACCCAGGAGAACAGCTCTGCCTCTGGCTCACACTCTCGGGTTTTATGGTGATGGGATTAGTTTCTGGGTGGTCTTTGGCCAATCATTCTAATTCAGAGTCTTTCCTGTGGCGCACGCATCCCTCAGCCAAGATGGATGCTAGCAAGAGGGATTCTGGGAAGTGGACAGACATGTGGTGTCTCCTTTTGACCTTTCCCGAACTCTTCCGGTTGGTGGTGGCTTATTAGTTTCATATTCCTTATCAGGATCTCCTGTCAGAAAACAACTCATGCAAATGATTACTATGATGCCTGGCCAGGGTGGGCGGTTTCAATCAGCGTGCTTCCCCTAACAACTCCCCCGAGAGACTTCATACTCAAGATGCTTCTTGGGAATTGGGGCGGAGGTCTCTTTCTTCTGTAACTTCTTCCTGCTGTGCATGGGTGTAGGCCTGCCTAGTAGAGCAGAAGTCTCTCTCTACCTGATCTAAGTTGGGGTGTTCCATATCTGAAACCAGCTTTCACTCCTTGTAATAACAGCAATTTAGTTGGAAACTGTTGGCTCCTCTCGGAGATGAAATAGACAGGGGCCAAACAGGAGACCTAACAGAATGGTCAGCACTGGTCCCCAGAAACGGGAGGCAACATTTACGGTGAGGCCTGTGGGGTTTGTGACTTTTTCTTTTTTTTTTTTTAATTGGCTGGTGGTGAAGCAACAAAACTGTGCTCCAGGAATCTTGTGTTTAGTCTGAAGTTACCATCTTCCACCTGGGTGGGGGCTCCAGTTCTGTAGAAGAACTCAAAAGACATTGTTATATTTATTTCTTTGAGTAGGAACTAGGACCCTGTCTCAAGGCTGTACCACCATTTGATTGTTTCTCCTCTGTTTCTGTATTCCCTCCCTTCCCTGATTAGCAATTGTTTGAATCCACCCTTTGGAACTCAGGGAAGGTCAAGGAGGCTGAATGAAGCCTATATCTTACAGATAAGAAATGGAGAACACACAGCAGATCTGTACTCTAGAATCGCCACCCCACAGAGTCTTGTTCAGTTTTAATTTAGGGAACAGGGCAACTATGACTGTGACAACTTCCTGTCAAAATGGGGCATAGGACTGCTTCAGCTTAGAGAAGAGACACTGAATTGGAAGTATTCCTGAGTTCCAAGTCCTAGATCTGAGCCTTGTATGATTAAAATCTCAATCTCTTGGTCTGCCATTTTGTTGTAATAGACCCAATTAGTAGTAGCTGGAGGAGGGATAACTGGAATTTTAGCAGACAAAATAAATCTCTCTCTTTTTTTTTTTTTTTAGAAGAATAGGCCTGAAACCCAGTCTGGACCTGGCACTTTGGGGAGACTTTTAGCCAGGTGGCCAGTTGCCTAGTTTTATAAAAACTAGGTATAAGTTACTAGCTTCCAGCAGACGTTGTTTTGAGAATGGTGGCATCTAAGCCTGACATGACTCAGAAAACTCAAGTGTTTAGCAATACAATGTCTAATCTGAAATCACACCCATAGTAACACCTGGTTATTTCTCAGGATGTCTGAACCATAGCTGAGTACTCTATTTTGACTTCTAATTGTAAAATTTTTCTTAATAGCCAAAGCAGATGTCACCATTAATGATGTCAGTGTTTCTCTAGCTATGAGAAGATGCAAGAATTGGGACTCATAAAATCTCCTGAAAAGATCTAACTATCTGAAGGTCTGTTCTGCCAGTTTTTTTTTAGAGCACAGAGTGCCTCATTCCTAATCTTCACCCTAAACTCTTTTCAGGGCCGTTGCAGTGGCCATGATTTAATCTCTGTAGATGCAGATGGCAAGTGTCAATCTTCAGTTGGCAGGGCCCCTTTTTGCTCACAAACTTGACCATGATTTTGAGGGAGGCATTTCATGACCATTTTATCCCATGGTGCTGAGAATGTCCATTCTCAGGTTTGGTAAAGATTTGTTGACAGGCCACTCAATGTGTTGTTAGTGGACTAGGCCATAAAACAATATCCAAAATTCTCTGGACCACCTGTCTTACTAGCCTGTTGGTCCAGGAAAACATTCCCTCTTGTTGCTTTTTCTCATATCTAGAGTTACACTGTTATCATCATTGATCTCATAGGGAACTATATATTATTTTATCGGAGCCCTCAGTTACGCATTTGGCAGTGTAAGAAACAGCAATTTTGTAAAACAGGTGAAATATAGAGAACATAGCCAGCAGTATTAGTAAAGTCACAAGTAAGACTTAAGTTAAGAGCTTCCATTAGATGTAGCCCAGTATATCCCAGGTGGTCTGACTTACTCTACTCTGTATGAATCTTTATCTTTTAGGGAAATTATACATTCGCACCACCGTCTATAAGGCACATAACCCAGTTTTTTAGTGTTATTAGACTGATTATCCTTAGTATGATTTAATTGTTTCCAACACAGAGGAGACTTTAAACCTAAATTACCATAGCCTGGTGTTATCTATATAAATCTTTCTCGTAATTCCCACTCCAGTATTATAAAGGGTACTTTGAATGAATGAAAACTAAGCCTTTCTCCCACCCTGGCCCAATTTCATCTCCCTGTTAGCAATCATTAACAGTTTCTTATGACTGCACCTTCAAGATATTACCTGTGCATGTACAGCAAAACCATACAGGATTGTGCATGGACAACTATAGCAATACAGAATATCTTAATAGAAATAAGTGTCCTATTAATAATGGTCCCCTCCCCCCGCCCCCTTGCTTCCTGTCTTCACTTACATCTCTTGGAGATCTTTATAACCATATACATAGATCTGCTTCATTTTCTCTATGGTTGTTTGACAGTCCACTGTAAGAGTGCATCATATGGTTGTGTTTTATCCACCTAGTCTCATATAGTTCCATATTTAGGTTATTTCCTGTTTCTACTGTAAGTAGTTAATCACCATTTCTGAGTAATTAGCTATATTTGGGAAATGCTGATTCAAGTTTTTAAAAAAACATTGCACCAGGTATTAGTTGCAATACACTTCAGTCTTTGTTGTGACATGCAGGATCTTTAGTGTGGCCTGCAGATCTTTAGCTGTGGCACGTGGGATCTAGTTCTGTGACCAGGAATCAAACCCAGGCCCCCTGCATTGGGAGCTCAGAGCCATAGCCACTGGACCACAAGTCTTGGACATACTGATTCTGATGATATTCTTAGGAGCATTCCTTACCATTCCTTACCTAATACACCAACCACCCTTCCATTCTTTCCACAAAACTGTGTTTTCTGGGGTCTTGCCCATGCATCTTTCTGTTACTATTAATAAACAGAAGTTCATGTGCCAGATGCACAGTGATGCTAAACAATCTGAAATGTTGGGAGTTCGGAGCAGAGAAAGGTTTATTGGAGGGCCATGCATGGGGAATAGGTGACTCAGGTTAAAAAACCCCCAGACTCCCTGTTTTCAGTGTGAGGTTTTTGCTGGCAAAATTTGGGGTGAGGGTAAAACTTTACCTCAGCTGGGGACGTGAACCCAGCCAAAACCCATGGTACCTGGTATTAGGATGTAATGAAGCTCAGGTTCTTGAAGTCTCATTGCAGAAAAAATTCAGTGAGAGATAAAGTGAGAGGTAAGAAGTAGATTTATTCCGATTCAGAGAGAAGCACATTCCACAGTGTGGGCCATTGTAGGGGGGAGTATGGGCTTGAAGTGTGTTTTTATAAATAGTTTTTATAGGCTGGGTAATTTCATATGCTAATGAGTGGGAGGATTATTCCATCTATTTTGGAGAAGGGTGGAGATTTTCAGGAGTTGGGCCTTGCCCACTCCTAGGTCTTTTGAACTGTCAAGGTGCCTCTGGGTGTGTCATTTCATTTGCTGATTGAGGATCAAGGTCTAGTCTTGACG
Organism: Odocoileus virginianus; assembly: GCF_023699985.2. Lineage (NCBI taxonomy): Eukaryota > Metazoa > Chordata > Mammalia > Artiodactyla > Cervidae > Odocoileus > Odocoileus virginianus. The sequence goes on from NC_069676.1 coordinate 59,222,258, forward strand.
GCCATCTTGGTCCCATTTGATTCTAATTGGTTTATGTTATGTCTTTGGGCTCTGTCACTCTTTCAAAAGTTGTGCCCTTCCCCCCTCTGACTTTCTTTTGATTGGTTGGTGGTGAGATAATGGGATGGTTCTAGGGATCAAGACTCTCAGCCTTAAGTTAGCATCCTCCTCCAGGGTGGGGGCCTTAGTTCCTGCAGAACTCAAAAGATATTGTTATGCATATTTCTTAAGGAGGAACCAGGACCCTACCCCAAGGCTGCACTTGCTTGACTGCTCCTCCTTTGTCTCTGCATCTCCTCCCTTCCCTGACTAGCAACAATTTGAACCAGCCCTTTGGAACTCAAGGAGGGTCAAGGAGGCTGAAGTCTTTTCCCCCCAGAAGATAACAGGCCATAGAAATGAAATGTACCTGAAGAGTCCCACAGGATCTCGATGTTTGCTTTCCACCCCGAGTCTCAGAGCTTTGGGGAGAACTGGCAGAAAAAAAAGGGTGAAGTCATGTTCTGAGGGGTTTGCACAATTTGCTTACCAGTGGAAAGACTAGGAGGAGGGTGGGTACTCTCCCTTAGATGATTAGATTAGGGCTTCTCACCCGGCACTATTAATGTGGCCCTCTTCATCAGGGGGCTCTCCTGGGCTTCCCTGGCTTCCATCTGTTAGATGCCAGTAGCCCCTCTCCTAGTTGTGAAAAGATGGTATGTCTCCTGAGGGCAAATCTCCCCCATCTTGAGAACCAGCACTCCAGACACTTCCATGGAGGTAAATTAGTCACTGAACATTTACTAAGTATCCAGCATCTGCCTCCCGAGGGTTTATGATTCTAGTACAGAAACGACCATAGGAGGATGCCAGCTTGCCCTCTCCTGTGGAAGACAGTCACAGCCACCTGAGGGGTCTTGTCCACATTCTCTCTCTGGTAATCTATTTCCCCTTCCTTTCTTCCTACAGACATATTAGACAAAACCATAGTGGAAAACAGTATCATTGTAACACTTTCAAGTAACATCCTTGCCACTCCCAAACCTAGGGGAATGACTTGTTTTAAATTTAAGTCCCCCCTGCCCCTCCTCCACACTTACATACCTATTTTAACATACAGAAATCAAGAGTTCTGGTCTTTCATTTTTAACATAAATTGGAACTCTTTGTATATTTTGTTCAACTTGATTTTTGTCAGTTAATCCAATTAACAACTGGAGATCAGCTCATTTCAGTATAGTTTGACCTCATTCTCCTCTGTTTTTTTCTCAGTCTCTTTTAAACTGCTGTACAGTAGTCTATATTATGGATATATTACCAGTTAGTCAGTTTGCAAATTCATGAGTAGTTATGTTTTCAGTTTTTAAATATCATAATAAAGTGGACAGTGCTGTAACAAACACCTAGTACATGGCTATCAAGCAAGAAGGGAAATATACACAATTTTAACAGACTGCCAAAAGTTCTACAAAAAGAACTGTCTGTATCACTTAAAATTCTCTCCAAATGTTATCAAGAATAGCCAGGACCCCCTCATCTCAGGCCAACTGGGTTAAATTACCAATCTGAATTTCAAGGGTTGCCAACCAGCTCTCATTAGCTTTTCAGTTTGGAAAGTTGTCTTGTAAAATGCAAAATTCTTAGTCCATCCTTTTAAGAAACCTTTTGGGGGCTCTTCACCGCCCTCAGAATAAAGCTCAAATTTCTTAGCAAGGTTAACACGATCCTGTAGGTTCCTTACTCCAGAAAACCTTTAGCTGCTTCTGCCTGAGCCGAGTCCCTTCAGGTGCCTCCAGAGCCCCAGACACCCGTTCCCCAGTTTTGGGAGCTATCGGCGCGGCGTCCGGGCTTGTTGAATGGATGACAGCGAGCAGGGACAGCGTCTCGATCGTCTCTGATCCCAGCCCCTGGAGCCCAATAAATGCTGAATGAGCCAAGTCGATGCTGGATGGGGCTTAGGGAGCCAAAGGGATGCTCCCGCTTCGCTCCTGGGGCCGCACCTCCGACTCCACCAGCTGCTGTCCGCGCCCCCTTGTCTCCAACGAGAGGCTCCACGTGTTTCATTCCCAAATTTGCAAAACTTAAAGTGAGCCCCTACTGCAGGGTCGCATGCCTGGAAGGAGAACGGGACCGAGGCGTGACCCTGTGTTTCCCTATAAAACCGCCCATGGTGACTAATAGAGGGCCCCCCAAAACAGTAAGAGACGTGGACAGGACCAGTCTGGAGCACCACTTAGCGCTTGAAGTGTTTCGCGAAAGCTTCGGGGTGTTCACGAAGGAGTTTGACAAGTCAGCCACCTTGTCAAGACGTAACGACCCGAAGAAATAAACCTCCACAGCCACAGCAGTGGAAATCTGAATGACAATGGTGGTGGCGCCCAGGATGTTGCAGGAAGGCCCAAGCCGTTAGGAGAATTTACAAACTCCCGTTTCTGGGTGGACGCGCACGAGATGACCAGCAGCACCACTTGCCGAGAACAGCGGGGTAGAAATATATGTCTTTAAACTCAATGCTCTTCACGTGAGACTTTTTTTTTTCTTTTTCTTTTTTACAGGATCGTAGGTACACAATGGGAGTTACTTTCCCCTTTGGTTTCCCTGAATAGTTGTCCAATAGTGCTGACTAATGGTGGAAGCCACCAAGTGCCCTTTGGCGGCCACATGGAAATAAAGTTGGTATAAAGAAAGAAACACAGCAACCAAACAACGGGAAACTTTATCACCAGGTTCCCCTGGTACCAAACTGCGGGAAAGGTGGGATCAGGGGTCTCCGGGATCGCACCCCAGGAGTGAAGAAAGGAAAGGAAAAAGGAGACAGAAGCAGGGACCGGCAGAACCTCAGTACCGCCCCAGAGGGCACGGCGGCCCGGGGCTCGGTCTCCTTGGTGCTGTCCAACCCCCGCGTCAATCAGCTCCTTCCCGCGCTGCGATTGGCCCGGGGCTTCCTTGGCCATCCTGGCGCCCACCTCCTAGTTGCTTGGGGTTTACTTCCCCAAAGTACACGGGCCCCACCTTGTGGAGCAACCGCTCCTGCAGGGAGAACTGATCTCCGCCCAGGGGAAGACATTTTAACGAATGGGAGCGGTCCCACGCATTTATTGGCTACCGTAGACATCGATCAAAGAAGTTCCCGCCCTCCTTCCCACCGTACCCTTCACTTATTGGCCTCTATCAGTGCCAATTCGTTACTAGGGAAACGAGCTCTTCACAGTTTCATAGGCATGAGTTAAAGCCAATCAAGAGCCACGCCTTCATCCTGAGTCAGTACCCAATTGCTGCTCGAAAAGCCCAGAGGACGCAGTCGGGATTGGCCACCAGCCTGGCCGACCTGGCCGCAACAAGTTAGGCTGTGTCACCGTTATATAGCCCGGCGACGGAGCACGCGTGTGTGCGGACGCAGTTGCGTGAGGGGTTTTTTTTACCTTCTGTCGTGCCGTGGAGCAGAGCTTGTTCCTCTCCCGCTTAGCCGCGCAGGTAAGCCGGAGCATGGGCGGGGCTGGGCGGCCCCAGGACGAGGACTAACTGGGGCTCTGATGGGAGGGAGGAGAAGTCCGAACGGCGACCGCGCCAGGCGCGCCCACCGTCACCCCCCTCCTCCCGCCCCAACGGCCGCAGGCGCGCGCGGCGGGCGCACGGGCGCGCGGCGACTCTCCGCCCCCCGCCCCCACCGGCCCGGCGCGCGTGGCCGTGTCCGCGTCCGCCGAGTGCGCGTGCCTCGCCCAACGGCCACGCGGGGCGAGAGCGAGCCGCGGCCGCCGCCCGGGCCCCAGGGTGATCTCGGGGGCCTGGGGCCCCGCGCGGCCGGCTCCTCAGCTTTTCCCGCTCGCTTTCCCCGCGCGCCAGCCGAGGCCTTCCTCCTTTGGTGGGGGCTCCAGCTTAACCTAGACCAGAGGAGGCTTTTCTTTGATGGTGGTGGGGTGAGGGGGAGGGGAGGGGGAGGTGAGGCACGAAAGTGAGGTGAGAATTTCTCGACACTGGAAGCCGAAATGCTGCTCCTAGGTTTTCGATTTTCTTTACAGGGAGTAAAGGGTGGGCAGCGAGTTCATGCGTATTGAGTGATGATAATAACTAACATTTTTCTAAGCCCTCACTATGTGCCAGGCACTGTGCGGAGCAACTTGTGTGTTTCTCTTTTATTCCTGAAACGCCCCAATGAGGTAGGTACGGTGATTTTCCTATTTTTACAGCCGACTCGAAGGCCCAGAGGTGGAGTGACACGGTCAGAGGCACACAGGCCATAAGGGGCAGGTATTTGTTTGAATCCAGGCCTCCTGACTCCTAGTCCCCGAACCCGCTTCATTCTTTGTTCCAGCGCTCTGTGCGGCCCAGGGCATCTTTGCCCCCAGAGCTCTCTCTAGTCCCTGGGGACAACCGCAGCCTCGGAAGACCGACTGCAGAGGCATTTGTTTGTACTTGGGCCACTTGCGGGCTTCCAGGGAGAAGAGGGTTGGCCGTGGGATTATGACAAAGGGTAAGAAAGGGTTCCTTTCTGCACATCTTCCTACAGGTTTGCTGCCCTAAAAGCTTCTGGGGAAAGTGTAGAATAAAATCAATACGTCCAGGTGATCCTGAACAGTGTTCCTCCTCGGATTCGATCCTTACAGCCTGTTGATGGGAAGTTACCGCCAGCAGGAAGTTAGGTTCTGATATTAGATCGTGAATCTTTTTTTCCCTCCATTTTTTAATTGGAGCAAGGTTTTGAGAAAGCCCTTCCACAAGATTAACTTCCTCGTTTTATGTAGTTGAAAAAAATGAGGTTTCAGAGCAATGAGGTTCAGGTCTGGCCTGAGTGGAAAGCTTGGTGCCCACAGGCTTGACCCTCTGTGGAGCCTAAGCTGGATGAATGAGGGGTGATTGAGGTGTTGGGAATCTTACCCTTCTGGCAGTTGGAAACTTCTATGGATGAAAAGCTTTTGTCTTCATACGTTTATTTGGTATTCTGTATATGCTCCTGTTATATGCAAAGGTAGAAGACACCTTCAAAAACTTTTGAGTGTAAATTTTTCTGTTAGAGTTACATTTGAGATTTTTTAAAGCTAGTTTATTCCTTGGCTTAATGAAATAATAAATATTCAGGTATGAATCATTACTTGGCATCACAAATGTCTCTACTTGAGCTAAAGCTGCAATGAGTTTTGGAGCTAACTCTTCCGAATTAATTTTGATCGAAATAACGGTCAACCTTTTTCTTTCTCTTTTTAAAATCTGTTTCGTGTGTGCAGACACTTTTTAGAATTGACCTTTATATAAGAACTTTTTTTGCTGCTAAGTGAAGTGAAAGTCGCTCAGTCATGTCCGACTCTTTGCGACCCCACGAACTGTAGCCTGCCAGGTTCTTCTGTCCATGGAATTCTCCAGGCCAGAAAATTGGGTTGGTAGCCGTTCCCTTCTCCAGGGGATCTTCCCAACCCAAGGATCGAACCCAGGTCTCCTGCATTCAGACAGATTCTTTACTGTCTGAACCACCAGGGAAGCCCTTATTTTGCTGCTAGAGGGAACACATGATTTACATCTTTATAAGTAAATTAAAAAGCTTGGAAACACTTTTGTGTTAACATTTACCCAGTAATTTCCTTATTTCTTAACCGAAAGTAGCACTAAAGACAGGATCAAAATATCTTATGAATAGGCTCCTAACCTTTGTTGGTGTTTTCGTGAATGGCAGATAGCTTGGAGTAGAACATTGTTTTCTTTGAAACTTACCTTCTTTTTTAAAAAATTTATATATTAAAAAAAAAAATTTGCCTGTGCTGGGTCTTGGTTGAGGCATGTGGGATCTAGTTCCCTGGCCAGGTAGTCAACCTGGGCCCCCTGCATTGGGATCTTGGAGTCCTAACCACTGGACCACCAGGGAAGTTCCGGAACCTGCCTTCTTGTAACCATTACAGTTACCTGCATTTAGATACCAGTTAACTAGTAACATTTTAAGTTATCAAACGTTGAAACACTAATGACCAACATTTAAACTGTTCATTTGAGTCCACTAATTGTTACTTGAGGTAAATATCACAATGAAAGTTTGTGCATTAGAGGGAAATTTTTGCTAGTTTCCTCTTTAGATATTTTAAAAAATTTCTTGACTTGAGGCAAATGGGTTCCAGTTGGGTAGGAATATGAAAATGTATTTTGCAGATTGGTAGCCTGGTTGATGACTTGTGCTTTCATTTATCTGGAGCAAATTAATTGAAGCAAATTGTGATAGTATCAGACTTGTCTGCCTTCCAGTCTCCCATCCAAACTAGAGATTACTTTTGTTGTTAAATCCTTTGAGTGTAAGCTTTTGTACCTCTTCTAAGTGGTAGAAAAGTAGGTAGTTCTTTGTTCTTTTATTTAACTCAAGTTTGCTGTTCTCAGCTGACAGTCTGTTAAGGGAACATTAGATTTGATAATGTTTCTTGGTGACCTACTTCGCAGCAGGTTTTGGTAATTTACATTTTTAATAATTTGTTTTAGTACTTTGCCTAGAAAGCAAAGGGCAGAGGTTAGTTTTAAATTTTTATAGGTTTGTGAACTGATATATACTTAAGATGGATGGGACAGTGTTAAAAGATGAAATTTGGTGTAAAGCCTGCTTGTGTGACCTAAACCTATTTTTCTTTTTGCCAGTTTATAACATTACTCACCTGATCTTTCAACATTTTGCAGTTAGATTTGTTTTTTAAAATATTTCAAAATTCAAGTATGCACTGTGTATTCATTTAAGTGTGCTTTAAGACTGCCTTGGCAAGGTTTACTGATTTTAAAAAGGAAGATGATTGTTAAAGTAGGTAGGTAAGAAAAGCTTTTTTCCCCCACCTCTGGCTAGTCAGTTTTTTAACTAGCTAGCTGTTTTTTAACAGCTATGGGACATTTAGTACAATACTGTCCTTCCAGCCATGGAGTTATTGAGGTTTAGCAACTGTAGTCACTTGTAGTTGGTGATCACTCTGTGGTGAACAACTGCATTTATGTTTTTAAATCTCAAAAATCAGCATTCTGTTTACTTTTTTAGTATGCTTAGTCATGCCATCTGGCTTTGATTGGGAAAACTTAATTGCAAACCTAATGATTAGGTGAAGAGGGTGAAGAGTTAGGAAAAATTTGCACATGAAGAGTGGGAAGAGGAAAAAAAATTTAAAAAAAGTGGGAAGAGGGAGCTTTACAAAGCAGAAAGTAATTAAAAGTTCCCTTGAAGGCCGTGGCCTTTGTAAATAAAATCAAGGCTTTAGATGACATCAAGTGATAGATTTCCACTGCTGACCACTGGCCAGTCTCTAATGTCATATTGCTTAGCTGTTTAGCCTGTTTGATGTATTTCAGATAATTAATAAAAAGCAAATACTAGAGATGGTTCATAGAAAAAACTGGCTTCTTGCATGGGACACACTTTGACTTGGTAGGAATGTCATCCTTAAGTGGCTTTGTGGCAGCATCATTGCTTATTTGTATAACCCTTTATGTATTTTTGAAGTTCTTTCACACATTTTAGGTGTTCTCATGTTTTTGCTTATAAGACCTAGAGCGCTGCAACCCAAGTAATTGTCTTAAACTATTTTGTTAAGCTTGTGGTGTACCTAGTAGATATGTGCTACATACATTTCCTTATTCAAAAAATTTTCAAGTTTTTAGAATCTTGGAAGGCATCAGTGGCACCTGCCTTTTTAGGTTTTTTTTTTTAACCTGCCTCAAGTATACCCCATGTTTATCAGCTATCTTAAGCTTACTCCTGGCATACATCCATCTATACCTTATGAGATCTAAAGCATAGGAAATTCATGTTTAAGGAATTTCATAGATGAAGTATTATAAAAGTATTTTTTCATCTTAGGCCAGATTTTTGCTTAATTGTAAATCTAGTTGACTGGGTTTTATTGCTGGATTGGGGGAGGGATATTAAAAACCAAGAAAAGTTAGTGAATTAAGTTTCCCAATTCTTAAGTTTTTTTCTCTTGGGGAAACTTGTTTTTGAGGGAATTTTAGATTTACAGGAGAGTTGCAATGCAGACATGTCTTGTATACCCTTCACTCATCTTGCTTTTTAACATCATACCTAATCATGATGCATTTATCGAAAGTAAGAAATTGACATTGATGAAGTCCTGTTAACTAAAGGACTAACCTTATTTGTATTTCCTTAGTTTTTCCACTGATGTCCTTTTTTCTGTTTCATAATCCAGTCCAAGATAGCACATTGCAGTTAGTCCTCCAGTCTCCTTGGTTTTGCTCCTCTGATCTGTGCCAGTTTGTTGTATTTTCTTTGTGTTTAATGACCTTGACACTTGATCTCCATTTGAGTGTACTTGGTGCTGGGTAGACTAAGGTTATAGATTTTGGGGGAAATACCACAGAGGTGGTTTAGCTCTCTCACCACGTCCTGGGGCACATAATATCATTGCTGGTTGACTTTAACCTTGATCACTTGATAATGTGGTGGCTACCAGGTGGTATTTCTTTCCTTTGCATTATTTTCATTAGAAGCCAGTCGCTAAGGAAGGAGAGCCTTAGAATTTATGAACATGTATTAAAGCTACCGCTGTAGGTAACTGAACTTTTGGGGGGGAAAACACTTGGAAATTAAGTAGATACTCTGTTTCTCTAGTTTCCCTGCTAAATTTTTTCATTTATTTGTAGATGTTGCCTGCAGCTCTTGAGGTGTTCTCATGGTGATTCTATATCTCCCTTGTGTTTTCTACATTTAATATTCTTTTGTAAGAAAGGTATTCTCATTTTAAAAAATTACTTATTTGGCTGTGCAGGGTCTTTACACAGGATCTGTAGTTGTGGCTCTGTGAACTCTTCATTACGGCATGTGCGATCTAGTTCTTTTAAGAACTTAATTTTCCCATTTTTTATTTATTTTTTTATTTTTTATTTTAATTTTTTTCCATTTATTTTTATTAGTTGGAGGCTAATTACTTTACAACATTGCAGTGGTTTTTGTCATACATTGAAATGAATTAGCCATGGATTTACATGTATTCCCCATCCCGGTCCCCCCTCCCACCTCCCTCTCCACCCAATCCCTCTGGGTCTTCCCAGTGCACCAAGTCCGAGCACTTGTCTCATGCATCCAACCTGGGCTGGTGATCTGTTTAACCCTAGATAATATACATGTTTTGAATTTTCCCATTTTTTAAACACTACCCATTAATTTTTAGATTTTTAGTTATTTGGGGTTGTAATCCAGTGTTATTCTAACTTATTTTTGCTTTTTTACTTATTACTTTATTGCTTCAGTTGTAGTTTTGACTTGTGTCCTTTTGATGTTAGCCTATTTTTTTAAAAAGCATTTCCTTTATCAGATACGTCAGACTCACCTTGTATTTTTGCCTGTCCCATTTCTCCAAGGAGTTGTCAGGAAGAACTTTGAAGGCGGGTAACAGGTGGTAAATGTGAGGAGTTTGGAAAATAGCTTGAACAGTAGTAGGTTCAGTAACGGTTATGCTGCTCTTGCTGTGAGCTAGAGCAGCTTGGTTTCTGCAGTAGTTTCTCTTGTTCCCGGAAAGCATTTTTATTTCTTATAGTTAAGCCAGATTTCACGTGTTTGAGTATATAGCATAGCCTTGCAGCAAACTTTACAATAGTTTAGTACACTTATGTTAGTAGACAAAAACCCTCACTGTTTGTCGTTAGTGTTTTTGATAGGTATTACAATAGAGTAAAAGAATCCCTTAAATGTCTCTGTCTCAGAATTGACAGTTAACATTTTGCATTACTCTTTTAAATTTGCTTATTTTCCTGTATAGGTTCCCATTCTGCTCTCTTCTTGTGAGACAACCTTTTGTCTTTCCAAGCTGTTACATTAGTGGGTTAAAAAATAGCTTTATTGAGGTATGATTGACATACAATAAACTGCACATACTTCAAGTGTAGAATCTGATAGCTTTTGGCATTGTTTATACCCATGAAACCATCACCACAGTCAAGACGGCAGTGAAAATAGCGATCATCCCCCAAAGTTGCTCCTGATCCCCTTTGCGTTCTCTCTCTCTTGTCCACTACCCCTCCTCCTCTGTCCCCAGGGATCTCTTACCTGCTTTCTGTCACTGAAGATCAGTTTATACTTTCTAGAATTTTTATATGGAATCATACAATATGTGCTTTTTTTTTTTTTTAATTGATGACTAGTATTGACTGTCCTGTTCTGTAAGTATACCACAATTTGTTTATCCATTCACCTGCTGGTGGAAATTGGTTTGTTTCCAGCTTTTGGCTATTAAAAATAGAACTTCTGAAGAAACTGCCTAACTTTTCCAAAGTGGTTGTACTGTTTTGCATTCCTGCCAGCAGTGTTTGAGTGTTCTTTTCCTCCATATCCTGGCCGGCACTGTATGCTGCTGCTGCTGCTAAGTCGCTTCAGTCGTATCCAACTCTGTGTGACCGCGTAGACAGCAGCCCACCAGGCTCCCCGTCCCTGGAATTCTCCAGGCAAGAACACTGGAGTGGGTTGCCATTTCCTTCTCTGCAACACTGTATAGTCAGCCTTTGAAGTTGTTGCTCTGACAAATGTGTCAGTGGTACTTTACTGTGGTTTTATTTTGCATTTCTGTAATTACTGATGGTATTGATGTTCAGTATTTTTCATAATTTCTTTGATGAATTGTCTCTAGGTCTTACACTAATTTTTTATGGGGTTATTCAGTTTTCAGAGTTTTTTATATATTCTGGATACAAGTTGCTTTCCAGATATTTACTGCAAGCCTTTGCCTTTTCATTCCCTTGATAGTCTCTCTTGCAAAGTGAAAACTTTTTTGGCCACATCACCCAGTGTACAAAATCCTAGTTTCCTGACCAGGGATCAGACCTGCACCCTCTGCATTGGAAGCAGTGAGTCTTAACCACTGGACCTCCAGAGAAGTCCCTGAAAGGTTTTAATTTTGATGGGAGTTCACATTATCAATCTGTCTTATTATAGAATATGTTTTTGTTATATCCAAAAATGACCCAAGATCATTAAGATTCTTTTTAGAAGTTTTATAGTTTTAGGTTTCATCTAAAACTATTAAGTTAAATTTTAATATACTGTGAGGCCTGAATTGAGGTTCTCTGTGTATATGGATATGCAGTTGTTTCAGCACCATTTGTTGAAAAGAATACCCTTTTTCTACTGAATTGTCTGCCCTTTTGGAAATCAGTTGTCTATGTGTGAGTATATTTCTTTATTCTGTTTGGTGGATTTATTTGTCTATTTTTACATCCAGACTATTTTAAAAATATATTTACCTGTGTATCTGAACAATGTACTGTTTTACATATACTGAATACACTTAAACATTTCAGGGCTATCATACAAGTACATATTTGGCAAGTGACTGTTTCTGAGATCTAGTTCATACTGACATTATATGACTGCTATAAATAGGGTAAATTTTATTGTAGTTTCCCAGGAATTCTCAAATTCACTCCAGTTAAACTGGTGTAGTTACCAATTGTATCATTTTTTAATCTTTTAAATGCCTATCTTGGGGCTTCCCAGAATCTGCCTTCCAGTGCAGGAGACACAGGTTGGATCCCTGGATTGGGAACATCCCCTGGAGTAGGAAATGGCAACCCACTCCAGTATTCTTGCCAGGAAAATCCCGTGCATAGAGGAGCCTGGCAGGCTGTAGTCCATGGATACAGTCCATGGGGTGGCAAAGAGTTGGGCACGACTGAGCCACTGAGCAAAAATATACATGATGCTTTGTTTATATTTTTTAAAGAGTAGAAACTTTTTTATGTAACATAGTGTAAACATACAAAAATAATTTTATCTTCACGATGCATGTTTTAAAAGTTAAGATACTAAGACGTGCGCTTGATTTGGTTTTACAGTTTAATTGGACCAGTTACATTCTCTGGGCATACAGGCGAGTCTTCCTATGTGGCATTCATGAGTGGAACACTGTTGTCATCAAGTTAACCCAGAAGTTCAATGAAATATAGTTTTATATTGGGTGCTTGGGTTTTTGTAGTCCAAGGGTACTCTGGACAAAAATTCTTATTCTTGCAGGAGATAATCCTGTTTTTATTTTGCTAGCAAAATGGTTAAGGAAATAGTCTTCTGGGTGACAGAAAATGGTGGAATGTAGAAATGTTTCCTTTTGTTACAGTTAATGATTACAATATCACTATATTGTAACATATAGTAACAGTTAATATTAAGTGCTTACTACCATACACTAAGTTCCTGCAGTTATGATTTTAATTTTAGAGATGGAAGTACTGAGGGGCATTAGAAAAATTGTTACTAGCTCAGGAATACAGTAGTGGAGGGTGTTAAAATTTTGCCCTGGGAGAATTGGTCAAAGAAAATATGAGGGTTTCCTTTTGCTGCATCTGAAGTACTCATTCACTGTTTTAAAATAGAGCACTCTGTTTCAAAGTTCACTTGTTATATCTTACTGGTCATAGATTTATCAGTTCAGTTTGAGCTGGTAAACTGAAGGTATTATTTTCTATTTTTGCTTCTTTAAGTATTTCTAAGTGGCCATGTTTTCCTTTCCTTCTTTAGAGCAAGAACTGTTCTGTAATTCCCTTTTCTCTAACCTAGGACCTTAAAGTATTTCTTGAAAAAGTAAGAGAAAGTATAATTTTTAAAATATGTTTTTCTTGTCCCCATGCCCCTTTTAGCATATTATGACAGTCACAATATTACAAAGTTGTATATAAAATTAGTGGAATGTAAACTTGAATGGAAGTGAGTGATTTCTTCCCTTTCCCTTTATTTTTGTCAGGTCCTGTTTCTTTCATCACTGAACTTTCTAGACTATAATGATTTCTCAGTGATTTGTAATATATGCCCCCAAGTTTATCCTTTAGATCTGAAAGCAGTGTTAGAGAATGATCTCCAAATTAGATATATTTGGAATGTTCAGCAGACTTTTTTGGTCTTGGGAGAGTGGCATGTTATATTTTAGGAAGTCTCAGTCTTCACATCAGCACGGGGAAGGAGGATTTGCTGTTGATAATTAAAAAGGATAAGACTGTCTAGTTTGTTTCCTATTTCTGATTATGGTACATGCTTCATAGTCCAGTCAGTAATGTATCCATTGGCATGTGCTGTTATACAAGTAACAACCAGAATCCATAGTATTCTAAAGTTGCAAAAGCTCTTCTAGAGGGACATGGTGTTTCAGGAGTGTTTAATAAATAAGGGAGGATCTTGAGAAATTTTTAGCATATATTTTCATTGGTATGCATAGTTTCTAATTATAATAGATCAGGAACTGGTAAAACATTAGTTTTTCTGAGAAAATGCAATTTGATTTTGTTTGCTTTCATTATTTTAGATAGAATTTGATAGAATTGAGAGTTCTAATGAACCAGGGTGAGAACTTTATTCTCAGGAGGTATGATGTTAACATATTCCTCATAGCTTCTGGTTTATGTTTGGACCAGAAATGAAGATGGAGATTTCAGAGAGCTAATTTACCAAATTTCTGATGAGAATTGATTGAGTCTCATATAGACTAAATCTTTTGGGTTCAAATGCCAAAGTTTTCTTTTGAGTTGGGCTGGGTCTTCTTGCTGCGTGTGAGCTTTCTCTAGTTGCAGTGCTTCTCTTGTTGTGGAGCACAGGCCCTAGTGCACGCAGGCTCAGTAGTTGTTGCTCGCAGTCTCTGGAGTGTGGGACCAGTACTTGGGCCTCACGGGCTTAGTTGCTCCTCAGGATGTGGAATCTCCCTGGGTCAGGGATCGACTCTGCATCCCTAGCATTGGCAGGCAGATTCTTAGCCTCTTTACCACCAGGGAAGTCCTACAGTTTGTTTTTTTTTTACTGGAAATGCTGATATTATTCACAAAACTTACAGAGTATGGTCTTAGATTACTGAAGAACTTCCCCAAACATTTTGTAGTCACTGGTGCAGTTAGGTGTTCAGTATTCTTAATTACTCTAAAACAATTTATCATGTCAAGATTTTTTTTTCATGTGAAAGCATTTTTATTTAAATTTTTGAGGCATAATTTACAAACCACAAAATTATGGAATTTAAAGGTTCAATTTGAAAAGTTTTTTAGTTTTATACAATAAGTCATCACTCAAATGTGAGTCCCCTCAGGTCCTTCCCAGTCTTTTCCCTCTCAGGCAACTTAGATTTTTTTTTTTTTTTTCCCAAGCACCTTTGCTTAGTTTTCTCTTTGGCCTTTTCCTAATCATTGGGAAAAAAATATCTACCTGCTGTAGTAATCTGAATTCAGGACAACCTTGACAGTTCAGCCTGACAAATGGATGATCAAAAATCTGCTTTGCTTGTTTAAAATTCTAACAACAACAACAAAAAATGATAAACCTCTTTTGTGATGAAAATGATGAATGAAAGAAAGCTTTTTATTCCTGAGTGTGTCAGAAACAGTTTTGGAGCTAGACATAAGAAATGGTCCCTTAAGAAACTTAACTCTTAAAGGAAGCTTGCAGCCTTCTTGCAAATGTTTTTTTTATCTGACCATGACTTAGGTAGAATTCTTGAAGCCATTGGCTATTTTAAGAATCAGTCCCCCTTTTTTTTTAAAGCACTGAAGCAATATAGTTTCTTATCACTTAAATACTATGTGTATTCTGTGTGTATTCTGTTACTTTTTATTTTTTTCTCAATTATTGAGATACAATTACTTTTCAAATACTGTTTTTTTTTCCCTTTTTTCCTCAATTATTGAGATACAATTGACAGAAGTATTATTTTAAGTACTGCTACCATTTCCCTTGAGCTGATTGGTTGATATTATAAATGAGCTTAAAGGAGAGACTTGAGCTGGAGTTTCCAATTTAATGGAACCATATAGTGCTTGTAGTGTGAATATAGTCCTTCGGAGTCTGCAAGGCTGTATGAGGTAATCCTGAAATAAAGTGTCATCTATTTGAAACATTTAAAAATGCTAATCGAGACCTTACTTTGCAAGATACTCAATTCTATAAACTGTCAAACTAATAAGCAACTTGGTGAATAATACAGATTTTTATGAGAAGCTTCAGAATTATAACAAAGGAAAAAAATCACAAATGAAGTAAAGATCAATTTGCTATATAAATATCAGTATGTTACCCTTTCTTGGCCTTCTGGCAGTGACCTAAGATAAAACATTGATGATAATGGTGTAATCAAGTTGATAGGGTTGTTTGTTTGTTTGTTTTTTAAATTTGAATTATCTAGATAATCTCAAAGGGAAAGGAGAAGTTGTAGATGTGGTCTGTAAGTTTTTCTTAACCTTTGATATTGTAACCTGGAGTATTTTCATCATTTTGCATGAGAAGATTGAATGTGGTAAGCAGTATTTGATAAAGTATTATTTAGAAATTTTAATGAAACTACTTAGCAGTGTCAAAGGATACAATTAGATTGATGTTATTAGTGTAGTTTCTTAGAGTTTGGTGAAACAAGTAATAAATGGTACAGGTAATTTAAGAATAATGCAGTCATGGACTAGTGAAGGATAAACATCTCTACATCCTGGTTGTGCAAGAATCAAACTCAATCCATTTTGCCCATTCTTTAAGAAAATTGTAATGCAATTTCTCATTTCATCTTTATGCTATAGTTAGTTATACATACCTCCCTTTGCCTTTATGTTTATAAAGTTCAGGGTGATTTTATCTCCTCAAATGAAAAATTGGGTGATCTCATGCCAAATACTGTTTTGAAAGGGTTTTTAAAAGTAGTAAGTGACAGTGTTTGAAAACTTGCTATGTGCCAGGTGCCTTTTTAAATATTCCAGCACACTCACTTTGAGTCTTAATTTTGAGATGGCAGGCATTATTTTGTTGAATAAAAACATCTTGCTTGTTACTTTTTGCCTGTTTTCATTTTTTGATCTTGTTATAAAATAAACTAAGCAATTTAGAATTTTTTAAAGGTAGTAAAAATTTCAGATTTAGTTTGACTAAAAATGTGATATTGTGTATCTGTATTGTCAAAGCTGTGTTGTTGCACTTGAACCTAGTATTGCCACGGTAATATGTTGTGATATTACAGGTGGAACACCCCCCCCCCCCCCCACCAAGTGGAACCCTCTTAATTGAGTTTACTAGCTTGGGAAACTTGGAATGCATGTTGCAAATATGTACCTTTGATGTTGTTATGTTCAGTTTATGAAAATTGAATATTGGGAATAATGAGTTAATTCTTCATAGGATTTTTTTCCCCCATAGCATTTGTCTGATTACAGTAAATTTGAATGTATAAAATCTCACTGGTCTGTGTGGGTTTGCTTTGTTTCTTATAATGTTTATTCCTTTTAAAACCCAAGAATTGCTGAAGTGATCTTTTTGGTCTATGAGTCAGTCTCAGCTAAATTATTCAGTCTTCTCCCCTGCTCCTTTCTCCCCTTATACTTGATCTATCAGGTAGAACATATTTTATTTAATTTTTTTCCAGGTTGAATTGACCAAAGCAATGGTTATGGAGAAGCCTAGTCCCCTGCTGGTCGGGCGGGAATTTGTGAGACAGTATTACACACTGTTGAACCAGGCCCCAGACATGCTACACAGGTAAAATTTTTTTCCCCTGAGTATCACCTAATACTGTGTTTTAGTATGTGAGTATTTAAGATGCTCTTATTGCCTCAAGAGGGAGGAGACATATGTATACCTATGGCTGATTCATATTGTTACATCGCAGAAACCAGCACAATATTGTAGTTAACCTTCAGTTGAAAATAAAAAAAAAAGATTCTCTGATTGATTATGTGCTGTCTAGGGTTGTTGCATAAAAATGCTTTGTAACTACCAAAAAGTGATGGGTATTCAAATTATACCCATGATTTGGTATTCACCAAAAAGTGATGGGTATTCAAATTATATAATAGTAGAATATGTAAATATTTGAAAACTGGACAAAGTTTCCTATACATTATCAGAAAAATGGTGCTTGAAATATAAATGTATATTTGTACTTTTGATTTTTTTCTTTTTGTGCTTATTTTTCTCTTTTGGTGAACCGTGAATTATTTAGTTATGAATGTATTGAAGATACAAGACTGTTCCCTGTTCTGACATATTTCTGTGTTAATATGCTTTAAAAAAATAAGGATGTATGTTTTTTGTGGAAATGATTTGTTTGTTGTAAATTAAAACGTATGAAATAAACATGGGAGTCTTTAGAAAAACAATGCTAATTTTTCTGTGTAGATGCAAATATTTTTATTATGCTGTGTTTTAGCTTGATAATATGTTATCTTACAAGGATAGTACATGTATCATATTAATTTTAATATCCATGAAATTTTTATTTTCTAAAAAATTGTTATGTTACTCCACTAATGATGAATATATAAGTTGTTTCCAATATTTCCTCCTGTAAACAATGCCGCATTATAGAAAACTCTTATTTATGTGGAATTATTAGAATACCTTTTAGAAATTTTAAAATGTATGTGTATTTGTTGGAACGGAACTATTTTTTCTCCTATACCTTTCTTGATCTTTAAAAAAAAAAAGAAGCTCTTAGTGTAAGGCCTTGTGGAATAATTAACTTCATTTCACAGGTAAAGACACCAAGGGCTTAAAAATTTACTGGTGTTCACAGGACTATTGAGTGATAGAATAAGTCTTTAAACCATAAATATCCCCCGTTTTGTTATTTTTTGGTCAATTGTATTCTTTCCTTTTAGTAGTTAGATACATTTAGAATTTAAAATGGAGTAGGAGTTGAAACAAACTAACCAAATATATTTCTTGTCACTGTTGTTACTTATTGATTCTAACACATGTATTTTTTCACATTTAATCTCTGAGGTACATTTTAGATACAATGAAAAGTGGATTTGCCAGCAGTGAACTAAATGGCTGGCTGATGTGGAGCCTTTTAGTAACTTTAAAAGTTGAAAGGTAGTTTGGGTATCCCTATGGACAGGGAGGCCTGACCGTGCTGTGATTCATGGGGTCGCAAAGAGTCGGACAGGACTGAGCAACTGAACTGAAGGGCCCAGATCTGTCCTTTTTTGGGTAGCAGGGGGGAGACAATCAGGATAGAGAAAAATATGGGCTCGTTTATGAAAGATTGTTTGTCTGGAGTACAGGTGCCAAGAAATCCTAATAGTTATTATCCCCGAGTTAGGGCATTGCGTGTGTGTGTGTGTGTGTGTGTTGGCAGGGTAGGGCAGAAGTTGTTGGCACTTTCCTAATTCAGTATTGTTGTAATGAAAACAAAACAGTTAAAGAGATAGGTGAATTAAAGTTATGGAGAATTAATTAAGTCTGAAGCTCCTAATGCATCAACAAAAATGGAACTCCTTAAACCCTTCTGCCTGAGTTACTGGGTTTTAATGGGAATTCATCACATGCATTCTCAGATAGGAGAAAAGGACGCTCCAAGACTGGAGAGAATAGCTGTTTAGTTTTGTCCAGCTCTTGCGACCCCTTGGATTGTAGCCCACCAGGCTCCTCTGTCCATGGAATTCTCCAGCCAAGAATGCTAGAGTGGGTTGTCATTTCCTTCTCCAGGGGACCTTCCCCACCGAGGGATGGAACCTAGTCTCCTGCATTGGCAGGTGGATTCTTTACCGCTGAGCCACCAGGGCAGTCCATAGAAGTCCTCTCTTCTCCATGAGTGAAAACAGGAACTTGTGTGTTAGGTGGCCTTCCTGAGGTGCACTACAAGATCCCTTCCAACACGACCATCCTTTCCTGAGACCTGGAACTTTTGACTTGTAAAATTCCTTGATCAAATTCATGCCCATTAAGCAAACGTTATGAATGTAGGGGGTGGATGCGTACAAAGATGAGAAAGAAAACACGTTCATGCCTCCAAGAATGTACTAGTGAAGCAGATGGGTTCAAACACGAACAATAAATACCTGGTCTTAGGGTGCTTGAAGATGACAAGTATCTTTCTGTTTTACAGGTTTTATGGAAAGAACTCTTCTTATGTCCATGGGGGATTGGATTCAAATGGAAAGCCAGCAGATGCCGTCTACGGACAGAAAGTGAGCATAAGCATGACAAGCTTTATGTAGGATGTTGATCAGCTAGGAAATAACCCATAGAATTGAGGTGGATACATGCTTAATGTTTGTTGATATTTGAAAATCAAAATTGTCAACTGCTGTTTAGAAATTTAGATATTCAGTAACTACTTGATTTATCAGTCATTGAAAATTTCTTTGTTCATTTGATGTGATATACTCTGAAGTTTTTTTATGTTTGAAGATAAATGGTTTTAGCATGGAGATCACCTATTGTAAACACTTTTAGGTATGTTAATTGAAGACAATTTTAAAAAGTCAGGGTTTCACTGGAAATATAGTATGCTAAGACAAATTATAGTGAGGTCTCTGTAGTTTGTAATTCAGATGTACGCAGATAAATGCTCTTTGTTGTGTTAGAAAGGTTTTTGTTATTCTTGGAGATTCTGCCTTATCTCTTGCCTTGATTCCTTAGGAAATCCATAGGAAAGTGATGTCACAAAACTTCACCAATTGCCACACTAAGATCCGCCATGTCGATGCTCATGCTACTCTGAATGACGGTGTGGTGGTCCAGGTGATGGGCTTGCTCTCTAATAACAACCAGGCTTTGAGGAGATTCATGCAGACCTTTGTCCTTGCTCCTGAGGTATGAAAAAAAGATAAAAAATTCATACATGTCATAAAAACTTTGATCTTTGATTCCTAAAGATCCCCTGGAGAAGGATGTGGCATCCTACTCCAGTATTCTTGCCTGGAGAATTCCATGGACAGAGGAGCCTGGCGGGCTACAATCCATAGGGTTGAAAAGGCAGACATGACTGAGCGACTAAGCAGCAGGGAACTAGATCCATGTGCCGCAGCTAAGACCTGGCACAGCCAAATAAATAAATACAATATTTAAAAAGAAAATATTTGTAATACAGTTATCCATCTATAGTCCATATTTAAATTTCAGTTACTTTTCCAGTAATACAAAGAATAGTATTTTTTTTCCTTATCCAAGATTCAGCTCATTATGACACATTTTGTTTAGCTGTTATGCCTTTTTAGGCTCCTTTAATCTGCTGTAATTCATTAATCTTTTGTTTATCAAGATGTAGACATTTTTATAGAGGACAATCAAGTTACCATGTAGAATCTGTCAGTTTAAATTGTCTGGTATTTCCTTATTAGTTTTAGGTTATACATGTCTTTCAGCATTTGATATCATTTAGTCCTATTATTTGGAGAAGGCAATGGCACCCCACTCCAGTACTCTTGCCTGGAAAATCCCATGGACGGAGGAGCCTGGTAGGCTGCAGTCCATGGGTTCGAGAAGAGTCAGACATGACTGAGCGACTTCACTTTCACTTTTCACTTTTATGCATTGGAGAAGGAAATGTCAACCCACTCCAGTGTTCTTGCCTGGAGAATCCCAGGGATGGGGTCGCACAGAGTCGGACACGACTGAGGTGACTTAGCAGTAGCAGTTAGCAGTCCTGTTATTAGTATTACTTAGTTAAGGTGATGGTCACCAGGTTGACATGTATGTAAAGTTAATGTTTTTGCTTATGCGTGCTTCTTTTTTATTTATTTTATTTTTGGCTGCGCTGGGTCTTTGTTGCTTTCTCTACCTGGTGGCCTCCTGGGGCTACTCTTTATTACAGTGGCTTCTCTTGTTGTGGAACACAGGCTCTTGGTGTATGAGCTTCAGTACTTGTGGCTCACGGGCCTAGTTGCTCCAAGGCTTGTGGAATCTTCCCAGACCTGCATTGGCCCGATGGGTTCTTAGCCACTGTACCACCAGGGGATTCCTTGTGGGCTTTTTTGAGACTGTGCATGTACTTATGTTCTTCATCAAACTTTTTAGGTATTTAGTTTTAAGCATTCATTAATTCTTGCCAGAATCAACTGCTACTCTGATGGGTACAAATGGTGATCATCTAAATTTTTTTTTTTGTCTATTTGTTGGCATTCTCCTGTAAGTAACTTTACCTTTTCTCCTATCTATCATGGGATCTTTGTTTAATAGATTTAATAACTTTTATTGATTTCTAAAATGTCACAGATCTGCTAAGTGTGAACCCTTTTGAGTGGGCTTGGTTTTTTTGTTTGATGGGGTCTTTTTGGGAACAGGGCACTTGACGGCACAGGAAGTTTCAGGATCACCTTGCATTTTCCCTGCTCCAGCCTCCACCCTGGTTCTGGAATCAGCTGTTTCTTCAAGGAGTCCTGGTGTTGGTTTTTTTTTTTTTTTTTTTTTTGTTTTCCTGTTATCATGAAAGGACCACAGGTTTATGTTGATTAATTGCATTTGAAGTGTCTTCTCGCCTGGTCCAGAATGAGCAAAGTTAGGAATCCTGTCTGATCTGTGTGAGCATGTGGAAAGGGCTCATGATGACTTGCTGGCTGAAAGTTTTCTGTAGCATTACCCTTAAGATAATTTTCTGTTGAAGGACAGTGAATCTAAAATCCCTGTCGTTTTACTGTTTAAATATAAAATAACTCAGTTTGTTTGAAAAATCATGTGAAGTCAGTTTAGTCATGATTTCTTGAAAAGGCTTAGATTATCTGTAGTGTTAAAATTGTTGATTGACTTAAATATGCAAGAAATCATGGGATATTAATAAGTACCATAAATTTACTTACTATCTTTGAAGAGGAAGATTTCAATATTACCTGAGTATAATGGATTGTTTCATAAACTGTCTCATTTAATAATCAAAACTCTAGTATGAGTTAGTATCCCTCATTTTACAGGTGAAGAAACAGTCTTAGAAATTGAATGACTAGTAAATGACATAGTTAGATTTCAACTTGAGTGTGTCTTATACCTAAGGTAGGCAAACCTTTTTAGCTATACCACATTTGAGTGCTTGTGTCAGTATTCTTAGGTACAGATTTAGGGGATTTTAAAATGCACAGTTGGTAATATGTATTTATTTTTCAAGAAATGATTTGAGATTTGGGTTTTGGCATTAAATAATTGATCAATTTTTAGATATTCATCTGGTGGTATTTTAAGCACTCAGTATATATGAGTGCTTCTTAACAAACATGTTAAGTCTTAAAATCTTGGAGATTTTAACCTATTTGAGGGTGGAGCAAGGATCTTTTCCACCTTGACTCTTAGAATTTGAGCCTGGATCATTTTGTTGTCGGGGCTGTCCTGTGCGATGGAGGATGCTTGGTGACATCCCTGCCCTCCACTCAGCGACTGTCAGTTCTGCTCCCCCGTGGGAGAACTGAAATGTCTCCAGAAGTTGCCAAATGTCTCTTGGGATGGGCAATATCGCCATTAGTTGAGAACTAATGGCCAGGGTAATTTGGTGTAGGGTCATTTGTAGTTTTAAAAGTCTGCTGATAAATGAAACTTTTTGTTGGCATTACAGGGCTCCGTTGCAAATAAGTTCTATGTTCACAATGATATCTTCAGATACCAAGACGAAGTCTTTGGTGGCTTTATCACTGAACCTCAGGAGGGTAAGTTATTTGTCTAAATTGTTTTTTGGATGGCATCAGTTTGACTTGAAGAGAGCGTAAGTTTCTTGAATGGTTTAGTAATTCTCTGTATTTTTCATTAGCAACTTTTAATTGTTAAGACATAAGAAATCTTGGTGATTTTAACCTATTTGAGGCCAACCGCTTAAGTCTACACCACTGGTACTGATGGGACACATCGAACTCCTAAGTTAGTAGACAAGTTATGGCAGCAGTAGTAGCATCTTGGTCACAGTTTGCGTAGGACACTGCAGTGGGGTGTGCTACTAGAGTGGAACCCTAATTTACTAATGGAAACCTTATAATGGTCAGCAAATACACTTGCCCATTGCTCTGGAGAGAGACTGTGTTTTAGTGTTTTCTGTATGACTGAGAATTCTAAGTACTTTGTATTTATTTAAGGCTGTAATACAACAACCTTACAGATAAGTATGTTATGTACTGTTGTTCCCATTTAATAAACTAAGGCACAGGAGTCACTTGCCTGATGTCATATAGCTAGTTAGGTGGTGGAACCATTTGTTGGATTACCTCAGATTCCATACTTGTAATCCAGACATTAAAATAGCCTTAATTCTGTCCTTAAATCCTGTATCATGATTTTATCCAGTTGCCCTATTTTATCTTTTTATGTGTATGTACTTATATCATTGCCTTTTTTTGTCATGATGAACATTGTGAAAGTGAATATATTTGTGAATTAAGTGAACACAAAGATGTTAAATTTCTTTTCTCATTTAGAATCTGAAGAAGAAGTAGAGGAACCTGAAGAAAGACAGCAGACACCTGAGGTGGTACCTGATGATTCTGGAACTTTTTATGATCAAACTGTCAGGTAAGGAAAACTTTGTTCATCTGTCCAGAGCTGCATGAAAACAAGTTGTGTAGGCCTGTTTGCTGGAGGGCAGCCATAATGCTCAGAATTATCTCAGTGATAATTTCCCAGAAGAAAGGTTTTGCTTTTGGTGTCTAACATAAATATATAAAGCATGTTTAATATAGATTGCACTCTGATACCTACTTAAATAGTATCCATAAGTCGCTTTTGGTTCAGTTTTTTTCTTCACCATAAGTGGAAATAGATTTGGGATTTATCAAGTGTTAATACATAAAGGCATAGCATTAAGTGCTTTGAGAGAACTAGAAGGTGTGATAGGACTGACTTTACTCACCTGGGTTGCTGGTTGAAAATGAAGATTTGTTATCCTACCACAAGCCTACCAAATTAGAAGTTCAGGGGGAAAGCATATGCAGTTTTAAAAGACTGTTCCTATGACTTATGTGAAAGTTTAAAAACTACTTTGAATTACAAATTTTTTTTTTCCCCTCCAAAATTCCTTATGTGTTTTTAGCGTGAGAAAATGTTTTGGTTGTAAAAACCACGTGACATTTTAACCATTTTCAAGTGTACTTTATAGTAGTGTGAAGTATATGCACACAGCTGTGCAACAGATATCTAGACCTTTTTATCTTACAAAACTGAAACCATACCTATTAAACAGCTCCCTCTTCCCTCTGCCCACCTCGTATTAGAGTTTTGTGGTATGTTATAGGTAAATTGTGATAATTTGAGATTTTGAGAAACAATGGTCTAGTTCCTTTTGATATGCTTGATGCATTTACTTAATCGGAATCTAGCAAATCTGATTAGCTCATCAAGGGCTTTTCTGAAAAGTTCTCATGTTTTAATACTCAAATACATAATTTGTAGATATTTGTGGGGAGGAGGGAGCTATTTTTAGTTTCAGGTCTCTATAGGAATTTCTTGCTAAATCAATGGAAGCAGAATGATGTTTCTCAAATTTTACTGTGAAAGCAATGACTTAGAAGAACATTTAGAAGAACCTGTTGCTGAACCAGAGCCTGAACCGGAACCAGAACCAGAGCAGGAACCTGTATCTGAAGTCCCGGAGGAAAAGTCTGAGCCAGTATTGGAAGAAACTGCTCCTGAGGATGTTCAGAAGAGTTCTTCTCCAGCACCAGCAGACATAGCCCAGACAGTGCAGGAGGACTTGAGAGTATGCAGCATGTCTTCAGTTTTATTCTGCTTCTTTCTGTTGTAAAAAAGTTTCTTTTCCTTTTTTGTTGCTAGGCTGACTTTTGTAGGTGCATTTTTGTGTTCATTTGGGGAATTTCTTCCATATTGAGCCATACCTCAGATAGGTGCATATGCTTTATAAAGTCAAAAGTAGTGTTTTCCCCTCCTCTAAGGAAATTTGAATACTTTCAGACAAGAAGTTTTGGATGCTCTTTTGTTGCCATATCAACAAACCCTCTTTTTAATATTACATTCAAATTGCATGTTACTATGTGCTTGTTGCACAAAAAAATGATAGTGAATCTTCAAAAAATAACATGGCACAGCAGACTTTTCCTGCCCTTTTCTGTGAAATCTAATTGAGGACAACTTTATAGTAGAAGTAGAAACAAATTGTAATATGTTCTAATTAAAATAACTGATTTCAAAAGTTTGAAGCTTTTCAGTTACCTCTCATGAGTCACACCAGGATGTTACTGGCTGAATTCACAGAACCTTTATAGCTGATGCTTTGTGAAGGAGTATGTTTTAGTGCTGTATTTATGCAGCCAGGGTTCTTAAATTGTTATTTGTCTAAGAGTTATTTCAAGTGTCTTGAAATTGTTCTGAGCATTATTCTATGTATGGGAACTGTTGTTAGTAACCTCCCTGGTTTGTAGTTTGCTGGTCTGTATAAAATAGTTGTGTGGCAGCTTATAGGTGAGTAGTAAAGAGAAATGGTGACATGACTGTAGCTTGCAGGTGGAAAATTAGGTTTACTGGAGTGAGAGTAGATGACAAGTTAAGTGGTTTAACTGTAGTAGTCCCGGAGAGAGGTAATGACATCTTGGATTAGGGTCATGGCAGTGAAGATGAAGTGATAAGAGGTAAATAAGATCTGGTGATTTTGGTACTGATTGAAATAATTCAAGAAAATTCTAAAGGTGGTATAATTGGATCATAGAGTGAGAAAATCAAAAGAGGAAGAGCTGGCTTTGGAGGGAGAATTTTCTTGGATTCACAAACTTAAATTGAGTGGAAGTAGCTGCTCATATTTTGCTGATGCTTTAAGTCCTAAGGAATTTTAGTACTAAATTTTAAGTGATGGGGCAAAGGAATCTCAAGTTACTTATAAACTGTCTTGCCTCTTGAGAATGTGATGCACATATAATGTACAAGAAATCAAAAGCCTAGAACTTCTATATTGTTTTGCTAAGTATTATAACAACTCTTGGTGTTGTTCCCTTAGACCTTTTCTTGGGCATCTGTGACCAGTAAGAACCTTCCACCCAGTGGAGCTGTTCCAGTTACTGGGATACCCCCACATGTTGTTAAAGTACCAGCTTCACAGGTGAGTTTATAATTAAATTTGCATATTAGCAAATTTACTTAAATTTTCATGTAATGTGAATTTACAGAGGTTTAACAGATAAGACAGGGTTCCTTGGTGGCGCAGTGATAAAGAATCCGCCTGCCAGTGCAGGAGACACAGGTTTGATCCCTGGGTCGGGAAGATACCCTGGAGAAGGGAATGGCCATCCACTCCAGTGTTCTTGCCTGGAGAATTCCATGGACAGAGGAGCCTGGCAGGCTACAGTCCATAGGGTCTTGAAAGAGTCAGACACGACTTGGCAACTAAAGAACAGCAACAAATAAGGCAGAGGAGAAAGGGTACAAGGTGATTTTTAATGTGTTTTTATTTTTGTTTGGGGTTTTTGGTGGGGGTCAGTGAGAGAACTCAATTGTCATTTTCTAGTTTTAAACCTTATTGTTAGTTAGAACATTTAAAAAGGAAAAAAAACGTAAGCTTGCTTTGTTTTTACGCCAAAGTTGATGCATACATTTTTCAGCCTCGCCCGGAGTCTAAGCCTGAATCTCAGATTCCACTTCAGAGGCCTCAGAGGGATCAGAGGGTGCGAGAACAGCGAATAAATGTTCCTCCCCAGAGGGGACCCAGACCAGGTGAGAGCTCAGAAGGGCTTCTCTCGCTGGGCATGTTGAAGATGAGAGCTTGTTTTGGGAGGGCAGTTGATATTTGTGGGTACTTAGATTTAAAAATACATTGCAGAGTGAATTGAATTATCTGTGTTAGGGGTAGAGAGAAAACTGCTGAATGGAACAGTTACTGCAAGGTGTCTTCTTTCTCATTCCTCGCTGTTTTTGTTTCCTCTTCAGTCCGTGAGGCTGGTGAGCAAGGCGATGTGGAACCCCGAAGAATTGTGAGACACCCTGACAGTCACCAGCTCTTCATTGGCAACCTGCCTCATGAGGTGGACAAGTCAGAGCTTAAAGACTTTTTTCAAAGTAGGTTATTAAGTTGTTTTTTTTTTAATCTTTTTTTAAGATTTAGTTTTAATTGGAAGATAATTGCTTTACATTGTTGGCGTTGGTTTCTGCCATACAGCAATGTGAATCACCCCTAGTATACATATGTATCCTCCCTCTTGAACCTCCCTCCCACTCCCTGTTATTGAGTTTTAAACACTAGATTCATCTGCTGTCCAATAGAAATAGAAATGAGCCACATATGTAATTTTAAGTTTTCTGGTAACACTTTATTTTTTATTTTTAAGATATATTTATTTATTTGACTGCGCTGGGTCTTTGTTGCTGCACTTGGGCTTTGTCTAGTCGTGGTGCACGAGCTTCTTTGCAGTGGCTTATCGTAGAGCACCAGCTCTAGGGTGCTCGGGCTTCAGTAGTTGTGGCACGCAGGCTTAGCTGCTCTGCGGCATGTGGGATCTTCCTGGACCAGGGATCAAACCCATGTCCCCTGCACTGACAGGCAGATTCTTAACCACTAGATCACCCTGTAGTTACACTTTAAAACTGGACAATTAAATTAGTATTTCACTTAACCCAGAGTGTCTAAGACATTATTTGAATATATATATAAACATGAGATATTTTCCATGATCCTATTGGAAGTCTTTGAAATCCTATGTGTGTGTTGGCTCTAGCCACAGTTCACATTCCCTACAGCCACGTGTGCCTAGTGGCTTTTGGTGGACAATGTGCATGTAATATTTTTAAAAAGTGTTCTAACTTATTTGAGAATCTGTGTTTCACTTGCAGATTATGGGAATGTGGTAGAACTTCGTATTAACAGTGGTGGGAAATTACCCAATTTTGGGTTTGTTGTGTTTGATGATTCTGAGCCTGTTCAGAAGGTGCTTAGCAACAGGGTAAGCAATTTTTATCTTGGTTTTTTTTTTTTTTATCTTAATGTATTCATCCATCCTTAAAACTGTCTTACATGTAAAGTGCAATTTATTCCAACCTGTCTGGGTAATATTTTTCATCATGTTTAACCATTGTTAAAAGAACTGCCTGGGAGCTTAGCAAAACAAAACTATCATATAAATAGTTTTTGCCTAAGTTGTGTGATAGAGAGTGAAATAATTGTGGTTACCAGTACATTGAGATTTATGCAGTTCCTTTATTTGTTGTAAGAGATGAATGAAGCACTATGTTACTTTTTAGCTAAGAACTTAGAATCAGTTTGTTACCAGCTATACTTGCAGTTTTCCTGTATAACTGTTTGGGGTATAAGGAGCCTCTCCTTTTGTTCTTTAACTTATCTGGGTTTGGAGTCAGTCTACCTTCTCCAATAGTAGAGAAATTTGTAGAATCGGAGTCTTGTCTCTGTGTCCTTATAGAGTCCTTTCCTTCCTCCACAACTGTCGTTGTAGAGAAGAACAAAGATATAAATACTGTTAATTTACTGAGATGGATGTGGGAATTTTAAGACCTCACTTTTTTTCAATTGAGGTGAAATTCACATAACAAAATTAAACATTTTAAAGGGTACAATCCAGTGACGTTTAACACACATTGTTGTGCAACCATTACCTGTCTAGTTGCAGTTTCATCAAGAGTAAATCCCTTACCCATTAAGCAGTCTCTCCCCATATCCTCTCTCCCCAACCCCTGGCAACCACTAGTCTATTTTGAGTCTCTGCCAGTTAAAGCTTACACATTTTATTAACCATGTTAGTTAGAAATGGTGCAGATCATTATTTCCCAGTGGTTTTCCAGAATGTCTGATGTTCTCCAGAATGTTAGTGGATATACTACAAAGTTTAATGTTGTGGTTATAAGTTAGCCTTCATCTGGAAATGTGCATTGTCTATCAAACTCTTTGACCACTATTTTTGTGAAGCATCTCCTGCAAAACACTGAGAAATGTGGAGAAAATAATGGCTTATCTCACCCAGGACACAGGAGTACTGAACCCAGAAATGTCCTGTAGGCTTTGTTGTAAATTCACCATTAAGCATGTTCAGTGGTCACACTTTTTGGTCCAGCCTTGAATTTGTATTTTCTTCAGTGGTGTGATAATCCCAGTGGGGCCAAACAAGGTCAGACCTGTTTGCTTCCTAGTTAATTATCCAAGAGGAAGACTTTGGTGTTTCATTGACGGCATGTGGGTGAGTCATGGTATCTTTAGGCATAAGAATTGTTGAGGTAAAGTTCCTCAGAAAGGGGTGTATGTCTGCTACCTTTTTTCATTCAGATTGCTTCTGTCCTTCTGATACCTCCTTAGAGATGTCTTCTATAACTACCTTTTAAAATATCTGCAGTCATAACCTCTTATCTTTCAGGCTTAAAATACTTCTGTTTTTCTCATTGTATGTAGAACATTGCCAGGAATAGCACTTCATATTAAAGTGTATGATTTATATAGTGTATATATAAAGTATGTATATAAAATATTTGTAATATTGGATGTGTTAAGATATTTATATTTGTACAAATATATGTTTAATCAGAATATAAAATTTAAATTAGAATCAGAGCCCAAAAGAGGCTTCCCTGCCCAACCCCTGTGCAGGTTTCCTCACATGCACTTTCAGATCATGTCTGTGTACTTTGGGAGCTACTTCAAATGTAGCTTGCTTTAGGTGGCTCAGACAGTAAAGAAACTAACTGCCTGCAATGTGGAAGATCCAGGTTCGATCCCTGGGTCTGGAAGATCCCCTGGAGAAGGGAATAGCAACTCACTCCAGTGTTCTTGCCTGGAGAATTTCATGGACAGAGGAGCCTGGTGGGCTACAGTCTGTGGGCTTGCAAAGAGTTGGACATAACTGAGCAAGAAATGAGTTGGACATGACTGAGCAGCTAACACTTAGCTCACCTCACTGTCTGGGTTAAAGTTTACCTTATTCCCTCAGCAGCTTTTGTGTACAGAAGTAGCTTGTAGAATATGCCTGGTGTCTGTCCCTGTTGCGTAGTTGAGTGCTCATACCTTCCTGTCAGGATGCCTGGGTTTACATGCCCTTCTGTCACTCACTAGACTTGTGACCTGTGCAGTATGCGTCCTTCAACCTCCCAGTACCAGTTTGTTGGTCTATATAGAATAGTTGTGATAATAACCCTTAAAGGGTTGTTGTGAAGATTAAAAGAGATAGTAAAAGTGAAGAACACTTTTGCATAGTAAGTACTGTTAGGTGTTTATTTTAAAAAAATACTTCTGTTAGAAAACCAGAGTGCCAGCAAGGAACATAAGTTAAGTTCATTGAAATCTTGAGTTACGCTTTGTTTACTGTAGTTCTTTTGGCAAAAAAGAAGACCCTATACTTTTTCCCCCTGCGCTAAGGTCTGGTATTGTTATTTTAGTATTTTCCCAAATTCTGTTAAGGCAAATCGCATTTTCTTAAGATTATATTGAAATGAAATTCATGTTTTTGAGATGTATGTGTGCTTTGCATAAACATGTGCAGCAAAAAAAGCAACGTGTGCAGCAAAATCTTTCCACATTACATGATGATGGGATTTTGCTGTAAGTCTCCCAATCCCTGAGAAGGTGGCAATTTTTATTTATATTCCACTTACATAATTCTATGAGAAGGTAAGGTTTGCTTTAATAAGAGTTACTTGTACTGCTGTGCACAGGTGGACTTTTTAACTTTTGAACTAACTTGAATACCTAATCACTTTTTCATGTATCTGTTAATGGAAAAATTATATGTTCTGAGTTTGAGACAAAAAGTGAACTGTGAGAAGGTAGCTGATTTGTAAGCTGCTGGTTCTTTGTTTTGTTTTTCTTTTTTTAGCTTTCTTTTATCTTTGAGAGCTAGCTCATAAGCTCTTTTGCTACTCTTTTGAGAGTAGTTCATAAGCCCTCTATAAATCTGTTCACCTTGATTCTTACAGCCCATCATGTTCAGAGGAGAGGTCCGTCTGAATGTGGAAGAAAAGAAGACTCGAGCCGCCCGTGAAGGGGACCGCCGAGATAACCGCCTGCGGGGACCTGGAGGTCCTCGAGGTGGGCTGGGTGGTGGTATGAGAGGCCCACCCCGTGGAGGCATGGTGCAGAAACCAGGATTTGGAGTGGGCAGGAGCATTGCTCCAAGGCAGTGAATTGCTCTTCACCAGTCTTCAGGCAGCAGTACAAACTAGCTCCCACAGAATGATGAATTTCTTCAACCAACCTTGGTATCTTGGAATATGATCCTAGTCTATTATAAACTGCTTAAGTTTGTACAATTTTACTTTTTGTGTTAATGGTGTGTGCTCCTTCTCTCCCCTGCCTCCCACCTTTTAGTCCTTCACTTCCAATTTTGTGGAATGATATTTTAGGAAAAATGGATTTTTAAAGAAGAAAAAAAAAAAAGACTGACTGAATTTCTTTGCTTTATTTGCATATACAGACTGGATTTTTTTTTTTAACAGTTTCCCCAAAGGAATGTGTCTTGCTTCTTACTGACATTTGGTATGTTTCATTCATTGGACTATTTCTTACTTACTTTCTATGTGTTTCAAAAGCCTGTGAGAATTACAGGATTTGATAAACATTTTGAAGACCAGAGAAATCCAAATTGTTTTCTTCTTTGCGAGTCATGACTATCTTCTGGTGTGGAGAAATTGCATTGGAAAAATTGACAACTTTGATTCTCGTTGATGTGGTTAAAAACTGAATAAAAGGTGTTAGTAGAGTTTTCTTTTAAAATATGATCACAAAACAGTTTCAAAATCTACTGTTTTTGACATTGGAATTTAAATTGTGAGGTAGGTTTAAATGTCTAGAATGCAACTGATAAGCTTTTCTTGAACTGTTAGATTTTTTTTGAAGTAGAGTTTTTTTCATGTTTAATTTGTATTTGTAAAAAAAGAAAAAAGAACAAAAAAAATTTCCAAATCTAAGTAACACAAAACCAGAGCAAAACTGTTGTGCCTTCTATTTATCTTTGATTCCAGTCTTGGCAATTGTTTCAAGAAAATAATAAAAAGAAAGACCCCTAGATTTGTTCTGTTAGGTTCAGAGTATGTTGGGAATTATGACTTCCTTTTTTACCCTGTATGTCTTGTGTTCATTTGTTATGCCTTATCCTGAAATTGAGTCTCAAACTGGAATGCCTTTGAGTACAGATGCTTCTGTAGAGTCCTTTGACCTGAATAGTTCAGCATTTGTATTAAGTTTTATTTCAGTGTCTATTCAGAATCCTAATCATAACCCATAAGAAAGAATGTGACATTAATATTGGCCTTTGATGGTGTGCTTGAGTGCGTGCTAGTTTTTTTTTTTTTTTCCTTCTTTTAATCATAGCCATATGGTAAATTTTCTGTTTTGTTATGGTTCCCTTTTACTGGTGGGCATGCAGTGGGTATTCTTGGAAATGGCCAATTTTTATTAAAACATTTCTGGAAGATCTGGCGATATAGACTAATACTCGTTTTGCATAGTATGTGTTGAGTGCTGTGTGTGAGATGGGTGAAGGTTTTGTTTACACATTTGTGTAGCAAGCCTTTGTGTGATAACTTGTCACTACCAATTGAAGGGCAATGAGGTTGTCAACTTTAACTTATTTTTTTAACAGTGTTCATTTTTAAGACTATTGTTTGAGGCTAGTATATTAGTAGGAATAAGAATGTTTTGCTGTTACTGGGAAACTAGGTTTACTGAAGGGTGTAATCTTAAATTAAGTTTTTGATGTTGTTGGTCCTTAGTACCTCAAATATTTGAAAATTGGCAACATCTCCTTCATAAACATATATAACAACATAAAAAATCTTACATAACTGAATCCATGGCTGGTTTTTGGGTCAGTTTAAACAACTAGTTGGTAACCACTTCATTTGGCCCAGAATTAGAAGAAATTCAGCTTGTACTTTGTAGCTTATATTAAGCTTGTAGTAGAAAGGAGAAGATTTAGCCTGAGTTATATTGAGGAAAAAAATTCAGTTGCAGTAATTATTAGGTGATAAAATATAGATAACCTAGGAATCATTTTTCATAAGTGAATACTAAACCATACATTTCTAAATGTTTTTCCTCCTCAGAATGGAGCTTTAAGGGCACTAACAAAATACAGTGTTTCTCAACTTGGGGCTATTGTTATATCCTAGAGGACATGCAGAAATTTGTGGGGTTTTTTGTGGGGGAGGCGGGTGGAAGGAGATGCATACCCTGCATCTGGTGTTTGGTGAATGGGAGCCAGTGATGCCAAAATGCTCTTGGAAAATGAAGCAGCCCCACTGAGAACACAGGGAGTCCTTACTCCTGTAATTCCTGGTGGGTGGAATGGTGGAATAGGACGACTGAAGTGAAGACTCATTCCTGTGAAATAGAGTCTCAGAAAAATAACAACTAGAAATCTCTCTCAGGAATTATAGTAACAACTACTGTAAGTAACTAATCCCAGTTTGTACCAATTGTGTGTGTGTGTGTGTGTGTGTGTGTGTGTGTGTGTGTGTGTGTGTTTTAATTTGGAGAGGTAGCAATATACTATATGCTGCTTGTAATTTATTGCAGGAATTCCTGCATAATTTCACAAAAGGTTGCTTCAGTAATTTCAAGTTACCATAATTAGGATATTATGGTGTGTTGACTTGCATTGGACTTTATAAATAGGATTTAGTGCCATGGTTAACACTTGTAAGTATCCAGCTATCACTGATTACATTTATTACTGATGTAATAAACATGTTACCCTAGGTACACATCTATTCACATATTTCACAGTGAGTGAGAATAAAATATAGGTGAGGGCAAGATTTTCTGTAGGCAGCATCACCTCATCACAGTCAACATTTTTTTGTCTGTCGGGATGGCCCAACATGTAATTCTTTTCTCCTGAGCTTAAAACCCTTCACACATGAACATTTTAGCTAAGTTACATTAGTTTGGCTCAGTAGATCTCAGTCTTTTTAAGACCTGTTGAAAATAAATAGATCTTTGACTGAACAAAAATAATTTTGTTTGCTTTTATATTGAGGTTGGTTTTGTGTTTTCCTGTGTTCTCAACATTTTGAGTTATTGCTGGGAAGTAGTGGAATGGATAATGCAAGAATAATTCTTTGGTTTTGGATCAGTAGGTTACTACCACCATGTTAGTTGAATTGCACTTTAGTTTTAGGTTAGACAACTAAATTTTTCATAGCTATACACAGTGGATTAGGTGTGTGTGTCCCCCACACCCTGTCAAAGTAGTAGGTGAAGAAATTACATCACCAGCCTCCATGTAGTAGGAGCAGATTGGCCTCCAAAACTGATGCTTTTTTTCTAGAACCATAGTGCCTACCTGTATTTACATTTGAATACCGTTAAGGGAATACGGCATGAAATAACTACAGTGTAGAGACTTGAGTGCAAAACATTCAGGTCAAGACTAGCATTACCATTTTCTATTTCCTTGAGGGTAAAGTAGTTAAACATTAATTTTGTAGGACTTCTTTTGATTTGCAGACTGTATTTTAACAGTGCTATTGAATTACTAGATTATTTTCTCATCTGGTTTGATAATACACTTAGTACAATTTAATCTGGGTGTGGAAGACAATATTTTTATCATAGCATCATCCAGGTTAGTTTAGTTGTGTTTTATGCTTATAACTGCCATCCTCTGATACTTTTCTTCATCCCTTTATTTGAAAACCCTGGTAGAGTTAGTGATTTAGTGGAGAACGTGGCACTTTATAGATACCGTTTGTTAGAATCTATATGAAAATTTCTTTCTATGAAGTTTAAATTTGTAGACCATTGTTTCTCTTGTGGCTTATTTTAGGTAAGTGTTTGCATTTGTCAAATCTACTGATCTATAAAAATAATTTTTATATTAAAGCTTTATTTTTGTGCTACTTAGAAGAATCTCTGTAGGAGCTGTATACAAATTAGATAATTGTTGAACTTTTAGTTTAGCAATTTTGAATCTTGTAAAAGAAGCAACTTCAACATTTATTTGAATATGGAGTTCTAGCTAAGTGCCTAATGTACCACAGATTGGCAGTGGACGATTAGAGGTAGTCTTTTGCAGATCTTTTAGAAACCTTAAAGAATGTGTTAGAAACTTAGCAATATTTTATGTGGGATGGGGTTGTAGGTTAAAGTTGCTTGTCATGTTGTACTAGGTCATTAAACGAGGACTTCTGGTTTTAGAGTAGTAATACCTTTTGGAATTTGTGTTTACAGTATTATCAAGGTTCTGGGGACCATAGATGGGCTTGTCAACTTACTAGACTGAAATGTTGGCACAGGTGAGATAAAACTTTTATTTTTATTTTTAGTGGATATGTATCTAACTCTGGATGATGCTGAAATTAGATTGCTTTGCTCATGCTTTCATGAAGCAGTCTTTAATAATGGCCTGAATGAGTGAAAGTTTGATTAAAGGTGGCCTACAACCCTTAACCAGTTTCTTTTGATCATGCTTATGTATTGGCTTAGAATCAAAGTTGTTGTCTTTTGATTGCATGCCTTTCGAAGTCTCTCCTCTTCAGTTACCACTCAAACCTGGTAGCCCCCAGTGAGAAGAATATAGCATTGAAAATTAGTTCTCTTGTTACTTCCATAAACTATGTGACCTGGTCGGTTACAGAAATCTGTGCATGGTTATTACTTTGAAATGTGTCCAGTGTCACAGATTCCTAAGGGATTGTATCCATTCAGTGTGTCTGGTTTTTTTTTTTTTTTTAAAGTAAGTGATGCTTACCTAAAAATTCACTGTTGAAGTACTTTTAGCAAGTATTTATTTTTCAGAAACCCACTTGTAGGAAGTTTACCTGTAGTTTTGGTAGTAATTAGAGGGATGATTATATCATTTAATATGGATGTAGTTTTAACTATTGCTGTAATTAACCACTTTGGTTACTGATACTCTCCCTAAGTTTTGTTGTCACCTGTTTGAGTTTGGTTTAGATTCTTAAATGTTTTTATGAGGAGTGTATGTACAATGATTTGGCCCTTTTAAATGAAGACATAAGGAATTAGGAAAGAAGAGACTTCCTTTAAAGATTCAGTGTACAATTTAAGTAGATTATGTAGAACATACGTTGTGTTAAAGACAAATTTGTATAGGTAGCTACATTGGTTTTCAAGAAGAGTGGGGTGGGGTGGAATTTAGCTGATGGAATATGAATAATTTATGGTTTCTATAAAAGAAAATAATAATTTTAAGTGAGAAACTATTTCTGTAAAGCCCCCCACCCCGTACTGATGGTTATCACAAGAAACAGGAGGAGACTCCTAGATTTCTTAGAACATCAGTGCTGGAAAGGACTAAGGTGATTTGTGTAATCCCTGCAATTTTCTAAAGGTCGATGACTCAGATGACGAGTACAGCACATTCAGGATTGCCAGTCCTGCCCGTGTTTGCTTTAGTAAGCCAAAGCTGTTAAAAGGTAGGATGTGGGGAGAAAAGGGAAGGAGCCACATTGTGTATGCTTATCCAGTTGCTCCATTAGCTTAGTTTTCATACCCACGTTTTCTGTTTTCTTCCAACTGTTTTAATGCCCTGTTCTACCAGGGCCTTTTGTCAATAAGGACATTAACTTATGTTCCCCTCAGGGATGGGTTTATTACTAGCTGTCAGAAAACTATTGGGTATCCTAATGTGTTAATAGCTGAAACTCAGCTGTAATTTTCTCCTAAATCTGTCAGCATTTTGCGTTCTGTAAACTGTGGTGCTTTTCCCCACCTTGTACTGTTCCAACTGTAGGCTCCTAAGGGGCAGCAGTTTGGTCTTCGGCATATAATATACCCTGTTCAGTGCCTGTCAGCACCATGTTTGAATCAGGGTCCTAATCTGCCTTTCCAGGGGTTTTTCCTGTTCTTCACAGAAGGATGTTTATGGTTTGCCGACAAGCTAGGTATTGCTGATTCCATGGCTTCAAGGGCCTTCACTTCCCTGAAGATAGACTTGCATCTGCATTCTCCCTGCCACCCCTCCCACCGCCATCTCAAATCTCTTACCATCAAAACCTTTTAAGACCTCGTTCAAGAGCTTTTTTTTCTCCCTAAGAGAAAAGATGTCTTAAGATGTCTTAGGAGAGGTTAATTCATTACCCTGTGGGGGTTGGTCTGTCCAGAATTTGAAGTAAGGAGCAAATTTATTTTCATCTACTTTTCTTCCACCTTGTCCCTCCTGTGAGAAATTCTATCCCAATCTTCATTTTAAAATGTGTTCCTAGCATATTTAATACCTTTCTCTTAGCTTATAATTTACCCCTTCAGCCTAGACTAGAACATACCATAATCTCCTGGAGGACAAGGGCTGGAGAATTAATCCATTCCTCCTGGAGGTACATGAAAGCACCCTTAAATGATGACTCACTCAGTTGAATAATGTATTCCTGTTTTCATGCTTATGAGGGAGGCATGCCTAGGGATTGGGCATAATTCAGTGAATTCTAGGCATCACGCATTTCATATTGGAGGGGATTGGTGTGAAATTTTGAGGGGTGGGCAGAAGAGGGAGAAGTCACTGGTCATTTTGAAGTACTTCCATCCCTGGTCTCGGCAGTTACCTCTTTCTTTCTGATTGTGCCCAGTATCCCGGGCGTTTTGTGTTTACGCGCAGGAGCTGTATGTGCCAAGTTTCATTTCTTATCATAAACCTGCTCTGTTCTGTTTGTCATCACCCGTGCTGCCAGTCACAGTCACCTTAGCCACCTGCTTTCTGCCTCCTTACTCCTTACCTGCTGTCTGCAGCTAACTCCTGTCAGTTCTACCTCAACAGCCTTTCACATCCTTCCTCCTCACTTCCTTTAGTGGCCGCTCAATTTTCTTTACCTCTTCTTACTTCCAGTCTACTTTCTACACAATATTAGATTCATCTTACTGAAACCTAGCTCTGACCATGTATCCCATGTATGTGTTCTGTCTTCCCTACTAGACTGTAAGCTCCTTATGGGCAGGATCTGTGTTTCAGTCATCTTTGTATCCCATAGCACCTATCAATAAATATATCTTGAACGAACAGTATAAAGCCTTGTCTTAAGTGAAATGATGTTTTCTAGACAATACGTAGGTTTCTCTCGGGTAATTGCGAGATTTCAGAAGTTCTAATATCAAGTTGGTTAAGTAGTAACAACTATGAGTTAACCACAGGGAAAATTTCAGAAAACTTTTAATTTTTTTCCATTGGAATCAGCATGGATGTGTGTATATGGATGGTTCAATAAATATATTTTTATATATACATGTATCACAGAAAGTTTACATTCCATCTTCAAACTGCAGAAATAGATTTTTTTTTACAAGCCAAAAAATAACTGCCATAACATTTATGACTTCATGCAAAAAACAGGGTTGAATAAGGGACAAAGGGGAATTGGTTGTTAAGAGTCCAGGGAGAAGTAAAAATATACAATAAGGAGGCGATTGCTTAACACGCTGCTTAAGGTGGTAGCCAAACAAATCCTTAACTGCAGCATTAAGGCCATACCAAGTTTATACATATATACAAAGAAATTTCCATATAAAAGACATACTATCACGTTTTCTTCCAGGAAAGGATGAGGAGTTTTCTGAGTAATCCTGACCCAGTTTTCCAGGCCCATTCATTGTTTAAGATGTCCCCAGGCTACTGACAAATGTCTTCTACTTTGGCTAGTTGTCAGTTACTGCTGTGTGGGCTTGAGACTTGCAGTCTCTTACAGGGAACTATGAATTATTTTGAACCTCTTCCATCATGGATGATGAAGCACTTAGCAGCTTAGCTAACACTGCCCAATCCAGCATAATTTTTACATCTCCCAAAAAGTAATTACAGTCAGAATTGTAATTTGCATTTGTCTTACCTATAACAGACTACAGTCAGCGTTGGCATTGTGACCTGAAGAACTGCACAGTGCCTTTCTATTCTTTGGAGTTAAAAGAGAACTTTTTGAATAAAGTGTAATGACCAGGGTGTGAGGTTTCAGGTAACAACCCCTAGAGTCACTGAAAGTTAATAACTTTGTTTTTTGTTGGCGGTGCCATGAGGCATGCAGAAACTCAGTTCCCGACCAGGGATCAAGCCCATGCCACCTGCAATGGAAGCAGTCTTGATCACTGGACACCCCCCAGGGAAGTTCCCTTAGTAATCAACTTTTATCTCCACTGTATCACACGTTTAAGTTGGCAGTTACCTTTTCAGAAAAAAGGAAATGTAAAATTACTTGCAGAATTGTCATACATGGGATTTGCTTTTCTGCCTAAACATCAAGTCAGGCAACTTTTAAGACAAAGGGCAGATCTTTTGTGCAAATATCTACATGAGTTAAATGGGGAAAGCTTGAAGGGCAAGTCCTTTGGAGCTGACTTCCAGTGATGCAGAAGTCATTTACTTTGGCAAGGTTGAGGGGAAATCTTGAGATTGGCCCATCTCAGTGAATGAATCTTGTTGTCCTCCCCCTACTCCCGCCCCCCCCCCACCCCCCCACCGCCCGCAAGAGAAAAGAAAGTAAGTCTAAGATAAATTATGTAAATAAGGTACAGTGACTGAGCATTTATTTGATAATGTTATCACTCATTTTGGAAGGTTGTAGATCTGTCTAACAGTGCTTTTTCATTAATGTTAACTTAGCTATGAATTGGATATCAAATAGTCCTGTTCATCCCCAGTTGTCTATGGGCCAGTTTCTAAGTAGGGCCTCAGGGCATTCACAACTTTGGTTGCAAGGTAATGTGTCTTATCCCAGCTTCCCTGGGTCAGTCAAGTTTGAGAATGAGGTCTCTGGAAATGGCTTGTCCTGGGAGAGGACCAGATAATGTGTGGTTTGGAAGTACTTAAGTATGTCTGAACACTTAGAAAGTGAGCAGTCACTGTACTTTGCAAGTGCACTTCACCTAGAATGACACTAGTTATTTACATTGCTTGCAGTGGTTTGAATCATTCTAGATAAACTGAGTTTGGACTGATCCAGACAATGAAACAGGGATAACTTTGGCAACCTTACCTCCAGGCAAAGAAGCATTAAGGGTTTTGTCTTAGACACTTTGTGGTTCATGTTGTACATGTCAAATCTAATTACAACAGTGAAGATGTGTATTGCATTGTTTTTCAAACTTGTTTTCAGGCTGCTGAAGTCAGTTGGTATGTTTGTCTTGAAAGTATAACTTGGCTATTTAACTTGCTTTGAAAAAAAAATTTTTTAAGAACGTTGTTCTTTTGTTTAATGTGTGCAAAAATCACATTGGGTAGGTATTTTATCTGTGTCGAATATACTAAGTAGCAGAGATGCACACTTTGGGATTTAATTTACTCATCTCATTTTAACTGTTATTAGTGCTGAAAATATAATGGATCAAGTATGGGAAGATTGAACCATCAAAATATGAAATAGTCTGGATTTAAAAAATGCTGAAATGCATTGTGGTAATGTCCAATTTTTTTTTTCTATCTCTTATGTAGTCTGGCTAAATGGCATGTTGAGCATGGTATACCTTTAGATGAGGTAGAAATATATTTAATGTGGGAAAAACTGAGTTTAGCAAAGTGATTATTTGATATGTAAGCACCACTTCTAAAAAAGACTTGGGACAGTCCTTCATTTACTAGGATAGGTAATACTAACCTTCTGTTTCCCAAAAATATTCTTTCTGAAGAAAGGTAAATCATTCGGAAAGAAACTATTCTTTTTATATACTTCCATAGGCAATGACTTACTAAAAACCAGTTACTTTTGTCATTTTTCTTCTATTCATATTTGACTTTTTCCCCCTCCATACACTTTTTACTTTATAGTCCTGATTTCATGCTTTGAATGGAGAGATGTTCTCTGGGTTGGGAGAATTATTTTAGTTAAAGCTGAAAAAAAGGGGGGGGGTGTGTGTGC
This sequence comes from Odocoileus virginianus, assembly GCF_023699985.2. Lineage (NCBI taxonomy): Eukaryota > Metazoa > Chordata > Mammalia > Artiodactyla > Cervidae > Odocoileus > Odocoileus virginianus. The sequence goes on from NC_069676.1 coordinate 59,262,633, forward strand.
TAAACTGTACTTGTCTTCTGGGTCATCTCTGTTTAATATTTCAGATTAACAAAATGTAATAACATTAGGAGCACAGTCTCTCCTTTCCAAATTCCTGCCTTGTACAAGATTGGCTTGGCTTGGTATTTGACAAATGATAAGACTCTAAAAGTAACTTGCTCAGAATCACTGTAGAATAGTGAGCTGAATGTACCTTTATTGTCCTCTTTCTAGTGCATCCCTATCACAAACTAAATGCTTATACTTGAATTGATGTCCTTGATGATGTGAGTTTCTAGTGGGTACTTACTATATCTGCTGCTAAGATAAAGTTGAGTTTCCTGCAAGAAAGTACAGGTAAGTTTGAATTAGGTTGGACGTATTAATATCAGCTAATGGCGAGGGGATAGAATGAACTGATTTACAAACCATGAGGGAATACCCTTGTGGTTTTTTCTGCTTTTAAGGTAGTCCTGATGTACTCCAAATCTGTCTTTCCAAACACGCCTACCATTCATTAGACTTCAGCCAAATGGATAATCACAGTGCCTTATATTGTGCCCCTTGTTATTTACCTCTGTATTTTTACTTATGTTCCTTCTACCAGAATATTCTCCCATCTGTCAAAATCTCACATGTTTTTTAAGGTTACTACTTCTCAAATGGCCCGTCAGCCGTGAAACGTTCTATGATTTATTTTCTGCACAGTCCATGGTACCCTCCTTTTGGTCACATATTTCCTGCATTCCACACTAGTAATTACTTCAGTACTTCTATTATCCCTTCCTATGTTGTAAGAAAAGAAGCTCTGTTATATTCTGATACCCTGCTCTCATGGTAAACTGCCTTGATACAGTAGACTTAATAAATAGCTGGTAGATGAAGACAGGCAGGTGTAGGGAGGTTAAAAACAAAGCTGATAGGAAAACTGGAAAGAATATGTACACTCTAGTCCTGGCTATAACACTTTCTTTTGAAACTTGCCCCTTGAGCTTCCAGCTCAAACCTTGAAGGGCTTAACTGCTTTCTCTAGGCTGAGATATTTTGAAAAATCACCCAAAGGCAAGCACTCAACAGTTGCCTGGCGACCTGCTGAACCTGACTTGTAGTCACTAGATAGGGTCCATTCAGAGTGCCATTTTTGCTCACCAGCACCCAGATAGAGCTACACAGAAGTACGGCTCTAGCCCTCAGAGCAGTAGCCAAGATCTGCCTGGCGTTGCTGCTTATAGCTCATGGTCCTGTTACGCCACAGGCCAGGCTTATGGGTGCAACTGTAGAGTCATGGATGAGGCCAAAGGGGACCTCAGAAATGTAAGAAGCCTACTCCTGTGAACTGGTCTGGCTAGTTTGCACACATCAAGTTACCTAGGTGATTGTTGAGCCAGAAACATAAGGAGGCAAGTAGTAGCTTGGAGACAAGTAGTAGCTTACTAACAATTTTTGGGAGTGGCGGTGGGTTATGTTCATATAAAGAGTTGCTCCCTCTTTACCTCCGCAGCTACTTGAAGGAAGTGGTGATCTTAGGTTTAACACTTTGAAAAGGTGGCTTAAAAAAGTAAACTGCTATCTTGTTAAGACTTTGAGCCCAGATAGCCATCCTCCAAGAGACCTGATTTCTCTGCCTCATCTGTTACCATATCTTTTGGCTTAGTTATTCATGCCCATATCACATTTCACTTCATAAATTAAGTTCTGTAATTATCTTTGGTTCCTGTGCCTTATTTGTAGTAGGTTCTTGGTTGAGTATTTTAGAGGGACCTAGGAAAGAATTCCAGAAAAGGTCTAGTTCTTACCCACGAGTTCAGCCAAATCCAAGCCATTCCAGGTCACAGTGACCTCTCCTACAGGAGAGGACCTCTCCTACAAACAAGTGTTCTCATTGTCCTCCAAATGCTGTTTATTCCCACTCTGCCCTGCTGTCAACTGATTTTGCTCGCTTCCACAGTTCTATAGCCAGAAAATGGCCCCATATCACTTCCAAATCCTTCACGTACCAAACACTGGATTAGTAGGCTCTCAGTCTTTAACGGTGGGCTGGTTTATATTGTTTATTACCAAGAGGGAGGCCAAGGATTATTTTGGTTGGTTCTTGATTTACATGATGCTTGATTTCCAGTCTAATACAAAATGGTATGCCTTGGCATGTAATGTTACAGGAGGTTAAATTTATGTATATTGGGATGTACCTAGGCAAAAGGAACCATGTGTGTTATCAGAAGATAGAAGATAACATTTTGAGTTAAACTATTGTCTCTTAGGTATACTGTTTTTTAGTGACAAAGTAAACTACCACATCAGTTACTTGACTTTATACTCAACAATTTGGGAACATAAGAGGTTTTTACAAGCAGGTGACTAAGGTCACAGTGAAATAATTTGTTGAAGTCAAAAACATGAGTGGAAGAGGTAAAATGTCATGCCTGTTTAAAAACTTGGCTTCCCATTGTCTATAATGATGTCAAACTTGGGCAAGGCTGGTACTTGGGCTAGTAATAGTAACATAAGGTTTCTGAGCCTCAGTTTCCTCATCTATAAAAGGAGAAATAGGATGAGGGCCATTGTGGGAATTAAGTTATAGACTGACATACAGTAGGTGCTCAACAGTATTATTGTCATATTCAGTGTTTATTCACAATCTCTTAATAGTCTACATGTGACTGAGCACTATTCACAGAGTTTACTAAATACAGTGCTTCTATTATATTTAGGTAGTACTCAAATGGTGTCTGTGGAAAAAGGGACACAGTGCTTGTTAAGTGGAATCAGTACTAGAATTTAGGTTTCTTGGGATGTGCACAGCCTCTGAAGTGAGCTCAGAGTAATTCACCAGTGAGAGAATGCTTGGGGCTAGGCATGAAGTTTCCCAGCATGACTCAGCTGCTCTGGAGGGTGGGTGGGTTTGGCCCTTTGGGTACCAGCCTCAGTTGTGAAAAAAAGCTTTTTGGGGACCTCTTCTGGCAAACAGAAAGAAGTGAGGGAGTTTCAGAGAGGCTGAGATGATGAACATGCTCAACCGCTTACAGCAAGGGGGTGGAGGTAACATTATGTCATTTTATTGAGACAGTGGGTCTGTGATGTGGGTATCATCCCCAGGTACAGAAAGAAATTGAGTCAGATGGATGATGGTCTTGCTCAAGATCACTCAGCTACTTGCTTGTCAGCCTTCTAACTCGGAGCTCGTGCCTTTTCCGCTGTACTAGGAAAATCACGAGTGGGTTTAGAAAGGAAAGTTGAGAGGAGAAGAGCAAGAGTAAGACCATCACAGAGTGTAGGGAAGTCCTTGTTTTTTCTCTGCAACTAAAAGACAACTGGAGAAGTGGTGTTAAAAAAATCAACAAGCTTTACAGCTAGGAAAACTTCATGCTCAACTAATTCAATACTCCTGTTTTAGAGACAGGGAAACTGAGGGGAAGATAGAACTTTACAGTGACTATATGACTACTGTTTCACTATATATGTTTTATCACACATCTATCCATTCTAGAGGTCTTTTAAAATATGCCTGGCTTGAATCATTTAGGGACAAAGGAGGAAGTGTCTATATGGTGATGGGGAGCTGGGATAGGAAGCAGTTGGTTTCCTAATGGAAGCATTATCATTTCTGTTTTACTATCTTATGTGAAATCTAAAATAGTGAGTTTTTTAAAAGTCTATTAATCTTAAAAAATTTGGAACCAGAAAAAAGTTCAGTCTGCAACATTCCCATTAATTTCAGGGCCAAATGAAGGGAGTGAAGTGTCATGTCATCCTGTAAGCATTTTGAAGAGACTCTATTGCTATAAAGCATAAGTACATCCCTGGTGGGAAAGGCAGGAGCAGTGTTTTCTGATTATAAGGACTGTCAGTTGGAGCTACAGGAATGTGGAAATGATTTCAGAAATATCGTTGCAAGGATGAGGTTTGTTTGGGGGAGGGGAAGGTTTGCAGACAGCTGGCTCTATGGCACCATACTTGCTATAATAGTTCTTCTCTTTATTAGTATAACCTAGCTAGTGGTATGAATTTAGATGAACCTTCCAATGGTATGAAGCATCCACCCTCCCCTTTTATTTTCTGCCTGCAACTGCAGCTAGAGAGAGAGGGACAGAGGAAAATATTTCTAAGTCTTGCTGATTAAATGATGTGTGGTGACAAGCTAGGGGGAACTTGGAGTCAATGGAGTTATTTCCCCAGGGGTATTTCACAAGTTCAATCTGACACATTTCTCTTTGATTCTTCCAGAGTCTCTGGCATAGAGAATTCAAACAACTTCCCTAGGAAGTGGGGTGCAGACTTCACAGGACATATATGCTAAACTATGAGAGCAGACTGTTGTCCTGATGTTGGATGGGATTCTCAGGTGAGAAGTTAGTTTTATCCATACTGTGAAATACCTAGGACTTTCATGGCCAGAAAATTAAGATGGTAATCTCCTTGAGGACCAAGACACTCCTCTTTCTTAATTTCTCCCTACCTGCCCACTGAAGGGCTGGGGTGGGGTCCCAAGCCTGACACTGAAATGGGGAAACAACGGAACCTTTTTAGAACGCACAGTATCTTCGTGGTCAGCCCATCAAAGTATCCAGAATTTGGCTTTGATAAGTCTCCTTCAATGCCCTCTGTTTACAGGGGGTGTTTGGGCCGAGGAAGGTGGAGTAGCTTACCTGTATTTCCTTGGTGAGCCTGAGGTAGTGCCAGAATGAGGACCCACTTCCCACTGACCTCTGTCCACTTCAGGAGACAGGTGTGTTTACACAGAACACTGGTTTCTGGAGTGGTGTGAAAGAACAGTTGAATCTGAAGAACGGCAGGCCTGAAACAAGGCAATGCGGGGACGTGGGAGGCAGGGCAGTTGGCCCGTCATGCTTGGAGTGTATTGTCACCAGTCTGTCTTTCAACCCCCAGGTTAGTGACCTGGTTCTGTGCTATAGCTGGTTAACAGCCTTACGTAGAATATAATTTTCGTCATTGGGCTCTCTGAAGGGTATATTTTTGGCTTGCCATTCTCTATAGTCTGACTTTTTGACTCAGTGTTCCAATGAGCATTTTTCAGAGCATTGAATTTTTCAAAATGCAAGAGCTAGAGGAAGAATAGAAATCACAGCCTTAAAGCAAATGAGAGAGGAGCTACTAGTTCATTCTAGTCCCCACTCCAGTACCCCATTCCCCACCCCCTCAGAAATACATCCACATCTTCTGGCAGAGTTGGGTTTCAAAAACAAGGTGAACAAACTGATGAAACAGAGGAGGTGGAGGGAGACAGTGGAAGGAGGCAGATGTGGGATGGAGAGAGAAGAGGGAGAAGTAATGGTCTGGATCCTAGCTAAAGAAGCCTTAATGATCCTAAAAATTATTGGGCAATAATTTCTACTTTGGAACTCATTTCGTTGTTTCAAAGAATGATAAAGTACCTTAATTATTGCTTTAAATAACCACACGGCTCCATCAAAACAGCATGAAATAGCACCCACATATGAGCAAACTTGTCTCCTGCCATTGCTGTTGACAGCCTAAGAAATCCTTAAGGAAGCAATAGGATGGTAACTTGGTAGAGGCATTGTCTCGTCTGGGCCCTCAAGATTCTGGATGCCTCCAGGATGGGAGAGATACTGGCAGCTTGCCCTTGTCCTGGACATCCTGAGCCAGAAAGTAGTCATCGCTTTCATTCTCTTACCCCATGGGCTAGGATGGGAAGGGCAGCATTTGTTTTTTTTTTTTTTTTCTTTTTAAATTCCTAATTATTATAGGGATTTCAACCTGTCTACAGAAGTTCCTTCTATCCATTGGGATTTCATGATGCTCTGAGACCAAAGCCTTTGCAACATATGCTTTTTCTTACAGTGTTACAAGTAGTTAAGAGCAGCCCAGCTCAATCAAAACAAAGTGTATATCTTTTACTCCTTCCTCTGGTCAGGATAAGCTTCTGGTTCCTAGAGCTGTAGGGAAATAGGAGGGTTCTTCATTCAAATTTCAGGAATTGGTTTCTGAGAGAAGGGTCTTAGTCAAAGAAGAAAAATTATATTTTAAGAATATCCTGCTTCTAGAATTTTTGGTCTGGTTGGTTTTATTAATCAGGTGGTAGTGATCTACTCATCCTTTCTCAACAGATCTTACCAGCCCCTCAAAGTGCAAGCGTTGCAGTCAATCTGAGAATCATAGCTCACAGAGGAAACCTGATTCTTGCCTGGCTCTTCAGAGCTGGCGTGGAGGGCAGCCTTTTAAATGTGTAGAAGGTGCTCATTGAATAAGTCTGGTAGCTTTCAGAGCGGTGTTGATTGTCCCGGGCTGGGCTTCCAGCCAGATGGGGGGATATCTGCACATCTCAGATCTCCAGCCCAGTCCCAAAACTGATACAGATTGTACCCGCGGCTCGCCAGCTTCTCCTAAGGAGGCAGTTACTGCAGACATGATGATAACTCAGCTCCCTTCAATTTCAGTGTTACAATTAACTAAGAAATCTAATTTTCATGGCTCTTACCAGTGATGGTACCTGCTTAGCTGGGCCACCGATCTATTCTGCAATCTAATATGAAGCCTCACAAAACACCATCTCATCTCTTTTTAATGATGCTCATAAAAGTGCATACTTCTAATGAGAAGAACTGTCTCCTGTCATATATATTTTCTCCCCAGTTTGAAAAAATAGCCTATGAAATATACTGGTGAACTTCCTAGAGGAATCCCTTTTTTTAAATTAAAGAAGTACTTTGGATCAAATTACCTTTTGTTTTTGAAGACAAAATAAAAATAGAGTTAAGTTAAAGGTATCTCTTTCATACACACATTATCCTTTCAATTTATGTCTGTCCTTGGTCACTCCCTATAGCATTTGTCAAGAATGGACTCTTGAATACTTGAAAGGACCAGAGGATGGCAGAGCTGAGCCATTTATTTTGGCTGCTCTTGAAACAAATGAGATCTATTGTAAACAAATAGGTGAGAAGTTGTTGGTATTATCTGCTTAATTGACATCTCCTAAATTTGACTCCCAGGAATAGCTGCAGTTTTGGAGTCGGGTGAAATCACCCACTGGTCTATGCCAGTATCGATTCTCCTCCATGCATCAATACTGGTCTATACATGTAAAGGGTTTGAAAACCAGTAAACCACTTGTTACACCTTAATCAGTTTCCCCCCTACATTAGCACTTGGCATGCATAGTCCCAGGGCATGATGTCCTTTGTGAGCAAATTGAAAGGAAATTAAGAAAATATTGCCCTGTTTATTAGAGCCATCTTAAAAAAAAAGGCCTAAATTACCTACTTTGATTTTCTGTAATTAGATTACATATAATTACATATAATTAATTGCTAAATCCTTACTACATTATACATTAATGATAATGTCTTCTCCTTGAGCATGCTCCATTCCTAATTCATGATGGGATTTTTGACATTATAATAATGATTGCTGTCTTTTCCGTCACCACTGTTTACCTTTGATAAAGTAGAGCAAAAGGAAGAAACAAATCTGCCAGTTGTCCAAAGAAGAAAGGCAACAAGAATTGTGTGTCTATATGCGTGTGCATATGTATGCTCATGGCCACCTGGAGAGTTCAGAAATCAAAATGATATTAAACTTTCTGATGCGTGAAATTCCCACAAACCAGTTCAAACCCATAGAACAGTCAGTGCTAGAAATCACCTATGACACTCTCCCCATTGTAGTTAAAGAAACCAAATCTTAGTGATTTACCCAAGGACACCCAAGCATATTAGTGGCAAGACTAAAATTTGCATTCTTTTTTTCATTGCTATCATGCATCACTTGCATTTATTTTCTTGAGGGATACCATGTTTAGAATGGCCTGAGAAAAAATTGTGTCTCTGTGTTTGAAATAATTCTGTTTGGTGGATACTGTCAGCTAGACCTGGCAGCACCCAGTGGGCACACAAATTCACTATTGTGTCAGAAGTTCAAGGATCCAGCAGAGGTTGGGCAGATGGCCCAGTGATTTCTATGTCTCAAAGAGATTCTGGACACCTCATCATATAAGGAGACCAGTGTGATTTTGCTGTTTGAGCAGAAACAGAATGTCTTAGAATAATTGGTACTGCCTTCATTGCTGATAGTGGCATAGTGCCTTTGTTGCCTGATTCACCTAGACTTCAGACATGTTGAATTTAGTCTAATAATGAGTAAATTAGAGATAAGGGGTTCTTCATTTTTTTTTTTAATTTAAAAATGATTTCCCCTTAAATAAAGTGAATAAAGTGCTAGTGAAAGGGGCTGATAGCCTCTCCAGAGACCTATGTACCACTTGGGAATTAAGTTTTTCCCCACCTCCTCCCTTAAATAAAGTGAATGTAGTGCTCATGAAAGGTGCTAAGAGCAGTCCAAAGTCTGATATTCTAGTCTTGAATTGGTAGTAATTGTTCACATCCCTCTATTTAACTTTTCCTCCTTCAGACACCTGTTAGTGGTGGGGAAATGAGTGGTCTTACATGAGAGACTCCTACTCACTTGGCTCCCATCCCTTAGTGCTTCTTAGAAAAAAGGATTCCAGGATCCATCCCACAACCTCCAAGGCTAGAATACAGCTTCGTTTTCTGCTCTATACAGGCCAAGAGAAAGGAAGGCAATGATTTATTGACCTTAGAACTTGGTTGCAAACAACTTTTTCGTTAAAGCCACAAAGCCAAATCCTTTTTTGGCTGCATAGTGCATTTTCTTGACCTGAATCACTTCTGGGTCCTTGTCTTGACCCACTTCTTTGGGCCTCTGTGGGAATTAGCTATTGCACCGTGGGAGACATTTCCCCTGGGGAAGGTGCTTTAGGGTGGGGTTAGGTTCCCAGTGTCTCACTTCTGTCCTGCCCTAAGTTAGGGATGCTCCAAAGACACAAGTGAACCCAGACTGATTGTCAGCTGCCTACCACTCTGATCCACAAAAGTGCAAAGAAAGAAATGTAATCCCAGTATTCTGGTTATAGGCCATAGCAGGGAGGATGCTACAAATAATAGTGCTGTCGTCCCCGGTGCAGTGGTGTGACAGCTGCCAGACACAGCTCCCTTCTAATCCCATGGCCCACCTTGCAGACCTCCTACCTGTCAACATCTGTGTCTTGGAGCAGGCTTCCCCACTCCCTGTGGTCCACTGCCTAGACCCTCTTCCTTTCCCCCAGAGTACCCTAGCTATCTTGGGATAGTTCTGGCACTTCAGAGTTAGCAGGAAAGAGAATTTGTCTAACTTTCCTAAATGTTAAAGCTAAACGAAGCACCAAAAAGGGAACCAAAAAAAGACTTACAAAAATATAATGGGATCTCCCCCCCCCCCCCACCAAGCTCCCCATGTTCTTTGTGGCATATGAAATGTCAGAATATAATGGACAGACTTTATAAACATCACTGTTTCTTTCCACCCGTATCCATGTATCTAAGCGGCAGCAGCCTTACTACTGCCCTTTTACCTCGTAAAACTCCACTCCGTAGAGCCACAATATAATACATCTGTTTCATCCTGTAACCCCACCTTCCCAAACCTACCCCCGCTTGCAATTCCAAAGACACTCTCCAAAAAAATAGACATCTGAAAAAGTACATCTGTTTATACTCAGTCTATCTGCATATTATTTCTTGAGATTATTACTTTTTTTTTAAACCATAAAAAAGACTGCATATTAGCAATATGATGAGAAAAACCATGGGGGCCATTTCTGGGTGGTGGAGGGTAAGTGGGGTGGGTGACGCACAGAAATGAGAGTGCTGAGAGAGGGGCAGCTGAGAGAGAGGGCCCCAGCCTGGAGGCGTGAAGATGACTCTCCATCCTCGGGCCTCTGAATCGTCCCATCTCTTTAGTCACTCCCCTTCTCCTCTCCACCTTCCCCCATTTCCACCACCCTTGCCTGGGCTGCCGCACGGACCCCCTTGAAGCAGAGGCGGAATGGCTTTTCGGCATGAGTCCACCTGGGCCAGTTTGAAGACAGGCATGGCGTTGGGAGGGGTGTGATGTGGGACACACCAGAGCAAGCTGATTTGTGACTGTTTTCCACTCTGGGAAAAAGTGTCCATCACTTCTGTGACTTTTAAAAATTTAAGCAGTTACTAGGCTGATAGGTTAAGAAACAAGTCTTTTGTTCTTGTGGTTTTGCATTAATATTAAGCATGAATATATATCATATATATTACATGGCTTCGCCGCTGCTCTGGGGCAGACTGTATTCTCCTTCCAAACAGGAAAACTGCACAGCCCATGGACTCAAATTTTTGAAAGTGGTTTTCGCCACTCCCCTCCTCTGCCCCCACCCCGAACCCTCCCCTTCCTCCCCGCCCCTCAGTTCCCATATTAGAAAAACCCCTCCCTCCCCCTCCCACCCCCACCCGGGGTTGAATCGATAGTGCCACATTCTGAGCCATGCATCGCCTCATTTGAGAGATGGCCACACTGCGTGTGCGCCCCCCACCTCGCTTCCCCTCCTGCGGCCCTCCGATTCCTGTGCCCTTCCCACTCTGCCCACTCCCAGCGACCCCCAGCCCAGACCCGTCACTGGTTGTGGACGTCCTCCCTGCGGACGATCTTGTAGATGATCCAGTAGAACATGTTGAAGATGAGGAAGGCCATGGGGAAGCCGATGCGGGAGATCTTGTCGATCTTCTTGGCCCGCTGGATGAAGAGTTTTCGCATCTCCTCCGGGGACTTGGATGGTGCCGGAGGGGGGTTGGTCGTGTTGCTGTTGTTGGCGCCCTTGACGGAGATGCCATCCTTGGCCTGAAGGCAGGCCGGGCCCATGCCGTAGGCTGAGAAGTTGAAGCGGCCCTCTCCAGCCTCATCCTCCTGGAACAGATTCAACATGGGGCTCTACTTAAAATAAGACAGGGGCTGGGCACCCTCCCTGCAGGCACTCCCCTGGGGGCCAGGCCGTGCCCATCTGGCTCGCCCTGCCTCCCAGACGGCACCACTCTAGGCCCCTGAAGGCTCTGTGGCTGGCTGGGGAGTTATGCCTTATAGAGGGGCGCCATCAAGTGCCGAAACAGATGCAAACCAGGGGATAGGTGTGTGGTGTGGAGTCTGAGACCAGCGCGATGACCATGGTTCAGTCACCTGCGGCTGTATGACCTTGGGCAGGTCACTTCCTCAGAAGACATCCTCCTGTGACTCTCAGGGTTTTTAATTTCGTTTTTTCCTTTAAGTGGGGATAAGATTCACTCCACTCCTTTAAGATGCTTTTCGATCATCAGAAGTTGTAGCTGAGCAGATACTCTGAATGCCGTTTTGTTAGAAACCCAGAGGACAATTTGGAAAGATCCCCTGGTTTGCCTCTGTTGTCTCCTTGCCCTCTCCCCCACCCCATCCCCCAGGCCTCTGTGTGTGGGTTTGGGGAGGGAGTAAATGGACCAGGAGCAAGCAACGGCTGCAAGCCAGGGGACCACAGCTGTCTCTCACCTCCGTGTTCCCGTATCCCTGGCAGGTGTGACCTCAGGCTCTGGACTTTTATAAAGATTTTCTTCTGGAGTTTTCCAAGCCCTTCATCATTTGGGTCCAACTTACCTTTCCAGGCTCCCTGCCTCCCTTACCTGTGCTCCGCACACCTGCCTGTTGCACGTTCTCTGCCATCCCTCCTGTGTCCCCACCTCCTGGCTGCGTGCTCACTACCCAAGTGCCTGCTGCCTGACCCGCTTCACTTCCCCCTCTCCTCAGTTGGATCGAGGAGACTCTCTTGCCTGCTCTCACCACATCTGGCCTTGTGGTCCTTCCTCGTGAGCTCTGAGGTGGTCGCTGACTCAGTGTGTGGCTCTGGGGGGCTTTATCGGCTCCCTCTGCAGACTTGAGACTGAGCATTTTGTGGGCAGCTGCTCTGTCTTCTTGTTCCTGTGAAGGGCAGTCTGGGTCCCTGGTGTGTGTCCAGCTCTGCCTGTGCCACCCCAGCCTGGGCCTTCATCTGGGCTTGTGGTGACCTCCAGCCTCGTTTCCCTTCGGCCTCTCATCTCCGCCAACCCTGCCACCCCTCTGGGTTGTATGACATGGATCTTATCCATCATCCTTTGCTTAGAGCTCTCTTAATAGGCTGCCACTGACTTGAGGATAATTAAAAGCTTTACGTGGTGACAAGGCCTTGGGTGACCTGGTTGGCCCGTCTGTGTCTGCTCCGCTTGACTGTCTGTGCTCCCACTGCCCTGTGGTGTTCCCATCTATGGGGAAGTGCCACACTCCTCTTGCACTCTGCGCAGGTTGTTCTCTCTGCTGAGTCTGTCTCTCCCAACCCGTCCCCTGCTTCCAGCCCCTTCTTTCCCCGAACTAATTCCTACTCAGACACCTTCCCTGAGCCTGAGGTTAGGCTCAATGTCCCTGATGTGTGATCCATACATCAGGATTTCCTGCTTTTCCTTTTTTATTTCAAATCTCTTATCACATTGTTTTCCTTGACTGATGTCTGTCTCTCTCATTAAAGTGTAAGCTCTATGAAAGCGAAGGTCAAGTGTATCATGTTCAGTGCACCCTCAACACTAGACATAGGAATATATTTCCTGAGAAGGAGCTCAAAACTCTGCAAATATTCGTTGACCAAATGGTTTACTTGCCTATCCAGTCTGCCCCAGCTTCCTTTTTTTAAAAATTAATTTATATTAAAATGGTGTAGGAGAAGGAAACAGCAGCCCACTCCAGTATTCTATTCTTGCTTGGGAAATCCCATGGATATAGGAGCCGGGTGGGCTATAGTTCGTGGGGTCAAAAAGAGCAGCTGAGTAGCTTTCACTTCACTTCCATATATACACAACTTTAATATCATACCCATTGAGCAAAATAAGTTTCATAAAGGTATTTCAGATCTTATTTAAACTAAATTAGACCTTTTGTATCCAGAACAACAACAATGTTCAAAATTTCACAGGTGTTTTATTATTGTGTTAGTCCAATATTAAACATTTAAAATGCCTGTTCATAAGACTTGTTTTTGATAAGTTTATCTTTAGTGTATTATTTTCCAGATAAATACAATAAATAAACATCTTGTTTTCTTAAACAAAAAAAAAAAGCAAATGGCGTTGCATTCCTAGCACCTGGAGGATTTGACATATGAATGCTCAAGGCATCTTTCATGAATGAGTGAATCTGGTCCAACACCCTCATTGCAGGAGTGAGGGTAAGAAGGTGGGCTCCAGTACCTGGCAGATGGGTCTCAACCAGTATTTTTCTGTGGGGAGGGCAACTGTAGAGGGTTTGTGCCAGCACTGAGGAGAGGACTGGGGGAAGCTGGCCAAGTGACTGGACCCTGTGCCTGGGAGCAGGGCTGGGTTTGACAACCTCGTCTATCAATATACATCTGCTCACTGTAGCAATACAGTGGGGCGGGTGGGAGGAGGGTGTGCTTGAAAATGTTTTTTCGCTGGGCTCTAGTTATTCAGGCGGAGACTCAAAATTAACTTTCTGTTTTGCTTTGGGCAAATTATTTTCTGCCTTCTTCATCAGTTAAACATGAGAGGGGAGGGGATGGATGTGTGGAGGCTTCATCTGGTTAGAAGGCGATCAATTTTACATTGTATCCAGGAGAAAGGAAATTCCCTAGAAATAACTGGACAAAGCCTGCTATTCCTATTCGAGCCAGCAGATGGCAGGCAACAAAAGCCCAACTGCATCTGGAGCTGCGCGGGACTGGAACAGGGGAAATCTGACCGAAGCCAGGGAGGTTGGTAGTGTGCCTGCCCAGTCGGGCTCACAGAGATTTCCTAATAATCTGACTAATGAGGCTGGCTGGGGAATTCGAGGACCAGATGGTTTCTGCCCAGCAAATGAGGTAACATGGGAGGGTGGTGGGAGTCGAGGAGCCCGGCCAAGATCATGGACTCAGAGAAACTCAGGCATGTGGCTAGTTCCTCTTCATTCACCATCTGGGGCATAAAACCCCCTCTGCAAGCTTTCTGCTAAAGGGAGGTTTCTGCAGCCCAAGCTAATATACGGCCAGCCTACAAGCCACATCCACAGGGCCTTACTCCAAAGGAAGCTGTTTTTTATGGTGAACCCGATTCTGCGTCTTGTTTCTGACATCTGTGCCAAGTTCAGAGCCTGTACGCACAAAGTCACACTATTCAGATGCAAACCAGGGGCCGGGCAGGAGAGACAGTGATGAAGTGAACTGGGGCCGTGGACTGCGTTCCTCACCTAAAGGTATTTGCAGTGAGCCTGTACCATGTGGGATGTGAATCCAGAGGGACCAGAGGCTGTGATGTTTTGAGTGAAGCTGGAAGTGTGATTTGAAATGCTGGCACTTCATTCCAGATTTTTAAGATACTGCTGGTGAACTTAAAGATATTTGCATGGTGAATCTGACCTAGCTACTAGTTTTTGACCTCTGCCTTGGGGTAAATCTTAGTTCCTATTTAAGATCTAATAAACGCAGGACTATTTTTATCTGCTTCAGGATGGAGACACTGATGAACATAGTGGCTGGTGGTGTGTGGTCAGTGTTTTTTGAGATCAGCCATAGGTCTTGGGAGGCCTCTGTGTCTTTCCCATCAGTGCCTCCGAGATCCTGGTCACTTTCCCCTCCTCTTTGTTATCATCTGCACAGGACGAGTGGATGGGGCCCTCTCTGAGAGCTATTCCAGCAACAACATGCTGTGAGAGAATGAGGAAGGGACCCAGCAGAGGAATCTGATCAAATCTGCACAGTGGCCTTATTCACATTTTACCTGGCTAGAGACAAAGTTTTTGTTTTCTCTAATACGTAATACTGGTAGGCATTTGGCAAGGGTGGACACAGCCTTTGCAAATACTGTAGGTCCCACAATGTTACATATCTGCAAGGGGCTGCATTCACATTTTAGTCCATGCACATAATGCCTGCTGGAGCTATGCAGGGCACAGTCTAGTGACCTGGTACCAATCAAGTATTTTGGACATAGTCTTCCCACATAAGCATCTCTGTGATAAATTATTGACATTCTTTTTGCAGAGAGAAATGCAGAAAGCTGCTCGCCCCTGGTTGGGGAAAAGGGAATCCCAGAGATAGCTGTGTTTGGTCAGTTTCTTGCTTAGATTTTGATAAGAATCAGAGGCTAGGTATCTGATGGACAGTAATGGAAAGACTAAAACCAGGATCTTTCAAAGTCCTGTCTGGCCGGCTGTATCCACAATGCTTGCTTCCCTCTTCCAGTGCAGCTTTTATCCTAACTCCCATGGACAGCCTCTGTCTCGGAACGTCTGCCTGCGGCCTGCGGTAAACTGCTAGAAGTTAATCGAATCAGATTGCTGATGTTTAAGAAACATACTGAGGGAAATGTGTGCCTTTGGAATCATTTTAATTCCTGGTACTTGTGTGGCAGGAGCATAACTTAAAGCTATGTTGGGATCTGATTTCATCTTTCACCAGTCCACCATTGTGCCCATTTTACAGATGCAGATGCTGGTCCCTAGAAGAGGCTAGCTGAAAATCACATAGCAAAGAGAATTCAAAGGGCAGAGTCCTTTGTCCCAGCACTTGTAGCTGGGTAGACAGCCACTTTCAGTAGGTCAGTCTAAAGCAGGTAGGGCCTGGGTGTGTGGTGTGGCCAGTGTTTGAGTTCTTGGTTGCCCTCATCTATAGCTGGAAAAGCTCCCGGGCAGCCTCTCAGACTGCAGGGTCTCCTTTTTTTTATTCCATTAGTTTTTTTTTTTTATTATCCCTTTGTCCATTTGTTAAGCAAATTCCTATTCCACATTGACTATCTATCAGGCCTTGTGGTAAATACCAGGGCTGTATCAGTAGTACTGAGCAAGAGTAGAAATGGTCCCTAACCTGATGGAACTTACCATTCAGTGGATGGTGTGTATGGAACAAACTCCTGATTGAATGTGTAATTATAACTTGTGTCTAGAAGGAAAGAAACTGAGTATCGTCTTGGCTGACATAAAGTGTCTTTGAGCATGTCAGACGAGTGGCACCGCCTGCCCTGGGTGTCTGAATTGGGATCACTTTCTCTGGCTGATACAGTTCACGCCAGGGCAGGATCTAAGAGAAGAGTGCTTCCTTGGCTGGGGCCCTCGGATACAACCTGCTGGATCACACTTAACAGCCTGGCATCAGCACCTCAATACAGGGCCTGCACCTTGACTAGGGTATCAGGGAAAGATGCCACAGCTGAGAACTGGAAACTGAGGGGGTTCATATCAAGCAAAGTGCACTGGAAGAGCCACCAGTCCACTGGAAGAGCAACCTGGGTGGACAGAACAAGACACCTGAAGTCCTGTGTGTGTGTTTAAGGAACTACGAAAAAAGCCAGTGTGGATGGTGCTCAGAGAGCAAGGGAAAAAGTGACATGAAGATGAGACTGGAGAGAAAAGCAAGTCCTCTGATTCCTAGGAGAAAGGTCTCCTGGGGAAGTGGTTACAGACTTGGGTATGGAGCCACTTTGCTCCCACAGAGTTAACAGAGGTTGGTGACTTTTCAGAGGCGGTCTGCCAGGTTTTTTTTGTTTTGTTTTGTTTTTTACTGCACCACACAGCTTGTGGAATCTTAAGCATATGGGATCTTAGTTCCCTGACTGAGTGTTGAACCCTGGCCCCCTGCAATAGAAGTATGAAGTCTTAGCCACTGGACTGGCAAGGAAGTCCCTGCCAAGTATTTCTTTTTTTTTAACTGCATTTCTTCATTAGGACTCAAACTTTTCAAGTATATAGTAAGGTACTATTTTATTTTCATAACCCTAATGACAAGATACGGAGAAGGAAATGGCAATCCACTCCAGTGTTCTTGCCTGGAGAATCCCAGGGACAGAGGAGCCGGGTGGGCTGCTGTCAATGGGGTCGCACAGAGTCGGACACGACTGAAGCAACTTAGCAGCAGCAGCAGCAGCAGCAATGACAAGATAAACTTGGTATTATTTGCATATTTTAAATGCCTACTTTAATATTTAATTTCAAAGTATTTCTTTATTCTGTCTCTCATAAAGGAAGAGATTTCACTCCAGGGGAAGACCTTGCAGCTTGCCTCTTCTTGAAGGTAGGAAACAAAGGCCCGGAAACAACATTCTACTCTAAGATCTCATGTTCTGTGATACCAATTGCTTCTGGAATCAGGCCCATTGAAACAATGCAGCCCACTCTTATAGAAAACACCAGCAAACATCCCGCAGCCTTCCATGCTTTGGGTTTATAGCTAGTTTCTATCTTGGCCCCATCACTGTTTGCTCCATCAATTCTGTCTTCAAGTGTAACCTGATAATTAGTGTTATTAGTGTTAGAAGAATGAGTGCCCATAAACCCAATCAGGGCTTTATTTATGCGAGGAGAAACTAGGACTTGTAGGACTTTGATCTGTATTTTGTGCATGCTTTATCCACTGAGAATGGTACAGCAAAACAAGTATCATAAGACAAGCTTGCACGGAACTCTTCTGTTTACCACCAGCACTGAGCCAAAGGCCTACCTTGTGATGTCTTCGCTTCCTCCTGAATCGGAGCAGCTCTTTGTGCTGCCGAGACACAAAGTTGACGGCGGCGTACTCAAGCAGGGCTGAGAACACGAAGAGCAGGCACACGGCCATCCAAATGTCGATGGCTTTCACGTACGATACCTGGGGTGGAGGTGGGGGAAGAACACAGGAAGATGAGGAGAGAACAGAGAGAAATATTGAGTATGGAGGAATGTTTTCTGCTCCTTAGAAACCCCCTTCCCCATCATCTTCTGTTGTTTCCTCTCAGCTGGAATATTAGGATGAAGGGTACAGAAGGAAACAGATGAGAAATTCATCAAGAAGACTGGACAGAATATTGAGAAAAAAAGAACATGGTGCCTAGAAGAGCCCTAAAGAGAAGGGGGATGGTGTGTCCATCATTCTGTCACTGATGGAATAGAATGTGGTGTTCAGACTGAAGGTGATAGGAGAATTTTTACCTAATGGTAAAAGGAAGTGGAGGATGTCAGTGAGAATGGCAGAGCAAGATCTTAAAAAACTCTCCCCCGACAAAAAAGCAGTCAGGACTCTATAAAAAAATGGTCAGAACCAACTTTTCTCCAAACTCTGTTAATGAATCAAAGTCTAACAGCAATCCTGTAAACATTTATTTGGGAAAATCAGTTGAATCCCAGTAAGAACAGCAGGCTTCATGGCATTAAAAATAACCCAGCTTTATTGAGATATAATTCATGTATCATACACATTTAAAGTATAGAAATCAATGATTTTATATCTTCACAATTATATATAATCATCATCATAGTCAATTTTAGAATATTTTCATCACCTCAAAAAGAAACCTACTACATTTTATCTATCATTTCCTTATTTCCCAAATTCTCTTCCTCCAATCATGGACATTTTATGTGAATGGAATCATACAATGTGTGGCCTTTCACTTAGCATAATGTTTTCAATATTCATCTGTATCATAGTATATGTCAGTATTTTATTTTTTTATTTTTATTTTATTTTATTTTTTTTCATTTATTTTTATTAGTTGGAGGCTAATTACTTTACAATATTGTAGTGGTTTTTGCCATACATTGACATGAATCAGCCATGGATTTACATGTGTTCCCCATCCCGATCCCTGCTCCCGCTTCCCTCCCCATTTGATCTCTTTGGGTCTTCCCAGTGCACCAGCCCTGAGCACTTGTCTCATGCATCCAACCTGGGATGGTGATCTGTTTCACCCTTGATAGTATACTTGTTTCAATGCTATTCTCTCAGAACATTGCACCCTCACCTTCTCCCAGAGTCCCAAAGTCTGTTCTGTACATCTGTACTTTTTTATGGCCAAATAATAGTACTCTGTATAGATATAACACATATCATTGATCCATTCATCAGTGAAGGACATCTGGATTGCTTCTACCTTTTGGCTTTTATTAGGAATAATGCTGCTATGAACTTAAGTTTTTCTGTGGATGTATGTTTTTATTTCCTTTGTGATGTTTTAAGTTGCCCTATTCCCATCCTCTCATGTGTGGCTCTATGCTAGTCTTGTAAAGCAACAGCCTGCAGGCACAGTGAACACCAGTATCCTGACAGCCCCTGGATGGGGCAGAAGAGAGTAGGAGCTTCTTTAAAGCTATGTTCTCAGGGAATTGTTATTTGACCTGTTTTATGGTTCTCTGAAAGAGACCACTCACAAGGCTGTCTTTATTTGACCTGACTTGGAGCTGTCCTGATGTGAGCAGCTTTTTCCTTGAGGGCATTTGTTGAAAACAATCACTGGCAAGTGTTGAACATTACATCAGCCTCAGGCAGTTGGTAACATTTGAGGCAAACAATTGGTTGATCGAAAAGAATAAAAGGAAAATTTGGGGAATGAGCTGTCCATAAGACTATGATATGTTCCTGGAAACCAATGTGCATTTTTAGGCCTATGTGCGTGTCCAGGGTGACTTGAGAAGGCTCTTAGCTGTCAACTCTGAATAAGCAGAAAGTAAAGGCTACAGCAAAGTTTTAAACTGCTTGACTCAGTGATATGCCACATTATATTATGTAAATGTATAATTTTTATCAAAAAGATTTAAGACATATCAAGAAATAAGAAAGCATGGCGAATGCAATGTACTGAATGTTTATGTCCTCCCAAAAGTCATATGTTGAAATCTAATCCCAATATGATGGTATTTGGAGATGAGATCACTGGTAAGTAATTAGCTCATGAGAGTGGAGCCTTCATGAATGCGAATAGTGCCTTTATAGAAAGAGTCCAGAGAGCTAGCTTACTCTCTTTCTGCCATGTGAGGATACAACAGTAAGTCAGCAGTTTGTTACTGGAAGAGGATCCTCACCAGAACCAGACTACCCTGGCACCCTGGTCTCAGATTTCCAGCCTCCAGAACTGTGAGACAAACTTATGTTGTTTGTAAGCCACCCAGTTTATGGTACTTTGTTATAGAAGCCTGGATTGATTAAGTCAGGCCCATACAAAGGAGGAAACGTGGTCAAAAAAAGTTGTGCCCAGATATTGGACTTAATACACAAAGACTTTAAATCAGTTATATTTTTAATATGTTCAAAGAACCAAAAGAACCTTGGCTACCCAGCTAAAGAAAAGTATAGGAATGAAATCTCACTAAGTAGAGCATGAGAAGCTACAAAAAAGAACCAAATAGAAATCCTAGAGTTAAAAAGTAAAATAAATGAACTGAAACTTCCACTGGAGAGAATTAAGAGCATATCAGAGTGGACAGAAGAAAGAATCAGTGAACTTGAGGTTATCCTGTCTGAGGAACAGAATGAAGAACAATGAACAGAGCCTCAGAAACATGTGGGGAATCATGAAGGGCACTAACCTGAGTTTGATGGGTATTTCTGAAGGAGAGAGAGAGAGAAAAAGGCAGAAAGAATTTCTGAACAAATAACGGCCAATATTTCCCCAAATTTGATTAAAAACACTAATGTACACATCAAAGAAGCTAAATGTACCCCAAGCGAGATAAACTCAGAGATCCACACCTAGACACACCATAGTCAAACTGTGTGAAGCCAAAGAAAAAAAATCTTGAGAGCAGAAAGAGAAATAATTCATCATATACAAGGTATACTCAATAAGATTAACAGCTGATTTCTTGTTAGAAACCACGGGGTCTAGAAAACAGTGGGATGAAATTAAAGATGATCTAAATAAATGGGAAGATGTCCTGTGTTCATGGATTGGAAGACCTAATATTGTTAAGATGTCAATACTCCCCAAATTCCTATACAGACTCAATGCATTTAAAACTAAAATTTGTTTTTATTGTCGCTGCAGAAATTGACAAGCTGATCTTAAAATTTTATATTCATGTTCATATGGAAATGCTAAGGACCCAGAATGGGCAAAACCATCTTTAAAAAGAACAAAGGTGGGGGACTCACACTCCTCAACTTCTAAACTTCTAAACATGATACTCAAGAGTATGATGC
Source organism: Odocoileus virginianus (assembly GCF_023699985.2). Lineage (NCBI taxonomy): Eukaryota > Metazoa > Chordata > Mammalia > Artiodactyla > Cervidae > Odocoileus > Odocoileus virginianus. The sequence goes on from NC_069676.1 coordinate 59,283,388, forward strand.
TGACATAAAGATAAATTTGTGTGTGTGTATATATATGTATATATCAATGGGATAGAATTGAAAGTCCAGAAGTAAACCCCTATTTTTGGGTTTACTTAGTCAAAGCCTATGGCCAGTTGTTTTGAGAAGGATATAAATTCAATGGATGGAAAGAATAATCTTTTTAACAAACAGTGCTGGGATAACTGGATATCCACATACAAAAGAATGATATCCTCCCCTCATTTCATATGCAAAAATAAACAAAATAGATTGAAACACTATATTTAGAGCTAAACTATGTAACTCTCAGATGGTAAAGAATCTGCCTGCAGTGTGGGAGACCTGTGTTCGATCCCTGGGTTGGGAAGACCCCTGGAGGAGGGCATGGCATCCCACTCCAGTATTCTTGCCTGGAGAATTCCATGGACAGAGGAGCTTCCTGGCAGGCTACAGTCCATGGGGTTGCAAAGAGTTGGACAAGACTGAGCGACTAAGCACAGTGCATGAAATTCTTAGAAAAAATGTATGTGTAAATCTTTATGATCTTGGATTAGGCACTAATTTCTTAAGTATGATACCAAAAGTACAAACAACAATAGAAAATTTAAATTAATTTCCTCAAAGTTACAAACTTTTGAGGAAACATAAGGTACATTTTCAATCAATGTTGAAAACCTGTAGAATGGGAGAAAATATATGCAAATCATGTTCTTAAGAGTTTAAAATCCATAATACACAAAGAACTATTACAACAATAAAAAGAGAAATGCCCCAATTAAAAGATGGGTAAAAGATTTGAATAGATTCTCCATAGAAGATATAAAAATGGTGAATAAGCACATGAAAAGATGCTAAACATTATTAGTTATTAGGAAAACTCAAAACTACGATAAGATAGCACTTCACATCTACTGAGATATTTATAATCAAAGAGATAGAATAACAAACATTAATGAGGATGTGGAGAAAATGGAACCTTGGCAGTATTATAAAGTGGTATAGCCACTTTGGAAAATAATTTGGCATTCCTCAAAAAGTTGACTATATAATATACCTATAACTTATATATAATATATAGTATATATTAATATAATGACTATAATGTACCACATAATAATATATCTTTAAGAGTTGAAAATATATGTCTGCACAAAAACTTATACATAGGAAATGCTTGTTCACAGCAGCATTATTTAACAGGTAAACATGGAAATAACCCAGATGTCCATCAACTGATAAATAAACGAACTTTGATCTATACATGCAACAGAATATTACACAGCCATAAAAAGAAATGAAGTAGTGATACATTCTATAACATATGTAAACCTTGAAAATATATGCTAAATGAAAGAAGCCAGTCATAAAAGCGCACATATTGTGTGATTCCTCTTAGGTGAAACATCTAGGATAGGCAAATGCATAGAGGTGGAAAGTAGATGAGTGGTTGCCAGAGGCTGGTAGGAGGGGAGAACAAGGAGTGACTCTTGATGAATATGGTGGGTTCTCTGTGGGGTGATGAAAATGTTCTGGAACTAGACACTGCTGAGAGGGTGTACAACTTTGTAAATATACTAAATGCCACTGAATTTTATGCTTTGAAAGAGGCAAGAATGTCAGGTTGAGTGTTATTAGCAAACGGAGCCCACTCTCAAGGCTTGTGAAGCAGAGTGGAACAGAATGTTGAGTCTAGAGTCAGTTATAAATGAAGGGGACTGTGGGGTAGACTATTCATAGAGAGAGGAGCAGCATGTTGAGCCTAACATAAGGAACAGGAAGCAGGATATTCCTCCTGCTGTTGCAAATGAACAGAGCAGAATGTGCTGTCAGCTGGTAACAGTAAACAGAAGGTTTGTTTCAAGCTTTTATAGTAAATGTAGCAGAATGCAAAGTCTAGCATTAATGGTACAAAGGACAGATTGTTTGAGTTTTCTTGTGAGGATGTAGAGGAGAGAGTGGTGTCTAGCATAGATGACAATTGGAGTAGAATGTCGTGGCTCACATTAAAAGTTAATGGAATAGTCAGTGTCATGAAAAACAAAAAAACAAAAGAAAAACAGTGGGGAGACTCTTCTAGATTAAAAGAGTAAACTATATGCAATGTGGATCTTTATTGGATCTTTGATTGGGTCCCTCACCATGTCTACTAATGACAGTTTTTGGACCATTGGGAAAATTTAAAGATTCTTTATAGATGAAATTATGGAATTATTTCTAATTCAGCGATATTGTTATATTAGTGTTAATTTTTTAGATGTGATAATATCAAGTGATCCTTAGTTCTTATTTAGAGGTGAATTGTCATGCTGTCTGTAACCTTCAAATGATTCAGTAAAAATTGCATCTGTCTACCTGCTTACCTAGAGAGAAAGATAAAGACAATGTGGAAAATGATAACTGGAATTGAGGTGAAGGTTACTATTTATTTGTTGCTTATTCTTCCAACTTTTCTGCATCAGAACAGAAAGTGAAGCGCCCTTTTCATTGCACATGGTGCAGAATGTTGCATTTAGCATAAGGCTGAAGGGGGCAGGGTATGGTTGGTGTCTGGCAATAATAGCAGAGCACCATGTTGGGTCTTCCCTATAGCTCAAATGGTAAAGAATCTGCCTTCAATGCAGGTGACCAGAGTTTGATCCCTGGTTCAGGAAGATCCTCTGGAAAAGGGAACGCAATCCACTCCAGTATCCTTCCCTGGAGAATCCTATGGACAGAGAAGCCTGGAAGGCTACAATCCATGGGGTCGCAAAGAGTTGGACACAACTGAGCGACTTAACACACACATATTAGGTCTGGTGTTGAGGAATGTGGAAAGTGGCTCCAATGACTGTAGTGAACATAGTGGAAAACAGCACCTAGCACTCGATACAGGAGAGTAAAGCAGATTGAGGCATTGAGTGCTCATAGTGAATGGAGCCGAGTGTTGTTACCTCAAGTGTGGGTGAGTAGAGGAGCGTGTGGCGTCTGGCATTAATAGTAAATGAAGTGGAACATTCCATCTAGTGTTAAATGTGAATTAAACAGAATGTGAGGTCTAGTGTTAACAGTGAAAGGAATAGTGGTGCATTCATTGTCAAGTTGACTGGAGAAGGATTAGCGTCTGGTGTTGGTATGAATGCAGTGGATTGCCGTGTCTGGTGTGAGAAGAATGGAACAGAATGCTGGGTCTAGCACAGAGTGCATGGAGCAGAATGTGTATCTGGCATTAGCAGTGTGTGGAGTGAAAGGTGCTGAGTGTTAATAGTGAACAGAGCAGAACATGCTTCAAGAGTTAATAGTGAATGTAAGGACAGTGAAGAAAGCTGAGCGCCGAAAAATTGATGCTTTTGAACTGTGGCATTGGAGAAGACTCTTGAGAGTCCCTTGGACTGCAAGGAGATCCAACCAGTCCATTTTAAAGGAGATCAGTCCTGGGTGTTCATTGGATGGACTGATGCTGAAGCTGAAACTCCAATACTTTGGCCACCTCATGAGAAGAGTTGACTCATTGGAAAAGACCCTGATGCTGGAAGGGAATGGGGGCAGGAGGAGAAGGGGAGACAGAGGATGAGATGGTTGGATGGCATCACCGACTCGATGGACATGGGTTTGAGTAAACTCCGGGAGTTTGTGATGGACAGGGAGGCCTGGCGTGCTGCAATTCATGGGGTCGCAAAGAGTCAGACACGACTGAGCGACTGAACTGAACTGAACTGACTGAACAGAAGGTGGTGTTTAACATTAGAAATTTCAGAATCAAAACATCCCACCCTCGCTTTCTCTCATAGAGTCCAAAGGTCTGTTCTGTACATCTGCGTCTCTTTTTCTGTTTTGCATATAGGGTTATCATTACCATCTTTCTAAATTCCATATATACGCGTTAGTATACTGTATTGGTCTTTATCTTTCTGGCTTACTTCACTCTATATAATGGGCTCCAGTTTCATCCATCTCATTAGAACGGATTCAAATGAATTCTTTCTAATAGCTGAGTAATATTCCATGGTGTATATGTACCACAGCTTCCTTATCCATTCATCTGCTGATGGGCATCTAGGTTGCTTCCATGTCCTGGCTATTATAAACAGTGCTGCGATGAAACATGTATATGAAACATGTATATTATCTATGGTGAAACAGATCATCACCCCAGGTTGGATGCATGAGACAAGTGCTCGGGCCTGGTGCACTGGGAAGACCCAGAGGGATCGGGTAGAGAGGAAGGTGGGAGGGGGGATCGGGATGGGGAATACATGTAAATCCATGGCTAATTCATTTCAATGTATGACAAAAACTACTGTAATGATGTAAAGTAATTAGCCTCCAACTAATAAAAATAAATGGAAAAAAAAAATTTCAGAATCAGACTGAGGTACTGCAGAAAAGAGTACAACAGAGCAGGCACTGGACTGCTGTCTTAGGAAGGAACTGCTGGCAAGGCTGGCCCTTGGTTGACATCTAGAACTTGGATTTTTAGCATATTCCCACATTCCCTAACTGATAAAGGTGCCCCACCATGTTTTGACCACTGGTATAAACAGTGTGGTTTAAGCTGAGCACCTGCTTTCCTCTTTGGAGTCTGGAATTTGGGGATGTGGTGGGCAGAGGGTACTTGTGTGACCAGCACCCTAATAAAAACCTTTGATATTGAATCTTAAATGAACCTCAAAACAATTTCTCTGTCTCTCTGGGCAGAAACTTGTCACACATATAGCTGTGTTTTTGTTGCTGTGGTGAGAGTGAACTCTGTGTGGTCCCTCATGGAATGGAGAGAGTGAGGAAGCTTGCACATGGATCCCTCTAGACTCTGCCCGTGTTTTTTTCTCTTATCATCTAGCTGTGTATCCTTAGTCTATGGATTAAGGATAATGTGTATCCTAATCACTCTAAGGAATCTTAGCTGTGAGTTCAACCATTTGTTGAGTCTCTGAGTCCTATGAATCTTTGTACATGTTGTGGTCTTGAAGACCCCAGACACAAAGTGCCATTGATGGTGAAAGGAGTGGAACGTTGTCTTTAGCACTACTGTGAAGCGGCTGAAGGAAGTGGAGTTGAGTGTTAATAGCTGATGAAGCAGAATATGTGTCTAGTGTTGGTGGAGAATGGAACAAAATGTGGTTATCTGGCAACTGTATAGAACATGATGTTCTATACAGGAAATGTTCTGGAGGAAAGGTCTCTGTGGATCTGAATGCTAGATCCTGCTGAGTTTAGAGGATCAAGACATAGTGCCTAATTCCTTGTGCATGCCTGATCTCAGGCAGGGAAGGGAGACCTGTGTCCTCCAGGTCTGTCCGGATGTTCTGTGCTCTTGGGCAGTTGGACTTACCTTGGGCAGGGATGCTCGAGAGCCAGAGCTCTGGGTGGTCATGGTGAGCACAGTGGTGATGCCCAGGCCCACACGGGCAGGGGCAGCATCCATGTTGATCCAGAAGGAAATCCATGAGAGGATGACAATGAGCAGGCTGGGGATGTACATCTGGATCAGGTAGTAGCCCATCTGTCGCTCCAGGTGGAACCGGGCTTCAATGCAGGTGAATTTGCCTGCAGGAAATTAGAGTGGGAAGGCAAAGTGGCCTAGTGGATAGGAACAAGGCTCTGAGGTCAGAACAGCCTCGGCTGGAATCCTGGTCCAGCCTCACACTAGCCGTGTCCTTGGGGGAGCGTTTGAATCTTTCTGTGTCTCAGTTTATTCATCTATGGTAAATCGGGGATGATCATGATGATGATAAATAATAATAATACCAACCTCACATGGCTACTCATGTTTACTGCCATGGTAAATGAGATGGTAAAATGAGTAAAGACCTTAGCACAGCCCTCACAAACCATAAGTGCTCAGAATGTCATTCTCCATCAGCCTCATCATGTGATTATTTGATACCTGCAGGAGAAGTTCAGCCTCTGTAGTCTTGCCCTTCACAGTGCAGCCTGTTTCCACCCCATTTCCCTTCGTTCTTCACCTCACCCATGATCCCTACACTCTAGCCCTTGCCTTGAACATCCTCTGAACATTCACACTTCTGAGTTTTTGAGCCTGGTAATCCCTTTGCCTGGAATGCTCTTCTTCCACCCCACAACCTGCCAAGGAATCCTGCCTCTTCTGTATGGCAGTTTAATGGTGACATCTCCCCCAGGCAGAGCGCCTCTTTTTTCCCCATGTCCCTTCAGCTCTGTTCACGTGAGCATCAGATCCTTTAAATCAGTACACTGAGAAGGCAAATCAACCTCTCTCTTTCTTTCGCTGTCCTCTGCACCAGCCTGTGGACAGCTCATCTCCCAGTCTGTGTGTCCCTTGAACTGGGCTGGGCCGTCCCCTGGTGGGGTCTCAGCTCCAGTCCACTTACATACAGTTGCCAGGGGAATTTTGTACAGTTCCCTGGACTGCACCTTCCGTGTGGTCAGGGCCTTGCCAGCCTTTTCTCACTGAATCCACAGAACTAACCCGGAACTCAGCTCTTACTTAAATGTGGGTAATGAAGGGCCACTGAGATAATGAATGAGAAAAGCGCTGCGGTGTATGAGAGTTGGCTGTGATTATTTGATACCTGGGGACTCACTGACTCTCCGGACCCATAGGCCCTGCGTCCTCCAGTGAGGAGGGCTGACCATGGCCTTGAGCATCTCCGGATATTGGTAATTTGGGGGGCCTGGAACCAAATTCCTTTGGAGACTGAGAGATGACTGGCCTGCTCTCTCTCTGAGTCTCAGCTTCCCAGGAAAGAAGAGAGTATTTTTGAAGTTTCTAGGATATCTATCTCCGAGGTCACTGGAAAGGGATACTTGTCCTAAACAGAGCAGAACCCAGGCTGCCTGCTTTTTTTCTGGGCCTTCCACTTGCATCAGAACGCACAGTGGTTTCCCTCAACTCCTCGCCCTCTCCTCCTCCTCTCCTTGGCCCCTGTCACAGCCTATCATGTGCCTCCACTTCACTGGGCTGCATTCATACAGCAGGCCCCCTGCCCCCCACACACAGCGGGCATATTGACTGGCTGCCTTTTGTCCGCAATGTGCCATAAGCTCCTTCCCCACCTGAAACAGGGCAGGCAAAGCCAATCTTGGTCCCGCCGCAGTTCATTACTGTGTTCAATCTTCCTGCAAAGCCTGGGCTAGGTGTGGAAGGTAGAGAGCTGAGATAGAGAGTGGGCTTCTCCCCTCTCCCCTCATAGCTCACACCCTAGGGGACCCTTTCCAACGTCACTGCTTACTAGTCCTCAGCACCGGCTCGCAGCTCCCTCCCGAGATCTAGTGGGAACATCGTCTGCTCTTGCCCTCTGAGAAATGCCAGCCCCTCTGTGACACTGCTAGATGTCCTCCCACTGCCAGCTCTCCCTTCTGCCTTAGGTTCTATCCGGAGCTGAGCACACTGCTACCTGGAAGAAAGACTGTATCTCCAAGTTGCCCTTATCGTGAGCCGTGGTCCAAGCTCAAGTTATTTGCCCCAGGACTTCAAGAAGAAACTGTGGGAGCCACTTTTGGCTTCAAGGGACATTCCCTTAACCCCTGGATAGTAAATACAGAACTAGACCCACCATGGGTACCTCACAAGACCCACTGAAACAGTGATGGCATGACTGTTTGCGATGACCTCTGGCCCTGGCTGCAGTAGGGTGGGACCTGAGGAGGGTGGCCCCTTGTACCTACCTGTGTTATAATGCTTGGTGCAGTATCTCAAGTCCTTCTCCTCTTTCAGGATAAACTGGGGTAGGGTTAGTCCGTCTGCCACCTGCACAGCCCCCTGCTCCTGCCACTCAAAGATGAGGTCATTCATGGTGTATCCAACTGGGATGGGATCAGAAGAAGAAGTCACCACCTGGAAGCTCTTATTTGAATCTTATTGAAGTCAGGGGTGTTTAGGGTTAGGGGTGAAGAGGCATCAGACCTTCAACGGAACTCATGAGACTATATGAGTTCATTGCTTTATTTCCTACCTGCCTCCTCCCATGGGAGGTTAAAGCTGGTTTAATTGCTTGTGTTTACGTCACAACCCTGTTATCTCTCTTGCTCCTCCCAGCATCCCACCTTAGCATCCCAGCTCTCAGTTCTGTTGTCAAGTTCAGCTGACCCTTGCTATTTTTTGCCTGTGCACCATCCTTGCAAGCACGTCCCCCCCAGCCCCTGGGAATAACTGTATGGATTGCTGTCATGGTGGGGCTATCAGTTGGGGGACAAGGTCTGAGATGGTGACTCATTTAGGCCAATCAGACTCTCTGCCCCAGAACCTTGACTCTTGAGTCAAGTGACAGCAAGTTGGGAGCTGGCTGGTGCTGACTCTCCTCGGAGGTGGTGCTCCAGGGAATGGTCTGTTAGTTCCTGTGGCCTAAATGCTCTTCCCTGGTTCTTATACTGTAGCTTCTCCTTCAAATCTGTGAGGAGTTTGAACCCCTATGCCCTTCCACTTAATTCCAGTCTTTAAATTCATCAGATTGGTTTCTGTGTTTCCAATCAAGTAAGTGAGCTACCCCATTGGTTAAAATCTTGGTTCACCTGTGATCTCCTCCATAAAGCCTTCTCTGTATCCTGTCTCCTTCCCAATCAGAAGGAAGTGCCCTTTCTGCCTTGAGGTCACAGCATTTTGCACATCTAACCACACACTTACCACTTGCTACTCTGCATTAGAATTATTTGTGTGGACAGACATCTCTCTCCCCTGCTGGAGTGAGAAACTCTGGGAGTTTAAGGACTCTGACTTATTTAAGCTATTACTTCTCTATTCCTGGTGAGCATGTTCACAGAGGACATGAAATAATGCCTCTTTGAAGAATGCTGCTGGCTCCAGAGTCAGACAGTGTAAGGAAAGTTACATTTCTAATGCACTTTCCAAGAGCAAAGCCCTTCATCTGGTATTTTGGACTGTTACAGTATGGCAACCCACTCCTGTATTCTTGCCTGGAGAATTTCCATGGACAGAGGGGCCTGGTGGGCTACAGTCCATGGGGTTGCAAAGAGCTAGACACGACTGAGCAACTAAATACATCATATAGCACAGTAATCTCCTGGGGTCCAGGGGTTAGGAGCAGGTGTGTGGAGATTTCTGCTGGTCCCATGGGTAAAGGAGATCTGATTTTTTTTTTTTAATAGAGGCCTCATGCAAGGGACTCACAGCTTTCCAGTTGCATAATGCACGTCTGGACATCCATGGGGAAATTCTTCAAGTCCATGGGGCAGGCCAATGTCAGGGTGATTCTGGGAAGAGAAAGCAGTGGAATGATGCTGGATCCACAGACCAGGGAAGCTGTGGCTCCATGCTAGTTACTACCAGCAAATTAGTTATCTAGGAGAGGGCGAGGAGGTCAGGGAAATAAGTGTTTATTGAAGTAATATAGGCATGTTTCCACATCAGAGAGAGAAAGGAGGTTGCCTCCAGTCACACAGAGTCAGTGGAACTTCTGGGCTTCTTTGGTGTCTGTCTGGCTTCTAGAAACCTGCCTTTAGCAAGTTGCCTGAGGCCTGGAGGCCCGCATCCTTACTCTTCTGCAGAGCTCTTGGGTATGGACAGAGCCTGACTTTTAAACTGAGCACTACCAGGCCTTAGGCATCCCCAGGTGCATCTGGAGCAGGTGTGTAGGTGGCTCTTGGCTCCTCCCTTCACACACTCATCAAAGGTGATTTCCAAGAGGCCCCCTGCCTGCTCAGTGTCCAAACACAGCTGATTCCCATCTGCGGGCTCCTGTTGGGCTCAGCTGGGAAGTGGTGGTTGCCCCAGGCTTTTGGGGCTAGCTGTTGATTTTGGGTTGTTCAACCCTGGCAGAGGCTGCAGTCTCAAGCATAGGGAGTCCCCTTAGCAGAATCCAAGGTCTGCAGCTCAGCTGAGATGCAAGGCTTCAACTTGAAGGGCTCTGCCAACTCCCGAGCCCCTGCTGCAGGGAATGGAGAAGAAAGACCAGTGGAGGCCAAACAGACATCAGTCTGCAGGCCAACTCCCGCATTTGACAGGTGAGAAAACCGGGGTGCAGGGGAGGCTAGGGAGGGGCACATGTCAGTTCACACAGCAAGCTGATGGCTCAGCCAGGATTCAAAACTGTTGCTCCTGGCCTTTGGATTTTGAACTCATGTATTTGCTGACGGGCTTTCTAGCACTGCTGTCCTGAAAAGCCAACCTCAATGCCCAAAGACCCCTAACTGGTGGTCATGTGGGGCTTAGCTGCTGGCACCTTGGCCCCACATGGTGAGGCACACAGCCCTGGGTGAACGCCCCCCTCCAGCTTTTACCCATGCGTGTGGATGTGGGCCCTTTAAGCACAAGGCAGAACTGATGGAGGGAAAGAAGAGGGAAAAGAGGGAGTGGGAGGAGAAGGGGGAAGGGAAAGGGCACGCAGTTGAATTTCTGCAGATAAAAGCTCTAAAGTGGGGCAACTGTCACACTGGGTTAATTTCCTGAAGTTGAATGACCTTGGAACATCACTTTCTGCTGATTTGTCCTTCTGTCATGCTGCACTGGGGCTTAGCTTCCCGGAGATGTGAAACTAGCCTGGCTGCAGCAAATCCCTAGCCAGCAGGGCCTTGGTGGCCTTCATGAGCCTGTCACTCTTCCAGTCTGGATGTGTATGGGGTGGGGTGGGCAGCAAGTGAGCAAGGCCATGCTGGCCCCTGATTCCTCCCAGTCTGCCCTCCTGCAGTGCCTCCTTTCCCTCCGAGGTCCTTGAGCCCCCTCCCCTCCTACCCTGACTGCTCTCTGGAGACTTTGAGTCAAGTCACACTTGGGGATTAGGACCTGTGTGGCCTCTCCTATGGGCCAGAACACTTAAAGCTCGTCTCCTAATAGAATTAAAAAGATATATTCCCTTGAGGAACTGGTGGGGACGGGGAGGCATTCAGGACCAGTGCTCCTTTAAGTTCTTTGAAATAGAAAGATGTTCATCCAATATTTGAGTGCCTGTTGAATGTTTTTCTAGGCTCAGAGTGGACATTAGATCCACACTAACATAGTAGAATCTAGATTCTGCTACTAAATAGTTGTGGGAACTCTGGCAAGTTGCTGAAACTTTCAGATCCTCACATGTCTAATCTGCAAAATAAGTATAACAAAACCTGCTTCATAGAGTTGTTGGGAGGATTAGAAATCATACATAGAAAGTCCCAGCCTAGTGGGTAAATTCTCAGGGAATGATGCATAGTAAGAATATTACATGGACATTGGTTCTTCCCTCCATGCCTTGGAGACTGGAAATCAGGTGGGATGGGGGTGCAGAGTGTGGCAGAAAATTCTGAAGGTTTGACCCTCAAACCTTCAGGTATCTGTAGGATACCTCCCAACCTGGAAAGAGAGTCCCAGGTTTTTAAAGTCAATACAAGGAATAGAGGGTAGAAAGTCTTTATAATCAGGACGGAGCATCCCTGGTTTATACCTGTGAGCAGCACTGTCCACCTGGCAGGCCGTTTATGTTGAAGTTGCTGTGGTTTTTTTTAGACTTCGTGCCTTTACTCCTGCTATTTTTTAAAAATTATGTAAAAAATTACATTAAAAAAATGTATGAGATCTACCCTCTTAATACATGTTTTAGTGTTCAGTCCAGTATTGCTGTATACAGGCACACTGATATACAGCAACTCTTGGAACTTATTTATCTTGAGTAACCAAACTTTCCTGGGGTGGGCATCGACTTTGAATACTCTTTTCCCATCTTGTTTTATTGAAATGCTGGTGAAGCTTGGGGGTCTCGCTTTAACCCTCCCTCTCTAGGCTGCTTCCTTGGTGCCCCCCTGGTTATAATGAACCACGGACTTCTAGAAGCTCCCATGGTGTTTGATTCTTTCTTGCTGAGTGTAAGCGGCAGGGCAGGCTCTGCCTATTCTGCAAAGGCATTGGGTTGTCAGGGCCCGCTCACCTCTGCTCGGCCCTCCTCTTGGTGTCTGCTCCCAGAAGACATGTTCTGAGGATGCAGGGGGTGATGAGCCTGACAGAACCCACCTGATACTGTAGAGGACATTTCCGTTCCGGGAGATCCTCAGCAGTTTGTTGTCCGTGGTGATCTCATGGAAATGGGCCCCCTTCTCATTGGCGAAGAACAGGTCAGGCTTCCAGATGGAGTCCAACATGGATGGGTCCAAGTCCAGAGAGTCATCGGGGTATTCATTGTAGGCCAGCCGGGGGTCATTCCACTGCTGCCGCAGGAAGATGTTGACCCTGTAGTCCTACAGCCGGGAGATAAGGAGGCGGACTCAGAGTTAGGCCCTGGATTGTCACATGGTGGAGGGCCTGGGTGCTTCCGGTCAATGCTCCCCAAAGCCCATTCTGGAGGGTGTTATCAGAGGGCAGCTGCATCTCATGTGGGGGTGAGGCGTCAAGTCTGTGCATCAGGCAAAAATCAGGGGAGTCATAATTATCCCGGAAAATTCTCTGGATGCCCTATTAAGTATATTCAACTCTGAACTGATATTATTTAGATATTTTTCTTTTGAAAAACTAAAAAAAAAAAAAAAAGGGAAATCCATACTAACCTTAACCTGTTTTCGTCCTGTTAACATTTTGTCATGTTTGCATCAGTTTTTGTTATATAAGAGAAATAATACATCACAGATAAAGTTAAAGTCCCCCTTTGATTATCAACCCCATCAGTGCAGTAATTCTCATGACCACTAAGCTTTGAGAGTCACTATTCTAGACAGATTGAAAGAACAGAAAGACTAAAAGCTAATGCCTGAGTAGTCACACTATTTTGCCCAATTCCCAAGAAGTGAAGAAAGATTGGGGGGAGGAATTTTATAGTGTTCTGCTGGTCTTAGAATTCATACCACTGTGTTTTAGTACCCACCTTCCATTACCTTCTATAACATGTGTCGATTTGTTTGTTTGGGGAGGAGTAATAGATGACACACCTTACTGAGTTTTAAACCCAGTGCTAGTTAAATGCTCTCTGATGGGACTGTAGTGTAGTTACTCTGCTGAAAAAAAGGCTACAATCAAACCAAGTAGGGAAATGTTTGATTAAACCAAATATAACAGATTTCTTTATTGCAGGACTTCTCAGAGACCTTAATATACTAAGGAGTTGTATATAGACTATTCAGAATAGTAGGGAATAGACTATTCAGTATTTCCCTGGTTCGTTTTGGCCATAGAACTCTTATGTTGTGCATGCTACTTGTCTTCTACAGAATGTACGTTAGAAACTGCTGTTTTAGTCAAAACTACCCACTTCTCCATCTTTATTTTTCTCCAGATGGGGAAACTGAAATCAAAAAAGAATTGAGACTGGCCAGTGTCTCTCTGAAAAGGCAAGGCAGAGCCCATTTTGGAGCCTGGGTGCCTTGACTACTAGCTGAGGATTTGTTTGTTGGATCCTAGAGGAACTTAAAGAATCCATTTAGTTTGTATTCACATCCTGAGAAGCAATTCATGGCATGGATAGGTCTCCATGGTGAGAAATTCAGTAATGAAGTTAAGAAATGTTTCCATTAAGAAAAGTTATAAATTTTGTTAGACAGGCATTGTAAACTTGCAGCCCATGAATATTCCGCCACAAGTAGAAATTAGGGTATATTTGTGTTGTCCTATGAAGAAGTGTCTAGCTCTCTCTATTGGATTCCCAAGAGGGTTTATAGTTCCCTAGAATATTATAACCTCAGTTCAAGTCCAACGTTAAATGTTCTCCTTCAAGTAATAATCTCTTGCTAAGCACTCATGAGCACCTGCTATTGCTTTTTCTCTGAAGGTGCAGGATAAGGGAGGTTATGCTCTGTTTTCCTTTGGGGGGGCTGCCTCTAAATCCTAATCACTCTTGGTCTGTCATCAGCACCAACGAACTGAAGCAAACAGCCCTTCTCCCCGTCCTCACCTTCACTCCGCCACTTCCCCCTCAGCTCATGCCTCATTCTGTACGTCTATAGAAATATCAACAGCTTCATAAAATGTTCCAAGGTATTTTATAGGATTGTTCTATAATTTAATTGAAGCCTCTCCCTCCAGGCCCATAGAAAATGGCATTTTGTCTCATAATTTCATATCTTATAAGTCCCAGGGTGGAAGGAAAACTTCAGACCAGACTGGAAGTTGATGCTTTGTTTTTCCTACTGACGGTAATAGATAGCTCCCAATCTGGTTCCATCTGATCAGGGATTAGAAATGGCCTCTTTTTGTCCTGTGGATTTTACATGAAGTGTGTATGTGTGTGCATGCATGTGTGTGTGTGACAGAGAGAGATGAGACACTGGGCAAGTCATGTCAGAGTACACAGACTATGAATGGTTGGACAGAAAAAGCCTTCAAGTCCCCAAACCCCAGCTGCACTTCTGATGTTCTTGCCAGTGACATGTCAAATGGTTTATGTGGCTGGAAGGAGGAAAATAAAGTGGCATTTAAAATGGCCTGTTAAGCACCAGGCACTGTTCTAGATACTGTCACATACATTCAATCCTTACAAAACCCCTGCAAGCTAGATGTTCAGATTCTCACAGTGAGTTTAAGGAAACTGAGGTTTGGAAAGGTTGAGAGGCTTGCCCAAGGCCCATAGCTAGCAAGCAGCAGAAAGTGTGAAAGTGAACGTGTTAGTTGCTCAGTGATGTCTGACTGCAACCCCATGGACTGCAGCCCGCCAGGCTCCTCTGTCCATGGGGTTCTCCAGGCAAGAATACTGGAGTGGGTAGCCATGCCCTTCTCCAGGGAATCTTCCCAACCCAGGGGTCAAACCCACGTCTCCTGCATTGAAGGCAGATTTTTTTTTTTTTTACTGTCTGAGTCACCGGCGAAGCCTAGTTAGCGGCAAAGCTGGAGTCTGAATCCACATCAGTCTAACCTCCTAGTGAGAACTTGTTGATTATGTCCCCTGGCAGTGGATGGCCAGTTCTTTGCTGGAGACTGTTTTCTCTCATCCCTACAGCCTGCTTAGCCTAAGCCTTATCTCTTGTAGGGGCCTTAATGCCCACAGACTTTCCTAATGTCTTCCTTTTCTGATCTTCTGGTAAAACCAAATCACCAGAAATGTTTAATTTAGCACTTCCTCCCTGTGTCTTATCTCCTTAACTTGATGGCAAACAAGTAGAGATAACAGACCTGACCTTGTAATTCTCTTGTACTATCCTACCTACCCACCCTGTCTGTGTACCTGGCGGGGAAGGAGAAGGAACATAGCTAGAAAAAGTTGGAGTATGAAGAGCTTTCCACATTTTATGGCTGGAGAGACTGAGACTCTTTTCTAAGGTCACACAACAGTTCACAGAAGACCTGGGATTAGAACCTGGATTTACTTCTCTGGGCCCTGCTGTTAGAAGGAGTTAGGAGGGGATTTCCTGACAGTCCAGTGGTTTAGATTTCACACTCTTACTACCGTGGCCTGGGTTCAATCCCTGGTTGAGAAACTAAGATCTCTCAAGCTGTGTGATACAGCCACTCACAAAAGAAGTTAGGCTACGTGGTCTCTAAGTGAGTGAGTGAGTGAAGGTCAGTCAGTCATGTCTGAGTCTTCGTGACCCCATGGACTGTAGCCCACCAGGCTCCTCTGTCTATGGATTTCTTCAGGCAAGAATACAGGAGTGGGTTGCCATTGCCTCCTCCAGGGGATCTTCCTGACCCAAGAAACAAACCCAGGTCTCCTGCATTGTAGGCAGAGTCTTTACCCTCTGAGCCATTAGAGGAGCTCCTAGATGGTCTCCAAGAACCCTTCCAAATGTCATGGGTAATGATTATTACTTTTATTTTTTCCGGTGACATTTAACTGAGTGTCTAAGTGCCAGGCACTGTTCTAGTAACTTGAAAATTCATTGAGAACAAGAAAGACATGTGTATGGTGTCCCAGAGCCTATCGTGTGGTGCTTACACCACACAGAGACAGGGCTCTGCTGAGGCTTAAAACAGGTCACTGGGAGATACGGAGTTCATGCTCTCCATCTAGGTTTGGATGTGGGGGTCAGGGAAGGTGCCGGGAAGATGTGATATTTAAAGTGAGACCAAGTATGGCAGAGTCGAAAAGGAAAAGTGTTTAGGGCAGTTGGAACTGCCCCCGTGATGGCCTGGAAGCAAAACGAGAGCACATGCCTTGGAAAGAACAGCAAGTGAATGAATCAGGGTAGGAGTGGGAGGAGGCATGCAGTGAGTGGAGTCTTCAGAGAATTCTAAGTAGGGAAGGACATTATTATAGTTGCATTTTATTACTGATATTTAAAAATACTTTAGTTTTCTTATTACAGAGGTAATGCATGTTGATTATAAAAAATATAAACATACATTACCTAAAAGAAGAAAAACAAAATAAAAACTGTAGGGTTTTATTATGAAATGCTGCGTAAGTAGAGAGGGTAAGAGATGTGGAGACTGTCTGACACCCATGTGCAATTCATCTCCTCCCAGTGGCCTGGCTCCTCCCCTCTGCATCAATTGATTTTCTCGTCCCTGGTTGGTAAACAGCAGTGGGAAATGCCATTCAGAAGTGATCAATGTAATTGTTGTAATCGACTGAGAGCTAAATGCTGTCTCGCTTACTTGACCGTACATTCACGTTGGTTGGTATTCAACATGCTGGGCGTCCATGTTCAGGTTCATGGGCAGGAGGAGCAGCATTGGAGTTCTCCACCCGAGAATCTCAGGTCCTGCCTCCTGTAGTTGGCTTCTAGTCCTCAGACCCTCAAGGTGGCCCATCTTCCAAGTCCAAGAGGGAGGGGCTGCCAGAGCTCTGGCTCAGCAGGCTCCAGCATCCACTCTCCAGTCTCGCCTCTGAGATTCCCTGATGGCCTGATTTCTGGAAACTGGGCAGCTTGCATGCTTGTGAGACCAAGGCAGAGCATTAACTCGTTCATTTATCTGTCTGTCATTCAGCAAACTTTTATTGAAGGCTTCCTGTGTGCCACCCCTCTCCCCACCCCTGTTATGTCTAGTTTCACACTCTAACCTCTCCCAGTAACTTCCTCTAAAATTGTAAATTGTGATGAAATAGGAAGCTTGAGGTGCTTTAGTGGGAAAGTGCTAAAAACTTGGTGAGAGTGTTCGTGGGAAGGGGACATGGAGGGCAAGATATGTGCCCACTGCAATCAGAACTCAGAGACATTACCCAAGAGGAGAATGAAGAACCAGATTCTTATGTCTTCCTGCTCTCAAATGAATGTCTCTTCTCTAAATGAGATGCAACTCAGTAAACACTTATGAGGCCCAGTAGGAAAACAATGAGCATGAAGGCTTCCACCCTCATGGAGCTCAGATTACCTAGCCAGCCAGGAAAGGAATGCGCACAAATCTAATGTACAAAACTGAATGTGATAACGGTCAGAAAAGGTCCTATTAGATATTGCTGCTATTAGATGAGCAGCTGTTAGGTATTGCTTTTAGTTTAAAAGATTACTTCCAGGTGAATCTGGAAGTGATTTTTGGGGAGAAGGTAGCATTTGCAATGGCCCCTATCAGGTTGTTCTATCCTCCTGAAGTTAGCAACTCTAGATCTGATATTGTTCTGAAAAAAGAGTAATACTTGATTTCTTCTGGAAAGGAGGCCAGTAAGGTATGAGGAAGAAGGACAGGGGTGAGGAGTACAGACGCAGAGCAGGACCCGATGTGAGGGACCGAGGGCTGCAGTCTTGATGTATATAGGATTATGGTTTGTAGAGTTGGAGTGTCAGAGGAATTTCATGTGGAAGGAATAGCATAAGCAAAGGTGTGTAGGCAGGGGCATTTACACAATTCAGTTTAGCTCAACCATCAGCTGCATAAGTAACAAAATGTCTCTCTTATTGAGGACCTACTATGTACCAGGCATTTTGCTATGCATGCCACAAATTGCATCTCACTTTATCTTTAAGAAAATCCTATCATTATAGGTATTTTCACCTTAATTTTATAGATGAAGGCTCATTAAGATTAAGTATTTAGTCCAAATTCACATAGTAAATACTGAGGTTGAAATCTGGTTTGTCTGATTATATAAAGCACGGTCTCTCAATCACTCTGCTGTGTTGAGGCTGTAGAATGGATTGATTTGAGACTGTGGGTATCCTTAACTATGAAACAAAAGTATTTGGATCTTATTCTGTAGCCAGTTGGGTACTACTGAAGTTTTAAGCAGCGGAGCAAGAGCACAGTGTGACTTCAGAAAGATCAGTGTGGCAGGCATGACCATGAAGTGTTGAGGTGAGAGAAAGCAGGTCCGGGGAGACCTGCTTTGAGGCCATTGTGACAGTTCAGTGAAAGAGAAGGAGGAGCTAAACTAAGATAGAAGGGATGGAGAGTGGGACACAGGAGAGAATTATTGCTCTCTGTCATCACTGTCATCTTCTTCCTCAAATATTACATGTAGACTTCTGTCTCAACTCCTTCATTTTACAGATGGCCCAGAGAGGTAAAGAGACTTTTCCTGGGCCACACAGCAATCCAGCGTGAGACTTTCATACAGAAATCTTGCCCTACTCCATTGCTTTTCCTAACCACTTGTAGAACTTTGAGGGCAGGAGGAGGAGAACCAAGGTGAATCTGCCATCAGGCAGGCTCTGCTCTCTTAGAGAAACTCTGAGACACTCTGACTGGGTTTGGGATAAGATGCCTGAGAACTGGACCTGTCTGCTAAGAGCTGGGGAGCAGGGGCAGTGAGAGGAAAGGGTCCAGGCTTGATTCTGAGCTGCTGCTGATTTTCAAGCTTTCCAGACCTCCGAGATGCACTGTGGCACTGGAGTCATAGATGTTGCCCCAAAGGTGAGGAGGGTCAGCCCCAGTCTCTTCACAGTCCTGCGAGAGTGTGGTGCTGACTCACCAGCATGTGCAGAGTTTACTGAGTCCTGACTGAGTGCCAGGCACAGTGCTAAGTGCTTGAATGAACCCTCTCCCCAAATTCTCACAAGGACACTGTTTTATGGATAAATTGAGCCTGGGAATTCTTAAAGCTTTGTCTAAAATTAGTGACGGATTTCTCTGGTAGCTCAGTGGTAAAGAATCTGCCTGCCAATGCAGGAGATGTGAGTTCGATCCCTGGTTGGGAAGATTCCCTGGAGAAGAAAATGGCAACCCACTCCAGTATTCTTGCCTGGGAAATCTCATGGACAAAGGAGCCTGGCAGGCTACAGTCCTTGGGGTCGCAAAAGAGTCGGACAAGACTGAGTGACTAAACAACAAATGAAGGCACGTAGAGGTTAAAGTGCTTTTCCTGACATTCACACAGGTAATAAGTGGCAAAGCTGAAATTTGAACCCAGGATGTTAATGCCAGAGCCCGAGCATTTAGCCACTAGACCATACCACCCAGGATCTCCCAGTTTTGTCCAGAGCCACAGTTTTGTGATACCTCAGTGCCATCAGCGACTGCCTCTGGCTGTTGTTATGTACCTGTGGGTTTGTGGAGACCCACAATTAGCAGAAAGTATTGAAAAAGGGCATGGTCTAAACACTTCTGCCCCAGGTCCAGCAGGCTAATACTCCTACCTTGTTCCTGGTCTGCCCCTTGGGTCCGACCCTTTGTCTGCTCTACGCTCAGGTTCAGAGCTGGCAGAGCCCCTATACCTGACATTGCCTCTTGGGCCCCAGGTGCCTACTCCTCCCTCTCCTAAGTCATTATCCTGCCTGGAGAATCTCGTCTGGATCACACACAATCAGGACTGCATTTGTTGTGAGGAGCTGTAGGTGGTTTGGACCAGTGGAGCGGAGCCTCTTCGTCTGTCTTTAGGGGATCACTAAAGCCCAGCAGGAGTTTAATAATTACATAAAAATGCTAATGGCAGCTACTTTTATTGGGTGTCTAACATTTACTAGAACTTTATATGTGTTGTGTTTCTAAACTTTTTATCTACCTAGAACACTGGATATTATTATACTCATTTCACAGGGGAGGAAACTGGAATTCAGAGAGGTTAAACAGAGGTTAAGTGTCTTGCCTAGAGTCCCATAGCTTATAGGTGCTAGAGCAGGAATACAAATCCAGGAATGTCTGGCTCCCAATTTCATATTCTCTTGACAATTACATGCTGCCTCTCTATTTTCTTTTTTTATCTTTGAAACCAAGTTCCTAGATAGGGAGGTGAAAGAAGCATAGTAGACATACTGTACTTGGACCTCACTGAGCTCCTGTGACAGGTTGGCTCATATATATCCTCATAGTCAGTATCAGGTGGAGAACTTTGGATTGTAATACAAGCTGAGATGGATTCGTAACTGGTTGCCACAGGATGCAAATTGAAGGGTGACTAAGATGGATTCGTAACTGGTTGCCAAAGGATGCAAATTGAAGGGTGACTAGTCACTTGAAAAGAGGAAAGAGGACAATATCGCAGTTGTTCAGTCGCGAAGTTGTGTCGGACTCTTTGTGACCCCATGGATGCCAGCACACCAGGCTCCTTTGTCCATGGCATTTCCCAGGCAAGAATATTGTAGTGGGTTTCCATTTCCTTTTCCAAGAAATCTTCCTGACCCAGGAATTGAACCCATGTCTCCTGCATTATCAGGCAGTTTCTTTACCACTGAGCCACCAGGGAAGCCCAATATTGGCAGTACAGGGCATAAAAGTGAGCTGTGCCACTAGAAAACTTGGAAATATAGGAAATAAAGTTGATCTCTGAGAGTTAAACTAACAGCAGAGATGAACACACAGCAGAGAACTTCGGCAAGGCTCAGCACCAATCACGATGACCCATGTGTAATCTCAGTGATTTATAACAGGCCTCTGCTAGTAATTTAATCAGTGGAACCCTAATTTATTGTATCATGTCTTGTTTAGAGAACTATTATATGAACATATTGAAGACATTCATTCAGTGGCACAAGAAAGGATAGTTTGAGGATCAGGGATTTGGTGATTGGTAAATTAGCATCATCTGGAGGGTGGGGTCACCCTGTTTGGGGGAACACCAATTTTTTCATCACTAAAAAGTTGTTGTTTTTTTTTAAAGAAATATTTATTTGTTTATTTGGCTGCGTCAGGTGTTAGTAGTGGAATCTTTTGTTACAGTGCACGGGCTTCTCTCTAGTTGTGGCATGTGGGCTCAGTAGTAGTGGTATGCAGGCTTAGTTGTCCCAAGGCATGTGGGATCTCAGCTCCCTGACCAGGGATCAAACCCATGTCCCCTGCATTGAAAGGCAGGTTCTTAACCACTGGATCACCAGGGAAGTCCCTGAAAAGAGAGTTTCTATGTGGTGAGACACGAATGGCATCTTAGACCTGTCTCTGGCCCAGATCGATGAAATTTCCTCAAAACCTTCTTTTCCTCCAGTTCGGTATGTCAAAAGCAACTTTTGATGTGCTTTCTTGGTCCTGGGAGAGGGGTAAGAGAGTGCTTTCATGGAGGACACGAGCATGCTGTTATTGGCTTTCATGGAGGACACGAGCATGCTGTTATTGGCTTTCATGGAGGACACGCGCATGCTGTTATAGGAATGGGAAGTCCCATAGTAAGTTAAAATGACTTGGTGGTCTTATTTACCACTTCAGTCTTCCATGGGTTTGGTTGTCATTTATCAGCCTTCCTGAATCTGACCTGATGGAGTGCCGACCTGTGCTGCTGTGAAGTCAAGACTGTGGCGCCTCCCTTGGTGGAGTCTTGGAGACAGCCATCCAGCAGACCATACCAAGACTAGCTATAACCTGTTTTCTGCCTTGAACAGACTCTAAAAGCAAATGGGAGGCCTCTCCTCTTGGCTTCCTCTCAGGCTTCAGTTTACCAAGGTTTTGTGGAGTGTTGAGCTGTGTCTAAATGGATGACATTTACTAGACTTTTTCTTGGATTTCCTGGACTCCAGAGTGTAAGTGACCTAGTCTTGGCTGTGTAGACAGACTGAAAGTGTGATGGAAAAAGCAACAAACAAGAATCTTATCCACAATGCCAACCAACCTCACACAATATTCAGAACTGGCCTGACAAGAAATGTGTGACTTGTGTGTATATATGTAGAAGTTATACATACATATATATATATTTATATGTGAGGGTGAGGGTTTGATCCCTGGGTCAGGAAGATCCCCTGGAGGAGGAAATGGCATTTAAATACAGCATTTCTAATCAGTGGAGAAATAACAGCTACTAAGAATAATGCTGGAAAATTATCTAATCAGAGAAAAACAGAGTTTTAAACCATCATCAACTACTTTAGAGCAAACTAAACTCCAAACGGGTTATGGAGGTACATATAAAAGAGGGAACTTATAATGTGATTCAAATTGTGCACATGCTCAGTTGCTCAGTTGTGTCCAACTCTGTGACCCCGTGGACTGTAGCCCACTAGGCTCCTCTGTCCGTGGGATTCTTCAGGCAAGAATACTGGAGTGGTTGCCATTCACTTCTCCAGGGACTGATCTTCCCAACCCAGGGATCGAACCTGTGTCTCCTGTGTCTCCTGCATTGGCAGGTGGATTCTTTACCACTGAGCCAACTGGGAAGCCCTTATTCAAATTGCCCACTATGTAAAAACAGGCAAACAAAAAAGCAAAGATACTCAAATTCACTAAGAATCTAGAGTGAAAATTAAAAATGACAATGAAATACCATTAAATCTCATTTGGTAAAATTTAAAAGCTTGGTGATATCTTGAGTTGGCAAGGATAAAAACACTGTTGTGGGGACAGTCAATTATTGAAGCTTCTTTGGAAGTGATTTGGGCAATAATATTTGTCACAATAGTGCTGAGGTCCTTTGATAGGACCTTTGATAAAAGTCCTTGATAAATAGGTCCTTTGATAAAGTAATTCCACTTCAGTGATATATCCTAAGGAAACATGCAAATAGTCATGTCTAAGACTGTTCACTGTGACACTTGTTTGTAGTAGTGAAAGCTTCATAAGTTTAGAGAAGAATGGTTAAATACCATGGAATGATGTTATGTCCAGACTGTGGAATTTTATAGGTAGGCCGTAAGTCTGAAATACTGATTAAAATCATTTTGTCATGTGTTGAATGTAATAATAATGAACCATTGTAATGTTTCTAAATTTGAGGGTGTGTAGAGCATTAAGAATGAGGTACACCTATAGGTGGGCTTCCCAGGTGGCGCTAGTGGGAAGAACTCTCCTGCCAATGCAGGAGACATAAGATATGTGAGTTTGCTCAATTATGTCTGACTATTTGCATCCCCATGAACTATAGCCCACAGGACTCCTCTGTCCATGGGATTCTCCAGGCAAGAATACTGGAGTAAGTTGCCATTTTTCCTCCAGGGGATCTTTCTAACCTGGGGATAGAACACAGGTCTCCTGCATTACAGGTGGATTCTTTACCACTGCACCATATGGTTCTCTTCAGTGTTCATTGCAGCAGTATTTGCAATAGGCAGAACATGGAAAGAACCTGAATGTCCATTGGCAGATGAATGGATAAAGATGTGGTACATATAGACAATGGACTATTACTCAGCCATAAAAAGGAATGGAATTTGGTCATTTGTAGTGGTCTGGATGAGCCTAGAATCTGTCACACAGAATGAAGTAAGTCAGAAAGAGAAAAACTAATATTGTATATTAACATATATATATGGAATCTAGAAAAATAGTACTGATGAACCTACTTGCAGGGCAGGGACAGAGACTCAGACGTACAGAATGGACTTGTAAACAAGGCAGGGAAAGGAGAGGGTGGGACAAATTGAGAGAGTAGTATTGACATGTGTACACTACCATGTGTAAAGCAGACAGCTAATGGGAGGCTGCTGGATAGCTCAGCTCTTTGTTCCATGATGACCTATGGGGTGGAATGGGTCGGGGGTGAGAGGGAGACTCAAGAGGGAGGGAATACATGTATGCATGGTATACAGAAGAACCTAACACAACATTGTAAAGCAACTATATACTTCAAAAAAAAAAGAGATGTGGGGGAAAAAAAGATTCAGCTTAAGAATGAACTGTGGTATGTACCCGCTGCTAAAAAACGATGCTTTGAAGCCCACTAACCCAGAGTATGGAGGGGCACGGTCCCAGGGCACTCCTCTCTGAGCATTCCTCCGGGCCTGGGTTCATTTCTTGGCCTTTTGGCTCAAGATGGAAATTGATATGTTGGCTGTACTGGGAGAGCACCCTGGAGGCAAAGAGACTGAGAACCAGGGAGAATGACTGAGGGAGCCTGGTGTGGGGAGGGAGTGAGGGGACTGGCCTCAGTTTTTGGAAGGGCTGTAAGGTGCATAGATTGGTTCTCTGTGGCCCCAGCATCAGATTGAAAGCCCTGAGCAAACGGAGATGTAAGAGGTGTCCCAAGATGAAATGGGCTGCCTTGGGAGATGCAGGGCTTCCCATCACTGGACGTGTGCAAGCTGAAACCACAATGTTTGTGGCAGAGATTCGGACAACAGATGGGGGTTCAACTGGAGAAACTTCAAGGTTAATTCTCTCCCCAAATATTGACTGAGCTCCTCTGGTTCAGGCAACGTGTTGGATACTGGAAATATAGGGATGATTGAGAGAGACAGGGTCCCCACTCTCAATAAGAAAGCAAACAAAATCACAAACTAACAAGCAAACTGTTACTTTTTAGATATAACTCTGAAGATAATAGGACATGAAGCGACAGTGACTCGAATGGGGGACATTTTTAGATAGGGAGTTGGGAAGGACCTCTGAAAAGATAGCTGAGACCTGAAAGATGAGAGTCATTCATGCAAATATTTTTCTGGACAGAAGGAGCAGAATGTAGTAAAAGGATTAAGAAGCTGTTGTAGAATTTGAAGCAGAGTGCAGTGATCTGATTTAGGGTTTAAAAGGCTCCTACTTGGTGCTATGGGAAGTGGTGAGGATGGGAGGAAGGGAGGCAGGGAGGCCAGTTAAGAGGCCATTTTAGTCAAGCAAGAGAGAGATGGTGCCAAGCTAAACTAGAGTTGACAGCAGCGGAGTTGGAAAGAAGTAGATGGACTTAAGTTTTATCTTATATGATTCAAAATCAATTCATTCAGTCAACTGATCCCAATTCAATTCAGTCAGTTGATTCAATTTAGTCAATCGATCCCAGAAGCAGGCTGGCATTGAGAAGTGACTGCGTCCTAAACAATGTGTTAACTTTTATGGTTAGACATGAGGACATTTAATCTCCTTACATGGAAGCTGTTTTCATACATCTTGAATGGATGGCCAAGACCTTTTGAGATACCCGTTCTGATAGAACTGCACAAATCCTACTTGTTATCCAAATATGAGTGCAGAAGACCAGGACAAGGTCATGTCTTCCCGTGACCCTTCCTCCGTTTGGCATGGTAGCCTCTCCTCTTACCCCGTAACTAGTGAGGACGTTTATTGGCTGGAAAAGCTTGGGTGAATTAAGCCTCTCTGAGCTTCAGTTTCCTTATCTATAAAATGGGATTTTTAGGTTATATGAAATAATCTCCATAATTTGCTAACCACTGATGCCTGATTTTTAGAAAAGTGCTCAATAAATGACCAACACCACCACCACCTCACCTTTTTCCACAGCAAGCTTTGTGAAAGAATTATCTTCCCAGTGTCTTCTCATATTTTTGTCTTTTGCTTTCTTCATGTCCCTGAATTGCATTCCCTACCTTCATACATGTTTCCCTCCTCTCACATCCCATTGCCAAATCCACTGAATATGGTTCTCTTTTCTTAGTTGACTTGTCTCCTCTTTTAATGCTGTTGAACACACACACACCGGTTTTTAAACCCCCTCTCTTTGGGTTATTCCACTAAGCCCTTCTCTCCTGAAAGGTTTTAACATGGAGAGGCTCATGATCAGACTTCTACTCCAAAAAAAAAAAAAAAGAAAAGCTACTCAAAACCACACCATAGCATTTTCACAGCACCTGGCACATCGTACGTGCTCAGTAAGCATGCCCTAACTTTGCTGCTGGTTGTGACCATTCTCTGTGTTCCGGCAGTGTCCTGTGTGCACCTCTGCAATCTCACCCATCACACTGTGGTCTTGTCTCTGGTTTCCTTTCTCTAGGAAGCTCCTTAAAAGCAGGGCCCTACTGGTCACAGATGTCTGGTGTCTGTCCCCTTATGGGAGGATTACAGTCTTTTTCAGATGGGGCCACGAGGCTTTCCTTGGTGAGTGAAATGTGAGCAGAGGTGGCAGATGTCACTGCTGGTGGAAAGCGTTGACTTGCCAGTGTGCCACCGTTTCATGCCTTCTTTGCACAGCAAGTGTGAAACCATGTGTCAACGTGGAAATGCAAGGCTCAGCCACGACGTGGAGGACAGTAGTCCTGGAGAGTCCCCCACATCTGTGGCAGACTTTAGAAGAAGGATACATCAGTCTTTGTGGTTTTAAGACTCTGGGGTTTTGGGTGGTATTTGTTGGTACAGGAAAGCCTAGCCTAATGTGAGTAAAGCTGATCTATATCCCTTGAGCCTATGTAATGCTGTCTTCAGTACATTCAGTATAGGACCTTAAAAATGGAGGTAGAAACAATAAATGAATAAATAGGAAACAGAAGGGGGGAAAAACCCTTAGGCTTATGTATTGGTGACTGTGGCTGATTATTTTAGTAGTTAATAATCTGTTACATTTCCGTAGCATTCATAAAGGACTTTCATACCCATTTATTGTGTATTCCTACACTCCATTCCTAGAGCCAGGTGCCAAGGGAGAAGTGAGTCTCAGTGGTATTAGACGGTGGCAGGGCTAGAGCTCAAACACTGGGCTCTTGTTTCCTGGTTCAGGGCTCTGTCAAATTCTCCCCTAATATCTACATATGGGCTCTAGTTGGCTAGGTTGTCACCTATCACCAGGGGTCCTGGCCACAGTGAGCCTGTCTCTATGCCAGGCTAGCCCAATCCTTGGCAAGAGAGGCTGGAGCACACGTGCTTATCATGGAAATGCCGGGATTCGTGCCCAAAGGACGTCAGTAGCCACACACGCACATTCGCTCTCTCTCTCACATCTGTTGACATTGAGTTCCACTTGAATTCCAGCTGTCTGTGTGTCCCCACGTGTGCACACTGTATAGTCATACTCATACCCACATGCAGACACACATTTAAATATTCTTTCACTTATTCACATCTTTTTGTATGTACATACATTCACACATACACGCACGCAGAATTCATATTTGAGTGATGGCTCAATGATACATACTTAAATGCATGCATCTATATTCAGAAATATCCACACACAGTTACATAACTGAAAATAATACCCTTCTGTGTTTTCACTCTTAACCACTTTCACCTATTATTACATGTACATGCAGATACATTCATGTCCCCATTACACACATTCACATGTGCGATTATAACCATAGAAGTGTACCTACTTATGTTCATATCCATACGTCATCAGACACTTTTCTCTCTGAGGTTACCTGTCTATATGGGCTTTTTTGGTGGCTCAGACAGTAAAGAATCTGCCTGTAATGCAGGAGACCTGGGTTTGATCCCTGGGTCAGGAAGATCCCCTGGAGAAAGAAATGGCAACCCACTCCAGTATTCTTGCCTGGAGAATTCGGTCGACAGAGGAGCCTGGCGGGCTATAGTTCATGGTGTCGAAAAGAGTCGGACACAACTGAGGGACTAACACTACCTGTCTAACTATATTCAAACTAGTGGGCACAGGTACACAGGCCCATGTGTGCATTTGCACAAACATATGGCCCCTCAATAAACACATACATGCAGATCCTCCAATGACATACAGATGCTGCAGAGCGCACACTGATGCGCCCCCGTAGGCATGTGTGGTTGGACAAGCTGCCTGGTCCCGTTGAGGTCCTAGGTCCACATTTTTGTCTTATAGAGTGCTGGAGGTACTGCAGTAGACCAGCACCCCCCTTCCCTTTCTCCTTCCTACTTTCCTGTCCCAACTTCTACTTTCATCTTTTTGTACAGACTCAGAATCACTCCAAAGGTCGAATGAAGGTCAGCCAGCCTCAGCGCTTCCCCCATCAGGAATGGATGGAGATCCCTGTTGCTTTGCTGGCTGCCTGCCTACTCTCAGCTCTGGTGAATAAAGCTGGGCCCTGGGAGGCAGACAGTCAGGCTTGGGGACTCCAGCTGGTTATAGAGCTCCTCTGCACTCCTGCAGCTCTTAGAGAACAGACACAGCCTGGAAAGTTTCTGACATTGGGACTGTGACCATATTACCACGGACCCCGGGTACACAACCAGCTCATTGCATGGTTGGTGAGGCCGAGCCCTGGGCTGGAAGTATGGGGGCCTGGGCATGTCTGTTCAGTGAAGTTCCCTTTCAGCTCTGACTTCATTATGATGAAGAAAAAACAAGCAAGGGCTGGATAATCCCAAATATCCAGACATTAAGTGCTCATATTTGGCTCAGGAAAACATGGGGTTTGGGGTGATATCTGACTTCAATTCCTACTTCTGCCACCTATTAGCTGTGTGTCCTTATGCAAGGTACCTAACCTTTCTGAGCCTAAGTTTTCTTATCTGTAAAACTCAGCAGTGGCTACAGGACTGGAAAAGGTCAATTTTCATTTTAATCCCAAAGAAGGGCAATGTCAAAGAATGTTCAAACTACCACACAATTGCACTCATTTCACTTGCTAGCAAGATTATGCTCAAAATCCTTCCAGCTAGTCTTCAGCAATACATGAACTGAGAACTTCCAGATGTACAAGTGGATTTAGAAAAGGCAGAGGAACCAGAAATCAAATTTCCAACATTTGTTGGATTGTAGAGAAAACAAGGGAATTCCAGGAAAACATCTACTTCTGCTTTATTGATTATGCTAAAGCCTTTGATTGGATCACAACAAACTGAAAAATTCTTAAAGAGCTGTGAATACCAGACAACCTTATCTGCCTCCTGAGAAATCTGGAGAACCAGACATGAACAACAGACTGGTTCAAAATTGGGAAAGGGGTATGTCAAGGTTGTATATTGTTACCCTACTTATTTAACTTCTGTGCCGAGTACATCATGTGAACTGTTAGACTGGATGAATCCCAAGCTGGAATCAAGATTGGTGGGAGAAATATCAACAACCTCAGGTATGTAGATATGGGCTTCCCCAGTGGCTTAAATGGTAAAGAATCTACCTGCAATGCAGGAGACCTGGATTTGATCCCTGGGTCGGGAAGATCCCCTGGAGAAGGAAATGGCAACCCACTCCAGTGTTCTTCCCTGGCAGGCTATAGTACATGGGGTCACAAAGAGTCAGGCACAAGTGAGCGACTAACATTTTCAGATATGCAGATGATACCACTCTAAGGGCATAAAGTGAAGAGGAACTAAAGAGCATCTTGATGAAAGTGGAAGAGGAGAGTTAAAAAGCTGGCCTAAAACTCAAAATTCAAAAAACTAGGATCATAGCATCTGGTGCCATCACTTCATGGCAAATAGAAGGGGAAAAAGTAGAAGCAGTGACAGATTTTATTTCGCTGGGCTCCAGAATCACTGCAGATGGTGACTGTAGTCATTAAATTAAAAGATACTTGCTCCTTGGAAAGAAAACTATGGCAAACCTAGACAGCGTGTTACAAAGCAGAGATATCGCTTTGCCAACAAAGGTCCATATAGTCAAAAAGCTATAATTTTTCCAGTACTCATATATGGGTGTGATAGTTGAACCATAAAGAAGGCTGAGTGCCAAAGAATCGATGCTTCTGAGTTGTTGTGCTGGAGAAGACTCTGGAGAGTCCCTTGGACTGCAAGAAGATCAAACCAGTCAATCTTAAGGAAATCAACCCTTAATATTTATTGAAAGGATTGATTACTGAAGCTCTAATACTTTGGCCACCTGATGTGAAGAGCTGACCCATTGGAAAAGACCCTAATGCTGGGAAAGATTGAGGGCAGGAGGAAAAGGGGGCAGCAGAATATCAGATGGTTAGATAGCATCACCAACTCAGTGGACATGAATTTGAGCAAACTCCAGGAGATAGTGGAGGACAGAGTAGCCTGGTGTGCTACAGACTATGAGATCACAGAATTGGACATGACTTAGCGACTAAACAACAACAACAAAAATGGAGATAACATGTCCTGCCTCATGGGGGGTGTTGTGAGATTTAAATAAGATGATACACATGGAAGTGCTCTGCATAATGCCTGACACACAGTAGCATTTAATGTGTGGTTGTTGCCCTTTTTAGTGTTCCATATTAATACAAGTCTATAGTCTTGCTTTTGAATGCAATCTTGTTTTCTAAGCATATTCTGAGTGACAAGGAAAGAGGCTTGAATGGGAAAGTGACCCAGAGGGTTTGGTTGGTGGGATCTAGGGGAGAAAGAAGCTGCAGGGGAGTGGTGCTCTTGGCCATTGCAAGGAGGCCTGGACCTGGGTTTCCGTCGCACCCAGTGTATGCTGTGTGACCTTGCTCAAACTTTGTCACCACTCTAGACAGTGGATTCCCTTTTGGTAAAATAAAGACTGACTTAATTTCTTAGCAGTTTTTCTACCTCTGAGATTTTAGGTTTTCTCCTGAATTATCTGCAATGTAAATTAAACACATTGATAATTAAGAACCCCGTGGGGGGGAAAAAATCACAGTATTATTGAATGTGGAAGCCAGAAAATGACAACTCTACTTTGGATTAACTTTAGTTAATAAAGAGAAAACTGTGTCAGCTGTGGCCCATTCCCAAAGAAGCACCTTATTGCCAGCCCTTCATGTTCTGTCTATACATTATTTATCTCTGCTCCAGGCAGCCACCTCTCTGGGCTCCTCCCCTCATTGGTTACCTCCATTTTCAGTACTATTTTCTCCTGAGCCATGCTGAGCCTGGCATGATTTGAGGTTGGGTTTCCACTTTGGATAACACTTAGGTTGTTGCTTAAGTGTCTTTGTGGGCCTGAGGTCCCTCAGTTTCCCATGTCTGTACTCTTCAGTCATTTTGCCTTTTTGCATGTCTTTTTCTTGGGGATGGTTTCCTGGCAGTTATGAGAATTGGACCCTAATTCCTGCTCGGTCACTAACTAGTTCTGGGATGGGGATGTCTCCAAATCTCCATTCCCTCAGCCATACACTGGGGAGCATTGTTTCTGCCAAGTCTGCTTTATAGAGTGTTTTCAGAGCAAGTATTTGGTGAAGGACTGAAGTGAGAGAATGAATGTGAAAGCTGTTGAAAATTAGGAGTGGCATCTGAAAATAATAACTACCATTCATTGTGTGCGTACTTTGTGTCTGACCCTGTGCTCAGCACTTCCATGCCTTATCTCCTGATCCTCACAACAGTCCCAGGTGGGTGCTCTTGGTCCCCTGCTCTGCAAAGGAGGAGGCTGACTTAGGCTACCTCATGCATGGCCACAGAGCTGAGTCTCAGATTTCGTCTGGGCATGGAAGTCTATGTCCTAATTGCTATACTGTCTCTGTAGAAAGCATATGTAGCAGGAATAAAGTCTGAAGAGGTAGACAGGATATACTGGAGAAGGGAAAACTAAGGCTCGGAGAAGTCAAGGAATTGCTCAGGATCACACAACTAATCTGGGGTGACTTTGGGGCTTCAGTGCCCAGAGCCCCCATCATTGCCCCCATCATTCTCATCATCATCATTGGAAACATTAAGAGCACTTACAAAGCATTTACTCTGAGAAATGCTTTCCTGCTTATAATTTCCATCCATAATAACTTCAGGAAGCAAAAAAATTAACTTGGTGAAGTAGTATGAAATTAATCACCCCTGGGATTTTACCGACAACGAAGTTGAGGCTTAAAGATAACAAAGCAAATCAGCCTCTTACATAAAGTGAGTGAATCCAGGTTTCCTTCAGAGTCTCAGCTTTTAACCACCATGCAAAACAAGGGTAAACCACTTCGCCATTAGTAATCTGTAATAAGGAAATAGATTTCTGTGTGACTGTTATAGGAAAGCAGGGGTGGGGTTGGAGTGCAGATACGTACACCTGTCTCAAATAACCAAGTTCCTTACATAATGGGGTCATATGTAAATTGTGACTTGGTTTGATAACTCTACCATTTTGGAAGAAGAGTGGAAGTTTCAACATTTGCCACATGCACTATGAATGATGCAGATGTCCATGCATGTCTGGTCTGGAGGGAGAAGAGCAGTAGACAGTAGTAACTAGTTACTAGAACTACGTTCACTAGTAACTAGTTACTAGTGAACTACTAGAACTAGTAGTTCACTAGTAACTCTGAGAAGGCATCCGTTCACAGGGTGGAACGACTTGGCTTTTGGACTGGTAGGTCCAGTGAAAGGCAGCCATGTTGGTTCTAGTTGATAGGCGGGACAATCTCCACATGGAGATAAAAGGCCTGTTAGTTTTAGGGACTTTGATTGCTTGATTTGACCATATTAAAACAGACCTCTCTGCAAAGGGATAGATTTTGGACCATTTGCCCCATGACATATAGAACTCAGCAATTTTTGCCAGTCTGGGATTAAAAGGTTAGATATAATTGGCATAAATATTTCAGACCAAATAATGGTTTGCATCAACAGACAATATATCAGATTTGGCTTACTTATTTTAAAAAAATTACTGAGTATCTGTTATTAGATCACTGTGCCAGGTGCTGAGGTTACCACAGGAAAGGAGACAAGATTCTGGCCCCCAGAGAACTGAACTACATTACAGTGAGAGGAGGGAGGGACACACGGGCAGACTGTGAGAGTGTGAGAATGCATGGCCAATGCGTTCAATGGGGATCGTAGCACACGTTGTGAGAATGGGTAGAAGGAACCCGTCCTAGCATTAGGTCAAACGCACATATGAGCTTATGCATGTGTCCATGT
This sequence comes from Odocoileus virginianus, assembly GCF_023699985.2. NCBI lineage: Eukaryota > Metazoa > Chordata > Mammalia > Artiodactyla > Cervidae > Odocoileus > Odocoileus virginianus. Next base: position 59,315,840 of record NC_069676.1, read on the forward strand.
GTGTTAGAGTGTGAAGGCTTCCTGTGGAGGTCATCCTAAGTAGAGAATTAAGGGAATCTGAGGGTTGGCAATGGAAAGGAAGCTGGAGTGGGGGCCCTGGGCAGAGGCCTCCACAGCAAGAGAAGGCTGGAAACCAGAGAGCAAGCACCTCCCAGGTGGAGAAGGCTGAGCAATTCCATTCATCCAGAATGGGAAGTGAGAGGGAAGAGATGCAGCCAACCAGAATCAGAGGGGTCTTGCAAGCTTGATGCTGAAGGTGAGGGGCTGTGGGGGAGGTGTTAAAGCAGGGGACTGGTGTGGTTAGGTATGTATCTTACAAAGCCCACAGTGTGAGGAAGAAGATTGGAGGGGGCAAGATGCAAGTTGGGGACACTTTGCAGTAATGTGAGCAAGGCACTGTGGCAGCCTGAGCTAGACTAGGGGCAGGTGGGCATCTGGGGATGGATGGTTTAGAGGATTTGAAGGCAGTAACATCTATAGGACTTGGTGATTGACTGACTGCTTCTCACTCTGCTCATAGAGAGTTGATTTGAGGCCGCTTTAATTATTTTCTCACAAGCTAGATTGTGCCCTTCAAAACAAATACAATTGATTTTTTGTTTTCAAGCATTGAGAAACATATTTTAAAGTAGCATTACATTTATTTATAATTATTAACATAAGATTTACTCCTTGCAGAAATTAGAAAAATATAAAAATACTGAAGGATATGAAATCCTCCATCAGACTATGATTCAGGGATAATTGCTATTACATTTTGGTTATTTTTCCTTCTAGAATTTTTTCTACTATAACAGGTTTATTTTATAATTTTCACTGTGGGAATTTTTAAATATATACAAACATAGAAGAATCAACCAAGTATCCCCATCTCAGTTTGTATAACCCGTCTTTTGCTATTCTGCAGCTGAATTTTAAACTTACAAGCACGTCTTTATATTTTCTTTTAATATAAAACTTTCACCTCTTGATAGAATTTTGCTTTTGCAATCCTGAGTGTTTAGCATGTGCTAGCCCCCTGGCTCCTTGGCCATTTTCGGATATATGTCTTCACTCAAAACATTGAACAGGGCAGTAAAAAATGTCCAAATCCCATGAAGCCCTGAAAAACACCAGATTTCCCACCTCCTTGAGCAAGACCAGTACAGAGGGTAAATATTTCAGGGGGAGAGATCTCCCAGGCAGTAAGTAGCAGCCTGTGTTTTGACTCACTCACCATAGTTGTCTCAGCAATGGAACCGAAGCTGTTGATGAAAATGTTGCAGCTGACATTCACTGGGGGACCTGCCAATTAAAAGAGATTCCTGCTTAGCTCCATGGCCATGAAAAAAACCCCCCAGATGAGACCCATTCATGAAATGCTGAATTTGGGGATAGATCCCCTTTGGTGGAGGAGACCCTTACTTGTCCTCCACCCCACTCTCAGGCAGCAGGGACTCGTAGCCACATTGTTATGCCAGGTCCCCAAGTGAGCACCAGGTATAGAACACGAGAGGCTGAGATGTACTTTCATTAGCACGGGATGATTCATCATCCTGCCATATGGTTGAAATGCCTTCCCCAAACCCCACTGGCTGCCTTCTAATTTGTGGCCGAAATGTATTTACAGCTACAACATTTGGAGGCCATCTTGGGAATTGCAAGAAACAGCAAGTTCCTTGCCTTGAACTTCTGACCCAAGAATGATTGTCTGAAAGGGCGTTGATGGGAATTACCAGCTGAGGAATCCAGAGGGAACCTCAAGGGAAGTCCATAAGTCTTTGGTAAATACTTTCCAGGCAAGCTTTTTGAATCCTACTGCAAGGGTAGGAAAGAAGAGGAGGATTATTTGCCCTTTGGAATCTCGTTGCTAGCATGACCTCTGTGCAACTGAAGCCCAGTCTCTTCGTTTTGTACAATCAGTTACCATTCACTGAGCAGGGTTTGCTGTTGCACTGAGAGTGTTACTAATGTTATCTCATTCTATCCTCTCAGTAGCTCCATGAGAAGACACGGTTATTCCCAATATTTTACAGATGTGGAAGCAGGCTCAGAGAGGCTGTTTGTCCACGGCCGCACAGCTAGTAAATGGTCAAGCCCGAGTTCAGATTGGTCGAATTCTGAAGCTAGTGGTTTTAATGACTATACTTTTGGAGAGAGGTTCAGAGAAAGGAAGGGGCATGCTCAAGGTCACAATGTGGCAAAATCCAGGATTTTAAGCACCGGGTTTCCACTCATGCTGGCAAGAGGGCCAGCATAAAATAACCAGGAAATAAAGTGAGACCGTGGGTAAAAGTTATATAAGCAGTAAGAGTCCAGGTGTGAGGGAGGTTCTGAAGAGCGAGGCATTAGGGAAGCCCTTGTGATGGTGATGGTGACCTTGAGTTGACTTTGAAGGGGGTTCAGACTTGGAAAATAGGTTATAATCCTTCACTCGAAGATGGCAGCATGCCATTTGTGAATTTTTTCCAGGTCTACTTTCTAGTTGATCCCCATGAAGTCCTGAGGTAGGCAGGGCAAAATTATTGTTGCTAGGTTCCTCTAGCAATGAGATTCCCAGCTTCACAGTAGAGCACGGAGAACTTCAGTAGCTCACCTGGGCTTCTGCAGCCAGCAAGTGGGGGAGCCAGGACTTGAATCCAAGTTTTGTCATACCCACTCCTCTGTTCATCTTGAAAAACTAGCCCAAGCATTTCACTCAAACTCAGCCAAGATTCTTTTCTTTTCAGAAACCCTGGGGTATAGAAAGGGACTCAATCCTGCTGTGAGAATCCAGGATTTCCTTCCAAGGGTTTGCCAGGATCCCTGTGTTTGAGACACAGCCCCTAATTCTCACTGGCTCTTTTCTCTGAGGCAGGTCCCTTCTCTTTTCTAGGATGCAATTTCCCCATCAACTTGGGAGAGTAGATCTTGACCTGGGCAGTCATTCTCAGCTCCATGGGTTTGGAATTCCCTTATGGAAGTGCCTCAGTTGAATTACAAGGTTACTGTATAGGATTGCAGGGCTGGAGTGTTTCTGAAAGATCACCTAACCAACTGTTTCTCAAACTGAGGTGCAGACGGGGTTGTCTGCCATAGAATCATCTGGGGAACTTGTTAAACTAGAGTCCTCAGCCCAACCCCAGATCCAGTGAACCCAAATCTGTAGGGATTAGCCCAGAGTTTATTGTTTAGTGAGTGGCCTGAGTGATCCTCATGCAGAGTGGGTTTAGGAACCACTGCTACTCATTCAGGGCTTAGTGCTTGATCACCTCTAGCAGTGGAGAACTCATTTCGTCTTGAGCAGCACTTTCCATAGTTGGATAGCTCTGCCTGCTAAAAAATTTTTTCCTTATGCTGAGCAGAATCTGCCTCCTTAGTCACTTTCACCAGAACAAAGGCCCATTAGGGTTTCCCCCCCCCCGCCTCATTTAGACTCAGATCCAGGTTTCTCTTTTCATTTAGCCTCATACCATTAAGATGCCCCAAAGAGTTACTGCCTGTGCCTTGAAATGACGTGCGCAGAGTTCCCACCCAGGCCCTGCCAGTGTCTGGTGCTGTGACTCTCATATAAATTAGATCCTGATTTATGTGTGCGAGAGGGCGCCAGCCAAAAGGACCTCATGGGGAGGTGTGGTTCATTGAAATAAATCTGAAATTAAATTATCCTCAAGAAAATTACAATCTGGCTGCCTTTGGCAGCAGTGTAATGTATATATTTCATTAAATATTAAAGTTTAATTTTGGTCTTGTGTGTATGTTTGCATTGGGCTATGCCCTCGATCCTGGGAGCCATTGTGATACACAGAGTCTTAGCGAAGATACAGAATATCAAAGCTGGCAGGGCCTGGTTCTCCTGGATCATTTCACAGATGCAGGAACAGCGGCCCAGAAGTGTCAAATGCTTTACTCTGGGTCACAGACATCAGGTAAGTAGTGGGAGGGTTAGAATCCAGTTTTCAAGCTCTCTATTTCAGTGTCACGATTTTCACTGCCACTGTGTTCTGCAGAGCCCACTCTCCCCAGAACCCATATCTTCAGGTGAAACTGTTGAGTGATTCATCACTCTGTGGGGTCTTCAAACAAGGCAGGCCCCTTCCTGTTGTCTTGTGGATCATAGGGGCCTACTCTGCCTGGCCTTTACAGGAGCTCTGTAGTTTGTGGGGGGCTTTTGGGACATGTGAAAGGGGCCATGGGGCTCAGAAGCAGGAGGTACCCTACAATCAATGTGTCAGCCCTCACCACAAGGGAAAGTAGAGATCTTGCTCCTCTTCACCTGAGGTGGGGTTCCAAGAAGATGCACCTTGCTCAGAGCCCAAGTCAGAGGAGATTATAGGGGGCAGAGATAGAGCAGTGTTGGGAAAGGCCCAAGGGATTGTCTTGTCCTGTAAGTTTTGGGTCTGAGTGTTTGGAATAATGTTTTCAGGGTGGGGAGGGAAAGGGCCCTGATTCAGTGGTTATGTCCACTGCTATGTAAGTAAGTAAATAAATGAATCAGGGAGTAAGCAACTAAATAAATCAGTAGCATTAGACAGAATTGAGTCAGAGCAGTTAGCTGGGTTAAAGTCCCCAGTCTTGGCAGCATGACTTGGGTAAGTCACTTAATTGTTCTACCTAGCATATTTTTAGGGTCATTTTCTCATGCGTTCATTTATGATGGGTGTACTGTGGGCCTTCTGTGTGCCAAGTACAGGGGTATGCACAAAGGATAACTAGCACATGAAACTTGGATGCCCCACGTTCAGCAGATGGACAAGACCAAGGCACTTCTACTCAGGCTGGAGTTCTGAAGGAGCCCACGAGGGGGCGCGGGGGGATGGAATTCCTGAAAACTGCGAAGCTGCAGATGCAAACTGGTGGTCGTTTTTCTCTGATGTGTTTGATCTGGCCAATGGTGTTTCCCAACAATATGGTTTAGCTGCCAACTTGGAAGATTTCACATAAACCCCCCGACTTAAGTCTCATCTGGGAAGGCACGCCACCCAGGGCCTGTATTCCTACCTGGCAGGAACTGAGACCTGGCCGCCCTTAGCGGAGCCTGTGCTTTCTGGTTCTCTCCGCTTACCCCCATCCTATTTCATTCGTGGGCCGTACCTGCTGGGCCCCTCTGGGTGTTTGAGACTGTGACTCTGGTGAAGGGCTTGGGTGCTGACTCACTGTCTTTGAGGGAAGAAAGGTGGTGCTAACAATCCTGGAAGAGAATGGCCTCAGGAGTGAGGTGCTGGGGAGCAAGAGCACCTTGACATCAACAGGTGTGGGAACTGGGCCCCCAAACAAACCTCAGTGCACCTCCCAGCCTGTTTTCCATTTGCAGAGCGCTCCGAGAAGTGGACTTGGAGGGTGGGGGGTTGGGGGAGCTAATACTAGGAAGCTGTTAGCAGCTGTCACATCTCTTGTTCGGTCTTGGACTTGAGCCAAAAGGAACAGCAAGGAAGGGCATCTGGAATCAAGGATTGATCAAGGGGTTGGCTGTGGGTCTTTGAAATAAGATTTTTGCAGGGATGCTGGGAGGAAGGTCAAGGTGCACAGGCTCCCAAGGAGGTCCTCAAGTCTGCACATGCAGAAACCTGCCCAGCAGTTAGAGATGGTTACAGCCTCCTGAGGCATCAGTGGATGACAGGAACTGGCCCCTCTTGTTGTAAGACATAAGAGCTCAGAGGACTGTGAGCCAGAAGAAGCTTCTCAGATCACTTCATTTGTGGTTAATAAATGGGCTACCCATAGGGCATATCTGGCTCCCAAACATGTTTTGTTTGTATTTACATGTGTTAGGTTTCAGGAAGTTCCTCATAAATCTTGGTTTGTGGCTTTCCTTGGATTTTTGAATGGTCTGGCAGCACAAGACCCACAGTCCTGTAGGGTGACCAGGAACTGGGGGGATGGAGGGATCGCCTACTTTCCAGGGGCCTGCACCACTATTATTCTATATCTGTACCACTCCCTATTATCTTACTAGGCATTTGAAATTGTGGCTCTTATTAGGTGAGAGAGTTCCAAAATTATTTGTTACTCCAGGGGAAGCTTTCAGTGGATGAACTGTAGTTAGAAGCTTCTCATATTAGACAAATAAAAGTACAGCTGCTTGGGGGAGAAGCAAGGTGGGGGACTTGCTCATCTTGTCCTCTGTTTCTCCTTTGGGACACAGGGAAGAAGCCCCAGGACTCCATGAGGCACAGTTTAAAAACCACAGAGATAGCCCGCTCCATCCCTGCCCAGGCCAGGAGACTGAAACCTACAGAAAGGAAGAGGCTTATCCAAGCTCAGAGAGTAAGTTTGTACCTGAAGCAAAACCTGAACCCATTTCTCTATATTCTTCATTCATTGCTTGTCCATTAGTAAAGCTAGCATGTGGGTTTAGTTCCCATAGTGACACAGGCAACCAGAGATCCTGTTGAGTTGGACTCTCTGAAGCTTTGTTTGGCCTTGGTGAATTGACTAACAGTATCTGCCTTGGGGGCAGAGGAAAGAGTCAAGGAATTCATACCGGGTATTTACCATCTGCATACAATTCAGTGGGCTTGCTGCCACAATCTGGGAAAGCAGATCCCTGGGGCTCTGAAAGGCAAGTTTATCTACCTTTGAAATTGGGCCTGATCCTGGCGTCATATCCAGAGGTCCTCCCCATGAGTTTATCCAGGAAATCAGACGGCGACATGGGCTTGGAAGCAGACCGAGCAGCTTCAGCCTCCTTGGAAGCAGCAAGACTAGGAAAGGAGAGAGGAGGCAGATGGTTAATGAGGGCTTTTCTCACACTGAGATCATATCCCAGCCTTGCTCAGCCCAGCTCTAAGAACCACTGGAGAAATAGCTAATATGTGTCCTTAATGAGGTAAGGCCCAGGCTACCTTGTTTACCCAGCCCAGGTTTCAGCTTGTGTGGGATCCTGGCAGGCGGCTGAGAGTGTCTGGTTGATGCTAAGAAACTGCTGATTCTTTTAAGGCTGCATCTCTAAGATTTTGGGCAATCACCTTTGTCTGCTGGTTTCCCTGGGAGAGGAGACTGAAGGGTTCACTTCCCACAAGGCCCAGCCCTGTGTTTTGGGTGCTGTTACTTTCAGAGGTCCATGGAACAGTGCAGCCAGAAAGAATCTTAGAGATCAAGTAGTCCAGCCTTTTTGGGCTCCCCTAGCTGCTCGGCGGTAAAGAATCTTCCTGCCAGTGCAGGAGATGTGGGTTCGATCCCTGGGTCAGGAATATCCCCTGGAGGAGGAAATGGCCACCCACTCCAGTATTCTTGCCTGGGAAATCCTGTGGACACAGGAGCCTGGCGGGTTACAGTCCGTGGGGCTGTAAAAGAGTCCGGCACGACTGAGTGATTAAACAACAACAGTCCAGTCTTTCTCCAGAGTTTCTCGTCAGAATGAGCTACCAATTTTTTTAAAAGAAGATGCCCAGATCAAATACATTTGGGAACACAAATGGAACCAGGCATCTTTATCTTGAGTCTTCTCAGAACCTTTGACAAACTTAGATGCCTATACTTATGGGACTCTCTCAAAACACTTTCAAAAATGCTCTCTCAAAAGCACTCTCAAAAAAGTTTCAAAACACTTTCAAAAAACTGAGACAGCTAGTGAAGGAGATGTAGGTTCCAGGTAAATCAGTGGTCACTTGCCTGGATGTAGCCAGAACTGGGGGATTTGAAATCAAACTGGGGATGCTTCACATTGTTTCTGTCACCTTCCCCCCACAACAAAGTAGTTTTAGGTGTTCCTTTGTACCATAGTATGTAGTACAAATGGCTGAGGTCTAAGAACAGGTGCCCTTCCCCTGCCATACTCTCTTAGGCATGCACATTTCTAGAACAGTCAAGATTGGGAGCTGAAGGGTTGACATTCAATTATTTCTGTTACTTTGGGTGACTGAGCTTCCCTGACCTGAAATGATTACATCTAGGAGATAGCTAGAAGCCGGTGCAGCCCCACTGTGTGTGCTCTGGGGCTTGTATGCTGGAGGAGGTGCATGTATAGAGATGGACGTGTGTGTTGCAAAAAATGGGAGCTTCTGTCACCTGGCCAAGTAGGACGTGGTGTTCCCCAAGGATTTGCGCTGCCTCTCGTGTTCTTTGCCGTGACTCCTTTCCTGATGTCAGAGTTGTCACTGTCTAAGTGATCCCCTCTAATGGATGGCCCTCATGTCTCTGTCTCCACCCTGTCTTTTCCCATAGGCCCCCTTTCTTCATTTGCAGACACCTGGGGCACATGTCCATTTGGATGTCCTGCCAAGCCATGCCTCAAGTTCATTCCAGACCAGATGCTGCAGCTTCCTTCCCAAACTTCCTTCCCAAAGTTGCCCTGGTGGCACTGACGTCTCCCCGTTCTCTCGGACCAGATGCTTCAGGACTGTCTTGTCTCCATGTCCCTTCTCCTGCCACGTCCCCTCACTCACTGGGGCCTTTCCAGTCATGCAGGCGTCATGACTCTGCTGTCTTGTTGGAAGTTACTTGTGTTTGTGTTCTGAGACCAGCAGTTGTGGTGGGTTGCCTTTATTGTTTGTTTATTTAATCCTCTACTGTGTCTACCATGGTGTGTCTCACACATACTTGGTGCTCAATAATTGCTGAATGAATGAAATAATATTTTAATTAATTAGTCAAATATCTTGGTTAGTAGGAAGTATTCAGAAATATTCATGTATGGCAATTTTAAAATAAGTAGACTATTATACTCACTAATGAAAAATAGTGAAAATAATCAGTTGTTCCTTTGAAGTTTCAGAAAATTTTCTAGGATGGTTGCACTCATGCTTAGTAATCTGAAGATTCCTTATTCATATCCTAAAGGGATCTTTTTAAAGAAATTTCTTAATTGAAGAATAATTGCTTTACAGAATTTTGTGGTTTTCTGTCATACATCAACAAGAATCAGCCATAGGTATACCCATGTCCCCTCCCTCCCGGACCTCCCTCCCATCTCCCTCCTCATCCCACTATACAGCCTGTCACAGAGCCCCTGTTTGAGTTCCCCAAGAAACATAGCAAATTCCCATTGGCTGTCTGTTTTATATATGGTTTGTAAATTTCTGTGTTACTGTTTCCATACATCTCCCCTTCTCCCTCCATACATCTCCCCTGTATATCCCTCCTCCCGCCATGTACATAAGTCTGTTCTCTATGTCTGATTCTCCATTGCTGCCCTGAAAATAAATTCATCAGTGCTGTCTCTTTTTTTCTTTTTAGTGCCATCTCTTTAGATTCCATATATATGGGTCAGTATATGATATTTACATTTCTCTTTCTGACTTACTTCTCTCCATTTAATAGGCTCTAGCTTCTTCTACCTCATTAGAACAGATTTAAATGCCTTCCTTTTTTTTTTTTTTTGCAAATGTCCATTGCAGTTTTATTCATAAGCTAAAACTGTAAACAACCCAAGGGCTCATCAGCTTGTGAAAGGATAAAAACTGTGGTAAATTCCCACAATAGAGTATGACTCTGACATAGAAGGACAATGTTATCAATACATGCAATGATGTGTATCAATCTCAAAAGTTTTATGCTACGTGTAAGAAGGCAGACATGGGACCATATACATTGTATAATTACATAATGCTTAGTAATGCGAAGTACTGGAAAAGGCTTAAAACTATAAGGTCAGGAAATAGATCAATGATTGCTGGAGTGGGGAGCCAGGGGTTGGGGGTGATTGACTACAAAGGGACACAAGGGAACTTTGGAAGTAATGGAAATGTTCTATATGTCTTGATTGCTTAGAGGTTACCTGATTATATATGTTTGTCAGAACTCCTCAAATTATACATTAAAAGGAGTGAATTTTATCACATATATTTTATACTTTAATATACCTGACCAAGGGGGAAAGAAAAAGAGAAAGAATTGACTGCCTACTCTCACCCCATGGCTGCCATGATGAAATTGCATATCAATGGGCTTGAGTTCCCACTGGGTAGCTTTTCCCTCACTTATGGATATTAGGAAAGGCCATTAAAATGTCCTCCTTCATTGTCAAATGCCTTCCTTTTTATGGCTGAGTAGTTTTCCATTGTATACATGTACCACAGCTTCTTTATCCATTCATCTGTTGATGGACATCTAGGCTGTAAAGGGCTTGTTTTGATGGAAAGAATAAGGGACAATGCATTATACTGTTTTTACAAGTGTGAGTATGAATGTGAGTTTGTGTGATGTGGGTAGGTTTCTAGGTGTGATGAATATGCATGTTTTGTTTATAAATGAATGGATGTGGGTGGATGTGTGGGAACTAGGGTGTATATGAGGGCATTTGTGGATATAGAGAGGATTGTGTTATATAGAAATGCTGTACAGAGAAACGCAGGGCTGGATGAAGCACAAGCTGGAATCAAGATTGCCAAGAGAAATATTAATAGCCTCAGATATGCAGATGGCACCACTCTTATGCCAGAAAGTGAAGAAGAGCTAAAGAGCCTTTTGATGAAAGTGAAAGAGGAGAGTGAAAAAGTTGGCTTAAAGCTTAACATTCAGAAAACTAAGATCATGACATCTGGTCCCATCACTTCATGGAAAATAGATGGGGAGACAGTGGAAACAGTGACAGACTTTATTTTGGGGGGCTTTAAAATCACTGCAGATGGTGACTGCAGCCACAAAATTAAAAGACGCTTACTCCTTGGAAGAAAAGTTATGACCAACCTAGAAACAGCATATTTAAAAGCAGAGACATTACTTTGCCAACAAAGGTCCATCTAGTTAAGGCTATGGTTTTTCCAGTAGTCATGTATGGATGTAAGAGTTGGACTATAAAGAAGGCTGAGCACCAAAGAATTGATGCTTTGGAACTGTGGTGTTGGGTGTTGGAGAAGACTCTTGAGAATCCCTTGGACTGCAAGGAGATCAAACCAGTCCATCCTAAAGGAAATCAGTCCTGAATATTCATTGGAAGGACTGATATTGAAGCTGAAACTCCAATACTTTGGCCACCTGATGTGAAGAACTGACTCACTGGAAAAGACCCTGATGCTGGGAAAGATTGAAGGAGGGAGGAGGAGGGGACAACAGAGGATGAGATGGTTGGGTGGCATCACCGACTCAATGGACATGAGTTTGAGTAAATTCTGGCAGTTGGTGATGGACAGGGAGGCCTGGCATGCTGCAGTCTGTGGGGCTGCAAAGAGTCGGACACAACTGAGTGACTGAACTGAACTGAACTGTTACATAGATTTGGATATGCAAAAATATGAACACCCCTGTTCCTGTCAAAGTGTGTTGTTAAGAGTGATGTTTAGTATGGGCATTTTTGTGTGTCCATATGGCATGTATGTAGACATGGGGTACAGGGTGTGACAGTGTCAAATGCCTTTGTGGCTGTATGTGTTCAGTGTATATATTGTATGTGTGTGTTACTGAAATGTACTGTCACATGTAATATAGAATGGTTCATAAAGAGTGGAAAGAACAGATGATTCGGAATCAATCCTGTCTCAGTCATTTACTGGCTGTGTGACCGTGGGAACATTACCTAACTTCTCTGAACTGCAGTTGCCTGATGTATCAAAAGAAGTTTTGCACTAGGAGTCACTGAGATAGCACAGGTAAAAAAATGTCAAAGATGGTTCTCAGTTCATAGCCGGCACTCAGTCTACTGTCTTGCTTTTCCATTACCGTGTGTGTGTGGGGGGGCGCAGTTGAGAGTCAGTCTGGAGATTGTCCTGGTCTCACTGCTGCTTTCGGCTGCACTGTGGCCCCTGCATGAGTGGGAAGTCCTGCCGAGTGCCTTCCATGGCCATACTTTACCACAGTGCCAGCCTTTTCTCCATTCAGCACCAGACCCATGGCTTCTGTGTGACTCTGGCGTGACAAAGGGGACCACAGGCACGTAACCGGTGATTTATGACTTCATTGCTGCTATGATTCACTTCTCGAGCCACTCCAGGAGTGGCAGTTATGAAGCTTTCATAAGCTCCTATTCTCTCTCAGCCCCTCCCCTCAGATAATACGGTTTGGGAACATGGTTCTCTCTCCTAGCAGTTACTATAGCATAAGACTTCTCTTGCCCTCAGGCCTCTTTCATAAGCCTGAATCCCATTAGGCAGTACAGTGAGAAAATGAATTCGCCCCAAATTATCCCCTACCATTTGCTATTAGCAAAATATGCCATTTAATATCTGAATCCTCCCCAAGCTGAAGCATCTTCTGATTATCTTAGCTCACAGGTCTGCAGCAAGGCACTTGCCGTCTGGTCACATGGCCATTGACTCACCAACAATTCTTGTATGGTGAACTGAACCGGTGGGAATCGAGACTGAGAGATTAACTGGCCTCACATCACACAGCACTTGAATGAGGGAAAAGATTAGAACTCACATTTGCAAGCCCTGCTTCTTCCAAATGCTACGATGTATAGAAAAACCTTTTGTAAACTACAAAGAATATAAATCATGAGAGTAGGTAGTATTACTACTTGTTTTGAAACTCTGTTGTATTGTTACAGCCAAGAAAAATCGAAACCTGTGTCTGACCCCTGGCGATCCCCATGCACACTCTGAATTTGCCACAGTTGAAACTGGGGAAGAAGCAGTTGTGACTTAGTTAATGATCCTCTGTTTTGTTAGGTGACTCACAGTAGAATTCTTGGAAATATTGAGATTCTCTAGTCTGGCCCCTCCTGTGTATCATGGTTTCTTGGAAAATTGACAATTTTTTCCAAGTTTTTTTTTTTAATCATTTCTGCTATTAGTCACTTAAAAGTTTTCATTGCATTGACATTTGAAAGGCCTTATCTTGTTTTCTGTGTATATTTCTAATCATCTTGAAAATTCATACAGTTTGGGTCACAGTAATGTCAGATGTTGAAATATTTCTGCTTATTTAAAAATGGATATGGAGGTGATATGTTTTAAATATGTGTTATTTAGGGAAAAAGTTCTCCTTGAATTATCTCACTTCAAAAAAAAAAAGTAACTTTATATTTCATTCTTCACAAATGAAAAACCAGTATTACTTGCCGTAATAGAGGACAAACATAGCAGTGAATAAGATGAAAACAAAACAGAAATAGAAGAGTTTAAAATCCTAGTTAAATTCTGTTGCTGGTTGACATCCCAAGCCTGAGGCCTGCCCTCAGTTCCAAAAGAAGATCAGCGAGCACTGGAAAGGTGTTAGAGACATGGTAACACCCAATGGAGACTTTCTTCCTGGGATAATGCAAATGACTGAAATGGTGATTCTACGATATTATTATGTGTTGAACCGCCTAAAATTGTCTCCAATCCCTTACTGCCCTCGTCCAAAATTTCTCTAATTCTTTTTCTGATAAATTCTCCATTTGAATGTCAAATAGCCATGCCTTTCCACCTGATGATCATTGTACATTTCTGGCTACATTTAAATAGCACATTTTGCACAGAATTATTTCTAGGGCCCCCTCAAGTAAATCTGTTCTTTGCGCCTCTGTGCGGAGAAAATAGGTGTCCAGGGGCCCTTATGCACATTTGCAGCCACCGCCTCTGGTGAGCTTGAGCCTTTGCTTATAGACAGTGAGGGACTGGACGCAGAGGCTGGGAATGAGTCCGAGAAATGAAACACTTGATTGTTAGGATTTGCTGACCCTATGAACGTATTTGGAAATGATGCAAATTGTTTCAGGGATTACTGAGATGTAATGTGGTGAATCAGACTTGGTTTAGACAGATTTGATTAATAGTCATTTTCAGAATGCCCGTAAGGTCTCCGGGGACCAAGTGTTCTGTCCCTGGTTGAGAAGGCTTATGGCGATGGCTGCACTGACTGGACAGAGATTTGAACTGTCTAGCGCCTCTTAGTCAGGGCATTTGTCACATTAGGAGACTTTGGTACTTAAAGGACCTCAGTTTTGACTCCTAATGACAGAGATTAAACCAAAGTCCAGGAGTCTGTTCTACAGTGGCATTGGAGGGAGGGTGACAGGGTAAAGAGGGAGCTTTGTGACCTTTGACGAATCACTTCCCTTTTGAGCTTTCAGTTTCCCAAGCTATAAAATGAGGGGATTAGAATAATCTCTAAGAGTCCTTCTGGTTCTAAACCATCATTTTAGTAATCTATAATATTCCCTCTTTAAAAAAATTTTTTTTTTCTTTACACATCTGGTCTTGGGACTGGAATTTATCTGGACCCCTCTGGGGAATATGAGTGTGTTTGTCTTGCTGCCTTCCCATTCAGGCTCCTCATTTTTCTTTAGTGGAACAGCTCATTTCTCAGGGATTTGTTGGAAGCCAGGCCAGATCAATGTTCAGATTCTCATTCTCTAGTTGCAGCATCAATTGGAAATAGGGAATCAATGTGCAGTTGTCAATCTGAATTTCAAATGAGCTGGGCTTGGCAGTTAGCCTGGGGAGAAACTGTTTCAATTAGACCCTTCATGGTACCACATGCCCAAGGACCATGGTGGGTGGGGGGTCCCTCCATCTTGACCTCAATAGATTCCATGTCCTGAGTTCATCATGGACAGGAAAGTCAGGAGGTCAGGGATGGGGGAAAAGGGAGGAAGGACAAAATGAGGGGCAGAAGAATGATTCAGAGGCTGAGGACAGCCAAGGGAGGGATGCAGGGAGCTGGAGGAGGAAGTTGGAGGCACAGAATAAGAAGAGAAGCGGGGGCAGGAGAGAGAGAGGAAGAGGGAAGTGGAGGTGTCTGAGGCGTGGCCAGTGCTATAACTGAGGAAGTCAGTGAGCAGAGAGGATGGGTACCCAACTGCACCTGGTGGGAGGAGGTGGTTTCCAAGAGGCTTTGTGGAGATAGTGTCTTTTACAGTAAAACATGAAGGTTGAGTATGGAATTGACCTGGAAGAAACAGAGGAGAGTGTTCTGGGTAGAAGGAATAGCATGAGTAAAGTCTAGAGGTGAGAGAGGACTTGGAGAATTAAAGAGAAGTTTAGTGAGCATGTGTAGGAGTGAAGGAGGGGGATGATGGGGAGAGAGAGAGAGAGAGAGAGTGGGAGGGACACAGAAAAAGAGAAGGGATGAAGAATTAAGAATGGAACACTGAGTCTTCAAGGTTGAGAGTAGCCAGGATTGCACCCCCTGCTCTGTGTCCTTGTGGTGGGTCTGGAAGTTAAGGAAGATTGTCCCTCCTCAATGCCTTGTTAGCACAAATAATCCATCTGGATTTCTCAGCTGTTGTCTGGTTAAGTTGAATTGTAGCCTGGCCAAACTTGGGAAATGCACTCTCCAAAAGACCCCTCAAATGGTGGGTGTCCAACTTGGTTTCCAGGCAGATGTGTCCTCTGACTTGGGCCAGGACATCCCCTTTGCCTTGGCAGGGAGGTCATCTAATGCACTGGTGTTTATTCCTTGTAGAAAGTACCAAGTCAACTAGTCAGATGTTGACAGAAGGTCTATGTTTCCACGAGCATTTACTTCATCTTGTTGTCATGTCCGACTCTTTGCAACCCCATGAATTGCAGCATGCCAGACTTCCCTGTTTTTCACTGTCTCCCAGAGTTTGCTCAAACTCATATCCACTGAGTCATTGATACCATCCAACCATCTCATCCTGTCACCTCCTTCTCCTCTTGCCCTCTCAGTCTTTCCCAGAATCGGGGTCTTTTCCAATGAGTCACATCAGGTGGCCAAAGTATTGGAGCTTCAGCTTCATCCTTCCAGTGAATATTCAGGGTTGATTTCCTTTAGGATTGACTAGTTTGATCTCCTTGCTATCCAAGGGACTCTCAAGAGTCTTCTTCATCTCCACAGTTCGAAAGCATCAATTCTTTGGCACTCAACCTTCTTTATGGTCCAACTCTCACATCCATACATGACTACTGGAAAAATCGTAGTTTTGACTATATGGACCTTTGCCAACAAAGTGATGTCTCCATTTTTCAATACACTGTCTAGGTTTGTCATAGCTATTCTTCCAAGGAAGAAGCATCTTTTTATTTTGTGACTGCAGTCACCATCTGTATTGATTTTGGAGCCCAAGAAAATGAAATCTGACACTGTTTCCCCTTTTCCCCATTACTTCATACACAATTATAAAAGTCATTGTGGAATAGAGGGAGAAATATGAAGGCGGGGCTGGGAAATTCAGATATAGTTTTGGCTCTGTGTCTAAATTTCTCTTGGTCTAATTCTTGAGCTAATTCTTTTTCTCAGATGGACCCCAGTTTCTTCATCTGGGAAATGGAAGTTTTGGATTAGATCAGGCATGGTAAACACTTCACTTTGAGTAGCTGCTTGGAAGATGGGTCTGGAGCCTGACCCAGCAGGGAAGGGGAGCAGGGTGGATTATCAGTCTCTGTCAAGGGACTAGATTGTTGAGTGGGGGCTTGTCTGATTTCTATGGGTCCTCTTGCTCTACAGTCCTCTGATCCTTCTAATTTATTAAGCACCTACTACATGAATAAGGCATTGCGGAGGAGAGGCAGATAAATATGTTGCTGTCTACAGAAGAAGCCTTTTGTGTGGACCGAGTTTGTGTCTGTCTACAGCACCTGACAGGGTAGTAGCAATTGATGATCTTTTCTTTCTTTTTTTCTTGTCCACACTGCACAGCTTGTGGGATTTTAGTTCCCTGACCAGGGATTGAACCCAGCCCTCAGCCATGAAAGCACAGAGTCCTAACTACTGGACTGCCAGGGAATTTCCAGTGATCATTTGTCGATTAATAGCTTTTGCCTTCTTATTGTTGATAGTTCAGCAGATATACTAGAGTAGGTACATATAAACAACTATAAGAGGTTACCCTCAGCCTAAGGAGCATAACTGGAGTGCTCTGGTGGTTCAGAGGAGGAAGGCAGTATTTGGGAGCAAGTGGGGACAGAAATCAGAATTTTTCTGAGTTTTGAGAACTTTTGCCTCTGTACACGTTTGGGAAGACCTGACATTTGTCGATGTCCTTGTTGTATATTTTGGGGAATAAAGCTTTCTTCTGCCTGTGGGGCTGTCCTTAGAAAGGAATGGAGGGATGGTGTGGAGGGATGGTGTGAGGGGTGGGTATCCTACGTGGGTATCCTAGGTCCTAGGAAGGGATGAGGCTGAATAAGGCTGGCACTCTGATCTTGTGGGCTGAACCAGTTTCCTGTCTGTGACTCTGACACCAGGGAGCTTGGGGGTTGTTGTGCAGTATGGGCCTTGCTGGTCACTGTCAGCTTTGCCTGGGTTGCACCCTCAGGTCAACAGCTGGCTTGCTTTGGCCAGCTGTGCAATTCCGATTTTATTTGATTGCAGTAAGGGGCTTAGGTTGGCCCGGAGTGCCTGACATTTTATTAGTTTCACTTCATGATCTGCTAAGCACCCCTTAGGGAGCAGAATGGCTCAGTTGGCATGCCCTGAGCCCACTTTTCCAGGTCTTATGGAGCAAGACTCCCTTCCCTTTCCTGTCTGACCTTCCACAGCTAGATCTGCCTCTTATAAGGAACCATTATCTAGATAAGAAGTGCAAGTATTTGAACATGGTTCTTGTCTGCAGTGAGATGAAATCTTGGGGGCATACCCAGTGGTCCAGTGGTTGAGACTCTGCCTTCCAATGCAAGGGATGGGAGTTCGAGCACTGGTCAGGAAACTAAGGTGCCATGTGCTTTGGGGATGCAGCCAACGATTAAAAAACAACAACAACAACAACAACAAAAAGCCTGGATCCTTGGAGCTGAAAGGAACCTTGAGATTCCATCTGGTTCTTCCCCTGTCCTTAGGGAAGTCTGATTCTCTTGGGATATCTCACATTCCTTATCACTGTTTCCAGTCTGTTCTTCTAGATAGCTTTCTCTCCATTAATTCTTCTGTTGCTTTTATTTAAGCATCCTCATGAAGTAGGGTGAGAACGAGGTGCCTGGCAAAATTGAAAGAGTCACTTACTCTGAGGACCATGAAGTACCAACCCTGCACGTGCAGAACCCTGAAAGTGCGCGCCTCCTTAAACTTTGTGCTCTCACTTGCTTTACCCCAGTCCTTGTCCTCCTAGAGCATCTTAGGTCCTCAAACCCAGTTGATCAAAGGTAGAGTTTCCTGTAGATAATCAAGTGTGGTCACCTAAAGATGGATGTCTGCCTCTGACAGCATCTCATTTCATTTTCAGAAAGCTTCATTTTAGTTTTTCTTGTTTGGTGGCAAAAAATCCCTTAACATTAAATGTTTTATCACAATTTATCCTTTAAACAACCTGAGAGGTAGCGATGTCTGCCCCCATTTTAAAGTAAGAAAATTAAGGCTTAAGGAGCTTGTGGCTAGACTGTCTGACTCCGGCATACTGCACTGCATTTGCTTAAACCATGCCAATGTTTTCTTTCTTCTCACCTCCCTTCTTCTTACCTCATGTATTTGTTTCAGGATCAGAATCATGGCAGTCCTTGGTGTTTTCAAGCTCAACCTTCCTGTCTCCAACCTTCCTTTTCCTCAAATTGGGACAGTCATGTTGTTATGTAGACAAGACCCTAAAAACATGACTTTGGCAAGCTTCTGCGATATGGTTTTCATGAAGTACAAAGCCTGATACCTGGTCAGGGCTCAATAGGTGTTTGTTAAATGGCTTGTATACACCTGGTACTTCAGAGGAAGTGGAATTTAGCTGTGCAGGTACTTAGCATCAATGATGTGATTTGACTGGAGTCAAAAAGCCCTGAATTCTGGCCCTGGTATCTTTAATCAGTCTCTGGGAGAAAATACCTGATGTCCTCTGGGAAAATCCAAGGCAGGACAATAAAAGGAAAAGCCATCCCTTTTTCTTTCAGGAATACGTATAGCCATCCTACAGAATGACTGAGATTAATGTCCTAGGTCAAACCTATGCCTTTCATTTCCCCCTCCTAGGTCACTAATTATAATTCCACAACCACCATCTCAGTTTGCCCTGACTGTCCCTGTGTATCTCACTTAAGGAAGTTTTCCTGTGCCTCTCATTTTCAGTGCCATTCAGTGGTCTGGTTCCTTTGTGGAACCAGTGGTTAAGCCTGTTAGCTTCAAGTCACCCCCAGATGAGTCACAATGTTAGGAATTCGGGTGGGGGGCTATTCTTCAGAGGCTTGAGTGCTGAACAGGTCTATGGGGGTTACTCTGCTTGAGTCAAAGCTCTTAGCAGGCCCTGTGTAATTAGCATGCATTCCACGAGTTGGACAGGAGAGCAAATGGCTCTCATTACCTTCAATGCAGTTTTCTTTTTAATCAGATAAATCCCACTGGAAAAGTATGTCTTTGTAGAGAATGCAGCTCAGGGATTCTAGACAAAAAGTTTTGGGAAAAAAAGACTGCATTGATCAGCAGGGAATGGTCATTTGATGTGGCAAAGTTCTGGGAGTATGAATATTGAGGAGAAATATTAATAGTAATATGATAAAAACAGAAAGATGTGTTACTAGCTAATGATAGTAATAGCTACCATTCACTGAGTACTTACTATGTGCTGGGCTCTTTACATATATTACTGTATTTAATCTTCTCAACAATCCTATGATGATGACAGCATTACCTCCATTTTTTAGATGGGGAAACTGATGCTTGCATTTTCTGAAATTTAGCAGAGGTCGTATAGCTTATAAGTGGCAGACCCCACTTATAGTCAATAGTCAGTTGGTCTCTAAAGCCCACACTATTTTATTGACTATCCCAAGTGATAGAGATTTCCAGAGTCCCTCTGAGGAGCTGCTCTGGTTTATAATAGAAATGTTTATATGACTCTTTGGAACTGTGAGTGAGAATTCATGGAGCTCTGAGAATTGGAAATTATGGGTTGAGAAGAATATGATGATCACTTTCACACAAATAACACTTTTGGTATACTTGGCATTTCCAATTCATTTGATCTTCCTGCCACCCGCATGACAGCATCTCCATGTACAGCTGATGACACGGAGGATCAACTGAAAGGTTAAGATCTCATCTCAGTGTCTCAGATGGCAGAGCCCCAATGTGACCAGTGTCTGGGGCATCTTCTGCTTGACTATTTGGCCAGACCCAACAGACAGGAAGGGAGTGAATAAATCCTTCTTGACTATTTATTAAATTGTCACTCAGAATTTCTCTGTAGTCAACTTGTCTTTCATTTTATTTTTCTCTGTCTCAGTTCACCCATCTTTGAAATACCACCTGCCTTTATCAACTTTAGGTATCATTTGAGTGGTAAAAGGGCATGATGCTTAAAGATGCTGTAGGAATAAATTTCTTTCTTAGGTCAGTCAACTTTTTACATTCACTAAGTACTTTGAGATCATTATCATCTCATTTGAGATGGCATTAATTTATTATCTCACTTATTTACTTATTTATCTAAAATAATTATGAAATGCATACTGTATGTCAAAGGTTGTACTAGGTGACTGAATATAAATAATAAAAATATAACAGCCCTTATTGAGTGGTTATAAAGGACCAGGCCTTACACAAAGAGCTTTATTTACAGTAGTGAATCCTGAATCTAATCCTTTCAGTCAGTCAGTTCAGTAATAATCCTTTGGGTTGGATTAATTACCCCCATTTTACTCATGAGGAAACTGAGATTTGTAGAGGTTACATAAGTTATTCGTGCTAAGTCACTGCAGTCGTCTTTGATTCTTTGCCATACTTTGGACTGCAGCCTGCCAGTCTCTTCTGTCCATGGGATTCTCCAGGCAAGAATACCGGAGGGGGTTGCCATGCACTCCTCCAAAGGATCTTTCCAACCTAGGGATCAAATCCACATCTCTTGTCTCCTGCATTGGCAGGCAGGTTCTTTACCACTAGCGGCACCTGGGAAGCCCTATTTAGGTACACCTAACCCCAGAGTTTGTTGTGTGTGGATCACAACAAACTGTGGAAAATTCTTAAAGAGATGGGAATACCAGACCACCTTACCTGCCTCCTGAGAAACTTCTATGCAGGTCAGGAAGCAACAGTTAGGGCCGAACATGAAACAACAGACTGGTTCCAAATTGGGAAAGGAGTACGTCAAGGCTGTATATTGTCACCTTGTTTATTTAACTTATATCCAGAGTACATCATGTGAAATGCTGAGCTAGATGAATCACAAGCTGGAATCAAGATTGTCGGAAGAAATACCAATAACCTCAGATATGCAGATAATACCACCCTTATGGCAAAAAGTGAAGAGGAACTAAAGAGCCTCTTGATGAAAGTGAAAGAGGAGAGTGAAAAAGTTGGCTTAAAGCTCAACATTCAGAAAACTAAGATCATGGCATCCAGTCCCATTACTTTATGTATAGACGGGGAAACAATGGAAACAGTGACAAACTTTATTTTCTTGGGCTCCAAAATCACTGCAGATAGTGACTTCAGTCATGAAATTAAAAGACACTTGCTCCTTGGAAGAAAAGCAATGACAAATCTAGATAGTATATTAAAAAACAGAGACATTACTTTGTCAACCAAGTTCTGTCTAGTCAAATCTATGGTTTTTCCAGTAGTCATGTATAGATGTGAGAGTTGGACCATAAAGAAGGCTGAGCACTGAAGAATTGATGCTTTTGAACTATAGTGTTGGAGAAAGTTCTTGAGAGTCGCTTGGACTGCAAGGAGATCCAATCAGTCCATCCTAAAGGAAATCAGTCTTGAATATTCATTGGAAGGACTGATGCTGAAACTGAAGCCCCAATACTTTGGCTACCTGATGCAATGAGCCAAATCTTTGGGAAAGACCCTGATGCTGGGGAAGATAGAAGGCAGGAGGAGAAGGGGATGACAGAGACTGAGATGATTGGATGGCATCACTGACTCAATGGACATGAATTTGAGCAATCTCTGAGAGTTGGTGAAGGACAGGGAGGCCTGGCATGTTGCAGTCCATGGGGTCTCAAATAGTTGGACATGACTGAGCTACTGAACAACAAAATCCAGAGACTTCTCTATTAAATATCTTAACAATAGATACGCCATAGCTCTTGTATTCAAAGAACTCCCAAATTAATAGAAGGAAATCTATGTGAAGACAAATTAGTGCTTGACTGTCTGAACCTATTAGAAAACCATATTTATTACTTTCCCCTCCCAGATCTGTGCTGGTTCAGACCTAGTGTGGAAAATAAGCCAAGTTGCAATGAACCCCTAGGAAATGTATTGGCAAAATGGGTCTGTTTGTTCCAGAGAAAACAGGTTTCCCTGAGTGAATCTTACTTAGATGTGTGTGGCCTTCAGGCATCCAGGAGACTATGATTCAAAAGAGGATGTTGAGAAAATAATGAACAGTTTTCATTGGGCACTGAGGAAAAAATGACCTTAAACTGTAGAAAAAGCAACTTGGATTAAAATCTGCATCTGCCATTAATAAACTGAGTGATTGGTCTTCAGAAAGAGCACACTTAACTGTGAGATGAGAGGATTTAGTTGAAATGGGTATTTGTATGTAAATACAGAGTTTTTTTGATGCTCCCAATCTCTAATAAGGCTCTAAATAGCCCTCCTTGATTCCCCTGAATCCTCTAAGACAAAGAGCTGCAGCTATGCTTAGTGGAGTGGAACTTCTTTGTCTTACTTAGCAGATTCTAACATCTTGGGGAAGAAGTGGGTAGAAGAATCATAGAATTATGGAACTGGGACATCTTGTGCATCAAAAAAAAAGATTTTTTGAGCAGCTTATATAAATTAATTATTATATATTGTGACTGTAATGTCAGAAGGAATGTCATCTCTGTTTATAGACAAGGAAATTGACTAAGAGATTGACTAACACGCAGTGGCTACCAATGATCAAACACTTTCTAATTGCTACCCACCTTGTTAAGAAGTTTCCCATACATGCTTTCTAATCCACTCATGAATCAAGGCAAATTGGAAGTGGTCAAACAGGAGATGGCAAGAGTGAATGTCGACATTCTAGGAATCAGCGAACTAAAATGGACTGGAATGGGTGAATTTAACTCAGATGACCATTATATCTACTACTGTGGGCAGGAATCCCTTAGAAGAAAGGGAGTAACCATCATGGTCAACAAAAGAGTCCGAAATGCAGTACTTGGATGCAATCTCAAAAACGACAAAAGGATCTCTGTTCGTTTCCAAGGCAAACCATTCAATATCACGGTAATCCAAGTCTATGCCCCAACCAGTAATGCTGAAGAAGCTGAAGTTGAACGGTTCTATGAAGACCTACAAGACCTTTTAGAACTAACACCCAAAAAAGATGTCCTTTTCATTATAGGGGACTGGAATGCAAAAGTAGGAAGTCAAGAAACACCTGGAGTAACAGGCAAATTTGACCTTGGAGTACGGAATGAAGCAGGGCAAAGGCTAATAGAGTTTTGCCAAGAGAATGCACTGGTCATAGCAAACACCCTCTTCCAACAACACAAGAGAACACTCTACACACGGACATCACCAGATGGTCAACACCAAAATGAGATTGATTATATTCTTTGCAGCCAAAGATGGAGAAGCTCTATACAGTCAGCAAAAACAAGACCAGGAGCTGACTGTGGCTCAGATCATGAACTCCTTATTGCCAAATTCAGACTTAAACTGAAGAAAGTAGGGAAAACCACTAGACCATTCAGGTATGACCTAAATCAAATCCCTTATGACTATACAGTGGAAGTGAGAAATAGATTTGGGGGACTAGATCTGATAGACAGAGACCCTGAAGAACTGTGGACGGAGGTTCGTGACATTGTACAGGAGAAAGGGATCAAGACCATCCCCATGGAAAAGAAATGCAAAAAGGCAAAATGATTGTCTGAGGCTGCCTTACAAATAGCTGTGAAAAGAAGAGAAGCAAAAAGCAAAGGAGAAAAGGAAAGATATTCCTATTTGAATGAGGAGTTCCAAAGAAGAGCCAGGAGAGATAAGAAAGCCTTCCTCAGTGATCAATGCAAAGAATAGAGGAAAACAAAAGAATGGGAAAGACTAGAGATCTCTTCAAGAAAATTAGAGATATCAAGGGAACATTTCAGGCAAAGATGGGTTTGATAAAGGACAGAAATGTCATGGACCTAACAGAAGCAGAAGATATTAAGAAGAGGTGGCAAGAAT
The DNA here is from genome assembly GCF_023699985.2 of Odocoileus virginianus. Classification (NCBI taxonomy): domain Eukaryota; kingdom Metazoa; phylum Chordata; class Mammalia; order Artiodactyla; family Cervidae; genus Odocoileus; species Odocoileus virginianus. The sequence goes on from NC_069676.1 coordinate 59,339,660, forward strand.
ACACAGAAAAACTGTACAAAAAATATCTTCACGAGCCAGATAATCACAATGGTGTGATCACTCACCTAGAGCCAGACATCCTGGAATGTGAAGTCAAGTGGGCCTTAGAAAACATCACTACGAACAAAGCTAGTGGATGTGATGGAATTCCAGTTGAGCTATTTCAAATCCTGAAAGATGATGCTGTGAAAGTGTTGCACTCAATATGCCAGCAAATTTGGAAAGCTCAGCAGTGGCCACAGGACTGGAAAAGGTCAGTTTTCATTCCAATCCCTAAGAAAGGCAATGCCAAAGAATGCTCAAACTACCAAACAATTGCACTCATCTCACACGCTAGTAAAGTAATGCTCAAAATTCTCCAAGCCAGGCTTCAGCAATACGTGAACCGAGAACTTCCAGGTGTTCAAGCTGGATTTAGAAAAGGCAGAGGAACCAGAGATCAAATTGCCAATATCTGCTGGATCATTGAAAAAGCAAGAAAGTTCCTGAAAAACATCTATTTCTGCTTTATTGACTATGCCAAAGCCTTTGACCGTGTGGACACAATAAACTGTGGAAAATTCTGAAAGAGATGGGAATACCAGACCACCTGACCTACTTCTTGAGAAACCTGTATGCAGGTCAGGAAGCAACCATTAGAACTGGACATGGAACAACAGACTGGTTCCAAATAGGACAAGGAGTACGTGAAGGCTGTATATTGTCACCCTGCTTATTTAACTTATATGCAGAATACATCATGAGAAATGCTGGGCTGGATGAAGCACAAGCTGGAATCAAGATTGCTGGGAGAAATATCAATAACCTCAGATATGCAGATGACACCACCCTTATGGCAGAGAGTGAAGAGGAACTAAAAAGCCTCTTGATGAAAATAAAGAGGAGAGTGAAAAAGTTGGCTTAAAGCTTAACATTCAGAAAACTAAGATCATAGCATCTGGTCCTCATGGGAAATAGATGGGGAGACAGTGGAAACAGTGTCAGACTTTACGTTTTTGGGCTCCAAAATCACTGCAGATGGTGATTGCAGCCATGAAATTAAAAGATGCTTACTCCTTGGAAGGAAAGTTATGCCCAACCTAGATAGCATATTAAAATGCAGAGACATTACTTTGCCAACAAAGGTCCGTCTGGTCAAGGCTATGGTTTTTCCAGTGGTCATGTATGGATGTGAGAGTTGGACTGTGAAGAAAGCTGAGTGCCGAAAAATTGATGCTTTTGAACTGTGGTGTTGGAGAAGACTCTTGAGAGTCCCTTGGACTGCAGGGAGACCCAACCAGTCCATCCTAAAGGAGATCAGTCCTGGGTGTTCTTTGGAAGGACTGATGTTGAAGCTGAAACTCCAGTACTTTGGCCACCTCGTGTGAAGAGTTGACTCATTGGAAAAGACCCTGATGCTCGGAGGGATTGGGGGCAGGAGGAGGAGGGGATGACAGAGGATGAGATGGCTGGATGGCATCACTGACTCGATGGGCATGAGTTTGAGTAAACTCCAGGAGTTGGTGATGGATAGGGAGGCCTGGCATGCTGCAATTCATGGGGTCGCAAAGGGTCGGACACGACTGAGCAACTGAACTGAACTGAACTGACTGAATCCACTCAAACACTTGGTGAGGTGTGTACCGTTTTCTTCTCTAGTTTTCACTTGAGGAAATGGAGACTTGGAAAGGTTAAATTACATAATCAAGGTAATTTGGTGGCTGAGTTGATATGTGACTCTAATTGAGGTGGAATTTTGCCATATGTTTTGGAACAGCTGTTCAAATGTGCTAATACAGCTCACTCAACTTGAATATGCATTGTTTTAAGTTCCTGATCATCTGCAGTTTAGTACCAGCTTCTGCAAGTAATATTTACTGAGGAGTATACAGGAGAAGACATGTCAGTGAAGCCTAAGGGACTCAATGATCTGAAAGCAAGGTAGATGGATGATGATGCTAGATGGCTAGTGTCCCTTCCTGGTTTTAGGAGAAAGGAGGGCTAGTGGTGAAAGGGTGGCAAGGGTCATTGCTGAGACTGTCTTTTCCTTTTGAGGGTTTCCTCCCTTTCACCCTATACCTTCAGAATCCTCTAGCAGGGTCACCTCCCTGTGCTCCATAGGAGGCCCAAATAGGGATCCAAATCCCACTGCCCTCTGCTGCTTGTTGCATGGCTCTGAGGCAAATGGAACAAACTGGGTGTAGGATCAGAAGTCCTAAGTTTGACTGCTACTCATTTCTCTTCTTTGTTCTGTGATCATGAATGTATCCTTTGTTATACTGAAGCATCACTTTCCTCATCCATAGAGTGTAGATCCTTCCTGTCCTAACTTATAAATCACTACTAGTGGTCCAGTAGGTAAGAATCCAGCCTTCCACTGCAGGAGGTATGGGTTTGATCTCTGGGCAGAGAACTGAGATCCCTCATGCTGCACAGTGTGGCAAAAAAAAAAAAAAAAAAAAAAGAAAGAAATCTTACTGGGTGCAGTAAGACAGCACTAACAGGAGCTCATTCATTTCTGGACTGAAACAGAAGCTGGTCCAGGGTTAAGCACACAAATTCTGCTGTCAAATCCATGCTCTTCTGTTTATGAGTTGCCTGGCCTCAGACAAATTACTTATCATCTTTGTTTCTGCATCTGTAAAATGGGTATCATTGTTGCCACTCACAGAGTTGTGACAAAGATCAAATAGTTCTTCTGCAGTGCTTACTTTGGTACCTGGAACATTGTAAATGTTCAAGACAGTTTTTATTGATTTAGATTTTCATTGGTTGCTCTAGGCTGTGTGATAGAGAGTGAATATGTGAACTTCTAGAGGCTTCTTTGCATTTTACACTTGAATCTACAAGGACCACCCATATTCACACCTAGAGGAATTCTACAGCACTCTCTGGTAATTCTTCTGCTCTGTTCTTAGTAATTTATCTCTTAAGTAGTAAATTAATAGAATTACTTTGGCATTTCAATCAATAGGATTAAGATGATCTGATGGTAACGGAGCAGTGATTGCTGCTGCACAGATGGAAACTGTCCAGTGATAAAAACTGGTTTTCACAAGCTGGCCGGCAGCCCTCAGACCAGATTCTTTCCACCCTTTAAAAAAATAACATTTTCCTCTGACGATAAAAGCAGTGAATGCATATGAGAAAAATACAACAAGGTTCAAAGAAACAAAAAAATAAAACCTACCTGGAAATCCTATTATCTAGATACCTACTGTTAACATATTAGTAAATTTCCTCTAGGTTTTTTTTTTTCTCTATAGATTATAAACAGTTTTGTTTCCTGCTTTTTTATTGAAGGTTCTAAATGAGAATTTTATTTGTTCTTGTTATTAAACTTTTAGAAAGATAATTGTAAGTGACTGCATGAACCAGTGTGTGGCTATATCAGCGTTCATTTAGCTGTCCCTCTTTGATGGCCATTTATATTATTTCCAATTTTGAACTAATATAATTTATGCTGTGAAAAGCCCCCTTGCTCACAAAGCTGTGTTCATGGCCTGGAAGCAAAGTTGCTGAGTCAAAGGGTATGAATGTTTCTAAGGCAGAAAGGCTCTAGCAGTGTCAAGGGACCCCTCCCTACTCCGGGACCAGCAGCTTGGCTCCTCACTGAAGATGAATTCCTCGTAAGGGGAAGTCTGCTAGTGGCCAGCGCTGAAGGCAATGGTGAGTAAGTGGAAGCTGAAGAAGAGCGGTGACCACTTCTTTTTCCTTTTTCTGTTTTAATGCAAATTACCCAAGAAGCGCCAGACACTGGAATGTGCTGGAGGGGAGAAGGAGAGATCTTTGTGACAGTGTCATTTGGCAGTTCAGCGTAGTATGGTGCAATACATTTCATTTGCTATTAAACTGCCCTGCTTCTGTCTTTTGCCTAAGTCATATTCCGTTTTTATCCCTGAAAGTATTTCTATATAATAAGTATCCCATAAACACTTGCACTGGGAAGTAGGATATCATGGCGAACTCAAATCTGGTTCTACCATGTAGCTGTGTGATCTTGGGCAAGTTACTTAATCTCTTCAAATCTGATTTTTAAATTTTTTGTCAGTAAAATAGTGTTAATAATAGTGCTCCTAGGGTTGTTGGAATTAAAGGAGAAAATCAGGTATTGATGTCATGCTGGATAAAAACTGCTTAGTATATTACCCATTATTACAAATAAAAATAAAAATCTTTGTTGGTAAGACTCAAATATGCTTCGTTAAAATCTTATGCTAGTCTAGATTACACCTGACAATTCTGAAGAACTTCAGAAAAATCTAAAGACTAAAAGAAGTCAATATGACAGAAAATACTGGATGTTGGCTGTACTTCACATCTTGGCTAATTTATTATTTTCCATCACAGGTCCTGCAACTTAAGAGGGACATTAACAGGTTGGAGCAGGTCCAGAAAGGGAACAACTGGGCTGGTAAACAAACTTGGAATTGACCTGTAAGGAATAATTAAAGACTCTGTGGGTGTTTGGCTCAGAGAAAACATAGACAGAGAGATCATTTTTTAACAAATCTCTGAAGGGCTGTCATGGGGAAGAGAGACTCAACTTAGTAAAATAATATTCTTGGATATTTACTGTTTGCCAGGACACTGAACCAAGCCCTCTGCAGATATTATTTATGTCTTCTTCTCCAAAGCACTACATGAGATATATATTTGTGTTCCTGCCATCCAGATGAAGCAACCAAGGCACAGATGGCAGAAGTGACTTGGTTGAAAGTTACATGGCTAGTAGGTGGTAGGGTAGGAATAGAACCTGATCCTTCTGGTTTCACAGTTTAGGTAACTTCTGTAGGCTACTGACTTGTTCCAAGTGACTAGGGAAGGCAGTTGGGACTTTCAGAGTGGGAAGTGGCTACCCAATGTGAGGAAAGAATATTTTAACCATTCGAGCTATCAGGTAATGGAAGAGACTACTGTGAACTTCCAGACTTAAGGAGATCAGTCCTGGGTGTTCATTGGAAGGACTGATGCTGAAGCTGAAACTCCAGTACTTTGGCCACCTCATGCGAAGAGTTGACCCTTTGGAAAAGACCCTGATGCTTGGAGGGATTGGGGGCAGGAGGAGAGGGGGACGACAGAGGATGAGATGGCTTGATGGCATCACTGACTTGATGGACATGAGTTTGAGTAAACTCTGGGAGTTGGTGATGGACAGGGAGACCTGGCATGCTGCGATTCGTGGGGTCACAAGGAGTCAGACACGACTGAGCGACTGAACTGAACTGAACTGAACCTAAGGAGACGGTGAGTTTCTTGCCTCTGGAAGTGTTCACACAGAGGCTGAACTCTTAGTATCATACTGTATGGATGGATCAGTCAGGGAGTAGGCTAGAGTCATGAGTTTACTACTTATTGTATGACTTTGAAAGTTGCTTATCTTTTCTGACCCTCAGTTTCTTCATCTGGAAACTAGGAATACTTAATTCTAATTTTAGGTTTGTTGGAAGAGTAAAACTTTCAAATCAATTGCTTAGCCAGGAATCTGTTCATTACATGTTAAGTGAACAATTATCTATGGTTTTTAAAAAAAATTTTCTGCAGCTGTGCTTCTCATTTTATAGTGAGCCTATCTGTTCATTTCTTCCTGGAGGTCACTTCCAGATTTGGAGATGTTACCTGCAGAGTGGTTACTCTAGCTCACTTCTGCAGAGGCAGGTGCCTAGGTGTCCTTTCAAGCAAATGACAGTTTGGACTTTGGAACAGGGGTAGGTAGTGGAGTGAATGAAATGAAGTATGTTTAGACTGTAATCTTAAGCAACAATATAGATGTTATTGAGAGACTAGAACCATTTTACCCTATTGATTAATTATCAGATGGGTGTGAAGGGCCCACTGTGTGCCCAGCATGTGCCATGTAGATTAAGCATATATCTATCAGTTGGGGGCACTCTCTTTGTCTACAAGGGCCTCAGTGTGTGGGTTGGCTCAGACAGCTATGAAAAGATGAAAGAATAGGACTGAATGTCATTCTGTGCTGAGTCCTTTGGCACAGGGCAGTTAGGGAAGGGATGCTTGGAGGCAAGAGGTTGGAAAAAATGATCTAGGAAGATTTCTTTCTGGCCTGGGATTTTCTCTGTTCAATGGTTCTCAGGATTGCATCCTCATAGGCACTGTGTGGTAATGTTGCAGTTGTAGCTCCCTTGGGCATATTCTCTAGTCATTTCCTTAGGATGTCTCCCAGAACCTGGGCGTATACTGATCATCATTGTTCATTGTTAAGGTAGGGCTGTCCTCCTTTTTAGAAACAGAGAACAAGTCAATCCTCCCTCCTTTCAGGGCTCCTTTTAAGTCCCTGTTTTTCAGACATCAGTAATGCCCCTCACCAGCATTGTCCATGCCTCTCACCAACATCAGCCATGCCCCTCCCCCCCACATCAGCCATGGCCCCCAACACCAACCATGCCCCTCACCAGCACCAGCCATGCCTCTTACCAACACCAACCATGCCCCTCACCAGCACCAGCCATGCCTCTTACCAACACCAACCATGCCCCTCACCAACACCAGCCATGGCCCCCACCAACATCAGCCATGGCTCCCACCAACATCAGCCATGGCCCCCCCCCACATCAGCCATGGCCCCCAACACCAACCATGCCCCTCACCAACACCAGCCATGCCTCTTACCAACACCAACCATGCCCCTCACCAACACCAGCCATGCCTCTTACCAACACCAGCCATGCCCCTCACCAACATCAGCCATGGCTCCCACCAACATCAGCCATGACTCACTAGTGGGAGACATGAGTTGGCTGCCTAAGAATAAAGGTTTTATTGTAATTCTTGATGTTAAAGTTCTTCCTTCTCCTCTTTCAATGACATAAGCAGATGTCACCCACTTTGGGAAATGCCTTCCTTTCTCCTCTTGTTTCCTTCTCCTGTCATTATTCCTCCTTAGCATTTGCTTCTTCCCACCAACATTTCTCTCCCCTCCTGGTCTTCTAGGTTTTCCTTTCCCTTCATTTGTTTCTAAATCCTATAATGATAGAGCTGAGAGAGATATTAAAAGTCATCTAGTACAGTCCCTCCATCCATTTTACAGTTTAGAATACTGTGGTCCAGGGAGGGAAAGAGACTCCCATGTGAGTTCTTGGCTGAACCCACCCAGAGTAGACCTGAGTTGAGTGCTCTTTCTTCTTTCTTCTTCTTCTTCTCTCTCTCTTTTTCTCTCCTTTCTTGTCACCCCCCTTCTTTTTATTCCTTGCCCAGTACTATTCCTTATTTTCTTTCCTCTCTTCTTAAACTGCGTGGTGATGACTGGAAAGGAAATCAGGACTGAGTAGCAGATCTGAGGGGAAGTGTGTTGTCAGGTTCTCCTAACCTCCCTTCCTCACTGACAAAGGCTGTGTTTGGAGTAAGCCCTGGTTTTCTTCCTCAGAGGCTCTGCTCCTTCCACCCTGCCCCACCATATCTTTGGAAAGGTTTGTACAATGTCTTATGAAGACTTTGTATTGGATTGGCAAGGTGGCTGGCCTACATGCATCCAGATTGGGAAGATCCTTGCCTCAGTTTCCTCATCCACAAAAGGGGTATGAAAATAATACTTACTTCAGAGGATTGCTGTAAATATTAGTTAATGTATGTGGAGCATTTAGAGAATCTCCTGGCATATAGTAGTTCTTAATGCATGTCTTGTATAAAATTATTAATTATAGATATTATTTAGAGGAAGTCCTGTCTGTCAGGCACAGGGTTGGGAGTCACAGATGTCATTGTTACAGAAGAAGTGGATGGAAACCTATGAAAGTAGCTTCAGTAGACACTCGTTGGTGACCTCATCCCTGCTGTGCTCTGCCAGGTGAATATGTCTACTTTTTACCCAAATGTGCCATCTTTTCCCAACCATTTGAATTCACACAGCAGCTCATGTCTATGATTCACTCTGAGAAGCTGTTTGGGACTTAAAGTTAAGCCTTGCTCAGAACCTACCCAATCTCACAAGTCTTACTGGTATTTTCCAGTTAAAACAATAGCACTGTCCAAGATAGAATGATAGGGTACAGTACTCCCCAAGCCCAAATCAGTTGCATATCATCTGACAGGTTTTGCCCAATTCATATACTGTGATTTAATTACTTTTTAATTTGATTTTTTTTGTTTAAAATAAACTCTCAGTATTATAATGAAATTGATAATTCTAGTACCTAGGAAAATAAAATTCATGATAAGTATTACAAAATTATCCTGAACTACTGAAATCTATGGTGCATACTATCAGTGGGACAATCATGAAATTTTAGGGAAAATCATCCCGATGTGAAGAGAGTTAGAGGTCTTGGTCTTTGTCTGGGCTGGACATTAATTTATGGTTGACTTTTCCCTCTGGCCTCGGTTTCCCCCTGGGAATTGAAGGAATGGGGTCAGAAAATTCTTTCCCTAAATTTTTTTTTAATGACCTAGAGGATGTTATGAGATTACGTGCAGAATTGTGCAGGGCTCTAGTCACTCTGATGAAAATATATTCCAACCATCACTTGTAAAAACCCAAATCTCTAATGTAACTCTGGCTTCCATTTTCCAATGACATTTTGCTTCCAGCACAATGACTTCAGTGGGAAAAGCAACTTCCATTTGCTTGGAAAATTCCTTCAGAAACCCCAAACTGTCTCAGCCCCTAGGCTTGTTTTTACTTGGAAAATACCAAGCAACTGGGCCCAGGTTCACCCTTTTCCACGTGTCTTTTTTTCCCCTACCTGGTACAGGTTGTCTTTTTATTAAGGTGAGCTCCAAGTTTATTTTTGTGCCCATGCTTTCTGATATCCTCTTTCTTTCTTTTTAAAAAAAAAATACTTTCCAGCTTTCCAAAGTAATAAATATTGTTGTAAAACATCCAAGCATTACTAAAATATTTAATGTAAGAAATAAAAGCACCCGATAGTCTCATTCTCAATAGATAATAACAACTATAAACAGTTTTGGGTCCATTTCTCTAGACTTTTTTCCCAAATGAGAACAATGAAACATTAAAAAAAAATAAAAATGGGATCCTACTATACATACTGTTTTGCTTCTTGCTTTCCCCCTATTTAATCTTTTTTCCTTGGTATTTTTGACTTTTTTGCATGGGATGAGGTCACCTGCCTTTGACACTTACTGACTGTGAGACTGTAGATGAATCACTCCTCCTCTCAGGGTTTCAGTTTCCTCATGGGTGAAAGGAAACAACCCTTTCCCACTCCCCTTTGATATAAGTTTTAAGGGAGAGAGCACGTGAAAGTGTAGGCAGCCTGTGGTGGACTCCAATGAGCCCTCCTCTGTCCCATTCTCCTGTTTGACTGGGTTTGGAACACTGACCGTGACCTGAAATTCTATGATTTCCCGGGTTGTTTCTTTGTTTGCACCACCTCTAGAGGTTAAGCTGTGTGAGAGCAAAGACCACATCTCTTCTGCTCATAAGTGTATCTATCCCCCAAATGTAGAAAGATTACTGGTTTATGGTAGGAAGTCAATAAATATTTTTTAGATGATGAAGAAATTATCCATGCTTAGCCTTGCTTCCAAATAATGAAAGACCCGTAGGGAGAGACTAGGGCAGAGCAGGACTGGGCTGAGTCTTAGGTCACAGTAGATAGCTGATCCATCCAGTGTTCTTGCTCCCCAACTTCCAGTTTCCCCTTTCTGTAAGCCCTTTTCCTCTGCCTGCATCATTCTGTCTTGGCCCTCTTTGCCACCTGGTGAATTAGTCATTCTTTATGGCTCAGTTTAAGTGCCTTGATTCCTATTAAAATTGTCTTCAACTTTCTACTGCACCATGCCCCCTCCCCCACCCCAGGCAGAGTTGTGTGTGTATTAGTTGCTCAGTCATGCCCAGCTCTTTGCGATCCCATAGACCATAGCCTGCCAGGTTCCTTGTCCATGGGATTTTCCAGGCAAGAGTACTGGAGTGGATTGCCATTTCCTTCTCCAGGGGATCTTTAATCCCTGACCCAGGGATTGAACCTGGGTCTCCTGCATTGCAGGCAGATTCTTTACCATGTAAGCCATCAAGGAAGCCCCCAGGCAGAGTTAGTCAGAGTCTTCTTTATGATCCCACAAAGCTTTGCACCTGCATTGCTATCACTCTTCATGTCTTTTCCTGTTGAATTCTTAGGGTGATTTGGCAGGGAAGGATAATTATCATTGCCATTTTACAGATGAGGAAAACTGAGGCTTAGACATCTTAAAAACTTGCTCCAAGTCATAGAGTGGTATATCATCGCATTTGGATTTCCCTGGTAGCTCAGATGGTAAAGCGTTGACCTGGGTCCAATGGTCTCAATGGAGACCTGGGTTCAATCCCTGGGTCAGGAAGATCTCCTGGAGAAGGAAACAGCAACCCACCCCAGTATTCTTGCCTGGAAAATCCCATGGACAGAGGAGCCTGGAGGCTACAGTCCATTGGGTCTCAACGAGTCAGACACGACTGAGCGACTTCACTTTCTTTTCTTTCATACCATCGAAGTGGTTTAACAAGGATTCCAGAACATATTTGACTGATGCCAAGCCAGAGTTTTTAACTGCTGGGGTCAACTTAATTTAAGAATTATGCAATGACAGCTGGAAAGACCTAGGATTTTTATGAAGTCCAATCTTATTTTAGGGATAGAGAAACTGAGACTCAGTTACAAAGTCAGAGCAGGGCTTTCAGAGGGAGAAAATTCTGCTCTAATCTCTAGGCTGTCCAATCGAGGTGGCATGAAGGTTGACTCTTTTACTGGACCTGTCACCCTCTTTGTCAGGAGGTGTAGCTTTTCATATTCCAAGGCATTTTCAGTGAATTCCTCCAAGACCCTTCCCTTTGGGCATGATGCAATCTTTTCTTGGCTCCTGTCAAGAGTTTTTCTCTTCTACTAGATGTTTTAGGTCACATCACAAAAACTGTCTCCAGTGAAGTCTGTGTTTTCTGCACAACTGAAAGCCGTTTTCAAAAGCTGGCCTTGTCTTATGGAAAGGGGTCTCTCTGTGGACCCAGGCCACAGTGGGAAGCAGCCATATGTGCAATGGCATAGATGTTTTGAGAGGCCCAGAGTTTGGATATCCATGGCCAGACAGCAAGATAAGGCTAAACAACTCTCTGCAACAGCTCTCGAGCCAGGGTTGAGCTGTATGTCTAGCTCACTCTCACTGTGACTCATTTCTTGGAGCAAAAAGATGTCACTGTGAGACATAGCTGTGCATTCCATTGGCTGGTTGGAAGCCTTCTGGTCCTGGGCTTCAGCAAAGCCAATAAGAGAAGGATGGGAGCAGGTATATGGGGACAAAACAATTCAATTCAACAAGATCTGAATATCTAACATACATGAGCCACTGGGGTAATACTATTGATGAGGGGAATGGAGCAAGCTGAAAACCCTGGTGAGCACCTTGTCTTCATGTTGACCTTTCACATCAACCAAGAAACCCTTTAAGTCCCTAGTCTTTGAAGGGTTTATAGTCCAACTGAACAAGCAGAAGGGCACCCAAATGTTTGTAAGGCTGCAGTGTGCAAGCTGAGTGCTGAAGGTAATGCCTACATTTCCAAGGAGATTTAGGAAGGAGAATCCATGCCCAGTTCTGGGTAGGGATGGTGGCAGTCTGGGGTTGCTTCATGGAGGAAGTGTTGTTAGAGGTGGCTCTTGAGGTGTGGATAGGATCTGAGAGAAGTAGAGAGGGAATTCACTAAGGGTTTGTGCTCTGCTCAGAAAAAGTGCTTAAAGGTGATTGCATTTGTCTATTGGCAAAGTTTTCTCCATTTTTTAAGATGAGGAACTTGAGGCTCAGAAGGGTTGAGCAAACTGCCAAGATAAAACAGCTAGGAAGTGACAGAGACAGGTTTCAAAAATCAGATGATGAAAACAAATAAAGAAGACTACAAAAAGTAGCTACAACAACAACAAAAACAGAGTGACTGAGGATTGGGATGTCATTTATCACCACTCATGGGTGACCAAGAAATGAAAGAGTATTATATAAAAATAAAAAAAAAATCAGATGAACTTGAATCCAGAATTGGTGGGTGTGCCTTTCAGGGCAAAAATGAGGGAGGGGTTTTCTTCTAGATTTAAGGAATGTTAGGGACCTTTGGGAGAAAAGTGCAGAGATGAGAACAATGGGCATGTAACAGACCAATGAGAAATTCGATTAAGGTAGAATTTGGTTGGTGTGAAGTGAAGGAGCTGGAAATGGAAGTGGTGGCTGTTTTGTGGCAAGCTGAGAGTGGGTCATACTAGAGCCTGGTGTTCTCAGCGAAGGGCAGCATAAATGCACAGATGAATGAGATCCATCTGTATGTGTACTGACAAGGTATTGCTGGGTGAAAAAAGGGAAGTTGCAGAGCATAGCATTTAGTATAACCCTATTTTTGTAAAACAGAAACAGCTCGTGATTGTAACACAGCAGTTAGAGACTGAAGTCACACTGCTTGGATTTCAGTCTGGCACTGCCATTTCTAAGCTGAGCAGCCCTAGGAAAATTACTAAACTTCTCTGTTTCCTCATCTATAACTTCATCTATACAATGGGATGAATAATAGTATATCCTTACAGGATTGTTCTGAAGATTACATGAGTTAATGCATATTCAAATTTTAGAATGGCATTCTTGTCATTATCATGTTATTAAGATTATCTGGAAAGATGAATATTGAATTTACCTTAGGGAGTAGGACTTCCGTGTCTTTTAAACATCTCCCTTTGTGGTTTAAATATTTTATGGCAAACATGTGTAATGTTTATAATGTAAACAGACAAACCAGCAAGTTTATTTCAAAAGTTAACATTAGGAGGTTGACATGAGAAGACTTTATTTCTATGTGTTTTTTTCTCCTACTGGCAACAGGCCTGCTAGTGACACATTCAGAATTCTCTCTGGCATCACTCAGATGGCTGCTGGGAACAGGTGTCTGAGATGCGTTGTTTGGGTTTCCCACAGGCCTTGTCTAGAGTGATGCGCCTGCTTGTAAAGGAGAGCTAGCTCGGTCCTTGCTGCCTCTCCCCGTTCTGCTCCCTGACCTCATCTGGGTATGTTTTCCTGGCCTAGAGGTGTTCTGAGAAGCCCTTGGGGTCTGCTTTGGGAGTGGCAGGTCCCGAGTTTGTGGCGAGGTTTCCGATGTTGGAGATTGGGCTGCCTCTCCAACCTTACATACAGAAGGTGAAGGGAAACTGGGGATTCTCAATCCTATGTGTTTGGATGTTAGAGCATGAGGCTTGAAAAGGTCTTTGGTCTGAATTCCAGGGACCGGCAATTAAAAAAAAAAGATGAGCCTGAGATTATGCTGCCTTTCTTCCTTGCCTCCCTGCTCAGTCATTCTCTCCCGTCATCCCCGATAGCTCCTTCAGTGGAGTGATTAGGGGACAAGGAAAGGATGTACTGCAGGGATCCAACTTTACCCTGAGACAGAGCACTAACCACACGCTCTTTGCCCAGGGTGGAAGGTAGTGTAATATTCCTCCTCTGTGAAGGGTGGAGATTAAACACTCAGACCCATTTATGGATGTATGTTAACTTTATATCTAGAACCACCTGCAGGAGATGAGCCTTTGATTATTTGAAGATGCAAACTCATCTCTTTTTTGCCTCCATCTTCCTCTTCCAGTTCAGTCTCCTTCCCGCTTTTCCTCCCAGGTTCATTCTTGGAATAACAGTGGCAGTACATGGTTAAGAGAATGTTTTCTGCAGTCAGACTTATCTTTGAATCCTAGTTCTGCTTCTTATGAGTTGCCTTACCTTGGGTACACTACATAACCTATTTATGCCTCAGTTTTGCCACCTGTAATATGGGAATATAATAATACTTATGTCTAAGGATTTGTGACATGAGGCACATGATGTTGTTAGCACAGTATCTAGCATTCAATAAACACTTGATAAATAGTAACGATTGGTATTGAGTGGTTGCAGTCAAGGCTGAGATGGAGCATCGTAAGGGAAGGAAGGAAGGGATGCCCGCCTGCAGTATCTGTTAACGTGAAAGATGTGCAAGCTCTGTGCCCCAGCAATTCCATTTCTGTTCTTGTTATCTGCCTGAAAAAATGGCCTATGTTCATTCACAAAGATGTAGGTTCACTGTGATTATTGCAGCACTGATTTCAGTGGCAAAATTGGGAAAAAGTAGAAATGTCCATCAGTACGGAAGTGGCTGGAAAACAGTGGGATATCCATAACATATGTTCTGCAGTAGCTAAAAGAATGAGGTGGAGATGTTTGTCTCAACAGATAAAGCTTTCCAAGACATGCTGATATGTGAACAGAGTAAGTTGCAGAATCATATAGGCAATTTGATTCCATGAAATGATAGCATAAATATTTCAATGAACAGTATATACAGTTCAATAGATAGTATATATAGTTCAATAGATTTCAATATATATTTCAACATGCATATATAATTATTGAACTATATATACTATCACTTTGTGTGTGTATATTTATATATGTGTGTGTATATATATACATATATGAATAAAAGTTATCAAGTAGGTTACCTCCTAAAAAAACAAAAGCTGGGAGGGACCTGGAGATCATCATCAAAGGGGATTTTAGGTTTAAGTCTAGTATTAACATTTTAAAAAAGAGAACATATATACATATACATATATACATATATATATATACTGTACAATTTAAAAAGGTTAAGAAGAGAGAAAGAAATAGCTATCTGGCTAAGAATCTGAAGACAATGACTCTGTCAAACCAAAACCCTGATGGGAAATACCCAGCTCATGACTCCTGTGGACCCCTGGCAGAGGGTGGAGGCTATTAGCCTGATAGCCATATCAGTTCATAGGGGCTGCAACTTTGAGAGGAATATATAAAGAGGGGTACCTATTAAGGAGGGCAATGTGTGTACATGTTAGGGATGTAGATATTCCAGCTGTAGGTGATGGATATATATATATATATATTCCAACTTTAAGAAGAAAGAGGCGGTGTTGTGAGCTAGGAGGAAGGAGGTTTGTATCTGAATCTGACTTAACCCTGAGATTAACAGTGTGTCTTAGGGAAGTCGCTTTTCCAAGTCTCAGTTTTCTTGACTCTAAAATGGGGATAGCAGCCACTGCCTTGTGTCTGTTTTTTTAAGGTGGTTGAAAAGTTCATATGGGGATGCAGGGGCGAAACAGTCTGTAGACTGTGACATGCTCTTGTAAGGGAACCCTGCAAGTCTCCTGGCAGCCAGGGTTGCAGCAGCCTTGCCGCATTCCTCTGGAGCCGGGGAGTGTTGCAGAACTGAGCGCAGAGCAGTAAACACGCAGCTCTCAGAGGCTGAAGATCTTGACAGTCACTCTATTAGATGTGTAAGATACTAATATGCTTTTTGGAAAGGATGACAGGTTAAAGGGTGAGAGAAGAAGGAAGGAAGGACATCGTTCTGAGGTCAGACAGATGACAGAAGGGACCCGGTCTCTGAAGATCTGGGGAGTCCTAAATAAGCCTCCAGTTATGCAGAGTTAATAGTACAATGTCCACAGGAAGGCTTGTCAGTGAGATCATCCTTGGAGAACGAAGCCACAGATTCCCTCCTTCTGACCACCTTTGATCTACCTCTTGCATCAGTCCCTGTGGACTCCGACTGCTGTGCCCCAGGGCCCCTTGGTGCCAGCATTCAAAGCCACTTCCTCAGATGCCCCTTCTCTTCATCCAGTCATCACACAATCGTCCTTCCCAGCTGTGTGAATGAGAATTTTTGGTGCACTGGGATTACCCCCCACCCTGGTGCGGAGATGCAAATAGCTCCCTGAGGGACCCTTCTGGAGGTGCATGTTTATGAGGGAGCACAGCAGGGGAGAGGGCCGAAGGAGGAAAGAACAGCAGCAGAGTCCAGGGCACAAGGGTGGTAGTAAGTCTGGGGATGAGCACATTTGTGTAGGGCCTCGGGCGGGCTGATGTGCACTCTTGAGGAAGTCATTTGTTCCCTCCCCATCTGCAAGATAAACGGATTGGTCTATGTCCATCGGGAATCCGAAGTCAGAATGGTTTAGGGCCTTGTTACTCAAACCTGTGGTCCACAGAAGCATCAGCATCACCTGGGGGCTAGAAATGCAGACTCTCAGGCTCCACCCCAGACTGCCTGAGTCTGAATCAGCATCTTACTGAGATCCTCAGGGGATCCACACACATTGATGTTTGAGAAGCTCTGACTTAGTGACTCCTGTTTCCCTTAGAGGTTCCTGGGTCCCCATCCTCAGAGATGCTGTTTCAGTTAGTCTAGTATGATGTGGAAGCTGTACGCTTGACAAGCCCCTCATAGCTAGATGTGAGAGCTGTTGAATTACAGAACTGCCCTAAGTCTCCATGGTTCTAGCAAAATATGATTCTCTGGGGGTGAATGGGTGGGAGATGGAGACTGACCTCTCGAGCCAGGGAGCAGAGGCTTGTTCTCTAGGGGCCTGGGGTTGCCCGGCATACGAGGCAAGAGAGAACGCTGCCCATTTCACGGCTGGGATAATGACTGTCAGCAGCTCCCCGTTAAAGACGGTAAACTCATTTAGCAACAGACACTGAAAAACAGCTGAATTCAAAAGCAGAGAGTGGTAATCTAATTGCACTGAATTAGCCTCGGGGGACTCGGACAATATCAACTTCAGAAAACCACAAAGGGATCCTTTATAAGGAGTTTCCAAAGCATCAGGGCCTCAGCACCCCTCATCAGGGCTTGCGCTACAAAGCACAGGCACTGTGCATATAAGCCCCTCTCCCCAGCATCTCAGGCATTGTTCCCTTCTAATGTGCTTTCTGAATGAATTTCCTGGCTGGCCGGATGGTGTTTTCAGTTGTGTGAGGCTGAGCAGGGAGTTGGTTCAGGCGAGACAGCTGGAGTTCAGGGCTGAGCGGCCTTCAGCCATTCAGTCCTGTGAACACCATCTGTGCCTGAGGACGGGTCCGTGAACCAGTGAATTCCTTGGTGGTCTTTCTGGCCCTGATATTGTCTTATTTCTGAGGTCCTTCTCATTTCTTAAAGCCAGAGTCTTACATAACCAAGGTGATTTCCTTTTAATAATCCTTGGTCGCATATGAGTCTGTGTGTTTATGTGTGTGTTCATTGCCCAATTTATTATCCAGTCCATTTCAGAGAAGGAAAAGGCATGAGTGGATGGGTATTTATGGCTCGACTCAGAAAATTTACAGAGATCAGATGATAATTTGGGGATCAGGAGCAGGTGGGGGGGCATGAGTATCGTGAAGATTTGTCTCTGACCTGCATTTCATTTATTTTCTGCAGCAAATTACAAATCCCAGTGCACAAAAGTAGCTTGAATTCCTTCCACATCCCTCCTGGGAGGTGGATTTCCAGTCTCTGCTTACATACCTCCACTGACAGGGACCCTCACTATAACTGAGGCAGCTGGTACACAGTTGACGGATCTGCCAGAAGGTTCCGAATTACATTAAAACAGAATTTGTGTGTGTGCATTAAAAATATATTTATCTATTAATTCCAGTTCTTCTCTTGGAGCCATATAGAATAATTCAAATCTAATATTTTCCAAATGGGGTCCCTGAGTACCTAGAGGGATTATGAAATAGTAATGAGGACTCAGAATCCATTTTAAACATTTCAGAGATTATCAAATTGCATATTTACTTCTGACAAGGCTCTATAGACTAACAAGAAAGCATCACACCTTTTCTTTTGTACTTTCTTAGGTTAACTCATTGTGGTGGCATTACTTATTACATGATGTTCAGTATTTCTAGCAGTTTGTCTTTGGTTAATAAAGATGGGGAAAGCAAGTTAACAATGGATGGGGTTTGGTAAACAAACTTTTAAAAGCTTAGCCTTATAGGGGAGGGAAAAACCTAAACAGAGTCACTGGCAAAAGTATAGATTCCTTTGGTCTCTTTCTCAGGCCTCTCTTCAGATCTCTAAGGAGAGTGATCAAACTTCATATTTTCTCATCATGCAAAGCATTTTCTGGGGAAACTGACATACTTATGGAATCTGTCAATAATCATGTCCAGATTGGGATAATTTCCAGGGAGTGAGGTTATTTATTATGGTCCTCAATTCTTTTAGACCTTTGAGCCTGAAGATAATTCTTATAATAATTGAAATACCCTGCTACCAAAACTGTTCTATTGTGAAGGAGATCGGGAGGTGATAATCATTGACTGGGACAGGGAAAATTAATTTTAGAGACAGTGATTTGTCAGTTCCCTTTATTTTATAACTGGGGAAACTGAGGCTGGAAAGGTCAGGAAATCCTCTCAAGGGCATGCCACTAGCTAAATTCTGGATCCTGGATCTTCTACCCTTGGGGCCAAGGCCACGTTGCCTAAAGCAGCAGAGAACCTGCAGAATAGTGTCAAGATGGCCAGGCAGGAGACAGTGCCATCCATCTTAAAAATCATTCTGGCTTCTGCCAGCTGATGAAGGAAATAAAGTTAATGACGCCCACATAAATGTGATGCTGTCGCAGGCCGCATGCACAGACTGTCTGGAGGGGAGCTCTGCGGGCCCTCTGACGAAGGAAAAAGGTATTTAATGGAGCTTTAAAAGGAGCAGTGTCTCCCCTTTCTGCAAGGACAGGGACTGGGGCATCTATTACCTCCGTCTCCCCCGCAGAGTGCCTAGTTTTGGACTAGGCACATTAACACAAGATAAATAAATGCCTGGTATAGAAAAGAAGGCAGTATTATCCCTGAGGTAAAGTCAGCTTGAGCCTTTGTGGGAATGGACCTCTGTCTTTTATGAAGACCTTATGTGAGTTGGGAGGTATGTTAGAGGTGTCGGAGTTAGTTGTTTGAGTGGATTGGTCAGAGAACTGAGTCCCCATGAAGGAAAGAGATTCATCAGAGCCATGCTGCAGAATAAGAGAAGAGCCAAACTCTCCAAGGAAGGCTTTCAAATAGTAGCCTAACTGCTCTTTCCACGGCTCCGCATGGTCGCGGCCTCTTTCATGAGGTGGTCTCAAAGATAAATTCCCTCCGTTTCCCCTGATAGGTCATTCCCAGTTTTGTAAGCATGCAGAAGTTATATGCTGATTCATGACTCCGTTTACCAGGTTGGCATTCTTCTCCAAACTGTCCCTCAGGAACGAAAAACATGACATTTTCTCTTCCTCAAGCTCCCTGAGTCCTCAAAGAGGGTAGACTGACATTTTGATTGGCCCTAACACAAAGTTGCCCAAGGGGCATCTTTCCTTGGGAAAAAGTCCTTGGCTCGTTCCAGAAGTTCCTAGACACTTTCCGCAGTGCCCCAAATGCAGCAGGTCAGATTTGAGGAGGAATACAGCTATGCTACCAGGAGGAAAAGATCCAGGCTGTCATTTGCTCCTATTGGCAAGCTTGGAGAATGGGAAGCCAGAAGAGCCACTTCAGAAGAAAGCTCATTTACCTTCAGCTGGGTGGTTTTTCAGGACTGATATATGAAGCAATCTGTTTACCATGCTCCTTTTGACCCCAGTGAGGCAGAGACAGCTTTCCTTCAAGGTTTTGATGACCTTTCTTAGCCAGTGAGTACCATATTCAGTACAAAACCCTGTGCAAGGAAACACCTATGGGTCGGCAGACAGAAGTGATAATAAAGGAAAGCTGATCATCTTTTGGGAAAACCACCCTGGGTTAGACTTGGTTTATCTCCTCTGCCTTTATTCCCATCTCAAGCACAAGCTAGGTCTTTGTTTGCTTCACTCTTGTGCCTATTGTGTTCCAGGGGGGCATTTTCTTAAGGAAAGGACTTTCCTCCTCATTACAATTGGTTCATCAGAGTCTTAGGTTAAATATTTGGTCATTCTATACTGGTGGTTCCCAACTGTGGGAAATTTTGTGCCCTCCTCCCATCCCAGACTTCTGGAGACATTTTTGATTGTCATGACTAAAGGGAGAGAGGGCTATTGATGCCAAAGATACTGTTAAACATCTTATAATGCATAATTCAGCCCTCATATCACAGAATTTTCCAAAATGTTCAAAATGTCAGTAGTGCCAAGATCGAGAAACATGACTATATACCATGGATCTATTTGAGTTACTCAGAAGGTGAGAAAATATGGGGATCACCCTGAGCCCTTTCCCAACCATAAGGCAGTGTAAGGGCTCTGGGAATCAAACCAAGTTTCCTTCTACTTCAAAAGAGGTTTGAAAGGAATATGCTTCCATTAAAACAAAAACAAAAACAAAAACATATCTTTGCTTATTGCTTTTGACCAGTCTGGATATAAAGGCCCATCCCAAACTAAAAACAAAGAGACAGCATTTAGTTTATTGAATACTTGAATATCACTCATAGAATTTTAGAACTGCAGGTTTTTTAAAATATCTGGACAAGAACTTCAGCCAACTCACTTCATTTTACTTACAGGGACAGAATTAGTAAGCATTGCAATGCTGTGTGTCCCCCTGTACCCTCTTATCTCTTTCCCCTCAGTTTTTTCTAAGACCTCAATTCATTCTCTTTGTTGGCACTGTGAAATTTCTCCCTCACTCACTTTGAGTGTTGGTTTGTTTGTTTTGCTTTCATTGTTGTCATTTTGCTGGTTATGTGTGGATGCAGCAGCACTTCTGTCATCAAGAGCCTTTCCTTTCCTAGCCCTCAGATTTCCCCAACAAGGTGAGCAGCTGGCCTTCATTTAATCTAAGGACTACCTGGGTGCCTGGGATGATTGGATTGGCTCATTGCAACATGGTACCTGTCCCCTGGGGGAGAAGGGGTTATTCACATGGTTATTCACTGGTTCTGCTAGAGAACCAGTCTCCAGTTACATCTACATACATTCTCTTGAGCCCCCAGATTTTAACACTTCTGTATTTTCACCTAAACTTTAAAAAATGAGTGAGTTAGTAATGAAAATGCCAATTAGACATAGACAGTACTTTCTCTCCTTGTGACCTTTTAATTTTTCTCATCTCTCTGAAAAATTGCTGAGAGTATTTCCCTAGTTCAGTTCTTATATTTCCTATTTTATGTTTCATGTTCTAAAACAACCTTTATTCCCCAAATAACATAGCCATTTCTGTATTTTGAAAGTGCAATAGCACAATTCCCTTCCCAGCTCTCCATAGTTATGACTCTTCTTTCCTTATAAACACATGGCATTATATCCCATATCCATTGTAGCTCATGTCTGCCTTGTCGCAGGTAGGGGAAGGGGATGTGGAGTTATGTGTCCTGATAAGTCACCACCCATGATTTAAAAAATTAACAGTGGATTCCTAACCTTATCTAAATGACTACAGTGCCAACCTTTCAGACTGTCTTCCTATTGTGAAAGACAATGTCTGGGAGAAGAAAAATCAAGCATTACATACTGTTCATCAAGAAAAAAAGGAGTTGGAAGGGAGGATGTGCTTGGTCCTATTAATTTGCTCTTTAATCTCTCTGGTTCAGTTCTGTCTCAGAAAGCCAAACAGAATCAATTCGCCTACAAATGTTACCAAGTACCCCACCTCCACAGCATTTTCCACTTCTACTGTGTATGTAGAAGAGAAAGAATTTGGTATTGTTCAGAGGATACTTCCTGCCCTTTAGCCCATAAAGTAGCTACATTTCACAAGGCCCTGGATTGTTGTACTTTAAAAATTTGACTCCTTGAGTATTCGTATTCTGAGCTATGAGCAGAACCATGGCCTATCAAATAATTATTTGAACTGGAGATTAGAAGCTTTAGCGATGGGTATCTCAGAGAAGGAGAGAGGTCTTTTCTTCATCCCAAGAGAAATACATGAAGAGAGGCTCACATGTAGACCCTTACAATCTGGAGAGAGGTGTCATTCATTTAATAAACCAACTACTGGATTAATCAAACCAACAATTCATATGCAGAATTCACTATAATGTAAAAATGAAAAAAAATCCAACAAGAAATATTTGCTGCAGATTTATGATGGGAGAGACTAATATGTGTTGGTTTACTTATTTTAAAAAATAACCTAGAGTGGATTTTTCAAGTGACTGTTAATCCAATGTGATGGTAAAACATGAGAGGCAGACATCTAAAATGAAGATTAATGATCCCTGCAGGTCATGGGAGAAGACTAATTTTTTTCAATTCATGTAAGTGGAATTTATCATAACCATCTCTGAAGATGGCATGATTCACCCACTTATGAAAAGACTGTTTATTTCAATGCTTCCTGAAGAGGTGATTTTTCACTTTTCACTTCTGCTAATGTAAGAATGCTAAGCCTATGGGCAGAAAATTTTAACCTGGGAGGTGGTGGCTGAGGGAACTCATTTCTGAGTTGGAGATAGGCATAAATTTAAAAAAAAAAACAAAAAAAAATGAGATTTGTCCATCAATTCAAGATCTGCAGCTAGCAAACAGAGTTTGGAAAGATGAATGGGAGATAGGAGGGAGTCAAAGTTTCAAAAGAGAAATGTGTTCCGGAGTCTGTTCCTGAGTAGATTCCCCTCTGCACCAACGTTCAGAGCTTTACAACCTGAGGTCGTAACGCTATTGTTTCCAATCACTGAGCCTCAGCAACAACCCCCCACCCCCACACCGCAGAAAAACAAAACAACAACAAAAAAGGAGAGAAAATAATATGTTCTATGTCCAGTGGGTTCGAGTGCAACCTTCCCCGTCACCGCTAGTTGTCACTTGGCTCCCAGACGGGAGAGCTGAGGTTTTCGGCACTGCGGTTAGAGAGAATGCAGTCCTAATTAAACTGAGTAACTCCTAAAGCTCCCCCTTAAAGTCCTCAGCCGAGTGAGAGTCGATATGCAGGGGGTTTGGGGGAGACTGATGGGGCAGGGAGTGTAGCAGGAAGAAGGACAAACAAATCGCAAGAAACAGGCAAACAGCTGCCAGGGCGGCCACTGTCTCAGACCTCCACGCACAAGCCAGACACCCTGCGGGCGGTGGGGGGGCAGGGGGGAGTGAGGGAGCGGGGGATGGAAGGACCCGATTGCCGCGGTATACAGCACCCTCCTCCCCCCGAATGAGGGGTTCACGGACAGAGTCAGCCTCCATGCTCCTTTCCCCCATTTCCATCAGAGCGATGTGGTCAGTAAAAAAATTGCATACCTGAAGAATACAATGGTCTCCCAAAGGTAGAGTCGAAGAGTATTGAAGCTGTACATTTTTCAGGTCCTTGTGCTTTGTAGTCCACGAGTTATGGGGACAAAAATGTTTCAAACTGGCACTTACAAAACCTGCGAGCACTGCTGAAAAAAAATAATCCAAATCCTAAGGGGAGGTGGGGAACAGGGGCGCGGAGGGAGAGCCCCAGGGGAAATCGGGGCGAGGGGGCTCTAGGTACCACGGACAGAGGCAGCCTCTCAGCGTTTCAGCACCACGGAGAGCGTCCAGCCCTGCTTTTCAGGAGCGCGGAGAGTATTGCTGTTTGTTAAACTCCAGCGTGTCTGTTGGCTCCCTGCGGCGCTGGGGAGGCACGTTTGGGGGTGGGTATATTTTCTTTTTTACCCCTGTTTTTCTGTTTAAACGGCCAGCCCCGTGAAAGGAAAAAAAAAATCTGTGGAGATCAGAGCGCTGGCCTCAGACCGCTAGATTGGGCGAGCATCCTGGGTAGGGAGATCAGGGCGTTATGCCCCTGGGCTGGCCTGAGGGGGTTAGGGGCGAGGGGAAGCGATTGACGGTGTTGCCTTCAGTTAAATCCCGGGGAATGTGCCAGGCTGGTGCATCACCACCGAGTCCGGGAATCTCGTTACCCTGCCTGCGTACCCGTCTGCTGTCGCCTTGCGATCCCTGTTCTGTGGTCCCCGCCGAATAAGTTACGATCGCTGCAGAAGAGGTGTCCCATTGCTTGGGCTGCAGACGTGAGAGAACTCAGGGCAAGTTTCAGGGGCTGCCGGGGTCCATGGCGACCCCGAGGGGCTCAGGAGCCCAAGGCTTCAGATGCATCTCGGCTTTCTGAGCTCGCCCATCTTCCTCAGGCCAGGACTCCTTCAGGTCTTCAGACTTTCTTACTGCATTAATTTAACAAACTGGTGGCGTGGGGGATTGGTGGTGGTGGCGGGGGGGGGGGGGGGGGGGGGGGGGCGATGGCTGAAGGGAGGAGGTGGAGAGAAAAAAAGGGGGGAAAAACTCCTTAGTATCTTCAAACCCTCCCACTAGAGGCGCTCATTGGCCCGTGGCTGCGAAAACCAGATCTTTTCCCAGTGTTTGGCCAATCGCGTGTTAGACTCTGGGTTGAGTTTAACGCTTAGAGTGCTGAATGAGATCCGTGTCTCCCCTCTCCATTGCAGGTTGGTGGTGGAGTGGGGGAGGTTATAGAGTTAATCTCTCGAGGTCTTTCAAAATATTGCCTTTATTTTTAGAGAATGTAGTTGTATGTTAGTGAAGCAAATACAACGGGTCCCAGTTCAGACGTGCCTTTGGGCTCAGTTTATCATCTTGAAAGGGAAGTATTGAACTTGATCTCTGAGTTTTTTTAGAGCTCTGAAGTAGTATGGTTTGGCTCCAGGAAAAAAAAAAAAAAAAGAAAGGAGGAGAGGTTTCAGAAAGAAGTCTGATCTATAAAGAAAGATTCCCCACCCCCTCTCTCCCCAGGACCACTGCAGCAGGAAAAGACAGAAGAAATTCCTTGAGTGGTTTACTCAGTCAAGAGGGAGCAGTCCTGGCCTCACTGCAAGATATGTCCTCTTTCTACTGGGCAGGAGACAGTTTCATTTACATTCATAAGCTTGGGAAACAGAGCCTCTCAGAGCTGCGGTTTGCTACAAAGTAATGGTAGTGCCAAGTTGTAAATACAGGTATTCAGTACTTACTGCTCCCATTCTCTGTTTTTTTCTTCCCCCTGCTTCTCTGTTTCCCCAGCTTATTTAAATCTCAGAAACCAGCTATACATTTCACTCTAGAGCCCAGCTGGGGAGGTGGAGTTAATCAGATTTTCTCCAAGCTATCGGACTTTAGTGGATTAATAGCCTCTGCAGGATTTTCTGGCTGATTTGAACTGGCTGGGACACTGGGGTCTCTCTCTCTCCCAGCCTACTGAAAGGAGGTAACCCCTCCCTCTTACCTAGTAGCTTTAGGAATTCCTTCTTTGGAGTTTTTTGAGGCTGAATAGCCTCCAAAATAACCTCCAAAATTCTCCCTAGAATTGTTCTTAACAGCTTATTTCTCTCCAAGCTCAGGCTTTCTCTGAGCAAAGAAGTCTGGAAAACTTTGTCCACTAGTCTCCTATCAGCAGGGATTCTCCCCCTACTTTGCACGCTGTGACAGCACACCCTTCATTACTTCCTTTTCTATTGGCTCCCCCACACCAGAACACTGATAAGTTGTTTAGAACTTCCATGAAATTCTGACTAGTGACTTAGTAGGAAACTTTGCTTTGAAGGTGAATAGTCACATGAGTCTGATACAAATTTATACTGTCAGTCTGTTATCTATCTACTCCTATCTATCTATCTATCACTAGCCTTGATTAGTATGCCTTCAATGCACCAGGCACTGTTGTGCACTTACATAATCTCATTTACTTCTTACAGTCATACCTTGAAATAAATTTTATCTTTGTGAATGTGTTTCTATACTTGTTTATGTGCCCACTAGTGAGTTTGCTTGGGAAAGACAAGCACACATATTTCTGGGGATATAAACTGGTTTACCCCACCTGCCTAATTCTGAAGTGAATGTGAAATGTATATGTGTATTTGTACATTTGGGTTTGTGAATGGGTTTCTGTCCACATAGGCATGTATGTTTGCATCTATCTGTGTCATTGCTGTGCCCCTGGAGGTACTGAAGTAAACTGTGAGCTGGCAACTTTGTTTTTGCTCCTGACCTGGCTAGGAAACTGCAGGCAGGTGGGGATGCAGTGTAATACAGTTAGTTTTTCTTTTCCTTTAAGAGATGCTGTGTGTGTGTGTGTGTGTGTGTGTGTGTGTGTGTGTGTGTTGCTGTTTATGGGTGTGAATGGCTCTAAGACTGTGGCCTCTGCAGGAGATGAGAGTAATTATTGCCTGTTTTCTAGTAGGCTTCTGTTTAATGTGAGGCTTCTACTTTTATTTAACTAGCACACATAACCTGAGTATGTGCCAAGCACTGGGGATGTAATAATACATAAGATAACTAGTAATTTGTATCTCTGGGACATATGGTCACTTCAGATTTACAGTGGTAAAAGTTTCTCATGTTTTCTTCATACCTCCCATATTTCTTATGCCTTAAACAGTATACCAAGGTCTTCCTGTCTTGTGTATGCCACTTTTGAAAATAAAAACCATGACCTCCACGATCAGGGATTTTTGTTTTTATTTTCTCTCGGCTTTAAAAAGCCTGGATGACATTGGATAAATGACCAAACCTCTCTGGCCTAAGTCAAACAAAGACAGTCATGCCCACTCTTCTCCCCATAAGAAGCCGCAAAGAAGCAATGGCATTCCAGTCTAATCTTAGGATGACTACCATACTGTGAAACATAACTCTTAATGGAATGGAATGGATTGGCTTCAGTTGATAGTCCATTGCTATTGGTGAATATCCTTTGTAGCCTAAGTCCAGTACTTGATTTGTCCATTATAGGCCCCAGTAGCCAGATTTGAACCCCTCTAAATATGACTAAATTATGACATGTGCTGAAACCTTATTTTATTACTAGAGGAGACAGATTCTTTCATTAATTCAACAAACACTTATTGAACATTTGCTTTATGTCAGGGACTGCTGTAGGCACTGGGTATACAGCAGAGAATAAAACAGGTAAATGTCCCTCGTCCATGGGAGAATATCTTCTAGTAGATGGAGACAGAAGATAAATAAGTAAATTATGATGTATTAGGCAATAATAAGGATTAAAAAGAAAAAAGCACGGTAAAGGGTCAGAGACCATCACTGAGATGGTCTTTTATATAGGGTGGTCAGATCAGGTTTCCCAGGTGACGCTAGTGGTAAAGAATCTGCCTGCAATGTAGGAGACGTGGATTTGATCCCTGGATGGCCAAGATCCCCTGGAGAAGGAAATGGCAACCCACTCCAATATTCTTGCCTGGGATATTCCATGGACAGAGGAACCTGGCGGGCTACAGTGCATGTGGCTGCAGAAAGTTGAACACAACTGAGCGACTAAGCAGCGGCATTGGAGGACGGCAGCTGTGGCATGGCAGATCAGGGAACACCTTCTGAAAAGGAGAACTTTGAAAAAATGCCTGAAGAAAGTGAGGAAATGAGCCCTGTGAACTTTAGGGAGGGGAGAAAGAGCTTTCCAGGCATCAGAAAGGCAAATTCAAAGGCCCTGAGCAGGGAGTATGCTTAGAGTGTGCAAGAAACAGCAAGGAAGCCAGTGTGCCTGGGTGAAATGAGTGAAGGAGAGGGTGCCTGAAAAGAGTTTAGAAAGTAGTTAGGGACTAGATTGTATTCTACCTCCAAGGCATAGTAAGGACTTTGAGTTGTATTTTGAGTGAGACCCACTGGAAGGTTTTGAGCAAAGCAGTAACAATATCTGACAACATTTTAACAAGGCTAGTTTGGCTGCTGTGTTTAGAATAAATGTGCAGGGAGGAGAGAGGCAAAATGAAAGCTGCAGACTAGTTAGGAGCTACTGAAAAAAAATCCATGTGAGATTCTTACTGTTCCTGTTCCACTCTTTTATATACTGAAGAGGAAATTTAGCAGAGTTGGGATAAGAATACAGGTACCCTAATTTTGGCTAAAGGATCTTCCCACTTTTTTTTTTAAATTCCAACTAAGATGAAGGCTAAGGAAATCTACAAGGGAAGAGCTTTACCTGGCTTGTTACTGATATATACCCAGCACCTGGCACAGTGCCTAGCATATAGGAAATGCTCGGTAACTATTTCTTGCAAGGATAAATGACTGAGTGAATGAAAGAAGAACAAAAAGGTTCAGGCAGAGGACCTGAAGGGAGGAACAGAAGAGGAAGGAACAGTGTTAATCAGGTGAGATTATGTTGTCCTGAGCCAGCTAATGTAATTAACACAATGGCAAGCCTCTGTCCAGAATGACATTCACAGAGGAGAGTGCTGGAGACTTCTGTGCTGCTTTGACAGTCTCTGGTGATACTTTGTAAAGAGATGGATTTGGAGCAACTAAGCAGCTTGCCTAATTGTGCTGAAGTGTTATGATGAATTTGGGTCTGAAAATGGGACTATGGAAGAGACTTTCCTACAAGGAGCTGCCAGCTTGCTGCCAGCCTTTCCTAACCCAACTTAGAGAATGCACTTGCTACTTTGAAACATTTTTAGTCACAAAGCAATAGTCTGTTATTTGTGGTTTAAAAGATCTTTTATTTATTTGGCTGTGCCAGGTCTTAGCTGCAGCATATAGGATCTAGTTCCCTGACCAGGGATCAAACCTGGACCCCCTGCATTGGGAGTGTGGAGTCTTAGCCACTGGGCCACCAGGAAAGTCCTCTGTTCTTTGTGCTTTAAAGAAGGGAACTCAAAGCTACTTAGGAAGTCTCAATGGTTGTTGTTGCTCAGTTGCTCACTCATGTCCAACTCTTTGTGACCCCATGCCAGGCTTCCCTGTCCTTCACAATATCCCAGAGCTTGCCCAAACTCATGTCAATTGAGTCAGTGATGCCATCCAACCATCTCCTGCTCTGTCATTCCTTTCTCTGCCTTCCTCGAATCTTTCCCAGCATCAGGGTCTTTTCTAATGAGTTGGCTCTTCACATCAGGTGGCCAAAGTGTTGGAGCTTCAGCTTCAGCCATCAGTTCTTCCAATGAATACTCAGGGTTGATTTCCTTTAGGATTGACTGATTTGATCTCCTTGCTGACCAAGGGACTCTCAAGAGTCTTCTCCAACACCACAGTTCAAAAGCATCAATTTTTTGGCACTCAGCTTTCTTCACAGTCCAACTCTCACATCCATACATGACTACTGGAAAAACTATAGCTTTGACTATATAGACCCTTGTTGGCAAAGTAATGTCTCTGCTTTTTAATATGCTATCTAGGTTGGTCATAGCTTTTCTTCCAAGGAGCAAGTGTCTTTTAATTTCATGGCTTCAGTCACCACTGGCAGTGATTTTGAAGCCCAAGAAAATAAAGTCTTGTCACTTCCCATTGTTTTCCCATCTATTTGTGATGACGTGATGGGACCAGATGCCATGATCTTAGTTTTTTGAATGTTGAGTTTTAAGTCAGCTTTTTCACTCTCTTCTTTCACCTTCATAAGAGGCTCTTTATCTCCTCTTCACTTTTCTGCTGTAAGGGTGGTGTCATCTGCATATCTGAGGTTATTGATATTTCTCCCAGCAATCTTGTTTCCAGTTTGTGCTTCATCCAGCCCGGCATTTTGCAAGATGTATTCTTCATACAAGTTAAGTAAGCAAGGTGACAATATACAGCTTTGACATACTCCATTCCTAACTTTGGAACCAGTCCATTGTTCCATTTGTTCCATGTCCTGTTCTAACTATTGCTTCTTGACCTGCATACAGGTTTCACAGAAGGCAGATACATAAAATACTGAGAGAGCTTTCCTTCCACTTTATAGCCTGGTCACCCAGGGGCCAGGAAAGTGGTATGACTGACTTAATGTTCCACCACAAAGTTGAATCTAGATCTCAAAACTCCTGCCTCTCAAGTCATGGCTCCCAACACCTTCACTCAGAGACCTAAAATACAAGCAGAGAAGATTGGATGAGAGAGGACAAAAGCTTTATATCATGTTGATCAGACCCTGGCTTTCTGCCTGAAGACTCTGGATTCTCTTTCACTGCCAGGTCTGTACTTCTACCCTGGGCTCTAGCAGCTTGACATCCATGTGAGACTTTTTTATTACCCCTCATGCTTTATTTTCTTCTCTCCCTCAAGCCATCACTGCCTCTTTTTCCCCTACTTTCTTCTCAGTCTGCCCTTGACTCTGATTTCACGTTTATTCAGTCTGTTCCTCTTATTGGGTCTCTCATTTTCTACTGCCTCCACAAGGACTTTTGGCATCAACAGGTTCAGCAGAGGATACACATTTTTTTCTGAGTTTTCACTCAGTGATTCATTCATTTGTTTTAAAAGGACATGTAGTTTGAACACTGGCTGTGTGTGCGACACAGTGCTGTGGTTTTACGTGTTTCACCAAAGGTTTGTTCATTCAGTTTTTAACAAGTATTTAAGTACCTTCTCAGTGCTAGGAAACTATGGCAAACAATAAAACAAGAAGAGCCTACACAGTGTTGCCTGAAGGGAGGAGGTGATGAAAAGAGATTCTTGTACTGCATATTTAAAAACTGTTTAAAATGGGGAAAACATATATATATATATATATATATATATATATATATATATATATTTATTTATTTATTTATCTGTGCACAAACTATTTACAAAATGGAAGCTATCAAGAGAAAAGCAAATATCATATATTAATGCATATATATGGAATCTAGAAAAATGGTACAGTTGAGCCTATTTGCAGGGCAGCAGTAGAGATGCAGACATAGAGAACAGACTTGTGGACACAGTGGGGGAAGGAAACAGTGGGATGAATTGAGAGAGTAGCGTTGAAACATATACTCTACCATGGGTTAAATAGACAGCCATGAGCATTTGCCGTGTGACACAGAAAGCTCAGACAGTGCTTGGTGACAACCTGGAGGGGTGGGGTGGGGTGGGGTGTGGGCGGGAGGGCGACAAGGGGGGGATATATGTATATCTATGGCTAATTTATGCTGATGTAATGCAGAAACCAGCACAATATTGTGAAGCAGTTATCCTCCAAATTAAAAATAAATTAAAAAAAAGATATTGAGAAAAAAAGTAAGCTATCCATATCATGACAGAGAACATAACCTGCCTGCCTCATATCCCCTCCCAGGCATTATCTACCAAGTGAACGTGAAGTCGCTCAGTCGTGTCCGACTCTTTGTCGACCCTGCAGACTGTAGCCTGCACCAGGCTTCTCCATCAATGGGATTTTCCAGGCAAGAGTACCAGAGTGGGTTGCCATTTCCTTCAGGGGACCTTCCCTACCCAGGGCTCGAACCCAGATCTCTCGCCTTGCAGGCAGACGCTTTACCCTCTGAGCCACCAGAGAAGTTTATATCTACCGAAGGGAATATATTAATATTATTCTAATTTCTATTGCTTCTAATTTGCTTGTTTTTGTCTAATTAAAATCATCTTTGTTTACAAGCGGAACTGACCTGAAACTTTCCTTTTTAAAAATGTCTTCATCAAGTTTAGGTATAGATTGTGGTGGCTTCATCAACAAGTTGTGAATGTTTCCTCTTTTCTTTTCTTTAGAAGTGTCTGTGTAAGAATGGTGTTATTTCTTTTTTAAATGTTTAGAAGTGTTCATTGGCGAAGCCATTTAGGTCCAGTGGTTTCTTAGTAGAAGGTTTTAATTTAAAGATTCAGTTTATTTAATAGGTGTAGGACTGTTAAGACTGCATATTTATCCTTCTATCTGTTTTAATAATTTCTGTTTTTCTCTGAGCATTTGTCCATTTTAGGTAAATTTTCACATTTAATTGCATAAAATTCTGTCATCTTATCTTTTTAGTCTATAGAGTCTGTAGTAATGTCTTTGTTATATTGGTAGTTTGTACTTTCTCTCTTTTTTCTTGATTACTCTTTCTAGGGTATTAGCAATTTTATTAGCCTCTTCAAATAGCCAGCTTTAATTTTTTTCTATATTATAAATTTGTTTTCTGTTCTTTTTTTCCCCCCTCTCAACTTATTCATTTTTTGGTGGGGGGTTAATTTGCTTGTTTTTCTGGCTTCTTGAAATGGATGCTTATATAACTGAGTTTTAACTTTTCTTATTTTCTAATAATGTATACATACATATATATAACTTTGTATTCTCTCCTGATTTTTACTTTAGATGCATCTCACAAATTGTTATATTTTCAATATCATTCAGTTCAAAATATTTCCTAGTTAAAGTATTAAATCCTTAAGGTATTTGGAAATGTATTGTTCAATGATATCATTTCATTCTTTCTGCCTTACATCACAGTGGCTCCCTAAGTTTGGTTTCTTTCTTTCTTTTTAAAATTGAAGTGTAGTTGATTTACAATATTGGGTTAGTTTTTGGTGTACAGCAAAGTGATTTAGACATATTATATATATTCTTTTCCATTACAGTTTATCATGAGATAGTGAATATAGTTCCCTGAGTTATACCAGTAGGACCTTGTTATCTGTTTTATACGTAGCAGTTTGTATATGTTAATTCCAAACTCCTAATTTATTCCTGTCTCCTCTTACCCCCTTGATAACCATAAGTTTGTTTTCTGTGTCTGTGAGTCTATTTCTGATTCATAAATAAATTCATATGTCATATTTTAGATTCCACATATAAGTGATATCATATGGATTTGTCTTTCTTTTTCTGACTTACTTCACTTAGTATGATAATGTCTAGGTCCATCCATGTTGCTATAAATAGCATTATTTCATTCCCTTTTTATGGCTGAGTTATATTCCATTGTATATATGTACCACATCTTCTTCATTCATTCATCTGTCAGTGGAC
Organism: Odocoileus virginianus; assembly: GCF_023699985.2. Lineage (NCBI taxonomy): Eukaryota > Metazoa > Chordata > Mammalia > Artiodactyla > Cervidae > Odocoileus > Odocoileus virginianus. The sequence continues at coordinate 59,371,946 of NC_069676.1, forward strand.
ATTTAAGTTGCTTCCATGCCTTGGCTATTGTAAACAGTGCTGCAATGAACACCGAGGTGCATGGATCTTTTTGAATTACAGTTTTCTCTGGATATATGCCCTGGATTGGAATTGCGGAATCATATGGAAACTCTATTTTTAGTTTTTTAAAGGAATATCCTTACTGTTCTCCACAGTGGCTGTACCAATTTACATTCCCACAAAGGGTGTAGGAGGCTTCTCTTTCCTCCCCCATTTCTTCAGATTTTCTTTTTGAGTATACTGCTTGAAGCTCAAAGTCTTTTAAATTTGTGTCTTGATGTATTTCATCAATAGTCAGTATTTCTTTATTGCTTCTTTACTTTCTCTTGTCCATCTAGAATCCCAGTTTCACATGTTAGACCTTTTCCTTATATGCCTTATGTTGCTCATGCTTATTTCTGCATTTTGATATTCTTCTTTCCCCTTTCTCCACATCAGTCTGGATGTTTTCTACTCTCTTGATTAATCTTCTCATTGCTGTGTTTAATCTGGTTTTGCACTTATTTATTGAATTAATTTCAATTGTTTTAGTATTCAGGTTGGCATTTCCACTTGCTTCTTTTTTCTTTTTTAAAAATAGATTCCACTTCTCTGAGGAAATTCTCCATCTTTTCACCTATTTTCTGGAAGATATTAATCATAATTATTTTACAGTTCCTGTCTGATAATTCTAAAATCTGGGTTATCTATTACTTTGTTTCTGTTGCCTGGTATTTTTAAAATTGGATTTAGGTCATTTGTGCCTGTATACTGCCATGCCTGGTACTTTTAAAGTGAACACCTTAAATTGCCTATGAAAAATTATAGTGGCTTTGAATCATGTTATCTTCTAGAAAGGATTGAATTTCCTTGTGGCTGACAGAGTTTGGACAGCTCACCTTGATCCAGCTGTGGGTTGAGGTGATCTGAAGCTGTGTTTCAGGCTTTGTGAGGAGCATCTGTTCTGATTCCCTTTATTCTTGGGTATAGCCTATTAGGGTCTCAGCTGAAAACCAGTACTTTCCCTTTGATGGGCCCTAAGTTCCAACTTTTGTTTCCCCAAATCTGTGGGACTGCTAAAATCATTGCTTCACTTTTTTTTAAAAACCTCTTTGCAGGTGCTTCTTCAAAACAAGTCTTTTAATTTTATTTTGTAATGAAGCTTTCCCTGACCATCTTCCCTATGGTATCTCCCATCACTATCATTCTTTTTGTTTTATGTTTAGATTTATGGAAAATTCCCTTATGCCCTTCATTCAGTTTTCCCTAATGTTAATACTTTACATATCATGGCACATTTATCAGAACTAAGGAATAAGTATTGGTACATTACTAATAACTAAACTATAGGATTTATTTGGATTTTTCCAATTCATTTTCCCCTCCTGATCATCTGTTTACTGTCTCAGGGTCCAGTCCAGGATACCACATCACATTTAGTCATCACGTCTCTTTAATCTCTTTAATCTTTAAATTGTGACAGATTCTCAGTCTTTGTTTTTCATGACCTTAGCAGTTTTGAAGAGTTCTGGTCAGGTATTTTGGAGAATGTCACTCAAGTTGAGTTTGAATGATTTTAGTTTATTCTCATGATTAGACTGAAATAATGAGTTTTTTGGAAGAATATCAGAGTGGTGAAGTACCCTTCTTGTCATGTGATATCATCAGGTATATGATATCACCATGATTTATCACTGTGGATGTTAACCTTGATCATTTGGGCAAGGTAGTGTCTGGCAGGTTCCTGCGCTGCAGAGTCACTATTTGCCCATTCTCATATTCTGTTCTTTGGAAGTAACTCAGTCATTATGTCCAGCTCTTACTCAAGGACTGGAAAATGAGCTTCACCTCCTAGAGGAGGTTATCAGCTAGATTTGCTCGGTTCCTGAGACTCTCACCACATACATGTGCATCTGAGAACTTGGCAAATGCATGGAGAAACCCAATCCTAAAAGTACTTGGCCACCTGATGCAAAGAGCCAACTCATTGGAAAAGACCCTGATGCTGGGAAAGATTGATGTCAGGAGGAGAAAAGGGTGACAGAGGATGAGATGGTTGGATGGCATCACTGACTCAATGGACATGAGTTTGAGCAAATTCCGGGAGATGGTGAAGGACAGGGAAGCCTGGTGTGCTGCAATCCATGGGGCTGCACAGAGTTGGACACGACTCAGCGACTGAATAACAACAACAGAAACTGCAAAATATGCAGCTCGCTTTTCTGTGGCTCCTTTTTCTCTAGGATATTGGCTCTTCTGTAACTGTAATTTCTGGCTGCCTGTAACTAATTTTTTTGTCCCTTCAGCCCAGTGGAACTGCTAGGCCCCTGTTTTCTGTTTTGCCTTTTTTGACCTGCAGTGAGTATCAGAAAATACAATGAGTGGAGAAAGCACTAATTTAGGACCCACTTCAATATGTTTCCTTTCCTCTGGCCCTTCAAGGCACAGTTGCCTTGTTGTTTCCCATTGCCTTCCAACTCCTGATTTTATTTTTGATCCGTTTTTATAGTTGTTCTCAGTAGGAGGGTTTGTCAGATACAAATTACTTCTTCATAGCCAGGAGGCAATAGGGAGCCACTGACAGTGTCCCACAACCACTCTGCATTATGTGCCTGGCTTCTTTAACGGGCTCACTTTTGGTCCCATCTTTCTATCTCACCTGATGCTTTCCTCAGGGATTAGCTTTTGTTACTTTTCTACTTCTTTTCCCTCAAGCAGTTTTTCTTTTCTGGCTCTTATTTCTACTTTTACATCCAAATCATAGTCCATTCTTTACACAGCAGTGGAGCAATCTTTAAAATATTAAATCTTCACACTGAATTCCATTTGCTCTTAGAATAAAATACAATTCCTCACCATGGACTTATCACGGTCAGCCCGACCTCCCTCTCTGACCACATTTCCGGCCTCTCTCCCCTTATCTCAGCAAGCTACGGATGTTTTTCCTCTTGTCTTTGAACTCTGATCTTCCTATGCTTAGCTTTTTCCTCATTCGTATCTTAGTTAAAATGTTACCTTCTCAATAAAGCCTTCCCTGACCATCCTTTCTGAAGTCCCTCTCCCCCATCATTGACACTCATTTTTTTCTTCCTAGTATTTAGCCTCGTCTAAATTTTTTTTGCTCATTTACATATTTACCTTTTCGTGTTAGAATGTAAGCACCACAATAATAGGAACTTTCTTCTTCTCTCCTATATGGCCAATGCCTATAAGCTGTTGGCACATCATAAGCATGAAATGAATGAATGAAATCCTACAAGATTTCTTTACTATATAACATGCACTCTGCTCATTCTCCTGATAAACTCTCTCATTAAGTTATCACAATAACATTGTGGAGGATAGTCTATTATTTCCCCCATGTTACAGAGGGTTAGTGTTTAAGGCACAGAGAGATCAAGTGTTCAGTTATAGCAGGTAATTGGTGGTACTGGGGTTTGGTTCCAAGCCTGCACTTTAAACTCCCACCATTACTTTTTAGACTGATGCTTTGTATTGTACACTTTAGGTTATTTGTTATAATCAGTTAGGTTTTCTATTAATTTTACATGTTGCAATTTCCTCTCAACTAGATAATAGTTTCCTTGATGACAAAAATGTGGTTCTGTTGTGTAGATTTTAAAAGGCAATGGCAACCCACTCCAGTACTCTTGCCTGGAAAATCCCATGGACAGAGGAGCCTGGTAGGCTGCAGTCCATGGGGTCTCGAAGAATCGGACATGACTGAGCGACTTCACTTTCACACTTTCTGTGTGGATTTGTGCCAGGAGGAGTTTTGAGAATACGTGTCTGTTGTTTTTGACCTGCCAGTATCTTTTCACTTTCCTGGTATCAGTGCCTGAATTTTGCTTGAGGAATGCCCCGGCACTTCACCCACTGTCACTGTAGGTGGTTTGGGTGGAGGTATCCCAAGACCCAAGAGTGGGAGAGCCTGATGCAGGACTGTATAATCAATCTGCTCCAGTCCCCGAAGAGTGACTTGCTCAGGATTAAACATATGGCTCAAATGTATCCAATCATAATGACTTAGACTTAATGCCTTGAGGATGTAAATTGGAGAGCCCACTCCCCTTCCCACCCCTCCTCCCCACTTCCATTAAAAGGAAACAAAAAATGTGAAGCCAATACTGAGGAAATCAGAATGGAGAGTTGGAGAGAAGCCGGATTCCCAATAATACTGTTTGAGCACCTGCATCGAGTTAGCCTCAAACCATGACCTCCTCTGTCCCCTTCAGTTAAATGGACCAATCCATTTATTTTGTGCTTAAGCCAGTTTTAGCTGTATTTCTCTTCCCTTTATACTGGAAAGAGCCCTGATTCATGCAGTTCTCCATAAATGCCCGTTGGTGGTCGATTGGCCATGTGGACATGCAACTTGTTCCTAACCCAAGAGTGCATCCATGTAGCCTGACTAGCTGCAGAATCGTGTCCTGTGTGCCTTGAAGAAAATCTCACCATGTACCTCCCTCTGCTCTTTGCTTTGGGACCATGACTCTGTGTGAGGGCGGGTGCTTCTTTCTCTTGTGGTGGTAATAATGAGTCAGATGGAATGGCTGCTGACGCTTGGATGTCAATTAGTGAAAGTCTAACTGCAGGGGAACCTCTCAGACAGGTCCTAAGTGTCTTAATCTCTCAGTAGGCCTTCTCCTCTAAAGGCTTAGGTGGCTGATAATATGTTTGAGCTGCTGATCCTTTCTTTGATCATGCCTTACAGGATTATTCTGCAATGAGATGGTGCTGAGGAAGTGAGGCTGTGATCTGGTTGTAGTGATCACGCTTAGGCCATGTTGCTTCACTCCATCCTTTCAGTTTTCTTCCTCATTCTTTTGCTGGTGCTGGAATAGAAATGCTTCAGTGGCATTCTCACCAAAGCACATAACTTCTGATTCCTCCAGCTCTCACCAAACCTTAGAAGGGCCAGAGGAATCCTCAAACAGGAAAATAGGGTTTATCAGTTCCTTGCACACCCAGGACATTTTCCCCTTGTTATCATCTTATTTCAAAACCCTGATACCTGATCCTTATGGCAATGTGGGGATAGTCAGGGTTAAGCGTTACTACTTCCAGTTTACAGAGGAGGAAAATAAGGTTCAGAGAGAGAGAGAGAGCTACAGGACAGCAGATCCATTCCAAGACCAGTGCTCTCATTTCCTTACCACACCAGCACCCTCTGACCACCCAGGTCTTTGGAACAGCAGACGGTCAGTAATACTTCTCATTCTTCCAGACCAGGTTCTGATGGTGTCTCTTCTAGGCTGTCTTCACATATGACCCAGCTGGAAAAGATCTCTTGTTGGAACCTGTGTGGCACCCCTCCAGGTGTTCCTACACTTTCATCATTTTCTACCTTGTAATATAATGATCTGTGTATAGTTTTATTTTCTTTCTGAGAATTTAAGCTCCCTTGTCCCCTCAGCACATAGAAAGCAGAGTGTTTGATCTATGCTGGGTATTCGGGGAATGTTTAACTAAGAGTGTGAACAAGTAAATACATGCTTAATTTTTTTCTTTTTTATAGGAGTGGCAGGAGGTGACCACTCCTGTAAGGTGTATCCCAGATGTAAGGGACCAGAATTGTTTCTTCAGTACCTAGAGGACTCTTAGGTGGAAGAAGGGTTGAACTTGTTCTTGCCACCCTAAAAGACAGAAATAAGCCCAGTGGGTAGACATTTCAGAGGAACATATTCCAGCTTAATATAGGATTTTCTGTAACCAAAGCTCTTGAAAGGTGGTGGATCTGCCTTATAAGGTAGTTAATATGTGTAATTGAAGGCATGAAAGCAGATTTGGGGTGATGATGAGTGCAGAGGACATTTCAGCATCTTAGGAGGGGTTAGGCTTCTAGGTTCAAGAGATCTTCAGTGTGGTTGGTCGTGGAATGCTCTAGGGAGAAAAACTTGTACTCAAAAGGTAAATCTTACTCAGCTGACACCTACATAGATGGTGGTCACAATGACTGAGAATGTGGGCTTCAGCGTCTGAATTCTGGGTTCGCTACTTGCTAATGTGTGACCTTGGCAAAGCTCCTTGATGTCTCTGAACCCTGGTTTCCGGGATCTGTAAAATGGTGATGGTAACATTACCTACCTCACTGGGAGATGGTGTAGTCATGCACACAAAAAAGAAACATATCCTGCACAGAGAAAGCGCCCGATTATTATTATAATTGCTATTACCACCACTCTTCCCCTTCCACCATGATCCCGAGCCTGTGCGTATGATCTGCATTTCCTGGGGGCTGTGTCCGTCCTTCCTTTTGGTAACATCTCAGAGGTCCAGGTGGGGCTCTCAGAGACCCTGGAGTGTTTGCCTTTGAGCAGTTAGCTGACAGCTGGCTTTGCGATTGGAGATCTGAGACTTTGAGGCCTCCAGCCACTTTCCAAAGCCAACAGTGCAAGATAAAAACACAATATCCTTTCTCTACTCTCCTGGGATCCTGGTTGCTGCCACTCATTAAAGGCAGTTTTCTCCTGAATTTCAGAAGCAAGGGGTCCTTTTTTGTTTTAAAAGATTCATGTCTAACATTGGGTTCCCAAAAGGCTGTTGGCAGTTTCTTCAGTTTCCCCCCAAATCCCTGACCTGTATTTCCAGTGCTTGGATTATTAGTGCATCAACAAAACATGTACTCTGGGATCAGAAAGTCCATTCTTGTCCTTTGGCCATTTAGAACAGGGCAAGAGGAGATCTCCAGTTTCTAGCCCATCCTTTGATTGAGAGCAAGGTTGCTCCCAGAGTCATTCTCTGTCCTGAGAGATTTGAGATTTAATAATTTAGTTGCTAAGTCATGTCAAACTCTTTCCAATCCCATGGACTGTAGCCTGCCAGGCTCCTCTGTCCATGGGATTCTCCAGGCAAGAACACTGGAGTGGCTTGCCGTTTCCTTCTCTAGGGGATCTTCCCGACTCAGGGATCGAACCCAGGTCTCCTGCATTATAGGAAGATTCTTTACTGTCTAAGCCACCAGGGAAACCCTCTTGAGATTTAACAAGTGTGGAAAAAATTGACTCATAGACGCTCTTATATAACTTTTCTTTTATATAAGCTCCTTGATAAGAAACGATTACATATAGTAGGTGCTTAGTAAATGTTTTATGTACATGATATCTCCATTTTAAAGGAGAGGAATGAAGTAGTGTTTTAGTTTCTGTTTTAAATATGCAGGAAAAATTTCACAGTAACTCAGCCCACCCAGCTAGTAAGGGATAGAGCTGAGACTCTAAGTCTGACCCCCAAAATTCAGATCATTTAAGGTGAATCATGCTGTCTTCTATCAGGAGGGCTGTAAGGGAGGATTTATTATTTATATTATTATTTATTATTTATATAATGAATTTATCAAATGAACAGAACACAGTTGTAGAAACCCCAGACTCATATGATGACCCATCTGTACAATGGGCTAATGTGTACATCTTCATGTTTATCACTCAGGCCAACCCAAGACATCGAAGTTCATATCCTTGATTTGTAAGTAGGAACAAATAGACGCCAGGAAGTGAAGGAGTTTACTCAGAGTAGTAAAACAGCCTCAAGAAGCAAAACAGGATCCAAACACTGTTTCCTAAACCATCTGAAAGTGAAAGTTGCTCAGTTGTGTCCTATTCTTTGTGACCCCTTGGACTATATGGTCCATGGAATTCTCCAGGCCAGAATACTGGAGTGGGTAGCCTTTCCCTTCTCCAGGGGATCTTCCCAACCCAGGGACTGAACCTAGGTCTCCCACATTGCAGGTGGATTCTTTACCCTCTGAGCCACAAGGGAAGCCCAAAAATACTGGAGTGGGTAGCCTATTCCTTCTCCAGGCGGATCTTCCCAATGCAGGAATTGAACTGGGGTCTCCTGCATTGCAGGCAGATTCTATACCAATGGAGCTATCAAAATGCTCCGCCTAAACCACTTAGGTGGTGCATTTTTCATCATATCACATCACATCACAGTTATAGACCTCCAAGAAAGAAATTTTTAAAAATCACCCTCAAAATATACCTTCTTTAACTTTCTTCAAAGCACTTTGAGGAATCTTCATGGGGTCTCTCCATGATCCACCAAGCCTAGCAGGGTGGACTCTCAATACCCTGTTTTAGTAATGATAGGCCTGAGGCTAGGACGTTTGCCTCTTGTCAAACAAGAGGGTGATTGGGCAAGAAAGGTTAAAAGCAGCTCTTCTCACTTATGGGAAGCTCTGCTCTGGTTCTCCTCCACTTCATTCTTTATTTTGCCCTCTTTCCCCATCCCTTGAGTTGTTAGGTTTCCTTTAACCACTCAGTGCCTCCAGTCCAGGGCTTCCTCGGGCTTCCTCTTTCTAGTCACTCATTCGGTCCACACATTGAATGCCAGGTAGTTGCTGAAGAAGAATTGACCTGAAAACCAGTTCTCCTGCCTACCCCTCACTCCCCCACTCCTTTTATCTCTCTGAAACCTATTTACTGGTACCTGTCCTACCCCTAAGGGTTTTATAGATACACATTTAAGTTGATGGTAACCTAAAGTGTTAACCCCTGTGTAACAGAGATCACTGTGAGAATGGGAAAAAGTCAATAGCAAGTTCTTAGAGATGAGGAGAGAACTTGATGTTGAGGTCATGAGATCAGTCTTTGGAGTCAGATAATGTGTGATAATGTGTGGTCCCTTATTAGCTGTGTGATCTTAGGCAAGTTAGTTAAATCTTTCTAGCCTTGTTTCCTAATCTAGTAAATGTGTCCAATTTATAGAGTAGCCTTGTGAAGATTATAGGAGGTAACTAATACAAACTGTTGAACACAAGGCATGTGTTATTTTATTACTATAGTAAATGCTAAATAAATGGTAGCACCATTAATTGGGTAAATAAGACTTACATAAGATAATTCAGATATGAAGCAGACACTCTTTGAACAACTGCAGACTCTCCAGTGCCTATTTCAGGACCTGGCATAAAATTGAGTTTCTAGGTCTATGTCTGTGAGTTCATTCATGTGTGTTCAGTTGCTAAGTTGTTTCTGACTCTTTGTAATTCCATGGACTGTAGCCCGCCAGGCTCCTCTGTCCATGGGATTTCCCAGGTAAGAATACTGGGGTAGGTTGCCATTTCCTTCTCCAGGTGATCTTCCTGAACCAGGTATTGAACTCCTGTCTCTTGCATTGGTAGGTGGGCTCTTTACCACTGAGCCACCAGGGAAGCCCCCGATATCAATGGGTATCACCTATTAAATGCTTTTCTTGCTCCGGGAATATGCTAAGACTTTGGTGTGCCTTATGTCAATTAATCCTCCAACAACCCCTGAGGAGTGTATTCTGGGCCTCTTACAGCTAAGGTTTGGAGAGTTCACCATTCATGGACACATGTAGTCTAAAGATGACCTCTAAAGATGACATACTACTAGAGTCATGGTGGTATCTGCCTCCCAAACCTGTGTTCACCCTCTAATTTGAGGAGTGAGTTCTTCAGTCACGCAACATTTCTCCTGGGAGAGGTGCTGGATCTTGTCCTGGGTATACAGTGGCTAAGATGGCACAGTCCCTCCCCAAAAGGATTGATCAGTTGGGAAGTGGACTCCAGTAACATGGGAAGGGAGGACAAGGTCCATGAAGAGGGCAGCACCAGAGCTGTGAGCACACTCCAGAGGGACTTGTTGGCTTCTGGAAAGTGAAAGTGATAGCCACTGATAGTCGTGTCTGACTCTTGGCAGCCCTGTGGACTGTAGCCTGCCAGGCTTCTCTGTCCTTGGAATTTTCCAGACAAGAATACTGGAGTGGATTGCCATTTCCTTCTCCAGGGAAATCGTCCCAATCCAGGGATCAAACCTGAGTCTTCCTCAATACAGGCAGATTCTTTACTGTCTGAGCTCCTGGAGGAGGTAGAATTCAGGCTTTGGAGATGGGTGAATGGTAGACCAGTGAGAGGAAGGTGTGCTAGAGAGTAAGCTTACCTAGGGCCAGGAGTAGGGGCAGAACTCCCTTGGAAGATGGCCTGTGGGTCTCCACAGAGGGTATGGAAGAGAGCAGTGGGGAATAAAGTGTGAGAGCTAAGTGAAGGCCACTGCACAAATGTTCAAGAGCAGCTTAATGAGGGCCAAGGTAAGCTGGGCCAAGTTGAGTTAGAAATTGACAGACTTGAAAATGTGGGAGCTCGCACACAGAAAGTATCTGCTAGAGCGTGGGAAGGCCACAATGAATTTGAACCATTTTTTATTTTTTGGAGACCATCTTCCATGCTGGAAAGGAAGCTGTGAATGCCAGGTAGGTGGGCTGGGTCAGGAGAGGTCGTTTTAGGGAGTGGAAGTTTGAAGTCATCTCGCATAAGACACAGGGTCTCAGCTGTCTTGTCCCCCTTCTCTCTCTGGGGAATGTGTGCATGCGTGAGATAAGGTGAACTGTCTGCAAGCCTCAAAGCCCTGTTTGCTCTGCATGGTGACGACAGCTAAGGGGGCAAAGGATGGGCTGGGTCTCTCTGATGATTCTGCTGAGGGCCAGTCCTGCGGCTTCCATGGGGCTCCCGGGAGAGGCCCTTCTGGGTGATTTCTGCAGCTGCTTTGCAGCCACACCACCTCACAGTGTTATTCCACCAACCAATTGTGAGGTTATCGAGTTATCGAACACTCTGGGAGCACTGCAGGAGGGAGGCAGCTCCCGCAAACTGCATTTGCTTCTCTGTGATTACATTGCAGTCTGTAAAGGAGAACAGTTCTCATATTTATGTGTGGGTTTCCAAATGGAAGTGAGAGCAAGCAATTGAGCATATGATACCCTCTTCTTTCTTTCTCTTTAAAAATTACCATCAGTGCTGTTCCAGTCCTGGGCCAGTTCTGTGCGGTGTAATATATTTGGTGGCCTTGGAGAACTGGCCCTCCATTGGTATGTGTGGGCTCAGTACAGGGCAGCAGGGTTGAGCATTGAGAGCACTTAATTTGAAACCAGACAGAGCCACCCAAATGGGACCACCCCATTTACTTCCCTTCACTTTGGCTGGAACTAGAGCAACTCAGTATGGTCAATACTAATCTATCATGGTAACTAGCAAGAATGTATGTCATTGGTTAAGCAAACAGAAGGACAATCACTGAGACTTAAATCATTCAGGACTTAAGTCACTGAAGCATTTTGAAGCCAGATATGCATGAAGGTAAATGAGAAATGGGTCTTCAGTGGTACAAAACTCAAGAGCCATTGGTCCTCATTTTCTCTCTGATCCTAGGAGTCTTCTCTAGAAATCCTGGTCCAATCTCCTTATCTCCCTCTCAGAGAAGAACCTAAACAAATAGCCTTGAGCATCCATTGATTTGGGCAACACTGAGAAAACAAGAGGGTTGGTATCCACAGACTGTGGCATGTGATTCCAGGCCCTTCATAGCTTAGAAGTCACGTCTCTTTTGTTCCATCTTTCTTTACTCCTTTTTTTCAGTCGGTCTAAAGTATTCTTTCTGAATTTGATGGCTAATGAAATGTTAGACATCATTCAAAGTCCTGCTGAAAAAGACCACGTCCTCTCTATAGTTTCTCCTGCTCTCTCTTGCTGTACAAACCTAGGGCACTTGGCTTGTGTTAGAGCAGTTTCCAGACTTTGGGCTTCTTGGGCCTGGTGTCTGGGAACATGGTTTTACATGGGCAAAGATGTGGAAGTGAAGTGTGTGGTAAGCCAGTTGTTTCCACTTCAGTCTTTCTGATTATACTGAGAAGGTCTCCTGTTGGTGCTCCTATGACTTTACACCTTTTTGCCACTCACCAGTTTCTCATTTTGAAATAACGGCAGGGGACAGAGCAGGCCTCAGGCCCAGAGTGGTTGTAGGTAGCTAGAATTTAATAGCACTCATTTAATTACATGGTTTTTATTTCGGTTCATCTTCTGATTTTTGCCAGTAATATGGGTTTTCTGTTTATAAAAATGTTATAATATTAAAATAGGAGCTTATGGGAGCAAGGAAAATGAGTTGATGGACAAAAAGGATTAAATAATAGAAATTTTCTGCAGCTGAGGCAAGTGTCGTGGAAGTCATACACAGTGACCAAAATTTAACTGAAATGAATTCTGTAGGAGGATAATTGATTTTGCATCCTCTTCTCTCAAGTCTAGGAGGGCAGAGGTTATGTCTCATTCATCTGAGGTCTTCTAGGTAGGAGCTGGCAAGGTACCTTCTGTAGGTCAGATCTGTTCCACTGCCTGGTTTTGTGTGGCCCACCAGCTGGGAACAGCTCTTACATTTTTTGCCAAGGTTGAAAACAATTGAAAGAATAATATTTTGTGACACATGAAAATTATATGAAATTCAAATATAAGTTCTACTGTAAATACAGCTACTTCCATTTATTTATGTAGGTCTATGACTGCTTTCATGCTACAAGGGCAGAGTTGAGCATTTGCGACAAAGATGGCACAGCCCACATGCCTAACGTGTTTACTGTTTGGCCCTTTGTAGAAAAAGTTCACAAACCCCTGGACTCAGGAGGCCTGATGTGGGCCCCTGGCATTTTTACTTAGTTCCCAGGTGACCTTGGGCACACCAAATCCCTCCTCCCACCTTCCGGTCTCCATTTATTATGAATGGAGCTAATGATACTACCTACCTCTTAGGACCATTGTGAGGACTGGAAGCATGTGAATCTGCTTCATAAGCATGAAAGCATTATAAAAATGAGATATTTTGATTTCCCTCAATAGTTCTAGCTTTTGTCACAGACAGTGTGCATTCATATATACCCATTCCAGTTCCTCATGCTTTCTAGTGGAATCTGGAAGTCTTTCTAAGCTAAGGAGGGATTATTTGATTGTATTTTTTTGCTTCTAACATTTATTATCTGGTTATTTACCACCATTTCAGGTGCTTTTTTTCTTCCCCTCTCTCACTGGTAACTGAGAAGCACTCTCTTTCCTCTTTCTTTTGAACTTCTTCATCTTGACCTTGGTAATCAACTCTACTACAAACCCAGGATTCTTCCTCCAGACCAAATTGTGCTTAAGAAAATACTATCAGATCTGAAGCAAGAAAGTATTTTTCCTTAGTCTTGTCCTAGATCTGCTGTGTGCTCTAAGACTACTTTCTTTTTTTCTGACTATGCCATGTAGCATGCAGGATCTTAGTTCCCCAACCAGGGGTCAAACCCACGCCACTGCCAGTAAAGTCATTGAGGACATTTTTAACTTCTCTTTGCCTTTTCACATAGAATTTGCTCAGGCAGCGATATTTGCATGAAATTTTGTGTGTGTGTATGTAAGAGATAGTATTTGGATGAAAGATGCTGTAAGAAATTATTTGGCCTTTATTGAGCATTTACTATGTGCTGGGTGCATGCTAAAGGATTTTATAATCATTGTCTCATTTAATCCTCTCCATAGTATTAAGAGAAGATAACATGATTATTCCTACTTAATAAACTGGGACTGAGGTTGAAGTCACTTGCCCACTATCTCCTAGCAAGAGAGAGATGGTACTGGGAATTGTGTCTGTGTCTGGTTACTCTAGAGCTGATAGGCTTAACAGTAACAATATACATTTAATCCTTGAACAGGAAGGTTAGGGGAGCTGACCCTTTGCACAGTTTGAAAATCTGTGTAACGCCGGTAAGAATGGTTGCTATTCAAAAGTTTATAAGCAATAAATGCTAGAGAGGGTGTGGTGAAAAGGGAACCCTCTTACACTGTTGGTGGGAATGCAAACTAGTACAGCCACTATGGAGAACGGTGTGGAGATTTCTTAAAAATCTGGAAATAGAACTGCCATATGACCCAGCAATCCCACTCCTGGGCATACACACCAAGGAAACCAGAACTGAAAGAGACACGTGTACCCCAATGTTCATTGCAGCACTGTTTATAATAGCCAGGACATGGAAGCAACCTAGATGCCTATCAGCAGATGAATGGATAAGAAAGCTATGGTACATACACACAATGGAATATTACTCAGCCATTAGAAAGAATACACTTGAATTAGTTCTAATGAGATGGATAAAACTGGAGCCCATTATACAGAGTGAAGTAAGCCAGAAAGATAAACACCAATACAGTATACTAACACATATATATGGAATTTAGAAAGATGGTAACGATAACCCTATATGCAAGACAGAAAAAGAGACACAGATGTATAGAACAGACTTTTGGACTTTGTGGGAGATGGCGAGAGTGGGATGATCTGAGAGAAGAGCATCGAAACATGTATATCATCAAGTGTGAAACAGATCACCAGTCCAGCTTGGATGCAAGAAACAAGTGTTCAGGGCTGGTGCACTGGGATGACCCAGAGGGATGGGATGGGGAGGGAGGTGGTGGTGGGGTTCAGGATGGGGAACGCATGTAAATTCATGGCTGATTCATGTCAATGTATGGCAAAAACCACTACAATATTGTAATGTAATTAGCCTCCAATTAGTAAAAATAAATGAAAGAAAAAGAAAATCTGTGTAAATTATATATAGCTCATCATCTACCAGTTTCCTTTGTTCCATATTTTTCCATATTGGTGGATTCAACCAATCCTGGATTGTGTGGTATTGCAGTCCTTGGAGAACAAAGTCTAAACCCACTATCTTCCAATGTGCCTGGAAGTCACATAATAAAATCTCTATCAGTATTTCTTTACTGAATGAATTAACAGTATATGGAAATATTCCCCCTCTCCTTTGCTCCCTGGGCTTCCCAGTGGTAAAGAATCTGCCTGCAAGGCAGGAGACGTGGGTTTGATCTCTGGTTCTGGAAGATCCCCAGGAGAAGGAAATGGCAACCCACTCTAGTATTCTTGCCTGGAGAATTCCATGGACAGAGGAGACTGGTGGTCAGTCTGTGGGATCTTGAAAGAGTCAGACATGACTGAGCACACAGACAGGTAGTATTTACTATTAAAAAAGTCTGCGTATTAGTGGACCCATGCAATTCAAGGTCAACTGTACAGCTACCCTTGCCCAGCAAGCACCCTCTGAGCCCCTCTTGGTGCTCTGACATCATGCACTTAGCCCACTCCAGTCCTCATGAATTGCATTGCAGTTGCCTATGTAGTTAGAGTCAGTCTCCCCAACAAGCCAGAAGCCTGAGGAAGGCAGGGACCTCGCTTTCTTCTTTGCTGTATCAGGCAAAGGACTCAAAGGAGTGGGCATCTGCAAATGTTAATCAAATAGATGAATAAGTAAATGAGTATAGTGAGCATTTATATTGCTCAAAGCATTCACCTAGAATCTAAGAGAAAGGAAGATGATGCAGTCATATTTCTTTTCAGCTGCAGATTCCTCTGTTGCTAGGGAAGCCTTGGGAAAACAAAGGAAAAAGGAAGTTAGCCTCAGTTTTCATTTCAGCTGGAAAAAACAAGGCAACAAGATGTATTATTTAATTTAAGAAAGGAGGAAAAAGTTGCATGTCATGTATTTCTTTCCCACTAATCCAGTATTTCTTCAGTTTTAGTGTTTTGTATCCTAGCTTTATGATTGCTGCCATATCAGGGAACCAGCTATATTATTTACTTAATATTAAAAAAAAATCAGTTCCCTTTAAAAAGCATATATATATTTATTTTAAAAGAATCTTTATATACTACGATAAATGGAAAGCCATTACCACTTGCTTTAAGAAGTAGGCGATGTGGAAGTAAATATAACAAAAATAGAAAAAGTAATTACATTCTTGCAGATATTGTTGCCTAAGGGACCTCGGCCAAGGCCTGCTTTTTTTGTTGAAAAGGATGATTAAGAAGTGGCAGAAGAGTGTTAGAAAGACACACTGGTACCAAACGGAGACTTTCTTCTTCATAATGAGAAGGTTTTAAGGAGAGTTGGAAAGGAAATAACTTTTTCACAAAGTGACTCAATGTGATTTAATGTTGTGTCCGCGTCTTGCCCAAAATCATCTCCTGTACTGCACAAAGCGGGTGTTGCACTGATTGGAAAATGCTGAGTCAGTGAAAGGAAGCCTTCTGTCTCCTTGGGTGTGATATCTCAGACAATCCTACTAAAAGCTGTTTTCCTAAAGAAACAGGATGGTTTATTCCTTCCTATCTCCACTTATAGCTTTGTTCCCAAGAGAAGGGAGAGGAGAAAGGCAAGCTTACCAATGGCTGGGACACTTCCACCCAGGGCCATCTGTGCTCCAAGTCTTCTGCCCACCCTACACCCCCCCCCCCCACCCCCACCCCAAGGCCACACTAGATGGCCTGGAAATGAGTAGCAACCCTAGGACATCAAGGGGCCTGGAAACCTCTGCAAACAAAGCAGATCCACTTCAAGTCATCTCATCAGCCAGAACATTTTATTCTAGTGAAATCTCTCTCCTGCCCCAATTCACTCACTGCAAAAACCAACATAATTTATCTTCTGGAAGGAAGGGTGCAGACTTCAGCCTGTTTTTTTTTTTTTTTGGCTAAAGTAACAGCTCAGCCTGTCACTTGAAGGAAAAGGGGGAAAAAACAGCTTAGAGAAGGGTGCCAAATTGCAAGTTTGGAAATAAAAATCAACATGGGAATCATCTCAAAGGTTGAGGAGATTGCCTTATTGCTCTTGAGAGATAGGAAAGAAGGTTTCCATATCAATGTTTTGCTTGTCCTATTTTGTTTGTAATCAGACTTTAAGAAATATTGTGAGTCTTAGGATCAGGGGATCTTGGAATTCCTTGCGCTCCCTTAGAGGGAGGGAGGGAATTAATATTTGCTGAGGACCTGTGTACTCGCAGGGTACAGCCCCTCTCCCCCTGCCATTGTCAACCCCACTGATAACCCAAGAGGTAGAGGAAGGTCAGCCATGATTCACAGGTCAGGAGCACTTGCCCCAAGTTCATACAGCCTCTAAATAGCAGAGCGAGTACTGAACTGCTTTGTCCTGATCCTGAAATCTATGCGGTTTGAACTGATGCCCTCCAAGAATCATGGGAATGGAACCTAAGATTTGGCCCCAGCCAGGCCACCCCTGGGAGGCATTTCAGGGTTGGTTGCAAGACTTAATTACAAGTCCAGTCATGGGGCTGGGGGTCCATGAGACCTGGATTCTCAGAATGATCATGTACCCAGTGTGTTCCTTCGGCAAGTTTCCTAACTGAACAGGTTTTTTGCTTTAAGATTCCTCTCCTTTTCTAATTGAAGTTTGCCATGAGCCTGACATATGATGAAAAATGAAGAGGCTGTTTGTAAAGAAGCTTGGGACCATGAGGCAGTGCAAGGGGATGGTGAGGAATGACCCACGGCTGGACTTGCCTGGGTGTGAATCCTGTCCATGTGGTCCATGTGGCTTCTGAACTTGTGACCTGTGACAAATTACCTAACTTTACTGCTGGAGGAAGAGAGTGAAAATACTCACCTCACAGGGTTGTTGTAAGGATTGAACTTTACATCTATTACTCACTGAGAACAGAGCTTGACATAGAATTCAATAAAAACTACTCCTGCTGTGCCTTATATTCTTATTTTTAT
Organism: Odocoileus virginianus; assembly: GCF_023699985.2. Classification (NCBI taxonomy): domain Eukaryota; kingdom Metazoa; phylum Chordata; class Mammalia; order Artiodactyla; family Cervidae; genus Odocoileus; species Odocoileus virginianus. The sequence continues at coordinate 59,389,306 of NC_069676.1, forward strand.
TACCGGTAATGTGGGCTGTCAAATGTGTAGAGGGGGAACTTCAAGGGCTGGCAGAGAGGGATGAATCCGCAAGACTTCCTGGAGGAGGAAGTCTTTAACTTCCTGGTCAGAGACGGGGAATTTCTAGACAAAGGGAAGAATGCAGGCAGGTGCTAGAAACCAGCAGTCCTGGGGAGAGTAAGGTGCGTTAGGGAGGCGTCTGCCTCTGAAATGCTTAGCTGCTGAACGTATTTTTTTTTCTCTCCCCTGAATCCCACATGTGTGTGTGGTGGGTGCCTTTTTGTTTGGCTCGGTCAGAACCAGGCTCTCACTGACCCCATTTTGGGGGAGAGGGGGAGAAAGAAGAGAACAGGGTCTTCTCATTTAGTCAGGCCTGGGTTTAAATCCTGTCTCTGCTCTGCACAGAGGTACTTAGGGCTAAATTATGTAACCTCCTTGAGTTTCAGTTTTCTCACTTGTAGGGATATTGAGAAATGACTGAAAGGAGGAGATTCCTTTTTCTCCCTCTCCATCCCCCTACGCCTCTCCCTCCGGTCCCCACCCCTCCGTCTCACCTCTCTCCACTCACTTTGTGGGAGAAGGAATCTCTTGCGGGGCTCCAGTGCTACTTCCCTTGAATGCACTTGTTGCCAACTCTGGTAGGGCACCACGCAGACGGAGCCATGGGAGAAAACTGTAGACACCTTTGAAAGAAAGTGGAGGAGAATGCATAGAAGTGAAATAGTCCTCAGTAGCTCTTTAATTAATGTGGGTTGCAAACAGGTAGACTTGTGAGAGTTTTGTTTTGCTGTGCTTTTTTGTTACACCTTTCCAGGGTTTTAGTCAAGTGGCAGTGTAAACAGCTTAGCACCATTGCCATCTGCCCACTCATTAAATAAATAAATATGTGTGTGTGTGTGTGTGTGTGTGTGTGTGTGTGTGTGTAGGCTTCTCTGGTGGCTCAGCAGTAAAGAATCTGCCTGCCAATGTAGTAGATGCAGGTTCTTTCCCTGGGTCAGGAAGATCCCCTGGAGAAGGAAATGACAGCCCACTCCAGTATTCTTGCCTGGAGAATTCCATGGACAGAGGGCCTTAGTGGGTCATAGTCCATGAGGTCACAAAGATTTGGACAGCACTTAGCAACTAAAGAACAACAGAGATACAGGTATAGATATAGATACAGATATAGATGTAAACTGCTTCCACCCAATCATTTAACTTTGTGAACCCTGATCTGGCTTGTCCCTTTCTTCTTAGAGACGAGGAAGCTGAGGTCAAGAGGGCAGAAGTGATTTGCTCAAGGTCACCCAGTGGCTGGGCTAGACCACCTGGGTCTTGAAACTGAGCTCTCTTTTTGGCACAGGGAATGGTGTCTAAAGGAGGAAATACTTAGCAGGAAAAAGGGAGTTTGTCTCGTGGATGAGGTCGAGTTTTCATACATTGTTTTGATTGTTTAGTCCGCAATAAGTGCTCCTCCCAGGATCCTGCAGATTGGATGTTTCTCACCTTCCTTTTAGGGTTGGTGAAAAAGAGAAACACAAAAAACCAAAAAGTGATCCCAGCCCTGAATTTCCCTGAGAACCTGCGGCTTCGGCTCCCCAGCCTCTGTGCAGGGCCCCTCCTGTGGGCAGGTTTTTAAGCATGATGAATTGCTGTGGTCAGCGCGGCAGCACGCCCTGCTTGGGGGAGCCCGTGCTCGGCTCTGTGGCCAGCCTGCATCTCTCCAGCAGGACAGCCTGCTGCATGCGTCCCCGCTAGGCACTGTCACCGCTGCTGCGTTCCCTCCATCCCAGCAGAGGCATCGCAAATCACCGGAAGGGACGTGTCCACCCCCTGGCCTGGCAGAGCGGAGAGAGGAGGTGGGTGTTGCAGAGTCGGGAGAGATTGCTTCTGGTCACCTGGGGCTTGAATCACCTCCCACTGGACTGGTTAGGTTTTGCAGTATTTCTTGTAGGAATGGACTCGACTGGAGGTTGTGCTATAAAAGTGTCCCATAGACACAGCCAACCCTCTGCTATTCATTTGGGTCTTTCAGGAAGCATTTGTTGAAACCCTAGTGCTCTGCTGCATGCAGCGGGGGATACAGAATTGAAAGCCCAGGCTGACCTTCTGTACTTGTGTGCTGGTTGAGGAGCATGTTCACAAGTCAATAATGTTATAAGCCTGTGGGAGAGACATGAATGTTTATTGACTGCCTGCTGTATGCCAGATGTTGGTGTCTTATGGTTGTAGATCACTGGTCAGTGAGCTCAAGGGGTCTGGAAGAAGGGAAAATGTCAGTGAAATGTGAAATTTCATTGTCCCAGCAGCAACTGATACTCATTCATCACCTGCATGGGGTCAAACACGTGATCTGGAACCTTGTTATCACCCTGTGAGTGAGGGACAGTTGTCCTTCCACTTCACTCATGGACCTAGAAAGAACCATATGCCCTCCTGGGTCACCCGCTGCTAAGTGATGGGGCTCAGGTCAAGTCCCATGTCTCTTTGACTCCAAGGTCTCAATCCCCAAAGACATGACTCTTTTGGTGGGAACTGACTTTGAAGGGTAGGCAAATCACGGAGGAAATGATCTCAGCGATTGAGCCTCTGCAGAAGTTGCCACTTTCCTAAATGTGTCAGGCTTCTTTCCTCTTCCAGAGACAAAAGAAAACAGGTAGTACTAATAAAACCCTCTATATGCCCCCTGGGCCTTCAGGCTGCCCCGTTGTTCAGAGCAAGAACATTGACTTCTCCATCATTAAAGTTGTTTTTGTGAGGAACAAGCAAGAATTGATTCCATCTTCCCAAGCACATGTTCTCCCTTTGCCCTGTGATGGCCCAACTTTCCCCCGCCACAACCCCATAACCTGCATGACTTCAGGTGTTACCTGACTTTATTGAGACTCAATTTCTTTATAAACTGGGGTGATGTTAGCTACCTTTAAAGGTGTTGTGAGATTGAATAAGATAATACCAAGTTCCTAGAGTAAGAGCTCAATCTAGTTAACTTTTTTTTTAAAGATTTATTTATTTTGACTGTGCTGGATCTTCGCTGCTGTGTGTGGGCTTTCTCTGGTTGTGTAGGGGCTACTCTCTGGTTGTGGTGTGTGGGGCTTCTCATCGTAGTAGCTCCGTTTGTTGCAGAGCAACGAAGGACTCTAGGGCGCATGGACTTCAGTAGTTGCGGTGCACAGGCTTAGTTGCTCCGGGGCACGTGGGGTCTTCCTGGACCATGGATCAAACCCAAGTCCTCTGCACTGGCAGGCAGATTCTTATCCACTAGATCATGATGGAAACCCACAGTTAGCTTTTCTTAATTATTATTCTGTACTTTATATTTTGTCTTAATTTCGGAATTTTGGTCACTGTACTAGATGCTTACTTCACCCCTTCTCTGTCCCCGCCAGCACTCCAAGTTACTTTTCACCACACAGAATCTAAATATCAGGCCTGAAATAAGGTTTGATGCAAAAATGGATGAATGTCTAAAGAGATATTTTCATTATTTATATGGGGCAATGGTGAGCAGCCCCTCCTGCTTTAGTAAACTATATTATTTGCTTGTTCATTTTTTCATTCTTATCCACCCACTTACCTTTTCCTACTAGGACTCATTTCCTACTAGGGATGAATAACTGTGCCTAGAATTTTTATATATATATATATACATATATATATATATATTTTTTAATTGGAGCTGTTTAAAAGTACATGTAGTAAGGAATGATATAACAAACTTAACACCCAGTTTTAGCAGTTATTGACATTTTGTTAATCTTGTTCTGACTATCCCTCTCCTTTTCTGAAAAGCATTTTAAAGTAAATGCCAGAATCATGTCATTTTAGCTGTAAATTCTTCCTAACTAGCTTAACTGATAATGACTTAAAATATTATGGTTAGTAGTAATTACAATAACCCCTTAATATCATTTATAACCAGTCACATTTAAATTTCCCGGATTGTTTCAAAGCTGCCCTTGAATAGTTTATTGTTGATATCACCTTGGCCTGTTTGAGAAATTGGGTTCTTTTGTTGATGATCACATATTGAGAACTTAGTTGACTACTTCTTCCTAGTGTTATTTAAGTTGTTCTTTTAGCCCCAGTATTTCCTATAAAGTGGTATTAGGTCTAGAATGTGATTATATTCAGACTCAATATTTTAGATTAGATGACCTTATAGGCAGATATGGTGAATGGGTTCTTTCTTTTCTACCACATCCCAGGCATGTAATGTCAAGTTGTCGTAAGCTCCATGATGTCAGCCTGGTTCCCACCATGACAACTTTTCACCTAGTGGGTTTCATATACTGACGAGCTTGTCTAGATCATCTTCTCATTAGTAGTTAAAAGATGGCGACTTTCTAATTCTTTCATCCTTTCAGGCCCTGTTTTTTAATGCATTTTCTATCCTATTTTTTTTTTTTAATATAGTATCCAGCAACTTTCAAATATGGACCTATATGGGGGTCCCCAGTAGTTTAGAGTTGGGCTAGCTACGTAAAAATCAGTGGGGATCTTTATAAAAATACAGATCCTAGGGTCCATCTAGTCCCAGCTGTGGTTTTTCCAGTAGTCATGTATGGATGTGAGAGTTGGACTATAAAGAAAGCTGAGCGCCAAAGAACTGATGCTTTTGATCTGTGGTGTTAGAGAAGACTCTTGAGAGTCCCTTGGACTGCAAGGAGATCCAACCAATCTATCCTAAAGGAAATCAGTCCTGAATATTCACTGGAGGAACTGATGCTGAAGCTGAAACTCCAATACTTTGACCACCTGATAAGAAGAACTGACTTACTAGAAAAGACCCTGATGCTGGGAAGGATTGAAAGCGGGAGGAGAAGGGGATGACAAAGGATGAGATGGTTAGATGGCAGCACTGACTCAATGGACATGAGTTTGAGTAAGCTCCGGGAGTTGGTGATGGACAGGGAAGCCTGGTGTGCTGCAGTCCACAGGGTCACAAAGAGTCAGTCACGGCTGAGAAACTGAACTGAACTGAGGAGTCCACTCTTGGGGTTTCTGCCTTAATAGATCTGGAGAAGGATCAGGAAGTGTTCTTAGTTTTTATTAGAAACCAAGTTGCTGAAAAGTAGCCAGTTGAGGAGAGAGAAGCTCTTAAATCCATCACTGCTTAACATTGTGAAGGACCATGTTTGCCACCATGTATTCATGTCCTTGTTTAATGGGACACCAGACTGGGGACAGACAGCAAGGGTGACAGAGGCTGAAATGAACTTGGGATATTCCAGGTTTCCTGTGGCTCCCCATGCTGCCCTTCACTTGGGATTTATGGAGTGCTTTCCTTTGTTAATCCTGGTCTCCCTCATTGCATGAGCCTCAGAAACTTCAAATTGCATTAATATGCTATTCCTTTGTGCCTCTCCCCTGTCTAGATCTAATTACTCTGAGCTATTGGGACTTGAGCATGATGACAGAGGATTTTCTGGGATTATTCTCAACATGTGACATTCAATTACCACTCCCTAGGAGGCTGGGGTTAGCCAGGCAGGGAACCAGTAGGAATGAATAGGATTTCCAGAGAAGATTGGCAGGAGCCTCCATTTCTGGATGGACTCTATAGAGATGTGCTTCCTGAACTTTAGTGCATGCTTGTTAAAAATCCCATCCTGGAACCACATACCTGACCGTAAGTTTTAGTAGGTCTGGGGTGGAACCCAGCCTTTACGGTTTTTAATAAACTCAGATGATTTTGGGGACTTCCCAGGTGGCACAGTGGTAAAGAATCCACCTGCCAATGCAGGGGACATGGGTTTGATCCCTGGGTTGGGAGGATCACTTGAAGTAGGAAATGACAACCTACTCCAGTATTCTTGCCTGGAAAATTCCACAGAAGGAGGAGCCTGGTGGGCAAAAGTCCATGGGGTTGCAAAGAGTCGGACATGACTGAGCAACTGGGTGTGTGCGCACATGTGTGTACATATACACAGGTGATTTTGGTGTGTGAGAGTCAGGGACCTTGGAGAATCACTGTCACGGACTCTCGTAAGCCTTGGGAGATGGGAGACTCAAAGGCATCTGGAGAAGCAGACAGTAGTGCGGAACACATACTGACCTGGATATTGGGAGACCGAGTTCTAACCCAGTTCTGTCAGTGACACCCGAGGGATCCTGGGCAGGCTGTTATCCTCCCTAGCCCTTACTTGCCCTTGTGTAGAATAAGAGCATTGATTGGATCTGCAATCTAAGTTTTTTTAAAGCACAAGAGTGTTTTCATACTCTCAATTTTTAAATAGATTAAATGGGGGGTTTTCTAGTAGAAACAGGGGTGTGGGGTTAGCACGTTTAATATAACCACTTGCTTATCTCATCAAATTTTGAAACTCCTGCCCGTTTACATCCACGCACAATCCTAGGCCTTTGTAGAGGTGATTTGAAAACCTCTGATGGCTGAAGTTTCTTTGCATTCTAACATTCAGTGATTCTGGGTTTGATTCTTCTATATTAATACATGACCACAGACTTAAATCACATGCAGGGCTCTTCTTATGAACATAATGGGAATGAGAAAGCTGTAAGGCATTTTATCCCCCAAGTTGAAATCTAAACTTAATGCATGTCTACAGCTGCTGATGGAGAGTAGCAAGGCAGGGTTTTCTGAGTTCCTACTCTGAACAATGTGTGGGGTGCTAGGCATCATGGGGTCAGGCAGACATAGCTCCTTTTTTCAAGGAAGTCACCTTTTATTTGGCGAGCTTCTTTTATTTAAAAGTTGAAGCACATTAGACATATAAAATTGTGAAAATGTAAGGTATACAAGACTTTGACTTGGGACATTTATATGTTGTAATATGATTGCCACTGCACGGTAATTTGTACCTTTATCACATCACATAATGATCATTTGCTTTTAGTGGTTGGAATAATTAGGATCTAGTCTTTTAGTAAGTTTGATTATAATACAGTATTCCTGTCTATGTTCACTATATTGTGCATTAAATCTCTAGGACATTTTTATGACTCTTTGCAAGTTTATACCCTTAAACAGCATCTCCCTAATTCCCCTACCCTCCAGCCAATGGTATTCACCATTTCACTTCCTATTTTTATGAGTTTGTCTTTTAAAAATTTCACATATATATGATATCACACAGTATTTGTCTTTCTGTCTGACTTACCTCAATGAACATAGCGTCTGCAAGGCTCATCCATGTTGTTGCATATGGCAGACATCTGTTTTTCTTCTGACTGAATAATATCCCAGGGTGTGTGGGTGTGTATATATACATATAAATATGTGTATGATTCCAGGAGAGCCCTGGCCCAGTCTGAGCCTCTAAGACTTAATATCTGAATGTTGTCAGAGAGAAAGCCTTGCCCTTCCTCTGAAACTTCAAGCTAAAAATATCATAATCAGCCATAATAAGCCACATATTGACATATACACACTCTACATCTTTACTCATGCATCGTTTGACAGACACATAGGTTGTTTACATGTCTTGGCTGTTGTAATAATGCTGCAGTAGATGTGGGAAAGCTTAAGATCTCTCAATATTCTGTTGTCATTTCCTTTGGGTATATATCCAGAAGTGGAATTGCTAGATCATATGATAGATTTATTTTTAATATTTTGAGGCACCTCCATATTGCTTTCTATAGTGCTGCACCAATTTATATTCCCTGTAACAACTCACAAGAATTCCCTTTTTTCCACATCCTTGCCCAAATTTATCTTTTATCTTCTTGATGATAGCCACTATAACAGGTCTGAGGTGGTATCTCATTGTGGTTGAATTTGTATTTCTCTGATGATTAGTGATGTTGAACAACTTTTCATGTACTTGTTGGACATTTGGATGTCTTCTTTGGAGAAATGTTTATTTAGTTCTCTATTTTTAAATTGAATTGACATATGAAAAATGAACTGATTAACAATATGTGGGAATATGGAGTAGAAAATTAGTGCTATAAAGTGAGAGAAATGAGCTTTGAGGAACACACTGATAGCTTCAAGAATGAGTGAGGTTGTTTACTATTGTTCACAAAAAGTATGAAGTTGGTTGTTTAGAAAACACATGTGTTAGGTCTGTTGTAGAAATCCAACTCAATGAGTTTAAAGGGGAGGTCTGTTGGAGCACATGAAAATTTCAGAATCACTTCAGCTTCAGGCATGACTGGATCCAGAATCTCAATCATTTGGGCTTTTTCTCCATTTTTTTTGGCTCTGTTTTCCACACTGTCTTGCCTTCATTCTAAGGCACGATTTCCTCTATGTAATGGAAGCAGCATAATAAATTTCCCAACAATTCTCAGTTTATTATGATATTTTAAGCTCGAAATTACAGCAGAAGAGCAAGGTTCTCTCTTTGACAACATTCAGATATTAAGTCTTAGAGGCTCAGACTGGGCCAGGGCACTCCTGGAACCATCCACTCTGTGCAGAGGGATAGACAACTTTGCTTGGCTAGCCTGAGTTACGTGCCAGCCTCTGGGTTGAGTGGTGGTGATGGAGGCAGGAATGGGAATACTATGATTGTTCTACAACAGGGTGGGCAGGATGGGTGTTCCCCAAAGGAGAAGTCGAATGTGAGTATGCAAAATCAATAGCTGTCTGCCAAAAGTATGGACATAAGAAAGAGCAAAATCACTAGTACTCTAATGCTGTTCATGCACACACATGTGCAGAAAGATGTTTATTCTATTTTAAGTAAAAAATAGAAGACCATGATAGAAAACAGTTCATACAATAACATTTTAATTTTTAAGTGTATATTCTATCTGTATATGAGCAAATATATATGCTTTGAAAGCATAAAAATAAAATGTGCTATTTTCTTGGAAGAGGGTTTTCCATTTGACAGTCATGAACATTTTCCCCTGCCATTTAGTATCACCCTGCACTATCCTTCTTGGGACTGTATTTTGTTATGTGATTGTAGAATGATTCAGCTGACACCTGGGTTCCTCTGGAGTTGGGAAAGTACTGACTGAGCTGGCATTGGGCTCTGCCATCCCAGCTATTCCTGTTAACTTGTGTTTCAGGGAAGAGGGTATCTACCTCTCATTTCCTTTTTAGTCCTTTCTTGTGGGACACAGTTACTCTTGTCCCCAGCAAGCCTAAGGAGTTGAGGGAGACCTTTAAGCAGGAGTCTATCGACTGCTTCTGAAATAGGAACGCCAATGCCCTGGCATTTATATATAGCCTTTGTCTCAGCAGCCTTGTGCAGAGCTGACGTTTTTGGGGTCAAGGCAGAAAAGATCAGGGACAAATGAAAGTTGCAGAAATTGGTTGGTGGAAAGTAGTTTCTTTCAAAGCCGGGGTTGGGGTTTGGGCTTGATGATGACGTAGTAAGACTCCAGAGATATTGTGTGCATACCAAGGGTGCAGCTGTCTCATCCACCGTGCAGAACTGCAGATGAGAGTGCCACAGGTGAAATGGGGGAGGGGAGGGTAGCTGCAGTAACCACTGTGGGCTTTGGGCTCTGAGGAGCCCTGACTGAACTTGCTGGTGGCCTCAGTGGTCGTGGGAGACCTGTCAGGTCACTAGTCTGTGTCAGGTCAGCGGAGGACACAGGTTTGCTGAGACCCTCACCTGGTGGCCACGCAAAAGGCTGCCCACTTCATTTCTGGGTAAAGAGCGACCCTTTCGCTGACTCACCCATCTCAGACACAAGGTGAGGAGCTGGGGGAGAAAAGGAGACAAGGGGCTGATTCTCCATTTTAGAGCAGGGGCCTTTCGAACCGACAAGAAGGAAACAGAAAAAAAGTAACAGGTGACTGATGGTCCCTTTCTTCAAAAAGAATTGCACTGAGGTGGGAAGACAAAGGTTATCTATCAGTGCCAAGGCGTTGGGGTTCTATTTCAGAAGCAGTCTAGTCAGTACACTCTGGCTTAAAGGTCTTCCTCAACTCGTCAAGCTTGCTGAGGACCCCAGTGACTGCGTATACGCCCCTCGGTATAGGCCCCTGAGGGTTTGACTCTGGCTCGCCTCCTTGCTGGCTGTATGGCTTTGAGTAAGTTACTCAACCAACTGCCAGTTTCCTCATGTCTAAAATGGGAATAAAATAACAGCTACCTTACAGGCTCATTGGGAATATTAAATGAGATCATGATGCACAGGAAAACGCTTAGCGTCGTGCCTGATAGAGAGTGAGTGCTCAGTAAATGTTAGCTGACACTAGTAACAGGTGTGAAGGCTGGCTTTTGTAGAAGCCAAGGTAAGAGATGCTACTTTCTAGGGCACTGTATGTTTTATGTCAGGCATGTATAGTTACACAGAGGCAAATACTGAGCATTCTATTGTGTAGTAGTAGGAAATGCCCTCAACTAGAACCTGTGAGTCCTGAACTCTAGTTTGGATTCTGCCCTAAACTCACTTTGAGACTTTGAGTTTCTTCACTCCTCTGGGCTTCAGTTTCCTCATTTGTAAAATGGGCTCCTAAATGGATGGTCTTTGGACTGTTACTTGGTGCACTCAGGTTTCAAAGAGGTGCTGGTGATTGTTCTGTGCCCCCCAATTCTGTGACAACCAGACCAAAAGTTTGGATTTGATCAGTTTCATGTTTTGGAGTTCCACATGAGTCCTTTTGAGAGTAGGGTCCACTAATAACCCACTCTGCTAGTTGCTTTCTAAAGGTTTTTGCAACTCTAGCACTTTACAGCATGGGATTAGAAATCCAGGGGGGCAGTTCTGTGTTCTTGTCACAGTATTATTATGATGATAGCTCAAACAGTGACCTCATTTTAAAGATGAGTAAGGTGAGGGGAAGGGGGGAAGGATAAATTGGGAGTTTGGGATTAACATGCACAAACCACTCTATATAAAACAGTGAACCAACAAGGACCTACTGTACAGCACAAGGAACTATACTCAATACTTTATAATAAACTATAAGGGAAAATAATCTGAAAAACTATATGAATATATATAGGAAAATAAATATATATACATATATATGTATATATAAATTAATCAGTTTGCCATACACCTGAAACTAATAGAACATTGTAAATCAACTAGACTTCAATAAAAAAAGGGAAATGACCAAGAAAAAAAAGATGAGGAAATCAAGTTCAAAGGGCCCAAGCAACAAGGTCCGAAGACCTGCAGCTGATGCCAGGATTTTGTGTCCTGGGTTTCCCCTGCCCTCTGGGGATTCACTGCTTTCATTCCATTGCTCTGCCTTTTGAAACCCCTGGACACCACATTTGATAAAATGGGACTGCCATGGACTGGGTGAATTCAGTGTTCCCGATAAGCTGCTCATCTTAAAATATCACCATCTCACTGTGCTCATATCTCAGACACATTTGTCATGAAAGAAGGGCAGACAGACATCCAGCCTTCATTTGACCTTTAAATTATTTCCCTCCTATCAGCTGTGGCTGATCAGCTGCTCTTGTGGAGAACAGGTGGGTGGACATGAGATTGATTGGTTTTCTCTGCAGGTGATGTGACTTGGCCCACTCCAACCTTCTGACCTGCAGAGGTCTCCAAGCTCTGGGAGCCTCAGCCAGAAACAAGAGCATGGATTAATAAGGCAGGACAAGGGGTCCTCTCTGTCTGGATCCAGGACCAGGAGAGGAGACACTAACTGCTGAAGCTTCAGAAGGATGGCCAGTGTTTGGGACCTTGGACAAGTCCCTTGATCTCTCCCTCCTTTGGATTCTAGAATGTTTTTGATAATCAGTGAATGTTACTCACCATTCAGCTCTGAAAGGGTCAAGTCACTGGCTACTGAACTTGCTAATGTTCAACATCTCCTGAAAGGAGTTCAGAGAAGGGGTCAGGAATGAGGTGCTCTGTGCTCTGGGAAAACTGGCAGAACAGACCTTCAGATAGATACTTTCTAGCAAAAGGTTTTTTTTTTTTTCTTTTCTTTTTAAAATTTATTAATTTTAATTGGAGGCTAATTACTTTACAATATTGTAGTGGTTTTGGCCATAAATTGACATGAATCAGCCACAGGTATACATGTGTCCCCCATCCTGAATCCCCCTCCCACCTCCTTCCCCTGTCCCATTCCTCAGGGTCATCCCAGTGCACTGGCCCTAGCACCTTGTCTCATGCATCAAACCTGGACTGGTAATCTGTTTCACCTTTGGTAATATACATGTTTCAATGCTATTCTCTCAAATCATCCCACCTTCACCTTCTCCCACAGAGTCCAAAAGTCAGTTCTTTATATCTATGTCTCTTTTGCTGTCTCACATATAGGGTCATCATTACCATCTTTCTAAATTCCATATATATGTGTTAATATACTGTATTGGTGTTTTTCTTTCTGACTTACTTCACTCTGTACAACAGGCTCCAGTTTCATCCACCTCATTGGAACTGATTCAAATGCATTCTCTTTAATAGCTGATGACAGAGGATGAGATGGCTGGATAGCATCACCGACTCAATGGACATGGGTTTTAGTAATCTCCGGGAGTTGGTGATAGACAGGGAGGCCTGGCGTGCTGCGATTCATGGGGTCGCAAAGAGTTGGGTACGACTGAGTGACTGAACTGAACTGAATATTCCATTGTGTATATGTACCGTAGCTTTCTTATCCATTCGTCAGCTGATGGACATCTAGGTTGCTTTCATGTCCTAGCTATTGTAAACAGTGCTGTGATGAACATTGGGGTACACACGTCTCTTTCAATTCTGGTTTCCTCGGTGTGTATGCCCAGCAGTGGGATTGCTGGGTCATATGGGAATTCTATTTCCAGTTTTTTAAGGAATCTCCACACTGTTCTCCATAGTGGCTGTCCTAGTTTGCATTCCAACCAACCGTGTGAGAGGGTTCCCTTCTCTCTGCACCCTCTCCAGCTTATTGTTTGTAGACTTCTTAATAGCAATCATTCTGACCAGCATGAGATGGTACCTCATTGTGGTTTTGATTTGCATTTCTCTGATAATAAGTGATGTTGAACATCTTTTCATGTGTTTGTTATCTATCTGTATATCTTCCTTGGAGAAGTTCTTTGGCCCATTTTTTGATTGGGTCATTTATTTTCTGGTATTGAGCTGCATGAGCTGCTTGTATATTTTTTGAGATTAATTCTTTGTTAATTGCTTCATTTGCTATTATTTTCTCCCATTCTGAAGACTGTCTTTTCATCTTGCTTATATTTTACTTCGTTGTCCAAAACTTTTTAAGTTTAATTAGGTCCCATTTGTTTATTTTTGCTTTTATTTCTACTGATCAGGGGTGTGGGTCATAGAGGATCCTGCTGTGATTTATGTCAGAGAGTGTTTTTCCTTTGTTTTCCTCTAGGGGTTTTGTAGTTTCTGGTCTTACATTTAGATCTTTAATCCATTTTGAAGTTATTTTTGTGTGTGTGTGTGTATGGTGTTAGAAAGTGTTCTAGCTTCATTCTTTTACACATGGTTGGGTCAGTTTTCTCAGTACCACTTATTAAAGAGATTGTCTTTTCTCCATTGTATATTCTTGCCCCCTTTGTCAAAGATAAGGTGTCCATAGGTGTATTAATTTATCTTTAGGCTTTCTATTTTGTTCCATTGATCTGTATTTCTGTCTTTGTGCCAGTACCATACTGTCTTGAAGACTGTAGCTTTGTAGTATAGTCTGAAGTCAGGCAGGTTGATTCTTCCAGTTCCATTCTTCTTTCTCAAGATTGCTTTGGTTATTCAAAGTCTTTTGTATTTCCATACAAATTGTGAAATTATTTGTTCTAGTTCTGTGAAAAATACCATTGGTAGCTTGATAGGGATTGCATTGAATCTATAGATTGCTTTGGGTAGTATAGCCATTTTGACAATATTGATTCTTCCAATCCATGAACACGGTATGTTTCTCCATCTATTTGTGTCCTCTTTGATTTCTTTCATCAGTGTTTTATAGTTTTCTATACATAGGTCTTTTGTTTTTTAGGTAGAGTTATTCTTAAGTATTTTATTCTTTTCATTGCAATGGTGAATGGTATTATTTCCTTAATTTATTTTTCTGTTTTCTCATTGTTAGTGTATAGGAATGCCAGGGATCTCTGTGTGTTAATTTTATATCCTGCAACTTTACTATATTCATTGATAAAACTCTAGTAATTATCTGGTGATGTCTTTAGGGTTTTCTATGTAGAGGATCATGTCATCTGCAAACAGTGAGAGTTTTGTTTCTTCTTTTCCAATCTGAATTCCTTTTATTTCTTTTTATTCTCAATTGCTGTGGCTAAAACTTCCAAAACTATGTTGAATAGTAGTGGTGAGAGTGGGCACCCTTGTCTCGTCCCTGACTTTAGGGGAAATGCTTTCAATTTTTCACCATTGAGGATAATGTTTGCTGTGAGTTTATCATATATGGCTTTTATTATGTTGAGGTATGTTCCTTCTATGCCTGTTTTCTGTTTTTTTTTTTTAAATCATAAATGAATGTTGAATTCTGTCAAAGGCTTTTTCTGCATCTATTGAGATAATCATATGGTTTTTATCTTTTAATTTGTTAATGTGGTGTATCACATTGATTGATTTGTGAATATTGAAGAATCCTTGCATCCCTGGGATAAACCCACTTGGTTATGATGTATCATCTTTTTAATACGTTGTTGGATTTTGTTTGCTAGAATTTTGTTGAAGATTTTTGCATCCAAGTTCATCAGTGCTATTGGCCTGTAGTTTTCTTTTTTTGTGGTATCTTTGTCTGGTTTTGGTATTAGGGTGATGGTGGCCTCATAGAATGAGTTTGGCAGCTTACCTTCGTCTGCAATTTTCTGGAAGAGTTTGAGTAGGATAGGTATTAGCTTTTCTCTAAATTTTTGGTAGAATTCACCTGTGAAGCCATCTGGTCCTGGGCTTTTGTTTGTTGGAAGATTTTTTATTACAGTTTTGATTTCCTTGCTTGTGATGGGTCTGATAATATCTTCTATGTCTTTCTGGTTCAGTTTTGGAAGGTTATACTTTTCTAAGAATTCCTCCATTTCTTCCAAGTTGTCCATTTTATTGTCATATAGTTGCTGATAGTAATCTCTTATGACCCTTTGTATTTCTGTGTTGTCTGTTGTGATTTCTTCATTTTAATTTCTAATTTTGTTGATTTGATTCTTCTCCCTTTTTGTCTTGATTAGTCTGGCTAATGGTTTGTCTATTTTATTTATCTTCTCAAAGAACCAGCTTTTAGTTTTGTTGATTTTTGCTATATTCTCCTTTGTTTCTTTTTAATTTATTTCTGCCCTAATTTTTATGATTTCTTTCCTTCTACTAACCCTGGTGTTCTTCATTTCTTCTTTTTCCAGTTGCTTTAGTATAAAATTAGGTTATTTATTTGATTTTTTTTTTTTTTTTTTTTTTTTTTTTTTTTGGGTGTTTGCTTAACTTTTATTTATTTGATTTTTATCTTGTTTCTTGAGGTAAGCTCAAGCAAAAGTTTTATGAACCCAATTTCTTTCATCTTCCCAAACTTAGAAAACCACTAAAAAATTTATCATCTGGAATATCTGTTTCTTATGACTAGCAATAGTCTTATACCAAGATGTGTGCTTGATTGCACATACCCTTTCTCCAAAATTACATCCGTGCTGACCTCCCCCTTTCCTCTTTGGAGCCGTCCCTCAGGGCCATCTGAGAGGCTGTCTCTCAGGCTATAGTCCTTAGTAAGTCCCCAAAGAAAACTGAAGCTCATGGCTCTCATGTTGCGTGTTTTTATTTCAGACAACAGAAATTAGGTAGAAGCTCAGCAGCCCCGGATGCACTGGTGCACCAGTGACTCAAAAACCCTTGTGCTGTGGTGGAAAAAGTATGAGCTTTGGATCCAGACCAGGATTTGAATCTCAGACCTGGTCCTTACAGAAGAGAAAGTGTTGAAGTAGTTGTGAAACCTTGGAGTGGTCACTAAACTCCCCTGTGCCTCAATTTCTTCATTTAAGAAAAGGAAATAATAATGCCACACTGCAGGATTATCTTGAGGGTTTATGACCATCAATTTGCCTGGTGCTTATTTAATAATAAGTGCTCAAAATACTAGTTTTTGTGATTGACAGGAAAATGTTTTATGGAAAAGAGACCTAAGGGCTTATAAGCAATGGTGGTTGTTTTGTTGGTTAACAGGATGTCTATTCCTATTGGACCAACTGATAACAATTATTTACATTCAAAGAAAGAGTTTTGAATGGGACAGAACACATGAGTATAAATTTTTGGTGGTTTTTTCTGATGGATTCTTTCTGGTTGCATTCAGCTATGAACCAACTAATTGTTAACATTAGAGCTGAATTACACACTGGCTAGAGAAGCCATGTTGAAAAAGACCTATAGAGGCCTTAGTTTTCTTTCTTTTTTTTCACTTATTTTTATTAGTTGGAGGCTAATTACTTTACAATATTGTAGTGGTTTTTGCCATACATTGACATGAATCAGCCATGGATTTACATGTATTCCCCATCCCAATCCACCCTCCCGCCTCCCTCTCCATCCCATCCCTCTGGGTCTTCCCAGTGCACCAGCCCTGAGCACTTGTCTCATGCATCCAACCTGGGCTGGTGATCTGTTTCACCCTTGATAGTATACTTGTTTCAATGCTGTTCTCTCAGAACATCCCACCCTTGCCTTCTCCCAGGTCTTAGTTTTCTGAGAGCAAGCACATCAGAAGTCATTGTGTGACATGGCTACCAAGATAGATAGTGGGCTATTAGAGTGTATTAACAAAAGTAGCAAGCCTACAATGAAGGAAGAGATGTCTTTGGATACACTTAGAGATCTGGGTTCAGTTCTCTGGGAGTCTCACTGTTAAACCTGAGCATGTCCTGAAGAAGGTGATAGAGGTAGGAAGGGTATGGAGGACTTGCCAAATGGAGGGCAAGGGCACAGATGAGAGGTTGTTTTTATCCTGGAGAAGACAAGTGTCAGGGTGATCAGTTTAATCCCTGAAGGGCTGCCTTGGGCAAGAGGGAGATGCTTAGTTCTGCGGGACACCAGCATCATGGAGTTGGGGATGGGGGAAGAGGCAGAGTCAGTGCTTTTTTGCACAAAGTTTCAAGAAGGCATATTCACTTCAACTTGTAATGGAGAGACATCTGCTATGGAACTGGGCCACCTTGTGAAGTAGCATGTACCCTGGCAATAGATGTTTCAGCGGAGGCCAGCCAGAGCAGGATGATGTGGAGGTTGTGAGAAAGAGATTTGATGTCAGATCTGGGCTCAGATCCTGACACTATCATTTACTCTGTGGGCAAGGAAACAAACCTCTCCAGATGCAGCATCTTTAACAATAAGATGGAGATAGAGCCTATATTCCTGGATTGTGAGGATGAAATGACCTAATATATGGAAAACCCTTAGAAATCACTGTTCCTATTATTTTGGTTGCTTACAGAGGGTGTTGTACTTACTGGGTTTCCTTCCTGCTCCTCTTTCCTGGTATTCTATGAGCAAACAGACTGCTGCTTTTCCTCCTTCATTGTTCTCCTTTGTTCTCCACTTGCAACCAATTGCTGTTTTACTGTGTTGTGTTAATAACATAATTCTAGAGAAAGCTTGCCTGATGTGATTGTTTTTTAGCGTTTCTTCCTCATTAATTTATATCTTCTTCCCTGGCTGATGAGGATTTTTTTGCCTAGCAGAAGTTCGTTACTTCTCCCCTCCCCCACTCATTCCAGCAATGCAATTTAAACGACATTAATCCGGTATTTAGCGAGAAAATGGGGTTTTATAATGGGAAACACTCAGTTTGAGAGGTAATCTTCTTTTTCTCTTCTGAAACAAGATTTTTTTTTTAAAATCTTAGTTTAATGACGAAATCACCGCCACTTGTCTTGGAGAATGGTTGCAGAGGAGATAATGGATGAGGGTTCCGGAATTTTAGAGCCAGACCTGCTCTCCTCCAGTCCCTTTATCTTGCATGAGGACCTCAGGCCTCAGGGTGGTTGAGTTATGGGCTCTGGGCCACCAGTCAATGGCAGAGATTCTGGGGCATCAGTCTCTTCTCACTGTACTGAGATGTGTTTCCTTTGTGGTGGTGTCTGCAGGATTGAATCCTAACCCTCTGCTGTATAGCCAGCTCTCAGAAAGTATTTTAATACCACTGAAGTTCAGTCTTTTAAATTTATAAACTGCTTATATGGTAATATAATTTCTTGTAAGTTCTAGGGGTCAGATGATCTAAGTGAAGCCCTTCTGTCATCTCTGGAAACTAGAAGGTATGGAAAGAGTGTTGAATGAAGGAATACTAAGTTCAGGTTGTTACTGTTGATGGTTATTCTTTACCTGACTGCTTCCTGGATGCCAGGCCTTTGCTGAGTCCTCCAAATAACCCTGGGATGCAGGTATTATATGTCACTACTGTTAAGAGAACTCTGCAACTCATGTTATTGCCTTGGCCCTGTCTTGTTAGTTGTCCCCCCACCCCCCCCAACCCATTCCTACTGGCCTCAACAGCGATGCCCTTACAAAGGAAAGTTCTTGGGGATGTGTTTGAGAACAGCAGAGGCGGATCCTGGAGAGTTACCTCTCACTCCCCAGTCAGGGCGGAGACACCTCACAGTACAGGGTGGGGCTTGGCAGCTTTTCAGAGGAAAGCGGGGTGAGTCAACACTGTGGGTCCAGGAGGAGGGCTCTGACTAATCATACCTTACATCATGGGTCTCAGCTGGGGACAGTTTTGCCCCCCAAGGGACATTTGGCAATGGTCCGAGACTCTTGGTTATCATAGCCTGGCAATGGGGGCTGGTATGAGTGTGATACTGGCATCCAGTGGGGAGAGACAAGGATGAAGCTAAATACTGAAAAGTGCCCAGGACAGCTCCCACCACTAAGAATGATGGAAACCCAAATGCCAGCTGTGCTAAGACTGAGCTCCCCTGCCTACACCCATCCTGTGATTTGATTTTCACAACACATAGTGAAGCTGGATGGAGGCAGCTGATATTTAATAAGAGTAATGGGCCCTCTTTTGTGCCAGGCATTGAATTAGAGTTGGGAGAATAGACCTTAATCCAAGTGCCACCTTGATCAGTTGGTGGGGGCTTCTGGGATTGCTCTAGGGATAAGGATTCTGAGGCTCGGCAGGAAGGGAGGCTGCAATCGGTTGGCTCCCTCTCTGCCACTTGTCCATGGTGCAGCACTGGGCAGTTACTTAACCCTTCTGTGCCTTACTTTTCATATTTATAAAGTGCTAATGATAACAGTATCTACCTCACTGAGTTGTCAGAGGATTAAATGCTTATTCCCAATATACAACAGTGCCTGGCACACTGTTGTCATCATTACCACCTTCAATATCAGGGACATAACAGTCTTGCCATGTATTTACCATGCTTCTTCTATTCAAATTATATACACTATCTTATTTAAGTAGGCATTAATAACTTGTATAATTGGTCCTATTTTTAGGTTGAGAAAATTGTATTTCAAGCTGGTTAGCGAGCTCAGAGAGATGATTCCAAGTGTTAAAGTACAGAGGAGAGCCTTTAGAGAGAGTGTCATCCTAATTCATGAAGTGTTTTGTCAACCAGCTTTATCCCTTGCGCAGCTCTGAAATGCCTGTACAGATCTTCAGGGGCTGATCTTTACTGCGCGTTTGTCCTGTTCAGGTTGGCCTGAGCTGTGTTCTTGTCGTTAGGCGATAAAGGGCACTTTGGTGCTTACTGATCTGACCTGCCCGTGGGGCTTCTGGAACAAGAACAAAGTGGAATTATTGAGTCCAGAGGTGATATGGGCAGCCTATGTATGGCATGATTTTGCTTGTCTCTCTCAGTCTTTTTTTTTTAATATTTAAAATTTTGAATTCTCTTTGTTTTCAAAAACTGAGAATGGAAATTTATTTTTAAAAATTTTTTTAATTTTATGTTGGAGTATAGTTGATTAACAGGGTTGTGTTAGTTTCAGGTGTTCAGCAAAGTGAATCGGTTATACATATACATGTATCTGTTCTTTTTCAAAAATTCTTTTCCCATTTAGGTTATTACAGAATATTAAGCAGAATTTCCTGTGCTGTACAGTAGGTCCTTATTGGTTATCCATTTTAAATATTAAGTACATGTCACTCCTGAGGTAGGAGATAGATGTTTAGACATTTACAACTGCTCTCCTGTTTGCATTTCCTGAGACAAGAGATAGCTGGGTTCCAGTTGAAGAATTTACAATCAACCTCCTGTTTGCCCTTCAAAATGGAAATAACAACAGAAACACAGTAAATAACCAGTCTTTGTCTCTTGTAAACACCTTGAGGTAATAGTTATGGCAATAGTCAAGGTAATAATCATGGCAAGGACAAAGAGGGGCAAATCCCTGTTGGGTAAATAATTGAGGGGGAATAAGGGAGACACTACAAATGTGAAGAAAGACTCCTTGGGGACAAAAGTCGGGGGATAATTTCAGACCATCATGAGTCTTGCTCCTCCCAGAAACTTTCATTTGGAGATCTCTCTTGACTGAGGGATGTGTGTGCACTTCAGGGAAGGGTCCTGAGACAAATTAAGCAAGGGAGGACAGGGCAAGATGATTGGCCTAAGGGGAGGCAAAGACCCAGGAAACTGCCCTCTTAAAAAGGATTTAAACTTCCCAAAGGCAAGATTCTCTCTCTGAATTCACCTGTGCACCTTTCTGCATGTACTTTTCTTTTCAATAAATTTTTACTTTTTACCTCATGCCTCCTAACCTGAATTCATTCTTTTTTTTCCTCCATTAAAAAAAAAATTATTTATTTATTTATTTTCCATTTATTTTTATTAGTTGGAGGCTAATTACTTCACAATATTGTAGTGGTTTTTGCCATACATTGACATGAATCAGCCATGGACTTACATGTGTTCCCCATCCCGATCCCCCCTCCCACCTCCCTCTCCATCCCATCCCTCTGGGTCTTCCCAGTGCACCAGGCCTGAGCACTTGTCTCATGCATCCAACCTGGGCTGGTGATCTGTTTCACCCTTGGTAGTATACTTGTTTCAATGCTGTTCCCTCAGAACATCCCACCCTCACCTTCTCCCACAGAGTCTAAGAGTCTGTTCTGTACATCTGTGTCTGAATTCATTCTTGACTAGGCAGGCAAGGACTCAGGACTCTGGCCCTGACTGCTGGCCCTTGTGATCCAGTGGTTAGGACTCCCGCTCCAGGAAACTAAGACCTTGCTTCCAGCTACCGCTCACTGCTACTTGCTGCAAGCTTCCTCTTGCTGCTGTGAGCATCTGAAGTCAATCTGGAACTCCCTATTTATCCCTCCCCTCTACCTTTCCCTTCGGTAACCACAAGTTTGTTTTCAATGTCTGTGAGTCTGCTTCTGTTTCGTAAGTTAAGTTCATTTGTGTCATTTAGTTAGATTCTGCATATAAGCATCATATGATATTTGTCTTTTTCTCTCTGACTTCACTCAGTATGACAATCTCTAGGTCCATCCATGTTGCTGCACATAGCATTATTTCATTCTTTTTAGTGGCTGGGTAATATTCCATAGTACACATGTACCATATTGTTTTTACCCATTCATCTGTTGATGGACATTTAGGTTGGTTCCATGTGTTGGCTATTGTAAACAGCACTGAAGTGAACACTGGCGTCCATGCATACTTTCAAACCATGATTTCCCCTAGACATATATCTAGCAGTGGGATTGTTGGCTTATATGGTAGCTCTATTTTTAGTTTTCTAAGGAACCTCCTCCATATTGTTCTCCATAGTGGCTGCATCAATTTACATTCACACTAACAGTGTAGAAGGGGTCCCTTTTCTCCACACCCTGTTTTGTATTTATTATTTGTAGATTTTTTTGGTGATGACCATTCTGACTGTTGTGAGGTGATATCTCATTGTATCGCAATAGCTTTGATTTGCTTTTCTGTAATAATTTGTGATGTTGAGCATCTTTTCATGTTCGCCATCTGTATGTCTTCTTTAGAGAAATGTCTATTTTGGTCTTCTGCCCATTTTGTAAAAGATGTATTTATTTTACTTTTTGGCTGTAGTGGGTCTTAACTGCTGCAAGCAGGCTTTTTCTAGTTGCAGGGAGTGGGCGCTACTCTTCATTGCAGTGTGTGGGGTTCTCATTGTGGTGGCTTCTCTTGTGGAGTATGCGCTCTAGGTGAATGGGCTTCAGTAGTAGCAACACATGGGCTCAGTAGTTGTGAGGCTTTAGAGCACTGATTGAGTAGTTGTGGTGCACGGGCTTAGTTGGTCTGCGGCATGATCCCTTCCCAGACCAAGGATCAAACTGGGTGTCCCTTGCATTGCAAGGCAGATTCTTAACCTCTGGGCTATCGGGAAAGCTCATTCTGCCAATTTTTTGATTGGGTTATCTGTTGTCTCTATCAATCTTTAAAGTCTGAATTGTAGTCAACATTTAAAAATCAAAAGATAGCTAAAAAAATGTAAAGTTCCAATGTCTTTGAAAATGAGAATATCTGGTTATACTTAGCCCACTTTACTGCATGGTAAAAATTCTCAGGGGTAGCCTCTTTTTTCCCTTCAGTTGCCAGACTTGCTAGTTTTCCCCACTCCCCACCATGCCTCAGTGCATTCCCAGAACCAGGGCTAAGTGGTAGCTGCCATCTGTTCAGTCAAACTTGGTCTGCTCTACTTATTTCCATTGCTTGTCTGATCCTGCAGACACTGAAGTTTGTAGCTGTTTGTACAGAGTTGACTATAGTTATACTCCTTACTTTCAAAGATGTGTTGACCTTTGCTATCTATAAGGATGTCAGGGCAGGAATTCTTGTGTCCATTTTCCATATTGGAAAATAGAGGCCCAAAGTTAAAGAAGTTGCCCAGGATCACACAGTAACTTTAGCACTGAGGTGAGAGTAGTTTTATGAATGCATGAAGATTTGCATTTGGTTTGTAATTGACTATTAAAACACGGAGAATTTAGTTTTTTGCCACTATCCTCTGGTCCCACAACTATAAAAGGACAATACTGGTTTAGATCTGTAGCTTTCAGACTATATATTTCTAAAATTTCCAAAAAATTGAGGTGCCCAAGCACAAGGTTGTTGACATTGGTGCCAACTTTCATCTTGCTGGTTAAGAATATTAAAAAAACCCACAAAACCTCAAACCAAGCACCATTTACTGCCACTGCTGTTTAATAACTGTAAAGAAGGAAGAATATAGTCTCAGAATAAAGGAGGTCTTTTAAAGGAAAGGTTATCTATGCACACAGACAAATATTATTAAACATTTCCTTAGTTTTTTTATTTCACCATGGCAGATGCAGACACAGGGGGAGTCACTGGATTGGGAGATCTTTAAGGTTATATCTACCTCACTCATTTTAGGTCTTTATTTTTTCCAATGCTTTAGTAAGAGCCAGTTCACCAAGCCAGCCCCCAAATGTACATCAGATTGCCTGACAGTGTCTGGGTAGTTATGTGGGCACATGCCCTTCTGGTTTCTGTTCTCCTGTTTTCAGAGTCTCTGGTCTTCATAAATAGAAAGAAATCACCTGGTCCTTATAAAAAGATTATTCAAGAACTGGGAGTGAATTTTGGTCACAAATGGAGCTTTCACCAAATAGAACCAGGCTAAGCGCTCTCTGTGGGTGTGACACAAAAGAAGCTGGACTCAGAGCCTGCCTGAGCTCAGAAAACACCAAATCTGAGAAAAGAATCTTGGAGAGCTGGACAAAAATAAGCTTTACAGAAGAGGTTGGGAGATAAATGGTTGAGTTCCAATTTTGCTATCAGTTTACTGTGCAACCTTGGACAGTCCACCTCCCTACTCTGTGCCTGAGTTTTCTTCTCTATAAAGCAGAGGGATCGGATTGAATGCTTTAAGTTTTCTTTTAGTTTTGATATATTCAATATAAGTCAGTTCATAAAATCAAAATATAAATGGGGAAGGCCCTTAAAGGCCATCTAGAAGTACCCTTCACCAGTTTAACTAAATGTAAATGAAACCTCTCAGCCACAGCTTCAAGGGACCCCAGACATCCTTTCTATCCCTCAGAGCAATGCTTTGTTCTGGACAGGCAGGGCGGTGGTGTGGTGGAATTACCCAGTGTGATTTTGATGGGTAGGAAAAGGCCTTCTTATTTCATTTAGAGCCCAACTTTCCCATCCCTGGGCTACGAGACTCATGGGGAGGAGTCCTCCTTCTCTGCTGTATTTGTTGACCCTAGTTCATCTTTTCAGCCAGGAGCAGACGATGACTACCTCTGCGGATTTACTTCTGTGCTGAAATTTTTTCTTTGGAATCTCAGGGAAAGAGGGATAGAAGGGGTGGGTGAGACTTACAGGACCTTAGAATATAAGGGTTGGAAGGACACACCGAGAGGATCCAGTTTTAGATCCCCAGCTGAAGCACGAATTATTCCAGTTTCCTTCCTATCACTTGCTTATCCAGCCTTTACTTGACTGCCTAAGAGAAGTACTCTGTATTTTGGCATAACATTGACTGTTGCTCCTTTTGTTGTTGTTGTTTAGTTGCTAAGTTGTGTCCAACTCTTTTGGGACCGCATGGACGATAGCCCTCCAGGCTCTTCTGCCCATGGGATTTCCCAGGCAAGAATACTGGAGTTTGTTGTCATTTCCTTCTGCAGGGCATCTTCCTGACCCAGGGATCAAACCCATGTTTCCTGCCAATGTCTTTTGCATTGGCAGGCAGATATGGTCTTCCCGGGTGGCTCAGATGGTAAAGAATCTGCCTGCAATGCAGTAAGACCTGGGTTTGATCCCTGGGTCGGGAAGATCCCCTGGAGAAGGGAATGGTAACCCACTCCAATATTCTTGGCTGGAGAATTCCATGGACAGAGGAGTCTGGCAGGCTACAGTGCTTGGGTGTTACAAGAGTTGGACTTGACTGAGCAACTAACACTTTCAGTTTTACTTTGTTTTTTAAACCGCTGAACCACCAGGGAAGCCCAGTGGTCCTTTTTACAGAGCTGAAGTCTCCGTCCTGTCATTTCTTTCTTTTTTTTAACCAGTTGTTTCTGGCTCTGTCCTCTGTAGTCACTCAGAAGAAATGTATTTTCTTCTTAATTCTGAGGTCAGCTTTGTAGCTTTTCGCTCAACTGAGCATTCCTTATATCCTCAGCCATTTCTTTTGATGTAATTTGTAGACTTCTCCTCGCCCTGATTTGCTAATTCAGTTACTTTCAACAAGTGAGTAATCTTTATCACACAACAAATGAGTAAGGTTTACTAAGTGCCTACCATATGGCAGGTATTGTGCAGGTGACAGAGTGAAGATTAAGCCTTGCCTCCTGGCTTCTGGGGTGTGGTGGGAAGAATGTGCATTAAGGGAGGAATTCTGAAGTTAGAGTGGGTGGGTTTGAACTCCAGCTCTACCACTTACCATTTCATGCCTTTGGGTGAGTTTTTCAACCTTTTGGGTCCATCATTTCTGCATCCATTGAATGAGGAGAAATGATAACTATTACTTCATTAGAGCAGTTATTCAGTTCAGTTAAGTTCAGTTACTCAGTCGTGTCCGACTCTTTGCGACCCCATGAATCACAGCACACCAGGCCTCCCTGTCCATCATGAATTTCCGGAGTCTACTCAAACCCATGTCCATCAAGTCAGTGATGCCATCCAACCATCTCATCCTCTGTCATCTCCTTCTCCTCCTGCCCCCAATCCCTTCCAGCATCAGGGTCTTTTCCAATGAGTCAACTCTTCACATGAGGTGGCCAAAGTACTGGAGTTTCAGCTTCAGCATCAGTCCTTCCAATGAACACCCAAGACTGATCTCCTTTAGGATGGACTGGTTGGATCTCCTTGCAGTCCAAGGGACTCTCAAGAGTCTTCTCCAACACCACAGTTCAAAAGCATCAATTTTTTGGCGCTCAGCTTTCTTTATAGTCCAACTCTCACATCCTTACATGACCACTGGAAAAACCATAGCCTTGACCAGATGGACTTTGTTGGCAATGTAATGTCTCTGCTTTTCAATATGCTATCTAGGTTGGTCATAACTTTCCTTTCAAGGAGTAAGCATCTTTTAATTTCATGGCTGCAGTCACCATCTGCAGTGATTTTGGAGTCCAAAAACGTAAAGTCTGACACTGTTTCCACTGTCTCCCCATCTATTTCCCATGAAGTGATGGGACCGGATCTTAGTTTTCTGAATGTTAAGCTTTAAGCCAACTTTTTCACTCTCCTCTTTCACTTTCATCAAGAGGCTTTTTAGTTCATCTTCACTTTCTGCCATAAGGGTGGTGTCATCTGCATATCTGAGGTTATTGATATTTCTCCCACCAATCTTGATTCCAGCTTGTGCTTCATCCAGCCCAGCATTTCTCATGATGTACTCTGCATATACATTAAATAATCAGGGTGACAATATACAGCCTTGATGTACTCCTTGTCCTATTTGGAACCAGTCTGTTGTTCCATGTCCAGTTCTAACTGTTGCTTCCTGACCTGCATACAGGTTTCTCAAGAGGCAGGTCAGGTGGTCTGGTGTTCCCATCTCTTTCAGAAATTTCCACAGTTTATTGTGATCCACACAGTCAAAGGATTTGGCTAGTAGTTAATAAATTAAAAGTGCTTATCTATTTAATTTATGTATCCCCCTGTCTCTAAATATTGAAGGATAAAAGAATTCTCAATTTGCAAAAAAAAGAAGAAAAGAAAAGTGCTTAGAGTCAAGTTTGGCATGTTCTAAACACTGAGAGAATGTTAGCTCTGGTTACTACTATGATGGAGCAGAAGACACTGAGGTGCATAGACTGAAGAGTTGTGGACTCATGGAAAGCTTCATTCTCTAGCTTTTGAGCTCAGACTTGCAGGGTAAGCAAGAACTGGCCAGGTGATGAGGGAGAGGAGAGCAGTTCAAACAGGGGAAACAGCATGTGCCAAGGTCCTAAGGAGAAGATCCTGGCATGTGATCAGAGCTGAAAGCACGTCAACGTGGATGGCTCTTCATTAGTGAGAGGGAGAGCAGTGGGGGACGTGGGGCTGGAGTGGTGGCCAGGGCCGTGTAATGCAGGACTTCATAGGTCATTTGAAGGACTTAGGTCTCCTGAGAGCACTGGCCAGTCAGAGGGCTTTAAGTGGTGGAGAGCATGGCAAAGATTTGCCTTTTAAGATTACCTTGGCTGCTTCATGGGTTCTGAATATAGGGAATTCTTTGGAGTCATCTTCCCTTTCATTTTGTACCCTCTGACCAGCACAATGATGGATCATATTTGTTCTTTAGACAGTCTTAAAAAAACAGTGGCTCATATCCAGGATCTCATTCAAGAAGGCCTTGCTTTCACTTATTAGTTTTCAAACTCTCCAAAGAATTACATGATAAAAGCTTAAAGTATGGTCCCATATAGAAGACAGACTATCCTTTAGGTCGGAAACCTTTAGATTATGGGAGCACAAACAAATCTTGTGGGTTTTGCATTACAACTGGTGGTGGGGACACAGCTTTGGGCCAGAGGATCTTCAGTTAGTCCCCAAATCCCAAGGCGGTCTGAGCCCTCTGCTCTCCAGACTTGGGTGCCTTTGACTGTGCCCCATTTTGGGATGCCTGTGGAGTGGAGTGAGGCCTTTGAACCAAGTCTTGGGTGGAGAGACAATTCTTTTATGAAGCACCATGTCTCCACTGCTTTCCTGTCAGTGGAACTGAAATAACAGGGCAAGAGTTGGGTGGATTGTTAAGTGACCCGTTGACATCAGAATGACAGATCAAATAATTTATTTTCTTCTAAATCCGGATTATGTTGCTATAACTCCCAGGAACTATTTTTAGCGCCCATCAGTCTTGTTCTACTTGTGAGCATTTGTTGAGGTGTGCACACACGCACACATACACACTGCTTAAAGAGACATACACACACAAATGGAAGCAGGTATGAACACATATATACAAATGACCTTGATAATAAGAGCACATCCAGCCTCCAACTCACAAGATTTCTTCCTGACCTACAGATTTGCACATCCCTGACACCCCACACAGGCCTGTCTTAGGTCTGGAGAGGTCTTTAGGCCCTCCCCTGCTTCATCGTGGGTCCTGGTTGACTGCTTGGTAGGTAGTTAGGATCCTGCTGCTCAAAGTGCTGTTGGTTGACAGGCAGTACTGGCCGCCATCACCCGGGGCTCTTTAAAAAGCAGACCCTCAGGCCCCACCCCAGGCCTCCTGAGTGAGGCTCTGTTTTTGAACAAAATCCCAGGTGACCTGTATGCAGGTTGAAGTTTGAGAAGCCCTGTGCCGAAATATTTGCCCACTTTGGCAAACAGCTGTGGCTCCAACCCTCTCATAGGCTCCCAGTGAGTGTCTGTTTCCTAACGCCGAGCACACTTGAAATTATGTGCTCAAATAAAGCTTCTCCTGGTGGCTCAGATGGTAAAGATCCCACCTGCCAATGCAGCAAATGTGGGTTTGATCCCTGGGTTGGGAAAATCCCCTGGAGAAGGAAATGGCAACCTACTCCAGTATTCTTACCCAGAAAATCCCATGGACTGAGGAGCCCGGTGGGTTACTGTCCATGGGGTTGCAAAGAGTTGGGCATGGCTGAGTGACTAACACACACATAAAGCTTCTCCAGGAGATTGCAGACTTCATCAGGTGAGAAATCATGTCTGTCTTGTTACCTGTACAGGTGTGCAATAAATAAGCATTGAAAGAATGAATAATACAAGTGGCTTATTCAAAGAGGAATATGAGTAAGGGTCATTCATTCATTTATTCAAGCAGAAAACATTTCCTGAGCATCTGCTATGTGCCAAGCAGTGGGTGAAGTCCTGGGAACATATGTAGCTCAGGCTTAGGTCCTGACTTTGTTGCTCATAGTCTGGCAGGTGGAGAGGGACATGTGAACCCCTCTAGGTGCAGGTGGAAGCCCATATCAGTTACCATGAGACACAAAGGAAAAAGAGGCTGATTGTGCCTTGTCCCTGAGATGGTTTGTTAATATTTCAGCCAGGCTTTGTGCTGCTCTGTGTCTCTCTCAGTGAGGAACTGGCTATTCCAAGGGGCTTTCCCAGAAGGAATTCTTGGCTTAGAGGACATTCTGAGTCTTGAATTTTTCTTCATTCCCATGGCTAAATTTCTCAGGCACAGGTATTAATTTTTTAAAGAAAAAATCTCTTACTTCTCTTGTTTTTTTCTTCTTCTCTTTCAGTCTGTTGGGGGTGGGGAGTGGGTGGTTCCCTATCCTTCATTTCTCCCCAGTGATCAGATGAAGAATTAACCCAAACAGAAAGACAAAGTCCTGAATAAGGAAAATCTTGGAGAGCTTAGGCAATTTCTTCTTTCTCTCCTGCTGTCTCTGTTTCTATCACTCCTTCCTCCCTTCTTTCTTAGGTTCTTAGGATTCAGTATCATTCATTTCCACACATGGCTTATCATCTTAGTGGAGCAAAGAGATGAATAAGCAATTGCAGCCAAGTGTGATGTACCCTCGGATGGGAAGGGCGAGATGCTCTGAGGGCACACCGCAGAGTATCTGTCCTCGTCTAGGGTCAGGAGAGGCTCCTGGAGGAAGTGACCCTTCAGTTGAGAACTGGGGAATGAATAAGTGTGAGGGCAGTGTCGGGGGGTGGCTCAGTCAGAGTGGTGTGAGTATTGCAGGGAGCACTCAGCATGGGTGAAGGCCCAGAAGCGAGAGGCAGCGCAGAGTGTTGGGGGAGTTGAGAGAGGAGCAGCAGTGGCTGGGACACGGGAGCTTGGAAAGAAGGGGTTTCGGGGTGATGGGGAGGCGGTGGATTCATGGTGCAGGACTTAGTCAGCCACGTGCAGTTGTTTGGACTTGGTCCTCAGCAAATGGGCAGCAATGGAGGATTTTAGGCTAAGGAGTGACATGACCAGATTTGAATACTGGTAAGACTGCTAATATGGAGAACATATTCATGCGATAAGTCTGAAAGTGAGGCAACTCTTTAGGGGTCTGCTGTAGTTGCTTTGGACTGAGCGAAGTAACGTGTGTGGAAATGCGGCTTAATGGGGCTTAAGACCACGTTGACCCTGACCACCACTCAGGGAGCCCTTGGGCCATGCTTGTGCTAAGTGTTTCATAATTTGACTTCATTCAAATCTTGCATAATACTGCCCAACAGTTTTACCTCCATCTATGAAAGGGGCAAAGATCTATGCTTTGTTTTCTTGGTTGGGGACTGGGGGAGGTTTGCAACTGCCTAAATAAGATGTCATTTAGAAAAGGGCTTTTAAAAAAATGCAAGCTGCACTGATAAGGATGATTATAACTGGAAGTGAATGAATGATTTCCAGGCCACCCTGGAGGAGGTCCCCAAATGGATATATTGGGCGTGAGTTGTATGGAAGCATTTCAAGGACCTCAGAAGCCCTCTGCCCTGCACGACTTCCTCTCACACCCTGCAGATATCTAAAATTCTGACACCTTGGCTAACACACAAATCCAAATGGAACTGTACTATTATCAATAAGTTAAGATGTAATGAATCTATTTATATTGTAGAGAAACACATGCACTTGGTCCTAATTTCATTCCCTGGCCTAGAATTCTCTACCCAGGAATAATGGATTTTCATACATTTTCTTGCATTGAT
Organism: Odocoileus virginianus; assembly: GCF_023699985.2. NCBI lineage: Eukaryota > Metazoa > Chordata > Mammalia > Artiodactyla > Cervidae > Odocoileus > Odocoileus virginianus. The sequence goes on from NC_069676.1 coordinate 59,419,629, forward strand.
CTACAGTCCTCATACAATTCACCTCTGTAAGAGGTCAGTGGAGAGGTCTGGGATTATTATTCACATTTAACAGATGAGGAAGTGAAGGAAGGCTCTGGAAAGAAACTGAATTGCTCCAGGTTAATGGCAGAACCAAGACTAGAGCCTGGGGCCTTCCTCCCTACTCTACACACACAAGTCCAAGGACAGTGTTAGCTGACCCAACTGGAAACTGGAGGTGGGGGTGAGGCGAGGGCTGGGGAGAGGAGAAGATAAGGGCACTGGCACTCATCTGGTGGGAGCCCACCTGCCTGAGACTTTCTGGCAGTTCCTTTCCCTGTAATCTTCTCTTAGGGGCGATAGACTGTCCCTCTGCCAACCCAGGGGCCTTGCTGTGGGCTCATTCATCCTGTTTGCTTTCGGCTCCACCAGCGGGATGGGAAAATGAAAAAGTATTTATTACAGGTTTTTATTTCACTTATGTACTTTTTAGATGAGTAAGGAATGGAAATGGATCAAGAGGGAAATATCAGGCCAGAAGAGAGGAGATAGGGAACATGGCTGATAAGACATTAGCAGATCCTCTGCCTATTAGTTAATAATGCCATTAAATATCATTTGTGTCAGGAGTTCTTCATGGCTCAGAAAATGCTTTCATCTCTGTCTTCTCACTCAACCGCTTTCTAGTGCTTTCCTGGTAGGTTTGTTGAGGGAAAGAAATGAGATGGTGTCATACATTATCTAGGAGAAGTTCCCAACTATCTCCAACACCTCACCTTCCTCCTTCATCCCTCTGTTGCACTGGGTACAATTTCAATGATAACATTCAAAATTGCCTGCATTTATCAAGCGCTTACTAAAAGTCAGACACTGTGCTAAGCTCTTTTCAGGCCTCAATTCCATTTAATCTTCATAGCAGTCCTCTAAGGAAGGGAATATGACTCTTCTTACAGAGATGAGAATGTGGAGGCCAGAGAAGTAAGCCTGCTAGTTAAGTAAGCACAGCTATATTGTAGACAGCTAGATTTTACTGTCCCAAATTCCTTGCTGCCTCTCAGCCTCCTCTAAGTATCATCTCTTTTGGTTCAGTTCAGTTGCTCAGTCATGTCTGACTCTTTATGACCCCATAGACTGCAGCATGCCAGGCTTCCCTGTCTATCACCAACACCCAGACCTTGCTCAAACTCATGTCCATCGAGTCAGTGATGCCATCCAACCATCTCATCCTTTGTCATCCCCTTCTCCTCCTGCCTTCAATCTTTCCCAGCATCAGGGTCTTTTCCAGTGAGTCAGTTCTTTGCATCAGGTGGCCAAAGTATTGGAGTTTCAGCTTTAGCATCAGTCCTTCCAATGAATATTCAGGACTGATTTTCTTTAGGGTAGACTGGTTGGATCTCCTTGTGGTTCAAGGTACTCTCAAGATTCTTCTTCAACACCATAGTTGAAAAGCATCAATTCTTCAGCGCTCAGCTTTCTTTATAGTCCAACTCTCACATTCATACACATCTACTGGAAAAACCATAGATTTGACTAGATGGACCTTTTTCAGCAAAGTAATATCTCTGCTTTTTAATATGTTATCTAGGTTTGTCATAGGTTTTCTTCCAAGGAGTAAGCATCTTTTAATTTCATGGCTGCAGTCACCATCTACACTGATTTTGGAGCCCCCCAAAATAAAGCCTCTCACTGTTTTTATTGTTTCCCCATCTATGTGCCATGAAGTGATGGGACCAGATGCCGTGATCTTAGTTTTCTGAATGTTGAGTTTTAAGCCAACTTCTTCTCTCTCCTCTCACTTTCATCAAGAGGCTCTTTAGTTCTTCTTCGCTTTCTGCCATAAGGGTGGATCTACATATCTGAGGTTATTAATATTTCTCCCACCAATCTTGATTCCAGCTTGCGCTTCATCCAGCCCAGTGTTTCTCATGATGTACTCTGCATATACGTTAAATAATCAGGGTGACAATATACAGCCTTGATGTACTCCTTGTCCTATTTGGAACCAGTCTGTTGTTCCATGTCCGGTTCTAACTGTTGCCTCTTTACCTGGATACAGCTTTCTCAGGAGGCAAGTAAAGTGGTTTGGTATTCCCATCTCTTGAAGAATTTTCCAGTTTGTTGTGATCCACACAGTCAAAGTCTTTGGTGTAGTCAACAAAGCAGAAGTAGATGTTTTTCTGGAGCTTTCTTGCTTTTTCAATGACCCAGTGGATGTTGGCAATTTTGTCTCTGGTTCCTCTGCCTTTTCTAAATCCAGCTTGAGCATCTGGGGGTTCATGGTTCACATACTGTTGAAACCTGGCTTGGAGAATTTTGAGTATTACTTTGCTAGTGTGTGAGATGAGTGTAATTGTGCAATAGTTTGAACATTCTTTGATATTGCCTTTTTTTGGGATTGGAAGGAAAACTGACCTTTTCCAGTCCTGTGGCCCCTGCTGAGCTTTCCAAGTTTGCTGGCATATTGAGTGCAACACGTTAGCATCATCTCCTTTCTCCCCCACAAGTCTGAGTTCCCCCTACTAGCATCTTCACCCTTATAACAGTGGCTCTCAACTTTGGCTGCATGCTGGAATCCCTAGGAGAGATTAAAAATACTGATTCCTGGGCCCCATCCAAGATGCTCTTGAGGTAAGTGGTCTGGGGTGTGGCCTGGGCTTTGGGATTTTTAAAAGCTCTCTGGGTGAATCCATTGTGTACAGTCAGGGTTGAGACTAAGCTGTAAAGTGTTAGTGATGGCATTTGTCTTCTCACTTTTCACAGGTTGACTAGGGTTTTAAAGCTTACTCATGGAATCATAGACTTAGACACCTACAGGGATCAGACAGGTAAAAGCAGTTTAGTTGGTAGGTTTGTTTTGTTTTTAGAAAGTCAGCACAGTGACAGTATGATAATAAAGGCAATTGGGAAGATATTAGGGAGAAGTGGGGACAGTGGTAAACTTGAGAGCCCTTCCCAACTAAGGAGGAACCTCTCTACTACAGTAAGTTACTGCCATCTGTGCCCAGAATAGTGAAGTCTTACTTTTCTAAAGAGAAGATGAAAGTCACTATTATAGGAAATCTCCCGATTTTTAAATGTTGACACTTTTAAAATATTAAAACACCATCTGGATTAAAGATGTGTAGTTTTCAGATGTACCTTATGGGATGCCAGTTCATGTTTTCTCTCTTCATTTTTTTACTGTGCAAACTATTCAGAACCCTGGTCCTTAGGGTTTATTTATTTGACCACAAGTCACCTTGTGTTGTTAATTTACACTAAGTAGCTTATGATTTTTAAGTGGATAAATGTAATACATGTATTCATTATGGAAAATGAAAAATATGCACATAAAGGGCAAGTAAAAATTATCTGTATTCTTTCTACCCATAAATAAACACATTGTATATACACTCAGAGTATTTCTCTATCATGTACAGATGATTTCATATGGAGCATGGTAAAAATACAGATTTCAGGTTCTGCTCTCAGACCATTCAGTAATCCTAGGTGAGACCTGGGAATCTGAATGTGTAATGTGCTTTGTACAGTTGTACACCTGATGTACAGTTGGCATTGTGATGCTCTTTTCTTAAAATATCAGCTTTTAAAAAAGCTTTTCTTATGACATTTTGTATTCTGTATAATTAATGCTGTATAATATCCTATTATTTGTACATATCCAAACTATTCTTTATCATTGGATATTTACAGTGTAAAAAATGTTTTATATAATGAATAATAACAAAATGAACATCTCTCTAAATAAATTGTCTTATATACTTGTATCACTAGGATAAACTCCTACGCTAGAATCATTGCATCAACAAATATGTATATATTCAGGCTTCTGATATAAATGGCCAAATTGCCTTCTACAAGGATTTTAAAAAAATAAACATCTTACATATCTGTTTTCTATAGAGAGCAGAGAATCAGTTTCTCCATATCTCTGTTAAAACTGGGAATTATCATTTAAAAGATCAATTAAGTAGAAGCAAATGGAGCTCATTTTTATTTGACTTTCTTGTTACATTCTAGAGAGGTTGAACTTTTTTTCTTTTCTTTGTCCTTTATACCCGTTAATGACTGTCCATTTCCTACTTATTCTTGTTTATATTAAAGGTTTCATATCTTTTTCTGTCACTCATGTAAAATCACTTCTTCCAAATTTTGAATTTGTCTTTTAACAGTAAAAGATGTTTTCATTCTGAAATTCTAAATCAGTATAGTCAAATCTGTATATATTTCAGTTTTTAAAATTTTTTTAAATTTTATTTATTTTAAAATTATTGTTATTAGTTTGGCTGCACTGGGCCTTTGTTGCTGCCTGGCTTTTCCCCAGTTGTGGCGAGCAGTAGGTCTGTTCTCACTGTGGTGTACGGGCTTCTCACTGTGACGGCTTCTGTTGCTGGGAGCATAGGTGCTAGAGCATGCGGGCTTCAGTAGTTGTGGCATGTGAGCTCAATAGTTAGGTGCATGGACTTGTTATCATGTGGGATCTTCCTAGATCAGGGTTTGAACCCATTTCTCCTACGTTGGCAGGTAGATTTTTTAACCCCTGAGCTACCAGGGAAGCCCTGTATATATATTTTATCTTTATGTAGAATTTTTTCTTTATATGCTTGAGGATTTTTATAATCTCAAGTTTAAAAAAATCACATATATTTTCTTCTATGTAAGAACTACACTTTACATTTTATTCTTAAACCCATTGCAAATTATTTTTGGCATATAATGCACGATGGTGTTCAAATTTTTATTTCAGTTTCTTCCTTTGCTATCAAAATAGTCATTTTATTAAATGTCTTTTTGAGTGAATTTCATTAATTTATCTTTTCCTAGAAAATGATCTATTTCAATGAGATTTAAAAAATTTATTAGTGTTCTTCATACTAAAGAGGAAAGTCTCATTTCTAATATTTTGCATTTGCTTTAGCTTTTTATTAGATTTTCTGAAAGTATTTATTAAAATTGAATAGTCCCTTGGATAACTATTCAACTTATCAATCAGTTAAATTCATTACTTTTTGCTGTTGGATTTATTACTTTTGCTTACCTCAGTTTATTATTTTTCTAATATCTTGTCTTTAATGCTTAATCAATTTGTTTCCACTTTTTCCCTTTAAATAATGATACTTGTTATAAATTTTAATACATGTACAACTTTGACTATATCTCATATATTTCAATGTGTAGAAGTCTTAAATTTTATTCTTGAAATAATTGGTAATAATGATTTTCATTTTCACTTTCACTTAGCAGTTAGTATTTGGGATGGTGCTAATAGTTTCTAAGTTGTTAAGAACTCAAAACTCTCATTTCATATTTTATTCCATTATAATCTGAAATGTGGTCTATATATTTATTTTTGCAGCTCACTGAGGTATTCACTGTGACTTGATAAATGATCACTTTTTTATGACTCTTTCATCACTGCTAGAAGTAAGCTCCATCCCATTATTGTAGGGAATCTCAGTTTGTTAAATCACAATTTACATTATTTATGTCCTTCTTATCTTAATTTTTGTTCACTTTTCCAGTCAAAGATTTAGGTGTATTTAATTATCTCAGTACTACTCTTTCTCCTTCATATCTATACAATGTAATTTATTTTAAAGAAATTTCTTGGGCATAAAAATCTAATATTTTTCACTATGCTTTTTATTCTTTGTAACATGTTTTTTATGCTCTTTAAGCATTCTGTTTTTGAAGTTTGAGTCAGTTCTTCTAGTAACAATACTGTGATCCCAGTTTTTTTTGTTGTTGTTAATTTGCTTGTCATGTCTTTCTCCATTTTTTTTTTAGTTTTAAAACTTTTTCTGCAAATATATTATTAGATTTTAGAGATTTTTTCAATAGCATGGAATTTAGTTGTGTGTGTTTACAAGGGTTCACTCACTTTGAAAATTGTCATTTAAGAGAGTTGTTAGAACATATATATAGCCATATTTGAAATAGATCGTCAGTCCAGGTTCGATGTATGAGGCAGAATGCTCAGGGTTGGTGCATTGGGATGACCCTGAGAGATGGGATGGGGAGAGGGAGATGGGAGGGGTGTTCAGGATGGGGAACACTTGTACAACTCTGGCTGATTCATGTTAATGTATGGCAAAACCCACTACAATATTGTAAAGTAATTAGCCTCCAGTTAAAATAAATAAATTAATTAAAAAAAAAGAGTTGTTAAACTCATTTGTATTTATTTTTAATGTCTACTGTATAGTCTTTTATTTTACATTATTTTATACATCCTTGTTTTATTAGTCTGTGTTTTATGGAGTATATATTGCTATGTTTTCCTAGTGTTTTTGAATAGTTACATTCTATTTGTGATTACTTAAAATTTTTGTGAGAGCAATATATAATCCATATTTATCTAACTTTATCAGAAACAAAATTACATTTAAAACATTTAGTACATGGTTATTAAACTTCTGATCTGCTGTATGCACATTTTACTCTTTGTTAATATAATCTTGGGATTTATATCTACAATATTCATGCTAAATCAGTAATTTTTATATTCTATCTCAGTAATAATTTTCACATTGTTTTGTCTAGAGTTGGAGTTATGGCGATTCATCTCATTACCTGATTTTAGTGTTTCAGTCAGTCAGTTCAGTTCAGTCGCTCAGTCATGTCCGAATGGTTGTGACCCCATGGACTACAGCACACCAGGCTTTCCTGTTCATCACCAACTCCAAAAACTTGCTCAAACTCATGTCCATTGAGTTGATGATGCCATCCAACCATCTCATCCTCTGTCATCTCCTCCTCCTGCCTTCAATCTTTCATCTTTTCCAGTGAGTCAGTTCTTTGCATCAGGTGTCCAAAGTATTGGTCCTTCAGCATCAGTCCTTCCAATGAATATTCAGGACTGATTTCCTATAGGATGGACTGGTTGGATCTCCTTGCAGTCCAAGGGACTCTCAAGAGTCTTCTCTAACACCACAGTTCAAAAGCATCAATTCTTCAAGGCTCAGTTTTCTTTATAGTCCAACTCTCACATCCATACATGACCACTGGAAAAACCACAGCCTTGACTAGACGGACCTTTGTTAGCAAAGTAATGTCTCTGCTTTTTAATATGCTGTCTAGGTTGGTCATAACTTTTCTTCCAAGGAACAAGCATCTTTTAGTGTCCATCTTTTAATACCATCAATCCTCTATTTCTTTTTTTTTTTTAACAAAAATCAATAAATCTTTTTTGAAAAGAAAGAAAAATCATACAGAGTTAATACAAAGTAGGTGTGACTGTCAATACCTATTTAGAATGAGAAGTCGTAAGTTATAAACTTGAAAAGTCTGACAAGTCCCATATACAACAAAATACAGAAAAATAACATTTTTATAAATTAAATACTAGATATACCTCTATATTTTGCCTTCCTTTTTGGTCTAGATACACTTTTTTATATGATAACGATTTTTTTTTCCATTTATTTTTATTAGTTGGAGGCTAATTACTTTACATCATTACAGTAGTTTTTGTTATACACTGAAATGAATTAGCCATGGATTTACATGTATTCCCCATCCCAGTCCCCCCTCCCACCTCCCTCTCCACCCGATCCCTCTGGCTCTTCCCAGTGCACCAGGCCTGAGCACTTGTTTCATGTACCCAACCTGGGCTGGTTATCTGTTTCACCCTAGATAATATACATGTTTCAATGTTGTTCTCTTGAAACATCCCACCCTCGCCTTCTCCCAGAGTCCACAAGTCTGTTCTATACATCTGAGTCTCTTTTTCTGTTCTGCATATAGGGCCATCATTACCATCTTTCTAAAGTCCATATATATGTGTTAGTATACTGTAATGGTCTTTATCTTTCTGGCTTACTTCGCTCTGTATAATGGGCTCCAGTTTCATCCATCTCATTAGAACTGATTCAAATGAATTCTTTTTAATGGCTGAGTAATATTCCATGGTGTATATGTACCACAGCTTCCTCATCCATTCGTCTGCTGATGGGCATCTGGGTTGCTTCCATGTCCTGGCTATGATAAACAGTGCTGCGATGAACATTGGGGTGCACGTGTCTCTTTCAGATCTGGTTTCCTCGGTGTGTATGCCCAGGAGTGGGATTGCTGGGTCATATGGCAGTTCTATTTCCAGCTTTTTAAGAAATCTCCACACTGTTTTCCATAGTGGCTGTACTAATTTGCATTCCCACCAACAGTGTAAGAGGGTTCCCTTTTCTCCACACCCTCTCCAGCATTTATTGCTTGTAGACTTTTGGATAGCAGCCATCCTGACTGGCATGTAATGGTACCTCATTGTGGTTTTGATTTGCATTTCTCTGTTAATGAGTGATGTTGAGCATCTTTTCATGTGTTTGTTAGCCATCTGTATGTCTTCCTTGGAGAAATGTCTGTTGAGTTCTTTGGCCCATTTTTTGATTGGGTCATTTATTTTTCTGGAGTTGAGCTGGAGGAGTTGCTTGTATATTTTTGAGATTAATCCTTTGTCTGTTGCTTCATTTGCTATTATTTTCTCCCAATCTGAGGGCTGTCTTTTCACCTTGCATATAGTTTCCTTTGTTGTGCAAAAGCTTTTAAGTTTCATTAGGTCCCATTTGTTTATTTTTGCTTTTATTTCTGAAATTCTGGGATGTGGGTCATAGAGGATCCTGCTGTGATTTATGTCAGAGAGTGGTTTTGCCTATGTTCTCCTCTAGGAGTTTGATAGTTTCTGGTCTTACATTTAGACCTTTAATCCATTTTGAGTTTATTTTTGTGTATGGTGTTAGAAAGTGTTCTAGTTTCATTCTTTTACAGGTGGTTGACCAGTTTTCCCAGCACCACTTGTTAAAGAGGTTATCTTTTTTCCATTGTATATCCTTGCCTCCTTTGTCGAAGATAAGGTGACCATAGGTTCATGGATTTATCTCTGGGCTTTCTATTCTGTTCCATTGATCTATATTTCTGTCTTTGTGCCAGTACCATACTGTCTTGATGACTGTGGCTTTGTAGTAGAGTCTGAAGTCAGGCAGATTGATTCCTCCAGTTCCATTCTTCTTTCTCAGGATTACTTTGGCTATTCGAGGTTTTTTGTATTTCCATACAAATTGTGAAATTATTTGTTCTAGTTCTGTGAAAAATACCGTTGGTAGTTTGATAGGGATTGCATTGAATCTATAGATTACTTTCGGTAGTATAGCCATTTTGACAATATTGATTCTTCCAATCCATGAACACGGTATATTTCTCCATCAGTTTGTGTCCTCTTTGATTTCTTTCATCAGTGTTTTATAGTTTTCTATGTATAGGTCTTTTGTTTCTTTAGGTAGATATACTCCTAAGTATTTTATTCTTTTTGTTGCAATGGTGAATGGCATTGTTTCCTTAATTTCTCTTTCTGTTTTCTCACATCAATCCTCTATTTCTGAGGTGTTCCTTTTTTCCCTTTCCTCATTTCTTTGCTCTTTGGAGGTATGCCTTTAAGTAATTTTTTAAAAAGAAGTGAACTTGAATAACATGTTTTTTCTAACCCTAGCCTACCTAGTACAAACTGGCTGAGTGTGACTCTTATGTTATAATTCATTTCAGAGTAGAAATACAAGAACTACCTGATATATTTCCTTCATAGAAATCCCATGTTTTTTTTAAATGTTTTTTGAAACATGTATATTACCATATGTAAAATAGATGATCAGTGCAAGTTCGATGCATGAAACAGGGCACTCAAAGCTGGTACTCTGAGACAACCCAGAGGGATAGTGTGGGGAGGGAGGTGGGAATGGGGTTCAGGATGGGGGGATATATGTGCACCCGTGGTTGATTCATGTTGACGTATGGCAAAAACCACCACAATATTGTAAAGTAATCACCCTCCAATTAAAATAAATTAATTTAAAAAATCACTGCATACATATAGTATTATTCTCTTTATTAAAATAATTTCTATAAAGGTGATAGCACTTTTTTTCTATGAGTGGCTTTTAATTGTTTTGGAAACTAGCAGACCTTTTCAATCTGTATATTTATGAGTCCTTTCCATCTGAACACATTTAATTTTTGTCTTATCTTTGGATATGGCTGCTATTTCTTTTCTTCTAATGTGGTTTTCAGAAATGTTAACCATCTAACTATTTACATATTAGCTTTTTATTTTCTTCTAGTTTTTTCATGGTTTTTATCTTTTTCTCTTTGCAGTCTGGTAGTGCATCTCGCATTACTGTTGTGATTTTATGCTTTATCAATTATGCGTATTTACTGCCTCTCCTGTGCTGTTGGATTCTGTGATTATAGTTTTAGTCTTTGTAGAAACTTTCCAAAAAACCTCATCCATTTTTATTTCCTTCTATCCTTATACCTCATTGGGTCATATCATATTTATTACCTTTTTTTACAGCCATCTGTCCTTGTGGCCTTCTGCTTATTTCATGGGTGCCAGATATTTGGGCTGTCTGTTGAGAATACAAAACCGTTTTCTTAGGTTTTCTCCTGTATCTCACAGTAGATTATTTCTGGGGTCTTTAGGATAATTTTTCTTTTCCTTTGTTTTGCATTCCCCCCCCCCCCATGAAGCCTATAACTTTTTTTCACACTAGTTATCCTTCTAAGTTTCTCAGAACCTTCAGTTTGTCAATATTCAAGGATATTGCCTTCCTCTGGCTTTCTTCCAAGTGTATTTGTGTGGTGATGGGTCAGCTTTACAGCTAGAGGGCAAAGTGATGTGAATAGCTCACCATATGATTTCTAGCTTCTTAAACATTCATCTATGACAGCGGTCCTAAACCGAGGGTGACTGTGTCTGCCAGGGGACATTTGATAACATCTGGAGACATTTTTAATTGTTATACATTGGGGAGGAGTGTATATCTAGTGATGGGAAGAGACCAGGGATGCTGCTGAGCACCCTATAATGTATAAGATTCTACCCACAAAAACGAATTATGTGGCCCTAAGTGTTAATAGTACCAAAATTGAGAAACTCTGATCTATGACAGCTCTATGATCTGTTCTGCTAAGGTGGCATTTTACCTAGTCTCTGGAACTTTCTGATACTCTGAGTCAATGGAATGCATGCAAAATGCAATTTTCAGCATCTATTGCTTCCCCCAAATCCCTTTTCTTCTTTGCCCAATTGAGCCACTTTATATATACAAATGTCAACTTCCAGGATGTAGTTCACCATTCGCAGCTTTCCCTGCTTCATGCCCATAGAGGTGCTGTCTCTCAAAAGATGTAGTGTTGGGGTATTAGGAGTGGCAGTGTGAGAATGGGGGGATCAGGGAAGGGCTTCTTCATTCATTTAGCCATTTAGCAGATAATTAATTAGTGTGTGCATGTACCAAACACTGTGCTATAGCCTCCTCAAAAGGCAGTGCCCATGTACTATTGACATGGCTGTTGGGTGATCTGCTTGAGTCTCTGAATTAGGCAGACAGTGAGGAGATACGTTTTTAGGGCTTTAAGAGATGAAGCCTGGCATCTTGAGGCAAGACTTTGCCAAATTTTTCTCTAGCAATATCAGCTGCCTCATGATTAGCAAACATTCCTACCACATTCTGTTTTTTTTTCATTATGAATTTTTCTGTGTTTTCTTCTGTCATCTGGATATTTTAGTGGGAAGTTGACAAAGACTGCATCAGGGGTAATAAGAAGACACATTTCAGAGCTCTGTCTGATTTTTAATAGGTACATATTATGCTTCCCCGACCAAACTCTTCGCTCTTTGAAAGAACAAACTACATTTCATTTTGTCTCTGTAACCCTCATGGAATCCTGTGTAATGATGTTTGGCAACTGCTTGTTCAATGATGAGATTTTATCTGCATTCATAACATAAGGACCAGAGAAGATTTACCACATACCTCTTTGGAATATATAGTATAGCTTAAGGATGGGTTAGTGATTCAGCTCTAGAGATGGAGTTGGTAGAGACTCTGGGCAGTGTCACCTGTCGATCTAATGTGGATGTTTTGACTCTCATCTCTGCAGAACATTCTAAGCTGCTTTCCCCAACATCATCTGCAGAAAAGCCTGTAAGTGGCCCAGCAGCGGCAGCAGTTATAGCTACTTCCTTTTTGCATTTTACTGGCTAGAAATATGTAAACTCCAGGACCATCTGGCCAATAAGAAGAAGCTAAGGCAAGCATCATAAATATGGGGATAGATCATGTAAGATCGCCATGGAGTAAGCTTTCTCTTTTGCTTTCAACTGTGTCTGAAACTTCCTCCCTTTCCGGGTGAGCCCTGCAGCAATTATACCAATGGCATGAGCATCTGGGGCCCCTCAGGGAAGCAAGGCAAGGAGATGCTGTATAATTCAATGGGCTGGACAGGCTTCAGGGTGTGTCTGCAAAGCACTTGGGGATGGAAGCTGAAGAAGGACAGCAGAGAGGATAACGGGCAGGTAAACATCTCTCACCCAGATGAAGGCAAGAGTGCACATCTGGGTATTCCCAACACCATTTTCCTGTGCATTTCCCAGTAAGAGGACTTGTTTTAGGGCTGAGGGTCACTTCCCTGTGCCACAATTACCATTGATAAGTACCTGGCCTGGTGGGATATGACCTTGGACCTGGGTTTGAAAATCCTGCTTATAGTCCTGACTGCCCCTCATCAGCTGTGTGATCTTGGGTAAGCTCCTTTCCCTCTCTGGGCCTCAGCTGCCTCATGTGTAAGTAAGGAAATTGGATAGAATCCACGAAATTCTGATCTGTGACACAGAGAGGCATTTCCCATCATCGTATAGAAATGCATTTTTGGTCAGCAAATTTGGCAAGGCTGTTGAGAGCTTTGTCACACTGGTAAGTAGATGCAGGCAGAGGGTCATGTCACCTCCAGAATCTATGTGTGAGAGCAAAGCTGCTTCTCTTACTCTCTTTTCAAAACCCTCCCTTCCTTCTACCCTGAGCACATTGGGCAAGTGACTGATTCCACCCACTTGCCTCTTTCAATGACAAGCATTGCCTTGCAAGTCACTGAAAATCCTGTCTGTCTCAGTACCAACCCTGTCACTTGGTTTTTAAGGACCAGAGTCATCCTCACATGGTGGGGTGTCAAAGGGAGTCACCATTATAAAGGTAACACTATAAGGATGACACTATTATATATTTGGACTCTATAGTAATAACCATCATTTATTGAGTACTTATATGTATCCAGAATGGTACCAAGGGCCTTTCTTAAATAATAGTAATAGTAGCCAGTGCTTTTTATAACCACACTAATAGTAGCTAATACTTATTAAGGCTTATTCTGTGCCAGTGCCAGCGAGATACTCTTGTAAATACTTTGTATGCATGCATGTTGGTTGCTCAGTCATGTCTGACTCTTTGCGACCCCTTGGACTGTAGCCCTCCAGGCTCCTCTGTCCATGGGATTTTCCAGGAAAGAATACTAGAGTGGTTTGCCATTCCCTTCTCCAGGGGATCTTCCTGACCCAGGGATTGAACCTGGGTCTCCTGCATTGCAGGCAGATTCTTTACTGTCTGAGCTAACAGGGAAGTCCCCCAAAACTTGATAGTTACGAGGATTCAGTGATTAAATATAATTATAACCACTGAATCCTCATAACTATCAGCTGCAGTAGGTACTGTTATTATTAGCATTTTGCAGATGATAAAACTGAAACACAGAGAGGTTAAGTGACTTTGCCAATGTCACACAGCTTGTGAAGAGTATAGCTGGGCTTGAACTCACATAGTCTGATGCCAAAGTCCATGCTTTTAACCAATACATTATATAGGTTCCATTGTTGTTTGTTTTTTCATTCTTGTAACCCTGTATAGTATTTAAAATGTAATTGCCCTGGTTTTATAGATGGACAAGCTGGGCCTCAGAGAGAGCAGGTAACTTGCTGCAGGTTACACAGCTGGAGCTAGGATTTAAATTCAGGGACCAGTGACTTTAAGCCCAGGTTTCTAATCACTGACTCTTGTCAACAAACTCTCCTCTGATGAAACAGCCCCAGGAGATAGCTGTATCTGATCTTATCCTGGCCACCCATGAGATGACAGAGTGGAGGCTCAGAGAAGTGAAGTATCTCACTTGGGGTCGCACCCGACTCTCTACTTCCTTCTCCAGCTTCTGGTCACTCATCCATACCTTATTCTATAGCCCCAAAGAATGAACACCTTCCATTCCTCACCATGAGGTGAAGCTGGACATGAAAGTATTTATAGCGGAGAAGATTCAGTGACTGATATCCTCACTTTGCTGGAACGCACAGATAGGAGACGCCTTTTCTGAAAGCAGCCTTTGATAAGGGGAGAGGAGACAACACGAAGTCCCTGGGTGGGAGAAGAAGACATGATGGATTGCGGAGAGCTTGCGCAGAAGGCGGAAGCTGAGGTGGTTGACGTCAAACCTGCACAAATTTAACTGGGAACGGGTTTCATTTAATGCTGCACACCTTTTCTGCATTGCATCAATTTTCTCTCTGTAAATTTGGGTTTCCCGCAGCACAGATACTTTTCCAGTGCAGCCTCACTGCCAAGAGTCCAGTTTCCATCCAGAGAAGGGGGAGGGGGTTGGATCTCCATCCATCTCGCCAAGAGCTATTGAGCAGCCCCAGCTCCAGTCCGAGTCAGCGCGAATGTGCGCGCTGGAGCGGACGCGTGGGTTGCGTGGCGGTGGGAATGTCACAGATGCAGGTTGCTGGGCTGCAGTTGGGGTTGAGCAGAGAGTTGAGTCCCCTCACCCCGATCTGCAACCCTTAGCCTTGTCTGGGAGCCCCGTAGCCCTTGGTTGAAGACAGAAGAGGCTGTTCTGCTCTTCTCCCGGTCGTGGGTAGTTTGGGAGACAGCGAAAGGAGCGCCGCAATGCAGAGGCTGCTAAGGCGGTCCTCTGGACTCTCATGCTAGGAGTGGAGCGAGGCAGAATAGAGAGGGTGGGCGAACTTTCAGGAGCCGGACAACTGGTCAGCAAGTGTGATCATTCAGCCCATTTTCTTTTATGGGGTGGGAGGCTGGTGGGGGTTGGACAGGGCTTTATTCGGGTAGACTTGGGATGGTTCAGAATGAGGCAGAGGTCAGGGATCAGGCCAGAGCTGAGGATGTCAGTGATGGGTGACCTCCATGACTTGGGTTATTAAGGCATTTTTTAGTCACCATAGAGACCCTAAGGTATTTTGGAGTGAAGGGTGGTGACAGGAAGAGGGCAAGAACCCTTTATGTTTAGTGGCTGGGAAAATAAAATAAGTGCCTAGGAACTAAATCTGGAGTGAAGAGAATGCAGTTTGCTCTCTTGCGGTTGCACTAATTTGCTCTGTGACCTGTGTGAATCATGTCACATCCCTGGGCCCTCTGTGATGGGGATATTAGCTGCTCTGCCTCCCACACAGGGCTGACACAAGGATCAAGCAAAGCGCACCTCAAACAGAGATCTGGCATAACATCACGAACATGGCAAATCCCACATCTTGTTCTTTGTGGAGAGCTGTAAAGTGGCTAATAGAGAAGGCTGGGATCAGAGAAATGTCACACCTCCCCAACTTGGGATTCACCTATGCCCCTATGAGGCCTTGCGGGGAGGAGGGAGTCCTTTCTAGTAATGGCAAGGCCAGAATGGGTTATCCAGGTCCCACTTTGTGATGGAAATGGCCAGAATCCCAACCTCCAGCTCCTGGTGAATGAGCTGTGCCTGCTAGATAATATTCTCATCTTAAACTCTTGAATAAATTTTTCTGCACCAAGGCAAACATTTCTTTGCTTCCTCTGGCACAGGCAGTTGCTTGCCCTGGACAGCAGTCTGAGGAATGATTGATTCTCAGTGAAGTGATGCTGATCCATGACTGCCCAGAAAACAAACGATAGACCTGGGGAAGAGTGGGGTTGAAGGAGACTCATGGGTCAGCTAGCCCAGCTCTCTCATTTTATTGTGTTACTGGCTTCAGTGTATTCATCATTAAGGGCATGTGATGCTTGTGTTCTTTCTTTGCATTATCTCATATAGTTCTGTGAAGTCAGGACCTTTACTCTGTCCTCTACAGATGAGGGACTTGAGTCATAAGGAGGTTAAGTAAGGGCGGAGGTCACACAGCTAGAAGTGGAAGAGACAAAATTTGAGCCCGGGTAGGGTATGCTGTTGGCTAAGGATATCCAGCCAGTGGCAGAACTGGGTCAGGGGTACAGAATTTAAGAGCTAGCAAGAAATTTAGGGTTTCCCAGCATTTATCGCCTCCTTGCCTAAGTGAAGATCCTGGGAGGTAGAAAGGGGAAGGCTATTCTGAGGCCTCCCAGTGAGTCACCAGCAGAGCAAGGATGTGAACTCATATCTCCTAATTATCCACCAGTGCCCATTCTTTTACTTAGACTGCTCAAGTCCAGATGTATCCAGACTCAATGTCTTCCTTACTCATGTTCCTCCCTAAGAAATGAGAGAGCAAAAGAGAACTGACAAATTCTCTCTTCTAAGATCACATACGAGACAGCTAATAAAGGGGACTTTTCAAAATGGGTGAGTCTTTGAGCCAGTGATTATATGGGCAGAAACCTACAATTCATTCTCTCCATGTGAAATCACATGAGAGATACATCTTGCAAGCCCAGAAACACGCTTGGCCAAAGCAAAAGAATATAGCCAAGACAATAGTAACAACAACAACAAAACAGCAATTTAAACTGTCGGCCAGTGCACCCTGCCTACCGCTCCCTCCTGGGATGGTGTGCTCCAGAGTACACTCGGGACGGGAGATGGGACAGACATGTGTTCAGTCGGTCTTGATTTATACAGTGTCTCTTAAACATTTTGCCATATTAAGTGATGTGCCAGTGACTAAAGATTTGAACTTTTACATATAGCACAATTGCTGCCTATTCATATTCCTACCTAGTGTTGATATAAACAGTATCATTTACTATATTATACTTAATGAGAGGTTTAAGGGTTTTTCAAAGATAGTTTTGATTAATCACTGTTTTCACTCTTTTCCCTGACTTCAGAAATTAACTCCATCTGTGAGCATCCCCAAAAGGGTTTTTTTTGCTGCCCAAATGGCTCCTAAGCCAGACTACCCCAGTGATATTCCATCACTATTTCCTTGTTTAAGGCAGCAAAGACTCATGTGAAGAAAAGCCTTAGTATGTTATTAATATACTAATATGGACTTATTTGCAAAACAACTTGAAGCCTGAGGGCATGAGATATGACACAGATATATATTTGATTATGGAGGATAAATGAAGATAAGGTTGAAGAATATGGAAGACCAGATTAGGGATATCAAGCTAAAAGGGTACATGGGAGGATGCAAAATCTATATTCTCCATTTCATAGGTTATTTTAGGGCAGCCCTACCAATGTCTCCTCCCCCAAATACTGTCCTTTATTTGTTTTGCCTTCTGTCCCAGAAGTTGGCACCTGGTATTTGAGTCCAACTTCTTTTTGCCATTCCTTTTGCTTTTGAACTGAATTCTTCCCTGGCAATGATTCTTTCTTTCTTTCTTTCTTTTTTTTTTTTAAGGTTTTTTGGTTTTGTTTTGATGTGGACATTTTTAAAGTATTTATTGAATTTGTTATAATATTGTTCCTGTTTTATGTTTTGGTTTTTTTGGCTGTGAGGCATGTGGGATCCTAGGTTCCAGACCAGGGATTGAACCCAGACATTGGAAGGTGAAGTCTTAATCACTAGACTGCTGGGGAAGTCCCCCAGTCAATGATGCTTAATTGTCATTATCTAGTCCCTTGAATTTGTAATGAATACAAATTCATTCATCTCTTCCGAGAAGTATGCACATATCTCTGAAGTTTACCTAGATGTACAGAAGGTCTTTTGGCCCTCAAGTTAGAAGCCTCTAGTTCACCTAATGGAATGTATAATGAAGTGGAGTAGGGGTTAGGTCCTAGCCCTGGTTTTTACCAATTACCCATTATGTATATTTGAGTGAAATCTCCTCTCTGAGCATGAATTTTTCAGTTTATAGAGTTAGGGGGTGACTCAAGATGGTGTAGACAGTGCAGAGAGGCCCTGGGAAAAGGAATTGGGGCAGGCGAAGGCTACCAGTAAGGCTCCTCACCCTCCATTCTTGAATCTGAGCAATCTCTGACTATTGGAGTTCAGTCTGGTTACTGCTGGGAGTCAGAAGGACTCAGAGTTTTCTGGCTGGCTCCCTTTATGTAGTGGGAGGAAACAGTCCTTTTGGGGTGAGTGACTCTCAGTGCCCCTGGCCTTGCTTGAATATTCATGTTCTTTCTTCTGCCCACTGCATTGTTCTATCTTCCCAGCTGGCTTGTCTCCTGGGGCTGAGACCCCGGCCCCTTTAGGAGAAGGTCAGGCGCTATTACTGCTGGGTGGAACAGCTTGATTTTGCTTAATTGCTTCAGAAGAATGGTGCCCAGGTTGAAGAAGCAGGAGGCGGGGAGAGACTGGGGGATGGATGCTCAAGCTCAGCTGTGGCCCTTTTGAGAAGTGAAAGGAAGATTTATGATGCCATTTGTCAACTGGAAAATGGATGAAGGTACCCAGACGCGTGAACTCCATGTTTGAAGTAGGAGGTTATGGTAATAAATGGGGCCCCCGGAGATGTCACTGTTGGAGGTGGGGATCACCTCTCTTAACAGGGGTGATTCCCAAGCCTCCTCCTTTCTCTCTGTCCTCTAATGGGCATTCTTTGTCCCTCTGCTGAGTCTGTCACTCTGTTTTGAGCACAGCCAAGTGCTGATTGATTATCTGTATTTATAAAGGGGAGTGTCATCATGGTGAGAAGAAATCTTTCATGTGAGTGTCCTGGAAAAATGAAACAATGAAAAATGCAAAAGCAATTTATTTTGGGGTTCAGTTTTCTCATGCTTTGAACTATTGGGAACAGCCTATATGCATATGATTGCCCCACATTTTATGTCCACTTTAGATTTCTCCTCACTTAGAACTATCCAGTCAGTCAAAGTGAAAGTGTCAGACATTCAGTCGTGGTCGTGTCTGACTCTTTGTGACCCCATGACTGTAGACTGCCAGGCTCCTCTGTCCACGGAATTCTCCTGGCAAGAATAGTGGAGTGGATAGACATTCCCTTCTCCAGGAGATCTTCCCAACCCAGGGATAGAACCTGGGTCTCCTGCACTGCAGGCAGATTCTTTACTGCCTGAGCTACCAGGATTTAGAGGATAAGGAAGAACTAGATATGCTCTCAAAGAATGTACCTACAATATTCAGTGGGACACTACTCCAGGAAAAAGTTCTCTGGAAATAAGGACACCAGGATTAAATACTCTCGAAACCACTGTATACACATCATGGCCTCATGGCCTCACAGTTAAAATACACACTGGCATGTGCAAAGGTGGGGAAAGTCCTGAAGTAGAAAATGTAGTTTGAAAGTTTCCCATCCTTTTATTACAGATCCTTCTTCCTTCCTTCCTTTCTTTTGCATGATGCTGACTAACCACCTGCAGATTTAGTCTTATTCAAAACCTGCTTTGGAAAGCCTTAATGTTATTAAGAAGAACTGGCAATAGCAAATATCCAAACTCAATCCAGTCCTCCAAATGGAGTGTGGATTAGATGTTTTCCAGCCTGGTGTTGATGTAGACTTGATGTATGACTTTTGCAAACTTGCCACATCTCATTTTTTAAACAGTCTTAATATGTAGCATTTATCCTGTTTAGAATGCACCTTTACTAGCCTATGGTATAGTTGATTATTATTATTATTTATTTATTTCTGGCTTTACTGGGTCTTTATTGTTTCACGTGGGCTTTTTCCAGTTGTGGCGAGTAGGGACTCCTCTTTATTGCACTGCACAAACCTCTCATTTCTGTAGCTTCTCTTGTGGAACTCCAGCTCTAGAGGGTGGGCTAAGTAGTTGTGGTACATGAACTTAGTTGCTCCATATCATGTGGGATCTTTCTGGACCAGGGATCAAATCTGGGTCCCCTGCATTGCAAGGTAAATTCTTAACCACTGGACCACCAGGGAAGTCCTGGCCTGTGGTTATAAGTGGATTTGTTGTGGTAACACTCTTGTTTAAAACCTGAAGTGTAATTATCATAAAATAAGCTGCATTTAAAAATAAACTACATAAAATACACTACATTTATACATATAAAGTATATAACTTGATATACTTTTCCATATGTATACATCTGTAAACCATCACTTCAGTCAAGATAATGAGCATATGTATCACTCAGAAAGTTTCTTTATGCCCCTTTTTATTTATTTAAAAAATTTTTATTGAAGTATAGTTGATTTACAATGTTGTGTTAATTTCTGCTGTATAGCAAAGTGATTCAGTTATATATGTATATATATACAATCTTTTCCATTATGGTTTATCAAAAGATATTGAATATGGTTCCCTGTGCTATATACCTGTTTTTTATTCATCCTATATATACTGGTTTGCAGATGCTAATAGCAAACTCCCAATCCTTCTCTTCGTTACAGCCCTCCCCTTTGGCAATCACAAGTCTGTTCTCTATGTCTGAGTTTTCCTGTTTTGTATATAGTTCATTTTTGTTGTTTTAGCTTTCACATATGTGTGGAACCATAACTTATTACAGTCTGCTTTAAGTGAGATTGTTTTACTTCACATATGGTATAAGAAATTTACAGTAGAGTTGCATCCATTTCTCTCCTCTCAGTTTGTGCTAATATTGTCAGGTACATTACTTTTTTCTTGTTATAAGCTCCATGATTATTTTTGTTTGAAAGTCATTTGTTTTTTAAAGACATTGAAATAATAAAAAAAATCTTGTATGTTTACCCACATTGTCACCATTGCCAGTGATTTTATTCTTTTGTGTGGATCTGTATTTCTATTCACTCCTGTTTCCTTCTCTTTGAAGGATTTCTTTTAACATGTCTTTTAAGGAAGGTCTATTGATGGTAATCAATTTGATTTCGGTGTTGACCGTCTGGTGATGTCCATGTGTAGAGTCTTGTCTTGTGTTGTTGGAAGAGGGTGTTTGCTATGACCAGTGCATTCTCTTGGCAAAACTCTATTAGCCTTTGCACTGCTTCATTCCGTACTCCAAGGCCAAATTTGCATGTTACTCCAGGTGTTTCTTGACTTCCTACTTTTGCATTCCAGTCCCCTATAATGAAAAGGACACCTTTTTTGGGTGTTCTAAAAGGTCTTGTAGGTCTTCATAGAGCTGTTCAACTTCGCTCCTTCAGCGTTACTGGTTGGGGCGTAGGCTTGGATTACCATAATATTGAATGGTTTGCCTTGGAAATGAACAGAGATCATTCTGTCGTTTTTGAGATTGCATCCAAGTACTGCATTTCTTACTCTTTTGTTGACCATGATGGCTACTCTCTTTCTTCTAAGGGATTCCTGCCCACAGTAGTAGATAAAATGGTCATCTGAGTTAAATTCACCCATTTCAATCCATTTTAGTTCACTAATTCCTAGAATGTCGGCTTTCACTCTTGCCATCTCCTATTTGACCACTTCCAATTTGCCTTGATTCATGGACCTAACTTTCCATGTTCCTATGCAATATTGCTCTCTACAGCATTGGACCTTGCTTCTACTACCAGTCACATCCACAACTGGGTATTGTTTTTGCTTTGGCTCCATCCCTTCATTCTTTCTGGAGTTATTTCTCCACTGATCTCCACTAGCATATTGGGCACCTACTGACCTGGGGAGTTCCTCTTTCAGTATCCTATAATTTTGCCTTTTCATGCTGTTCATGGGGTTCTTTTTTTTTTTTTTAATTTTTATTAGTTGGAGGCTAATTACTTTACATCATTACAGTAGTTTTTGTTATACATTGATATGAATTAGCCATGGATTTACATGTACTCCCCATCCCAGTCCCCCCTCCCACCTCCCTCTCCACCCGATCCCTCTGGGTCTTCCCAGTGCACCAGGCCCGAGCACTTGTCTCATGTACCCAACCTGAGCTGGTTATCCGTTTCACCCTAGATAATATACATGTTTCAATGCTGTTCTCCTGAAACATCCCACCCTCGCCTTCTCCCAGAGTCCACAAGTCTGTTCCATACATCTGAGTCTCTTTTTCTGTTTTGCATATAGGGTTATCGTTACCATCTTTCTAAAGTCCATATATATGTGTTAGTATACTGTAATGGTCTTTATCTTTCTGGCTTACTTCGCTCTGTATAATGGGCTCCAGTTTCATCCATCTCATTAGAACTGATTCAAATGAGTTCTTTTTAATGGCTGATATGGGGTTCTCAAGGCAAGAATACTGAAGTGGTTTGCCATTCCCTTCTCCAATGGACCACATTCTGTCAGACCTCTCCACCATGACCTGCCCGTCTTGGGTGGCCCCACACGGCATGGCTTAGTTTCATTGAGTCAGACAAGGCTGTGGTCCTGTGATCAGATTGGCTGGTTTTCTGTGACTATGGTTTCAGTGTGTCTGCCCTCTGATGACCTCTCGCAACACCTACCGTCTTACTTGGGTTTCTCTTACCTTGGACATGGGGTATCTCTTCACCGCTGCTCCAGCAAAGCACAGCTGCTGCTCCTTACCTTGGGTCATGGCATCTGATCTCATCACTTCATGGCAAATAGATGGGGAGACAGTGGAAACAGTGTTTATTTTTTATTTTTTTTTATTTTTGGGGGCTCCAAAATCACTGCAGATGGTGATTGCAGCCATGAAATTAAAAGACGCTTACTCCTTGGAAGGAAAGTTATGACCAACCTAGATAGCATATTAAAAAGCAGAGACATTACTTTGCCAACAAAGGTCCATCTAGTCAAGGCTATGGTTTTTCCAGTAGTCATGTATGGATGTGAGAGTTGGACTGTGAGGAAAGCTGAGTGCCAAAAAATTGAAACTTTTGAACTGTGGTGTTGGAGGAGACTCTTGAGAGTCCCTTGGACTGCAAGGAGATCCAACCAGTCCATCCTAAAGGAGATCAGTCCTGGGTGTTCATTGGAAGGACTGATGCTGAAGCTGAAACTCCAATACTTTGACCACCTCATACGAAGAGCTGACTCATTGGAAAAGACCCTGATGCTAGGAGGGATTGGGGGCAGGAGGAGAAGGGGGTGACAGAGGATGAGATGGCTGGATGGCATCACTGACTCAATGGGCATGAGTTTGAGTAAACTCCAGGAGTTGGTGATGGACAGGGGGGCCCGGCGTGCTATGATTCATGGGGTTGCAAAGAGTCAGACATGACTGAGTGATGGAACTGAACTGAACTGCTTGATGGTAAATTTTTCTCAGGTTTTTTATGTCTGGAAGTCTTCATCTTTAGTTTTAAAAGATATTTTTGGTGAGCATAACATTCTACACTGACCATTTTTTCCCTATTACTTTAAATTTGTTGATCCACTCTAGCCTTACTTTGCTTTGCATCTATTTTATTTTATTGTGGTTCAAGCCACTCAGTTGATGGTGCTTTATTATAGCAGCATTTGTAAACTAATATGATGGATTTATAGTTTTCATAAGATATAGATACATTTTGGCTATTTTAAAAAGTTATTTGTCTCCCCCTCCCCCACCTGACCCCCCTTTCAGGAACACCTCAGTACATGGATGTTAGACTACTTGAACTTTTCTTTTGTTTTAAATCTTTTTTCTCTGTTTCATTTTGCATAGTTTCTATCGATATACAAGTTTACTAATGTTTTCTTTAAGGCCTAATCTGACATTTATCCCATTCAGTGTCTGGTTCATCTCAGACTTTACAGTTTTCACTTCTAGAAGTTTGATCTTGGTCTTTAAAATTTTTCTTTCACATCACTAATTTTAACATCTTTAATTCTTCATCTAGCTTTGTTCACATATGCAGCATAGTTACAGTGTTTCAGCACCCTGGTATACTGATTCTAATATCCATGTCAGTATTGGGTTGGTTTTGATTGGTTGATTTTCCTACTTGTTATGGGTCATGTTTTCCTGTTTATTGACCTTTCTTGTAATTTTTGATTGGATATCAGAGGCTATAAGTTTTATTTTATATGTGCTGAATACTTTTCTATTCCTATAAATATCTTTGAGCTTTATTTTGGAAGGCAATTAAGTTACTTAGAAACAGTTGATTCTTTCAAGTCTTACTTTTAAGATTTGTTTAATGAGACCTGAGTAATTTTTATTCTAGTGTTTTTTAATTCTCTCTACTGAGACAAGACTCTTCTGAATTATCTACTCAATGCCCCATAAATTATGAGATTTTCCAATCTGGCTGGGGAGAAATAGCTCTCTTTACATTGTTCACATGTCTCTGTGAACCCTGAGACCACTAGGGTATATGTTGCCATTAAAAATTAGAAGCTTAAGTGCATTCTATTTGCATAATAAAATTCAAAGGCACAATCTGCTGAGAAGGGTGAAACCCACACAAAGCACTTTGGAATCCCACTATTACATTCTATGCATACAGCACATTTCCGCAGCGAAGAATCAGATAAGGTCATGTCTACAGTGCAGGGCTGAGTAGGAATAGAAATTTCAGTACCACTGATAGCAGAATTAACCCTGCATAGAGCTTACTCTCCAACCCTACCTTGAAATTCGTTATGTGTAAGAGTGGAAGAAATTTTAGACTTTCAATCTGTGGGCCACATATTCATAGACAGTTTTGTTTAAATCAATTGCTAATATTTCTTATTTGGGAGAGTCTACACAAAAATACAGATTTCCAGCCTCTCTTGCAGGAACAAAACAAAACAAATAGAACAGGAAGTATTTCACTGGAAGTAAGAAGCTACTCCTTTTGGGATGGGTTAGATGGGGCCTCAGTCTTCAGTTTGGACTGAGGTTGAGTGGCAGTGGTATCCATCATTTTGCATGTACTTTTTTGTAGTAGAGTTAAAACAGTATTGATTATATACATTTCTTTATGCTAGTGGGAAAATGAATGATGGATTGAGAGGGCCTTTAGTTTCAAGACAAATTTGAGAACATAGGTTATTCATGTAAATAAAGAGCAAATATTTGTGTTGTAAAAGATAATTAAGTTGTTACTGTAATAAAACTCAGGTGTTTCATCCATGTATACTGCCTAGGAGCTTGAGTTTTCACCATCTCTTTAGAGGTTATCTATAGTCCTATTTCCTTATTCTTTAAGGAGAGAAGCTGAGTATGAAGTCCACAGAGATCTGGGACTAGGGTTAAAACTTCTAAATGTATTTGATATTTGTAGAATATTGTGCTTTTAATATTTGCAATATAAACATTTGGTAGAAGTTGTGATGCCCCAGCTTGTATATCCCAGAGTGATAAAATAGTTTATAAAAAATGTCAAGAATAGAAGCTGCTTTCTCATCGAGGACTAATATACCAGCGTTCATTTCTGCCCTTTGGCTCCACTCAGGCAGTGTCTCTGTGACTGTGAGTTGTACTTCACTGGAAGTGCTGGGCAATATGCTCAGTGCAGTGCGAATATAAAGCTTAAGATCTGGTCTCTTCTTTTGGGAACTTTTAGCTAGTTGAGAAGATGAAGGACATGATAAGTGTATAATAAGTAGAACTGACATCATTTATTGCACTGAGTGGAGAATATCAGTGAGCTTAAGTGGTTTGCCAAGCCTTGTTGAGAAAGAGGTAAGATTAGACCAGGATAGAATTTGTATGGGCAGAAGATAGTCATGTGAATAAATTATGGGAGAAAATTTGGGGAATAGTGAAATGATCCCAGATATAACCTTGTTTAATATGTTCAATTTAGAGATAAACTAAGGCCCAGAGAAAGATGTATTTCTCATGGATGAATAATAAGTTTATCCCAGGTCTTTAGATGCTGTTTCACGGCATAGCCATGTATCACCCCTAGGCTGGCCTTGCCAGTCTATCTTTGTTTTTTATTTTGTCCTTTTCCTTTTCTAATTCATCATGCATGCTCTTTGAGAGAAGGGACCTTGTCTGTCTTGGTTGTACTGCATTTTGCCGAACCTAAAATACAGTCCCCTCCCTGGACCCAACACAGAGACGCTTTTCTAGTCTTGAAGGAAAAATCCAGAGAATTAAGTTCTCACATGATAAATTCTGA
Source organism: Odocoileus virginianus (assembly GCF_023699985.2). Taxonomy (NCBI): domain Eukaryota; kingdom Metazoa; phylum Chordata; class Mammalia; order Artiodactyla; family Cervidae; genus Odocoileus; species Odocoileus virginianus. The sequence goes on from NC_069676.1 coordinate 59,445,467, forward strand.
AATTCATATGTGAGAAGGTTTAAATGTGGACAAAGTTTTTAGGGAACAAAGAGCAAATCTCAGACTTTAGATCACAGTGTTGCAGCTCAAATAAAGCCAATTATTCTATCAAGTTGTCCTTTGGTATACATGCAAACAGATCTCATTATCTCAAGTATGTAAAATGGAAAGGAATCAAGATTTGTAAATGCTTGTTGGAGGGAAAAATCTAGCCCACGAAATGATGAATCAAAAGAAGAGAATAGGCTATAGAAAATCCCTGCTTAAAGGACAGGTAAGCATAAGTACAGAATGAAGACTGAGTAACTACAAGTTGCAATTACGAATTACAATAGATGCTACACGTCTTGACAATGCGAAATAATGAAAATACAAAAAACTTGAATGTGGAAAAGGAGAATAAAACATAAGACTTGTGATAATTTTATAAAGAATTGTGGCATTTTTGTCATAGATACTGAGATGACATTATTCAAAACTAAAATGTGGCTGAAAAATAGGATCATAGCTTCTAAATGATTTTTCATACCTTCTCTATTAAGAAAGATATTTTAAGAGATACCATTTCTTGGAGTAAAAAAAAAAACTGCTTTCTATGGTCTAATTTCTGCTAATTGATTAATTTTTTCTATTAAATTCAAGTATAATTATACTTAATACACTTCATTTAAAGATGGGTCTACATTATAGTCATTCTTATTGAGTAATGCACATTATATATATACACACACAAAGAGAAAGTCATATACATATGAAATATCTGAAATTGTGTTCATCTAATGTCAATGATAATATATAGAAATAATGGAGTGTAGGCCGCTATTTATTCTCTAATTCATTTTTACTGTACACCTTGAGTTTTTCATCATAATAATTGTTAAAAATGAAATTAGTTTTAAAAACCACAACCCAGGGGAAATCAGAGTGTTTCCTTTCATTATCTTTTATCTTCATAATAATTTTTAAACACATTTTTAATCTTACCATATATATATGTATACCCTCATTTGTTGTATCCTCATTTTTCCAGGTATTATTCTATTATATTCATGTTCTGCTATCACAGCAAATTTTCAAAATATCAACATTCCTTTTATATACCATAATTTAATCATTTCTTTGGGGACATTTATATTGCTTGTAAAATTTTGCAAATATAGTTGTAAATACTATAATAAGGATACATCTGCCCATATCTCAAATGATGTTTGAACACTCATTTCTGGGAAAGAATTTATTGGATCAAAATATATGAAGATATTTGAAGCCCTTGAAATTTAGTACTGAATTGTTTATAATGGTAATCTATAGGAAAATTTGGAAATACAGATTAGAGCCATTTGGGGGAGAGATGAATTAGATGAGTTATATCATGGGAGTGGAAAAGAATAGAGCTTACAGGGGGATCAATTCTGTGTGCCTTTTTTGAATCTTTTGGGAAATAAAATTTTGACAGCAGAATGGAGCCATGTGTTCCTAAGGGACAAGTCAAATATCTTGCCAGCTACAAAGGCAAGTCAAATGATAACATCTAAGGTTGCTCATTTGTTCTTAACCTGAGTGAAGTCAGTCAGGTGTGTATTAAATTCAGTTCCCTCACACCTCTGTGGACTTTTCTGAAGTGTCTGCTGACTTTGCTTGGTGCATTAGTCTCATTGGCCTGGATTCTCCATTCGTGTCTTATTGGCTGGATTTAACTTTACATTAATTTTTTTAAGAAGGACATATAGGTTTTGTACTGCCTGAATTCTTCCGTGTTGAAAAAAATTGCTTTTATGCTTGAGAAATGAGTTGATAGGATATAGTATTCTCTGGTCATAATTTTTTTTTTTAGAACTTTGTACATATCCCTGTATTAACTTCTGGGAACAGATGCTGCTGAAGAGAACTGTTAAATGAGCTTAACTTTTTTGCCTTATAGAAGAAAAAAATGTAGAGAGTACACTGTATTATAATATTGTATGTTATATAATATATATTTTACATAATATTAGACATATATGTATATACACATATACATTAATATCTGAGTTTTTGAAATTTAGATTGGAATTGACATATATACACTGCTATATATAAAATAGATAACTAATAAGGACCTGCTGTATAATGCAGGGAACTCTACTCAGTACTCTTTAATGGTCTATATGGGAAAAGAATATAAAAAAGAGTTGATATATGTATTTGTCTAACACATACACTTTGCTGTGCACCTGAAACCATTAATACTACAATATTATAAATTCAGTCTGTTCAGTTGCTCAGTTGTGTCCGACTCTTTGTGACCCCATGAATTGCAGGACACCAGGCCTCCCTGTCCATCACCAACTCCCAGAGTTTACTCAAACTCATGCCCATCGAGTCGGTGATGCCATCCAGCCATCTCATCCTCTGTCACCCCCTTCTCCTCCTGCCCCCAATCCCTCCTAGCATCAGGGTCTTTTCCAATGAGTCAGCTCTTCGTATGAGGTGGTCAAAGTATTGGAGTTTCAGCTTCAGCATCAGTCCTTCCAATGAACACCCAGGACTGATCCCCTTTAGGATGGACTGGTTGGATCTCCTTGCAGTCCAAGGGACTCTCAAGAGTCTTCTCCAACACCACAGTTAATTAATTATACTCAAATAAAATTTTTAAAAAACCTGGGTTTTAATATGTATGCACCAATTTTTATTTTACTATTGTGTTTTTTTTCAGGGTACATATTTACTTCTTTCATTTAAGGAATAATTTTTTGTTTTATGTTGTTTTAAATGGTTAAATGTCTTTTCAGGGATACTAGTTATCCCTAAGTTAGAGCACCGTTGTCCTCCATGTTGACTGACTTGTAATTTTTGTATCTTGTTTTGATTTTTTTCTTTTTTTGTTAATTGTGGTTACATTAAGCCTTTTTTCATTTCAGTAATTAATTTTATAGCAATGTCTAACCTCTCTTTTTGTTTCTAATTTGTTACTTAACAGTTTTTTAATAATAGCATCCTGACTCTTGTTTCCATAGCTATACAATTACCTTTAATCTCATTCTGTACTTTCATCATTTGGCATTTAAGGTCTTATTTTATTAAGTCTTATTAAAATTTTAAGTCACGTGAAGTACTTGTGGGTAACTTTCCTGTTTCATAGAGCATGTTTTCTTCCAAATGGGGTTCTTTCAACTGCCTTTTGTATACTACCTTCCACTCTAATATTTTGCTATAGCATATTTGTACACTTGACATGCTCTTTTTAAAATTTTAAAAGAAATTTTGCTTATACTTAGTATGAGAAGTTTTAGTTTTCCAGTTGCTTGATATAGCATCAATGAATTTTTCATGACTCTTATAATCTATTTGTCTTTTTTGTGTGGTGGCAGGTCAGTAGTTTTAAATTGAATTGATTTAGGTGTGGCAGAGGTTAGAAGCAGGGGCTAAGGAAGTTGTTCATGTTTAGATTTTTATGTTACAAATCAATAAAACTAGGGTATTCAAAGATGGAAGTATAAAATAGATACTTGCCATAATGCTGGCTAGTGCAAATGTTTGCTTAATATGCATAATATGATCAAATGACTGCTACTAATTACCAGAAAGTGAAACTGGGTCCTGATCTCTTTTCTGAGATTTTGTTAATCTCATGGTGAGGTGGAGACAACAGAATATACACTTTCACTTTTTACTTAAAATTTCTTTTTTGGAGTATAGATTTAAAATACTGGGTTATTTTCTGCTGTGCAGCGAATTGACTCAGATATTTTCATCTTCTTTTCCATTTTGGCTTAGCACAGGATATTGAGGATATTATAATTCCCTGTGCTATACAGTAGGGCCTTGTTGTTTATCCATCCTACATATAATGGTTTGCATCTGCTATACCAAACTCATTGGAAAAGACTGTGATGCTAGGAAAGATTGAAGACAGGAAGAGAAGGGGACGACAAAGGCTGAGATGGTTGGATGGCGTCACCGACTCAATGGACATCAGTTTGAGCAAGCTCCAGGAGTTGGTGATGGACAGGGTAGCCTGCTGTGCTGCAGTCCACAGGGTCACAAATTGTTGGACATAACTGAGAGACGGAACTGAACTGAACTGATACCAAACTCCCATTCCCTCTTTCCCAAACCTGCCCTCCTGCTTGGCAACCATAAGTCTGTTTTCTATGTCTGTAAGTCTGTTTCTATTTCGTAGATAAGTTCATTTGTGTCATATTTTAGATTCCACATAAAAGTATTTTTAGTTTTTTGCAGAACCTCCATACTATTTTCAGTAGAGGCTGCATCAATTTACATTCCCACCAACAGTGTAGGAAGATTCCCTCTTCTCCATACACTCTCCAAAATTAATTATTTGTAGAGGGTTTTTTTTTTTAATGTCCAGATAGCAGAACATAGTCTTCAAGCTGGAATTGTTTCCTAATTTCCTCATGGTAATTTGAATCTTTTCTTCTGAAAGAGGAACACAGTTCAGTTTTCAACTTCACTTTCCATCAATCATTTACATCAGTTCCCTCCATATTTTTTAAATCAGAAAGAGGAAAATAAAAATAACTCTTCTGCAGGATGACAGGGAGGTTATAGAACTTTCTCCGCTTCCTACCATGTCACAGGCCTGGATGCTACCCGTGCCTTTTACGATTTTATTGATTTTTACAGTTTGGGGGCACTTACTAAGTATTAGAGGAATACCTTTTCTGCCATATCCACTTGGACTTGGCTGTTTTATTTATGAATAAACATTAAAAAAGATTTGCATGTGTTTAATTGTTTGAAGTTTGTATTACATTTAACAAATTTATTTTAATTGAAATACTGTTGATACACAACATTAGTTTCAGGTGTACCCCCCAATAGTTCAATATTTGTATATATTGTAAGTGTTACCTTAACAAATTTTAATTAAAATGTAATTGAAAATTTGTAAGTGACAAATAAATTCAAGGGATTAGATCTGACAGAGTGCCTGAAGAACTATGGATGGAAGTTCATGACCTTGTATAGGAGGCAGTGATCAAGACCATCCGCAAGAAAAAGAAATGCAAAAAGGCAAAATGGTTGTCTGAGGAGGCCTTACAAACAGCTGAGACAAGAAGAGAAGCTAAAGGCAAAGGAGAAAAGGAAAGATATACTCATTTGAATGCAGAGTTCCAAAGAATAGCAAAAAGAGATAAGAAAGCCTTCCTCAGTGATCAATGCAAAGAAATAGAGGAAAACAATAGAATGGGAAAGACTAGAGATCTCTTCAAGAAAATCAGAGATACCAAGGCAACATTTCATGCAAAGATTAGCACAATAAAGGACAGAAATGGTATGGCCCTAACAGAAGCAGAAGATATTAAGAACATGTGGCAAGAATACACAGAAGAACTATATAAAAGAGATCTTCATAACCTCTTTAACAAGTGGTGCTGGGAAAACTGGTCAACCACCTGTAAAAGAATGAAACTAGAACACTTTCTAACACCATACACAAAAATAAACTCAAAATGGATTAAAGATCTAAATGTAAGACCAGAAACTATAAAACTCCTAGAGGAGAACATAGGCAAAACACTCTCCGACATAAATCACAGCAGGATCCTCTATGACCCACATCCCAGAATTTCAGAAATAAAAGCAAAAATAAACAAATGGGACCTAATGAAACTTAAAAGCTTTTGCACAACAAAGGAAACTATAAGCAAGGTGAAAAGACAGCCCTCAGATTGGGAGAAAATAATAGCAAATGAAGCAACAGACAAAGGATTAATCTCAAAAATATACAAGCAACTCCTCCAGCTCAACTCCAGAAAAATAAATGACCCAATCAAAAAATGGGCCAAAGAACTCAACAGACATTTCTCCAAGGAAGACATACAGATGGCTAACAAACACATGAAAAGATGCTCAACATCACTCATTATCAGAGAAATGCAAATCAAAACCACAATGAGGTACCATTATACGCCAGTCAGGATGGCTGCTATCCAAAAGTCTACAAGCAATAAATGCTGGAGAGGGTGTGGAGAAAAGGGAACCCTCTTACACTGTTGGTGGGAATGCAAATTAGTACAGCCACTATGGAAAACAGTGTGGAGATTTCTTAAAAAGCTGGAAATAGAACTGCCATATGACCCAGCAATCCCACTTCTGGGCATACACACCAAGGAAACCAGATCTGAAAGAGCCACATGCACCCCAATGTTCATCGCAGCACTGTTTATAATAGCCAGGACATGGAAGCAACCCAGATGCCCATCAGCAGACGAATGGATGAGGAAGCTGTGGTACATATACACCATGGAATATTACTCAGCCATTAAAAAGAATTCATTTGAATCACTTCTAATGAGATGGATGAAACTGGAGCCCATTATACAGAGCGAAGTAAGCCAGAAAGATAAAGACCATTACAGTATACTAACACATATATATGGACTTTAGAAAGATGGTAACGATAACTCTATATGCAAAACAGGAAAGGAGACTCAGATGTATGGAACAGACTTGTGGACTCTGGGAGAAGGCAAGGGTGGGATGTTTCAGGAGAACAGCATTGAAACATGTGTATTATCTAGGGTGAAACGGATAACCAGCTCAGGTTGGGTACATGAGACAAGTGCTAGGGCCTGGTGCACTGGGAAGACCCAGAGGGATCGGGTGGAGAGGGAGGTGGGGAGGGGGGACTGGGATGGGGAATACATGTAAATCCATGGCTAATTCATATCAATGTATAACAAAAACTACTGTAATGATGTAAAGTAATTAGCCTCCAACTAATAAAAATTTAAAAAAAAAAAAAATAAAGAGAGAGAGGGAATGAGTTAAAAAAAAAAAATAAAATAAAAGAGATCTTCATGACTCAGATAACCATGGTGATGTGATCACTCACCTATAGCCAGATATTCTGGAATGTGAAGTCAAGTTGTCCTTAAGAAGCATCACTATGAACAAAGCTCGTGGAGGTGATGGAATTCCAGTTGAGCTATTTCAAACCCTAAAAGATGATGCTGTGAAAGTGCCGCACTCAATATGCAAGCAAATCTGGAAACCTCAGCAGTGGCCACAGGACTGGAAAAGGTCAGTTTTCATTCCAGTCCTAAAGAAAGGCAATGCCAAAGAATGTTCAAACTACCACACAATTGCACTCATCTCACACACTAGCAAAGTAATGCTCAAAATTCTCCAAGCCAGGCTTCAACATTATGTGAACTGTGCACTTCTGGATGTTCAAGCTGGATTTAGAAAAGGCAGAGGAACCAGAGATCAAATTGCCCACATCTGCTGGGTCACCACAAAAAGCAAGAGAGTTCTAGAAAAATATCTACTTCTGCTTTATTGACTATGCCAAAGCCTTTTGACTGTGTGGATCACAACAAACTGTGGAAAATTCTTAAAGAGATGGGAATAACAGACCACCTGACCTGCCTCCTGAGAAATATATATGCAGGTCAAGTGGCAACAGTTAGAACTGGACATAGAACAACAGACTGGTTCCAGATAAGAAAAGGAATACATCAAGGCTGTATATTGTCACCCTGCTTATTTAACTTATATGCAGAGTACATCATGCGAAATCCAGGCTGGATAAAGTACAAGCTAGAATCAAGATCTGTGGGAGAAATATCAATAACCTCAGGTACACAGATGACACCACCCTCACGGCAGAAAGTGAAGAAGAACTAAAGAACCTCTTGATGAAAGTGAAAGAGGAGAGTGAAAAAGTTGACTTAAAACTCAACATTCAGAAAACTAAGTCCATGGCATCCAGTCCCATCACTTCATGGCAAATAGATGGGGAAACAGTGGAAACAGTGAGAGACTTTATTTTGGGGGGCTCCAAAATCACTGCAGATGGTGACTGTAGTCATGAAATTAAAAGAGGGTTGCTCCTTGGAAAAAAAGTTGTGACCAACCTAGACAGCATATTAAAAGGCAGAGACATTGCTTTGCCAACAAAGGTTCATCTAGTCAAAGCTTTGGTTTTTCCAGTAGTCATGTATGGATGTGAGAGTTGGAGTATAAAGAAAACTGAGCATTGAAGAATTGATGCTTTGAACTGTGGTGTTGGAGAAGATTCTTGAAAGTCCCTTGGACTGCAAGGGAGATCCGTCCAGTCCCTCCTATGGGAAATCAGTCCTGAATATTCGTTGGAAGGACAGATGCTGAAGCTGAAACTAATAGTTTGGCCACCTGATGCGAAGAACTGACTCATTTGAGAAGACCTTGATGCTGGGAAAGATTGAAGGTAGGAGGATAAGGGGATGACAGGATGAGGTGGTTGGATGGCATCACCAATGCAATGGACATGAGTTTGAGTAGGCTCTGGGAGTTGGTGATGGACAGGGAAACCTGGCGTGCTGCAGTCCATGGGGTCACAAAGAGTTGGACACGACTCATCGACTGAACTGAATTGAACTGAATTAGCATACAACATTAGTTTTAGGTGTAAAACACAATAATTCAGTATTTGTATATATTTTGAAATAATCACCACTGTAAGTCTAGTTAATATCTGTCACCACACCTAGTTATAAAATTTTTTTGTGTGTGTGATTAAGACTTTCAAGATCTACTGTCAAAGATGCAATAGAGTATTATTAACTGTAATCACCATGCTGTGAATTACTTCTCCATGACTTATTTATTTTATACCTGGGAGTTTGTACCTTTTGACCCCATTACTCATTTCATTCACTGTCTAACCTCTTGCCTCTGGCAACCAACCATCTGTTCTCTGTATCTGTGATCTTGTTTTTTCCCTTTTTTAGATTACACATAAAAGTAAGGTCCTATAGTATTTGTCTTTTTCTGTCTGACTTGTTTCACTTAACATTGTGCCCTAAGGGTCCATCCATGTTGCAAATGGTGAGATTTTCTTCTTTTTTATGGCTGAACAGTGAGTGTTTCATTTTGTGTGTGTGTGTATCACATTTTCTTTTCCTATTGCTAGACACTTAGATTGGTTCCATATCTTGACTATTGTAAGTAATACTTACAAATGGGGATGCAAATATCTTTTCAACTCATGTCAACTCGTGTTTTTTTTCCTTTGGATACATTTCTAGGAGTTATATTTATAACTTTTTCAAGCACTTCCACACTGTTTTCTAATTAGTGGCAGCTTAATTTATATTCCCACCAACAGTACGCAAGGGTTTTCTTTTCCCATATCTTTACCGATACTCGTTACTTCTTGTCTTTTTAATAACAGCCATTCTAGCAGGTGTGAGATGATATCTCATTGTGGTTTTTGATTTCTGTTTCTGAAATGATGAGTGTCGTTGAGCATATTTTTGTGTATCTGCTGGCCATCTGTATGTCTTCTTTGGAATAATATTTTTTAGATCTTCTTCCCATTTGAATTTATTTTTTAAAGTTTAAAATCAGGGATCACTTTATTTACTCTAGGTGATACAAGCCTAGAGGCGTCAGCCTTCCTCATGTCCCCTGTTAAGGTCCAGGATGAGGGGATGAGGCCAACACAGAGATGAGCACAGCCCCAGAGACACTGTTGGTGTTTCTTGATCCAGTCGTCTCTGAAGTCCTTTCCAGCCTGTTCATATCAGTTACATGAACTAATCTATGCCCACTTTTCTTCTTGGGCTACTTAGACTTGGACTTCTGGGGTATATCTTGGCTTGTTGAAGGCCCAGCCTCCTGTCTGCCTTCCCGCCCCTGTGGGCAGCGTCCATTTAGCTGTCAGGCTTCATGCTGGAGGGAGACATGTGCCTGATTAGTGCTTCTGTGGATGATGGAGATCTAGAGTTGAGCTTCTCCAGCTCCAATGGGCACACCAGTCACTCAGGGAAATCCTGTTAAAATGCAGATTCTCACTCAGCAGGTTTGGGTGAGGCCCAGCTGGTGTTGATGCTGTTGGTCCCAGGACCACACTTGGAGTGGTAAGAGGCTGGAGAGGTGGACTTCACCGCTCACCCAGACCAAGGAACCCAGGAGCCCCAGACCTCCACAGTGACCCCACATCCAAACGTGCACATCAGCAAGCTTTGGCCTCTCCTCCCATCCTGAAACGTGTACTGCCTCCATTTTAAAATCTGATTATTTGGAGTTTTTTGTTATTGAGTTGTATGAATTCTTTATATATTTTGGATATTAATTCCTTACCAAATATATCATTTACAAATATTTTGTCCCATTCAATAGGTTGCCTTTCCATTTTGTTGATGATTTTTTTTTGCTATACTTTTATAAGTAAAGAGATATTTCACAAATTTTATTCTCTGTCTCTCCTTCAAGTTTATTTCAATTGCTATTCCTTTCAAGAAACTTCCTCTGATATCCCTAGCCAAAATGACTTCTTTTGAGTGAATTACCACAGCATCTTTCTATTCATTCAAAATATATTTTATTAACTGCTATCATAGCTGGGCACATTTTTAGGTGCTTGGAATGTATAATATGTAAAACACAACTTCTGTCTTCATGATAGTAGCATTTCAGTGCTTGAAGGCTGTGGAGGGAGCTTGGCCTATGGTCTATTTTAACTATTTGGTCCTGTATTTTAGCTTATTAAAGTTAGATATTCACTGATATATCCCCCACCCCCCATAGTCTTATATAATGTACAGAACACAACAGGAGCTGATAGTGTCTCTTGAATTAACAGACTCAAAATGAACATCTTATTAGCTGCTATGTGGGAAGACAGTGCTTCAGAGAAGAGAGGTAGGTAAGATTTCAGGCCTGTTTGACTGAGGAGACACTTATGTGGGCAATTTTAATAGCCTCTCAGTGGTATAGGCATGTAGGAATAACAACGTGAAGCTCAGGTGGGTGGTCAAGGCTAAGAAATAATAGACACAGGGACTGTTAATGATTCATGGAGCAGAAGGAGCCAGACCAGGTAGCCCCGAGAGAGTCCCTGGAATAGGACGTTTAAGCCATATTTCAGTGTTCTACCCCCTCTCCAGGTTGTAAATTTTTGCCCACATTATTTAGCACAGAAAGTGCAGAATCATTTATAACTGTGTCTTAGGGAGAAAGGCATGAGTACCCAGAGACTTAGTAAGTTGAATTCTCACAATTTCATTCAGGACTTTTTCCTTTTTTATTATAAGGCTACCACGTGGCTAGCTTTTGGCATCATGGATTGATATTTTTCCAAAATAAGGATCTCCACACCCATCTCATTTAGAGCATTAAGTAATGAAGCACCATTCTTTGTAATTATGTGACCAAGAGCAAAAAGGAACCAGATGTGGGAATTAAAGAAACCCATGAGGCTGAGCTATTATAAATGTTCCCTTATATTTTGCTTTTTAAAAATTTAACATCTAGGTTTCATACAAAGTACTCGGTATAAGGTATAGTTAGTGTTCAATAAAGGTTATTATTTTTTATTCTAAAGGGAACTGAGTATTTTACCCTTGGGAATTTGTCAATATAGAGAATAAGAGAAAGTTTTAGGGAGGAAGCAAAAGACATGAGCAAGACCTTGAAATAAGTGGGAAAAATAGACTCAGACCTCTGGAATGAATGCAGTTTTGAACAAGCTAATATATTTTGAAGACTATTTGAGCCTAGAGTTGAAAGGGTCACACAGTCCAGTGTTTTGAGGAATGTGGTGATTTTACTTAGTCTATAGTTGAGTATCACTTTAATGATTGTACATATACTTTGGAGTATATTAGGGGAGAATCAACTCCAGGTTCATTTATAAGAAAAAGTAGTCTTATTTAAAGGAAATTGAGTAAATAACGGTGCTGGCAAAATTTGCAAGTGGAGGTTATAGCATCCAGAATAAAAGTAAAAGTTATGGCTTGTAGCAGCTTGGTGCTCTACTGAATGTCTCCAAAGGATATTAAATTAGTCAGCCAAGGATTATTGTGTATTTTCCAGAACATCTTTGAGCCTTTCTTTAGGATGTTTGGATGGAGCTTCTCTGATGAAATTGTGGTAGGGAAAGCACCGTTGTTTTCATACAGATGGCATATGGAGAGAAACTCCATACGGGCAACAAGGACTCAGCATTCAGAAGTCCAGGGGCTTCTCCAGGAATACAAATACATGGTGGCCTGAGGGAGGGGGGCTATGTTCTGTGCTCTGTTTAGAGAAGGCTTAAGTAGGTAGGAATGAAAAATTGGATTTTTCTATTATGCACTTTCAGAATCAAATGGCAGGCAAAAATAGCAGAAGAAAAATAATGAGGCTTCTCTTTAGCAGGATAAGTGAGCAGTTGTGGAGCAGACTGAAGATATATGACAGTCATATTATACATAGTTACCAAGAAAGTGAGGGATTCCTCCCAACTTGAAGTTCATGTTGGATGACAGATCACACACACACACACACACACACACACACACACACACACACACACACAAGTGGGTCTTGAGTTAAGTGTGAGAAATGTAATCTGGACCAAAATCATGTTCAGTGTAGGAAAGTAGTGGGCAAATTTGATGAAGTGGAGAGGATGGATGAGAGCTGCCTCCTCAAAACACAGACCTCTTCAGTATTAGACAACTTCAGTCCACAGTATCTGAGTTGTGTTGTTTTTCCCTTTAGATCAGACATTCATAATTGTCATTATTATTTCTGATTTGACATTGTCTTATCTGCTTTTACTCTGGATGATATTTTATCTAGTGATATCATCATAGAAAGATAATGACTTGTGGGAACTTGAATATCATCTGATCTGGCATCTGTTAATAGTACTAGAACCCTCTTCCTTATCTTTCTCTTCTTCTTCTTTTTTTCAAAACAAATTCTTTGTAGGACTGCAATTATAAGACATAAGACAGGACCTTCCCTGGCTGAAGTGGGTGATGAGGAAAACATATGGAGCCTGACATGCCAGTCTACTCCCCAGTAAGGTTTTTGTTTGTTTCTTTTTCTTTTTTTTTGTTTGTTTATGAATTCCTCTGTTCTACCAAACAGTCTGAAAAACTTGAGTATCCTTTACATATTGCTTATTGTTTCTGACTGATACATAAGCAGTCCAGATTTTAGTGGCTTCAAACAATTTATTATTATTTATCATGATTTGTATGTTGACTCGGGTTAGCTGACTATTTCTTTTTGAGAGAGAAAAAATACAATTGCATACAGTTGCATTCAAGTGACACTTCCCTGGTAGCTCAAATGATAGAGAATCTGCCTGCAATGCAGGAGACCTGGGTTTGATCCCTGGGTTGGGAAGATTCCCTAGAGGAGGGTATGGCAAGCCAGTCTAATATTCTTGCCTGGAGAATCCCCATGGACAGAGGAACCAGGAAGGCTGCCGTCCATGGGGTCGCAAAGAGTCATACATGACTGAGTGACTAAGCACAGCACAGTTGCTTTCAGATGGCATCTGGAGCTAGAGTCATTGGGAGACACCTTCATTTTAATATCTCTGGCTTAAGCTGGGACGGCTAGAGGAGCTAAGGCTTACTGGGTATCTCTCTTTTAACCTAGCCTCTCCATATGACTAGGTTGGGCTTCCTCACAACATGGTGGTCTCATTTTGCAAGATGGCAAAATGCTCACCCCTCAGAGTGAGCATTCAAAGAGGCCCAGACAGAGGCTGCAAGGTTTCTAGTGACCTGTCTTTGGAAATTACACAATTTCACCATTTCTATTTGCCTGAGAAATAATAGATAAGTCCAAATACAAAGGGGTGAGGGAATAAATTCTACCTTTCAATGGGAAATAATTCGTTTATAGGGAGGGAAGATACTAATGGTAAAGCTACTATAGGCAACATGAAGCCCAGAGAATGCAAAGACTTATCATAAGACCACAGAGCCAAAAATGGCAGAGCTGGGATTAGAGCCAAAATCATAAAAAGATGAAATCCACCTTCTAAGGCAATCTCACTTCCAAATCCTTTCACTCAATACTGGAGGTTATCTTACCCTGCTGATGATAGATGAGGGAAGCTTTGTATGAAAGATGTCATTATAATTTGCATGAGTTTGAATTTTTAAAAGATACAAGATACAACAACTGATAGGTAAAGAGAAGAAATCATTTGTAAGTGTATTAGAGAATATCAAGGTCTTAGAAACAAATCTAACAAAATATATGAAAAGCTTAATAAAGAGAAAATATAAAACTTTATTAGAGATACATATTAAAGAATATCTAAATAATGAGATTCTTGATTGGTAGCCATATACCACATTCATGGATAGGAATTTTTAATATCATAGAATCAGTTATAAACTTGTCTATAGCTTTAATGGGTTTCCAATGAAAGTTACAGCAGGGTTCCCCACCCCCTCACAGAACTTGATAAAGATAATTCTAAAATTTACATGAAATAGTGAGGGGCTAACAATAGCCAGGACAGTTCTGTAAAAGAAGAGCAGAAACATACATAAAACAATGTTCATAGCAGTACTGCTCATAAAGCCAAAAACCTGGAAATGGCCCAATGCCCATTTGAAAGTGCGTGTGAATAAATGGTGTTATATCCACAGAATTGAATCTTATACAATAGTCAAAGCAGTGAAATACAGGGAAATGCTTCAGGAGGGATGAATATTAGCAACTTAATATAAAAAGTTTGAAAAGCAAGAATTCACATTTTCATCCAACTTGATAATCATTTTATAAAATAAAAATGCCTATAGCCAAATACTTTTAATGAATTCATGTTGATATTTAAAATCTGTATAAAAAGGAAAACAAGCTACGTAGAACACAAGGTTTAGAGTCATGCTTGTCTCAGATAGAGGAAGAGAAACAGGATGAGATGGGCCTCGTGTGGTTCGAGTAAATTATTAATAAAAGTGCATTTTTGGTTTTGAGTGGTGGATTGGAGGTACTAAATAGTATAGATTAAAATATATTAAAAATAACCAAATACAGGCCCTTTGGTCATTTTTACATTGGATTATTATTATTTTTTGCTATTGAGTTTTTTAGTTCCTTGTATATTTTGGATATTAACCCCTTTATCAGATGTATGGTTTGCAAATATCTTCACCCATTACTAAGTAAACATTTTTCTGAAGAAGACATGCAAGTGGCCAGTAAGTATATGAAAATACACTCAAATCACTAACCACTAGGGAAACACAAAGTCAAAACCACAATGAACTATCACTTCACACCAGTAGAATGGTTATCATGAAAAATATAAGAGACAACAGGTGTTGGTGAGGATGTGGAGAAAAGGCAACCCTTGTACACTGTTGGAGGGAATGTAAATTGGTGCAGCTACTATGAAAAACAGTATGGAGGTCCTTCAAAAATTCAGAAATAGAACTACCATATGATTCAGCATTTCTATTTCTGAGTATGTATCCAAAGGAAGCAAAATCAATGTATCAAAGACTTACCTATACTCTTGTGTTCATTACAGTGTTATTCAAAATAGCCAAGATATGGAAATAATCTAATTGTCTGTTGATAGATAAGTGGATAAAGAAAATGTGGTATGTACATACAATGGAATGTTCAGTTAAGTTGCTCAGTCCTGTCCGACTCTGAGACCACATAGACCATAGCATGCCAGGCTTCTCTGTCCATCACCAACTCCCAGAGCTTACTCAAACTCATGTACATTGAGTTGGTGATGTCATCCAGCCATTTCATCCTCTGTCCCCTTCTCCTCCTGCCTTCAATCTTTCCCAGCATTAGTGTCTTTTCCAGGGAGTCAGTTCTTTGCATCAGGGGGCCAAAGTATTGGAGTTTCAGCTTCAGCATCAACCTTCCAATGAATATTCAGGACTGATTTCCTTTAGGATTGACTGATTTGACCTTGCAATCCAAGGGACTATCAAGAGTCTTCTCCAACACCACAGTTCAAAAGCATCAATTCTTCACTGCTCAGCTTCCTTTAGAGACCAACTCTCACATCCATACATGACTACTGGTAAAACCAAAGCTTTGACTAGATGGACATTTGTTGGCAAAGTAATGTCTCTGCTTTTTAATATGCTGTCTAGGTTTGTCATAGCTTTTCTTCCAAGGAGCAAGCATCTTTTAATTTCATGGCTGCAGTCACCGTCTGCAGTGATTTTGGAGCCCCCCAAAATAAAGTCTGTCACTGTTTTGATTATTTTCCCATTTATTTGCCATGAGATGATGGGACCAGATGCCATGGACTTAGTTTTTTGAATGTTGAGTTTTAAGCCTACTTTTTCACTCTCCTCTTTCACTTTCATCAAGAGACTCTTCAGTTCTTCTTCACTTTCTGCCATAAGGATGGTGTCATCTGCATATCTGAGGTTATTGGTACTTCTGGCAATCTTGATTCCAGCTTGTGCTTCATCCAGCCCAGCATTTCACATGATGTACTCTGCATATAAATTAAATAAGCAGGGTGACAATACAGCCTTGACATATACCTTCCCAATTTGGAACCAGTCTGTTGTTCCATGTCTGGTTCTAACTGTTGCTTCACTAACAATAATAGTAAGTGGAATGTTACTCAGTTGTAATAAAGAAGAAAATCTTGCCATTTGCAACAACATGGATGGACCTGGAAGATAAGTCTGACAGCGAAAGATAATATTTTGCATTTGCTGTTGTCATTCAGTCATGTTCGGCACTTTGCGACCACATGGACTGCAGCATGCCAGGCTTCCCTGTCCTTCACCATCTTGGAGCTTGCTCAAACTCAGGTACATTGAGTTGGTGATGCCAGCCAACCATCTCATCCTCTGTCATCCCCTTCTCCTCCTGCCTCAGTCTTTCCTAGCATCAGGGTCTTTTCCAATGAGTCAGTTCTTTCCATCAGGTGGCCAGAGTATTGGAGCTTCAGCTTCAGCATCAGTCCTTTCAGTGAACACTGTCAACAAATACTGACAAATTGGCACTTGCCGCGATCACTGCCAATGAGTGAACAACAAGGGCATTTGCCATCTGCCTCTGTGCAGACTGAGGGCTTCCCTGGTGGCTCAGAGGTTAAGGCGTGTGCCTCCAATGCAGGAGACCTGGGTTCAATCCCTGGGTCAGGAAGATCCCCTGGAGAAGGAAGTGGTAACCCACTCCAGTATTCTTGCCTGGAGAATCCCATGGATGGAAGAGCCCACTGTAGGCTACAGTCCACGGGGTCGCAAAGAGTTGGACATGACTGAGCGACTTCACTTCACTCTGTGGAGACCGAACCCTGCACTCTTGCAGCTGTTGACCTTCAACACTCCCTGAGAGAGTTCAGGGTAGAGAGAGATACTCTGTGCTCCAGGCAATCTGGTGGGACAGATCTTTAGATAGATGTTTCAGGAACAGAGTTTATAATCTCAATCTTTGCATCTCCTCATATCTAGTAAAGCACTAAATCCCTTCATGGTGACATCAGATCCTGTGACTAGCAGAAAACCTTTTGTAAAACGAATGCTTAATGATATCGAACTCCTCCCATCACCAAAATCTTATATGTTGACCTTCCCCTATTGCCTCTTTGGAACAGTCTCTCAGAGCTATCTGAGTGCTGCCTTTTGGGCTGCAGTTGCATTTTGCCCCAAATAAAACTTAACTTGCAACTCTCAAGTTGTGCATCTTTTTAGTTGACAATACTCAGGGTTGATTTCCTTTAGGATTGATTGATTTGACCTCCTTGTAGTCCAAGGGACTCTCAAGAGTCTTCTAGATTACCACAGTTCAAAAGCATCAATTCTTGGCACTCAACCTTCTTTATGGTCCAATTTTTACATCCACATGTGACTTCTGGAAAAACCACAGCTTTAACTAGATGGATCTTTGTTGGCAAAGTAATGTCTCTGCTTTTTAATACACTGTCTAGGTTTGTCATAGCTTTCCTTCCAAAGAGCAATACTGCCTGGTATCTCTTATATGTGGAATCTGAAAAAAAAAAAAAAAAAGCCAATTTCATAGAAGTTTCAGAGTAGTAGTGGCCACAGGATGGGGGTGGAGGGACAAGGGAAAATGGGAAGATGTAGGTCAAGGATATAAAATTTCAGTTATAGCAGAATAAATTCTGAGGATCTAATGTACAGCCTGGTGAACATAGTTAATGAGGCAGTACTCTACATTTGAAATTTGCTGAGAGGATCATACACATACACACAGAGTTGAGTATTGTCAACTAAAAGAGGTGCACAACTTGAGGGTTGCAAGTTAAGTTTTATTTGGGGCAAAATGAGGACTGAAGCCAGGAGGCATCACTTCCTAGGTGCTGGGAGCGATTGGCCCTGAGAGATTGCTCCAAAGATGTAGTCAGGGAAGGTCAATATATAAGATTTCGGTGAAGGGGGAGTTCAATGCAATCAAGTGCCTACTTTACAAGAGGTTTTCTGCTGCTCATGAGGAGCTGATGTCACCATGAAGGGATTTAGTACTTTTTTAGATATGAGGAGATGCAAGGATTGGGGTCATAAAATCTGTTCCTGAAAATATCCAACTATCTAAAGACCTGTCCTGAAGATATTAAAATGAGATATTAAATGAGATATTAAAACAGTACACAGAAGAACTATACAAAAAAGATCTTCATGACCCAGATAACCACAGTGGTGTGATCACTCATCTAGAGGTAGACATCCTGGAATGCAAAGTCAAGTGGGCCTTAGAAAACATCACTATGAACAAAGCTAGTGAAGGTGATAGAATTCCAGTTGAGCTATTTTAAATCCTAAAAGATGATGCTGTTAAAGTGCTGTACTCAATATGCCAGCAAATTTGGAAAACTCAGCAGTGGCCACAGGACTGGAAAAGGTTGATTTTCATTCAAATGCCAAAGAAAGGCAATGCCAAAGAATGTTCAAACTACCACACAATTGTACTCATCTCACACGCTAATAAAGTAATGCTCAAAATTTTCCAAGCCAGGCTTCAACAATACATGAACTATGAAATTCCAGATGTTCAAGCTGGGTTTAGAAAAGACAGAAGAACCAGAGATCAAATTGCCAACATCCATTGGATCATCGAAAAAGCAAGAGAGTTCCAGAAAAACATCTACTTCTGTTTTATTGACTACGCCAAAGCCTTTTACTGTGGATCATGACAAGTGGTGGAAAATTCAAGATATGGGAATACCAGACCACCTGACCTGCTTCCTGAGAAATCTGTATCCAGGTCATGAAGCAACAGTTACAACAGGACATAGAACAACCAACTGGTTCCAAATTGGGAAAGGAGTACATCAAGGCTGTATATTGTCATCCTGCTTATTTAACTTATATGCAGAGTACATCATGCAAAATGCCAGGCTGGATGAAGCACAAGCTGAAATCAAGATTGGTGGGAGAAATATCAATAACCTCAGATATGCAGATGACACCACCCTTATGGCAGAAAGTGAAGAAGAACTAAAGAGTCTCTTGATGAAGGTGAAAGAGGAGAGTGAAAAAATTGGCTTACAACTCAACATTCAGAAAACTAAGATTATGGCATCTGGTCCTGTCACTTCATGGCAAATAGATGGGGAAACAATGGAAACAGTGAGAGGCTTTATTTAAAATCACTGCAGATGGTGACTGCAGCCATGAAATTAAAAGATGCTTACTGCTTGGAAGAAAAGCTATGACCAACCTAGACAGCATATTAAAAAGCAGAGACATTATTTTCCAACAAAGGTCCGTCTAGTCAAAACTATGTTTTTTTTCAGTAGTCATGTATGGATGTGAGAGTTAGAAGACTCTTGAGAATCCCTTGGACTGCAAGGAGATCCAACCAGTCTATCCTAAAGGAAATTAGTCCGGAATATTCATTGGAAGGGCTGATGCTGAAGATGAAACTCCAATACTTTGTCCCCTTGATGAGAAGAACTGACTCATTGGAAAAGACCCTGATGATGGGAAAGACTGAAGGCGGGAGGTGAAGGGGATGACAGAGGATGAGATGGTTGGATGGCATCACCGACTTGATGGACAGGAGTTTGAGTAAGCTCTGGGAGTTGGTGATGGGCAGGGAAGCCTAGTATGCTATAGTCCATGTGGTCGCAAAGAGTCAGACAGGACTGCGCTACTGACCTGAACAGAAAGACCTGTCTCACCTGCTTCCCTGGAGCACAGGGTACCTCACTCCACCTTGAACTCCCTCAGGAGTTGTTGAAGGTCAACAGCTGCAGCAGCACAGTGTTCAATCTCCAGAGGGGCAGATGGGAAATGCTGCTGTTGTTCAGTCATTTGTAATGCTCTTGGCAAGTGCCAGTTTGTAGTTGACAGTATACAAGGTGATGAATGTATTAATTATCTTGATTGAGATAATCACTTCATAATACAATGCACAATGATTTTATATACAAGATATAAAATCATCTTGTTTTTATTTAAGCTATACATGCAGTTGCATTTCTCAATTATTCTTCAATCAAGGTTGGAAAAAATTATCAGACACATAGAAGCAGGCCAATGATGAGTTCAAGATTTATGATTAATGTCAGCCTGTGCACTTAAGGTACAACTAGCCAACCAAGCCAACTTTAATAAGTATTGTTCAACCTAGGTAATCTGCCCCTCGGTTGGAGAAGGTATGCTGGCCTTTGGCAAAGTTATGAGATTGGGTAGGTTTATCTTTGTTGTCTGTCCACTGGCAGACCTTGTGCCTCTTTTTAGCTATTTCATAAGGTATGGAATGATTGACATCAGGAGTTGCAAAGATTTTAATCTTCCAAATAGACTCTTTGTTTTTAAGAGGAGAAAACCAAGGATAAGAGAGATTATATGGCAATAAGATACAGTCAAGCTGAGATAAGAATATAAATTACATGACTCTTTGAATGACTTTATTTATTTATTTTTTAACCAATCAAGTTTTAAATCATTGATGGACCATCAGTTGGTGTGTACAAGGAACTGAGTTCCAGAAAAGGGCAGACCACTCATGCACCCATCACATGCTCAGTGAGCAGCGTGCCAGGTACTACACAAGTACCGGGGAAATGTCAACAAGAGACATGCAGTATTTGTATGTGGGGGGAGGTTGTCGTTGTTCAGTTGCTCAGTGGTGTCTGACTCTGTGATGCTATGGACTGTAGCTTGGCAGGCATCCCTGTTCTTCAGCATCTCTGAGAGCTTGCTCAAACTCATGTCCAGTGAGTCGGTGATGCCATCCAACCATCTCATCTTCTGTTGTCCACTTCTCCTCCTGCCTTCAATCTATCCCAGCATCAGGGTCTTTTTCAATGAGTCAGTTCTTTGCATCAGGTGACCAAAATACTGGAGCTTCAGCTTCAACGTCAGTCCTTCTAATGAATGTTCAGAGTTGATTCCTTTAGGATTGACTTGTTTAATCTCCTTGCTGTTCAAGAGACTCTGAGATTCCTTAAAAAACTGGGATTAGAACTGCCATATGACCCAGCAATCCCACTGTCAGGCATACACCCCGAGGAAACCAGAACTGAAAGAGACAAATATACCCTAATGTTCATTGCAGCACTATTTATAATAGCTAGAACACGGAAGCAACCTAGATATTCACTGGCAGATGAATGGACAGGGAAATTGTGGTACATATACACAACAGAATATTACTCAGCTATAAAAAGGAATGCATTTGAGGCAGTTCTAATGAGGTGGATGAACCTGGAGTCTATTATACAGTGTAAAGTAAGTCAGAAGGTGAAAGACAAACACTGTATATTGACACACATATATATGGAAATTATAAAGATGGTACCAATCATCCTATATGCAGGGAAGCAAAGGAGACAAAGATATAAAGAACAGACTTTCGGACTTAGCGAGAGAAGGTGAGGGTGGGATGATTGGAGAGAATGCCATTGAACCATGTCCATTACTATATATAAAATAGATGACCAATGCAAGTTCAATGCATGAAGCAGGGCACCAAAGCTAGTGATCTGGGACAATCCAGAGGGATAGAGTGGGGAAGGAGGTGGGGGGGGGGGTGTTGAGGATGCGGGCAACACATTTATACCTGTGGCAAATTATTATTGATGTATGGCAAAAACCATCACAATATTGTAAAATAGTTATCCTCCAATTAAAATGAATTAATTAAAAACAAAGTTTTCTCCAGCACCACAGTTTGAAGGCATAATTTCCTTGGAACTCAACCTTGCTTATTGTCCAGTTCTCACATCTATACATGACTACTGGAAAAACCATAGCTTTGACTATGCAGACCTTCGTTGGCAAAGTAATGTCTCTGCTTTTTAATACACTGTCTAGATTTATCTTAGCTTTTCTTCCAAGGAGCAAGTGTCTTTTAATTTCATGGCTGCAGATACCATTTACAGTGATTTTGGAGCCTAAGAAAATAAAGTCTGCTACTGTTTTCATTGTTTTCCCATCTATTTGCCATTAAGTATTTGGTCACTTGATGTGAAGAACTGACTCATTGAAAAAGACCCTGATGCTTGGAAAGATTGAAGGCAGGAAGAGAAGGGGATGACAGAGGATGAGATGGTTGGATGGTATCACCAACTCAATGGACATGAGTTTGAGCAATTTCCAGGAGTTAGTGATGGACAGGAAAGCCTGGCATGCTGTAGTCCATGGGATCTCAAAGAGTTGGACACGACTGAGCAACTGAATTGAACTTATGGGACCGGTTGCCATGATCTTCATTTTTTGAATGTTGAGTTTTAAGCCAGCTTTTTCACTCTCCTCTTTCAACTTCATCAAGAGGCTCTTTAGTTCTTCTTCACTTTCTTCCATAAGGGTGGTGTCATCTGCATATTTGGGGTTATTGATATTTCTCCCGACAATCTTAATTTCAGTTTGGGCTTCATCCAGCCCAGCATTTCACATGATGTACTGTGCATACAAGTTAAATAAGCACGGTGAAAATATACAACCTTCAGGTACTCCTTTCCCAATTTGGAACCAGTCTGTTGTTCCATGTCCAGTTCTAACTGTTGCTTCTTGGCTTCCATACAGTTTTTTTCAGGAGGCAGGTAAGGTGGTCTGGTATACCCATCTCTTTAAGAATTTGTCATGCTTTGTTGTGATCAACACAGTCAAAGGTTTTAGGGTAGTCAATGAAGCAAAAGTAGACGTTTTTCTGAAATTCTCTTGCTTTTTCTATGATCCAACAGATGTTGGCAATTTGATCTCTGGTTCCTCTGCCTTTTCTAAATCCAGCTTGTACATCTGGAACTTCTCAGTCCACATACAGTTGAACCCTAAGTTAAAGGATTTTGTGCATTACTTTGCTAGCATGTGAAATGAGTGCAATAGTGCAGTAGTTTGAACATTCTTTGGTGTTGCCCTTCTTTGGAATTGAAATGAAAACTGATCTTTTCCAGTCCTGTGGCCATGGCTGAGGTTTCCAGATTTGCTGGCATATTGAGTGCAGCACTTTCACAGCATCATCTTCTAGGATTTGAATAAGCTCAACTGGAATTCCATCACTTCCTCTAGCCTTGTTTGTAGTGATGCTTCCTAAGGCCCACTTGACTTCACACTGCAGGATATCTGACTCTAGGTGACTGATTGCACCATCATGGTTATCTGGGTCATTAAGATCTTTTTTTTTTTTTTTTTTGTATAGTTTTTCTGTGTATTCTTGCCACCTCTTCTTAATATCTTCTGCTTCTGTTTGATCCATACAATTTCTGTTCTTGATTGTGTCCATCTTTGCATGAAATGTTCACTTGGTATCTCTAATCTTCTTGAAGAGATCTCTAGTCTTTCCCATTCTATTGTTTTCCTCTATTTCTTTGGACTGATCACTTAAGAAGGCTTTCTTATCTCTCCTTGCTATTCTTCAGAACTCTGCATTCAGATGGGTATATCTTTTCTTTTCTCCTTTGCTTTTAGCTTCTCCTCTTTCCTCATAGGAGGCCTATTTGTAAGGCCTGCTCAGACAACCACTTTGCCTTCTTTCATTTCTTTTTCTTGAGGATGGTTTTGATCACCACCTCCTGTACAGTGTTAGGGACCTCCATCCATAGTTCTTCAGACACTCTATTAGATCTGTCCCTTTGAATCTATTTATCACTTGCACTGTATAATCATAAGGGATTTGAATTAGGTCATACCTGAACAGTGGGAAGAGATTGATTAATTACTTAGCTGAAAGTTTCAACACAAGCACTATCAAACATGATAGGATACATATTTATTCTCCCTTTCTCCCCATAGTGTAAATCACGTGATAAGATTTAGGAGCACACTGTTCTATGGAGATCGAGATGTTCCTTTCTTCATGATCTTCATTAAAGCCTGATTGCTATCTTCTAAAAGAGAGAAGTCCAAAGTATGCCAAGCTTGTACTGCAGTATTTTTAGTTTATCTACTTCTAGGTTCCATCAGATTAGAGGGGGAAAAGTAAGCCAGGTTTCATTTGATAGAAGGAACCTGAGAAATAATTTTCTCATTTTGTAACTGAGAAAGGCCTCAGAGGGAGGAGGTATCCTGGGGGTAGTATGAAGATTGTTTTTGTTTAGTCTCTAAGTTGTGTCCGACTCTTTGTGGCCCAGTGGACTATAGCCTGCCAGGCTCCTCTGTCCTTGGGATTTCCCAGGCAAGAATACTAGAGTGGGTTGCCATTTCCTTCTCCCAGGGATCTTCCTGACCCAGGGATCGAAATGCATCTCCTGCATTGGCAGGTGGATTCTTTACCACTGAGCCCCCAGGAAAGCCTCAGTCTGGGAATAGCTCTAATTAATTATGAGAAGGAAGATGGACTGACTTGCTGTGACAGTTACATCTGTCAGCTTGGCTGAATATTTGACTATTTAGTCAAATACTGATCTAGGTGTTACTATAAAGATACTCATAGATGTGGTTAACATCTACATTCAGTCAGCTTTAAGGAAAAGACGCTACCTGTGGTAAGGTGGATGGGCTTCAGAGCAAGAACACATTTCCAGGAGAGGAAGAAGGTCTGTCTCAAGACTGCAACCCAGCTCCTGCTTGAGTTTCCAGCCTGCTGCCCGGTCCTACAGACATAAGATATGCTAGTCAAAACAATTGTATGAGCCAAATCCTTTAAAATAAATCTTTTTATGCACATACACACATGCCCCATTGATTCTGTTTCTCTGGAAAAGCCTGACTGACACCCCTGCCTAGCAAAGTAAAAGAGCAGTAGACACTGGAGTTGACTTTGCTCTTTACCAGTTAGGTGAACTTGGTCAGTCTGTAATCACTTAGGGCAGGGAATGCATTTCCCCTACCGATTTTTCCCTTGGCACTTATGTAGTACTTGGCATATAGTGGAGCTCAGTTGAGTGTTTGGTGGGTGAATGAATTGTCTGCCATTTTCTGGGTCTCAGTTTTGATTTCTGTAAGAAATGAGGAGGCTGGTCTAACTAAATTCTCCAAGGCTCTTCTAGAAATGTCGTCTGACAATTAAGAGACCGAGGTCTGGATTTAGGCGTAATGGGTTTGGATCCTAGCCTTACCACTTAAGTGACCTTGAGTGAGGTACTTTGGCTAGTCTGGGTTTCAAGTTCCTCATCTGCAAAATGGGAGTTCTGACAGTGCCTCTACCATTAGACTCATGGTGAGGATTGGATGAGGTGGTGCTTAGTTCTGAGTGCTATGTCTAAAACAAATCACATCACTAGGTATTAGCTACTGTCACCACCACCACCACCATCTACATGTGCAATTCACTATCTCTTGGGCACCTTTCTCTAGGGTCCTGATTCTCTGGAGAATATTCTGACTGGGGAAGAGAGGTAGAAATATATATACAAAGCTACCGAAAGTTAGAAGTTGAATCAGAGGGCCAATGTTCAGACCGAGAAATACCCAGCAGCCCAAGAATGTTGGTACTCAGTGTCTCATGAGTTGAGAGGTAAATTCTGGTAGTGTTGGATTTTTTATATAGAGGGAATTCAATTCACTGTGTGACTGGCCCCCAGCCTGCAAGTATGTGAATGCTTGTATGGAGAGGAGTCAGAGTGATCTCACAGCAGAGATTGGTTTGGTTCAGTTTAGAGCACATACAACTAGTCTCAGTCTTGGGGCAAGTCTTACCATGGTCCCTCACCAGTTCTACAGAAAGTAGAGAACCCATGTGTTACAGAGCAAGTCGATGGATCAGCCTGGACTTTGCTTTGTCTCATCTTTGTTGCTAGAGCCAGGAGTTGCAAGGTTGGGCCCTCTCTGTCTTTATGGATAAGCCCTAGGAAGGCAAAATGACACATAGGATCCAGGAGCTGGAGGTTTTCTTTCTGGTTGTGTGTTCAGGCCACTCAGGTTGGTTGTTCTCTTGCTCTCTGTACATCCCCTGCTCAACCGGTGTTTGCTTCTGGTTGAGTACCTTCACCTACACCCATGACTGACCTTCCTACATACTTGCCACAGGCCTCAGTTAAAGATGGTTTTTATCAAAGGGGTGTGGCCCCTGCAAGTTTCCCTGAGCCATGTGTGTGTGATAGTCACCCAGTCATGTCCAACTCTTTGTGACCCCATCATGGCCTGTAGCCCACCAGGCTTCTCTGTCCATGGGATTCTCCAGGCAAGAATATTGGAATGGGTTACCATTTCCTTCTCTGGGAGATCTTCCTGACTAAGGGATCGAACTTGGGTCTCCCACATTGCAACCAGATTCTTTATTGTCTGAGCCACCAGGAAGTCCACCCATGAGCCAACTTGATGTCAATTCCCCCTATAACTGGCAATCCCCCTTTCCCATGCCCCAGTGAAGACAGAGGCCAAGTCCTGCCCATTGTCTGCCACACACGGTAGAGTATCACGTCAGGACCTTGCTTCAGATGTATAACCACCCCCCCCACCCCCCAATCCATTAAACCATTGATATCTCTGTTGCTGACTCTGGGCTCTTTCTTCATTCTTGAAGTTGGTCAGGTGTGGGTCTTATAGGCATTTGCGATGTAGTCCAACACGTGACTATTCCCATTAGCTAATCCTGTCCTAACTCTGGGTCTCAGGTCTCCTACCTGTTTATCCAGGACATGTGAGTAAATGATCTGTAAATTTCCTTCTTGCTGCAAAAGTCTAAGCTCTTGGGTTACACATGTGCCCTGACACTCTAAGTGCTTTTATTATGTTATTTTGTTCCATTCTCATAATAGATTGACCGGTATATGTATTACTTCCATTGCATAGGTAAGTAACTGAGATTTAAAGAGTTAAATGAATTGCCTGGGGTCACATGGCTAATTAGTGACAGGGGTGGGTTTCAAACCCAAGTTTATTAATATAGTCTCTTCAAATGATTCATCTAACAGAGTTGTAACAAACTCTGGGTCAGGGTTGCCTGTGACATTGAGGCTGAAGCATTATTAATTCTGTTTATTCTCCCTGGAGCCCATCCTGCTGTGTCCCAGTATACTCAGACTTTCTTTCTGGGTAATACATATGGAGGGCAGGAGCTCGTGTGAGTCTTTTCAACAGCAGAGACATTGGTGCCTCCTCTTGTATACCTGGTTGGTCTGGGTCACAGCCAAGTATGTTGCCCAAGACATTTGGCAGACTAACCTCAGGTTCAGTTAGATGTGTAAAGAGTAAGTAAATAGCTCAGTGGGCAGTGTGACAAGGTCAGCCTTGTGGTATCAGCCCTTGTATGTATTGTACCCTGAGCAATGGGCTTTGGCATTAAATGGAGTTGAGGGCATGCTCGGTCATATATAGGAGCTGGAACTCAGCTTGCTTTCTTATCTATGAAATGAATCACGTGGGCATCAGGGTCCCAGGGATTTCCCATGAGGAGACACTGAGCACTATTCCAAGGGGAGAACCATAAAAATCTGTGTAGACTTGATACTCAGTCAGAATACAGTGTGGGAACCAGATATCTAAAATTCTCCCAAAAGGTCACTGCTGTCTCAACCGGCTGCAAACTGTATATCACGTTGTCCTATTATATTGCCTTCGCATTACCTAACATCACTAATATTTGATTCTCTGGAGAAGACCCTGATGCTGGGAAAGATTGAGGGCAAGAAAGGAGTCAACGGAGGATGAGATGGTTGGATGGCATCACTGGCTCAATGGACATGAGTCTGAGCAAACTCCAGGAGTTGGTGAGGGACAGGGAGGCCTGGCATGCTATAATTCATGGGGTCGCAGAAAGTCAGACACAACTGAGCGACTGAACAACATCGCCTGGTATTATTTTGTTCATTTGCTTATTTATTGTCTGTCTCTGTGACCAGAATGTAAGCATTTCAGAGCAAGAAACTTAATATGTTTTTTTCAGTGTTGGATCATCAGCTTCTGGAATAGTTGGTTCAATATATATTTGTCAAGCAAGTAAACAAATGAAAAACAATTCTTTCTCGAGGGGACATCTGAAACGCACCAGGCAACCAGTGGAGATGCACATTAGTTTTGTTCTTTTTCTTGGCCACTGACCAAACACCTTTCTAGATCATGAGATTATAGGGGAAAGGAAAAGTTTGGTTAAAAAAGGACTATGGTCCCTCTCTGATCTAAGCTTTAGTACACTATGATTTGTCTTCTAAAATCTCCCTTCTGATGTTAGTCAGTGATTTTATATGATTAGAGTTACAGGTTTTTGGAATTAATAAAGAGTAGCTAGAGAAAAGATGGTTACACTGCTTAAGTGGTATTTTAAAAATAAGTGTGGATTTATTGAGCCCCCCTTTCCTCCCTCTGCAATATCTGGAATATAAAACAACCAACCTTGAGGTTAGGGTTCAGAAACTTGGGTTCTAGTCTTGTTTATGTCACTAGCTCTCTGGGTGAACTTGGGGAGCTTACTGTACCTTTCTGGATCTTAGTTAATATTCGTTCCTTAAATATATGTTAATACCTTACTAAATGATGTATGTCAGTCTAGATGATGGGGATATCAGTCTATGGGAGGATCTAGTCTTTACCCTCTTTGAGTTTACCTGGCCAGAGAAGGGGGAGGGGTAGAACAGACAGTAGAAATGTAAAGAAATAAGAACATGTAAGAGAGTGGTACATGCTACAGAATAAAAATATAGACAATAGATAGAGAAATACATAGATGAACGGATGGATAGAAATGGAGTGGAGGAGGAGGGGGCGAGACAGGGAGGGAGGAAGAAAGAGAGAGAAAGAAAGAAAGGAGAGAAAGAAAGAAAAGCAAACCAAGATAAGAGATTTAGTGAATTGAATAGGGAGTAGTTGAGGGAATGCCTCTTCATGGAATCAACTTAAAAGCTCTGAGAACTAAGTGATAAGAAGTCAGCCAGAAAGTCTGGAAGAAAACTTCCCAGGTGAGTCCAAAGGTTTGAAGGAAGAATAAATTCCACTTATTTCAGGGACAAAATGAGATGCACTGTGGCTGAAGCATAGTGAGTTGGGGGAAGGGGGAAAGTAAAGGATGAAGTTGGAGAGACTGGATTAAATCAACCAAGGCCTCCGGATAAGGGGTTTCAGTTGTTTTCTTGTGCCCTGGAAAGTGACCCATCTTTTATCTGATTGGTTCCTCCTTTTTTTTTTTTTTTTTTAAAGCATCTTTTAACTATGGAGCATCCCAGGACCCAGTCTGTGGACTGACCTCTCCTTTTCCTCTCCTGGCTCTCTCCCCAGGAGATCTCATCCAGTTTCCTGACTTTGAATACCATCCATATGATCTTTTTACCCCTGATTTTATACTTGTAGAGTGGACCTCTCCTCTGCACTGTGGATTTGCATATGCAATCGACTACTCAGTGGCTCCACTTCAGTGTCTAAAAGGAAACTTAACATTCAAATCTGAATTCCTGACCATCTCCTACTGCCCCACAAGTCTGCTTCACCCATAGTCTCCCTTGTCTCTGTGAGGGGTGAATCCACTTGTCCAGTTTCTTGAGTAGCCTTGATGCCCCAAGTCCCAGATATCCACTCTGTTAGCAAATGCTGATGGTTCTGCCTTCCAATTCTTCCTAGGATCTGATTGCTCATCGCTACACACATTGCCTCCTCTTAGTCCATCTCTTGCATGAACCTCTTAACTGATCTTCCTGATTTGACCTCCTTCACTGTATTTGCAACATAGCAAACACAGGGGTACTTGCAAAAATGTGAATTAGGTCATATCATTCTTAACCAGTACCCTCCAAGTGCTCCCCATCTCACTCAGGTCAGAGTCCTCAGGATGGCGTACATGGTCCTGCATGACCTGGCCTCACGTTCCCTTCCTCAGCTCCCTCTTGCTGCTTTCTTCCTGCTCACTCTGCTCCAGCCACGCTGGCTTCTTCCTGTTTGGGGAGCATGCCAGGCCTGCTCCTGCTTCCAGACTTTTGCCCTGACTGTTACCTCCATCTGCAGAGCTTTCTACAGAGGTCCACGTGGATCATCTTCTCACTTGCCTGGCTCTTTGCTCAGTTGCTACCCTCCCCTTAACGCTATTCCTTCCCAACTACCCATATGAAGATTGTATTCCCGCAATCCCCATTACTTGTTTATTGTCTGCCTGCTTAAGTAGGACGTGCATTCCCAAGGGCAGGCAGGTCTCTTCAGTTTGTTCACTTCACTACATTCCTAACAGCTCAGACACCATAAATGCTGACTGCTGGATGAAGGAGTGGGTTTTGAGGAGGCCAGTGAAGTGATGTATTTTACAAAGATCATTTGGTTGTTGTATGGTGAGTGTATGAGGGGAGGGTGGGGAGAAACTAGGACATCTCTTAGTGGCTATTATAGGAGTGAAGGAATGAAACCATGGTAGCTTATCCTAAGATGCTTCGGGGAAACTGCTGAGAAATGGGCAGTCTTGGGATATATTTTGGAAGAGCTGATAGTATTTGCTGATGAATTAAATGTAGACTGATGGTGCAGAAGCAAGGATGACTCAGGTTTTTTACCTGAGCAACTGGAGAGATGGTGGTACTCTTATCCAATGATGAGGAAGATTGAAGGGAGGGCTGAATTTTATTCATGATTTATTTATTTGAAGATAGATTAAGAGTTCTTTTGGAGAAATATTCAAAGTCCCTTTATTTATTAAGTTATTTTATTTGGATTCAATACCTATGTGAATCTAGAGCTCATGAGTGAGATCCAGGCTGGAGATATAAATCTAGGAACATGAGCATGTTTAAAATAAAGGAAATTTGAGGAATATGCCATCCTGTACTCTGAAAGAGTTCTTAGGAGAGAGGCCAGAGGGGTAGTGAGAAAGTAAAATGCATCCAAGGATTTAAATAGTAAAGCAAGAAATGGAGAAATGGTCCTGTCAACCATAGTTAACCAGGAACTTATCTATGGAGCACCTGTAATACACCCTGGACTCTGCCCAGAGCTGGTATTCCTGGAGTAAGTTAGATGGACTTGATCCTTGTCTTCAGGGACTTATGGGCTATAGGTTCACCTGCTTCCTTCTAGTTCAAGAGCTATCAGGGTGTAAGGGACAAGAAGATTCTGTCATTTATTTTGATAGGATGAATGGGCTTTCCCCCCCACCCTGCGTGGTTAGAGAATTCTGATAATTAAGTTTGGAATATCCAAAATTTACCTCAGCATAGATGCATGTGGGTATGCAATGATTCTAGCCAGGGTGAAGTGTGCACTCAAGTAATGGAATGATGATGTCCCTGGGCTATCTGAGTCTCTCTTTGGTTGTGGTACAAAGTAGTTGTATTTCTAATTCTCCATGATAAAGAGGAACATTTGTTGAACCCTTGTGTATGTTATATACTTAACAACATTTACTTACATTATTATTTTTTTCTTTTTTAATTGCCTACATTATTTAACCCTCCCTTTAATGTATGAAGTAGGTGGCATTATCCCCATTTTGCAGCCCAGAAAACTGAGACTGAGAGGCTTAGTCAATCTTACAACATCAAAAGAGTAAGGCATTGGACGATTCAGTACCCTCCCTGAAATCTGACAGGAAACATTGTGCTCTTTCAACTCTGAGGCCCACAGGAACACAAGATAAACTGTGTTTTTTTTTCAGGTTATAGCAAATATTTAAATTCAGTTGACTTTTCCTTCCCCAGCTGCCTTTCCTTGGGCTAAACATCTTCAGTTCATTCACCTAATCTGTGTGACATGTTAACTGTTAAAGTACTTGGCACAGTGCCTGGCACATAGTAAGTGCTTAACAACTACCAGTTAATGTGATTATGCCACTTGGCAGTTAAGGAAATAGAGTCTCAGGGAGGGAAAGAGACTTTTCTAGTGCCCACACCTCTTCGTCTGCTCCACTTCTAAGTGCTAGGCATATTCTACTCTTATAAGTGTTTCTTTCTCAAATGCTATAAAGTATAAAGCCTTTCCTGTCTTCTCCCTTATTCAGACCTCTATCTCTCTTTGAATGTGGTCTCATTTGTCTTAGGATTCAGAGAACTCTCCCTGTGCCCAAGGCTTGTGTCTCCTCTCTGCTTTAGGGCAGCAGTTTATTTATTCATTCAGTTTCTGAAACTGGAGCTGGCTGCTTGGCAGGATTTAATCAGAAGATTGTGTAAGTATGGCAAAAGGCTGCCCAAATCCATAACTATAATGAAAGAAGGGGTGACAGGAGAATTGGATTAAAAGGCAGCTCACTTTGCGAAGGGTGAAATTCCAACCCCCATCTCCTCTTCGCATCTCACTATTCACCTGTGAGAAGATGAACCAACACTGACGGTAAAAATATGGCGGGAGATTAGAACTGAGTGATCCCAGGGAATTTCATTAAAAAAGAAATAATTTTACTTTAATTTATTTATTGGCTGTGCCATGCAGCATGTGAAGTTTTAGTTCCCCAACCAGGGATTGAACCCACACCCCCTGCAGTGGAAGTACAGAGTCTTAACTGCCAGACCACCAGGGAAGTACCCCCTCCCCACCCAGGGAATTTCTAAAGCAAGGGGGTTCATTAGATATGTGGAGTGTCTTGAGTGATGGAGTCTCTGGAAGAAGAGAGATGAGCATTAGAGTCAGCTTAGAAGTGGAATCAAGGATGGGCTATTCCCACACTCCCTGAGAAGATCCCTGACTCCTGAGTTTCCCTCACCCCACCCCCAGAAACTACTCTGGTGCCAGAGATCTATCCAGTTGGCAGTCATTGCTTTAGCTTCACAATCACAGTAATACATATATATATATATGTAGGAGCATAAGTGTAAGCATACACTTAGGAGCATGAAGTGATTTTTCATATCTGTCTTCTGTGAACTGCATAGACATGTGAGGGGTTCACAGCAAGAAGAGTTGATCCAGTACAGGAGATCTGAGCTAAAGTTTGGAGTCGAGAGGACCAACTTGCTATGGGGGCCTTGCCATGGTATTAAATCTCTCCAAGTTTTGGTTTTCTCACCGTAAATTAAGTATAATAATACATATAGCCTGGAGATTTGGTGAGGATTAAATAACATAATACAAGTCATGGTGCCTGGCAGATATTAAGTACTCAGTTTGTATTTGCTATTATTATTGTCACCCCCATTTGACGGGTGAGGAAACTGACAATCTGCTTCAGAAAGGGACTTGCCCGAGGCTGCCAGAGCTGGACGGGAGCCCAGGTCTCCTGACTTCCTGCCAGCTCTGCCTGCTTCAGCCCACTGAGCAGCTTCGATTCATCTCCCTTCATGGCAAGGACAGTGTCATCAGGGCGAGAAGCTGTCAGGTGAGAAGGGGAAAGCCTTCCTGTTTTTTTCCTAAATCAGGTTTCACTTCAGGTCATTAAAATGCTGCTACAGTTTGTAGGATTTGTTGCAGTTTCTAAATATCTTTTAATTGCTAAAGCATTGCTTGAGGCTTCAGGGCAAAGGTGTTTGGGTTTCTTTGTTTTAAACAAGATGAAAAAAGGAATTAGGAGGAACAAGATGTTCTTTGAAGACATTGAACTGGCTGGGTGCTGAGGTCCTTTGAGCACTGACATCTTATGAGTCTTACTGCTCATCTGTCTGTCACTTCCCACAATAAACCTGGTGGGGCCTCAGTAAGTGCCCACAGCCACACCTTCTAACACTGTGTCCTCAAACTACCCAGGGAAGAAAGTGATCTTGGGGCCAGATAGCAAGTTGGCTTTTGGACTGGGCTCACTGCTCAGTGTGGTCCTTTAAGATGACAGAGACAGCCTGGAGTGGCTTGACCAAGATCACAGAGCGAAAGTTACAGAGGAAGCTAGAACTCAGGTCCCTGGATTCTCAGGGAATGTGCTGTGTGCTGCACCACACAAATGCCCCAGGAACTCTCAGAATCCTTGTGCATGAATGTGTGTGTGTGTGTGTGTGTGTGTCTCAGGGGTACTGCTTTGGGACTGGGAGAACAATGTCACCCTGTGTGTTATCTCTTGCTCCCCTCTCTAACACACCTGTGTTCCAGGGAATGCAGTATTTGGTAGCATCGATGGCAGTCTTGGGACAGGATCGGTGTTCTTAAGAGATGGGCCACAGTCTGAGGCTTGCACACACAGAGGTGGGGCATCTCTGTCACATCACCTGGGAACTTATCTTCCCAAGTGTGGTTCCTGGACCGACAGCAGCAGCAACCCTGAGAGTTTGTCAGAAATGTAGTATCTTGGGCCCCAGTCTGGACCTACTGACTGAGGATGTATGTTTTAAAAGGATGCCACAGTGATTCAAAGGCGTGCTAAAATTCTGAGCAGCACAGACTAGGAGATGGTGGTGACTCACAAGCTGACTTTTAGTTTGCCAACCTCTGGTCTAGATGGGTGAAAACAATGAGTTTGTTTCACGTGTAGCTTTGATTAAGAGTTAAAAATTTCTCAGGGCACCATGTTGAGAAGTATTACTGGACCTGTCCTGATCAATTAGTGGTTTCTGCTGCAGGTGTGGGAAGGGAAATTGGGTCCTGTGGTCTTGGTACTGGCCATTATTAAACTAGACTACATCAGAGTGGTCTTTTGTCTCTAGAATTCTCTTACTTTAATACTGGCAAATCTCTCTTGAACCAGAGACTGGGTGATGTCTTCTGAAAGTCACACTGGCTCTGCTAGCCAGCTGCCTGAACTTGGGGAAATCACACACACACCCAGAGCCTCAAATCCACACTACTACTAACTCTAGATTCTTTGGGAAACTTGAATGAGATCAAGAATACCAGTGAATACTTGTAAATCTGAATATACTGTAAAAATAACAGACATTTTTATAGTTATGAGAATAATGAAGACAATTTAAAAGGCCCAGAGAGTATCAGTGATATTTCTAGAATACAGGGAGTTAATGGCCAACTCGGGACGTTGAATCCAAGTTTCTGAATTCAACTCAGAATTCAAGTTTCCTGATTCCCAGCTATGCTGACTGCCTCTTGGGATCAGTCTTAGGCTCCATGTCTAAACCTGTGAACAAAGAAATCATACAGATGAACACAGCTAAATTTACTGGTGGTGATAGTGATGTGGTAAATGCTATTAATAATATATATTGAGTATATGTTTTATACCAGGCACTCTGATAAGTCTACTGCATATATGTATTATCCCTTCTGGTTCTGTATCCCACTCTGAAGTGGGTATTGTGCATACTCCCCACTCTCCATGAAGAAACTAAGGCTGAGTGTGTTCCTTTCCACGTATGTTTTGCTTTTTTTTTTTTTTAATTAATTTATTTTTTTTTTCCATTTATTTTTATTAGTTGGAGGCTAATTACTTTACATCATTGCAGTGGTTTTTGTCATACATTGAAATGAATTAGCCATGGATTTACATGTATTCCCCATCCTGGTCCCCCCTCCCACCTCCCTCTCCATAATGGGGAATGATGCTTTAAGTCAAAGGGATACATTTATAGAATGGTGCAAGTTCAGGCCCCATGATAGGCCACTTGGGGGGATGGGAGGAGAGGTCTGTTTGGGTACAGATTGGGATATCCCAGTGCTCCTGAAATTGCACCACAGAAGTGGTAGCAGGCCCTGCCAAGAAGGCTTGGCAAGAGCTGAGTTTGTCACCTTGTAGCAAAGCGTGCCTTCCTGCCCCTCTCAGCCTGAAGACACTGTCGCTGGCAGTCTGGGGGCAGGAAAGTGCCCAGCCAAGTTGGAAGGCAAGACTTCAAGATGAGATGACTGGCAAAAGTGGGGCCACGGAGCCGGGCACGACCATTCTGCTGTGTTGCGTGTTCACAGTGTAAAGCCCATCTCCAAATTAAATCTCCTGGACTTCTCACTTGGAGAGGGGTGAGGGAGGACAAGTCAGTAGAACAGAGGTGAGAGAACAGGAGCCATTTTTCCGTGCTTGAGAGCTGGAGGCCCAAGTAATCCTGGGATGAGTGCATTAGCTCTGAGTGTAAATCTAATAAGTGGGGCTCCTAAGCGGATTCTCTCCCACCATTGAGCAGAGGAACATAGTGGTTAAGTGTTTGGGTCCTGCATCATCGACCCAGGCTCACGTCCTCTGACATCACTTGCTGCTTATGTGATGATGGGCGGGCTTAATACTCGCTACTTCCCTGTTTTCACATCTGTGATGTAGAGATAAGCAGTAGAACCTGCCTCACAGATGTGTCAGGAAGATTCAGTAAGACAATCCATTTAAATTCATCACAGTACCTGTCGCAACAAATATGCAAAACAAGATGTTGTTTTTGTTGTTGTTCATTCCTTAAGTCATGTCCAACTCTTTGCTACCCCATGGACTGTGGCATACCAGGCTGTTCTGTCCTCCACTGTCTCCCAGAGTTTGCTCAAATTCGTGTCCATTGAGTCGGTGATCCCATCCAACCATCTCATTCTAGGGTCACCCCTTTCTCCTTCTGCCCTCAATCTTTCCCAGAATCAGGGTCTTTTCCAATGAGTTGGCTCTTCCCATAGGTGGCCAAAGTACTGGAGCTTCAGCTTCAGCATGAATATTCAGGGTTGATTTCCTTTAGGTTGACTGGTTTCATCTCACTGCAAAACAGGATAGCTTAGGAATATTGCTATTGTTATATCTTTATCACTGTCATGACTGTTGAGGTGTCCTAGGGGGTACAATAAGTAGTGATCCTTTCCCCTGCCTGTTCTGCATCAGAATGAAGTAAGACAAAGGAGTCAGTCAGGTGGGAGGTCAAAACATCACCTTCATGACTGGAAAGTTGGCACTGGAGGCTGTGGCTCATGGACAGAATTACAGAGTGATTCTCCCTTCCTGGCCAGCACTCACCCATATCTCAGGGGAACCCACTCCTGTATGATTCACCATCTAGAGGATGGGATGAATTCCGTGAAACTCACCTGGTTCTCAACATGGAAGAGAGAAAAATCAGAGCTCCCTGTACCTTACCTGCCGATTGCTAGTCACACAAACCGCTCCTCCTGCCGGTGGTGGGGATCGGGATGGGAAAAAGGAGTGAGGAAAGGGGTTTTACAATAATGAAGGTATACAGTAATGAAGGCAGCTCCAAATGGAAGAAATATCAAGAGTGGATAAGAAGGATATCCCCAACCTTTACCATGTAAAAACCCCATCATATCCTGAGCACATTTGATCTTTGGAGAAGATCACTTAATTCTGTTAGGCAACAGAATTGCTTTCAGTGGTAACAATGTAATGAAAGTGAAAGTCAAAGTTACTCAGTCGTGTCCTACTCTTTGTGACCCCATGCACTATACATTCCATGGAATTCTCCAGGCCAGAATACTGGATTGGGTAGCCTTTCCCTTCTCCAGGGGATCGTCCCAACCCAGGGGTCAAACCCAGGTCTGCCCCATTGCAGATGGATTCTTTACCAGCTGAGCCACAAGGGAAGTCCAAGAATACTGGAGTGGGTAGCCTATCCCTTCTCCAGAGGATCTTCCTGACCCAGGAATCAAGCTGGGGTCTCCTGCATTGCAAATGGATTCTTTACCAACTAAACTATGAGGGAAGCCCTAGCAATGTAATGATCAGGAGTAATCACTGTTCTCTTTTTTCAATTTTTGGTTTTAAAACAATTGACACACAAGACAGAAGAGTTTGATTTTTAATAGTGTTACTCAAAGTCGGTAAAATATTTCACATCTCAACTTTTTCATTTGCCAAACAAAAATATTACAGTTTTCATTATCACTGTTTCACTGTTTTAAATTTTAAACTCCAGTAAAAGCTTCAAGTTACATAGGATGATAAAATTGAATGGTCTGAAGTTTTGTTTTTTCTTGCTTTCATTCATTATATATATATATATTTTCAAATCTACTGCTTAAACACTGAGATATATAGTATTACATTGACCAAAAAGTTAGTTTGGGTTTTTCTTTACCATCTTCTGGAAAAACCCAACAAACTTTTTGGCCAACCCAGAACAATAGGGATTGGAGACAGCAACTGTGACTGAAGCGAGCTCAAATAATTTCGAATTGTCACAGACTTACTCTTGAAATTACTGTGTGAGGCTGAGCCCACCTGTTTCAAATTACTTACATATTTTCAAATGTTGGCAGTGACCTCAGCAATTGCTTATAACTTAGACAAACCAATTTTTCTTTTGCGAGGGTTGTGTATTTTGTCACTGGCATTGTTCAGAATTTGAAGCAAGTGGCAATGATAAAATGTGGACTGATTTCTGGTCACTTTAAAAATTATTGTTTTGAATTCTCTATGGGCAGTGCATGTCCTTACTGCCCACGTCTGGGACCAATTGCTCCTACTGTCTGGCTCTTGTTATACCACTAAGTAAAAGCTGCACTGGGTTTGGATTGGGAGTTAGAATTTCTGGGTGTTAGTCTTGTCTCTGCCTGCAAGTGGCAGTTCCCAGTTCCTAACTGGGAAATTCTCATTTTCCTCTTTGGCCCTTAGTTTTCCTAACTGTAAATTTAGGGGGCTGCACTGGGTCATCTCTCAAAGTTCCAATTCTGGTTTGAGACGTCATCTTTCACCAGGTAGAGGGAGACTAGAGAACACATTTGGAATCCAAATTTGTCTCTG
This sequence comes from Odocoileus virginianus, assembly GCF_023699985.2. Taxonomy (NCBI): domain Eukaryota; kingdom Metazoa; phylum Chordata; class Mammalia; order Artiodactyla; family Cervidae; genus Odocoileus; species Odocoileus virginianus. Next base: position 59,483,972 of record NC_069676.1, read on the forward strand.
TTCAGGGAGCTGCACTGATTTATGGGGAGGAGTCCGTGAAAGGAGATCATCTGCCTTTGATTTATGTCAGAGGCATGAATGCGCTGGCTTCTGCAGCTCTTGTGCAGCCAAGAATGAAGTAGAGGAAGTTTCAGACTTGGCTCTGAGAGGGAAGAAGAAGAGGCAGCTATGACCTGGTGAGGGTGGCAAGGATGGTGCCTGCAAACGTTTATTGAGTGCTTATTATGTGCTAGGCATGAGATCGTCATAACGTAATTATGATGAAGCTACTACTATTTAACCATGCTTTACTGATGAAGAAATTAAAGTTGTGCTGAAGGTCATAGTGTTAGTAAATAGCAATTGTGGGACATGAGCCCAGATTGTCTGACTCCAGATGTCTGTCTTTTAATTGGCATGGTGGAAGTTAGGGGTGTGGGTTGCTGTTCTCTCCTAGGCCTTGTGTCTCTGCTCAACACCTGGCTATATAGACACCTGGCTATATCTTTTCCAGGTACTGGAGTCGTAGACAGACATGGTCCCTGCCTTCATGGAGCTTATAGTCCAGTGAGGGAAAGATGTTAACTAAGTGACAAAATAGTTATTTAATTACACTTGTCATTTAACTTATACATGCATGCGAAGGTATAGAGGTTATTTTTTCCTAAATGTTATGGGTAGTCCAGAAAGAACTATGAGCTCTTTTCTAATCATTGCTTTCTGCTGAAATCTTATATGTCATTTTTATTATATCTCACTTTGTTTAAAAAATGTGGCATATTTTACAGTACATTGTCAAAAATGTCACATTGTTCTTTATCCAAAACAAATGAAATTTACCTTGTAACCAAGTCTCTCTTTCTGAAATAGCTATAGATCTGAGCAGAATGCAATGGAAGGCAATATATCTTCTTCTGTGACTGCCTTAACATTCATTATCCTTCCTTAGTATTTTTTTTTTTATTAAAAACTAAAGGTTAGAAAGTCCATTTTGTTTGAATTTCAGTCAAAGTTTGTTGAGGATTGAAACTGGCTGGGTGTTCCCTTTGTGTACATGTAAACAGTTATAATGCTGGGTATACATCATGGAGCTTTTTATTTTCTCTCTGGATGTTTCAGCTGTAGGACACCAAGTTCCTAATTCAGCTTCATAGTACACCACAGCAATCCCATTCTACGGAGAGAAATAGGTGAGGTGACGTATCTCATACAACATAGCTAAGAAAATAACTACTGACTATAAGTGGGGAATCTTCTCACAGGTGATATTTATTCTTCTGAAACCTAGGTTAAATAGACCTGAGTTAGAATCCCAACATTTCCACTTCTATCCATCCATTCATCCAACACATATTTATTGTACATCCTCCGTAAGTCTGGCATCCTGACTGAAGCTGAGAATACGTAAAACAAATCAAGACTTCACTTTCATGGAGCTTATATTTTAGTTGGGTTGCCTAACAAATAAGTTATAAGGGTTGCCTTATAAACAAATAAGTATACATGATATAAATCTAAAAAAAAATGATAACTTGAAACTGTGATAGGGATGGTGAAATAAAAGGCCAAGGTTGTAGGAATAAGACTAACTTGGAGGTGGTGGTGATGAGGGGCAAAGCTATTTTTGAGGAAATGACATGTGAGTCTCAAAGGAAAAGAAGGAGCCAGCCAGCTGAGGACTGGGGTGAGAACATTAGAGAACACTCAAAGGCTTTGAGGTAGGAAGTAGCTTGATATGTTTGAAAAACTGGAGGAAAATCAAGGGACACGGAGGGCAAACAGCAGAGGTGCTGGTGGGATGACTCAAGGGATGTGAATGTGGAGATCATCATTACATCATCTGTAGTCTTTAGGGAGAGCAAGGGAGTTTGGACTTTATTTCAAGTATAGTTGGGAAACCACAGAAGGCTTAAGGGAGTGCTGGTCGCATTTTAGGAAGTTCCTTCTATAAGACAATTTAAGGGGAGCAGATTTGAAAGAAAGGAGTCTGTCACAGTGGTCCAGGCAAGAAAATGATGGTGGCCTGGCCTAAGACAGTCGAATTGAAATGGAGAGATGGGAAAGTTTCAAGATAAATTAAGCTTTGAGGGCAAGGGAAAGAGAATTAAGGCAATCCACGAGGTCTGGCATGGGCAGTTTATTAGTTGAATGGTTTGGGGAAAGAGTCTGATCTTCTCTGAGTCTGAGGGTTGGCTAAAGCATGGGACCTTGGACTGAGACGGAAGGTTTAGGTGAGATAAGCCCAGAGGGCCAGTGAAGAAAAGACCAGAAATGGTGTAATTATCTCTGGAGTGGATGAGTCACTCCCTTCACCAATAATCATAAAATGTCACTACCTAAAGGAAACTCAAAATGCCACTAGCATCAATTATTCAAGGAAAGTGACTATGACATGTGTTGCTTGCTCTTATACCTACAACATCTAGTTAATAGAAATTAATAAAGACTTGTTTTCTAACTAAAATATGTATTTTCAACTTTTTGGATTATACGTAAAAGGAATGCACTTGAGCTTGTCAAAGAAAAAAGAAAAATTGTTGGCCTACATAATGAGAAGACAAGGGGTGGAGTGGGACTTCAGGCATAGTGCGATCTAGGTGTTCATGTACTGTTATCAGTCGTCTGAGTTTCTCTGAGTTCAACGTCTGCATTCTTTTGTGTTGGTATCTTTCTCAGGCAAGTTTCCTGAAGGAGTAGAAAAACTGCCACCCCCTACTTCTAGGCTTATATCTTAGCAGCTCCAACAGGGAGTAAGCACCTGTTTTCTAATAGACACAGTCTGGGTGCATTGTCCTCTTTGACCTGGCTTGGATTGCATGTTCGTCCCTGAAACAACCTCAGTGGTCAGAAGGCAGAGTATGTAGATGGGCCAAAGTCTGGCTTCTAAATGGGGTCACCCTCATCTGAACTATATGGGCAGAAAGTGAGCGATTCCCAAAGGGAAAGTGGGCTGCTGCTGTTGGGAGATGTCATCCACGCTGGGAAGGCAAAAATGACAGGCCAGTAAGACTCCTTGTGAAATCTGTGTAAGCATCTCACCTGTCTAACCCTCATATCTCCATCCACCTGCCAATATCCTTGGAGGCTGTCAGAACGGGGAAGCACACAGTCTTACACTCCAGAAAACAAAAGCAGTGCTTCTCATGTTACGCATGGCTTTAAACCTGCAGGAGAGGTAGGGGGATCCTGTGGGCATCAAGCCAGTTGCAGGAACCTTTGGAATTGAGAGTTGGGTAACTCAGCTTTTCTTGATGTGTGGGAGAAGGCCAGGGTGAATGGCACTGAGGCAATTTTACTCAGCTCTCCTCCAAAGGCAGCATTTCTTAAATCCTCCAAATGCTTGTCGGCTTCTTTAGAAAGCGTTTTATCACAGTATCATAGACCATAAGAGCTGGAAGGCAGCTTGGAAATCTTTCAGTCCAGACTGGTCTCTATTTAGATAAGAAAACTGAGGCTGAAAGCACTGAATCTAGAGAAAGATTGTGAATCCAGGCTTTGTGGTTTTATTCCTGTGAATAGCATGTGGAGTTTCTTATTGCTTCCCTTGGTCAATTTGCACATATCAACTCTCCTTTATGTTTTTCCCTATAAAGAAGTTTGTTTAGTTTCCCATGGGGAATAATCCTGGCCAAGATTTCACTAGGTTTTCTAATTCTTGAATTTAAAAATCCTTTGAGAACTGAGGGTTCTTTGGGAGATGATGGCTTGGTGACAGAAGTCACCTGTGAGACACTTTGAGCCCAAAAACTAAGACCATGGACAGCATTCCTAGTTCTGTGACAAACTGTCCCTACTTGACACATTTGCATCTGAACCTCTGAAAATGTTGTCTTATAAAGCATCCCACACATAGGGTTCATGACGGAGCATCTGCTCCTGAATGAGGACTTGCGGGGCTGGATGAGGAATGTGAATAGGTGTCCTGATTAAAATATTTTATTTTTGGCTGCTCTGGGTCTTCATTGCAGCATGCAATCTTTCTCTAGTTGCAGCAAGCGGGGGCTACTTTTCACTGAGGTATGTGGGCTTCTCACTGCGGTGGCTTCTCTTGTTGGGGAGCACAGGTTCTAGGTTATGTGGGCTCAGTAGTTGTGGCTCACGGACTTAGTTGCTCTGTGGCATGTGGGATTTTCCTGGATCAGGTATTGAACCCGTATTGACAGGTGGATTCTTAACCACTGGGCCCACAGGGAGGTCCCTGATTAAAATCTTGAATGTTAGATCCAAGTAGCCTTGCATGCAAATCCAGGCTCTGTCAATTATACAGTGTGTGAGCTTGACCAAAATTACTAAATTTTGCTGAGCCTAGGTTTCTTTACATGGAAAATGAACAGATTCATACAAGCCTATGTCATTAGGTTGTTGAGAGGATGAAATGAAACAAATGCATAAAAGCACTTAACACACTGCCTGGAAGATTCTAAGCACTCAATGTAAATGTGAGCTGGGATTGTTGTTGCTATTAATAATATCTGTATCATTATTCCAGTAACATTGAATGAGAGCTTGAAATGATATTGTGTAACTCATTCAAGATCAGCAGCCATTCAGAGTAAAGTATGTATGGTGTGGATTTACTGGAAAATTAACTCTAGTTGGTCCAACTCCCACTCTGTCTATCTCTCTTTGGAGTCCCCAAAATGTAGACATTCTGCAGTTTCTGCCAGAACACCCCTTTATTTTATCACATAGTTTTGGTAACTTGTACATGATCCTCTGACTTCATTGACTAATTCTGATACCTTCCTGTCCTTCAATTCAATAGATTCTTTGTTTGATCAATACCTCTCATTCCACAAGGACTCAGTAAAATAACACAGGTAAAGCCTTTAGCCACACGGTTGGTACATGATCACTAATCATTAAATGTTAGCTACCAGCATTACTTTTCTGACCACTCTTGGAATAACTGTCAGCACCAGGCACAGGGGTAGCAATGAGAGTAAGAGTGATGACGAGAGGTTATCTGGGGCCACCAAGACATACTTCTTATCTTTTTGAAAAGACTAAGCCTGATTCACATTCATCATCCTATTTTTTTTTTCTGACAGGAGAAATAATTTATTAGATCACCTTCTCATTCCCCTTTTAAGATCAATTAATGTCAGTTTAAAAAAAAGCTTTTATCCTAGATCCATTTCTTTACCAACTGTTGCCAATCATTTCCTTTTCACTAATCTGGATTGGTGCTTCAAACAGATCTCAGGGGCCAAAAGTCATCCATTTGAGAGGCAAGATTTCCCACAAATAAGTTTGATTTCATCATCATTGTCAGTTTCCAGGGCACTTTGTCAAATATCATTTAATCCTCAAAATAACCCAGGGTGTAAGCATATTGCTCTCCCTGTTTTCTTTTTTTCCCCCTGTTTTCAAAGGATACTGTCAGGGAGGAATTAAGTAACTTGTTCAGTGCCAAAGAAAAGTAAACATTTAATCTTTTCAGATCAAAGTTTGTTCTGCCATATCACAGGAGTCCTCATGAGGTTTAATGTAAGTTATCCACATGGAGGTGAAGTCATTACATCCATTCTTCATATTGGCCTGGGGACTAATGTGGGGAGAAAGCATGACATGGCAGAGACATGGCTATTCATCAGAGGTGGAGCATGTGGGCTGGGCCATTAGCTGTAGGAGTTTAGTTGGCATCTTTTACTGTTACCCTCAAAGGTCCTTCCACTGGCTAAACTCATTGCCTTCAGGTTTGGCCCCAATTGTACCTCTGCATCGTAGCTGTGGAGGGTAAAGCAAGGACAAATCATAAAGAATATTTTTTTATATTAGATATATCTAGGCTTCAAACCAGTCATGTACCACCTATGTGATCTTGGGCAAAGAAAATATTTCTAAGCCTCAATTTCCACATCTGCAAAATGAAAACAGGAAAACTTGGGCATACATTCTATGTTATAAGAAAGATTAAGCTAAATTATCTGATTTATGTAAAGTGCTTGGGAAAGAGTAAGTCTGAATAAGCTCAGCTGACCATCATCACTGCCTTTAATATTTCAAAAACAGAGCCCTTGAAGTATGAGAACTGAGCAGGGAAATGTTAAGTTCTTCAAACCTCATCATAGGCCCTTACTTCTCACTGCTCGTATGATCTTGTCATCACCCTCAGATTCAATTATTCACTTTATACTAATAATGTCTAAATGTGTATTCTGAGTGCCAGATATGCATATACAACTACCTGATTAACATTTCTTGCTCGATGCTTCGAATTCACTGCCAATTCAGTATGTCTAACCCAGAGCTCATAATCTGCTCCCAAGCCTGATCTTTGTTAGGTTTGCCTTTCCTAGTGAATGGATACTCTGGCTGGTTTTGGAGGCCAGAAGCCCCAGGGTATCTGTGATGCTCCCTCCCCAATCCACTGTATCAGAAAACCCTTAGTATGCTGCTTCCTCCATAAACATTGAATCTGTCCCTTTCTTGCCATGCCCACACACCATCCTGATCAAATATACCATCATCCCTGGTCTGGACCCCTACAAAACCTCCCAGCTGGCTGCTCTGCATCTTCTCTAGCCTCTTCCAGGCCAGCCAGAGTAGTTTTTTGAGCATCAGTGATGCCATGTCCTCCCCATGCCATCCCACCCACAAACACCTCTTCTGTGGTTTCCCATTGACTTTTCCCAAGGTAAAACATGCTCAGAGACACGGCTATAAGGTCTGTAATGATATGCACCCTGGCTGTCTTTTGGGGAAATTTTCCATCATGTTGTCCCTTGTGTTTTCTCTGCTCAGACTGACTGACCACCTGGTCTGTTTCCCATTGGCTGTGTTTCTTTCATGAGTGCTTCATTCATGATTGTCCTTCCTAGAGTACCTTTATACCCTATTTTCACCTAAACTGTATCCCTTCCTAATTTAGTCCTCAGTGTGAGAACTTCTGTGACCTCTATCATAAGTTGAAATATCCCTTTTAAAGGCTTCCCTGTTATCCCAAATCTGTCTTTCATAACACTTGGCAGAGTTGCAATTTTACATTTGATTGTATGATTTTTGTTTCATATCTGTCTGCCCAGATGTCTGTCTGCCCAGACTAGAGTCTTTACCATTTTGTCTTATCACCAGTTTCTAGTAACCAGCATGGTGCCTGGCACTGGTAGTCAATGAGAATCCTCAAGGAGGATTTATGTTTCTGAACCATGAATCCAGATCCATTGTTCTGGTTCATGGACCTCTAGCCAGCAGTTTATATATCTCTAGCCCATATGATCAGTGCTTCCCTACTAGTAAGTGTCACAGCTGGTGTGTAAAACCAGGTCTTTTGTATGAAAAACAAGAGTCTTAAGAGTCTAACACGAGGTCTTACTGCTCCCTCTTGCAGTTCATCCAAGAGAAGAAGAGGGAGGGTGGGCAGGGGCCTTGCCCTGGGAGCAGTTCTGCTCCAAAGTCAATGATCTAGAACTGGAGGTTTAGAGATGTGGATGAGTAAGTGATTCATTGGGAAATGACTCAGAGCCTTGTGAAGACCTCAGAAGACATTCTTTTTACTTCTGGCTGGTCATGTATAGAACTGAGAAACAAATGGAATGATAATGAAATATATTTTCTACCCTTGTTTGGCATCAACTGAGTTTCAGTGAAATCTTCTCTTCTATAAAGGGAGAAAGTAGAATTTCTAGAGCCAGGGCAAAGTCATATCTCCTCTTGTCCTTTTCACTGACCCAGATTTATGTCCCTAACTGCTTACTCACTTTTGATGAACAATGTTCTGGCTAGAACCCGCATCCATATGTTTCTCTGATTTATCTCTTCTACTGCCTTCTTGCTGCCACCCTCACAAGATCCTTGTCACTTCAAGCACTGGGCCTGGTTTGAATGTTGATAATATTGGGGCTCAAGCATCAGATTGTCTCTTAGCTGAGTTATTTCTTATCTGAAGCGGAATTATCTTCCTTAGGCAGGTAAGAACCTACAGTGGCTCCCTGTGACCTGTAGCTGCAACATGAAGCTCTTCTCGGTCTTCAAGGGACTTTGGGACATTGTTCCATTGTCTTTGCTCCTATTTCTCTTTATTGTGTGCTATGAGAATTTTCCCCAGTTACATACCATTACTTAACTCATATTAAAAATGCTTCTTGAGCTCTTACTATGTGATAGGCACCATGCCACACACTGGGGTGAAGCAGTAGTGTGTTATCAGTCAGAACACCTTCCCTCATAGACCTGTGTTCCATGAAGAGACAGACATTTAAATAACTCCATTCACCATTGCTTGTCTAGTCAAAATGTTAGCAAGTGCTGAAAAGAGGGAAGGGGTGCTAAAATGTGTTAGAAAAGATCCCTCACTTAGGAAGGAGAATTGGGGAAAGCTTCTTTGGGGGAAATGGTGCTGTTTATTTATTTATTTATTCTGTGTGTTTCTGTTTATTTATTTATTTTTGGTGCTGTTTAATCTGCGATCATTCCCTATATTCATTCCTAGTTTATATCTAGCTATGTGTTTTCTTCCTCCTAGGAAAAATATCCTTTCTTCCCTCTCTCTCCCTAAAACTTCTCTATTCCTTTAGAGCAACTTGTTAGGTGAGTTGACTAAAAATCACTGCAGTTAAGAACTCAGATGCTCCAATCAGGCAGAGCTGAAGTCACATCCCAGCTCCACTATTTTTATGCAGGTTATTCACTTTGCTCTGTGTCATATTTGCTCAGCTGTCAGATGAGGATTGCAGCGCATTCCTCTCAGGACTACTCTGGGTGTGAAGTGCTTAGCCCCTTGCCGGCACTTAGTAAATGCTCAGTTAATAATGGCCAAGGGCATTATAATGATTGCCTCCTGGGTTGGTGGCCTGTGCCCGCTTCCTCCTCTTTACCTTTCAGTCATTCCACAAACAGCCAGGTATAGTGCTAGATATTAGGGATACATCAATAATTAAAATAGCCCTGACCTCAACCTGAAATATCCCCTTTGGTCTCTGCTCCACCCCATCTTCGGGACTAAGCCCACTGTCAGCTGTGGGCTTGAGAGCAGCCCAGCCCCCAAAGTGGTGTGACTTGGCACCCAGTCCCCCAGCCACCCCAGAGACTTGCTTCTGAAAGCTCTCACTCTGCCTGGCGCCCTGTGCCTGGATCCCTCCCAGCGTGTCCCGCCTTGGCCTGGGTTGCTCTCAGGCCTGGCAGCAGCCTTTTGCTTTCTGGATGTTCCTCATCCCACCCCCCGCAGCCCCCCTTCATCAACACATGGCTGGGCTCATGGAAGATGGCCAGGAAAGACCGGTTCACTGGTTGTGCTGAGAACCAAGACTGACATCTGTTCTCAGGCGCTGCTCCCCACTTGAAGGATCCCTCTGGTGTGCGCATGTTTTCACCAAGCACATCCGGTTGACTAGTAGCTTCATTCCCCAGGCCCCAAACCAGACGGTGGGTGTTAGTCACCACAAACTATTCTGTTCTCTTCACCTCAGGCTCACTGCGTGTGTTCCTGGGCCTCCTGGTCTACCCCTGATGAGAACTAACTTAGAGCAGAGCAGATGGGCTTGAATCTTCATTTGTCGGGGCAGTGCCTGTGTGTGTCTCCTGACTTGGGTATCCAAGATATCCAAGATAGAGTGGGGGGTGATGGATTTTTCATGAGAACCAACTTGGGGTAAGGCCACAGTGTTTAAATCTCACTGAATAGCAGATCCTTTTTTTTTTTTTTTTTTTAACTGTTGTCTTTTCTTTTTTTTCCATTTATTTTTATTAGTTGGAGGCTAATTACTTTACAATATTGTAGTGGTTTTTGCCATACATTGACATGAATCAGCCATGGATTTACATGTGTTCCTCATCCTGAACCCCCCTCCCACCTCCCTCCCCATCCCATCCCTCTGGGTCATCCCAGTGCACCAGCCCGGAGCACCTATCTCATGCATCCAACCTGGACTGGTGATCTGTTCCACACCTGATAATATACATGTATGGATGCTGTTCTCTCAGATCACCCCACCCTCGCCTTCTCCCGTAGAGTCCAAAAGTCTGTTCTGTACATCTGTGTCTCTTTTTCTGTCTTGCATATAGGGTTATTGTTACCGTCTTTCTAAATTCCATATATATGCATTAGTATACTGTATTGGTGTTTATCTTTCTGGCTTACTTCACTCTGTATAATGGGCTAGCAGATCCTTTTTTAAACAAATGAACTCTTGATTGGAAAGTCAAAATACACAACAGGTAAAGGGACTCTGTTCTGAGTGAAGGAGGGTGGACATTGATGCCTGGAGTATACCTCCCTTCCCAAACTTAGGCTGGGTTTGAGACCCATCTTTGTTACATGCTAACTTAGGAACTGGGGAAAACATTCCCCATCACTTGACTTCAGGTTCCTCATCTGTGATGTGAGGCTTCATTCACTCATCCAGCCAAGCTCTTTGTACCTGATACACACCAGGCACTGTGTGCGGCTGGAAGCACTGTGATGTGCAAATCAGACATGGTCCCTCCCATCACAGGGCTTCACTGGGGTGGAGGGAAGGGCCCAGACACAGACGTGAAAATGGAACCTGTGACAGACGCGGTGAAGGGAAGTTATATCGCCCTGGGAAGGGTGTGATGTGGCAGGGCTGCGTCTGGGCATGAGCCCAAGAGGGTCCCTGGGCCAAGAAACAGAGTTCTTTGATGCTAGCCTTTCTCACCTTCTAGGTATCTTGTGGTTAAATGAGAAAGTTTGGGAACTCTCTGGCCTCACACACACGTAAAAACTGCCTCTCTGCCGCCTCCTCTGAGAGCAGTCGCTCATCCTCCACAGTCTGATGGCACTCCACACTGTTGGCTCTCACGAAACCCCTCATTCTTCCCTTATAGCCTTATCTGCAATAATTAATTATTTACTTAGCATCTGCTTCCTCTCTGAGGCCAGAAGGACAGGCATTGTGTCAGTCTTTATCTGTTGAACCCCAGTCCTGAATATTAATATATCTGAGTAGAGGCTCAATAAATATCTACTGAATAAATCAATACAATGATTAGGGATGATGCTGAGTTCTAGTATGTGAAAACCCGAGCATTCTGCAGATTTGTGAAATGGCTCAGTTGGAGGTATGGAGACTGTTAGACCAACCTCATCTTACTGGTGGGAAGGTAAGGCACAGAGAGCGGAGGTGACCTTAGCTGAGACACACAGCAGATTGCTAGTGCTGTCCAGATTGTGGTTCTGTTGGCTTGGGTTCTTATTCCGGTAGCTATGGCTGTTTAGCTGAAGCAAGATGAGCTCTTAGAAGCAGCGTCTCTTAAGGTTTAGGTCTTTGCCTCCGCTTTAGAGCTCCAGGCAAACAGAGAAGCTCCCTTGACGAGCCCTCTCGTCCGGCCTGCTTTCGGTGCCTGGATCGCTGCCATTAAGGATTCATCGCGTTGCCTGCAGTTGTGCCCCTACAAGTGCCTATTGGAGAAGGCATGTGTGATTGGGAGATGTGACCAGAACCTCATTTAGTAAAACATGTATCTAAGTGATTTGCTGCCTGGCATGCAGAATTAATATTAATGTGAATGTTTGTTTCAAGAGTGTGAACACTGTAAAGAGAGCAGCATCAGAAGTGAGAGCTGATGGGCAGGGAGGAGGCCCAAGGTACTTGAATTCAGCGGGATCCAGGGCAGTGCCAAACGCACACACAGAACTAAAGGGAGATGTTTGCAGAAATGTGGCCTCGGGATGACCATGGGTGGCTTCTAGTTGAAGGAGCTGTGCTGTGTGCAGCAGGAGGCACTGACAAATCAGACGCCACTCAGTCATGTCCTGTTTACCTTCTCCGAGCTGCTGTTGAAGGTCCCGGGGCGCCCAAGCCTGGTGCTAACTGCTGGGAGTGTAGTGAGAGCCAAGAGTGGTGGTCCCCCTTCTTGGTGCTTGTAGAGCAGGGGGAAAGACAGGTATCAAGCAAATGGTTGTTCTAATGGATGAATGAATAGAAACTGCGGTACTCATGTGAAGGACTGGGATCCATGCAAGCAAATGATGAGGGAAGCTTGTCCTGACTGGGGTCGGGGAGATGGAAGGGGAATGAGTGTGTCTATGTGTGTGTAGGGCGGGTGGTCAGAGTAGGCTTTTCTGAAGAAATAAATGTGAGCTAAAACCTGAAGGATGAGTTGGAAGTTGACTAAATGGATGAGACATGAAGGGAAGGGAGAGAGTTCCAGATGGAGGGAATATTGTGTTAAAAAGCCACAAGGCAGAAGAAAGTGAGTGGCGGGCACCAGAGGTAGGTGAGGACAGCGGCTGTAGAGAGAGTGAGGGCAGAAGTGGGATGAAACTGTAGTGGGATGAGGCTGGAGATGTCAGAGGTCAGGGGCAGGGAAGGGTGGATCTGGCCGCACCTAGATGCCCGGTGCTACTCGGCATGGTCTGTGCACCAGGATGGTTGCCAAACTGCTATTTACAGATCTATGACGAGGCAGGCACAGAGTGGAGAGTGAGCTTTTATTGCAATCTGATAGTAATTTTATGCCTGTTAAATCTTGTATTTTTAATGTCTTTTTATTCATTTTTCAAGCAATTCAGTTTTATATGATTCAGTATTTTCAATGGAATGATGTGGGGGAGGCAGTCTCATTGTTCATGGCAGGAGGATTTTGGTCTTTATCCGAAAGTCACTGAATGATTTTGACTAGGAGCGTGACAACATCAGAGTTGAATTTTGCAAAGACAGCTCTGGCTGCTGTGGGAGCTCGGAGGGGAGAGGGGTTCAGGAGGAGCTGGGGGCATTGAGGGCGCTGACCCGGGGCTCAGGAGACTGTGGCTCAGCTCAGGAAGGTGCCCTGGAGGATGGATTTGGGATTGGGCAGGACTTGAAACCAAGGCAGATTTGTTGGCAGGGGTTTTTGTCAGGCAGACAAAAGAGAACAGGGGAGAGAGCTTTGTTTGGACACAGTTTGGTGCATTGGAGGCAGGAAGTGTCATTGCTGGGAATGCAGAGGGACCTAAGTTCCCCAGGAAGAAAGGCCCTCGTTCATGCCCTGACCCAGGGGCTGAGATCACTTTTCTGGGCCAGTAGTAGGTGTGTATGTACACTGTCTCCCTCGGACCCACCTGGCTGTGTGCTGGGCCGGAGACAGCACCAGGGAGGTTGTGACCCTTGACAGTGCTCACGAGCTCTCTGCAAGCCTGCAGCTTCATTTCTTAATGAGCTTCCAGCTTCCTAGGGCAGGTGGGTGAGTGGAGTGCTCGATACACTGGGCTATGCAGGTAGAGGAAGACCCTGTTCCAAAGACTGGGTTGCTCTGGGTGAAGGGGGCACTGGACTCAAACCTAGCCTACAAAACACCATCACTGAGACCCTTCTTTCTGGACCCCGGGTGCTGTCTAGCCATGTTCCCAGAGTGTCAGAACAGTCAGGCAGAGGAGGGGCAGAAACGGTGAGCTTCCCTGTCCTGATATGTGCCCCTAAAAGCCTCCAGGAGACTGGCTTCTCAGAATCCTTCCCAGGGAAGGTCAGTCCTTCGGTGACTTCCACTCCATTCAGGATATTTTTTTCTTTTTTTTTCTATCTCAACCATGATACTGCTGTAAATCAAGTTTACTTCTGGTCATAATCCTCAGGCAGTGGCAGCTGGGAAACCTATTCAGGTCTTTGCCAATCTGATCTCAGATTAGATCCGGTGAAGGCAAAGCTAAGAGGGTGACAGACTCTCAGGCTGTCTTTGGAGCAGAGTGGGGCTGGTCTTATCCAGGAGGAGCTGGAGGCAGTGTTTGCGGGGAAGGCATAGTTCTCTTCCCACATTTCCCCCATTCACAATGCTTTTAATCATGGAGGAGTATTTGGATTTAGAATTATAGAATCATATATTATATGAGCATAAAGATATCATAATAATTAGCTAAAAGATGGCAAAACCCGGTCTCTACTCCCTTCTGTCTGTAGGAAAGACATCATGAGTTAATCCCTATATCCTATGCAGCCTCAGAAACCTCTTCAAGACACCCCTAAGCAGACACTGCCAAGAAGGAGTTAGCGTGCAGTTTGAGGGGATTTGTGTTGGTATCCTAAGGCTGCCATTACAAAGTACCACAAACCAGGTGGCTTAAAATAATAGAACTTTAAAAAAAGTTAATTGATTAATTTTAATTGGAGGATAATTACTTTACAGTATTGTGATGGTTTTTACAATACATCAGCATTAATCAGCCACAGGTATACATGTGCCCCCCATCCTGAATCCCCCTCTTACCTCCCGCCCCATCCCTCTGGGTTGTCCCAGAGCATCAGATTTGGGTGCCCTGCTTCATGCCTCGAACTTGCACTGGTCATCTATTTTACACATGGTAATATACATTTTCCCATGCTGTTCTCTCAAATCATTCCTACCCTTGCCTTCTCCAACTGAATCCAAAAGTTTGCTCTTTACATCTGTGTCTCCTTTGCTGCCCTGCATGTAAGATCATCAGTATCATCTTTTTGAATTCCATGTGTATGCATTAATATACAGTATTTGTCTTTCTCTTTCTGACTTACTTCACAGTTCCAGAGACTGGAAGTTCAGAACCAAAGTGTCAGTAGAGCCATGTTCTCTCTCAACCCCTAGGAAAGAATCCTACCTGGCCCCTCCAGTTTCTGCTGGTTTCTGGCCATCCTTGGTGTTCCTTGGCTTGCAGATGAATCTTCTGATCTGTGTCTGTCTCTTCACATGGCTTCTTCCCCATGTGTCTGCCTATTTTATAAGGATATTAGCCATTGCATTAGGGCCCCTGCTCATCTTGGTTGGTTATCAAGATGATCTTAACTTGATGATATCTGCGAAAGTCCCATTTCCAAATAAGGTCACATTCACAGGTTCCAAGTAAACTTGAATTTGGGAGTGGATGGGAGGGGCATTAATCTTCCCAGTACAAAACTTAATGCTATCCAGAGCCTCATGTGTTTTCCTGCTTTAAAAAAAACAAATCTTTCTATTTTGTAGATTCGAAACCTGAGGCCCAGAGAGGAGAAGGGACTTGTTGAAAGTCGATAGGCTATTAACAAATGGTCCAAGACGAGAACTCAGAATCCCAGACGGCCAGTCCAGACTCCAGTGCTTTTCTGCTTGTATATTTGAATGAATCATCAAAATTAATATTTCTTACTTCCCCTGGGAGAGATTTACATAATCTAGTTTCATGGCTTGTGAAACTTTAGCCACAAGGGTAAGCCAGCGGGGCATGTAGAGATGGTGATTCTTGCTTTCCATTTATGATGCCTTCTAGAGATTGTGTTTTAAAGGAAGTGCTGCACAGTGAAGCCTCGTGCTAAAATGACTAGCATGGATCCCAGCACCACTCTGAACACACAAGAATAGATGCTTAATGGGCATTTGGTGAATTTGATGTGTAACAAGTGCTTGATAAGTGAGCAATCCATGTATCTGTTGCTTTTGCCTGTTTTGGATACAAGTAGAACCTTGGAATGAGAAATCTGTCTCGGGAAAGGTGGAGAGAACTGAAAGTCTCTCCAAACAGTGTTGATTATGCTGACCAGGGAGAAATGTGCAGTGGCAGAACTGGGGGCTTACTCTACCTATTAATTAATGACATGCTCATGAAGATTCCAGTTTCCATTGAAGGAGAAGAGAGCAAACATAGAACACTTTCTTTTGGGCTCTGTATAAGGTACAGTGTTAGATGCTTCATAAACATCATTTACTTCATTTTCTTAACTCTGTGAAGTGGATGTTATTATGCTCACTTTATAGGTTAGGAAAAAATAATTTGTTCAAAACCACGTAGTTAATGATTGTTGACTGAAAACAATTCTTTCTGACTCAAATCTATTTTATTTAGAAAATTTACACCCAAGTGGAATGTAGGTCTTCCATTTTAGAAGCACAGTATGAGGAGTTTTGAGTTTGCAACAAAATTTGGCTTGTATGAAGCTGTTTCTTTTGACCACCTGTAGAACTATCAAGTGTCATCAGAATATGTTTTAAAAAATATTTTGTTTTGCTTTATCCCTTAGAAATTCTCATAAGACAGTGCCATCATATAGCTTTTGCCTTCATTAGATAGTGTGAGCTTCAAAATTACATATTGGGGCAGAAGAATAGGGGGAGTAGTGCCCATTTATAGGTGAGAATATAATACAGAGAATGAAAATAACTCAGATGAGGGCACACCTGGAGACAGTGGAGAAAGTGGGCACTTGACCGGGTCACCTGATCCCCAGTCCAGTGCTCTCCCACGTACTTAGTGATGCCCTGTACTTAGGTGGGTGTGATGGAATTGTTCCCCCAATCCCAGTAGTCTTGCACTGGGGACAGTGGGACTCACATGCACATTTTGGGGTAAAATGACTCCATCCTTTTATGCATCTGTCCAGCCACCCATTCATTTATCTTACCATCATTTGTAGTTATTCATCTTCCATTACTCAGTCATCTATCCAATTCATCTGTCCATCTATCACTCTTTCATTCACCCTTCATTGAACCGGCTGTTGATCCCTCTAAGCAACCTTATCTACTGTCTTCTCATAGTTCATAACAACAGGTACAGTCTGACTCCTAATCTGTGGCGTGAACCAAGGTGTACATAAACAAAGGATGTCAAAAGATGACATGTTCCTGGCTTTCCAGATGTTAGTAGAAGTTAGAGACCTGTCTACTGAAAGCTATACTACAAGGCAGACTAGATTCATTTAGGGTCTTACCTTACCATAAGTTTTAGAGATGGGAGTGCTTACTTCTGGCCAGCAGGGCCTCAGGATGGAGTGGGTATGTGATCAGAATCTCCATGCAAATTATTGTTTCCTAGGGTGAGTTCCCCAGGCATTGAAATCACATGGGCTGATCATTCAAAAGAAAAAAGTATATTTCTTCTACTTTTACTGAATCAGAATTTCTAGGGGTAGGAAATGGAAAAATGCATTTCTAATAATGCCCCTTGGGTGACTTTAAAAAAAGCTTTATTGGGATATAATATGCATATGGTAAAACTCACCCATTTTTAGTGTACAGTTCTACCGTTAGTAGAAAGTTAGTAGAAAGTTAGTACAAAGTTGTACAGCCGTCACCACCATCTTCATTCCTTAGCGACTTTTAATTTGCACACTGACATGGATCAGTTATCCAAGAGAGGTCTTTCCAGCCCAAGGACCCCTTAAGCAAAGGTGTAGGGGGTGGCGGCTGTAGAGATTGTTTGGGGAGGAGTGGATAGCCCCATCCTGCTGGGTTTAAGACGAATAAAAAGGAAAAGAAATAATGCTAGAAAGAAGTGATGACACCAATCAGATCATTTCCAGAGAGTTGGTTTGGTGGTAAGAGGGGACTGAGTACCTATAGTCTAAAGTGAAGTTGCAGGGGGTAGAGAGAAGGGATGGTTAGAGACACAATTCTTGGCTGCCCAGTGTACTATAGAAGGAGCTCCACAGGACCCCCAGACCAATTGGATGAGAGCCATTTTGCTGAATGATCGATTTGCTAGATGAAGAGTTCATTGATGCACTGAAGATACTTGATCTTGGCTTGCTTGGGGCTTTACCTGTGAATGGGCAGACTTCCTCTGATGAGAACTTCACTGTCTTTCAATTATCACTTATTCCCCATTCCTGCTCCATACTCTCTGCTCCATGTCCCAGCTCCTACTTGTCCCCCTATATCTGCTCCTTCTGCTCATTCCCAGGAGGTAAACTGACAGTGGTCGATTCTCTTAGAGTGAGCTCCGGGATTTTTCTGACAGGTTAGTATGAATCAGTCCTTTGCTGAATTGATTTTCAATGCATTGCCTTTTGCCTATTGGCTCTCAAGCCCAGACACTTGGCTCTGAAAGCTGCTTTACTGCTCTGTGATTTCTGTATTGACCTCTGAGTGCTTCCCTTTCTACCGCTAATAATAAGAGAGCCCTCAGCCATCCTCAGCTGGTCCCAGGCCTCAAGAAGGAAGAATAGTAATAACTGGTGAACTTCTTTGGCCTCCTCAAAAGGAATGGGTGAGGTAAATGGAAGGCGTTGCTATAGTTATTATGTGATACCACATATATTGGTTTTTCTCTCCAAATCATTGCCTGGGGCTCTGTTTTGAAATTGGTTTTTACCCTCCTTGCTCTTATTGCAGCCTCCCATGCTCCTGTTCCATATTTAACTTTTCTGCAATTCAGCACCTGTTCTGTTAGCACACTTCCCTTCCAGGCTTTTAGCGTGACATATCTGTATTTAGATTTGCCTAAATCTGTGGGGGACTTTGAGTACCTTCACAGCCAGGCCTTTTAGAACTTCCCCTTACTCCATGGAGGGGAGTCTAAGGTACCTAGACCCCAGAAAGAACATTCCTCACACTCTATTTAATGTAGTGATTAAGAGCGTAAACTCTGGAGCCAGATTCATGGTTTGAATCCTAGCTCTTGCTACTTATTTGCTGTGTGACCTTGGACAAGTCCCTTAACCTCTCTGTGCCTCCATTCCCTCATCTGTAGAATAGGAGCCACACTAGTACGAACCTCACAGGGTTGGAAGCAGGATTAAGTGAGTGAATGTGTGAAGAGAACTTAGCACATTGTCAGGCACATAGCTAGCACTAGGGAAATGTTAGTGGATGGTTTTTCCTAGCTCTGTAGCTTTATTTCCTTTTTCATATGTCAGACTGGTGTTAAGGAGCCTGAACTCTGTTCTAGGCACAATGGCTAAGTTGCTATGTGACTTGAGTATGTCCTTTCTCTGAAATTCAGCTTCCTCCTCTATTAAGTGAGACTAATAGTCTCCGGCCTGTGCTGCTCACTGCCTGGGGTGACTCTGAGGATGAAATGACTCGATGGGCATGAATGGGCTTTGTGGATGTTAATACTTTGCCTGCAGGAATGATGACAGGGTGCTAGATGTTCTGTGAAGGGTTGACTGTGTTAAGATCATTTCTTAGAAAGGGCTTCTTGCTCTCAGGGAGTAAGAGTCCAATGTGGAAACAGTGAGATCCTGATTACTCTGAGCCCCAACTGGCTTAGTTCTTACATGTGGTTCCATTTTGAAATGTTATCTTCCTGGGGTCTCCTGGGAAAACAGTGGTTAGGCTGCACGTCAGCCTCATCGTTCTTGGTTGCACAACAGAAAGCAGCACTTGCTCATTTAGACAGTAGAGGGCGTTATTAAATGGTGCTGGGTAGCTCACAGGCTGTTCTGAAGCACGAGGACCAGGAGGCTGTGAAGCCAGGATCAATGTCCAAAGTGACAGCAGAACTGATTCAGAAAGGATGCTGTGGGAGCCACCGCCACTCACTCACATAGGGCCGCTGTATACAGAGTGTGGAGCCTGAAACTGGGAGATCATTATGACCTAGAAATCTCTTATCACTGCTGTACCCTCCAGCATGATTTCATTCTATCTGACCCCTGACTAGCTTTTCTCTTGGTTGGGGATTGTGGCCATGGAGAGATCTGTATCCATCTCTTTCAAGCTCTACTACATCCCATTCAGTTTCCAGTGAAGAAGGTATCCCAGGAAAAAAATTGGCTTTCATTGGTTGAGCTTTGGGCCATTGTCCATTCTTGGACCAGTCATGATAGACCTTGGTGATGGGGTGTCATTAACTGACCAGCTTGACTCCTGTGCCCATCCTCGGGAAGGAAACCATGATTGGCAACCCTAATGGAAGTGCATGGTAGGAGGGGTGAGAGGAGGAGGGTAGATTTCTCAGAGGCAGATTTAGGGGATGAGAAGGACTAGTCTAGGCAATACTTTCATAGTCCAATGTACTGGAAGATTTGGGTTTTGACTTCTGGGCTCTTTCTGTTTTCACTGTGCTTTGCTCTAGACCAGGTCCTCATAACTCCATGCTAAGATTGTATATCCTTATCTCCATCAGGCTGACTGATCACGTCTCTCCCTGCATATAAACTTTCATTGCTTTCAGACTAGATTCTAATTACATACTGTAATATTTAAAGGTTCAATTATTCTTTTAAAAAACTTTTTGTAATGATAGATTTCAAATGTAAATATGATAATGTATTATAAACATGCATGTACCCATATTCCAGCTCTAACAGATTTTAACATTTTGCCTTCTTCAGGTTTTTAAAAAAGAAGTAAAAAATTACAAATAGATTTGAACCACTACAAGAACCCCTTCTTATTTTTATTTCCCCTTTTTATTCTCTGAAGAAAAAATAGAGTGGTTACCCATTTGTGGGCATGACTTCTGACTTTTCTACATGTTTGAGTCCCAGTACAGTGTCCAGCATTGCTTTGTATGTTTTAGAACTTTATAGAAATATTCATACTAAACATATTCTTTGGCTGTTCACTTTTTTCACTGAGTATACTTTTGAGGTTTATTCACATTGGTAGGCTGTAGACTTTAGTACGTTCATTTTAACCATAGTATACCATTTTATTCATCTATCTCCTATTGACAGATTTTACTTTCTTTTTGTTTTTTTTGCCACTATGAGCCCTACTGCAGTGAGCATTCTTGTGTAAACCCTGAGGGGTGTTCTTGGGAGTGGAATCACACCGGGGGAGAAGGACAGGGGAAAACAAAGTCATAGACCAGCATCTTCCCCACTGTCCATGGCTAGCAGGTGATTAAGCCCAGGAAATCCCTGGCAAGGCCGTTCAAATAGGATTTAGCAGCTTGTGAAATGGGACTTTATTTCTTTAACTAATCCCTTGCCGGGGAGAGGTCTGGGGTCTGACGTCAGCTGGCTCTGGGCCAGGAGGGGCCAGCAAGCCTAGACAATGGAAAATAGTCGCTGATTATACAGGACTGAGCCTTGTGAACAACAGGAGATTGGCAGAGTGTATCTTTGCTCCCCTTTCTCTCCCGTGAGTCAAGCCACAAGTGGTGTTTACTCTGCTTGGGATAAATGCAGTGGTGAGGAAAAGCACAGAATCTGCAGTCAGAGCACACCGTCTGTGCCCCTTCTTTCTGCCGCTTATCTGCCGTGTGACCCTGCTCTTCGCTTACAGTCTCTGGATTTCCCTATCTGTAGACTGAAGCTCAGTGATGGCCTCTGCTTTCAGACCCAGGACAACCACACCCTGAACAGTCGAGGTTGCCCTGTAGCTAGAAACCTGGGGTACATGATGTAGCGGGTCCCTGAGGCAAGTCTTGGGGGCTGTAGCCCCATGTGTGGCCTCTGAAGCCAATATTCTGTCCTAATCCAGCACTCATCCCACCTGCCAGGAACTGAGTCTTTCCTCGGAAATCTATGCCTGACTGGATACCCATCTAGTCTTTGCTAGGCCTTTTCTTGGTGAGATTGAACCCTAATTCTTACAGAGCCCTCCCCTCACCTTTGGACGTGGGGCTGTCAGGGACCCATATCCCCTCCTTACCATCACGATTCAAATATTGGCAGCTACTCATGTGACAGCCTTGCTCTAAAATTGGCAGTGAACCAAACCCTCTATTTGTGTTTCCATGGGGGTTGTATAGAAGGAGTTGAGACTATACATTTGGAGCCAGACAGAATCAGATACAAAGTCCCAGTTTCTTCACCTTTAGAAAGGTGATAATAACACATTTCTCCAGGAATTATTATAAAGAGTATCCATATAAGAGTAAAGCTTGCAGCATAATGCCTAAGTCATTGTCAGCACTCAGTAAGTGGTAAGTAAATGTGCGGTAAGATGTTGAATGCTCAAGGTAGAAGCAAGAGAGCACAAGTGATCAGGAACATGGGCTCTGCCATCAGACGGCCTGGGGTTTAGTTTTGGATTTTGGACTGTCCACATTGGTGTTGTAACCTTGGGCTAGTTATCAAGTTATCTAATCTGTCTATGCTTAGTTTCGGAGAAGGCCATGGCAACCCACTCCAGTACTCTTGCCTGGAAAATCCCATGGATGGAGGGGCCTGGTAGACTGCAGTCCATGGGGTCACTAGGAGTTGGACACGACTGAGCGACTTCACTTTCACTTTTCACTTTCATGCATTGGAGGAGGAAATAGCAACCCAGTCCAGTATTCTTGCCTGGAGAATCTCAGGGATGGGGGAGCCTGGTGGGCTGCCGTCTATGGGGTCGCATAGAGTCGGACATGACTGAAGCGACTTAGCAGCAGTAGCAGCAGCATGCTTAGTTTACCCATCCCCCTCAAAGAAGACAGTAATACTGAACTTGTATGCCTATTCAGTCAGTTCAGTTCAGTTGCTCAGTCGTATCCAACTCTTTGCGACCCCATGAATCGCAGCACGCCAGGCCTCCCTGTCCATCACCAACTCCTGGAGTTTACTCAAACTCATGTCCATTGAGTCGGTGATGCCATCCAGCCATCTCATCCTCTGTTGTGCCCTTCTCCTCCTGCCCCCAATCCCTCCCAGCATCACTGTCTTTTCCAATGAGTCAACTCTTCGCATGAGGTGGCCAAAGTATTGGCGTTTCAGCCTCAGCATAAGTCCTTCCAATGAACACCCAGGGCTGATCTCCTTTAGGATGGACTGGTTGGATCTCCTTGCAGTCCAAGGGACTCTCAAGAGTCTTCTCCAACACCACAGTTCAAAAGCATCAATTTTTCAGTATTCAGCTTTCTTTACAGTCCAACTCTCACATCCATACCTGACCTCTGGAAAAACCATAGCCTTGACTAGACAGACCTTTGTTGGCAAACGAATGTCTCTGCTTATTAATATGCTATCTAGGTATGCCTATTAGTGAGAGATAAAAGATACAATCTGTATAAAGCTGTGAGAGCTGACCTGGCACACAGAAGCACCTAATAAACATACTTGCTACATTATGTCAATTATTATTTTTATTACTTTTAATACACGTATATGTATATAAATATTTTGGTATATATACCATGGACTCAGATGATCAAAGTGTAACTTGCTTTATTCTCCCCAAACTGGATCTACTTTCCTTCTTGAGCTCCATTCCAGCAGAAGGCAGAACATATGTTCTTGTCCCTTCCAGAAGAACTCTGTCATTTCAGTTCTTTGGGTTTTAAGGGTATAAATTCATGAAACCTCAGACTTCTCCCTCTCGTTCCTTTCCCTTGAGGTTGAGGCTACAATGTGACCCGGGGGCAACCTGTCCTGATGCAGGCTCTGGTGCACCCAGTGTTACCTGGCAGGTAGCACTGCACTGGGCCATCACCTGGGCCTCCCTTCCTTGACCCCCAGGGGCCCTCTTGTTTCTCTCCTCACGGAAAGGCATAGGGCTTGATGGGAGGGGTTTATCTCCTCCCAGAACCACCAAAGAAATCGGGAAGTAGGATGGGATGGTTGGGTGGGGTAAAAGGCCTGTTATTAGTGCCTGAGATTTCTCATTTTTCCTTCAACTATTTCCTTGCCACTAATGGTGGAGAATTCTGTAACATAGTAGAGTGGAGGAACAGGTGTGTGTGTGAGAGAGAGAGTGAGCCTGGACCTAATTGCTCTAACCCACTCAGTAGAAAAGGGCAGATCTCAGACTTAGGAGGCTGAAGGGGAAAAACCATATCAGCTGTGTTTCACACACCATTCCACCATGAAGACAATTTCACTGTAAGTCGGTTAACTAAGAACTGTCACTCTTTATCCCATTTTCCAGATGAGGGAATAAACTCAGAAAAGCTAAATACCTTGCTTAAGGTCATGAAGGTAGAAAGAAGTGGACTTAAAGCCAGGCCTGGGTCCATTTCACAGGTCGCAGCCTTTCTGCTGAGCCATGACTTGTCTGGAAGGAAAGCACTGCCTCCCCCTGGCTACAGGCACTGCAGCTCTCCCGAGCCTTCCTTAGCCATGCGCTGCTCGGTGGCCCAGCTCACTCCCGATCAGGGACTTGCCTGAGCCACCCCTGAAATCACATAATGTGCCGGTCACCGAACATTGGACTGTCCAACTGCCCTGTTGCAGAATAACATCAAGAATGATGTGAATTTTCTCTTCTCTTGTCTCATTCAGACTCAGATTTGCCCATCCCCTGCTTGTCCCAAGATATTGTTATGTCAAGCATATGGAAGCGGTTATGTTTTGTAGATCACTTTTAATCATGAATGAATGTGTATCAAAGGGCTAAAGGCTTCTAAAGGCACCGGGCCTTTATCCTCTGGAGTCTGTGTTATGATGGGCATCCTTAGTTTCTGCCACCCCAGCTGTCAGACTCATGGTCAGGGACCTCACCAGTGATCTCGACCATACTTGCTGCCCCTTCTGTGTGACCCAGGACAGAACTCAGTGAGGCTGTATTGATTTTGTAGGAAGCCAGGCAAGCATTTTATTTTCCTTTCACTCCAGGTTTGTTGGCTCCCACCTGTGAGATGGCTAAAGGCCATCATTTTTGTGGGGAGGATTAATTAGAATAGATTCCTTTGACTCAGGCTGCCAATAAAACCTGCGGTCCTCAGCTATCGATTTATGATGCTGAGCAGGAAATGATGGGTCTCCTGACAGGCCCTGAGAAAGTTGTGGTGACAGGTATTTTGATGACCAGGGGGTTAATCATGGCAAACGGAAAAGAGAAAGAATGTGTGAGGCGATTGGAGGGGGAGCGTGGGGAAGGGAGATGGTACTAGGGCTACCGTGATGCGGTGAATGAGGAGAGAATATCATTTTCTATGAACGATGTGGCTGAGAAATTGAAAGGGACACCTGTGAACTTTGGAGGCCGAGACAACTGTGAGCAAATTAATAGCTAGATATCAGAGACGTTTGTTCTTATGCAGATAATTGAGCTCTGAAGAAAGAGGTCACTGGTCCTTCAACTTTCCCATCGTCTCGGAGTCCAGATTATGATCAAGTTCTCGCTCTTTTCCCCCAGGTGACCTGTCAATTTAATTCAATTCAACGAACATTTATTAGCACCTGCTCTGGTGGTGGGAGGGCTAGGGCATGAAGGGGATACAGGAGCAGAAGGCATGCCTCATTCTCTTAAGGGATTTATCATATGTGGGCAAGCATATTTTAAAAGTGGACGATTTTTTAGAGCAGTTTTAGGTTCACAGCAAAATTGAGGGGAGGTACAGAGATTTCCTATATCCGCCCTCCCCCCACACATGCACAGTCACAACCTTTCCCACTATCAACACTGTCCACCAGAGGGGGACATTTGTTACACTTGATGAACCTGCACATCATCACCACCCAAAGTCCATAGTTTAAATTAGCATTCACACTTGGTATTGTGCAGTCTGCAGTTTTGGACAAATGTGTGATGACATATATCCACCGTTATAAACATCACAAAGAACAGCCTCACGTTCCTAAAAATCCTCTGTGCTCCGCCTCCCCACTAAGCCCTACCAACCACTGATCTTTTTACTCTCTCCATAGGTTTACCTTTTCCAGAATGTCATGTAGTTGGACATTGGTAGGACATTGTTGGATATGGATACAACATACAGCCTTTTAATACTGGCTTCTTTTACTTCCTCCATGTATTTTCATGGCTTGTCAGCTCACCTCTTTTTAGCACTGAATAATATCCCATTATCTGGCTGTTGTTCAGTCGCTAAGTTGTATCTAACTCTTTTTCAATCCTATGGACTGTAGCCTGTCAAGCTCCTCTGTCTACGGGATTTCCCAAACAAGAATACTGAAGTGGGTGGCCATTTCTTTCTCCAGGGGACCTTCCCGATCCAGGGATTGAAACTGCGTCTCCTGCATTGGCAGGCAGATTCTTTACTGCTGAGCCACCTGGGAAGCCTTTATTTGCCTGTACCACAGTTTATTTATTCATCCCCTACTGAGGGGCATCTTGGCTGCTGTCAAATTTTGGCAATTATAAATAAAGCTGCTGTAAACACGGGTGTGCAGATTTTGTGTGGACATAACTTTTCAACTCCTTTAGGTGAATACCAGGGAGTGCAATTGCTTGATCATATGGCAAGAGTATGTTTATTACTCTGGCCAGAGACCATCGGATAGATATTGTCAAACATAGTTAGAATAAAGAGTATAACACTGATGGGTGATGTGGGTAGCCTAGAGATTGACACTGAGAGGTGAGTGAGAGGTTTTTATAGTGGGTGGCATCTGAGTGCAGCTTTAAATAGGCAAAGTGTTTCAGCAGAGAAATCATCATGAGAAGCATGTACAGAAGACTTTCCTGGGTTCTTTTCTGGAGTACTGTGACTAGAGCTTAGATGTAAGTAGTAAATATAAGGCTGAAAATGTGGTTTATGGTCAGTTGGTGGGTCTGAAGAGCAGGCTAGGCAGTTGGGGTTTGTCTTTGTAAGTAGCAGGGAGCTATTGAAAATCTTTGAGGAGGAGAGGGCGGTGATTACATGTGATCCAGGAAGCATAGTACTGTATCCCATATGAACAGGGCAAGAGTCACAAGAGAGGAGAAAAAAAGATATCAGTGAAGAGGTTGTCATAACAGTCAGGAGAGAAAAGGATAGGTGTGATGGGGAGGCCAGATATGGGGGAAACCACTCAAACCTCATCATCAAGATGGGAATGTGTTATTATTGTCTCTGGGGTTTGAGGACTGGCAGGCTTAGGAAACTGAAGGAAAGGATGCATCTGGGATGTCTCCTAGTTTTGCATCCTGGCATCCTCTTTCTTTCTTGATCCCCTTCTCTCTCTGGCCCTCTCTTTCCCTAGGGAGTTGGCAGCTATGAGTCAAGCATATCTGGGACCTCAGGGTGCAGGACTGAGTGGCCAGTTTGCAGGCAGGGACTAACAGGTGCTACTTTTCTGCACAGGTGACTAAGCTAGGAGGCTTCCCTGGCGGCTCAGACAGTAAAGAATCCACCTGCAATGCAGGAGACCCTGATTCGATTCCTGGGTCAGGAAGTTCCCCTGGAGAAGGGATAGACTACCCACCCTAGTATTCTTGGGCTTCCCTGGTGGCTCAGATGGTAAAGAATCTGCCTGCAATGTGGGAGACCTGGGGTTTAATCCCTGGGTCAGGAAGATCCCCTGGGGGAGGGCATGGCAACCCACTCCAGTATTCTTGCCTGGAGAATCCCCATGTACAGAGGAGCCTGATGGGCTACAGTCCATGGGGTTGCAAAGAGTCGGACACGACTGAGCGACTAAGCATAGCACAACTAGCTAGGAGTTCCTGAAGAGTGAGATGGTATGGAGCAGGAAGAGGGCATGTGGGCAGAGTACCAAGAGGTTCTGCCTCTGGCTGCTAGGTGACTGTGGACAAGCCACCCTCCTCCCTGACCTTCTGCCTCCATGTATCATTTAGGGATAGCTTCCTGGCCTCAGACTTCTGTAATGAGGGAAAGAAATCATGTTCTTTTCTTAGCATTTAAAATGCTAAAGATGCTTAAACTGCAAGAGGTCATTACATATATGGGAGAAGAATCTAAAAAAGCATGGATATATGTACATGTATAATTGGTTCACTGTGCTGTACAGTGGAAACCAACAGAACGTTGTAAATCAACTATGTTGTTCAGTCGATAAGTCGTGTCTGACTCGTTGTGACCCTATGGACTGCAGCACGCCAGGCTTCCTTGTCCCTCAGTATCTTCCAGAGTTTGCTCAAGTTCATAATCATTGAGTTGGTGATGCCATCCAGCCATCTCATCTTCTGCTACCCTCTTCTCCTTTTGCCTCAACTATACTGCAGTAACAATTAATGAAAAAATAAAGTACAAGAGATCATTAGAACCCTTGAGGGAGGCAGCATAATGAAGTAGACAGCATAGGTCTGAGTCTTGGATCTGTTACCAGCTTTGTGATGCTGCATAATCTAACTTCTCCATTCCTCATTCCTCTCCTTAGCAACATGGGGTTAATAATAGGCCTATCTGATAGGTCTGTTGTAAGATGGACTGAAATGATGCATGCAGTGCCTGGCACACTGCAGGTGCTGTAGGAATGTTTGCAGTGGTGATGATGACGCCATCACAGATACCACTGCACTGCAAATGCCGGGCTCCCTGAACTCTCCTGGTGTAGCTTTGGGTACCAGATAAGGCCAACAAAACTGTGCTACTCCTTCTTCTCCTCTTAGCTATTGTCCAAGTTCATGATCAGGTTTGGAGTCTCGCTGCATCACAGAGCATCACAGCAATTCAGCAAGGAAGGACCCCTGGGGACATCTAGTCCAATTCTTCATCTGTTCCTTGAACCACTGACCAGAAGTGATCTTACTTTGAGAAATGGTTTGCTCTCTGTGAGGCCCAGTTCATGTGTAGACACTTTTGATGATTAGAGTCCAAGTATATTTGTTAATATCATAGTGTGTGTGTGTATGTGTGCACATGCATGTACTAAACACACCCAAAAAGTAACTTTCAGGGCTATTTCACTGGTATTTTCACTAATACAGGAAGTGAGTCCTTGTGAAACGTAGACTGTTGACAGGAGAACAGTGATAGAAAAAGCCAGTAAGACAAATATTCAAGATTTGGAAATGTAGATGAAGAAGGAAAATCAATTGAGACCAGCTACATCCAAAATGAAGTACTTTTTTTTTTCTCCTTAGCAGAGGGATCTTCCAAATTCAATGAGAAAAGCAGACTTCATGCAGCCAGAAGGATTTGGATTAGACAAGGACTTCCTGCCTGTTAAATGATCAGAGGAAGGTAAGGCTTCTCTTGGTGGCTCCCATGTCCTCTGACATGAGCCAGGCACTCTCTGATCTGAAGACGGAGGTGCATGAAAGAAATCTGGGAGGCGCTTTCATCTCAGGAATCTGCTAACTGCCAGAACAGGAGGAAGAAAGGAGGGGAGGAAGAGTCTATTAAAATCCACTCTGTTACAGAGAGGTTCAATAGAGAGGCTGGCGTCTGGTCTCAGAGTGACTCATGCCCTAGCTGATGTCCTGACAGCTCGAGGGGCTTGGCTGGCTTGGGTTTCCCTACTTCCTCTGGCTCAGAAGGCTCTTGGAGGTGAAGGCCTCCGGCCGGCTTCCAGGTAGACTTGGTTAGCACCAATATTCCCTACTCTGAGTTGTGAGAGCGCTTTGGTTAAAAAAAACAATACAGTAAAAATCTTGGCTATCTAAAATGCCTCTGGAAATGACACATTTTGGATGGTGGAATTTTCCATAAAGCTGAGGATTTTTCCATTTAAGTCGAGACTTTTATTTTGTGTTTTTTTTTTAAGACAGATTGAATCAATATAACATTTCTGGTTTACTTGGAGACAACAAGTGAATGATAGTTGGTCTGTGCCATTAATACAGTCATTCCCTAGGGGGTTAATGAACTACATTGTTCACCCCAAAAGTCAATGCTGACACCTTTGTGTTTATTGAGCTCCTCTGTCTGCTTTTTCGTTTTTCTGACCCTCCTTGCTTTAGGAGATCTCACCTCTTACTCCTTGTTAATATCAGTGCATCTGATTCTAGTGCTCTCAGTTTTTCTTTGCATTTGTCTCTTTTTTCCCCGTTTGTAGATCACAAGCTACTGGTGAGCTTACCTATCGTTGTCTAGTACCTGGTAGGGGATCAAAAATTTAGAGGCTCATTATTTATTTTTATATTATTTGTTCTATATGCAAGTACTGGGCATTTACGCTGTAGTAGGCAACATGGTAAGTGCTGAGGATATAATGATGAAAAGCTCAGATGAACCGGCTGACTTGTTTCGTGGTTTGGGATTTCACTTCTAAAGGAGGCTTTGGCTCAGCCCTTCCTGCCAGTCCTCTCCTGTCTCACTACCCTCCAGCCTCATGGCCCTTATACTGCGTGTGCCCTGGAATCACCTGGATGACTTGTTAAACACACACATCCACACACAGCTGGGCTGCACCCTTGGAGTTTCTGACTCTTCCATGAGGCCCAGGAATGCTTCCTTCTCATCAGTCCCCACATATGCAGATGCTGCTGGTCTGGGAGTGTCACACCGGAAGCACCGTTTCGCCACGTGACCTTCACTCTGCCCTTAAAGTGTTCAGACTCGCTTCCACCTACAGGCGCTGGCTTCTGCTGTGCCCTCTGTCTGATCTTGGCCCCACGGCCCGCGTTCATCCCCTGCTCAGAGAGGCCTTGCCCGAATATTCAAGAGAATGTTGTTTTCCCCTTCCCACTCCCTCAATGTCACATTCCTTGGTTTCGTTCCCCCCTTAGACTTCTTTCACTCTCTGAAATTACCTTTGTGTGGTTGTCTCAAGGGTAGCTGTGACTGATGAAGAGATACCAACACACCCGGAGAAAGGACGCACGTTTCTTTCATGTAATTAAAAGACGTAAGAGTTTCCGTGCATGAGGACGTCTACACAGAGCTGAGGCGGGGGTGAGGGGTGGGAGTGGGGAGTGCGGCGGTGGGTGGGGAGCTGCGGGTTTTAATTGAAAGTCACAGCTCCGCCTTGTCTATTCTTAGGGTCCTGTCACTCTCCAGACTCCTGTTTACTGCTCTGCAGACTAGGGTGTTTCCTGCAAGCCCAGTTTCCCAGGTGAAACAAGCCTCTGGCAGGATGGAATTCAGATTTGCTTGCATCTGTTCCTGCGATCTTGTATTTTTACTTTTTGTCTTATCTATCTTGTTGTTGTTCAGTCACTTAGCTGTGTCCAAGTCTTTGTGATCCCATGAACTGCAGCCTCCCAGGCTTTCCTGTCCTTCACTAGCTACTCCAGTTTGCTCAAACTCATGTTCATTGAGTCAGGGATGCCATCCCCTTTCGTGGCCTTCTTCTCCTGCCTTCATCTTTCCCAGCATCACGGTCTTTTCCAATGAGTCAGCTCTTCTCATCAGGTGGCCAAAGTATTGGAGCTTCAGCTTCAGCATCTGTCCTTCCAATGAATGTTCAGGGTTGATTTCCTTTAGGATTGACTAGTTTGATCTCCTTGCAACCCAAGGGATTCTCCAGTCTTCTCCAGCACCACAGTTCGAAAGCATCAATTCTTCAGCTTATCTATCTTATTTGTTTGTTTATCTGTCTGTCTCCCAGTAGTGTATAAGAACCATGGTAGGTGGGTGAGAGGTCAGGGGATTGGCTTTCCTCTTTGCTAGTATTTCCTCAGTCCCCAGAGTCTTGCAGGGAAGGGACATTTACTACTTATAAGCTCCCTCCTCCACCTAATGGGGAGGTAAGTATGTGCCTCTTGAAAGTAATTTAATTCTTTCAGGGCCCCGAGCATTCACTCTCCAAAGACAGCCTCTTCTGTTACCCTGCAGCTCATTTCAGAGAGCACCAGAAGGAGAAAGGCAAATGGGAGTGAGAGGACACGATCCTCCCTCCCAGTCTTAATGGAGCACGAGCTCTCAGACAGGAGCCGTTTGTTCATGTTCTGCTTTTTTTTTTCCTCTCCCTTTCATTTCCCCTGCTCTGGTGTGTTGCTCTGACTTCAGAGCTGTAATAGCAAACCTATTACTACAATAAGACACCAGAAGGGGGAAATGAGACTAAGTTACCAAGGAAGAAAGAGACTCAGCACCAATCCTGAGCCTCGCCGTAGAGCCTGCAGGCTGTTGAATAAGGGATGTCAGTTTAATTAATCGCAGCTTTTCCTCCTTGGTGTGGTCGAGATGCGTCTGTTCTTTGCTTCTCTGTGTTCTCTATTAGGTTCACAAATTATTTTGCCATAAGATGCTCATAGTGTCTGCAGAAATGAAGCATCATTTTAGAGTTGCTATTCTTGTGCCCTCACCGTCTTCCCTGGCTGCTCCCTATTCTAAAGGTTTCTGTATGGGATGAAAAGCTCTTTGAAGACAAGGACCGTCTCTTGTGGGTTACTTGATGATTCTGGGTTCCTCTCAGAAGCAGGTACAGGGTTGGCACACCATACCCCTCTGCAGACTCCCCTGGAAGCACGTTCCGCGTTTCTTCTCCTCACCCCTTCTCTTTTGCCTCTGTTGCTTGTCTCGACTGAAGGAAGTGATGAGTAAACGTGGACTTCCCAAGGCTGATGGATGTGTTGTGATCTGTTCATTTACTCATATATTTATTGGAAACCCTGCTAGGTGTCAGGCACTGTGCCAGGCATGGGGAAGATAATGGTGATGAAGACAGACTCAGTCTCCACTCTGTTGGTACTTACATTCTAATAGGGCAAGCAGACAAAAGCAAGTTGATTAATAAGTAGTTATAAACTTGGTATAAGGTGTGAATGAAAATGAAGTTGAATAAGATAGTGGATAGTGAGAAAGGTGACCTCCTTTCCATGAGGTGGTTAGGCAAGGACTCTGATAATTAACTCAAGACCTGAAAACCAAAAATCATCCAGCTGTGTTGAAGATTGAGGGAATAAGCATATGCAAATGTCCTGAGATAATGTCCTGTTGGACAATTTTAGTAATATAACTCACGTTAGAATTTTTTTTACCCTTTGTTATAGGAAACAAAAACCAACTTGCTTGTTTTTATAAAGGGAGGAGGACTCATTTGAAGGATATGATTTGTCAAATTTCTTAGAAAATTCTCCTGAAATTTTAATTGGAATTGCACAGAATTAATAGATAAATAAGGGGAAAATTAGCATCGTTACAAATGTGAAGTAATTGCAACTATGAACATAACTCTTTCTTCAGTTCTATTATGCCATTAAACTTATCTTAAAATAACAGAGGTATATATTCTTCCTGTATTGTTCTGAGCTATTTTATCATTTTTGTTGTTATTATAAAATAAGTTTCTGTTTTCTATTGTTACTGCTGGTGTAGACACATGCTATTACATTTTATAGATTTATTGTCAATCTGGCTGTTTTAACAAATTTGATTATTGGTTCTTTTTGTTTCTTGATTATGTTCATTTAAAAAATACAGATGATTATTTTTGCTGTTCAGTCACTCAGTTGTGTCCACCTCTTTGCCACTCTACAGACTGCAGCACACGAGTCTTCCCTATCCTTCACTATACCCTGGAGTTTGCTCAAACTCCTGTCTATTGAATTGGTGGTGCCATCCAACCATCTCATCCTCTGTCATCCCCTTCTCCCGCTGCTTTTAATCTTTCCCAGCATCAGGGTCTTTTGAGACCTGATCAGAGTCTTATCAGAGCCAGTGAGTTGGCTCTTCGCATCAGATGGCCAAAGTATTGAAGCTTCAGCATCAGTCCTTCCAGTGAATATTCAGGATTGATTTCCTTTAGGATTGACTAGTTTGATCTCCGTGATGTTAAAGGGACTCTCAAGAATCTTCTTCAGCACTAATAATGATAATTGTGTCTCTTTCCTTCTAATATTATGGTTTTGCCTTTCTTGTCTGATTGGGCAGGGTTTCCCGTATTATTATGAATGGTACTGGTGATAGTCGAAACCTTAACTTATTCTTTTTTTTTTTTCTTTAAACTCATTCTTGATTTTAAAAAGATTTGAATATTTGAGGGAAATATATCTAAAGGGTTTTCATTAAATTGAATATTGGATGTAGTTCTATGGAATGTAGCTTTTGTCAACTTAAGGAAAGTTCTTTCAACTAGTTTTTTGACAGTTTTTCATAGTTAAATAGGTATTGAATTCATAATGCCTTTTGCTATAACTATTGAGATAAGAATGTGACTTTTTCTTATTTTGTGCATGATTGTGGAAAATGAAATTGATGATTTTGTTTTTTTTATATTTAATAACCATGTTTACTTTTCTTGAATAAATCCTACTAGGTCATGATAGACTGGAAAAAATTAAAAGCTAACATTTTATTCAAAATTTTCATATATATGGTTAAATGAATAGACATATAATTTTTCTTTACTTGTAATTTTCTTCCCTAGCTTTTGGCAAAGTTTTTATAAGCCTTAAAAATTAATTGAAAATCTTCTCTCTCTCTCTTTTTTGTTTGAAAAAAAGAAAAACAATTTGTATGAGAGAGGGGTTGCTATCTCTTCCTTGAAAGTTTGTTGAAGTCATCCATCAAGTCATCCAGTTCTCAGGATTTTTTTGAAGAGAAAGAAGTATTTTTATTATCTTCTTAATTTCTTTAATGGATAATTAGATTACTGGAGTTTTATATTTCTTTTTTGGTATTAATTTTGGTAATTATGTATAGTTTAAGAAATTTACATGTTTCATTTAGATTGTCTTATTTTATTCACATATAGTTAATAATTAAAAAATTTAAAAAATTATATTTGATGTCAACCTGTGGTTTTAAAACTTTGCATCATATCTTTAAAATTTTTAAATCAGTCATTCTGGAGTTTACCCACATTATTACTGTTTTCAAGCTCCATTTTGAATTTTTTCATTTTTGTTATTAAAATTTTTTTTTATTCATTGGTTTCTATATTTTTAAAAATTCATTTTACTCTCTTTTGGTATATCTTGTGCTCTTTTATTTTCTTAAGTTAAACACTTAGCCTGCTACTTCAACTTTTCATTGTTTCTTTTAATTATATTTAAAGCTAAATGTGTGCATGCATGCTTAGTCGCTCCAGTCATGTCCAGGTCTTTGTGACCCTGTGGGCTACAGACCGCCAGTTTCCTCTATCCATGGGATTCTCCAGGCAAGAATACTGGAGTGGGTTGCCGTACTCTCCTCTAAGGGATCTTCTTTACCCAGGGATCAAACTCATGTCTCCTAGTAGAACTCATCTCTCCTGTGTCTCCTGCATTGTAGGCAGATTCTTTACCCACTGAGTCACCCGGGAAGCCCACTAAAAGCTATAATTTTCCTTTTATTACTGCTTTGCCGTTTTCTACAAGTTTCAATATGCACTGATTTCACTGTTCTTTGATTAGAAAGTGAAAGTGAAAGTTGCTCAGTCATGTCCGACTCTGCAACCCCATGGACTGTAGCCCATGGAATTCTCCAGGCCAGAATACTGGAGTGGGTAGCCTTTCCCTTCTCCAGGGAATCTTCCCAACCCAGGGAGGGAACGCAGGTCTCCCGCATTGCAGGCAGATTGTTTACCAGCTGAGCCACAAGAGAAGCCCAAGAATACTGGAGTGGGTAGCCTTTCCCTTCTCCAGGGAATCTTCCCAACCCAGGGATAGAACCAGGGTCTCCTGCATTGCAGGCAGATTCTTTACCAACTGAACTATGAGGGAGTCCCTAAGTGTTTTATAATTTCATTCTTGGATTTCTCTTTAACCCAAATATTATTCAATAGCAATTTTTTCATTTTTGTTTGCAGTTACATTGAATTTTTAAGGTGTACTTAAAAATTGTTAACTTTATTCTACAAAAAGCATATTCTACATAAAGTTGATTCTTTGAGATATTGAAATCTTCCTTTGTGTCTTTTTTCTTTTTGTAAAAGTTACATAAGTGCTTGAAAGCATTGATTCTCTTCATTTGTTGGGTGCCAAATTTCACTTATTTTACTAGGTCTAGGTTATTCATTGCATTAAGAACATCTTCTATATCTTTATTTTTTGTTGTTGTTGATATATCTGTTTTGAGAGGGGTGTGTAAAATCTCTGATATTTCTCTATATAGTTCTGCATGATCCAACAGTGAAATATAAAGTCTACTTTTTGAATTTTTTTTTGTACAGTAGGACCCTCTGTTACATGAACTATACAAGAAAGTGTTAGACGCTCAGTTTTGTCCAACTCTTTGCGACCCCATGGACTGTAGCCTGCCAGGCTCCTCTGTCCATAGAATTCCCTATTCCCTTCTCCAGGGTATCTTCCCTGATCAAAGGATCAAACCCCGGTCTCCTGCTTTGTAGGCAAATACTTTATCATCTGAGCCACGAGGTACTGTACAGAAGCCTAGTTTAAAAATGGATAAAGGCAGAGCATACCTGGTTGGAGGGACAACATTATGGAGGACTCGAGTCCCTCCTCATCATCTTCTTCATTTTGCAGGGACTCCCTCCAACCCTTACAAAGCCCCAGCACTACAGGCAGCTGGCTTTTAAAGCCACTGGGGAATAGAAGAGAGAACAGACTTGAACTCAACCCCTTTTCTGTTTTTAATTAGTTTCATCCTCCTAACCAAATTATTTTCCTCTTCATACCAGTGAGAGGGTTGAGACAGGTGTTTTCTGAAGTCAAGGTGTAAAGTTCTCTCATTTTAAATAGTTAATGATCTACTTAGATTAACGGGCACTGCTAAGTGCCCAGAACTATAATCATGTTTGCTTATGTGTTAGCACCAATAATCTCTACACTCTGTCAGGGGGCTTTTCTTCCATTATCTCATTTAATCTTCAATCATATAAGATTCACTGGAGATGCCGCAGGGAACAAGATGGTCCCTGTCCAGAGTTCTCTGTCTCCAATCCATCTGGAATGCTTAACAGAAGAGAGAGGAAAAACTTTGTAGTTGAGACAATGGGGCTTGGATTCAGGGCTCAAATTCCATCCCTGCTACTTATTATCATAACTGTGTGTCCTTAGGCAAGCTACTTAACCACTCTGAGGTTGACAGTGATTTTCCTCATCTGCAGGATGGTGATAATAATAGTGTCTAGCATTGTGCTTGATACAGAGTAGATGGCCAGTAAGTACTAGGGAGCTGTCCCTTAAGAAGTAGAGATTCTAGCTTGGGAGACACAAACAACTCTTGGCAAACTATGGAAGACCATTGTGCTCAGGCATCAGGAGAAACAAGAACTGGGGCTTCCTGACCTCTAGGCTTGATGTGTAAGTCTCAGACACATTTCCCTAGCACCTCTGGCCTTCGTGCGTATGAACTGCCCTCTACTCTGAGGCCTGACTTTTGATGGATGAGAGAAATAGCACAGAAACTCCAGAGGCCTTGGCTTCAGGTCTCTCTGCAGGTCTGCTTAAGGCACACCCAGTCCAGGTTCATTACACAGTCACGAGGAGTCTCCAGTACTGAGCCGACCTTGTTAGAATTAATGGATAGTGGGGTAACAGGTCTGTGTGAATCACTAGATGTAGAAAAATGATCCAGCTTTTCTACATTTAATTTAATTGAAACTCTAAAACATTTATTACTTTGGGCACATGGCAGTAACTTGCATTTTTAAATATCAAAGTGATACTTTCAGCTGTTTCCAAAAGGAAAAATGGGACTAGAGAGGGCAAAGCAAGAAAAAATACTCAGGGGGGTAATTCTGGTCCAGAGCAAGGGAATTTGGAAGTTTGGGGTCTGTTTTGGTAGAATTTTGGTGAGTAACTCACACAAGTCTCTTTACCTCTTAAGGCCACAATATACTCAGGGTGAAAAGGAGACTGTGTTTTTTTTTAATTAATTTATTTTAATTGAAAGACAATCACTTGGCAACACTGTGGTGAAAAGGCCATCATCGTTACCATTGCCTCTACTGTTCACAAGTGCAGAGAGCTATTCTGAGCCTTAGAAAACTGTCATCTATTTATTCTCTGAAAGTTTATATATCTTGAAATTTACTGTATACCTTTTAAGGGGGTGAGATTTAGGTGTAGGAAGAAAGTATTAGCTAACATTTTGTTACAATTTCTTCCAGGCTGCTCCCCATGCTCCCATGCACATTTTTTTTTGGGGGGGACCACACTTGAAAGTATATGTATGTGATCTTGTATCCCTTTTCCCCTTCCTAACTTAGAAATATTAGCATCTCCAAAAGTTATTAAAATTTCCTCAGGATCATCACTTTTATTTTTTTTTCATTTATTTTTATTAGTTGGAGGCTAATTACTTTACAATACTGTAGTGGTTTTTGCCATACATTGACATGAATCAGCCATGGATTTATATGTGTTCCCCATCCCAATCCCCCCTCCCGCCTCCCTCCCCATCCCATCCCTCTGGGTCTTCCCAGTGCACCAGCCCTGAGCACTTGTCTCATACATCCAACCTGGGTTGGTAGGATCATCATTTTTTAATACAGATTTCAGATACGCAGATGACACCACCCTTATGGCAGAAAGTGAAGAGGAGCTGAAGAGCCTTTTGATAAAAGTGAGAGGGGAGAGTGAAAAAACTGGTTTAAAACTCAACATTCAAAAAACGAAGATCATGGCATCCGGTGCCATCACTTCATGGCAAATAGATGGGAAAACAATGGCAACAGTGACAGACTATTTTCTTGGGCTCCGAAATTACTGCAGCCATGAAATTAAGGGATGCTCATTCCTTGGAAGAAAGCTATGACAAACTTGGACAGCATATTAAAAAGCAGAGACATTGTTTTACTGACAAAAGTCCACCTAGTCAAAGTTATGGTTTTTCCAGTAGTCATGTATGGATGTGAGAGTTGGACTATAAAGAAAGCGGAGTGCCAAAGAATTGATGCCTTTGAACTGTTGTGTTGGAGAAGACTCTTGAGAATCCCTTGGACTGCAAGTCCATCCTAAAGGAAATCAGTCCTGAATATTCATTGGAAGGACAGATGCTGAAGCTGAATCTCCAATACTTTGGCCACCTGATGTGAAGAACTGACTCACTGGAAAAGACCATGATGCTAGGAAATATTGAAGGCAGGAGAAGGGGACGACAGAGGATGAGATGGTTGGATGGCATCACCAACTCGATGGACTTGAGTTTGAGCAAGCTCTGGGAGTTCGTGATGGACAGGGAAACCTGGTATGTTGCAGTCCATGGTATTGCAAAGAGTCAGACAAAACTGAGTGACTGGACTGAACTGATCATTTTTAATTTCTGCCAAGTGCTCAGTTGTAAGGAGGCATCGTCATTTACTTAATCAATCTCTTATTGTTGTACATGGAAGTTATTTACAGTTTATCACAATAGTAAAGGATAATATGAATATCTTGGGGCATAAAGCATTGTAAATAATTAAAAAATAATTTTAGGTTATTTCTTTAAGATTGACTTCTATATTTTAAAATATTTTCTGAGTTATAAATATAAAATGAGAGTATTTTAGAAGATTTAAAAGGGAGGGAGAGATTGAAGAGATTGTCAAAGAAGCTCTGAACACAGGGAACACCTCTATTTTCCAATCCAGACAGCTCTTCAGATGCACAAATTCTCCTCAGTGGCACATCATGAGTTTCTTCCCATGAGATCAAGCCCTGAGCCCTTGGAGTGGGAGCCCTTAGACTACCAGAGAACTAATCCTAGGGAGTATCAAACAGTGAGAACTCACACAAAGGAAATCACTTGAATGCAAGACCTGGCATCACTCAACCACCAGTAGCACCCTGTGCCTCATCTAAACAACAAACAAAACAAAAATACAAGCCCTATCATCAGCAAACAGGATTACCACCTCACTCAGCCTCACTCATCAGAGGAAAAACAAACAAACAAAAACTCAGCACAAATCTCAGCTGATCTTTCAGCAGGAACTCTGCATGCCAGAAAGGAATGGCAGAATACATTTAAAGTATTGAAAGGGAAAGATCTACAACCAAGATTACAGTACCTGGCAAGGATCTCATTCAAAATTGATGGAGACATAAAACGCTTTTCAGACAAGCAAAAGTTAAGAGAATTCAGCACCACCAAACCAGCTTTACAACAACTGCTAAAGGGACTTATATAGTCAAGAAATAAGAGAAGAAAATGATCTACAGAATCAACCCAAAACAATTAAGAAAATGGCAATAGAAATATAAACATATCAATAATTACTTTAAATGTAAATGAATTAAATGTTCAAATCAAAAGACATAGACTGGCTGAATGAATTCAAAAACAAGACCTATATATATGCTGTCTACAAGAAACCCACTTCAGACCTAAAGACACATATAGGCTGAAAGTGAGAGGATGGAAAATATATTCCATGCAAATGGGAAGCAAAAGAAAGCTGGAGTAGCAATCCTCATATCAGACAAAATAGACCTTATAATATAGAAGATTACAGGAGATAAGGAAGAACACTACATATGATCAAGGGATCAATCCAAGAGGAAGATGTAACGATTGTAAATAACTATGCTCCAACATAGGAGCACCTCAATACATAAGACAAACACTAACAGACATAAAAGAAGAAATTGACAGTTAACACAATAATAGTGGGAGACTTTAACACCCACTCATGCCAATGGACAGATCATCGAAACAGAAAATTAATATGGAAACACAAGTCTTAAATGATACGTTAAATGAGATGGATCTCATGGATATCTTCAGGACATTCCATCCAAATGCAGAAGAATACACCTTCTTCTCAAGTACACATGGAATATTCTCCAGGATAGACCACATCTTGGGTCACAAATCAAACCTCAGTAAATTTAAGAAAATTGAAATCATATCAAGCATCTTCTCTGACCACAATGCTCTGAGACTAGATATCAATTACAAGAAAAAAACTGTAAGAAACACAAACACATGGAGATTAAGCAATATGCTTCTAAGTAACCAACAGGTTACTGAAGAAATCAAAAGGAAAAACAAAACAAAACGTAGAAACAAATGACAATGAAAACACGACAACTCAAAACCTAGGGGATGCAGCAAAAGCAATTCTAAGAGGGAAGAGCAATACAATCCTACCTCAAGAAACAAGAAAAACATCCAGTAGACAATCTAACTTTTTATGTAAAAGAACTGGAAAAAGAAGAACAAAGAAACTCCAAAATTAGTAGAAAGAAATCATAAAGATCCAAGCAGAAAGAAATGAAAGAAGAAGTGGTAAAGATTAATAAAACTAAAAGCTGGTTCTCTGAGAAGATAAACAAAATTGACACACCTTTACCCAGACTCATCAAGGAAAAAAGAGAGAAGAATCAAATGAACAAAATTAGAAATGAAAAAGGAGAGGTTACAACAGGTAATGAAGAAATACAAAGGATTATGAGAGACTATTATAAACAATTATACAGCAATAAAATTGATAACCTGGAAGAAATGGACAGATTCTTAGAAAAGTTTAATCTTCCAAGACTGAACCAGGAAGAAATAGAAATTATGAACAACCCAATTACAAGCACTGAAATTGAAGCTGTGATAAAAAATTTCCCAAAAACAAAAATCCAGGTCCAGATGGTTTCACAGGAGAATCTGTCAAACATTTAGATAAGAGCTAATGCCTATCCTTCTAAAACTCTTTCAAAAAATTGCAGAGGAAGGAACACTTCTAAACTCCTTCTACGAGGCCACCATCACCCTGATACCAAAACCAGACAAAGACAACACACAAAAAAGAAAATTGCAGGCTAATATCACTGATGAACATAGATGCAAAAATCCTCAACAAAATTTTAGCAAACAAA
This sequence comes from Odocoileus virginianus, assembly GCF_023699985.2. NCBI lineage: Eukaryota > Metazoa > Chordata > Mammalia > Artiodactyla > Cervidae > Odocoileus > Odocoileus virginianus. Next base: position 59,524,679 of record NC_069676.1, read on the forward strand.
ATTCAGCAACACATCAAAAAGCTCATACACCATGATCAAGTTGGCTTTACTTCAGGAATGCAAGGATTCTTCAATATATGCAGATCAATGTTATGCACTATATTAACAAATTGAAAGATAATAACCCTATGATCATCTCAATAGATGCAGAAAAAGCCTTTGACAAAATTCAGCACCCATTTATGATTAAAACTCTTCAAAAAATAGGCATAGAAGGAATCTACCTCAACATAGTAAAGGCCATATATGATAAGCCTACAGCAAACATTATTCTCAATGGTGAAAAACTGAAAGCATCGCCCCTAAGATCAGATACAAGATAAGGGTGTCCACTTTCACCACTATTATTCAACATAGTTTGGGAAGTACTGGCTACAGCAATCAGAGAAGAAAAAGAAATAATAGGAATCCAGATTGGAAAAGAAGAAGTAAAGCTCTCACTGTTTGCAGATGACATGATACTGTGCATAGAAAACCCTAAAGATAGTATTAGAAAATTATTAGAGCTAATCAGTGAATTTAGCAAAGTTGCAGGATAAAAAAATCAATACACAAAAATCACTTGTATTTCTATATACTAACAATGAAAAATCAGAAAGAGAAATTAAGGAATCAATGCCATTCACCATTGCAACAAAAAGAATTAATATCTAGGAATAAACTTACCTAAGGAGACAAAAGAGCTGTACACAGAAAATTATAAGACACTGATGAAAGAAATCAAAGATGACATAAACAGATGGAGAGATATTCCATGTCCTTGGGTAGGAAAAATCAATATTGTGAAAATGACTATACTACCAAATGCAAAGTACAGATTCAGTGTGATCCCTGTCAAATTGCCAATGGCACTTTTCACAGAACTAGAACAAAAAATTTCACAATTCATATGGAAACATAAAAGACCCAGAATAACCAAAGCAGTCCTGAGAAAGAAGAATGGAGGTGGAAGAATCAAGCTTCCTGACTTCAGACTATACTGCAAAGCTACAGTCATCCAGACAGTATGGTGCTGGCACAAAAACAGAAATATAGACCAATGGAACAAGATAGGAAGCCCAGAAATAAACCCATGCACCTATGGGTACCTTATTTTTTGACAAAGGAGGCAAGAATATATAACGGGGCAAAGACAGCTTCTTCAATAAATGGTGCTGGGAAAACTGGACAGCTACATGTAAAAGAATGAAAATAGAACACTTCCTAACACCATACACAAAGATAAACTGAAAGTGGATTAAAAACCTAAACATAAGACCAGAAACTACAAAACTCTTAGAGGAAATCATAGGCAGAACCCTCAATGACATAAATCAAAGCAAGATCCTCTATGACCCACCTCCTAGAGTAATGGAAATTTTAAAAAAGGTAAACAAGGGGGACCTGGTTAAACTTAAAAGCTTTTACATAGCAAAGGAAACTGTAACAAAGGTGAAAAGACAACCCTCAGCATGGGAGAAAATAATAGCAAATGAAACAACTGAAAAGGATTAATTTCCAAAATATACAAGCAGCTTATACAACTCAATACCATGAAAAAAAACAACCCAATCAAAAAGTGGGGAAAAGACCCAAACAGACATTTCTCCAAAGAAGACATACAGATGGCTAACAAACACATGAAAAGTTGCTCAATATCACTCATTATTAGAGAAATGCAAATCAAAACCGCAGTCAGATATCACCTCACACCAGTCAGAATGGTCATCATCAACAGTGTACAAACAATAAACACTGGAAAGGGTGTGGAGAAAATGGAACATTCTTGCACTGTTGGTGAAATGTAAATTGGTTCAGCCACTATGGAAGATAGTATGGAGATTCCTTAAAAACCTAGGAATAAAACCATGATATGACCCAGCAATCCCACTCCTTGGCATATACTGTGAGGAAACCAAAATTGAAAAAGACACATGTATCCCATTGTTCACAGCAGCACTATTTACAATAGCTAGAAAATGGAAGCAACCTAGATGTCCATCAAGAGATGACTGTATCAAGAAGTTGTGGTACATATACGCAATGGAATATTACTCAGCCATATAAAGAAACACATTTGAGTCAGTTCTGATGTGGTGGATGAACCTAGAACCTATTTTACAGAGTGAAGTGAGTCAGAAAGAGAAAGATAAATATCATATTCTGATGCACTTATATGGAATCTGGAAAAATGGTACTGAAGAATTTATTTACAGGGCAGCAATGGAGAAACAGACATAGAGAATAGACTGATGGACATGGGGAGAGGGGAGGAGAGGGTGAGATGCATGAAAAAGTAACATGGAAACTCACATTACCATATGGAAAATAGATAGCCAACAGGAATTTGATATATGGCTCAGGAAACTCAAACAGGGAATAAACTGAATCAGTCTAGAGGGGTGGGGCAGGAGATGGGAGGGAGTTTCAGAAGGGAGGGGATATATGTATACCTATGGCTGATTCATGTTGAGGTGTGACAGAGAACACCAAAATTCTGTAAAGCAATTATCCTTCAATAGAAAAATAAATTAAAAGAAAAAGCAAGGGAGAAAAAAAGGGAAAGAACCTACAGTTATTATTATTACCTAATACTTATAAAGGGCATTCTAGGTACCTGTAACTATTCTAAGCACTTTTCATAAATTAGCTTATTAATTGCCATAACAATCATTTGAGATACATACATATATACATAAATATTTTTGCTATTTCTTGATTAGTTCCTTAGGAAAGAAAATTTCTTTAAAATATATAAATATTTTTAAGGTCTTTCAGCTATATTACAAAGTTGCTTTTCAGAGATACGGTAGCTGTTTATCCTTAAACCAGTAGGATGTGTGTCCCTCTCTCTGCACTTTCACCAGCACAGTGTCTTATCATTTTAAAATGTGTTTTTGAGTCCTGAGTGTTTTCTACTGCATCATTATACCTCCAAGGACCTTCAAAACTTTATGCTGATGATATACATCTCCAACTGGTAAAATCTCAACAGTTACTTGTGGTAGCTACTAAACTGTTTGTATTCGCTGGAGTGGAATCTGGGAGCTGAATTGGGGACAGGGTGGTATCCAGGAAACAAGTGTGTGCACACATCTCTGGTGTCCAGCTGTCAAGGATGTAGAAGTAAGGATCCTGCTTGTGTCTGCTCCTCTCGGGGAAAACTCCTAAGAGCTCTAGGAAGATGTGAAACTCACGTTTCTGGTGCGTGTGTGTGTGAGTGTTCAGTCACTCAGTTGTGTATGACTTTTATGACCCCCTGGACTGTAGCCCACCAGGCTCCTCTGTCCATGGAATTTTCCAGGTGGGTTGCCATTTCCTATTTCAGGTGATTTTTCTGACCCAGGGGTCAGACCCAAGTCTCCTGCATTGACAGGCAGATTCTTTACCCCTGAGCCACCTGGGAAGCCCTCATATATCTCGCAGAGAAAGGTAAAGACAGTAGACAAAGGAATCTCATATTTAAGATGCAAGGGAAACAGCATAGACATTCATTTTGGAAAATAAAATTCATCCTGAGTTGTAACAACATAGTCGTCTTGCTTGACCTCCTGGAATCTAGCAGACTCTGAAGGGAGAAGAAGCAGGTAATTCAGAGTCAAGATCTATTAGGTCAATGCCATGCCTAAAATTCCTAATATCCATAAAGAACCAGACATGATCCTGGAAACTGTAAACATATAAGGCACTTCTATCTATTTTGATCAAAAATCATAGATCTCTCTATCTTTTCTTCCCCCTTCTTCTCCCCTTTTCTCCCTCTTGTCTGTTCCCTCCCTCCCTTCCTTCAGGGTTATTAGATTTTTCATATTATGAAAGTTATGCATATTTATTTTTATCATATCAAACAATTCAGAGGTGCATGAAGGAAACATTAATAATCTTCCTCTTTAATCTCCTCCTCCCCAGATAACCAATGTGAATAGAGCAGTCTGTATTTTTCCACACTTTATTTTAATGCTCTTACAACTGTATAAATTTCTTTCCCCTTTTATTTTTAAAATAAGATAATAGAACCAAATTCTACATATTATTTGCTTTTCTGACTTAAAGACACATCAGAGAAAATGATCTAAGTCAGGATATATAAATCTCACTCAAGTAATAATACTTTCATAATATTTCATCACATGGATACATATCAGAAATTTATGTTGCCAGTCCACTATTGATGAACATTCAAATAATTTTCAGATTTGTTTTCCTTTTCCTTTCCTCCATCCCTTCCTGTACCAAATGAACTGTAATAAACATCTGCATACATAATTCTTTTCATACAGATATTTATATTTTTATAGGTTTGAATTCTAAAATATGGAATCATTAGGACAAAGGAAATATAAATTTTAATCTTCAATAGTTTGTCTTGCTTCTTTCAGTTACTTATTTTTTTGTTGAGCACTTTCATCTGTATTATTTCAGTTGATATTTATGTCATCTTCATGCAGTAGACAAGGTGAAAGACATTGCTTTTGCCTTGCAGGTGAACCTCAGTGAAATTAAGTGACTTGTCCAAGGTCAAACAGTCAGCAAATGGCTGGGAACTCTTAGAGCTCTTGTGCCTCTGAGACTTGTCCTTGATCCTTTAAATGTTTCTTCTCTGCTCCTCCTTAGTTATATTTTTTGAAGATTCCTTAGGAGAAGAAAAAGGGCTCCATCAGAAAGATGACCGCATTTATTTAAAGGATGATGCTGGTGAAGGGCAGGTGTGCATGTATGTGTGTCTGTGTGTGTGCTCAGTTGTGTCTGACTCTTTGCGACCCCATGGACTGTAGCCTGCCAGATCCCTCTGTCCATGAGATTTTCCCGGCAAGAATACTCAAGTGGGTTGCCATTTCCTTCTCCAAGGGATCTTCCTGACTCAGAGATCGAACCTGTGTCTCCTGCATTGCAGGTAGATTCCACTGCACCACCAGAGAAACCCGATGAAGGACATACTGGCCTGTAATTAAATGGTTGTCAAAGGAAAGAGAGAAGAGGTTTCTTCGGTTTGGTGTTGGGTTTTCAACAGTAGTTTTTAAGTTTTAAGAATTTTCAGTGTTCAGATGATTCCCTGCTTCTGGCTTCTTAGCTTAAATATCCAGCAGAATGAAGAGACAAAACTGGCCTCTGGTCACCTCCATCTTTTGTCTCTGCATCCACCCCTGCCGCGCCCTCCAGCCCCACTCCCAGCTCCTGGAGCCTCCCCAGTGTCTGGTTTCTCACATTTGGGAGGCTATTGATGAACAACTGATGCCCTCTGAAGGGCTGAAGCCTTTAGGGGATGCTCAGTTTCCAAGCAAAGAGTAATCTGAGGCTCTCAGGGGAAACAAGTCTGGATTCAACACTGAGGAAAACCGTGCAGAACATGCCTCCACCCTTACCGCTCTTTTCCCTCACTAGATGTGGCCCAGTTTCTTTCCCTGACTTCACATACCTTTGTGCCTTGGGACCTCTTTCCGCTCTCTCTGTCAAAAATCTGCCTGCAAAAGAGGATCTTTCATTAGTCTTTATTCTTGAGCATGACTGCCAGCCTGTGTTTCTCTCTCCCTGAAGGATTTGCATTTTAGCATCTCTTGGGGAAAATACTCATTGTTAAAGAAAGAATTAATGATAGGTGAGGAAGGGACTTGGGGAACAGGGAGCATTTTCAGAGTTCCTAAAATTTTTATCAGGATAACTAGCATTTACTGAGCACTTACATTGTGGCGTGTTAATCACTCAATCATGTCCGACTTTTTGTGACCCCGTGAACCCACCAGGCTCCTCTGTCCATGTAATTCTCCAGGCAAGAATATTGGAGTGGGTAGCCATTCCCTTCTCTAGGGGATCTTCCCTAGAGAAGATTGAGACCAGGTTTCCTACATTATTTCAGCTTCATATCCACCTTATGAGGGCTTTAATATCCCAGTTTTATCAACAAGGAAACTGAGGCTCACCCTAGTTAAGTGACTAGCTCAAAGTCATATACAATGCTTTACTAGTTTGATAAGTAATTAATGGTGGTGTTGATTGTAAGATTCACCATTATTTTATTTACACTGAGAAAAATAAATGCTGCCAGATAAACTAAGAAACGACTTTCCAAAATGATAAATGTGGGAAAAAAATTACATTTTAGAATCCATGGCTGTATATGACAGAAGTGAGGTTTTGAAGCCCAACAGATCAGTTGCTATATTTAATAGTTTTTCTACTGTGTTACTCATGCCACAGGCAGAGTCATTTTTGATTACTATTTTATTAAGTCAGCATTCCTCAAAGTGTTTTGAAAGAGTAGTAGATATCATGGTGGAAAATGTAGGCTGAGTAAGTTTGGGAAAGTTTGCATTAAACCGAACACAATGGATTTTTCTACTGTAGGACTTCTTCAAGGACTACAACATGAGCACGTGTTTCGTGCTTCTAGGAGAAGCATTTAATGGATCCTCTGCCCTTTGGGACACATTCTGGAATACTTAGTGATAGATCATTTCTTTAATCTGGCAACACGTGTATAGAAGGTCAAGTTTTGTTTTGCTTAATGAATTCAGTCTTTGGAGGCAATTGCTGTTTATCAGGCACGGTGGGTCTATAACGACAAGTTTGAAACTAAGCCTCCATCTCTAGGCAGTTTTCCTCACTTCTGGCCTACATCTTTCATTCAGTATAATTTTAGACAACATGTTTTCTAGCACACGCCTGCATGTGTGCTAAGTTGCTACAGTCATGTCTGACTCTTTGCGACCCTCTGAACTATAGCCTGTCAGGCATAGTGTTTTTCAAAGTGTAGTTTATTTTTGGCAGTGGACTGCAAACTTTTAAAGTAAGCCACCCCTCCCAGAACACAGAAAATTGTTTTATGCCAACATCGTGGTTACTCTGGGATTGACTGAATGTCCTGATGGATGTGAAGAGCCCTTTGCAGACTGGGAGGCACCAATTTCCACTGTCTGATTAAAAAATTGTTTTGCAGAAACTTTTTGTATAGGTCATGATTGCTTTTAGTTATAAATAACAATGTACCTGATCCTTAATCTAATGATGTTTAAGCAATAAGATGTTTGGTAGTCTAACTTCCTAAACAGAAAGAGATTGGGAGGTAGCTGGTCCAGGGTTCACATATGTCATGAGTGACCTAGACTCTTCTTTTTTGCAGCCTCTCCTTCCTGCAACCCCACAGTGCTGTCTTGCTACCTCATGGACATAGGATGCTTGCTACAGTCCCAGACATCACCTGTCAGCCCAAAGAAGGAAAAGGGATAAGGTGGCCCTAACCATACTCTTCCTTTTTGTTAAGAAAGCACAATGTTCACAATGTTCCTGGAAGTTCCCAGCAAACATCTCCTACCACCTTACTGACAGAACTGCTTGTATCCACAACCATACATGGCTACAAGGGCGCTGGAGATCAGGACTGCCGTGATTATATTTTCCAAGTGATTCTCTAAGACAGCCCTCCAGACCAATAGCATCATCATGACTTGGGAGCTTGATAGGCATGCAAATTCTTAGGCCCCACCCCAGACCTATTGAATCAGAACCCCCAAGAGTAGGGACAGTGATGTGTGTGTGTGTGTGTTATTGAAGTATGGTTGATTTAAGTATCATATTAGTTTCAGGTGTACAACATAGTGTTTCAATGTTTTTATAGATGGTATGACATTTAAAGTTATACAATACTGGCTATATTTCTCTGTGATATACAATATACCTTGTGCTTATTTATTTTATATAGTAGTTTGTTGCTTATTTTAGATAGTAGTCTGAAGCCCTATCTTGCCCATCCTCATTCCCCTTCCACTGGTAATCACTACTTTGTTCTCTGTATCTGTGAGACTGTTTCTATTTTGTTATATTCAATCATTTGATTTTTTAGATTCCACATGTAAGTGATAACAGAGGATTTGTCTTTCTGTGTCTGACTTATTGCACTAATCTTAATGCCCTCAAGGTATACTTATGTTGTTGCAAATAGCAAAATTTCACTCTTCTTTGTGACTGAGTAACAGTCCATTGTGTGTGTGTATTATATTTCTACCACAACTTCTTTATCCATTCATCTGTTGATGGACATTTTGATTGTTTCCATGTCTTGACTATTTTAAATAGTGGTGTAAAGAACATTATGATGCTTGCATCTTTTTGAGTTAGTATTTTCATTCCTTTCAGATATACCCAGGAGTGGAATTGCTGGGTCAGAAGGTAGTCCTAATTTTAGGTTTTTAAGGAATGTCCATACTGTTTTCCATAGTGACTATACCAGTTTACATTCCCATCAACAGTGTATGAGATTTCCTTTTCTCCACATCCAACCCAATATCTGTTATTTGTGGTCTCTTTCATGATAGCCATTCTTAAAAGTATGAGATGATATTTTATTTTCACTTTGATGGTTAGCGACGTTGAACATTTTTTCATGTGCATGTTAGCCAACTGTGTATCTTCTTTGGGAAAGTGTCTATTAGGTCTTCTGCCCAATTTAAATTTGGGTTGTTTGTTTTTCTGATACTGACTTGTATAAGCTGGTTGTATATTTTGGATATTAACCCCTTTTTAGACCCTGTCTCACACCACATACAAAAGTAAACTCAAAATGGACTAAAGGCCTAAATGTAAAACTGGAAATGATAAAACTCCTAGAAGGGAACATAGACAAGGTACTCTTTAAGTTGTAGCAGTATTTTTGTGTAGGCTTCCCTAGTGGCTCAGTGGTAAAGAAACTGCCTGCAGTGCAGGAGATGCTGAGGCTGATCCCTTGGTCAGGAAGATGCCCGGGAGGAGGGCATGACAACCCACTCCAGTATTATTGCCTGGAGAACCCCATGGACAGAGAAACCTGGCAGGCTACAGTCCGTGGGGTTGCAAAGAGTCGGACACGACTGAGCTAAGCACCAATGTTATTTTAGATTTGTCTTCTCAGAGGCAAATAAAATAATAAATAAATGAATTGGACCTAATTAAACTTAAAAGCTTTTGCACAGCACAGGAAGCCATCAACAGATGAAAAGAAAATCCACTGAACGGGAGAAAACATTTGCAAAGGACATGTTCAATAAGAGATTTGTGTTTTAACAAAGTCTCTGGGTAATTCTGATGCTCTTGGTTTTGAGAACCACTGGCTTGAATCAATTATTTGTTGTCCATGACTGGGCTTGTTGCCCTGAACAAAACTGAGATTCCCTCTGTAAGGTGAAAGTTAGGGTTGGGTATTGGACAGGCATCTATGTCTAACAGGTATATTAACCTTTGGCTGTCATATATGTTGCAAACAGGGTTGATTATTATTAATGTGAAAGGCTTGCATCAGAAATCAGCATCCTTAGGCTTGAGAACTGGCACTTTATATCTGTTTGCTCTGTGATCTCGGGCAAATCACTGAACCTTTCTCAATCAGCTTCCTGTTCTTTTTAAGGAGAGATATCCTTGCAGGTTTCTTGTAAGAATCACTTAATACAATGAATGTAGAAGGATCCTGAAAACCCTAAGGCTTTATGTGCTGCCTCTCCCCACGTGTGGGCTGATGACCCCCTCTGCTCCTTAAGCATCTAGTTTCAGCTCTCTTGGCCTGGCCCAGACAGTCCTTGAGCAATACTAATAGGGGCCCTGCAGACATAGCATACCAGGTTCCATCAACAAAGTCCAGATCTCCTGCTTGCTCGAGGCAGGGGGTAATGTCTAGGGGAGAGGGATGGAAAAGAGAGGGAACGTACCATGCCAGGATGAGGCTGTGTTTTATTGTTGCTGTGATTGTTCTTCGCTCGGCTTCTTACATGAGTTTCTTGAATTTAACAACCTGGAGCCTTTCAAAACAGCTTGCCAAACAGCTCACAGCCAAACAATGACAATAAAGAAGTTCAAGATGGGATACTGACAGTGGACATGGGTAGATAATTCTCTCCCACCTTCCAGAGTGCTGGCACTTTCATGGTAAGAGGCAGTGGAATAGAATTTCTTTAGGATGTGCTAAACATTTTAAATGGATAGAAGCTGTTTCTCCCAGTCTGCATGCATATAACATCACCCACTGTACTGTAATCTCAAGCATGTTTACAAGCTTTGAAAGTATTATAACCGTAAAGGCCAACTGAGCATAGCTCTCCACAATTCAATCAATTCACTGGCAAGGATTTGTATAGTGCCTGGGAGAGGGCACACACTGGCATTCTGGCCAAAAAGGGCACAGAAGATGATTATTTTGATATGTTAGCTGGTTGCTGATACATCAGTGGTTGCCTTCGACCAATTTTAAGAGCCATCTTTCCCTACCAGCCATAAGCAACAGGCAGTGGAAGAGAGAATGGCAGACCCCAGAGAACTGGGGATGCCACTGTACAAAAAACCTTTGAAATACAAGGTGTCTATTTGAGACAAGGATGACCTTATGAGGCTAGGATGTGAAGTTGTTTTGGAAAGAAGTTTGGTGAGTCCATTTCTCAGGGCAGACAGAAGCCCCATGAAGCACCCTCTTAAGAGAGACTCATGGTGGATTCAAGTCAATGTATGGCAAAGCCAATACAATACTGTAAAGTGAAATAAATAAATAAATTAAATAAAAATAAAAAAAGAGAGCCAGAAGTTATGAACCAAGGACCGTAATTAAAAATCTTTGTACGATTTCAGAATTCTTACAAGTTTTGCTAATTCCTGCATGTGTACTTGTAGCAATTAGCACTCATGAAAAAAGACTTTTTGTTTTTTGTTTTTTTCTAGTAGGAAAAGGTGGAGAAGAAGCAAAGAATTAAGGAGAGGGTGGATAGAGGAGATAGTGATAGCCATTAATCCTTGAGAATCAACTGGGAAAGACTGGAGGAGAGCGTAAGGGACTAGTTTACACTCGAGGAAGATCGTTGAGTGTGAGCTGTGAAAATTGCCAGGTGGAATCCTAACAATGAGATTACATATTTCACCCTCAGGCCTCAGTGGGGTCACTGTCCTTTCCTTTTCTGATACTGCAGCAGGTAAGGGGACTTACCTTATGTGCGTACGTGCTAAGTCGCTTCAGTTGTGTCTGATTCTGTGTGACCCCATCGACAGTAGCCCACCAGTCTCCTCTCTATATGGGATGCTCTGGCAAGAATGCTGGAGTGGGTTGCCATGCCCTCCTCCAGGGGATCTTCCTGACCCAAGGATAGAACCCTTGTCTCTTATGTCTCCTGCATTGGCAGGCAGGTTCCTTACTAGTGCCACCTGGGAAACCCACTTATACCATTTACCAAATCTTGGACCAGTGATTTATGTATTCAGTGTCTATTTCATGTTTACTGAGCTCCTACAAGTGCTAAGTGCCATATGCAGTGCTGTCGCACAGTGGTGAACAAACCCCCACAAGATTTCTGCCTCATGGAGGTTATGTTCCAATAAGGAAGACGTACAAAAACTCCACAAATAAATAATTATGACTCATCAGAAGTCACATGAAAGAAATAGAGTGATCAGCGAGAAGGTTTCAGTGAGGCCATATTGAACAGGGTGGTCATGAGCTCCTTTTTGAAGACGTACATTTGCATTGAGAATTGAAGGCTGAGAGTCAGTCAGCCTTTTAAGGAGTATCAGGAGAACATCCCAGAGGTTGGGGAGTGCCTGGAAGATCCTAGGAATAAGAAAGGAGGCCACTGTGTCTCCTTCCAGGAAAGCCTGGAAGGTCCTAGGAATAAGAAAGGAGGCCACTGTGTCCTCACCACTGAAGCATGGTGAGCAAAGGCAGGGTGGGGAGAGTGCTGTGAAATGGGGTGGAGAGTTGAGGAAGACCCAGATCACCAAGGACTTTGAGAGCCTGATAATGAGTTAGAGGTGTAACCTATGAGCAATGGGAATTTTTTTTTAATGTGATTGATTTACATTGTTGTGTAAAATGTGGCCGGATGACTCCTTCACAAACTACCCACTGATGTGTAACACACGAAAGGTAGAAACAAAACACTTTTAGGATTCAAAGAAGGCGGAGAATTTTCCCAACCTGTGGGTAGAGGAATGCAGAATCAGAGCCCGAGTCTTAGGAAGGTAACAGTCATGATGGGCTTGACCATGTATTTCCAGAGAACACTATAACTCAAAATGATACATGCACTCTTCTGTTCACAGCAGCACTATTCATAATAGTCAAGACATGCAAACAACTTAAATGTCCATCAACAGATGAACGGATAAAGAAGATGAGGGGTGTGTGTGTGTGTGTGTATATTTGTGTGTGTATATATATATACACACACACACATTCTTAGGACATGAACTTGGGCAAACTCTGGGAGATGGTGAGCGACAGAGAGGCCTGGCGTGCTGCAGTCCATGGCGTCGCAAAGAGTTGGACACAACTGGGTGACTGAACAGCAACAACCCACGATGGACGGCTGCTCAGCCAGAAAACAGAATGAAATGATGCAATTTTCAGAAACAGAATGATTCTAAAGATTATTATCCTAGGTGAAGTCAGAAAGGGAAAAACATCCCACGTGGTATCACTTACATGTGGAATCTAAAATATGACCCAAATGAAACAGAAACAGACTCACAGACATAGACAACACACTTGTGGTTGTCAAGAGGGATGGATTAGGAATTTGGGATTAGCAGAAGCAAACTATTATATATAGAATGAATAAGCAACAAGGTCCTACGGTATAGCATAGGGATCCATATTTGATATCCTGTGATAAACCATAATGGAAAAGAATATGAGAAAGAATGTGTGTGTATATATAACTAAATCACTTTACTGTACAGCAGAAATTAGCACAGCATTGTAAATCAGCTATGCCTCAGTAAAATAAATTAAAAAAGAAAAAATATAGGCCTGGCTAGAAGCTCAGAGAGAAGGGACACACAGCAGGAAAGTGCAGCATGTTATGTGATTGGCTTAGGGCAGAAATTCTCGAAGTATAGTCTGGGGACACTTTGACGTGGGGAATCAAAACTATTTTCATTATTTGCCTTTTTCATTCATTCCCTCATGAATGTACAGTTGAGTTTTCTAGAGGCAATATGACATATGTATTGCAACAGACTGAATACAGAAGCATATATAAGAATCCAACTATCTTCTATTAAGCCAGACATTAAAGAGCTTTGCAAAAAAAGCAAAACAACCCTTTGCTTCCCAGTGGTTTTGTGTGTGTGAGTTTGTATGTGCATATTTTCATAAAAATATGTTATTTTTGTTCATGGGCTTATTTTTGGGTTGTATTACAATAAATAATTTTTTTTTAGTTCTCTATTTGAATTTCTAATTCAGTGAAATAGATAGATGGAAACTACCTAAACCAAGCTCTTTGGGATCTTTGAGGATTTCAGGGAGTGTAAAAGGGTCCTGGGACCAAGACCTGCTGGTCTTATGTATTTGTGAACTGCCGGTCTTATGTAACAGTAAAGTATAGCTAGAGTCCCAGGGAAATGAAAGGATCTTTTAGATGCAAATGTGGATTGGCTTCAATGCTTCAAGGTAGAAGGAGAGCCAGGCTCCTCTCTCCGGGCCTTGTTAGGACTGTAGAACTTAGTATGTTTACATGCATCACTGTGTGGCAGAATTCTGTTGTCCAGCTCCAGGCAGGCTTATTTGCCATCACCTCCTACAGGATGGTGAGTCCTAAAGGTGGGGCTGCTCTGGCAAAGAGTGAATTAGAACCTTTAGACAGCAAGTACAGGCCTGCTTTTTGTTTAGCCACTAAGTCATGTCTGACTCTTTGAAGAATTTTGCACATTACCGTGTTAGCATGTGAAATGAGTGCAATTTTGTGGTAATTGGAACTTTTTTTGTAATTGCCTTTCTTTGGGATTGGAATGAAAACTGATGTTTTCCAGTCCTATGGCAATTACAGAGTTTTCCAAATTTGCTGGCTTATTGAGTACAGCACTTTAATAGTATCATCCTTTAGGATTTGAAATAGCTCAGCTGGAATTTCATCACCTCTACTAGCTTTGTTCCTAGTGATGCTTCCTAAGGCCCACTTTACTTCACACCCCAGGATATCTGGCTCTAGGTGAGTGATCACACCATCATGGTTATTCCAGTCATTAATATCTTTTTGTACAACTCTTCTGTGTATTCTTCTCACCTCTTCTTAATCTCTTCCACTTCTGTTAGGTCCTTACTGTTTCTGTCCTTTATTGTGCCAATCTTTGCATGAAATGTTCCCTTGGTATTTCTGTTGGTGGTGGTTTAGTCGCGAAGTCGTGTCTGACTCTTGTGACCCCATGGACAGAGGAGCCTGGAGGGCTACAGTCCATGGGATTCTCCAGGCAAGAATAGTGGAGTGGGTTGCCATTCCTTTCTCCAGGGGATCTTCCCAACCTAGGAATTAAACCTAGGTGTCTTGCATTGTAGGCAGATTTTTTACCAACTGAGCTACATGGGAAGCCCTTGGTATCTCTAATTTTCTCAGAAGATCTCTAGTCTTTCCCATTCTATTGTTTTCCTCTTTTTCTTTGCATTGTTCACTTAAGGCTTTCTTATCTCTCCTTGCTATTCTCTGGAATTCTGCATTCAGATGGGTATATTTTTCCTTTTCTCCTTTGCTTTTCACTTCTCTTGTTTTCTCAGCTATTTGTAAGTCCTCCTCAGACAAACATTTTGCCTTCTTACATTTCCTTTTCTTTGGGATGGTTTTGGTTATTGCCTGCTGTCCAATGTTATGAACCTCTGCCCCTAGTTCTTCAGGCACTCTGTGGGTTGCAAAGTGAGGAACTCTCACTGCCTTTCTCATTCTCACTTTGCTACCTGAGAGGTCTTAAAGCAGAGGCTTGTTGTATCCCTTAGTTGCAATTTAGCTGGATTCCTCCACTCGTGGCAAGTGCTAAGTCCTCCTCATCATTGGGATGGAGAACTGCACTGTGATTAGGTACATGAGCTTCTATATTAACAACCTGGTTTTAATCAAGACACTTTTATTACTGTCTTCTTAGGCTAGTTATTTAAACTTCCTGATCTTTTTTCATTAGTGAATGGAGATGATGATATTTACCCCATATGTTTATTGAAGATATTAAATAACACAAGCTATGTAAAGTACGGAGCACAGTGCCAGTCACAAAGCAAGACCTCTACATGGCTTCCATAGGGTGGACTTATGACCAGTAGGTTGAAACCATAGGTAGGCAAATTTCAGCTCCATGAGAGAATGCACATTAAGATGTTAGTATTGAGCTTGACATCTGAAGATCACTTGACAAATGGTAATTGCTGCTACTGATATAATTTTTTTTAACGTGAGTTTAGAAGTTGTATGATATGAAACTTCCTTTGGCCTAGTTGTTGTTCTTCAGTCTCTAAGTCACATCCACTCTTTGCGACCCCATGGACTGCAGCATGCCAGGCTCCTCTGTCCTCCATTATCTCCTGGAGTTTGCTGAAATTCATGTCCATTCGATCGGTGCTGCCATCTCACCATCTCATCCTCTGCTGCCCCCTTCTCCTTTTCCCTTCAGTCTTCCCCAGCATGAAGGTCTTTTCCAATGATTTTTTCATGGACCTAATATACCTTTAAGCCACTCCAGTATTCTTGCCTGGAGAATCCCAGGGATGGGAGCCTGATGGGCTGCCATCTATGGGGTCGCACAGAGTCGGACACGACTGACATGACTTAGCAGCAGCAATATACCTTTTGCCTAGAGTTGTCCCTGAATAAATTTGGATGTATTCTATTAGATTGTTCAGTTGTTTATTCATTTGATAAACTTATCAAATGGTAACAGGTACTATTCTTTATGCTGGGATAAAAAATTGTTTAAAAGATTTGGAAGAATATTAGTAAAGAGCAGGCGATCAGTCATGAGATGCTGTAGAGGTGATTCATGCATTGGGTAAGCCAAGGTAGGACTCAGAGACTTCAGAGAAACTTCTCTGCCTGGTGACTTATGAAACCGTACTCTGGTATGACAGTAATATTGCAGAATGTCAGAGCTGATATCCTACAATGACATTCAGGTTCTAGAGATCACTTAGTGTGAGCTATTCCTTGCACAAATGGAGAAATTGAGTCCTTTCTCCCAGTCCAGATCCTGGTAATCTCTTTGATGCTTATGAGCCCCAAAGAATGCTGATTTAGATGGGAGGCAACAAGAAGAGGGAAGGATGATGAGCTTTGGCCAACTTTACAATAGCCAGATCAATCGCTCAGATCAGTTACAGTCCAGTGGAAATGTGTTGGACTCAAAGTATCTAACATGGACCTGTATTCTACAAGGGAGGCAGTGAAGCCACATGGTTAAGAATGCCTGGTAACATGCTCAGATCTCACATTTACTAAATGTGTGACCTTGGGAAGTCTTTTTTTGTTTTCTGGGGCAAAGTTTTCTCAACTGGAAAATAAAGAGGTAGTTAGAAATTGCATTCAGCTGGCAGGAAGAAAAGCTCACAAATGGTGACTTGAACAAATTAGAGTTTTACTTTTCTCACTTAAAAAGGTCGGTGAGTAGGCAGACCAGGGCTTGTTTGGCATTTGCATAATTTAACAGTGACTCGGGATCCTGCGCCCTTTCTTCTTTGCCTTCCTTAGTGCATGGCTACTTTCTTCATTCATGTGTGGTCATGACACGGATGCTTCAGCTCCAGTTATCACATTAAAGGTTTTTGTCGGAATATATAGGAAACATAGTGGCTCAGATGGTGAAGAGTCTGCCTGCAATGTGGGAAACTGGGGTTCAATCCCTGGGTCAGGAAGATCCCCTGGAGAAGGGAATGGCAACCCACTCCAGTATTCTTGCCTGGAAAATCCCATGAATGGAGGAGCCTGGCAGGCCCCAGTCCATGGGTTCGCAAAGAGTCAGACATGACTGAGCAACTAACACACACAATGGAAGGGAAAGAAGTCAGTTTCATTTTAAAGAATGTTTCTCAAAACGCAGCTCACAAAATCCTTACATTTCATGGCCAGAACTTGGCTATGTGACCATCCCTACTTACAAGAGGTGTTGAGAGACAGAAAGTTTTATCTGGGTCCTTTGCGGCTCTGAATAAAATTGGAGTACACTGAGTAAGGAAGAAAGGGATAATGGATATTGAACAGGTAGCTAGCAGTCTTCACTATAGAAGCCAAATAATATTGCCTATCCCCTTAGGTTTTGTGAGGATTAAAGGGGAAGATGCATGTAAAGCACTTAACTCAGTGCCCAGACATATAGAGACGGTTTATCTAAGAGAAGATGAGCATCCGTATCCTTAATACATTTGTCCTATAGGAGAAGAGACAGACAGACATGATGGAATAATGACATGATAATTTACCACAAAACAAGTGTAAAGTCCAGTCATTTCACTGAATGACCAGCCACAGCCTCTCTGCCCTCCTATCCACCTCAGGACTTTTGTTGATGTTCAATTGCTCAGTTGTGTCCTACTGTTTGAGACCCCATGGACTGCAACACAACAGGCTTCTCTGTCTATCACCAACTCCTGGAGCTTGCTCAAGCTCATGTCCATTGAGTCAGTGATGCCATCCAACTATCTTGTCCTCTGTTGTCCCTTTCTCCTGCCTTCAGTCTTTCCCAGCATCAAGGTCTTTTCTAATGAGCCAGCTCTTTGCATCAGGTGACCAAAGTGTTGGAACTTCAGTATTAGTCCTTTCAATGAATATTTAAGACTGATTTCCTTTAGGATTGACTGGATTGATTTCCTTGCAGTCCAAGGGACTTTCACGAGTCTTCTCTCCAACACAACAATTCAAAAGCAACAATTCTTCAGTGCTCAGCTTTCTTTATAGTCCAACTCTCACATCCATACATGACTACTGGAAAAACCATAGCTTTGACTGGACAGACCTTTGTTGGCAAAGTAATGTTTCTGCTTTTTAATACACTGTCTAGGTTCATCACAGCTTTTCTTCTAAGGAGAAAGTATCTTTTAATTTCATGGCTGCAGTCATCATCCACGGTGACTTTGGAGCTCAAGAAAATAAGGTCTGTTGCTGTTTCCATTGTTTCCCCATCTATTTGCCATGAAGTGATGTGACTGGATGTCATGGTCTTAGTTTTTTGAATGTTGAGTGTTAAGCTCAACTTTTTCACTTTCCTTTTTTACCTCCTTCAAGAAGCTCTTTAGCTCCTCTTTACTTTCTGCCATAAGGTGGTGTCATCTGGGTATCTGAGGTTATTGATGTTTCTCCCGGCAATCTTGATTTCAGCTTGTGCTTCGTCCAGGCCAGCATTTTGCATAACATATGCTGCATTTAAGTTAAATAAGCAGGGTGAAAATATACAGCTGAAAAATCCTATTATCTGACTTTTTTTGAGCACTTGTCGTTGAGATTCTTTCTTATTGCTTTACATGCAGAATCTCATTTACCCTCAAGGCAACCCAGCATGTGTGAGTGATATGAAGCAGATACACTGATCTGGAAAGCAAGGCTCTTTGAGGTAAGTATCTTGCTGGAGCCACGCACTTATTAGGGGTTAGCTGTGGGAGGAACCAGGTATGTGGGACTATGAATCCGGTGCCATATTCTATCCCAGGCTCTGCTACCCCCACCCCTCCCCAGGTCCTCAGACAAGTCCTACCCCCTCCCTGAGCCTCAGTTTCCTCTTCAGTAAAACACATTGAACAAGATGAACTTAAAGGTATTTTCTGGCTCTGGCCATTCAGGACTTTCTCCTTTGAACTGTTAAAAAAAAAATCGGAAATAAAAAATGATTCTTATACAGGTACAAAGATAAACTCATATTGAAGATTTTATTTAACTCCTTTAGTGAAGAAACAATTGTGGTATTACAACCAGTTCAAAAGAGAGTCCAAAGAACAAGAGCGTTTAGAAATCAGACATATTGAAATGAATTTGCAAATGGAGACAGAACTATTTTTTTTTTTCCCCAACAGGGTAGGGAGGGTTGTTCTCCCACTGGAAAGAATTCATTTGCATGTCTACAGGCAAGAATTATTTGGCACTGTTATCAGTTGTCTACAGTTTATAGAGTATAAACAATTCCCAGAGTCAGATCAGATAAGGTGGGAGGGCATGTTGTGGACAATATGTCATTTTCTGTTGAAACACACATTTTCCACTATAGAACCACCAGTAGAAGCCTTTTAGTCCAGACAGCCTGATCCTGTTTCCTGCCCAGGCCTTATGTTTCTGCCTCCAAGAAACATATACTATCCTCTTTTCCCTGCTGTTTCATAGATATCTGTGCCTTTTGGATTTGGTTTGCTTTTAAAAAAAAAACTTTTATTGAATAGTTGATTTACATTGTTGCATCAGTTTCCATTGTACAGTCAAGTGACTCAGTTGTACATATGTATGTATAAAGATGTATCTTTTTAAAAAGCATTCTCTTCCATTATCAGTTATTACAAGATAGTGAGTAGAGTGGCTTCCCTCGTGTCTCAGATGCTAAAGAATCTGCCTGCAATGTGGGAGACCCAAGTTTGATCCCTGGGTGGGGAAGATCCCCTGGAGAAGGGCATGGCAACCCACTCCAGTATTCTTGCCTGGAGAATCCCACAGACAGAGGAGACTGGTGGGCTATAGTCCATGGGATTGGTCGCCAAGAGTCAGACACGACTGAGCGACTAACACTTTCACTTTCCCTGTGCTGTACAGTAGGTCCTTGCTGGTTATCTATTTTTATATAGTAATGTGCATATTTTACCCCTAAACTCCTAATGTATTCCTCCCTCCTCACTTTGGTAACCATGTTTGTTTTCTATGGCTTACCGTTTTGTTGCTTCCAGAAAGTCTTTATTGTTTAATCCTACTCTTTGAAGGGACCAGGAAAACCGGTTGGAGGGTGGTGACAGGTGTCATCCTTGTGGAGTGACAGAACCAGGTGTGTGCTAAGTTGCTTTACTCGTGACCAACTCCTTGCTATCCCACGGGCTGTAGTCCACCAGGCTCCTCCATCTGTGAGATTCTCCAGGCAAGAATACTGGAGTGGGTTGCCATTTCCTCCTCCAGGGGATCTTCCAGACCCAGGGATTGAACCTGCATCTCTTATGTCTCCTGCACTGGCAGGCGGGTTCTTTACTATAGTGCTACCTGGGGCAGAACCAGCTGGTCACCCAACAAGAAGCTTCTCTAACCACTTTGCTTCCAGGGCTTGGCTTGTGTGGTGGTTCAGTCACCAAATGGTTAAGTCGCCCTGGGCAAGTAGTTAACTAAGTTTGTCTGGAGCATCCCAGAATGCCCCACATAGACTGCGTTGTCTTTGAGAGCTGGGGAGAGGTTCTCTCTTTTTCTCTTTCTCTCTGTCAGAGGGACTTTTGGGATGCCACATGACAGAATCGAAGTGTCTTGAGCTTAGTGCAAGATTTGATTTCCATGTGGTTTCTGTTACGAACTGTGTGACCATGGGTTAGTCTTCTCACTTAGTTTGCTTACCTGTAAAATGACAATAATCATCCATGTATGTGGTAGGCTGAAAAATGGCCCTCCCCTAGTGGACATTCTCATCCAGTCCTCAGAACCTATGAATGAATGTTACCTTATTTGGAAAAATGGTCTTCGTGGATGTAATTAAGGATCCTGAGAAGAAGAGATTATGTTGGATTAACCAAGCGACCTTACATGCAATCACAAATTCCCTTATAAGAGAAAGGCAAAGGGAGATTTAACATACAGAAGGCGGTGATCTGAAGATGGAGGCAGTGATTGGAGTCCTGCACTGAACAGCCCTCACCAGAAGCTGAAAGAGGCAAGGAACAGACGTGTTCTTAGAGTCCTTGAAGGGGACGTGGCCCTGTGGGGTTTCAGACTGAAGGCCTCCAGAATTGTGAGAAATACATTTCTTGTGTTTTCAGGCACCACGTTTGTGGTCTTTTGTTATTGCAGCCCCCTAAAACTAACACAGAGTCTGCTGGCCTCCTGGGATTGCTGTGAAGCTCAAAGGGGAAAAATCCAACAGTGCTTTAGAAATGATCAAATGCAAACTCGGGTTCAATGTAGGCAAACAATTGGTAAGTTGTGTGTAGATGTCTGGGCTTCCTTGATGGCTCAGACGGTAAAGAAACTGCCCGCAGTCCAGGAGCTGCAGGTTCGATCCCTGGGTGGGGAAGATCCCCTGGAAGAGGGCATGGCAATCTACTCCTGCTACACCATTCTTGCCTGGAGAACCCCTGTGGACAGAGGAGCCTGGCAGGCTATAGTCCATGGGGTTGCAAATAGTTGGACATGACTGAATGATTATCACTTGCACTTTCACGGAGATAATCCATTCACAATTTTCACATTCACATAAAACTTTGATCAGCAGTAATGAAGGTTGCATGGAGAAATAAATGAAATAGTTTCTCAAGTAAAAATAATATTTCAAGCAAATATTCCCCGTTGACCTCACTTTACGTTGGTCTCCTGTTGTCAGTGTAAGGGACTGAGGTCCTGGCTTCTCCCTTGCAGCTGCCTTGCCCATGGGGTCATGGGATAGACTGCCAGAGGGTGGATCTGTGCCTCCCCATCACTGCTGGCAACACTGAAATAGTGTTGTTACCCCCGGGAGGCCTGGAGTGACAGCGAGAACAAGCGGCTTTTGTTTGGTGGGTCCCATCTCAGGGTGAAAACTGGCACAACAGAGAGACGGTTGGATTGAGTTGCCTTCAGCCTGCCAGGACTCGGTGCAGCAGACCGCAGCAGCGGCCATGCAGGACTGCAGGGCGGAAATGCAACGGGGGGGCCCAGCCTGCCCGCGCCAACCCAAGTCCAGCGGTGAAGATGGCAATCTGGGGAGGGCGCAGTGCCAGGAGCAGGCGGAAGGACTCAGCTTGGCCAGAACAGAGCTGTGTCCACCCTCCACTCCCAACACACACACACATATGCGTGCACACACACACACACACACACACACACACACACACACACAATGTCCAGCCAAGATACTCTGTAATGGGCAAGAGTCCAGCTTTGCTAATGTACCTCATGGACCTTTTCAGGGCTGTATCTTGCTCTTATTTTTTTCTCAGCACTAACGTCAAGACACTCTACTTGCCAACACCTCATCTGTGTCCCCTAGTTGTTGCTGCTTGGTTGCTAAGTTGTGTCTGACTCTTTTGCAACTCCATGGACTGTAGCCTGCCAGGCTCCTCTGTTCATGGAATTCTCCAGGCACGAATACTGGAATGGGTAGCCATTAATTCCTCCAGGGGATCTTCCCAACCTGGGGATTGAACCCGTGTCTCCTGCTTGATAGGTAGCTTCTTTACCACTGAGCCCCCTGGAAGGGCCTGTGTCGGCTAGACCAGTCCTATATTCCATTCCTCTCTCTTACATGTTCCCACCTATATGCTCTGGGAGCTCACAATGATCACATCATTGTGTAGCTGTTAATTAGTCAATTAACTGCTTACTGAGCATTGAGCACTTATATAATTCAGGCAAGGACTTGCTGGGGCTACTTGGTAGACAAATCAGATAAGACCCCGCCCTCCAGGGAGCTTGAGAGCGTGCGACAGTCTTTAAGCAAACGATCTCTCAAGGAACTTGGCAGTTGTAAACCATGATGTACTGTGGAGAGAAATATAGGGTCTTAAGAGAGAATTTTTCAGACTGGAGGAATTGGCAAGGTGGCTCTGAGGAAGGGATTTTTATCTGGAGGTTTCATGGATAATTAGGAGCTCACCTGGTATACCAAACCCTTTTTTGGGTTTGTTGATTGTATGTGGGGAGTGCTTCCAGGAAAAATAAACAATGGGGACAAAAGCTGCCCTGCATCTGAGGGACTGGAAGGAGGTGATGCGACTTCCTTAGAGTGAGAAAGAGGATAAGAGGTGAGATGGGAAGAAAGGTTTTTTTAAGCATCTTTGTCTTTATTCAAATGATACTCATAGGCATCTGCAGGTGGATTTGAAGCAGGAAACTTTATCTGGATTGGCTGCCAGATGGAGAATAGGTTGGAGAGGACACAGTGGAAGCTGAGACATTTAGGAGGCTCTGGAGAAAGAAGGACCATAGGAAACATTGGATCCAACCTTTCCCCACATGGATGGAGTTGAACTGGTGGCCAAACTTTCCCAGTGAGTTGGCAGATGAGGCAGGACTTGAACTCTGGTTTAGTGATTTCTAGGCCAATATACTTGTCTCTACACCCCATTGCATTTAAGTAAATGATTTCCTTTTCATAGCTATAGTATAATGGGTGTGTGTCCTCCAATGGCCAATGAAGACATTTTGTGGTCTCATTAAGAGTATTTCAAAGAGAGTGATAAAGGAAAAATCAACACTTGTATTTTTATTAGCTTGTAACCTGACACATGGGGATGACCACTTTAGGTTCCCCATCATGTTTAAGGATTAGGATTATTATTAAGGATAATATGTGAGTCTAAGACTTAGGGCTTCCCTGGTGGCTCAGATGGTAAAGTATCTACCTTCAATGCAGGAGACCTGGGTTCGATCCCTGGGTTGGGAAGATCCCCTGGAGAAGGAAATGGCAACCCACTCCAGTATTCTTGCCTGGAGAATTCCATGGACAGAGGGCTGCAGTCCATAGGGGTCACAAAGAGTCAGGCACAACTGAGCAACTAATACACACACACATAAGACTTAGGACTGCAAAGCTAGAGAGGCATGGGTTCAAATCTCAGATCCACTGTTTATTAAGCTTTGCTCCCTTAGCAAGTTACTTGACCTCTCTGAGACTGAGTTTCTTCAACTAAAAATGGGCATAACAACAATAGTTTCATATTGTGTTGTTTTGTTGAAAGCAAACATGTGTCTGGGATATAGTAAGTGCACAATAAATGTTGGTTATTAGCATGGTGATGATAATGTTGATCCATTTAGTCAAAGACAGAGTGTGTCTTTCTGAAAAGAGTTAATTTCATTTTAAATTAATCAGTTCTATAAAATTTATGGTCTATTATATACAAGGGTTTTTCCTAGGCATGGTTCCTATCCCTAAGGTGATTAAATGGAGGGATAAGACAGTCTAAAAGTAATTCTAATAACATTTCCTTGGAGAAACCCTTAGTGAAATGGAGGTTCAGTGACAGAGGTGTGCCATCCAACTGGTGGAATTCTGAGAGTCTTGAGGAGAAGGTGGTTCCTGAAATGTTTGGAGGATGAGTAAGATTTTATTGTTTTGCAGATGGGTAGTTAACCATTCTGGATATTTTCCTTTGCACTGCAAAAGTTATACTTGACCTATAGAAAATTTAGAAAAAGTCAGTAAACAAAAGGAAGAAAAATCAAAATTCCCTTGTAAAGTCACCAGCTGAGTTAACTAGTTACCATGGATTTGCATAATTTTAGAACATTTTATTATGCAAGTGTATACACACACAGTTATACAAATGGGACTGTGCTACCCTAGAACCAGTTTTTTTCTTTTTACTTCGAAACACATTTTAAAATATTTTTTCACTCTACTGAATGTCTTCATTTGTATTCTTTTACAAGATGGCCACAAGAAGGGACACAGAGAGGTGCAGAAAAACAAAGCTGATTTTATTCACAAGTCCTGGAGTCACTGGTGCACCATGAGAGTGAGGGTAATATATGAGGGAATGCCAGGGCAGCGGGCTCTGCCAAGCAGGTGGGGAGCTGAGAGAGAGAGCAAGGAGCCGTGGGCCAGTGCCTTATTGGAGGGCAGGGTAGAGAACACAAGCAAAAGGCACGAGGGGATTTCATAGGAGTGTTTGAATGTCACTGGATCACAGTCAGACTTCTCTAGTGGCTCAGACAGGGAAGAAACTGCCCACAATGCAGGAGACCACACTGTTCAATGCGGATTCAATCCCTGGGTTGGGAAGATTCCCTGGAGTAGGAAATGGCAACCCACTCCAGTTTTCTTGCCTGGAGAATTCCATGGGCAGAGGAGCCTGGTGGGCTACAGTCCGTGGGTAGCAAAGAGTTGGATACAACTGAGCGACTGACACAGATCGCAGACAGGAGAAGATAGAAAGGGGCCAGTGGCAGGGGGCAGCCTTCTCACTCTGGCGTGCTTGCTTGGCTGGGTACCATACGCACAGTCTGTTTGTGGGAATGTTGAGACAGCAGGGAAATATATTTTATACTTTACAACACGTGAGCTTAGGCCTTTTAATGGTTACTGGGTATTTGACTCTTGGAGATCCAATAGTATGTTTAGCCAAGTTTCTATTGTTGAACATCTGGAATGTTTCCTGTTTGCTTTTTTGGTTTGTTTGTTGCCTGTACAAACAATACTACAAAAAACACAGTTGCAGCTAAATAATGCAATCACACATGATTTATTTCCTCAGGCTGATTTTTTAGTAGTAGAGTTTCTGGCCCCAAGGGGCGTGCCCTTTAAAAAAAAATTATTTTATTTTCTAAGTTCTGTAAATGATTAGTAGGCTTGCACTTTAAAAGGCAGTGTATTTTTAAGTTTTTATTCTTTCAATTTGTATTAATGTCAAAATATTACATTAGTAATAATTCCTTACATTTTTATATCATCTTCCAGTTCTGAAAGCATGTTAAAATACTTTCCATTTGATTTAATTCTTGCAGTAACTTTGGAGGTAGGCAGGTAGACACCATTAGTCCTCACTTTTCAGATGAGGGAAACAGATCCCAGAGAGTGAGGTAATTTGCTTAGGGTACCGCACTTGCCAGTGACAGAGCCCCTGACATGAAGCCCTGTGGGCTGCTTGCATTATATGGGCTGCCATCTCACCTCCTCCCCAGTGACTAATTTATCTCTTGTGATACTAGCCTGAGAGAGAGTGTTAGACCTATCATACTCACTAGACCTGGTTTTGCAAGTTTTATACCACTTTTCCCTAACATCCTTTTGACATTTATCTTTTTATTAAAGTATAGTTGATTTACAATGTTATGTTAATTTTTTCTGTATAGCAAAGTGACTCAGTTTTGTGTGTGTATATATATTTTATATTCTTTTCCAATATGGTTTATCTATGGGTCTTGAATGTATTTCCCTGTGCTGTATAAGTAGGACTTTGTTGTCCATCCATCCTACAGGAAATAGTTTGTATCTACTAACCTCAAACTTGTAGTCCCTCTCTCCTATGCCCCCCCCCCCCCCCCGGTCCCATGTTAACCACAAGTCTGATCTTTATGTCTGTGAGTCTGTTTCTGTTTTGTTGATAGATTCATTTGTACCATATTTTAGATTCCACATATAAGCAGCATAACATGGTATTTGTCTCTTTCTGACTTACTTCACTGAGTATGATAATCTCTAGTTGCATCCATGTTGCTGCCGCCAATGGCATTATTTCATTCTTTTCTATGGCTGAGTATCAACCAGTAACACTGAAGAAGCTGAAGTCGAAAGGTTCTATGCAGACCTATAAGACATTTTAGAACTAACATCCAAAAAAGACGTCCTTTCCATTAGGGGGACTGGGATGCAAAAGTAGGAAGTCAAGAAACACCTGGAATAACTCAAAGGCAAATTTGGCCTTGGAGTACAGAATGCAGCAGGACAAAGGCTAATAGAGTTTTGCCAAGAGAACGCACTGGTCATAGCAAACACCCTCTTCCAACAACACAAGAGAAGACTCTACACATGGACATCACCAGATGGTCAACAATGAAATCAGATTGATTATATTCTTTGCAGTCAAAGATGGAGAAGCTCTATACAGTCAGCAAAAACAAGACTGGGAGCTGACTGTGGCCCAGATTGTGAACTCCTTATTGCCAAATTAGGACTTCAATTGAAGAAAGTAGGGAAAACCACTAGACCATTCAGGTATGGCCTAAATCAAATCCCTTATGACTATACAGTGGAAGTGAGAAATAGGTTTGGGGAACTAGATCTGACAGAGAGCCTGAAGAACTGTGGACAGAGGTTTGTGACATTGTACAGGAGACAGGGATCAAGACCATCCCCATGGAAAAGAAATGCAAAAAGGCAAAATGGTTGTCTGAGGCAGCCTTACAAATAGCTGTGAAAAGAAGAGAAGTGAAAAGCAAAGGAGAAAAGGAAAGATATTCCCATTTGAATGCAGAGTTACAAAGAATAGCCAGGAGAGATAAGAAAGACTTCCTAAAAAAAAGGAAAACCTTCCTCAGCGATCAGTGCAAAGAAATAGAGGAAAACAACAGAATGGGAAAGACTAGAGATCTCTTTAAGAAAATTAGAGATACCAAGGGAACATTTCATGCAAAGATGGGTTCAATAAAGGACAGAAATGGTACAGACCTAACAGAAGCAGAAGATATTAAGAAAAGGTAGCAAGAATACACAGAAGAAATACACTGTACAAAAAAGATCTTCATGACCCAGATAATCATAATGGTATGATCACTCACCTAGAGCCAGACATCCTGGAATGTGAAGTCAAGTGGGCCTTAGAAAACATCACTATGAACAAAGCTAGTGGAGGTGATGGAATTCCAGTTGAGCTATTTCAAATCCTGAAAGATGATGCTGTGAAAGTGTTGCACTCAATATGCCAGCAAATTTGGAAAACTCAGCAGTGGCCACAGGACTGGAAAAGGTCAGTTTTCATTCCAATCCCAAAGAAAGGCAATCCCAAAGAATGTTCAAACTACCACACAATTGCACTCATCTCACACGCTAGTAAAGTAATGCTTAAAATTCTCCAAGCCAGGCTTCAGCAGTATGTGAACCATGAACTTCCAGATATTCAAGTTGGTTTTAGAAAAGGCGGAGGAACCAGAGATCAAATTGCCAATATCTGCTGGATCATTGAAAAAGCAAGAGAGTTCCAGAAAAACATCTATTTCTGCTTTATTGACTATGCCATAGCCTTTGACTGTGTGGATCACAATAAACTGTGGAAAATTCTGAAGGAGATGGGAATACCAGACCACCTGACCTGCCTCTTGAGACATCTGTTTGCAGGTCAGGAAGCAACAGTTAGAATTGGACATGGAACAACAGACTGGTTCCAAATAGGACAAGGAGTACGTCAAGGCTGTATATTGTCACCCTGCTTATTTAACTTATATGCAGAATACATCATGAGAAATGCTGGGCTGGATGAAGCACAAGCTGGAATCAAGATTGCTGGGAGAAATATCAATAACCTCAGATATGCAGATGACACCACCCTTATGGCAGAAAGTGAAGAGGAACTAAAAAGCCTCTTGATGAAAGTGAAAGAGGAGAGTGAAAAAGTTGGCTTAAAGCTTAACATTCAGAAAACTAAGATCATGGCATCTGGTCCCATCACCTCATGGGAAATAGATGGGGAGACAGTGGAAACAATGTCAGACTTTATTTTTGGGGGCTCCAAAATCACTGCAGATGGTGACTGCAGTCATGAAATTAAAAGATGCTTACTCCTTGGAAAGAAAGTTATGACCAACCTAGATAGCATATTGAAAAGCAGAGACATTATTTTGCCAACAAAGTTCCGTCTGGTCGAGGCTATAATTTTTCTGGTGGTCATGTATGGATGTGAGAATTGGACTGTGAAGAAAGCTGAGCACCGAAAAATTGATGCTTTTGAACTGTGGTGTTGGAGAAGACTCTTGAGAGTCCCTTGGACTGCAAGGAGATCCAACCAGTCCATCCTAAAGGAGATCAGTCCTGTGTGTTCATTGGAAGGACTGATGCTGAAGCTGAAACTCCAATACTTTGGCCACCTCATGCGAAGAGTTGACTCATTGGAAAAGACCGTGATTCTGGGAGGGATTGGGGACAGGAGGAGAAGGGGATGACTGAGGATGAGATGGCTGGATGGCGTCACTGACTCAATGGGCATGGGTTTGGGTGGACTCCAGGAGTTGGTGATAGACAGGGAAGCCTTGCGTGCTGCGACTCATGCAGTTGCAAAGAGTCGGGACTGAACGACTGAACGACTGAACTGAACTGAACTGAACTGAGTATTCCATTGTACCACATCTTCTTTATCCATTTATCTGTTGATAAGCCGTAAGATTGTTTCCATGTCTTGGCTATTATGAATAGTGCTGCAATGAACATATGGATGCCTGTGTCTTTTTTTTTTTTTTTTGAATTGTAGTTTTGTCCCGATATGCACAGGAGTGGGATCATATGGTATGCAGATTTTTAGTTTTTTGAGGAACATCCATACTGTTTTCCATAGTGGCTACAACAATTTACATTCCTGCCAACAGTGTAGGAGCATTCTTTTCTAACATTATTTTTTTTTAAATGCTATTTAAAAAAATGAGACATTTTTCTTGGTGGTGTACTACTTTCTCAGGTTATGAATGGGTAGGAGTTTAATAGGCGGTGGAGAAGGAGAGACTGTCTTATATAGCAGGGGTGAAGTAGTAAAGGAATAAAGATATTAAAATAAAGCCTTAAAACTAGCCACTGCCAGTCTAGCTTTGGCCCACAGAAATATGTTGTTTGTCTATAGCATGCTTGAAAAATTATTATTACTTACATTTGACCATCAGGATATTTCATATAGACATCTGTATTACTGAGTTCTGTTCATTTAGAAGTTCTGGCAAGACTGAGCTAGCCTTCAACCTGGACCATGATTGTTTTTTCCAGATTAATTGAAATATAATTGACATATCACAAGGTGTTAAGTTTGAGGTATACTATGTGTTGATTTGATATATTTGCAAATAGTAATAATTTGGCAAATGATTAGCACCATAGCATTAGTTGATACCTGTATCATGGCCCGTAATTGCCATTTCTTTTTTTGAGTGAGCATAGTTAAGGCTGAGTCTCTTGGCAGTTTTCAAGTATTTAATAGAGTGTTATTAACTATAATCATTATGTTGGTATATTTGGTCCCCAGAACTTATTTATGTTATAACTGCTAGTTTGTATTCTTTGACCAGTCTCTCCCTTTTAGCTCCTCCCAGCCTTGGTAACCACCATTCTAGCCTCTGTTTCTCTAAGTTTGGCTTTTTTAGATTCTGCATATAAATGAAATCATACAATATTTGTTTTTTCTCTGACTTAAGTTTAGTATAATGCCCTCAAGGCCCACTTATGTTGTCAAAAATTGGCAGGATGTTCTCTTTTCTCAATGCTTTAGAGTATGCCATTGTATGTGTTTGTGTGTTTGTGTATACATACATACATATATATCATATCTTCTTCATCCCTTCATCTGTTGATGGGCATGTAAGTTGTTTCCATATCTTGGCTATTGTGAATAATGCTGCATTGAATGTGGGAATAAATATATCTCTTCAAGATCCTGTTTTCATTTCCTTTGGATTATACCCAGAATTAGGATTACTGGATCATATGGTAGCTCTATTTTTAAATTTTTGAGGAACTTCCATACTATTTTCCATAATGGCCATACCAATTTACATTCTCACCAACAGTGTGCAAAGGTTCCCTTTTCTCTACTTCCTCTCAAACACTTGCTTATCTTTTGTCTTTTTGATGATAGCCATTCTAACAGGTGTGAGGTGATACATCACTGTGGTTTTGATTTACGTTTTCCTGATGGTTAGTGACAGTGAGCACCTTTCTATATACCTGTTGGCTGTTTGACTGTATGTCTTCTTTGTAAAAATGTCTATTCAGTTCCTCTGCTCATTTTAAAATCAAATTTTCTTTCTTTTTTTTTTTTTTTGCTACTGAGTTGTAGGAGTTCTTTATATATTTTGGATATAGTTTGTTGTAGTCCCATTTGTTTACATTTGCTTTTGTTGACTTTGATTTGGAGTCATATCCAAAAAATATTACTATTACTGATGTCAAGGCACTTACCCTCTCTATTTTCTTCTAGGAGTTTCATGGTTTCATTCAAGTCTTACAGTCAAATCTTTAATCCA
Source organism: Odocoileus virginianus (assembly GCF_023699985.2). Classification (NCBI taxonomy): domain Eukaryota; kingdom Metazoa; phylum Chordata; class Mammalia; order Artiodactyla; family Cervidae; genus Odocoileus; species Odocoileus virginianus. The sequence goes on from NC_069676.1 coordinate 59,555,212, forward strand.
TTTTGAGGTGATTTTTGTGTGGTGTAAAATAGGGGTCTGGTTTGTTTGTTTGTTTTTGTATGAAGTTATCAAATTTTCCCAAAACCAGTTATTAAGGAGACTGTCCTTTCCCTATTGTATATTCTTAGCTCATTTGTCATAAACTAATTGACCATATGGGCTTATTTCTGGGGTGACTATTTTGTTCCATTAATCTCTGTGCCTGTTTTTATGCCAATACTATGCTCTTTTGATTGTTGTTGTTCAGTCACTAAGTAGTGACGGAACTAATCAGTAGTAGTCACTGACTCTTTGTGATCCCATGGACTGCAGCATGCCAGGCTTCCCTGTCCTCCACTATCTCCCAGAGTTTGCTCAAGTTCATGTCCATTGAGTCCATGATGCTATCTAACCATTTCATACCCTGCTGCCCGCTTCTTCTTTTGCCTTCAGTTTTTCCCAGTATTAGGGTCTTTTCCAACGAGTTGGCTCTTTGCACCAGGTGGTCAAAGTATTGGAACTTCAGCTTTAGCATCAGTCCTTCCAATGAATATTTAGGGTTGATTTCCTTTAGAATTGACTGGTTTGATCTCCTTGCAGTCCCAGGGACTCCTGAGAATCTTCTCCAGTACCACAACTCAAAAGCATCAATTCCTCGGCACTCAGCCATTTTTATGGTCGAACTCTCACATTTGTACATGACTACTGGAAAAACCATAGCTTTGACTATACAGTCCTTTGTCAGCAAAATGATGTCTTTGCTTTTTAATATGCTGTTTAGGTTTGTCATAGCTTTTCTTCCAAGAAGCAAGTGTCTTCTCACTTCATGGCTGCAGTCACTGTTGGCAGTGATTTTGGAATGTAAGAAAAGAAAATCTGTCATTGCTTCTATTTTTTTCCTTTCTATTTGCCATGAAATGGTGGGACTGGATGCCATGATCTTAGTTTTTTGAATGTTGAGTTTTAAGTCAACTTTTTAACTCTCCTCTTTCACCGTCATCAAGAAGCTCTCCAGTTCCTCTTCGCTTTCTGCCATTAGAGTGATATCATCTACATATCTGAGGTTGTTGATATTTCTCCCAGTAATCTTAGTTCCAGTTTGTGACTGTTCTGATGACTGCAGCTTTTAGTACAGTTTGACATCAAGAATTGTGATGCCTCCAACTTTGTCCTTTGGCAAGATTTTTTGACTACATAGGGTCTTTTGTAGTTACATACATATTTTAGGGTTATCTTTTTCTCTTTATGTGAAAAATGTCATTGGGATTTTGATAGGGTTTACACTGTAGATGTAATCCTGAATCTGTAGATTGCTCTGAGTAGTATGCACATTTAAACAATATCAGTTCTAATCAATGAGCATGAAATATCTTTTAATTTATGTCTTCTTCACTTTCTTTCATCAGTCTTACAGTTTTCAGTGTACAAACCTCTAACCTAATTTGTTGAATTTATTCCTATAAATTTTATTCTTTTTGATGCTATTGTAAGTGGTTTTTTCTTCTAATCTTCTCTTTTTGATGATTTGTTGTTAGTATGTAGAAATTCAACTGGTTTTTATATATTGATTTTGTATCTTGCAACTTTACTGAAATTGTTTATTAGCTATAACTTTTTTTGGTGGAATTTTTAGTATCTTCTATAATAATATCATGTTAATTGCAAATAGAGACAATTTTATTTTTTCCATTCCAATTTGGATGCTTTTTATTTCTTTCCTTGCCTAGTTGCCCTGGCTACCATTTCCAGTAATCTGTTGAATAAAAGTGGTAAGAGTGGGCATCTGGTTCCACTCTTCTTTTCTAAGAAGAAAAGCTTTCAGCTTTTCACTGTGAGTGTGATATTATTAATAGCTCTGGGCTTGTCATATATGACATTTATTGTGTTGAGGTACATTCACTTTATAACCAATTTGTTTAAAGTTTTTATTATGAAAGGATGTTGAGTTTTGTCAAATGATTTTTCTGTATCTATTATGATCATTGTATAATTATTATCTTTTTTTGTTGAGGTGATATATCACATATTGATTTGTGAATGTTGAACCATCCTGTGTCACTGGAATAAAACTCTCTTGATCATATTGTGTACTCCTTTTAATGTACTATTGGATTCAGCCTGTTAATATTTTGTTGAGGATTTTTGCATATATGTTCATTAGGGATTGTTATTTAGTCACTAAGTCATGTCCAACTCTTTGTGACCCCATGGACTATAGCCCTCCAGGCTCCCCTGTCCATGGGGTTCTCCAGGGAAGAATATTGGAATGGGTTACTATTTCCTTTTCCACAGGATCTTCCCATACCAGGGATTGAACCATCTTCTGCATTAGCAAGCAAATTCTTTTCCACTGAACCACCAGGGAAGACCTCATTGGGGATATTGGCCTATAATTTTCTTTTCTTATAATGTCCTTGTTTAGTTTTGGCATCATGGTAATACTGGCCTTGAAAATTGTGTTTGGAAGTGCTGCCTCCTCTTCTATTTTTTCAGAAGAGTTGGAGAAGGATTGATAATTATTTTTTAAATATTTGATTAAATTTACTATTGAAGCCATCTGGCCCTAGGCTTTTTATTTTTTGTTGGAGTTTTTGATTCATGATCTGATCTTTTTACTGTAATTTATCTATTCAAATTTTGTATTTCTTTATGGTTCAGTCTTGGTAGACTGTATATTTATGGGAATTAATCTATTTTTCTTTGTTGTCCAATTTGTTGGCATGTAATTGTATGGTAGTCTCTTATGATTTTGTATTTTTATCTATCAGTTATAATATATCATTTTTTCTAGCTTTATTTGAGTCAACTTTCTGGGAAGCCATTAAGTTTTCTCTATTTTTTTAAAAAGTCAGCTCTTAGATTCATTGACCTTTCCTATTGTCTTCTTAGTCTGTCTTTCATTTATTTACCCTCTTGATCTATGTAATTTTCTTCCTTCTGCTAACTTTTGGCTTACTTTGTTCTTTTTTTTAATTCCTTGAGGTGTAGAGTTAGGTATCACCTGGGCCTTGATTGACTGGAGCTAGGAAATTTTACCCCTGTTAGGGCAGAAACATTCCAGTTTGTCTCAGGCCTCATCAGTTCAGTTCAGTTCAGTCACTCAGTTGTGTCTGACTCTTTGGACTGACCTCATGGACTGCAGCATGCCAGGCTTCCCAGTCCATCGCCAACTTCTGGAGATTGTTCAAACCCATGTCCATAGAGTCAGTGATGCCATCCAACCATCTCATCCACTGTCATCCCCTTCTCCTCCTGCCTTCAATTTTCCCCAGTATCAGAGTCTTTTGAAAGGGGTCAGTTCTTCACATCAGGCCTCATCACTCTACTGTTTTTCTAAAGGTCAGTAGTCATTAAAACTATGCTGGGTGTATTGTTTTTTCCCAGCTGACTTTATTCCATCACTTTTCTAGCTGGATCTTTTAGGCATCTGATTATGAACCCCATGGCTTAGAGTATGCATGGGGAATAGTTCATTTTGGTTGGAGGCTAGAGACCATGCAGGAGAGTAGTGAGAAAGAAATGGAAATGCAGCTTATGATAGAGAAAGGGAGTTTTGAAACCAGCCATCACACCTGGACTTTATTTTTTAGGCATAAGAAAGCCACTGAGGGATCTGAAACTCTTTTAACTGACATCCTAGCATCCTGTCCTAGAACAGCTGCCTCCTGTTCATTTAAATGTTCTTTCCTTTTGTTGCATTTTCTCTATTCCATCTCTGTTCCCAACAGGGAGTGTTTTCAAAAGGCTAGACAGCTGTTTACATCTCCTTTTAAATGGAGGCATTGTGGTTCTTCCCTCCCTCTAAGGACATCTTGTAAATGGCTCTCTCTTTGTGAGTAGAGCAGCCCTTGTGTCTCTGTCTGCTCCACCTCCCTGGGTGGAGGCTGGGGCAAATGGGACAGCAACGCTTCACTCCACTGGTGTCCTCATTGATTTGCCGGGACTTGAGAGGAAAAAAAAAAAAGATAGATAGGCCTTTGTTAGCTGTTGTCAAGCAGTTCCTTGGTTGAAATCCATTTGTGGAGTGACTGGCTTGTTTTATTCCTAGGCGAGGTCCTTGGATGTAACCTGGATGTGATGGAGAGATGCTCTGGTATGAAATCTTCTGGTCTTGGCTGTGTAGCTCATGAGCTCTGTGACTCTGTTCCCCTTCACCTTGCTGAGCCCTCCTTTGCTCATCTATGAGATTAGACTAATCCTTGCTTTGTCTCCAGCACAGGGTCAACTTGAGGACCGATTGGGAGAATATACAAGAGAAGAGCGAAGTGTTGCACAGACTAGTATGGTTACCACAAAGGTGGGATAATTGCTTCTGCAGAAAGAAATGGATCCTGGTCCAGCACCTTAATTAAATAAAGGGGCTGAGATAATTCAAGCAGACGAATTCAAGAGGCTAGAAAAACCCTTTTGGGCAGTATATCGCTGCTAACTCAAATTTTGTGGTCCTGGTTAAAATGCAAACCTGGAGGAAGAAATAGCTACTCACTCCAGTATTCTTGCCTGGAGAATCCCATGGACAGAGGAGTCTGGTGGGCCACGGTCCATGGAGTCGCAAAGAGTCGGATATGACTGAATACACAGGCTAAGTATATAATAACAAGGTGCCGAAATACATGGACTCTACCCAATGGCTTTATTTTTGGATCACACTCTTTCTGTGTGACAATAAGCCATTTTTTGTTCTTCTTTTTTTTTTGCAAAGCAAGCATCTTAACAACAGTATCTATGCTATGATTTTATTTTATTTTTTTCCAATTATTTTTATTAGTTGGAGGCTAATTACTTTACAATATTGTAGTGGTTTTTGTCATACATTGACATGAATCAGCCATGGATTTACATGTATTCCCCATCCCGATCCCCCCTCCCACCTCCCTCTCTACCCGATCCCTCTGGGTCTTCCCAGTGCACCAGGCCCGAGCACTTGTCTCATGCATCCAACCTGGGCTGGTGATCTATTTCACCCTAGATAATATACATGTTTCGATGCTGTTCTCTCGAAACATCCCACCCTCGCCTTCTCCCACAGAGTCCAAAAGTCTGTTCTGTACATCTGTGTCTGTTTTTCTGTTTTGCATATAGGATTATCGTTACCATCTTTCTAAATTCCATATATAAGTGTTAGTATACTGTATTGGTCTTTATCTTTCTGGCTTACTTCACTCTGTATACATATACACCATGGAATATTACTCAGCCATTAAAAAGAATTCATTTGAATCAGTTCTAATGAGATGGATGAAACTGGAGCCCATTATGCCATGATTTTATTGTGAGAGTTAAAGAAGGCAGTATAAGTCAAGCCCTTAGCAAGGCCATACCTGGCCTATTGTAGGTGTCAAATGAAACCTGATATTGTGAATGGTTCTTGGCCGCTATGGAGGGGAGTAGGGGGTGCAGGCCTGCTGAGGAGTAGACCGGAGAAACAAAGCCCATGACCTGGCGAGGGTATATAATAGAGGTGGTCCTGGGAGTAAGGGGAAGGACATAGCCCGGGGAGATGAAAGGTAGGGAATTCAGACATCACCATATCCAGGGTGTTGTCCGGGAACCCCTGTAGAGGTGATAGACCAGTGCAGTTTAACTCATTTCCTCTCGTCTCAGCAGGTGCTTCCTACCCTTGATGGTGAGGAGGAGGAAGGTAGTCAGGCTCTGGCTTGGGATCAGGGGACAGTCTCTGGGGAGAAGCATCTGCAGTGGCTTGGTGCTGAGGGATGCAGGAGGCTGGCTGCATGGGCAAGTTATGTCAAGCTGGTTGTGGCAGGCACTGGGATTGTGGTGGATCAGGCTTGCTGGTGGCTGTTTGTGGAAAGCATTATCACGTGCCTATTTTTTTTTAAGTCTTTATTGAATTTGATACAACATTGCCTCTTTTGTTTTATGTTCTGGTGTTTTAGTCTGTAGGGGCATGAGGGATCTTAGCTCCCAGACCAGGGGTCGAACTTGCACTCCCTGCATTGGAAAGCGAAGTCGTAACCACTGTACCAGCAGAGAAGTCCCGTATCGCTTGCCTTTTTCCTCCCAGCCTCCCAGACATTCTCACTACAGAGCTTGTCCCTTCACCTAGAATCTCCCTCCTTCCTCGTCTGCCAGAAACATGTGCTTGTGCTTAGTCACTGAGTCCTGTCCAGCTCTTTGCAACCCCACAGACCATAGCCCGCCAGGCTCCTCTGTCCATGGGATTTTCCAGGCAAGAATACCAGAATGGGTAGACATTCCCTTCTCCAAGGGATCTTCCCGACTCAAGGATCGAATCCAGGTATCTAATAGTGCAGGCAGATTCTTTACCGTCAGAGCCATCAGAAGCATACGTATCTTAAATGAACTGTGGAAACCAAAGTACGACACACACTACACATTTTGCACGTGAAACCCTGTGACCCATCTCCTCCTTTACTGCCAGAGCCCCCACGGGTGGAGGACAGGGTGCGGGCCCTGATGGGGCGTGAAGAAGGCTCCAGTTTCAGCAAGCCTAGCCTAGTTCAGCCTCTCCCTCACCTTTGTTCTCCCCCATCTCCCTTTTTCTCCCAAGATATGCTAAAAATGCAGATGCAGAGATGGACAGTCAGCTTCTCTAAGTCATCAGTCTGCACATGTATAGTCTGCATCTGCAGATACCCGGCCCAGCATTCTTACCTCCAAGAACAGTACAGGTCAGTCTCAGCAGAGTCAAGGGCCTGCAGAGGGACAGGGGAGAGCCACGTGCTCGATGACAGCCCAGTCCTTGTCCTGCTACGTCCTCAGCTGTGTGCTCTCGTTTCTGTCCCTGCGTCTTTCTGGGCTTCAGTTTGCCCATCTAGACAGTAAATATTTCGTGCTTGGTGATCTCTGTGTTCCTGTCCCTGCCCCCTTGTATTCTATGATTCTCTTGAATCTATCATGTTGGTTTCCCCAAACCCCTTCACCCTCTCTTCGGAATGAAGCGCTCTTGGTAACAGCCCATATTGTGATGCCTTTCATCCGCACCTGCTAATGCAGTGTCTCTAGCTCCCAGCAAGGCCCTTCAAGCTATTTCAGAGGGCCCCCGGGGAGAGTCCCATATGTTCTAGCAAATAAATCTGATCAGCCACTCTCTGGCATCTGCCATCTCCCTCTTGGGATGCCCTCTGTGATGTTCATAGCTGATGTTCTGCTGTGTTCACTGGTCGGGGCTAGTTGCTTCACCAGTTTCCCCAGTGCCCAGAGGTGAGCCACCTCCTGCCAAGCTCTGATGTTTCCTCAGACCCCTGTGGCCTCCAAGGGAGCCCTGTGATGTCGCTGCTCCCACCGTGCCCCGTCAGACCCCAGGGCCACTGTAGGAATCAATTCTTACTTCTGTTAGTCAATTCTGCTTTGTTAGTAGATTCATCCACCAGTGTAGTGAATGTATCAAGGATCTAAGGAGCTGTCCCCATGTGGGATTTGGGGGCAAAGTGGGGAAAAATACACCTCTTATGTTGCTTTGTCTCGCAGTGGCTCATGGAGCTTTTAGTGAGAATTCTGTGTTTGTTTGCCCTCTAGATACAAACCTGTAAGAAGCTGGGCTGAGGAAAAATTGGAGTGTGAGGTATTGCAGTGGACTCTGAATATTCTGTCTTCTAATAATAAATGCTTGGCATTACTCTGACTTCCAGTAATAAGGCATTTGGTTAAGAAAGAACACAGATTTGGAATATTCTCACTTGGAATTTGCTTAGGGGATGCAGGGATATCTACATTGTGTTCTAACCAGATCCTTCATTCCTCCTGGCTCCCAAGGGAGTTATGGTGACAACGAACTGTGGTAAGTGGAAAACAGGCATCATTTCACCTCAGTGCGGAACACTAGCAAATGGGGTGAGAGTACAGAGCAGGAGTCCAGGATCTAAAGGGAACTTTTACTTCTTCATCTTCACACCTGAATCTTGAGATCTGTCTGTCTGCACAGGTCAGAAGAGAGAGATGAAGGACCTCGTCCTGAGCACTTACCATAGTACTTGGTATGGAGGAGGCAGACAATCAGTCTGTAATGGCTGATTGAATGAGGAACTAAATATAGGGAGGAAGAGAGAGAAGAGATCGAAAGAGCTGGGCTCAAGACAAATCAAGTATGTCTTCTTGTCAGGCTGATGAGAACCACTCATTCTTTTCTCTTGGCCTGTGTCAGATTTCCAGACTTCCCTTTGTAGGTGACTGATTTTCAGCACATATACACATGGCATATTCCTTCCTCCCCCAGTGGTAGCAGTGGGAATGCACAGTCTTCGCTTCTTCTGAAAATGTGTTAAGTAAACCCAGGATTAAGAATGGTGCTGGTGATTTTTGTAAATGACATCACCTCTCACAAGTCTTGATTCAATCAACATACTGGTTGACTGACTACCAAGTTTCTCCATTTAAGTCTCAGTGTGCTAAATACTATGAATTTAGCTTGTCATGTACAGCTAAAGTTTCTTTAAGATTAGAAGCCACAGAAAGACAGAATTTCATTCAAACATAAAGCAGTGATTTTTAAGATCAGGTAGGTGATCCTAAAGTAGTGAGTTCCCTATTACAGGAAGGATTTAATCAGAGTCTGGATGGCTACCTGGTGAGAATATTATGGAAGATTCAAGCACCAAAAGGGAATTAAACTGGTCTCTATGTGTTTTTTAAATTAGTGGGAGTCTAGGTTTCTTAGTTTCTTATATACTATTCTCATGATAAGTATCTAAGGGTATATCATTCAAACCCATGGCTTAGACTTCTTCCTTCAGCGTGATACATAGATGGGAAGGAAGAAGAAATTCTTCGTGGCCATCAGGTCATCTAATAATCATGACTTATTCTGACAAAAATGTGGTAAGGGAATTTTAGACCATCAATTTTAGCTCCCAGACCCAGTTCAAGTATAATTTTTCTTATTCATGTCACCTTCCCAGTGGAGACCCTCTCTTTGTCTTAATGGCCCCTCACTGATGACCGATCATCAGTAAGATGGACCTCCTTCACATTAGACTGAAGAAACTCCACAGTAGGAGGGTCCATGTCTGTTTGATATACGGGTGCATGCTGAGTTCCTAGTGTGGCATGTGGCATGTGGCAGACAGATAATGAGTTGATTCAATCAACATACTGGTTGACTGAATACCAAGTTTCTCCATTTAAGTCTCAGTGTGCTAAATACTATGAATTCAAGGACAGACATTTTCAGACCAATACCAGAGGTAGGAGAAATAGTTCCCACTCTGTTTTAGCCCTTGACCTAGAACATCAGCTTCATCTTAAGACTGCTTGAGAGTCAAGTTATAACAGGAGAGATAAGCATGTAGTTGAATAGCTACTGAATCTTCTGAACTCAAGGTCCTATTGCATTTGATAGCAATGTAAATAATATATCAATACCTTAGGGTTTGTTTGGCTGATTGGTGAAGGGCTAATATTCACAAATAGTGTGCATTTGAGAATACTAACTAAAGAGGAACCATTTATCCTAGGCTTATTAGGTAAGGAAGATAGAGAACTATGCTGATGAGGCTAAGTTACAAAGTTTAGGCTTCATTTAAAGTCAGTTTGGAACAACTTCTTTCATAGCCAAGCAGAGTTGCTTTAAACTTGGATAGCTCTTCTGCAAATGCATGTCTTTGATCCCAGAAGGACAGGCTGAGAGAGTATTAATGATTGTATGAACTCCATGCAAGCAAATGTTGACAATGTAGAATATAATGTAGTAACTGTTTCTAGAGTTTTCCAGTCTCAGGTGAATCCTCCATGCAGCTTAGTTATCCTTCCATATGTTCCAAATCATATTGCCTTTCTTGATATCTACAAGCTTATCTCATTCCATATAACTTTCTTCCTTCCTCCTTATCTCAGAGAAGAGAAATTCCTTCTCCTGGGCAAGGGTGATATCTTTGCCTGCCTTTCAGTACAAGCCTTCATCACTGTCTTATAAACTTTATTCTTCCTGTTATCCACTTTGTGGTCTTATCCTCAATTGCTACCTCCATAATACTTGTGATTTTTCTTTAGTATATAAATATCATCAATCTTATGTTCCCCATGAGCTACAGTTTGATTTGTTTCCTCCCCTTAATGGCCAATTTTCTTCAAAAGTAGACACTTGTTTTCAACATTTTTATCACAGCTCGTTCATGAGAACCCAATTACTCCTCTACCAATATCATGCTCTCTCCTCCCCCTCCACACACATTTAAATTGTGATAATAATGTAACTGATAATAACATCTTTCCAGGTCTTATGGATACTTCTGCCTTTTTCCTTCTCAACCTCTCAGTGGCATTTGCCATTGACCATCTCCCTTGGTTTCTGTAGCACTGCTGTTTCCTGGTTTTTCTCCTATCTCCTCAGAAGTCTTTCTTAAATAGGGATCCTTACCTGAGACACAGAATACAGAATATGGCCTTAGGAACTATTTCCTCAATTCTCCCAAGGCCACATACATAATTAGTACCATCCTAGGCGTAGAGGAGAGAAGTTAAATCATTACATACCGTGGATGCTGTAGGGCATTGGAGTTTAATTTTCTCCATGTCTGAGAAAGGAGTGGCATCGTCGGCTCTCTTCATAAATTTCTTTTTTGTTCTCTCCCCACTCTGATCCTTTTATTCTTCTAATTTTAAACACTCTCCCTGGGTGACCTTTTGTAAGCCTTTGGGAGAAACTATCAATTATAATTTCATGGCTCTGAAAATGAAACTCAAAACCACACAATGGTAATGGCCACACCCTTGTTTCTGTTTGTCTGCTAGACAGCTCCCCTTAGATATCTCACAACTCTCTCAGATGCAACATTCAGAACAGACTCATCATCTTTTCCCCACACTTTCTTTTCCCCTGAATGGTATCATCATTTACCCAGATACCTAAGCTGCATCCAGAAGTCATTTAGATTCTTGATTCCATATATCCCCTCAATGCAGTTTTTCATGAAATTCCTTAGTACTTGCTTCCTTGAGAGCTTGTGATTTACTATCTTATTCTGAATGTAATTCAGGCCCATCATGCATAGATTTCAATCAGGTAGAAGCTTTCTAAGAGTCTCCTTGTTTCAAAGTACCCTTCTTTCCACCCTCCCTCTGCTAATAACCTCAGAACTGTTAATCTATATTCAAATATGGTTATCCTTCTTCCTGCTTAAATAATTTCAAGGTTGTCCTTCAACCCACAATGACTTTGATCTGTCAGATGTATTGTGAACTCCTTACCTAGTAGGTAAAGTTCTCTACAATTGGCCTTTGCTCCTTGTGTAATGTCATTGTCTTCCCACACAGCATTTATCCCAACCATTTCATACGCTTCCCCATTCTGGTCTTTCCCTGGGATAATTGTTCATTCTATCATCTATCTGTCTATATGTATAACATAAGATTTACCCTCTTAACGAACTTGAAAATGTACAATATGTTATTGAGTTGTTGTTTTTCAGTCACTCAGTGTGTCTAACTCTTTGTAGCCCCATGGACTGCTGCATGCCAGGCTTCTTTGTCCCTCACTATCTCCCAGAATTTGTTCAAACTCATGCCCATTGGGTTGATGATGCCATCCAACCATCTCATCCTCTGTTGCCCTCTTCTCCTCCTGCCCTCAATCTTTCTCAGCATCAGGGTATTTTCCAATGAGTCAGCTCTTCATATCAGGTGACCAAAGTATTGCAGCTTCAGTTTCAGCACCAGGTACCATTTTGTATGGCAGATTTATAGGGTTTATTCTTCTTGCTTGACTGAAACTTTATGCTAGTTGACTAGAAACTCCTCATTTCTCCCTCTCCCCAAACCCTGACAACGACCACCATTCCTTTTTTTTTTTTTTTTTTTGGGTGCACCACATAGCTTGCAGGATTCCAGCTCCCTGACCAGAGATTAAATCTGTGCCCTCAGCAGTGAAAGTATGGAGTCCTACAAACAGATGGAGAAATATACCGTGTTCATGGATTGGAAGAATCAATATTGTCAAAATGGCTATTTTGACAATCTATAGATTCAATGCAATCCATATCAAGCTACCAATGGTATTTTTCACAGAACTAGAACAAATAATTTCACAATTTGTATGGAAATACAAAAAACCTCAAATAGCCAAAGTAATCTTGAGAAAGAAGAATGGAACTGGAGGAATCAACCTGCCTGACTTCAGACTATACTACAAAGCCACAGTCATCAAGACAGTATGGTACTGGCGCAAAGACAGAAATATAGATCAACGGAACAGAATAGAAAGCCCAGAGATAAATCCACAAACCTATGGTCACCTTATCTTCGACAAAGGAGGGAAGGATATACAATGGAAAAAAGATAACCTCTTTAACAAGTGGTGCTGGGAAAACTGGTCAACCACTTGTAAAAGAATGAAACTAGAACACTTTCTAACACCATACACAAAAATAAACTCAAAATGGGTTAAAGACCTAAATGTAAGACCAGAAACTATAAAACTCCTAGAGGAGAACATAGGCAAAACACTCTCTGACATAAATCACAGCAGGATCCTCTATGACCCACCTCCCAGAATATTAGAAACAAAAGCAAAATAAACAAATGGGACCTAATGAAACTTAAAAGCTTTTGCACAACAAAGGAAACTATAAGCAAGGTGAAAAGACAGCCCTCAGATTGGGAGAAAATAATTGCAAATGAAGCAACAGACAAAGGATTAATCTCAAAAATATACAAGCAACTCCTCCAGCTCAACTCCAGAAAAATAAATGACCCAATCAAAAAATGGGCCAAAGAACTAAACAGACATTTCTCCAAGGAAGACATACAGATGGCTAAAAAACACATGAAAAGATGCTCAACATCACTCATTATCAGAGAAATGCAAATCAAAACCACAATGAGGTACCATTACACGCCAGTCAGGATGGCTGCTATCCAAAAGTCTACAAGCAATAAATGCTGGAGAGGGTGTGGAGAAAAGGGAACCCTCTTACACTGTTGGTGGGAATGCAAACTAGTACAGCCGCTATGGAGAACAGTGTGGAGATTTCTTAAAAAACTGGACATAGAACTACCATATGACCCAGCAATCCCACTTCTGGGCATACACACCGAGGAAACCAGATCTGAAAGAGACACGTGCACCCAATGTTCATTGCAGCACTGTTTATAATAGCCAGGACATGGAAGCAACCTAGATGCCCATCAGCAGACGAATGGATAAGGAAGCTGTGGTACATATACACCATGGAATATTACTCAGCCGTTAAAAAGAATTCATTTGAATCAGTTCTAATGAGATGGATGAAACTGGAGCCCATTATACAGAGTGAAGTAAGCCAGAAAGATAAAGACCATTGTAATATACTAACACATATATATGGAATTTAGAAAGATGGTAACGATAACCCTATATGCAAAACAGAAAAAGACACAGATGTATAGAACAGATTTTGGACTCTGTGGGAGAAGGCGAAGGTGGGATGTTTCAAGAGAACAGCATCGAAACATGTATATTATCTAGGGTGAAAGAGATCACCAGCCCAGGTTGGATGCATGAGACAAGGGCTCGGACCTGGTGCACTGGGAAGACCCAGAGGGATCGGGTAAAGAGGGAGGTGGGAGGGGGGATCGGGATGGGGAATACATGTAAAACCGTGGCTGATTCTTGTCAATGTATGACAAAAACCACTACAATATTGTAAAGTAATTAGCCTTCAACTAAAAAAAAAATTAAAAAAAAAAAATAAACTGTAACAAAAAAAGAAAGTTTGGAGTCCTAACCACGGAACTGACAGGGAATTCCCACAATTACATTCTTTGATTCATGCATTTAACTATTTTAGATACTTCATATAAATGGAATTATACAGTATTAATCTTACTCTGTCTGGTTTATTTAACTAATCCATATTGTCATATATTGCTGAATTATTTTCTTTTAAGTGTTGCATAATATTCTATACTTTGCATATATTTCATTTTCTTTATTTTTCTGTTGATAGACACTTAGGTTGTTTCCATGTCCTAAGGCTGTTGTGACTAATGCTGCAATGAACATGAGGATGCAGATATCTCTTTGAGATATTGACTTTATTTCCTTCAAACATATACACAGAGGTAGAATTGCTGTATCATATGGCAGTTCTATTTTCAATTTTCTGAGGAACTTCCAAACTATTTGCTATAGATGTTGTACCAATTTAAATTGCAACCAACAGTGTACAACAGTTCCCTCTTCTATTAATAGGTATACTTGTAAGCCTGTAGTTTTCTTGTAGTATCTTTGTTTGACTTTGTTTTTGCTATTCAGTCCTAAGTCAAGTCTGACTCTTTGCGACCCCAAGGACTGCAGCACTCCAGGCTTCCCTCTCCTTCACTATCTCCTAGAGTCTGTTCAAAGTCATTTCCTTTGAGTCAATGATGTTATCCAGCTGTTTCATCCTCTGTTGTCTACTTCTCATTCTGCCTTCAATCTTTCCCAGCATCAGGATCTTTTCCAATGAGATGGCTCTTCTCATCAGGTGGTCAAAGTATTGGAGCTGCAGCTTCAGCATCAGTCCTTCCAATGAATATTCAGGGTTGATTTCCTTTAGGATTGACTGGTTTGATCTCCTTGCTGTCCAAGAGATTCTCAAGAGTCTTCTCCAGCACCACAGTTTGAAAGCATCAATTCATTGGCATGCAGCCTTCTTTATTGAGAGTTGGATGTGGTCCAACTCTCACATCCATACATGACTACTGGGAAAACAATAGCTATGACTATATGGACCTTTGTCATTGAAGTGATGTCTCTGCTTTTAAATATGCTGTCTAGGTTTGTCATAGCTATTTTTCCAAGGAGCAAGCATCTTTTAATTTCATGGCTGCAGTCACCATCCACAGTGATTTTGGAGCCCAGGAAAATAAAGTCTGTCACTGTTTCCATTGTTTCCCCATTATTTGCCATGAAGTGATGGGACCAGATGGCATGATCTTAGTTTTTTGAATGTCGAGTATTAAGCCAAGCTTTTTTACTCTCCTCTTTCACTCTCATCAAGAGGCTTTTTGTTCCTTTTCTCTTTCTGCCATAAAGGTGGTGTCATCTGCGTATCTGAGGTTGTTGGTATTTCTCCTTGCAATCTTGATTCCAGTTTGTGCTTTATCCAGCCTGGCATTTCACATGATATACTCTGCATATAAGTTAAATAAGCGGAGTGAAAATAGCACTGATGTACTCCTTTCCCTATTTTGAACCAGTCTTTTGTTCCATGTCTGATTCTAATGGTTGCTTCTTGACCTGCATACAGGTTTCTCAAGAGGCAGGTAAGGTGGTCTAGTATTCTCATCTCTTTAAGAATTTTCCATAGTTTGTTGTGATCCACACAGTCAAAGGCTTTAGTATAGTCAGTGAAGCAGAAGTAGATGTTTTATTGGAATTCTCTAGCTTTTTCTGTGATCCAATGGATGTTGCCAATTTGATCTCTGGTTCCTCTGCCTTTTCTAAATCCTGCTTGTACACCTGGAAGTTCTCAATTCACATACTGTTGAAACCTATCTTGAAGGATTTTGAGCATTACTTTGCTCATGTGTGAAATGAGTGCAATTGTGTGGGTAGTTTGAACATTCTTTGGGATTGCCCTTCTTTAGGATTGGAATGAAAACTGACATTTTCCAGTCCTGTTGTTACTGCTGAGTTTTTCAAATTTGCTGGCATATTGAGTGCAGCACTTTCATAGCACCATCTTTTAGGATTTGAAACAGCTCAGCTGGAATTCCATCACCTACACTAGCTTTGTTCCTAGTGATGCTTCTTAAGGCTCACATGACTTCACATTCCAGGATGTCTGGCTCTAGGTGAGTGATCAGACCATCATGGTTATCTGGGTCATTAAGTCCTTTTTTTGTACAACTCTTCTGTGTATTCTTTCCACCTCTTCTTAATACCTTCTGCCTCTGTAAGGTCCATACCATAACTGTCCTTTATTGTGCTCATCTTTGCATGAAGTGATCCCTTGGTATCTCTGATTTTCTTGAAGAGATCTCTAGTATTTCCCATTCTATTGTTTTCCTCTATTTGTTTTCATTGATCACTTAAGAAGGCTTTTTTCTCTCTCCTTGCTATTCTTTGGAACTTGCATTCAGATGGGTATATATTTCCTTTTCTCCTCTGACTTTTGCTTCTCTTTCTCAGCTATTTGTAAGGCCGCCTCAGACAACCATTTTGCCTTTTTGCATTTCTTTTCCTTGGGGATAGTTTTGGTCACTGCCTCCTGTAAATATTACGAACCTCTGTCCATAGTTCTTCAGGTACTCTGTCTATCAGATCTAATCCCTTGAATCTGTTTGTCGCTTCCACTGTATAGTTATAAGTGACTTGATTTAGATCATACCTGAATGGCCTAATGTTTTACCTACTTTCTTCAATTTAAGCCTAGATTTTGCAATAAGGAGCTTGTGATATGAGCCACAGTCAGCTGCTGGTCTTGTTTTTGCTGACTGTATAGAGCTTCTCCATGATTGACTGCAAAGAATATAATCAATCTGATTTTGGTATTAACCATCTGGTGATGTCCATGTGTGGAGTCATTTCTTCTGTTGTTGGAAGAGGGTGTTTGCTATGACCAGTATGTTCTCTTGGCAAAACTCTGTTAGCCTTTGCCCTGCTTCATTTTGTACTCCAAGGCCAAACTTGCCTGTTACTCCGGGTATCTCTTGACTTCCTACTTTTGCATTCCAGTCTCCTATAAAGAAAAGGACAGCTTTTTTGGTATTAGTTCTAGAAGGTCTTGTAGGTCTTCATAGAACCGTTCAACTTCAGCTTCTTTAGCATTAGTCATTGGGGCACATTCTTGGATTACTGTCATATCAAATGGTTTGCCTTGGAATTGAACACAGATCATTCTGTCATTTTTGAGACTGCATCCAAGTACTGCATTTCGGACTGTTTTGTTGACCATGATGGCTACTTCTTTTCTTCTAAGGGATTCTTGCCCACAGTAGTAGATATAATGGTCATTTGAATTAAATTCACCCATTCCTGTCCACTTTAGTTCACTGGTTCCTAAATTGTTGATGTTCACTGGTTCCTAAAATGTTGATGTTCACTCTTGCCCATCTCCTGTTTGATCACGTTCAATTTACCTTGATTTATGGACCTAACAGTACATGTTCCTACGCAATATTGTTCTTTATAGCATTAGACTTTACTTTCACCACCAGACATGTCCACAACTGGGTGGTGTTTCTGCTTTGGCTCAGCTTCTTCATTATTTCTGGTGCTATTTCTCCACTCTTCTCCAGTAGCATATTGGGTATCTAGTGACCTGGGGAGTTCATCTTTCAGTGTCATATCTTTTTGCCTTTTCATACTGCTCATGGGGTTCTCAAGGTAAGAATATACCTCGGTACTGTCCAAAGATACATGTATGACTCATGTGTTCTAGTGTTCTGGAAGTAAAGAATAGTCAGGATAAGTATCTTAGCAGAATAAAGCATCTGATATTATGTTGCTATTCACCAGAAGGCACAACAGAGGAAAAGGCAACATACACCCCTGTAGTGTAAATTAGTTCGTGCATTCCATTAATCTTTATTGAGAAACTATATAGAATTAGACACTGATCTAGGTGCTAAAAGACATACAGACAATAAATGAAAATGAACTATGCCTTCAAAAATATATGTGTAATCTAAAAAAAGGGTACAAATGAACTAATCTACAAAACAGAAATAGAATAATAGATATATGAAACAAACTTAAGGTTACCAGGAAATAAGGTCAGGAAGGAATAAGTTAGGAGACTGAAACTGACAATAGATAATAGGGAGCTAGTGTATAGCACAGGGAACTCCACTCACTACTGTGTAATGCCCTAAATGGGGAAGGAATCCAAAAAAGAGTGGATGTATGTATAAGTGACTCACTTTGCTGTATGCCTGAAACTAACACAATATTGTAAATCAACTATATTCCAATTAAAAAAAAGTTTCAGCCTTGGAAGGAGCTGCTACATGTCACTCTCTACTTTTCATTGTAGGTCTTTATGCCTAAATCATGAAAGAGGTGAAGGTCAAAGGCTAGCGGAGGGATCCTGGAAGACTCCAGTGAGGAGATGACATTGGTTTTCAGAGATGGTTATGATGTGGAAATACAGGGTGGGCAGTGGGAGTGAACTCTGACACGTTGCATTGTCTCCACTAGTGCAGTTTCAAGAGTAGGTCAGCTTGACTTACATGAAGGTACTCAGAGAGAAATGTGAAAAACAAATAGGAATAGTAAATTGGATCTTTAAGACTTAGATATGAATAAAATAGATGTAGTAGAGGATACGGTCTTGTAGTTTTTAGTTGTTGGAATTTTCCTCATTAGGAGAATTAAAGATTGGGTAACACCTGAGAGAGGAACCCAATATTTGTGCTCCAACTTTTGTTAGTGTTTCTCTGAACCCTTCCCATTTGACCTAGCATTGGTTCATAATCCCCATTGTGGAACTGCTAGATGAATTTAATAATGCTTACCTTACCTCTCAGGGGTATCATGGAATTATAAATGAATACATCCCAGCCAAAGCATTAATTGGGTGTTTCAGGTAAAAGGTGCTCAGTAAGTGAAAATGCTAATGCTATTATGAATTTTCCTCCTTCTCTGTCATCCTGGGAAGCAGAAATGATGTTTACATAGCAATGTGAAACTATCTTCTTCAGCACTGTAACCTTATGGGAGGATAAAAATATGCACAGTAATAACAATCAAGCTGAGTCTGAAACACTGAGGTAGAGAGCTTGTCCACTGGATGGTTCCCTGGGGCAGGTAACTTGTAAACCCTCTTTTAATCTTCATCAACAGAAGAAATGGCTCTTTAAGAGATCGGTATTAAAAAGTGGTAAATTGCCTGTTCTTGCAGACTGACAATACCATTGACAAGTCAATAGCACTAATTTTGTTTGTTGATGATTTTCAGTAAACCATGGAAGGCACAGCATCTTTTTATTTGGCACTTTTGTGGCCCTGCTAGTCTACCCGCCTGGTTATTTTCCTATGGAAGTTGTCCAGTCAAATGCAGAGAAATGAACCATTCACTTCCATCACGAAAGACTGTCAGCATATATTCTCCATGTTTCTTACATTTCTGCCTGTCTTTTGAGTAAGAGACAGCTACAGCTTTGTTCAGGACTATCTTTTCAAGGATGTTTGTTTAGCAAACAGCCTTAGAAAATACAGACAGCATCTCCCTTGACGGCAGAGAAAAGATATCTTTCTTGACTAGGAAAATGAAGATAACATCTCACTCGGGGGCAAAGATTGGGCATGTCTGCTGTGTTATGAAATTGGAGGTTTCCTAGGTTTGGGGTTCCTCAGCTGTCTCACAAACACATTGTGCTGGCTGCATTCACCTGGGTCCCATAAGACTTGAGGGGCAAGGGAAACTGAGGGAGACTTGAAGCTCACGCTGTCTGCTGTATTTTGAGTAACACAGTCCTTTGTCTCCGACTCCTGGGTTCCGTCAGCATCTATGAAGCTGTGGCAGACTCAATTATTGTTTTACATGATCTCATACTCTTCCCAGTTCTTGACGTCCTATTTCTTATCCAAATAAAGAACTTGACACGCTCTCATATCTATTTTCTTTATTTTCTTTTTTCCTTACAACCATGGCAGCTATGTGCTGCCTTAAGTCAGTGCCTTGTTTCAGCACCCTAGGAGAGGGAGTTCGGTAGCCTCCTGATTGCTTTCTTGCTTCTAGTCTGTCTCTACCCTTCATTCTTATTCCACACTGTTGCCAGACTCCAGTCCCTAGAGCACTGCTTTGATCACGCCTCTCCTTCACTCCTCAGCATCTAATGGCTCCCCATTGCAGGAATGGATTATAAACCCTTTAGGCAAAATAAATGCTTTCTAAAGTTAGGTTTCCAGGTCTGTCTCTGGTCCTCAACTTTCACTCTTCTCTTTTAGCGCTGCATCCTCTGACCAAGCCAACCACCCATGGCAATCCCAATCTGCCCTTTTCTGCTTCATATCTTTGTTCATATTTCTTTTGCCTGAAATATTCATTTTACTCTTCAGGTCTACTCTCACAATTCTCTTTCTTTTTCATCCATGCTTAAATGCTAACTTCCTCAAGATGCCCTCTCATTTTCCACCCTGCACCCTGACTGAAACTATAATTTCTTTCATTTTTTTTTTTTTTTTTTAAATATCAGTGAGAGTGAAAACCATAGTAGTTTTGTTTTTGTTTTTTGGTCACACCAAACAGCATGTGGGGTCTTAGTTCCCATGTTCCCTACCCTGGATGCATGGAGTTTTAACCACTGGACTACCAGGGAAGTCCCCAAACTATAATTTTCTCATGATACTTTTCTCATTAGAATTTTGTGTTACAGTCACCAGTGTCTGTATTATCTTGAGTTTAGGGCAAGATCGCATTGTCCTCTTCTTTGCATAACTTTGTCTTGCTTATTAGTGTCTTTTGATTAGACACTCAAGGACTATTAGTGGAATTATATTGAATCCAGAGAGGTGGGGAGATTTGTTCAAAGCTGCACAGCAAGTAAGGAAGAACGCTTGAACCACAATCTCTGTCTTCTGATTCTAAGCCCAGGAATCTGACTTTAAGCTAGGAATGTTTCACTTTGTGGGGTGCCTGATTTTGGCATTCTATGCCTTTAAGGAGTTGGCAATTATATACTGGAGGGGAAGCTGTTTATTACAAAGGTCAGATAGGAAAATCTAACCCAGAACTTTACTATCATATATTATTTATTTTGATTCTACCTATAAATTCACAAATGAAAACCAATAGTGTAGACATTAATTGTGGACGGGTGCTGTGGGCAGAGTGGCTTCCACAGGTCTCTATAACTGAGCCCTAGCCCTGCCCATCGCTGGTAGCCAGGTTCTTGGAACAGTCCTTACTCTGCCCTCCTTGCCTGTTGGGGAGCGGAGTAAAGCAGCTGACAAAACTGTCCCAGGACAAGTCCACTGACATCCCAGTCTAGGCTGATGTCATCATATTGTTTTGCAGAAAGAAAGAAATATGGTCTTTCCTTGGGCTTGTCTTCCATGGGAGATGAAGACAGCCTAACTTGTGGTCAGCCCTTCACTGCCTGGTGTCCCCAGTGGAGAGGTGATCATTCTCCCAAAGTGCAACGTTCCTGACCATCAGCATCTTCTGCAGTTGACGAAACAGCAAGCTGGTTCTCTGACGGTAACAGTCATTGGATATTTGCCATAGGCTTGTTGGAGTGGCAAGAAGCTATGGTCTTGTCTAGCTCAAACCCCATCCTTTACTTATAAGGCAACTGAGGTCCAGAGAGGTCTCTTGACTCTCATATCTTCTCCATTCCCATTCTAAGGCCATCGTCTTCAAGGTGACCTTGAAAGGAGAGGGTGACATTGATTTGGGCCATCAAGGATAGAGAAATACCACAGAAATAGTCCAGGAACTCAGAGGGTGTGTGCTGCAGGTGGGCATGCCTCTTGCTAAGAAAAAGGGACTGCATTCCCAATAGAGAAAAGACCAAGACATAGATCTTAAAACAGAGGAAATTCATAGAACTTGTAACCCAGACAAGAGAGGTTTTTTAAAGAACAAATTAAGAAGCATTTCTTGCTCTCTGAATGAAAAGCTGGAAAGGGGGTGACAGGGTGAACATGAGGAACTGACTCTGCAGACTTATAAAAATTTAAGCACTACTCTGTGCTGTTATGTTTATTAGGGAGAGTCTGGGGGAGCTTTTGTCCATGCTCCGAATCACAATGGGAGCAGTCGAATGTCTGTCATTAAAATTTGAAGGTAGATAAACAGTAAATATTTCCAGGGATAATTACTTAGAGTTGGGGAAACCTCAGAGTGTTGGAAGTTCCAGCTCCTGTTGGACCCTCGCCATAGATCTGGGGGTATTTATCTAAAGCTTATCTGAATCATCTGAGCAGCAGGGGGAGGTACAATTTGGCAGGCACTCTTCACATGGTTGTGTTTGAGAGGTTTAATAATAACAATTAAAAAAAAAACAAAACCTTTCCTAAGGAAACATTTATTATTCGTACAATGTCACCACTGGCAGAATCACTCTTCCCTGATCCCTCTGGCCAGCACTTCCATCCCATCAGTCCTCACTTACAAATCGCTACAAAACCAGCAAAGCCTGGCTTGCAAGATGAACATTTTTCCACGGAATTTGCTTTTTTTGGGTGGGGGTGGGGAGGGATTCTGTATCCACTGGAATTTTTTAGCAACTGAACCAGGGGCATGGCTGTTTGTTCTTGAGTATTTCAAATTGGAGTTGTATTCATTAAATGCTCTTACATCCTTACCATATAGAAAACATAGCAAAATGAAAGATCTCTACCAACCAAGAGACTCTGAGTTCAGAACCACTTCTGCCCCCCACCATCATCGTATGGGGATTTAACCTCGAGCCAGTCACTTTAAAACCTGAGTCTGAGCTTTGCCATCTACAGAATAAGAGGACGGATCAGATAATCATTAAGATATTTTCCAGTACTAAAATACACACAGCCACTGCCAGAACTGGAATGGGTGTTAGCTGTTTTGCAGTTTACTTTGTAGATAGGGCAGTGGTATCAAATGGGACAGTCACCTTGCCTCTTTGGATATCAAGTTTATCGAAGCAAGAAATCTACAAAAGAGGTTGTTATGTTACCACACAGAACAATAATTTATGTACTTTTTAGATGTGTGGTCCAGAAGCAAAATCACGCTTTAGAATTAGACATTTCTGGAAGGCTCCATGAAAGAGAAGTGGGACTTGCTAGAAGAAAGGAAAAACTGGTGGGTCTGGACAGCTTCAGCAAAGACACTGAGATGGGAACGTGGCAGGCTTATGTGAACTTGATACACATCAAGTCAGCATGTCCTGAACTACAGGCTGAGTGTCTCTACTGGTTCTTCCACCATAGTTTTAAGTGGTACATCACCTGGGTCTTCAATAATGTAGAAACGTGTTATGAGACTTATTTCCTTTTCAGTTCTCCTTTAATCCATCTCATCATGTCAGGGAGAAAGACTCATATTTGTGCTAATATATTTTTAAGACTCTCAATAATTCCTTCCTACCTTTTTCTTTAACTAAATAAAGATTGAGTCTTAGGCTCAGAAACACATTCAGCACCAATGCCTCTTAAATATAATAACTTTGTCTTGTTCTTTTATTTATTTTAAAGTTTCTGTTGAACTTCAAGCAATATAGTTTTTCCATTTATGTAGTGATGTCAAACTTCATTTTTAAATGATTTCTATGGCAAATGTTGTCATTTTGAATTAAAATACTAAGTAAATAACCATGCAAGTAGTATAAGGGTCTAGAAAAATCCAGAGTGTGACATGGAAGTGGTGTCATTTGGGGATCCCCGAGGGCACTTGTCAGGCCTGAGTTCCAGCCCTTCCTTTGATGTTTACTAGGTTTGTGACATTGAACCTGATCTTGAGGGTTCCATGGAGGAGGAAGAATGAAGAAGGACAATGATGGCTCTAGGAAAGTGTTTACAGGATTAGCTCACAAGGTAAAGAATGTGCCTACAATGCAGAGGACCCGGGTTTGATCCCTGGGTCTGGAAAATTCTCTGGAGAAGGGAATGGAAACCCACTCCAGTATTCTGGCCTGGAGGATCCCATGGACAGAGGAGCCTGGTGGGCTACAGTCCATAGGGTCGCAAAGAGTTGGACATGACTGAGTGACTAACACTACTATACTACAGCATGGTGTGAACACAGCTTTTTTCATGTTTGTCCGTGCCACAAGCTCTGCCCCTTTGGAAACAGATGCTTTCCCTTAGCCCCTGGCCCACCTACCTTCAGGGCTGGGCTGTTTTTCTTCTCCTTTAGTGCCATTTCCTTCAGTGAGGCCCCTGCATTCTACAGAAGGCAAGTTGTCTTAGCATGAGGAAAAGAACTATGCACTTGAACCTGAGAGGCTAAACGCTGATCACAGGATCTACTACTTACTGACTATTGATATTTCAGAAAAAAGTTACTTAGCCTCTCTGACTTTAACATTGATGTTAATAAAAAGGAGATGACAGTATCACTCTCCAGGGTTATTGTGAGAATGACATCAGCGCACAGGACATTCCCGGCGCACAGTAGGTCTTCAATAAATAGCTGTTACCTCTCCTCAGTCATGTATCACGTAGAACCTGTCAGCTTATCTTGTTGGAGTGTTTGTCTATTTCATTAATGCTATGATATCACAAGAGACGCAAACTTTCCTGTAGGCAGCTAAATTTCTCATGCGAAAACTGTAGACTGTTAAAAATGCTCAGCACGACTGGCCAAAAGGGCATTTCAGCAAACTGTTCTGCAACCTTGCTTGGCAGATTCTTGACATTGGCATGATCTTGACTCTACAATTTTCCCCTTCTGACTCCTGACCTACAGGAAAAAAAAACCTATGGAGACATCTAAATCTAAAGCTTTATATTATGTGCTATATGTAGCGATCTCAGTTTCTGGATGGATTGCATATTCTTAGATCTTTTTCAGTTACAAGTGGTAGAAATGGCATACAGTAGGATGAATGGAAACAGGGAATTTTCAACCCCTGTAAATTAAAAAGAGGATGAATCTGAGTCATGACACTGGAAAATCTGGGGATTGTTGGCTTCAGGCATGGCTAGATCCTGGTGCTCAATGCTTTATCAGAATTGATGAGTAATCCTAATGTGATCTTATCCTTGGTCATCTAAACAGTGTAGCAAATACCATGGTAGACATATGAGATATTAGAGTGTTAGCAACACTGCTGTGATTGCCTACTCTGTGGCATCATCATTCCTAGTGGATGAGAATGGCAGGACGCTCACCATGTCAACAGCTAGCTAGTCCATTGGACATGGTTAGAGATGTAGGGTGGTTTATACTGTGAAGGAAAAACTGAAAATCTAAAATCCCACAGGAACACCAAAACACCAAGATATATTCCCACTTTTGTAAGAACATAAAATGCTATGATATTAGGGCTCAAAATGTCAAGGGGAACCAAGCTTTCTCCTTGGTTTTATGGGAGATACAATTGAGGCTCAGAGAAGCTAAGTGACTTTCCCAAAATTGTACAGAAATTCAAAGATATATCTGGCTTTATAACTCAGACTTCCTGGCTCTCAGTTGAATATACCCTTTTCTTCTATATTTTGCTACACTTCTGGGTGGCTTAGCCTCCAGCTTGCTGAATCTGACTGTCTCTCATATTTAACCTAAATGCATCTGCCCAGGGCTTAGGCTCCTCTGAAAACTTTTAACCTGGCCCCAAGTGGACCTCTGCCCTGGGACAGAGGCCAAGGCAAGACACGAGGAGTCAGCTGCGTGGGGCAGTGCTGACCCGACGGACCCAGGCAGAGGGAGCGCTGGGGGCACCAGGCACTCTCCAGCGTTCTGAGACCTGTCTTTTCTAAGGAAGGGCCACGGGAACCGGTTTGCTGAGATGCTTCTGGCTTACGCCCCTTTTGCTTGCTTAAGGGTCACTCTTCTCGTTTACACTCTCAAAAGTGTCACCCATTAAGTAGTAACCTGTTGGCAAGCCCATTGATTCTGGCTCTTGCATTTCTGAACCCTGGCTCCTCTCTGCAAAAGTCTTAGTAGTTCAGACTCCCAGAGGTTTGCCTCTGAATACTTTTTGACTCCAGGTGTCAAGATTTGGAGGTTGATTTTTTCGAGAGAACTAGTGCATTCTTTTCAATTATAGCTGAGGAAATCAAGGCTTAGAGACATTAGATAACTTGCATAAGATGCTGACCAGGAATTGACCTTCAATTCCTCATTCAATAATCTTTACACTAGATCTTGCTGTCTATCTTGTCCCTTGGGCCTTGATGACTTCCTCCGTCTAATCTTGGACTTGCCTCACCTTTCATAGTTTCCTCAGTAGTGACAGGAGAGGACCACCCAACTGTGTGTCCATTTTAACCCTTAGTCAGTACTGAAATTTGTATATCTCTGGGTTTCTGGCTACCTGCTCACACATGGGTGCTATTTTTAAAGCAATGCCAGTGGGCTCAGATGTTCCAGTGAGTAGTGTAGTGGCAAGTACATGCTTGCAGTTTATGGTGGAGTCGCACCCTATGTGTGGACAAGTTTTATTTTTTTTCATTATTACTTTAAAAAATATTTATTTATTTTATTTGGATGCACTGGGTCTTAACTGCGGCATGTGGGATCTAGCTCCCTGACCAGGGAATGAACCCAAACCCCCTGCATTGGGAGTGTGTAGTCTTAACCACTGGACCACCAGGGACATCCCTGAGGTCAAGCTTTAAAATCACTGTGTAAGTAGAAAATTTTACATAATAAAAGTGACCCTAGAAAATATTTAAAATTGTCTATAATGTTCAAAAATAATTCCATCTCTTCCATTATTGGGGCAAAGCAAGTTTGTCCTTGAGCATTGGAACACATGTCTATTTCTTTGGTTGAGCCCCAAGTGAAATGGGTGCCTTGTGTTTAGAAGCCATTAATACCAAAATACTACTGTGTCTTTAAGCAAAACAATGATGGTCATCTTGCTAAGATGCCCACACTCAGAGAGGGACACAGGGACAGACAGTGCCTCAGGGATGGGCAGGTTAACGCCTCTCAGCTCATGCTCATGGAGGGACACGCTCTTGCTGGGGGGAACGGCAGGGACACCTCTATTTAAATTAAAACTATTTAAATTCTCTTTTTCTCTGCCAAACACATGCCAGTGAATTAATGTATATTAATTATGCATACTGCATAAGTCTACTGTACATGATAGGTGATATGAAAAATCAAAAGTATCCAGGAGTCCATAGCTCTTTTGATGCTTGAGGTTAAGGCTCAGGAAGATACCCCTAGGATTCTTCCTTAGTTCTGTGTTTGCTATACTGCTCTCCATACTTTTTCTTTTTCCTTTGTTTAGCTAATCTTTCTCTAGTGAACTGCAAACCTTTGTGCCTGGAATCATGTCCAAAGTATTTCTCTTCTCTCCATACATGTGCCATAATGCTGAGCTCACATCCAACACATCACTGTGCTGTGATAGCCTTGTTGAAGGCATTATGGTAAAGTGAGTGGACCATGGGCTTTGGATTTAGGAAGTCCTGGTTACAGATCCCAGCCCCCCACTCTTCCAGCTAAATGATCAACTCTCTAAGGTTTCGTTCCCTGAGTTGAATAGATTAGATAGCCATACCTAGTTTTAAAGTTTTGTGGGCACTTAGACATGCTATGTCAGGATGCTTGGGATATGGTGGGGTTAAATAATTGTTCAGTGCTCAGATTACTATTGCTAACTGTGTTGGAAGAGCATGGTCTCTCCTGGTTCTCTCTTAGACAGTTTCTTAAGCATCTGAACTAGAATCCCAAGACTCTGGGACTCTGGTCCTCCTTTTGTCACTGATTACTCTCAGTAACTAGAACCTCACTAACTAGCTCAGGTGCCTCAGCAAACTCATTTGACTTCTTGGGGCCTCTGTTTCATCACTTGTCAAGAAGTGCTGATAATTAGTCCAGTTTCTCCCTTCCTGGATTTTTGTTAGATGTTTCACATGAGAAAAAACATACACAAAAGTGTGTTATGATTGGGAGGATGTGGGTCCATAGAAAAGCCTGGGTTTGAGGTTCAGCACACTGACCTCTAGCAAGTAAGCCTCTTTCCTCACCTCCACCCACCTCTGCAGGTTATTTTGAAACATTAAAGAGAGGATGAATGTGAAAGTAGGTTATAACCTCTGAAACAGTACATTCATGTAAAGAACAATTGTGTCATTATTAATAAAAACATTTAGTTCAGTTCAGTTCAGTTGCTCAGTCGTGTCCGATTCTTTGCGACCCCATGAATCGCAGCACGCCAGGCCTCCCTGTCCATCACCAACTCCCGGAGTTTACTCAAACTCATGTCCAAAAAAACAAAACAAAACAAAAAAACTCATGTCCATAGAGTCGGTGATGCCATACAGCCATCTCATCCTCTGTCGTCCCCTTCTCCTCCTGTCCCCAATCTCTCCCAGCATCAGGGTCTTTTCCAAAGAGTCAACTCTTCGCATGAGGTGGCCAAAGTATTGGAGCTTCAGCTTCAGCATCAGTCCTTCCAATGAACACCCAAGGACTGATCTCCTTTAGGATGGACTGGTTGGATCTCCTTGCAGTCCAAGGGACTCTCAGGAGTCTTCTCCAACACCACAGTTCAAAAGCATCAATTTTTCGGTGCTCAGCTTTCTTCACAGTCCAACTCTCACATCCATACATGACCCCTGGAAAAACCATAGCCTTGACCAGATGGACCTTTGTTGGCAATGTAATGTCTCTGCTTTTTAATATGCTATCTAGGTTGGTCATAACTTTCCTTCCAAGGAGTAAGCGTCTTTTAATTTCATGGCTGCAATCACCATTTGCAGTGATTTTTGAGCCCCCAAAAAGAAAGTCTGACACTGCTTCCACTAATACCAGGGACATTAGCAGCATTATCCCTCAAAGGAGAAATGATATCACGTGACTCCGTGAACTGTTTAAAGATCCTTTTGGACTAATTTTGTCCTGGGAGGAGAGAGGGGTTTAGGAAGACCTCACTTTGGCTCTGCGCAGTCTCTCTGGGTTAGCAGTGATGTTTTCATTTTTGTTTGGTTTTGTTTTCTGAGGAGTTGGCAGCAGGTCTAATTAATGCCATCAAAAGCATGACATTTAATTAACTAAATCACATGTTGAGCCTAATGATAACATATTTCAGCACCCAGCGGGCGACGATGGTCTCTCGGGCCATTTCTAAGGAGGCCTGTGATTTGATAAAGAGAAACTCTTCTCAGCTAAATCAGAGATCCCCTGAGAGCAGGCAGAGAAGGAACAGCAAGAGTGCAGATTGGGCGCCTTCTCTTATCTCCCAGACCGGCTTGGAGAAACCCAGGAACAAAGAGAAACGGCAGAGAGGAACCGGGCGCTGAACGGCCTCTTTGTCTTTTAAAAGAGTTGGTTAGAAATCTAGAGGCAAAGAGGAACAAACGTTAAGTTTCTCAATCGCCTATCCCACGCCTTGGTTGTTCCAATTCCGGCTGGCAAATGGAGCAGGGAAAACAAAGCGAGACACCGGAGGACCTCGCAGGGGGCTGTCTGGAGCGATTGCGTTACCAGTCCCTCCAAGCAGCCAAGTGCGTGGACGTGGGCGCCCTCTGCTGGACACTGGAGGATCTACAGTGATGCTTATCTGGGCGCTCACCCAGTGGGCAAGGAGCCTCTCTGTCTGGAGTTGAACCTCTGCAGTAGAATTCTCAGGGTCTCATCAGTCACAGCAGAGCCCACCAAGTTGCTCCAAAGAAACTGATTTTTAGGTCATTCTATGTTTTGTTTTGTGCACATCTCACTGCTTTTCTATCCTATGTCCATTATGTTCACTGATACACTCATATTGCTTTAAATTCCACCATATGCGGTTCTTTTTCCTTTTGGTGCCTTTGTAATACATTCAGGGAAATGACTTGTATATGGCATCCCAAACTACATCAAGCTGGGTCATCTAATTTAAGCACTACTTTTAGAGAAATTTAATTATAGAGAAGAGGCAAAGAGAGGCTTAGGGAGGTGAAGTGACCTAACCAAAGTGGCCCAGCACACCAGTGGTGAGACTGCCTGACTTCCATCTCCTCCCCTTTTTCTTGAGGTGCTGTCTCTGGCTCTGGACCTCACGGCGTGTGTGAGGGGCTGTGGGGAACCTCAGAGGAAGATGGCATATCCAGAGGGCTCAGGTTCTGGGGACAGAGGTTCTGGGTTTGCATCCTTGCTTTACCTTGTGTTAGCTGTGTGCCCTTGGGTAGGACACCTGACCTCTTGGTGCCTCAGTGTTCTCACGCACTAGGGTGGCTCTAGGGTTGGTTGAATAATGTAAAGCAGGCGAAGCGCTCAGTACAGTGTTTGGCGCATAGCAGGTACTCCATGATACTTGTCATTACTTCTGCTGTGACTGCTCAGTAGTATTGGTTAGAAGAGGTTATCCGTGGTTTTATAAGGGAACTACTATTTTAGGTACCAAGGGATAGACTATTTTTTTTTTTTAAACAAGAACCATGAAAGCCTGCCTTCCTCCCAATATAGGGACATTTTTGATGGAGTTTAGGAAAATTATATGCGTGATTGAAGTTCCTTGAGAGAACAGTGGGGTTGAGGATGAGACTGGAAAGGCAGGTTGATCCTAAATGGTCAGTGGCCTCCAATGGCGGGAGCTTGGCTGTTTCCTGCAGTTGATGGGGAGATGTGGCTGATTCCGGAGCAGGGCAGTTGTCCATGTCTCTTGAATGACTTCTTTCTCGTGCTCCTCTGATGTGAAGGCTGTCAGGAGCCCGAGTGGCGGCTGCCCCCGTCGTGTGCACGTGCTCACATGCACAGGAACACGCCCGCTACTGGGGGTATTCTGTATTCCAATCACCTTGAGGTTGTCGCCAAGGAACCTGGAGTGGCTTGCAGCCACGGCAGAATGAGGAACGATCTGGGCCGTCATGGTTGGCTGCTGGCAGGGGTTTGTCACTTCCAGATTGAATGGCTGTTCCCTTGTATGGAAATCTCTGACGTGGGTGCAAAGATGCTGAGGATGCTCAGATGGGGAGGAAAGGGGGCAAGAGGCTGTGTGTGCACAGAGAGAGGAGAAAGACTCCTTCCCGAAACTGCTTTCAGGCTTGTCCTCAGGAAAGCGGCAGTCGGGCACTCTAGCAGAGGTTGCCTCTGTCTTCTCACTCCTGTTGCTGACTCCAGATGACTGGATCCCTATGTCTTTCCTTTGCTTGCTTGGTATTTTATTTCCTGGATTTTGCCAATTCTTATTTGCTGGGATGAGCAGAGATGTGGCTGAGAGGAAACAGGGAGAAGTCTGATGGATGTTGCAAATGAAATAGAATTTGGCCTTTGGGTGGTGCAGTCCCCAATACCCCCACCAGGGCTCAATAAGATGTGTCCTGGTGGCCCTCTTGGTTAGAGCTGGCTAACTGGCAGCTCTGCAGGCTACTTGCGGGTGGTTTTGGCTTGGCACTAGAATGCATTTTTTTTTCAGTATTTAGAATGAGATGGCAAGATTTTAAAGTTGAGTTTTTTGATATAAAAATAGGGATTCCAGCTCCTCTTGAAAACCAGGCCATTTGGTGACATTGGTCTGCATTTACCCTTGGCACCAGTCTGCAAGGAATAGATAGATTCTGCCCTGCTCTAAATAGGGCAAGACTTCTTGAGTTCCCCACCATCCCCACCTGGTCTCTGACCATTAACTTGACTGGCCTGGCCCTGAAAGCACAGAGGTTCCGAGAGGGACTGTGATTCACTGAAGGTCACACGGCTTCCCCCACGAGCAGAGTAGGCTTCCCTTTTCATGATATGATTTGAAGGGTAGTAGAAAATACATTTTTTTCTCACTTCCTTGGGAAAAATCGACCCCCCCATCCTTGCCATCTGTTCCATAGAGGCCTGCAGTGGGTCCAGGGAAGAAATATTCAGCCATATTGCATATCTGGCCTCCTTAACATCTTATCCCTTGTCTTCTGCTGCTTCTACTTACTGGCACAGTCAACCTCACTGTGCCTCTCAGGCTCAGGTAGGTGACAGTGTCACTTCTGGGAGCTGGGTGGTAGAGTCAGGGGCCTGGAATCCTCAGCTCTAGTCTGAGCCTGAGTCTCCTCATCTGGCAGAAGGAAGTCATACCCTCGGGAGGTTTTTGTGAAAATGAAAACGAAGGGCAGGATGTGACTTGCATCGTAGTAATCACACTGGCAAAAAAAATAAAATAGTAACCAGCATTGTAACTTATTATTCTAGGCAGACTCAGAGCTGAAGGTGCCCCAAGAGATGGTATTGTCCAACAGGCTCATTTTTGTGGTTAGAGCTCTAACACGTGCTCACGGGAAAAATCAAAGGGTGGAGAAGAATGTAAAGTACCGTGTAAAAGGCTTTCTCTCTTTCATCACCTACATCTCAGTCTCATTTCCCCAGAGGCAACCACTGTTTGGTTTCTTGTGTATCCTTCCAGAAATTTTATTTGCATACACCTCATAGATAACTTGCCTTCCATATTTTGACACAAATGCAATCAGACTCCTCATGCTGTTCAGATACCTGCTTTTTTATTTAACAGTATGTAGTAGATCTCTTTTCGTGTCAGTGCATACGGATATCTTTTTTTTTTTCTTTTCATTTTCAGTGGCTGCTTTTTCACAGGAAAATTATACAATAGCTTATGGGTCAAGAAACTTATTCTGTGAAGAGTCAGTATTTTAGGCTCTGTGGGTCATAGGGTCTCTGTACTATCTTCTCCTCCTCTTCCTTCTTCTTCTGACAATGTTTTAGAAACAGGAAGACTATTCACAGCTCACAAGCCATCCCCAAACAGACGGTGGCCAGATCTAGTCCATGGCTGTAGCTCATTTATTCAGTCCCTTGGGTGGCCACATAGGCTTCTACTTTCACCAAGGCTGCAATGGATGTCTTTGTGCTACATCTTTCAGCGGTTGTTGAGTTTATTTGGAGGATGAAGTCATCAGAATGCAACTGCTGGGATGTACTTTTGAGTCATGACAGATATTGTCCCAACTTCCTCATTTTAAAGATAGTTTCAGAAACCCGGTGAGAGTCCAGGCCCCCAGCATATCAGTGGCAGAAGATGGACTTGAAATGACTTCCCCAGCCCTTAACCATGGTGCTGTCCCCATAGTTCAGGCCCTGTCCCTGGCTGAGACCTCACATGGAACTTGTTATGGGACATGGAGTCAGAAAGATCCAGGTTCCCTCAAGCCACAGAGCAGGATTAGAGCAACCAGGAACCTGAATGTTCTCAGATCCTTTCTCCTTTCTGCTTCTTATTTCTGCTGTAGGCATCCTTGTTCCTGCTTTAGAGCCACTGTTTTCTGTGATGAGGGGCTGTGATCACAGCTATGCTATAATGACTGCCAGCAGCTCCAAAGTCAATTTGTAGCATCACTGTGGCCAGAAGGAAAGAAGCATGTATCACAAAGAAGGCTTTGGGCTGCAAGTAACAGTAAATTCAGGCACAAATTAATTTAAACAAAAAGGGAATTTATTATGCCACATAATAGGTATTCTGGTCAACACATAGTCAGTGTGTGGTGAGTCCTCATGGACCCTGGGTCTTCCCATTTCCTATTTTTATCCTCATTGTTGGCTTCATCTTTTTTTCCCCTTTAGATTGAAGTATAATGGTTACACAAAAAAGTTATAGTTATATGATATAGTGATTAACAATTTTTAAAATTTGTACTCCATTTATAGTTATTATAAAACAACTATATTCACTGTGTTGTATCCTGGTAGTTAATTTTACACCTAATAGTTTGTTTCTCTTACTTCCATACCCCTATTTTGCTTCTCTCCCTTTTCCTCTTCCTACTGGTAATTGCTATTTTGTTCCCTATATCTGTGAGTTTCTTTTCTTTTCTTTTTTTTTTTTACAGTCACTAGTTTGTTGCATGTTTTAGATTCCACACATTACTTATATCATACACTGTTTATCTTTCTCCATCTGACTTATTTCATTAACATAATATCCTTCAAGTCTATCTGTGTTGTTACAAATTGTAATATTTTATACTTTTTAATTTCTAATATTCCATTGTATGGCTTCCAGGTGGCTCAGTGGTAAAGAATCTGCCTGCTAGTGCAGGAGATGTATGTTCGGTACCTGGGTTGGGAAAAGCCTTTGGAGGAGGAAATGGCAACCCACTCCAGTATTCTTGCCTGAAAAATCCTATGGACAAGGAGAGCACAACTGAGTGACTAAGTACATTCCATTGTGTGTGTGTGTGTGTGTGTGTGACACATCTTTAACCATTGATCTGTTCATGGACAGTTAGGTTGCTTCCATATCACTAGAGTGCATGTGTCTTTTCAAATTAGTGTTTTTTTTTTTTTTTCCAGATATGTATCTAGATGTGAAATTGCTGGATCATATGATAGTTCTATTTTTAGTTTTTTGCGGACCCTCCATACTGTTTCCCACAGTGGTGGCACCAGTTTACATCCCCACCAACAGTGTACAGGAGTTTAGTGTTGCCTTTATCTTTAAACCATTTGTAGGCTGTTTGGATGAGGTCCCAGTGTCACATGCAGACCTAACAGCAGTCTGTGGCTTCCTAGACATAAACTTAACATTCTTCCTCTCATTGGCCAGAGCTGGGTCACATGGCAGACATGGGCTCAATTACTGATCAGAGGGATGAAATTACCATCATTGGCCTAGAAAAATTATCTAGTTTTGAATGGATTTAGGACATTTACCATGCTATCTATTATAAAGAACTTTTCTTTCAAATTCAGTTCAGTTCAGTTCAGTTCAGTCGCTCAGTCGTGTCCGACTCTTCGAGACCCCATGAGTCGCAGCACACCAGGCCTCTCTGTCCATCACCAACTCCCAGAGTTTACTCAAACTCATGCCCATCGAGTCGGTGATGCCATCCAGCCATCTCATCCTCTGTTGTCCCCTTCTCCTCCTGTCCCCAATCTCTCCCAGCATCAGGGTCTTCTCCAATGAGTCAACTCTTCGCATGAGGTGGCCAAAGTATTGGAGCTTCAGCTTCAGCGTCAGTCCTTCCAATGAACACCCAGGACTGATCTCCTTTAGGATGGACTGGTTGGATCTCCTTGCAGTCCAAGGGACTCTCAAGAGTCTTCTCCAACACCATAGTTCAAAAGCTTCAATTTTTTGGCACTCAGCTTTCCTCACAGTCCAACTCTCACATCCATACATGACCACTGGAAAAACCATAGCCTTGACCAGATGGACCTTTGTTGGCAATGTAATGTCTCTGCTTTTTAATATGCTGTCTAGGTTGGTCATAACTTTCCTTCCAAGGAGTAAACATCTTTTAATTTCATGGCTGCAGTCACCGTCTGCAGTGATTTTGGAGCCTAAAAAAATAAAGTCTGCCACTGTTTCCACTGTCTCCCCATCTATTTCCCATGAGGTGATGGGACCAGATGCCATGATCTTAGTTTTCTGAATGTTGAGCTTTAAGCCAACTTTTTCACTCTCCTCTTTCACTTTCATCAAGAGGCTTTTTAGTTCACTTTCTGCCATAAGGGTTGTGTGGTCTAGAAAATTACAGAGAAGAATTTGGATTGGCTTGTCTTGGGTCATATGTCTACCTTGTGATTCAATCCCTGTGGTCAATAAGATGGGACATTATAGTTGCCAAGCTTGGATGAGTTAGCTACTCCTTGACTGGTTTGCTTCAGTATAAGAATGGTGCCCATTTTGAAAAGGGGCAGAGGATAAGGAGAATCTGCTTCCTTCTGATAAAGGTACCCTGGTGAGTCTACCACATCTTTCAGGAGATTCCAGGTCTTAGGAGGCAGCATAGGGAGAGAAGGAGCACTGGAACTTGAGTCAGGCTTCTCGGATGAACACTGGGGCTATGTGGTCCGGTGCACTCGATTTACTATGTCTGTCCTTGAGTCTGTCCAGTGCAGGGGTCATTGTGCCTAGGCAGGCTGTTCACAGGTGCCGTGCAAGGATAAATGAGAATATGGTGAAAAGAAAGCACGTGAGCCATCAGATGCTATAACTTAAGTGAGGGATCCTGGCTGGCCCCGGCGTGTCTCTGGGTAAGAAGGGGAAGGGCCCTTTCTCTTGTGGCTCCGTGTACTCATAAACCATTGTTGTGGGGAAGAAGTAGACTTGGAGGGGAAGAGGGATGGCAGAGGCGATGAGGCAGCGAGCCTTCCCTCAGTCTTGGTTGACCCTGCTCACCTCTCCTGGGACCCTGCAGAGCCGCTCCTGCCTTATTTCTTTGTTTTTGTCTCCTGACATCTTTTTATTTGGGCACCTGAGTGACTAGACTGCCAGTTCCCGACAGATTGCTCCCTGGTCCTTTCTTTTTAATGACTGCTTTGTTAGAATTGAAAAGATTTATTCAACCAAACTCTGCTGTTGACCTTCTGGCTTTCTGCTAATAAGTTTTATTTTAAGCTTCAAAGTTTCCTTCTTTTTTGTATCTTTGGAATGTATTTGAGACATAACTGCAGAATTCAAATAGTTCTACTGTACATTCACTTCATTCATGCCTTCATCCTGTTCATTTATTCAGCAAATATTTATGGTGATCTGTGCCAGGTTTTAGGCATTGAAGAGGGAGAAAACTGCCATGGTTTCTACCATGTGCAGCTTATGTTCTAGTGATATAGTGAGCAGTAGGCCACTGTGATTCCTCCTCTCTGACAAGGCACTCACTGCCTTACCTGGAGACGTGGGCAAGCCTTTTGGAGCCAGCACCCAAGAAAGGGCAGGTGAGAAAATACTGTGTTGTTCAGGCATCAAGTCATGTCCGACTCTTTGTGACCCCATGAACTGCAGTACATCAGGCTTCTCTGTCCTTCACTATCTCCCTAAGTTTGCTCAAATTCATGTCCAATGAGTCAGTGATGCTATTCAACCTCATCCTCTGCCACCCTCTTCTCCTTTGGCCCTCAATCTTTCCCAGCATCAGGATCTTTTCCAATGAGCCGACTCTTCACAATAGGTGGTGCTTGGAGCGTATTGGAGCTTCAGCTTCGGCATGAGTCTGTCCAATGAGAAAAGATTAAGGACTAAGAAAGCAATTCTTTCTAAGAAAGAAACATGGCCCCAGTGTTTCTTCCCTACAAAGGCTGCAAGTAGAATGGCAGCCATCCTAATTCTACCACCTGCTGGCTGCATTACCCTCCCTTAGACTTAGTTTACGCACTTGCAAAATGGAGACAGCAGAGCTTTCTCATAAGCTCACTGTGAAGATTAAATTAGGTCATCCAAGGGAGGCTATGCATCGCATAGGTACAGGCTATAGGCTCTGGATTCAGGCTGACTCATTCACATCCTGGCTGTGTCTCTCTTGCAATGTGATCCTGAGCAATTTGGTTTACCTCCCCTGTGTCTCAGTTTCCTGATATGAAAAATGGGACTAGGAATCATTTTTACCTTATAGGATTGCTGCAGAGATTAAGTGAATCAGGTACAGTCATTGGCCCACACCCAGCCTCTAGCAGTGCTCAACAAAATTCATTATACCTGCCTAAAAGTGTTTTCCCCCCAATAAGACTATTGTGTAACTTGTCAGGTATTCTAATGGTATTTGCTTATTTTGCTTTTTGGAAAAGGAGCATCAGTAAAAGGTCCTCACTCATATCTAGGTCTTTTCAGCCCTGCCTTCAGGACACAGATCTGCTGTCACTCTGGGTTCATCAATCACTCGGCATGTTACAATCGAGCCTTCAGTTCTCATGTTAAGTGTGATCTGTGCAGGCAGAGACACACGATCAATGTTAGGCAGAACAAGATGTGGGAAAGGCTTTCCAACAGCTTGCTTGGAGAAAACACATGCATGTATGACTAAAAATAACAATAAAAGTCACCTTGAAGTGGTCCAGTGGAGGGTAACAAAGGCTGCTGAGATGGGAAAGAAATTTATAATGTCATAAACCCATTCCACCAGTTACCACTGCTAAGGTTGAGTTTGGGTAAATTGCTAGACTTTTCTGTGCTCCTGCTTTCTCCTGTGTTGAGAGAGAGGGAAAGAATGAATCATATTTTATTTGAAATCCCAAATTGGTGCCCACAGATGGGCTTTGTTTGGCTGATAGAGGTCTTAAAATTTTGACTGAGTTGTTAACAATTAAAACTTCAGCGATTTCATAAGAAACTGGGTATCAGAGCTGCTGGCACTAAGTAGATGGAGTTGAGTAGCAACTAATGTTGCTAATGTTTTCCTAAGCCCTTCACTCCCAATAGACTGTATTTCTATTTGCTCACCCACTTGTCTCACTAAGGTTTGCTGCCTGGATCTTGCTTGAGAGTTTGTGACATGTTGAACAGGTGATCTCCTCAGTATCTTTTTATTTTCTCATGAGAGTACTAAGTAAGGCAAAAATTACTATAACCTTTTACCTGGAGAGGAAATAGTGAGCATCAGAGAGATTGCTGTTTGAACACACAAAGATGAAGGGCATTGACGGGGCTGGAACATAGACCTCGCCTCCTCGTTTATTAGTTTCCTCTCAGCTGTTTGATCCTTTCTCTTGGACACACTTCTGACGAAGATGATGTTATTAATAATAATAATATTGTTTAGTGTGTAGTGTGTCTTCGTTACCTTCTTTCACCTAATTATTTTGAGTTGTTGGTGTCAATAGCCCCATTTGTAGAAGAGTAGATAGAGGTTCATAGAAGCCAGTAATCTGTTTGTGGCTACATATTTATGAAGCAGCGAAGCCAACATTTGAACTTAGGTCTATCTGACACTAAATCCCCTGTTTTGAACCATATGAGTCACACACACACAATTGCAAAGACAGGGCCCACCATTTATCCCATTGTGTTATATGAAGTTTAGAGGGATTAATTTTTCATCCACTATGGATGCTCATTTCCCATGCTTTTAGTGCGAGGTGCTCTGAATACACAAATCATGAAACCTGAAGCTCTTAGCAATACACTCGCCAAACAGGAGTGAGAAGCCTCCAGAGAGGTCAGGGTTTGTCATCGCTATGAGGAAGGAGGCTGTGGCTGTCAGGCTGGATATGGCAGGGCAGTGACATGACTCCCAGTGTCAGGCAGAGGTGAAGGCGCAGCCGGGCTGAGCTTCCTTCCCGGAAGGAAGGCATGCTTCCCGAGGCGTGCTCCTGGCGCGGTTTGACTTAGCGGCCTCCCATGAGATCCTCTGGCCTGGTTTGTCTTGACATCACACATTTATAGGATCTTAGGTTGGAAGACACTATAGAGGTCACCGGGACCGATTTTTTTCTTCTGGGATCTTTTCTGTAAATATTCAGCTTCAAAAAAAGGGAACAAGTTAACTAAATTACTATAAATTCATACATATGGTATAATAAGGAGTGCACTATGTGTTTCTGCTGCTGTTGTTTTGTCAAATTATCAGGCCCAGTACAGTTGCCAAAGTTGTTGTATGTGCCATTAGCCACTGGCAGACACTGGTAGCCCATCCTGAGTTTGTGGTTCATTAAAATTGTAGGTCTTTTTTTTTTTTCTTTTGTGGGATCAGGTGTCAAGTCCATCTTTGGAGACAGGTTATCTGGGTTCATATCTAGATATTGTTTTTTTAATTTTATTTTTTTATAGTTGATTTACAATGTTGTATTAACTTCAGGTATACAGCAGAGTGATTCAATTATACACATATATATTCTTTATATATATATATATATTTTTTTTTTCAGACTCAAATAATGTGTACCTTCCCTTTTATTCCTCAGTTTTTTTCTTCTGTCGATTGGGATGATAGTTATAGTCTTCTCAAAAGAATTGCTGAGAGAATTAAGTGATTTGATACATATTAAGCACTTAGAACAATGCCTGATGCATGGTAGGCTTTGAATAAATGTTACTTTCATCATCAAGGTCATTTTTTACATATACAGTTGAGCATTTTTTAAAAAAACCTTCCTTCACTAGTACATAATTCTGAATGCCATTGGTATTATGGTCTCGATACTGGTCCCTAAAACTTTTTTATTCAAAGTGTGGGCTAGAGACCAGTAGCACAAACATCACTTGATAGGTGGTTAGAAATTAGGAATCTCAGACCCCACTCTAGACCTACTGAGTCAGAATCTGCTTGTTAGCAAGGTCGCAGGTGATTTTTGTGTCCATTAAATTTGAGAAGCTCTGTTCTAGCCCGTCTGTTGATTCTGGATCATTGGTTTCAGCTGGGATGAGGCATGCCTCCCAGCTCTTATGGGGAAGATACTCCATTTTGTACTCTTAAGATCACCATATAAGCTGGTGCTGTAGCCCAACCAAACCAGGCAATGCTTCCAGGAGTCAAGTGGACTGGGAGGAGATTCAGAGGTGAGTTTTTACTGCTAAAATTTGAAGTCACACTGAATAGGTTTGGTTTTTACTCTGTCCCTGTATGTGTGTGTGTGTGTGTGTGTGTGTGTGTGTGTGTGTGTGACAAACTGCTTACCTTGAAGGTTTGCTGTGAGGATGCAGTGAGGTGACCCTGTGAAGTATTTGGTGCATAGTCTGACACATGAAATACTGGCTTGCTCGCTTCTTTCCACCAGTCACATGATTCACATACAAAGGGTAACCCATTTCTTGGAGGAAGAAGTCTTTTACCTAATGGGAAAATTTGCTTCAAACAGCTTGGGAAGATGGGGTTCGTTTGAAAGCTACA
The DNA here is from genome assembly GCF_023699985.2 of Odocoileus virginianus. Classification (NCBI taxonomy): domain Eukaryota; kingdom Metazoa; phylum Chordata; class Mammalia; order Artiodactyla; family Cervidae; genus Odocoileus; species Odocoileus virginianus. Next base: position 59,595,191 of record NC_069676.1, read on the forward strand.
GCAAATGCCTCACAGTGACATAAGTGCCACTGCTCATTTCTCTGGCCGTGTGTTTGTGAATATAAATTTTATTTGACTAGAAAACTGTAAATGGAAGCATAGTGTAATTAAGAAATAAAGAAAAGGTTACTGGTGTATAAATTTGAATTAAATACCACTGGCACGCATTGTATATGTACAAGTGTTTGTACTGTGGTTGAAGTTCAGAAGAGGACAATGTTGAGGTTGCTGTTTAATTTTGATATTAATTAAAATGCACCAGTAAGAGAGGAAGTGATACGACTTTTTGTGATCAATAGCTGAAAAATGTTATTCTTGGACTCACCCCAAGGCAACTCAGGGGACGCTGTAAAACTAGCCTTTTTTTTTTTCTCTGTAGTGTAGTGGTTCAGAGCCTGTCTGAAGTCAAGGTGCCTGGGGTCAAATGCCACCTGCTGCCACTTAGCGCTGTGAGTGAACAAGTTACCCCATGTTTATTATAGGCCTCAGTTTCCTCAATGGTAAAATGTGGAAGATAGTGATATCTGAGGGCTGCATTCCAGAGGACCATGTATGCTTCAAAACTCACATATTTCAAAATCAGTTTTCTCATAAGACTGACGGAAGAGAGGAGGAGTATTTCTGACTGTGATACTGTGATTTATAATAAGAAATACACATGTGGTCTTCATCCCATTTCTGTCTCAGGGTTCCTAAAACCCTTGCAGTTTGGAGGAGAGCAGACATAGGTATCTTTTGTTAAATGAATGGATGGACTTCAGGACACGATCTAAGGATTTGGAATGAACCATGTGATTAGAGAGTTGGAGATTTCAGTTCCAGCCGCCCAATCTCTGGGGAGGGAAGAGGGTCTGGAGATTGAATCGATGACCAGCAGGCAATGATTTAGTCAGCTGTACCTATGTAATGCTGCTGTTGTTGCTAAGTCGCTTCAGTTGTGTCCGACTGTGACCCCAGAGACGGCAGCCCACCAGGCTCCGCCGTCCCTGGGATTTTCCAGGCAAGAACACTGGAGTGGGTTGCCATTTCCTTCTCCAATGCATGAAAGTGAAAATTGAAAGTGAAGTTGCTCAGTTATGTCTGACTCTTCATGATCCCATGGACTGCAGCCTACCAGGCTCCTCCGTCCATGGGATTTACCAGGCAAGAGTACTGGAGTGGGACCTATGTAATGAAGCCTCCATAAAAACCCCAAATGAGGGGCTTCAGAGAGCTTTAGGCCTGCTGAACCCATGAAGTTTTGGGAAACTGGTGTGCTGAAGCTTTAAGAAACACCATAAACATCATCTATAAATCTTTCAATTCATAGTCTTTAAAATTGTATAATATTTGGCCAACATGGAAGGAGTGAGGACTGACATTATATTAAGTTCTGTGCATAAAGTGAGCTTTTCCTTTTTATCACAGTATTTTGAATTTGTCTAAAATTGGTAGGATTGTAAGAAGTAAGTGACATTGTGCAAATGAAATACTTTTCATGGTATCTTGCCCATAATCTTAGCAACTACTTACTGACAAGTGCCAGGCACTAAATGCTTCAGATCTACCATCTCCTCTACTTTTCTTAACTTCCTAATGACATAGGTATGTTAGTTACATATTACTATGTAATAAACTACGCCCAAACTTAGATTTTGTTCTCTCTCACAGTTTCTGAAGTTTGGGAAATCAGGAGGGCTTAGCTGGGTGGTCCTGGCTGGGGGTCTTTCAAAGGGTCGTGGGCTTGGCTGTTGCTTGGGGCTGTTGTCCTCTTGAGGCTCAAGTGGGGCTGGAGAATCAACTTCCAAGATGCCTAGGAGGTCTTGGCCTCACTGTGGACAGGAGGCTGCTGTTTCTCACTTAATTGGCTCACAAAATGGCAGTTGGCTTCTTCTGGATCCAAAGATCTGAGAGAGAAGAGGTGAGAACATGTCCAAGGTGGAGGCCATGGTCTCTTATACCCCAGTCTCTGAAGTGAATCCCATCGCATCTGCCGTGTATTAGTGGTCACACAGACCAACATGTCAGGAGACTCAGCAAGGGTTTGAACACTAGGACGCAGGCTGTCTTAGTCTGTTTGGGCTATTATAATTAAAAGCACTGTAAGCTAAGTGCTTAAAACAACAGACATTTCTTTCTTAGTTTTGAAGGCTGAAAGTCCCAGCAGATTTGGTAAGGGCCCACTTCCTGGTTCTAAGACAGCTGTCTTCTCGCTGTGTCCTCATGTGGCAGAACAGCAAGGGAGCTCTCCAGGCCTCTTCTGTAAGGGCATCAGTCCCATTCATGAGGGCTCCAGCCTCGTGACCTCATCGCCTCTCAAAGGCCTGTCTCCTAATACTGTCACATTGGGGATTAAGCCTCAACAAATGAATTTTAGGGAGACAGAAATTCAGCCCATAGCACAGCCATTAGGGAGCCATCTTGGTGGATCCTATTATTATCCCCCTTCCAAAGTGAGAAAACTTTGGAAAGTGAGGCAGAGAGAGCTTATGCAGGGAATCCAAGGGTGCATTTAATACATTAAAACAAACGAACAAACCAAGTTTCAAATTTAGGCCATTCAGTGGCAGCTCCCACATTTCAACCACAGCACTATTCTATCTGCAGGGTAAGTGGCCTATCACCATGAGCCACACCTGCTGTTTCACTTCCAGCAACCGGTCTGCAAATCCATGACTCACTCTAGGCTCAGACTGCACTTGACATTACTACTTCTGTTTAAAGACAAGAGCTCTGTAGTGAGCTTCTTTCTTCCCTCAGCCTGGTGGTCTGTGTATGCATAGTATACAGAGAAGCAGGGAACAGGACTCTTCTCTGTGTGGAGCATGCAGCCTTGCTGGGGCAATAATACCAGCAGGAATGTTTGCCCTCTGAACTGCTATAGAACTTGTTGCTTTTATGATTATTATCATTATTGAGACTTCATATATATTCCTGTCTTGTCATTTATTTTTCCCACCTGTGTTTTTGCCTCCAAATGAGATGGAAACTTCTCTTGGGTTGAACTCTGCTCTTTGCTTCACTGAATCCCACCTAGTGTCAGGTAGAGTTAATTTTCACATGATGGAAACCCTCAACCAGTGTTTACTAGTGAAGATTATGTAAGGTTATTGGAGAACCCTAGGCAGTGTGTGATGAAATGGCAAAGCACATAGCTGAGACAAGGATTGCCCTTTCATGTCAAAAAAAGGAGAGTTTGGGTTTTCTTCTTGAAATACATTCCTTTATTTGATGTACTATCTCTGAGCTGTCTCTGAAGTATGCCCTTCTTTTATCTACAACATAACACACTCTTCTCTGAAAAAATCTCAGTCCCTGACCTACCAATACTTCTCATTCCCACAATAGCCTGGGTACTCTGGAGTGTCTGTTCCATCCACATAAAGGTCTTTGAAAGGGGTCTTGCTATAGTTTTCCAAAGAAGAACCTTCTAGTTTTGAAATCTGAAATGTCATTGAAGATCCTTTATTCTATTGCCTTCCCTTGAGATACATGGGCGTCCACACCAAGGAACAAAGGCTGTTGATTCTATTTGCACATTTCACCACAGATTTAAAGACTATCCTTCCTCTTTCTCCCTCATTTCAAAGTCAAATCACCCTCAGTGTCTTCCTTCTCAGATTTGCCTTTGCTTCAGCATAAAGTTCTAACGTCTGGCCATTGCTTAAATTCTTAGAAACCAACACAAGTCTTAATTTATTTTCTTTCCAGTCTTTTCCTGTCTCTTAGCTTAGCAAAATTGCACCATTTCAGAGGCCGCTTTCATGTTCTTTCTCTCCTCTCTAATGCTTTCAGAGGGTCACCATGTGCTATCAGATCACTTCCCAAAGGTGGTTTTGTTTTGTTTTGTTCATATTTGTTGTTTTCCCTCAGGAAGCAGAGACTCCTGCAAGGCAAAATGAACAAGGACTCCAGTGATAGTTCCTTGAAGTGGTTTCTCTTTTCCCTCATCTGTCCAGTCTTAATGTCTGGTCCTGGCATTTCAAGTGGAAGAATGATTTCCTCGAATGTTTCAGTCCCACTGTCTAAGTTTGGAGAATGTGACACATCAGAGGTGGGAAAAAGGTGACTGCATCCCACAGTTCTTTGCTGCTCAGCCTGGTGAGGGTGAGATTGTTAACACAACTCAAGAGACCTTAGGCTTTCCAAAATTTGTTGTTGTTTAATCACTGTCATGTCCTGACTCTTTGTGACCCCACGGGCTGCAGCGTGCCAAGCTCCTCTGTCCTCCACTATCAACAAAAGTTCATGTCCTCCACTCTCTACAGAAATTCAAGTTCACTGAGTCAGTGATGCTATCTAACCATCTTATCCTCTGCTACCCCCTTCTCCTTTTGCCTTCAGTGTTTCCTAGCATCAGGGATTTTTCCAATGAGTTGGCTCTTCACATCAGGTAGCCAAAGTATTGGAGCTTCAGCTTCGGCATCAGTCCTTCCAGTAAATATTCAGGGTTGATTTCCTTTAGGATTGACTGGTTTGATCTCCTTGCAGTCCAAGGGACTCTCAAGAGTCTTCTCCAGCACCACAATTTGAAAGCATCAATTCTTTGGCACTCAGCCTTCTTTATAGTCCAGCTCTCACATCTGAACATGACTACTGGGGAAAAGACACAGCTTTGATAATACATATCTTTATCAGCAAAGTGATGCCTTTGCTTTTTAGTACACTGTTCTGGGTTGCCATAGCTTTCCTTCTAAAAGGTTCACTTTCAAAAAGTCGGTGGTGTAATAGGATGGGAACTCTGTTGAGAATTCACAGCTCTGTTCTAGTTCAGCAAGCTGTGACCTTCTCTAGTTTCATTTGTCTCATCCATAAAATGGGCAGATCGGTTTGCAGTGTGGACAAATTCAAGGCACGGTACTTGGAGCTGACATCTGGTCCCTGGGGTCCTCCCTATTCTCTTGCTCCCTGACTTCTCTGTGCATACTCTCTGTCCCATTCAGAAGGTCAGTTCCTCAAGATGTCCACGTCCTCCTTCCTGCCTCTAGGCCCTTGTACTTCTTCTTACTAATCCTTCAGTTTTTTTAACCTCAGATATCATTTGGTTCTGAAAGCCTTTCTTTATTCCTAGGTCTGGATTAAGGATCCCTTCTATGGGTACCCCATTGTACCCTATATTTGGGTATTTACTTTGTGTCACATAATTTTTTGTATTCATTTTTTTTTTTCTTTTCTGTCTCCCTTATTTTCTTGGAATGGAGATAAAGTCTTGTTCCTTTTATGTTCCCAGTTCTAACAACAGTAGTAACTGTACCTTATATTTAAAGATTGCTTATTCTGTGTTATTTGGTTAAGCATTTCATATCTGTGACCTCAGCTAGAACTCAACCCTTTGAAGCAGGAACTATTTTGACTTCATTTTACAGGTCAAAGACTGAGGCTCAGTGAAGTTAGATTGCTTGTTGTAGGTCACTCAGCTAGAAAGAGGTGGGCTGGGAATTCACACCCGGCAGTCTGGCACCAGAGTCTCTGCAATACAGCTTAGATATAATACAGTGAGATGCTGAATGAATGAAGGTTTCAGTCAGCCTCAGGGATGAAAGAACAATGAATTCTGTGCCCAAAACCTATGATTTAATTGGAATGTGAGACAGGAACATATATAATCTAAGTGTCATGAAAGGCTCTGCCCATCCTGGGAGCTCGCAACACAGCCTAGCGTCTCCTGTTCTGAGTGTGTCTTGTCAGGAGCGATCCCTCCTCCTATTACGTCCAAACCATGTTTTCCACGACTATGTTCTGTTGTTCCTTGTGTGCCCAGGAGAGCGGGCTGTCTGAGCTCAGCCCATCCGGAAACAGGGCAAGGGCAGAGGAGGGACTCACATGTCCTGGGCATCTACTGGGCCAGTCTCTACATGTGTTGCATACTCATCTTTCCTCTTTCCAATGGCCCTTAGGAGCAGGTGGTATTGTGTTGATTTTAGAGACAGGGAACTTGAAGCTTATAAAATAAAACTAACATGACTAAGATTGCACAGCTAGTGAAGGCGGATTCTGACCTCACATTTATGATCCTCTAATTACGAAGTAGATTTCTATTGGGTGAGTATTTATGTAATGGCAAGAAAAGATTACTATAACCTAATTCTCCCTTCCAGCTCCACTCTTGGCATTCACATTACCTTCATTTCTCACCATTAATTAGTGATTTGGATTTTGAGATGCCTTGTTTTTTTTTTTTTTTTTCTCTTAAAGTTACTATTTTTTGGATATGAAACCAAAAATCCAGCAATTTGTCAGCAGAATTGGATTATAATGGGAAATGACTTGGAGCAGATGTGTAGATGTGAGAAAGACCTGTGTGGGCCTTTAGGGAAACCCTTGCACAAATGAGGACAGGCATTCAACTGTCTTCCAAGCCTGTTTCATTGGTTTGGCTAATTCTCTGAGATGGGAAATCATACCCACTACTCTCTCTCAGCTTTTCCCCTCTTCCATCCCTGCTCTGTAACTTTTCCTTTCCACCCCACTCCCAGATTTCCTTAGTGGATATCTAGTAGCCTAAATATGACAAGGAAAATCTAAGTGTTATGGTGTTGGATATTGCTTAGAGTTGAGATCTGTGGTCTGATTTTTGACAAAATGCAGCCCCAAAGTGATGAGATTCAATAAGAAAAGCCCTGATTCCCAGGCTTCTGGGCCCTTCTCCCAGCCACTGGGGGGAAATGGATAGGCTGGTGGGAAGGGAAAAAAACAAAACAAAAACTGTTTCTTCCTTGCTTCCTGATTGTTTTAATTACTACTGAAAAGTTACAACTGAAAGAAGTGGTTTCCAGCTACCTTGCTATTAATTGATTTTCTGAGCTTCCAGCAAGCACACATCCCCTAAGACTTGGATGAGACTGATGGACAGGGGGGGTCCTTGGCTGGGACCAGCTGTGTGTGTCCATCACAATCCCCTCTGGTCCCCAAGCTAATCTGAAAGTGGCAGCCTGAAGCTAGTAGTCTTGGCAGCTCGTGAAGTTGGAAGAGAAGAGAGAACAAAGAGAGTCGGTAGTGAAGTGAAAATGTTAGTCGCTCAGTCATGTCCAACTCTTTGCTACTGCATGGACTGTAGCCCACCAGGCTCCTCTGTCCATGGGATTCTGCAGGCAAGAATACTGGAAGGGGTAGCCATTACCTTCTCTAGGGGCTCTTCCTGACCTAGGGATCAAACCCGTGTCTGCTGCATTGCAGGCAGATTCTTTACTGTCTGAACCACCAGGGAAGCAGCAGTAGAAAGAAAATGTAGAAAGCTCATCCTTAGAATGAGTTTTTAAAGGCCTGTAATCTATGGACTCTTAATTTTGAAGCTCATAAATGGGCCTCAAGGATTCCACAAGACTCTTGAAAACATATGCAAAACTTGGTGTGTATGGGCATTTTTCTAGGGAGGGGATCCATAGTTTTCATTAGAGTCTCAAAATGCTTCATGATCCCCCAAAGTTAAAGTCCAGCAGTGTAATCTACTTACCATTCTTTACAGGAGAAGAAACCAAGGCTAAAGAGGAGGTTGTAAGATATTCAAGGTCATATTGTAAATTATTGGTGAATCAAATTTGGACTAATACCTCCACATACTTGATGCTATTCATTTCCCACCCTACCACACATCCTCTTTGTCCCAGGCTTATGTTTAGAACTTGAGTGGTGTCTTTGGTGGAGGTTTGAGGACACGGTTAGTCCCAAAAATAAAGTCCATTTTTTATTATTAGTCTGTGAGATCTGACTGTATCTCCTCTCCACCATCCACTGCTTTGAGGGTCTTACCTTCCTTTGGGACCTATTTCTGTTAGTTCTCTTTCCAACACCTTGTATTTGTGAAGACCCCATCATATCACCTGATTTACCTGGAGATGGTGTGTCATGGCAGAGAAGGTGATGGCACCCCACTCCAGTACTCTTGCCTGGAAAATCCCATGGACAGAAGAGCCTGGTGGGCTGCAGTCATGGGGTCGCTAAGAATCAGACACAACTGAGCGACTTCACTTTCACTTTTCACTTTCATGCATTGGAGAAGGAAACGGCAACCCACTCCAGTGTTCTTGCCTGGAGAATCCCAGGGATGGGGGAGCCTGGTGGACTGCCGTCTGTGGGGTCGCACAGAGTTGGACACGACTAAAGTGACTTAGCAGCAGCAGCAGTATGTCATGGCAGTGCATAAAGTGGCTTTCCATAGTGGGATAAATCAGAGCAACACTTTTACTGGAGAAATCTTTTTTCTCGCTTCTATCTTTGAGTCAGCCTAACATCTTCATCAATCTTTGGTATCCTTAATTATTTTTTACTTAATTTTTATTGAGATACAACTTGCACATATACAAATGTGTAAATTGTAAGTGTAGAGCTTGATGGATCTTTACATATGTTTACATCTAGGTAACCACCATCTAGATCAAGCTGTAGCACATTTATAGCAGCCCAGAAGCTTTCTTCATGCCCCCTTCCAATCAATAGAAACCTCTCACCTGTAGGCAACCACTATTATAACCTTTATTATGGTAAATTTGTTTTTGTCAGTTCTTTAACAACACATAAATAGAGTTGTATAGCATGTACTCTTTTATGTCTAGCCTCTTCTGCTCCACATAGTATGCATGATAGTCATCAACGTTGTAAAGTATGTCATCAGTCCATTCTTTTTCATTGCTGTATAGTACTACATTGTGTCAATCTAGCATGTTTTATTTATCCACTTTCCTGCTGCTGATCATTTGGATTGTCTCCAGCTTTTTAAAAATTATGAAAAAAGTTGCTATGGATATTCTTATACATGTCTTTTTATGGACATAAGTACTTATTTTCACTAAGAAACAGAAATGTTGGATCATTGTATGTACATATGCTTGGATTTAGCAAATACTGACAGTTTTCTAAAGCAGTTTACTCAACTTTCATGATTTGAAGCCAGCCAACCTTAGTACCTACCTTCAACTTTTCCCCAGATCAACCTGACTGTGTCGTTATCAGACTCATCCTTGCCCTAGTTTCTGCATTAACCCCTGTCTTAATCTCCAGTTTTCCCACCTTGGCTTTACTGAGTTATAGGGACTTCCCTGGTGGCTCAGATGGTAAAGTGTCTTTCTACAATGCGGGAGACCCAGGTTCGATCCCTGGGTCAGGAATATAGAACCACAGCAATTGTGTGGTTCAACCTCAATGTTTCAGAGATAGAAAAAGTGAGGTCTGAGTGTGTCTGATTGAGGAAGCTGTCCAGTGATACCAAACAAGTTCCTAGCTGACCTGGGATGAGGATGCACAGATGTAAACTCTTTGATAGAAGCAGGAGACAGTTCATACTCATTTTGTTGATCTCTCAAGCTTAGGAAAGCACCCGATATATGATTATCCTCGAACCATATTTGTCAAAGGAAGAAAAAACAAAATGGAAGGATTCTTAGAGATTATTGGGTTCAGTATTTGTCAAATTGTGAATGTGTAAGTCTGGTTTATAAAAAAGCTTTTAGGTGGGACCCTGCTGAATAAAGTGAATCCATTGTGACAAAGGGGCTTGCCTGGTGTCTCAGATGGTGAAGAATCTGCCTGCAATGCAGGAGACCCAGGTTTAATCCTTGGGTTGGGAAGATTCCCTGGAGAAGGGAATGGCTGCCCATTTCAGTATTCTTGCCTGGAGAATCCCATGGACAGAGGAGCCTGGTGGGTTATAGTCTATGGGGTGTAAAGAGTCAGACACGACTGAGTGACTGACACTGGTGATCAATCCCCAAACTTGTACTTTATTGTGGAGAAGAAATTTGCTCTTTGACCCTCCTTTAATCATTGCATTAGCTCAAGGGGACAATGTCTCGGTCTTCTGTTATATGTCACCTCATTAACAATTGCCAGTTTCTTTTCCAGAGAGAGAGAGAGAGAGAGAAAGAGAGAGAGAGAGAGAGAGAGAGAGAGAGAGAGAGAGAGAGAAGCGCTAACTAGATTTTCACAATGCTTTGTTTTCCTTGCATTTTTTTTTCTTTACCTTTTATGGTGGTTACTTTTTCTTTGGAGGAGGAGATAGACATTTTTCTCTTCATGGCAGTAGTAGAAATAGTCCTTTTCAAGTATATTTTAGCATAAACAGAAAATAAAAAACAAGTGGGTTCACCGAAGAAAAAGGTTAAGTAGTAAATTGGGTATACAGATGTAGCAAAAAAAATCATATAAGGCTAATCAACTTTGTCTATCTCACACTCACTATTCACTAGATGTGGAAATGGAGCCCAGGGAAAAGAGCCTTGAATGACCCTTGAAACTGGCAGGTAGGGTCCTCAGCACCGCACTCCTCACATATAAATCTGGTTGTGATACATGTCACTTTGGGAAGATGAGACAGAGTTCTAGCCCACGGTGCCCCATTTATTATTAAGGAGAGTCCAGTGGTAAAGAATCAGCCTGCCAGAGTAAGTGATGTGGGTTTTATCCCTGGATTGGGATGATCCCCTGGAGTGGAGCTGGCAACCCACTCCAGCATTCTTTCTTGGAAAATCCCACGGACAGAGGATTCTGGTGGGCTATAGTCCATGGGATCACAAGGAGTCGGACACGACTGAGCGTGCATGCTTGTGTGTGAAGGATTATCTGGAGGGCATCTTAGAAGTGCTTCCACTGAATAAACTTGCCTTACATAGAAGCCTCTGGAGCACCTTTTCTTATCTATTCCAATACACACATCACCAAATGCCTCCTCTAAGGGGCAGCTCTGCTCCCACCTCGCCCCAGCTCACACAGCTTCCATGGCTCCCAGTCGACTTCCTTAGCCTGACATTCAGAACGCTCACAGCCTGCTTCCCTTCTCAGCTTCATCTCCCATCAGTTTCATCTTCCCTACACTTCCCTGCATTCCAGGCTTGCTGAACTGCACATCTTCCCTAAGGATGCTGCCTGTTTTCCTTCCCCTGTGCATCCCTCTTTAGTGTTTCTTTATCTGGAATGCCCTTCCTTCGTCTCTGATCATCTGCCTCCAATGACTTCCTGTTTCAGGAAACCTTTTATGATTCCTCCAACTGGAAGTGAATTCTTCTCCCTTCACTGTGGGCAGGATCCATTCTTTGCTGAACAGTCTACCTAAATATAGTTGACAAAGTCCCATCCAAATGAATTACTCATTTTGTTCATATCAAACCTGTGGGCTGGGTATCATTATTAGGATCATCATTTTATAGCTGAAAATAATGAAACACAGAGAGGTTAAGTAACATGCCCAAGGTCACACTGCTGACGGCAGCAGAGCCAGGGTTCAGATGCAGGTCTGTTGGAGACCAGAGCTCACATCTTAGCCAGCATTGCGTCCTGACCACCCTCGCTGCCGGCAGCATTCTGCTTAGAGATGGTTAAATGAATTATGGGGAGCTCTCTGCTCAACTCTTCCTGAGATGCAGCACTAGTCAGGCATATGTCTGAGGTGAAGATAGAGATAGTAAATGCCTTTTTATTGCTGTCAGTGATTTGGGAAGCAGGGTCTGGCAGAGACGTCTGCCTTGCACCAGCTCAGGTGGTCCAGAGAATCACTGTACTGGCAGCTGTAGAGTCCTGGTAAGAAACTGGGGTGGGGGGCGGTGGTGGGGGGAGGCATCAGGGTGCAGACTTTCTGATCTGACTGAAGGAGCTCCTGGCCCACAAGAAGAGTGGCTCCAGCTTCAAGGAGAATGAGAGCTTGGCTCCTGTCCCGGGGCTGCCGCAGCAACAGCGTTGCACAGGCTGCTCCTGCGGAGGGACACCATAAATCGCTGGGCCATGGACTTGACAGCCAGCCGTGATGTGATCAGAAAGCCAACAGGAGCCAATGCCAAGCCTTTGGTGGCTGCTTCCTGCATGTTCCTCTCATCCATCATGCCAGGCAGAGCAGTCACGGGGCCAGTCACCTTCTTTCCGAACGGGGACTCAGGAGGCAGTCAGTCAAGTCCCAGGTGGGGAGAGGGCATTATTTAACCCTTTCAAAGCTGTACTCCTTTATTTTCCCGTGCATGATCTTACTTAATTCCCATTCATTCATTCATTTATTGAACATGCAGCTACAACACAACTTTCAGGATCCAGGCATCTTTTTGTGACATCTTTGGAAGTAGAGGAGGAAGGAATGTTCCCATTTTACAGATCAGGGGACAGGGAGAGGAAACTATGGAAAGCAGTGCATCAGGCAAGAGCCTTTAATTTTAGTTCTCAGATTCTTGCTTTCATTTGACTGAAGTTAGGAAAATAATTTCCCTTCTCTGGATGAGAGTCTACTTATTGCTTTTCATGAATTATCTATCTTTAGACTTCATTATTTTTAAAAAAGGTAGACTTGCAAATGAATGACTCACTTTCACTTTCACTTTTTCCTATGATTGGAATTTAAACTTTGTAAAAGGTATAAAATCAAACAGAACTGTTTCTCATCTCTCTTCTTGGGCTCTGATTTCTCTCTTCAAAGATGACAACTCTTTTTCTGGAAAACAGTGCGCATGTGTGTGTGTAACAAATGGAAATATGCTATGCTGAACCTTGCCTTTTAGGCTAAACATCATATCTTGGAAATCTTCCCAAGTCAGCAAGATTGATCTAACTCATTCTTTTTAAGAGGATGCTTATTATTGCATTGTATGAATATACAACAATTAATGGTTTGACCACTGTGGTGTTGATAGATACTGAAGCAGTTTATATTTTGTTCTTTTATTGTTGCTTTACAAACAATGCTGCAGTGAATTTCATTGTGCATATATCTTGGCATACCTTTGGGTAAATTCCTAGGAAAGAAACTGCTGAGTCAAAGGGTAAGTGGCTTTTAATTATTGGTAGCTATTGCTTTATTGTCTTCCAAAGTTTGCCTTGATTAACATTTTAACCAACAGGGTTTGTGAGTGCCTGTTTCTGAACAACTATCCCTTTTTTGATCATTTTTTGGGCCACCCCTATGAAACCTATTTTAAAATAGGGTATGTAGAATTCTAATGCCTCTAAATTCTCCCTTCAACTTGAATTTTTTTGTGTTGGTATCATCTGAGCTGTTATATATGTCTTTTTATGTTTAGTTTGTTTTCTTTATTTGTTCTATATAATGTTACAAAAATATAATTATTCACTTGAATAATAATAAAGATTTATTTATTTTAAAAATTTAACAATATAAGAAGAAAAGGCGAATCCACATGTGTTAACTTCTCAGTTAGCTGAGGCCACAGAAGCCAAAACCTGAGAACAGAAAGGAGAGAGCAGTGCCAGAAAGGCAGGGATAATTGTTAAGAGTAAGTTCCCGGGGCACTTGACTATTGTATAAGGATTTGACGCAGACGGATCCTAGTCTTCTGACTGGAAGCTTCTAGTAGCAGTGGTCAAGTCTCCTTCCATGGTGCTTGCCTCTACAGAACTCAGTCCCAGATGACTGAAGCCCCGATGCTGCACAGATTCCTTGGGCAGACATGGCTTACTGGCAGAGTGCTATGAGCAAAAACTCTGTAAGTCTGAAAACTGTTCAAAGATCTGGGACTTCCTTCTGTCTTTGCCACCTTTGGTTGATCCTGGGCAAGTCACTTCACTCTTATGAGTCTCAGCTAGATTATCTGTAAAGCTGAGGTAGGGCTCAGACCAGGTCAGTTCTCATGACTGAAGTGCTGTTAGTGACCTGCTGGTGGACCAGAATGTGATTTTTCCTGCCCCCTTTTAGTTTTAATATAGTACTTAGTTTTTAATCAAAGTTTCAAGTTGAATGATTCTGTTCAGTTGTTCTGAAAAAAAGAAAAAAAATCCACCATCCTACCCAATAATCTTAGATACTTAGAATTTTTTTTTTTATTCTCTGAATAATATACATATAGGGTCTCTTCATGATTTTTTTTTTTAGTTTAGAAATTAGTTTTTTATGTTCCACTATGGAAAAATGACAAAACGTGGTCTACTGGAGAAGGGAATGGAAAACCACTTCAATATTCTTGCCTTGAGAACCCCATGAATAGTATGAAAAGGCAAAAAGATAGGACACTGAAAGATGAACTCCCCAGATCTGTAGGTGCCCAATATGCTACTGGGGATCAGAGGAGAAATAACTCCAGAAAGAAAGAAGGGACAGAGCCAAAAGCAACAACAACACCCAGTTATAGTTGTGACTGGTAGTGGAAGTAAAGTCTGATGCTGTAAAAAGCAATATTGCATAGGTACCTGGAAAGTTAGGTCCATGAATCAAGGCAAATTGGAAGTAGTCAAACAGGAGATGACAAGAGTGAACGTTGACATGCTAGGAATCAGTGAACCAAAATGGACTAGAATGGGTGAATTTAACTCAGATGACCATTATATCTACCACTGTGGGCAGGAATCCTTAGAAGAAATGGAGTAGCCATCATAGTTGACAAGAGAGTCTGAAATGCAGTACTTGGATGCAATCTCAAAAATGACAGAATGATGTCTGTTAATTTCCAAGGCAAGCCATTTAGTATCCCAGTAATCCAAGTCTATGCCCCGACCAGTAATGCTGAAGAAGCTGAAGCTGAATGGTTCTATGAAGTCCTACAAGACCTGTTAGAACTAACACTAAAAAAAGATGTCCTTTTTATTATAGGGGACTGGAATGCAAAAGTAGGAAGTCAAGAGATACCTGGAGTAACAGGCAAATTTGGCCTTGGAGTACAGAAAAAAGCAGGGCAAAGAGTTTTGCCCTAATAGAGTTTTGCCAAGAGAATGCACTGGTCATAGCAAACACCTTCCAATTACACAAGAGAAGACTCTACACATGGACATCACCAGGTGGTCAAAACCAAAATCAGACTGATTATATTCTTTGCAGCCAAAGATGGAGAAGCTCTATACAGTCAGCAAAAACAAGACTGGGAGCTGACTGTGGGTCATATCATGAACCCCTTACTGCCAAATTCAGACTTCAATTGAAGCAAGTAGGGAAAACCACTAGACCACTCAGATATGACCTAAATCAAATCCCTTGTGATTATACAGTGGAAGTGACAAACTGATTCAAGGGATTAGATCTGATAGACAGAGGGCCTGATGAACTATGGACAGAGGTTCATGACATTGTACAGGAGGCCATGATCAAGACCGTCTCCAAGAAAAAGAAATGCAAAAAGGCAAAATGGTTGTCTGAGGAAGCTTTACAAATAGCTGAGAAAAGAAAAGATGCAAAAGGCAAAGGAGAAAAGGAAAGATGTACCCATTTGAATTCAGAGTTCCAAAGAAAAGCAAGGAGAGACAAGAAAGCCATCCTCAGTGATCAATGCAAAGAAATAGAGGAAAACAATAGAATGGGAAAGACTAGAGATCTCTTCAAGAAAATTAGAGATACCAAGGGAACATTTCATGCAAAATGGGCTCAATAAAGGACAGAAATGGTAGGGAACTAACAGAAGCAGAAGATATTAAGAAGAGGTGGCAAGAATACACAGAAGAACTATAAAAAAAAAAAAAAAAAGGATTTTCATGTCCCAGATAACCACAATGGTTTGATCACTTACCTAGAGCCAGACATCCTGAAAGTGAAGTCAAGTGGGCCTTAGGAAGCATCATTATGAATAAAGCTAGTGGAGGTGATGGAATTCCAGCTGAGCTATTTCAAATCCTAAAGATGATGCTGTGAAAATGCTGCACTCAATATGCCAGCAAATTTGGAAAACTCAGCAGTGGCTACAGGACTGGGAAAGTTCAGTTTTCATTCCAATCCCAAAGAAAGGCAATGCCAAAGAATGTTCAAACTACTGCACAGTTGCACTCATCTCACATGCTAGCAAAGTGATGCTCAAAATTCTCCAAGCCAGGCTTCAACAGTACATGAACCGTGAACTTCCAGATGTTCAAGTTGGATTTAGAAAAGGCAGAGGAACCAGAGATCAAATTGCCAACATCTGTTGGATCATACAAAAAGCAAGAGAGTTCCAGAAAGACATCTATTTCTGCTTTATTGACTACACCAAAGCCTGTGACTATGTAGATCACAACAAACTGTGGAAAATTCTTAAAGAGATGGGATTACCAGACTACCTGACCTGCCTCTTGAGAAACCTGTCTGCAGGTTAAGAAGCAACAGTTAGAGCTGGACATGGAACAACAGACTGGTTCCAAATTGAGAAAGGAGTACGTCAAGGCTGTATATTGTCACCCTGCTTAATTAACTTATATGCAGAATACATCATGAGAAATGGTTGGCTGGATGAAGCACAAGGTGGACTCAAGATTGCCAGAAGAAATATCAATAACCTCAGGTATGCAGATGATACCATCCTTATGGCAGAAAGAGAACTGAAGAGCCTCTTAATGAAAGTGAAAAAGGAGAGTGAAAATGTTTGCTTAAAACTCAACATTCAGAAAACTAAATCATGGCATCTGGTCCCATCACTTCATGGAAAATAGATGGGGAAACAGTGGAAATAGTGTCAAACTTTATTTTCTTGGACTCCAAAATCACTGCAGATAGTGATTGCAGTCATGATGCTTGCTCCCTGGAAGAAAAGTTATGACAAACCTAGGTAGCATATTAAAAAGCAGAGACCTTATTTTGCCAACAAAGGTCCATCTAGTCAAAGCTATGGATTTTTCCAGTAGTCATGTATGGATGTGAGAGTTGGACTATAAAGAAAGCCGAGTGCCGAGGAATTGATGCTTTTGAACTGTGGTGTTGGAGAAGACTCTTGAGAGTCCCTTGGACTGCAAGGAGATCCAACCAGTCCATCTTATAAGGAATCAGTCCTGAATATTCATTGGAAGGACTGATGCTGAAGCTGAAACTCCAATACTCTGGCCACCTGATGTGAAGAACTGATTCCTTAGAAAAGATCCTGATGCTGGGAAAGATTGAAGACAAGAGGAGAAGGGGTCGACAGAGGATGAGAAGGTTGGATGGCATCACCAACTGAATGGACATGAGTTTGAGTGGACTCCTGGAGTTGGTGATGGACAGGGTGGCCTGGTGTGCTGCAGTCCATGGGGCTGCAGAGTGTTGGACACGAGTGAGGGACTGAACTGAATTGATGTAAAAATGCAAGGTAAGTTACCTTTCACCCAAAATCACCTCCCCGCACTGATACATACAAGTACATTTTCCATTCTTCTTCCCACTAATATACTAACTACATAGTTAGTTGCCTGAATTTTCCGTGTTTATATTCCACACTGTTCCTTACTGAGCCATTTAATGGCAATTACTTTTTCTTTCCTCTTTAACTTTGTTTTTTGTGGAGTTAATGATAGTCTCTTTTTGATGTTTACTTTTTTAAAATGTCATTTTCCAAAATGTATCCTAAGTGGCATATTCCCCGCATGCTTATCACAGTCTCCTCTCATTACATTGATTATACACATTATTTATTCTTCTCAATTCCTCTCAATTCAATGTTCTTAGAGACATTCCTCATAGAAATTTCTGACTTGCTTTAATCTGGACTTAATGTTCTCTGAGTCTGCTCAAATTCTGGGGTCTCTCTTTTCATCCTGAGTCATTCCTTCTCTTTCTTGTCTTAAATCCCAGTTCTGCCTCTTTCGCACTTTACTTCCTCATCTCAGTGAAGCATTTCACTCAGTAGTTTTCCTCCTAAACAATTCACAGGATGAAAAGTAATTTTCATGTCTGAAAATATCTCTCATTGGTCTCTATATTTAATGACATCCTGGTTGGGTATAGAAATATGGCTTGGAAATTACTTTCCCTTATAATTTTGAAGGCATTTACTCCATTTTCTTCTCTCGTCTAGGGAAGCTGTTGATAAACCTGAAGTCTAACTGCTTATTGATTCTTAATATGTAACCTATTTTTTCTTTTCCTCTGTGAAATCTCTTAGATCTTTTCTTTATTCTCAACATTGTGAAAATTTCATTATTATGCTTTGGCTTAGCTGTACTTTTTATTCCTGTGGGTCTTTTTAGTGAGTATTTCAATCTGGAAACTCAGGTTTTTGGCTGTGGGAGATTCATTTGAATTTATTTCTTTGATTATTTTCTCTCCACTCTTTTCTCAGGGCTCTTCTCACATAGATGTTGTATCTTTTTGAGGGATTCTCAATTTTATTGCCTTTTCTTTTTTATTTCCTTTTCCCCCTTCTGTTTGGGTAATGTCTTCATCTTCAGCTTCCAATCCTTTGCTTAGTTTTTCATTTCTCCTATCATATTTTTAAATTTTAAGAGTTCTGTCATGCTTTCTAATTACCCCTTTAACAGATTGTATTTTTGTTTTATGAATGCAATATCTTTCCTTCTGTCTCTGAGGATGTTAATGGCAGCTTTTTGTTGTCTCTCTTTTTTTAAGGCTTTCATCTTCCTGAATAGTCTCTGTGTTAGCAAGCTGATTTCCCCCCTTATGTGTCTGCTTTCTTGTTATCTGTCATTCATTTTAAAGGCTTTCTTCAGATAAATCATCATCTTTGGCTATCTTTATGTATGTAGGAATGCAAGGGAGAAGGCAACGGCAACCCACTCCAGTACTCTTGCCTGGAAAATCCCATGGAGCGGTAACGTGGTAGGCTGCAGTCCATGGGGTTGCAAGGAGTCGGACACAACTGAGCGACTTCACTTTCATTTTTCACTTTCATGCATTGGAGAAGGAAATGGCAACCTACTCCAGTGTTCTTGCCTGGAGAATCCCAGGGACAGGGGAACCTGGTGGGCTGCCATTTCTGGGGTTGCACAGAGTCAGACATGACTGAAGCGACTTAGCAGCAGCAGCAGCAGCAGGAATGCAAACCAAAAAACTAGTTGGAATCTTGTGTGTGTGTGCATACTTGCATTTTAAGTATGCCTGCATATTCAGTGAAAGTTGTTCATTTGTGTCCGACTCTCTGCAACCCCATGGACTTTATAGTTCATGGAATTCTCCAGGCCAGAATACTGGAGTGGGTAGCCTTTCTTTTCTCCAGGGGATCTTATCAACCCAGGGGTCAAATCCAGGTCTTCCACATTGCAGGCAGATTCTTTACCAGCTAAGCCACAAGAGAAGCCCAAGAATACTGGAGTGGGTAGCCTATCCCTTCTCCAGTGGATCTTCTGGACCCAGGAATAGAACCAGGGTCTACTGCATTATAGGAGGATTCTTTACCAACTGAGCTATGAGGGAAGCCCAATATTCAGAGATATTGGTTTTATTCATTCTTTTTAAAACTATTTATTTATTTATTTAGGTTGTGCTGGATCTTCATTGTGGCAGGCAGGATCTAGTTCCCTGACCAGGGATTTAACCCAGGGCCTCCTGCACTGGCAGTGTGGAATCTTAGCCACTCTACCACCAGGAAAGGTCTCAACCCTTTTTTAAAAAATTCTTCAGAATAAGCTTCCAATTTTCTGTCAAGGTCAATAAGGTGCAGTTTCCCAGTTATGCAGATTGGAGGACATGTGGGAGCTTTTTTTTTTTTTTAACCTTTTTAAATGGAAAATTTCAAACATAAGCCAAAGTAGAGTGTAATGAACTCTCCCATCTTCCTAACACCCAGCTTTAGCACTTACAAATATTTTCTTTTTCAGTTTCAACTACTTTGACTATGCTTATAACCCACCCTCTTCTATTCAGCCCCACCTTTGCCTCCTTCCAGAAGTGCTGATACCACCCATCCTGGAGCTTTTTGGGGTTTCTTCAGTGTAAACTGGCTTGCTTTTATTTTCCCCTTGCACAGCCACATTAGAATTCTGCTTTCTTGGTTTTGCTAATGCATTTACCACTTTTCTTTCTGCTTTACTAGGTTTTTATTGTTATTGTCTCTTCTTTTGGTGTCTTTACCATACTGCAATGTCAGCGTCCCCACACAGGTCACATGCTCTGATGTCTGAGATTTTTAAATAAACTCCACCTAGAACTTTATTCCCTTAGCTCTGATGGGTTGCTCCTTTATGTCTCCTTTCAGTCTTCACATTCTTCTAACAATTCTCCCTGACCTCCTGGTTCAGGACCCCTCCTCTGCCTTCTCATTTCAGTCTTGACTTTTCCCCACCCAGCACTTCTCTCACTGCATTGTAATTGCTTTTCTCCCACAATAGACATGAATTCTGGGAAGAGAGGAATCTGTTCCATCATATACTATAAATATAGCAAAGAGTTATTAGATATGTACTATATACCAGAAATAGTTGTGTTTTTCATATACCGATTTGTTTAACTTTCAAAATAATCCTCAGCTGTCACCACTATTATTATTATTTTTTAATTGAAGTATAGTTGATTTATGTCAGGTGTATAGCAAAGTGAACTGGGTGGGATTCACGTCAGGTAAGTGGGGTGAATAAAGGCATAAGGTTAGGAAATGAGTATGGTGTATTCCTGAGATAGGGAGAGTTAGGGTCATGTTGGAGAGGCCTCTGAGAGACACATTTAAGAAATGGTCCTTATTCTTCAATAGTGCAGATAGAAATAAAGAGAAATATAGGGGGTTGCACCTTGCAGTCAGAATCTGTGTTTGTTTATTTCTTAGCTGTCATTTATCCTAAAAAGATTTATTAAATGGCTACCAGTTATGAGCATGTTCTGGATACATGGAATATACCAGTGGACAAAACAGACAAACCCTTCCCTCATGGGGCTTAGAGTTCTGTTCTCGGTTTACTTAAGTAGTCCTTGAGTCTAAAGTCACTCCTCTTCTCCCTAACCCCCACCTTACCCCCATTACTTCTTGGGGTTAGTTCTGTGAATCAGTCTTCCAAAACGCATTTGTCTCTTAGATTATTATTGGGCTTCCCTCGTGGCTCAGATGGTAAAGAGTCTGCCTGCAGTGCAGGAGACCTGGGTTCGATCCCTGGGTCGGGAAATCCCCTAGAGAAGGAAATGGCAACCCACTCCATTATCCCTTGCCTGGAAAATTCCACGGACGAGAAGCGTGGCAGGAGTCAGAAGCCTGACTCCTCCATGGAGTCACAGAGAGTCAGACACGACTGAGTAACTTCACTTTCTTTCTTTCAGCTATATATACTTTATACTTTTCAAATTATTTTTCATTATAGGTTATTGCAAGATATTGAGTATAGTTCCCTGTGTTTTACAGTAGGTCCTTATTGATTATCTAGTTTATATATATTAGTGTGTATATGTTAATCCCCAGTTCCTAATTTATCCCTTCTCTTCTTTCCCCTTTGGTAACCGTAAGTTCATTTTCTATGTGAGTCCATTTCTGTTTTGTAAATGTGGGTTTTTTTTTTTATCATTTTTAAAAGATTCCACATATAAGTGGTATCATAGGATACTTGTTTTTGTCTGTCTGACTTACTTCACTTAGTATGATAATCTCTAGGTATATCCATGTTGCTGCAGATGGCGTTGCTTCATTCTTTTTATGGCTGAGTAGTATTTCATTGTATATATGTACTACATCTTCTTTATCCATTCATTTGTTGATGGACACTTAGGTTGTTTTCATATCATAGCTATTGTAAATAGTGCCACTATGAATATTGGAGTGCAAGTATCTTTTCAAATTAGAGTTTTCTATGAATGTGTGCCTAGGAGTGGGATTGCTGGATCATATGGTAACTTTGTTTTACAATTTTTAAGGAACTTCATACAGTTTTCCATGGTGCCTTCACCAATTGACCTTCCCACCAACAGTATGGGAGGGTTCCCTTTTCTCCAACACCCTTTCCAGCACTTATTATTTGTAGAGTTTTTGATGATGGCTGTTTTGACCAGTGTGAGGTGATGCCTACTTCATTGTAGTTTTGATTTGCATTTCCCTAATAATTAGCAATGTTGAGCATCTTTTCATGTGCCTGCTACCCATTTGTAGTCTTTTTGGAGAAGTATCTATTCAGGTCTTCTGCCCATTTTTCAATTGGATTGTTTGTTTTTGTTGTTGAATTATGGGAGCTGTTTGTACATTTTGGAAATTAATTCCTTGTTGATCATGTCATTTGCAAACATTTACTCCCATTCCATAGGTTGTCTTTTCATTTTGTTTATGGTTTTCTTTGCTGTGCAATTTATTTGTAAGTTTAATTTGGTCCCATCTCTTTGTTTGCTTTTGTTTCCTTTACTCTAGGAAACACACTGGCACTATTATTATCCCTAATTTATATATGAGTAAACTAAGAGTGAAAAGGCTGGCTTAAAACTCAACATTCAAAAAACAAAGATCATGGCATCTGGTCCCATCACTTCATGGGAAATAGATGGGGAAACAATGGAAACAATGACAGACTTTATTTTC
This sequence comes from Odocoileus virginianus, assembly GCF_023699985.2. Taxonomy (NCBI): domain Eukaryota; kingdom Metazoa; phylum Chordata; class Mammalia; order Artiodactyla; family Cervidae; genus Odocoileus; species Odocoileus virginianus. The sequence goes on from NC_069676.1 coordinate 59,617,243, forward strand.
TTGGGCTCCAAAATCACTGCAGAGGGTGACTACAGCCATGAAATTAAAAGACGCTTGCTCCTTGGAAGAAAAGCTATGACCAACCTAGACAGCATATTAAAAAGCAGAGACATTGCTTTGCCAACAAAGGTCCGTCTAGTCAGAGCTATGGTTTTTCCAGTAGTCATGTATGGATATGAGAGTTGGACCATAAAGAAAGTGAGGGCCAAAGAATTGATGCTTTTTAACTGTGGTATTGGAGAAGACTCTTGAGAGTCCCTTGGACTACAAAGAGATCCAAGCAGTCAATCCTGAAGGAAATCAGTCCTGAATATTCATTGGAAGGACTGATGCTGAAGCTCCAATACTTTGGGCACCTAATGCGAAGAACTGATTCCTTAGAAAAGACCGTGATGCTGGGAAAGATGGAAGGCAGGAGGAGAAGGGGATGACAGAGGATGAGATGGTTGGATGGCATCACTGAGTCAATGGACATGAGTTTTAGGAAGCTTTGGGAGTTGATGATGGTCAGGGAAGTCTGGTGTGTTGCAGTGCATGGGGTCGCAAAGAGTTGGACATGACTGAGCGTCTGAACTGAACTGAAACTAAACACTGTTATTCAGTAAGTTGCCCAATCTCATATCACCAGTAGGTAGAAGAGGAGCCAGGAATGGAATCCAAGCTATCTACTTCCAGAACCTGTCAGCTAAAGGGTATTTCAGATCCAGTCATAGAGTAAATGAGCTCATAAGGTGTGATTGAATCAGTCAGGCAGCCAGGGCACTAATGAGGCTAGGAAGCCCCAGGTGACCACTTCACTAAGAGCACTTCTGTCTTACCCCATGCACTGGATATTTCCAGTTTGTAACGAAAGTATTCAAGGTCATTGCTATTCACAGCTATAGATATTCATCTGCTGCCTGCTCTCTGGACACCCAGGGATGAGACCTTCAGAATCATCACACAGTGGTCTCACAAAATCTGCTCAAATGCAGAACCTGAGTTTAGTTCTTATCAAGAGTCTATCCTCCAAGAGTCTTACAGAGTGCCTCACATTCAGCAGATTTGCAGTGCGTGTTGAATGTTGCAATAAATCTGTCAACAAGTCAGATCAATTGAAAAGTCAGTCCTCAATAACTGAATACCAAGTTAGGAGGCACAGTTCGCCTATATCATACCTGAGAAATAAACATTAGGGAACAATAAGGTCAGAAGCTATCCTAGTGTTCTAGTGGTTAGGAAATCTGCCTGCCAGTGCAAGAAGCATGGATTCGATCTCTGGTATGGGAAGATTCCACATGCCAGGAGCAGCTAAGCCTGTGCGTGGCAACTACTGAGCCCATGCACTGCAACTCCTGAAACTCTTCGCCTAGAGTCAGTGTTCCACGACAAGAGGAGCCACGGCAACAAGAATCCCATACTCCATAACTCTCTACTCACTGCAACTAGAGAAAGCCTGCACTCAGCAATGAAAACCCAGCACAATCAAAAATAAATAAATCTTAAAAAAAGTGATAAGGCCAGGGTTTGTCTCCTACCTCCTGTTCCCTTTTAGCATATACTCTTCCTTGTTCTGGTGCCAGCTCCAAATGTCTTGTGTCCAAATGCTGTTCATTTGTTTGCTTTGCCCATTTCCCCAGAACACCCCATTTGGAATGTCTTTTCTGTGTATCAGTCAACAAGTATTTATATATTGGGAAAAAATGTCTATTAAGTACCAACTAAATGCCAGGAGGTTTAGTGGTGAGGAAAAATACCTGTGATCTGTAGGGATTGTCAGGTCCTTGAATTCCTGTTGTGTGCTGTGTCTTAGGCTTGGCTTAGTAAGGGCTACAATGAGGCATGATATCTCTGCCTTCCAGGAGCTTACAGTCTGGGTGGGAATGCAGAACAAGAAATTAGAACACTGCTAAAAACTAAAGTGTGGGAGAATTTGAATAATGCAGCAAGCTCTCCAAAAAGGGAGTGAGCAATGTGGGTTAGGGTTTAGCACTACCCACAGGAATGTGAACACAGAGACTAAGGGTGAGCATTAAAGATTAGAGAGTTTCTTTATAAATGTCTGACTTCTCCACTAGAATGCCGAGACCTTGCCTGCTTTGGTTACCCTCTATCACTAATATCTAAAACTGTACTTAGTAAATAGTTCATGAATGAATGAATGAGTGTGCCTGAGGGTGGAGGAGGAGATGAAGGAGGTAGAGGAGACAGAGCCAGACCACGGGCTCCACTTTTCTCCCCTGAGGATATGGTTCTGAAGGTCCAGGTGTTAGTAAATTATCTCATAAATTGATCTCTAAAAATCCCTTCCTGCCCTGAGAACCTCTGATTCTGTGAGTCTAGTCCCTGTAGAAATGCTAATAGTTGATAATAGCTTAATGCTGTATTCCTCCTAGAGTTATTTGCATTTTAACGTTGAGCTCCTGAAGATGCCTGCATCCCTAACTGGAGGAATTTTCGGTGCTGAGCCAGAACCTGATGGGGGCATATTGTAGGCTGCAAGTAATGTGTCCCAGACTATTAGCTCACAATGTTTTCTCTGCTCTATCTACCCACAGGGGTGACTCGGGAAGAATGATTTTGGCAGCCATTCTTCTTACTCCAGGGAAAGTAGGAATTTTAGAGTTTCTTCCAGTTTCTTCCTTCTCTCCCCTTCCCTTACCCATTTATCCCATCTTTCTTCTGTCCTTTCCTCTCCTCTCCTCCCTGCCTCCCTTTCTTCTCCTCCTACTCCTTTGTTGCTGAGTCAATGAATGGGTGTCTCCCCCAATGGTCCCCTAAATTACGTTCTCATAACTTGTCTGCCAGCTCTGATTTCCATCAGTGACAGGCTTATAAATCTTAACTCTAGACTGGCAAGTGATCCTCTAGGCTTAGAATAATAGAGCAAGAGGTCCATAGTGAGTGTGTGTGTGTGTGAAAGAGAGAGAACACAGTTCAGTTCAGTCATTCTGTCGTGTCTGACTCTTTGCGACCCCATGGACTGCAGCATACCAGGCTTCCCTGTCCATCCCCAACTCCCAAAGCTTACTCAAACTCATGACCATCAAGTCGGTGATGCCATCCAATCATCTCATCCTCTGTTGTCCCCTTCTCCTCCCGTCTTCAATCTTTCCCAGCATCAGGATATTTTCCAATGAGTCAGTTCTCTGCATCAGGTGGCCAGAGTATTGGAATTTCAGCCTCAGCATCAGTCCTTCCAATGAATATTCAGGACTGGTTTCCTTTAGGATGGACTGGTTGGATCTCCTTGCAGTCCAAGGGACTCTCAAGAGTCTTCTCCAACACCACAGTTCAAAAGCATCCATTCTTTGGTGCTCAGCTTTCTTTATAGGCCAACTCTTACATCCAAACGTGATTACTGGAAAAATCATAGCTTTGACTAGATGGAACTTGGTTGGCAAAATAGTCTTTGATTTTTAATATGCTGTCTAGGTTGGTCATAGCTTTTCTTCCAAGGAGCAAGCGTCTTTTAATTTCATGGCTGCAGTCACCATCTGCAGTGATTTTGGAGCCCAAGAAAATAAAGTCTGTCTCTGTTTCCATTGTTTCCCCATCTATTTGCCATGAAGTGATAAGACTGGACACCATGGTCTTAGTTTTCTGAATGTTGAGTTTTAAGCCAACTTTTTCATTCTCCTCTTTCACTTTCATCAAGAGGCTCTTTAGTTCTTCTTTGCTTTCTGCCATAAGGGTGGTGTCATCTGCATATCTGAGAGTATTGATATTTCTCCCAGCAATCTTGAGAGAGAGCATCCGTTCAGTTCAGTTCAGTTCAGTCACTCAGTAATGTCCAACTCTTTGCGACCCCATGAAACGCAGCATGCCAGGCCTCCCTGTCTGTCACCAACTCCCAGAGTCTACCCAAACCCATGCCCACTGAGTCAGTGATGCCATCCAGCCATCTCATCCTCTGTCGTCCCCTTCTCCTCCTGCCCCCAATCCCTCCCAGCATCAGGGTCTTTTACAATGAGTCAACTCTTCACATGAGGTGACCATCAGTTCAGTTCAGTCACTCAGTCACGTCCAACTCTTTGCGACCCCATGAATCGCAGCATGCCAGGCGTCCCTGTCCAACACAAACTCCCAGAGTTTACTCAAACTCATGCCCATCAAGTCAGTGATGCCATCCAGCCATTTCATCCTCTGTCATACCCTTCTCCTTCTGCCCCCAATCCCTCCCAGCATCAGCGTCTTTTTCAATGAGTCAACCCTTCGCATGAGGTGGCCAAAGTATTGGAGTTTCAGCTTCAGCATCAGTCCTTCCAATGAATACCCAGGACTTATCTCCTTCAGGATGGACTGGTTGGATCTCCTTGCAGTCCAAGGGACTCTCAAGAGTCTTCTCCAACACCACAGTTCAAAAGCATCAATTTTTCAGTGCTCAGCTTTCTTCACAGTCCAACTCTCACATCCATACATGACCACTGGAAAAACCATAGCCTTGACCAGACAGACCTTTGTTGGCAAAGTAATGTCTCTGCTTTTTAATATGCTATCTAGGTTGGTCATAACTTTCTTTCCAAGCAGTAAGCGTCTTTTAATTTCATGGCTGCAGTGATTTTGGAGCCCCCAAAAATAAAGTCTGCCACTGTTTCCACTGTCTCCCCATCTATTTCCCATGAGGTGATGGGACCAGATGCCATGATCTTAGTTTTCTGAATGTTGAGCTTTAAGCCAACTTTTTCACTCTCTTCTTTCACTTTCATCAAGAGGCTTTTTAGTTCCTCTTCACTTTCTGCCATAAGGGTGGTGTCATCTGCATATCTGAGGTTATTGGTATTTCTCCAGGCAATCTTGATTCCAGTTTGTGCTTCTTCCAGCCCAGCATTTCTCATGATGTACTCTGCATATAAGTTAAATAAGCAGGGTGACAACATACAGCCTTGATGTACTCCTTTTCCTGAATGTGGTCCACTGGAGAAGGGAATGGCAAACCACTTTAGTATTCTTGCCTTGAGAACCCCATGAGCAGTATGAGGTGGCCATAGGTACACACAATTGATGGATTATTGGATTAATGGGTCAGAGCCTTAGGCCCTATTGTATTAATACTTCTTAATGTTTAGAATGACATTCCTAGGTTCACCTGTGTATGTTCCATACCCAGCGTACCATCCCATATTGCCTCTTACTATAATCTCTGAACTGTCTACAGTGGTCCTGAAGAGGACCCCCCTTTTCCCTGCATTTGTGCTCTAATTCATGCTGTTTTTTGATGTATCATGCCCTCTGCTCTGATCTCTATGTTGCCAAATCCCACCTATTATGAAATTCTAGCTCATGAAGCCTTTCCTCACCTCCTTCTTAACTGAGTAGAAACCTGAGTGAACAGAAGAGCAATCTATGCTAGAATCTGAGGGGAGAGTTTCTGGGCAGAGGAAAGACTCCACATCTGGAATCTACTCGGTAGATTTATGGACCCACACAGAGATCAGTCAACGTCTGATTTGCTTTTGTATTTTTGTCAGTGGTGATAAGGTCTCGTGGAAAGAATTGGTGTTATTTCAGTGTTTTGAGGTTTAGACTTCTGAGTGGGAAAGGAGACATTAATGGGGTACTGTTGAGGTTTTAAATGTTTCACATTCATTTTCTCTTTTATTCTCAAAATAACTCAAAATGGGGTGGGTATCATTCCCACTCTGGAGATGTGGTAGCTGAAGCTCAGCGTAGCTCAGTGTTTGCTGGAGAGTGCACAGTCTCACAGACGCAGAGAGTGTGGAGCTGGGCTTCTCTCTGGTGGCAGAGTCAATGCATTTACCCTTTGTTACATCACTTCCTGCATCAGTTAACACAGACTAGGCTTCCTGGCTTGTCGGCAGCAGTGATGGGCCTCAGTTTATTACTGGAATTCCTAAAACCCATGCCTGCTCCTAGCAGATGCCATCTAGAAATACAGGGGATGTAAAAGTGTGGCTGAACCTCTGCCTTTACACTGCCCTGGCCGAGGTGCTGAGGAAGGGAGAACACTTAAATGAGGGGCCGAGAGACTTGGGTTTCAATCCTTGCTCAATGACTTGTTTTTTGGATATTCTGAGCCACTTAAACTCTGCTGGGTCTTAGTTTCTTATCTGCAAAGCAAATGCCCTATTTAGTAATATAATAAAAATACAATAAAAATGACCACAACAATAGCTACAACTGCTATTTTTTGAACACTCAGAGAGTAAAGAATCTGTCTGCAATGCAGGAGACTGAGGTTCGATCCCTGGATCAGGAAGATCTCTTGGAGAAGGGAATGGCTATCCACTCCAGTATTCTTGCTTGGGAAATCCCATGGACAGAGGAGTCTGGTGGGCTACAGTCAATGGAATTGAAAGAGTTGGGCATGACTGACTGACTGCCACTTTCACTTTTCACTTTCACTTACTGTGAAGATACCATCCCACTAAATTTTTTGATAGTTTTATAAGGCAGGAATGATCAATGTCTATCCCACCTCCCCAACAGAGAGAGTGACACTAGTTTTTAGAGACTGATTCAAGATCACACAAGTAGTGACTTTTAGGATAAAGATTGAGACCCTTACCACAGCCTACAAAGTCCAGCGTGAATTCTCTTCCAACCATGATTCCCCCAGCCCATCCCCACACCTTACTTTCTGTGCTGCACTCAATTTATTCTCCAATATACTGTGATTTCTTCTATGACTTGTCCTTTCTTGGACCAGGCTCTTCTCTGGAGATGTCATGTTTCCTTCCTCTTCTGTTTGCTTAATGCTACCTATTCATTCTCCAGTTGTTAGTTCAACTCTCATCTCCTAAGGAAGCCTAAAAATAATCTAAAAATAGGCCCTTCATTTCTTTGGCCTGCTAATCAACCCTGAATGTTCATTGGAAGAACTGATGCAGAAGCTCAAGCTCCAATACTTTGGCCACCTGAGGCGAAGAGCTGACTCCCTGGAAAAGACCCTGATGCTGGGAAAGATTCAGGGCAAGAGGAGAAGAGGGCAACAGAGGATGAGATGGCTGGATGGCATCGTCAACTCAATGGACATGATTTTGAGCAAACTCTGGGAGATAGTGGAGGGCAAGGAAGGCTGGCATGCTGCAGTCCATGGGGTCTCAGAGTCAGACACGACAGAATGACTGAATAATAATAACAATACCCATTGACAGGAGGGGTCTATATCCTCGCTCTTGGGTCTGAGCAGTTTATAACTGCTTTGATCAAGAGGGTGCTGGAAGTGACATTATGTACCTATGAGCCTAGGTCATAATATACCAGGCAATTTCCACTTTGTTTGAATAGTGGTACTTGGAGTCCTGAGTCACCTCACAAGAACTCTGGCTTCTCTTAGAGTCTGTGCTGGAGGCGCTCTGGTCAGCAGCCAGCTGAGCTCCCCACTGAGAGCAGCATGACCTGCTAGCCTTGTGAGTAACCTGTCCTAAACACCCAGCTCAGCCAAACCTTCAGAAGACCGCAGCCTCAGTTGATAACTGACTGAAACCTTATTAGAGACCCAAGAGAGAATTCCCAACGAAGCCTTTCCAGAATATCTAACTCATGAAATTGTGACCTAAATAAAGTGATTGTTTTAAGCTATTAAATTTGGGAGCAGTTTATTGTATGGAAATAAATAACTAGAACAAAATACTTCCTTCTTGTCCATAACTAGCCTAGGTCAGTTTCCTTTTTAGATACTCTAATGTAACTCAATACCCTTTTTTCAGAGTACTTGTCTCAGTTTGCAGTTATACATCCAGTAGTATAACTATTTTGCCGTCTCCCCCACTAGACTGGAAGCTTAATTTTATTATTTATTTTTCCATTTATTTTTATTAGTTGGAGGCTAATTACTTTACAATATTGTAGTGCTTTTTGTCATACATTGACATGAATCAGCCATGGATTTACATGTATTCCCCATCCCGATCCCCCCTCCCACCTCCCTCTCTACCCAATCCCTCTGGGTCTTCCCAGTGCACCAGGCCCGAGCACTTGTCTCATGCATCCAACCTGGGTTGGTGATCTGTTTCACCCTAGATAATATACATGTTTCGATGCTGTTCTCTTGAAACATCCCACCCTCGCCTTTTCCCACAGAGTCCAAAAGTCTGTTCTGTACATCTGTGTCTCTTTTCCTGTTTTACATATAGGGTTACTGTTACCATCTTTCTAAATTCCGTATATATGTGTTAGTATATTGTAATGGTCTTTATCTTTTTGGCTTACTTCACTCTGTATAATGGGCTCCAGTTTCATCCATCTCATTAGAACTGGTTCAAATGAATTCTTTTTAATGGCTGAGTAATATTCCATGGTGGAAGCTTAATTAAAAAAAAAAAAAGAGCTGTGGCTATTTTTGCTTGATCATTGTATCATTTAGAAGTGAATTTGGCTTCAAGTAACAGGATATTAATAGTTGTGGCTTAAGCCTGCAGGGGCTTGTTTCCCTTCCAAAATATAAAATGTGGAGATAGGTGGCTAATGGTATTAGTTCAATTGCTCTGTGTCACTTACTTTCAAGAACCCAGGCACTTGCCCCTGCCTCTTTTTGGTCATACTCAGAGTGTTGTATTTTCATCTTTATGTTTGTGCCCTTGCTGGTGCAAGATTGATACCTTAACTCTGGGTATTTTATCTTTATTCAACAGCCCAATAAGGAGGAGGTAAAAATGATAGACAAAAAGGCCTTTTTTTTTCTCCCCTTATGCAGATCTCTTAGTTTCCCAGAAAGAAAGTCTCCAACAGACTTCTTTTTATGTCTCATTGACCAGGACTGAGTCACATGTTATGCAGAAGAGAGTTAACCCAGCAGGACAGAGGGTGCTACTTTTAGAAGAGCCTGCTTGCAAGGTTGGCCCTTGGCAGGCCTCTGAGAACTCAGTATTTGACCTAATCCCTAACAGATAAGGGTGGTTTGTGTTAGTCACTCAGTTAGGTTCAACTCTTTGTGACCCTATGAACTGTAGCCCATCAGGCTCCTCTGTCCATGGAATTTTCCAGGCAAGAATACCGGAGTGGGTTGCCATTCCCTTCTCTAGAGGATCTTCCTGACCTTGGGATTGTACCTGGGTCTCCGGCATTGCAGGCAAACTCTTTACCCTCTGAACCACCAGGGAAGCCCAAGAGTTGTTTATGGCTGTTCAACTATTTGTGCTGTTAAGTCACTTCAGTTGTGTCCCACTCTTTGCAACTCTTTGGACTATAGCCCACCAGACTCCTCTGTCTTTGGGGATTCTCCAGCAAGAATACTAGAATGTGTTGCCATGCTCTCCTCCAGGGGATCCTCCCAACCTAGGGATCGAACCCTCATCTCTTGTGTCTCCTGCATTGGCCAGTAGATTCTTAACCACTAGTGCCATCTAGGAAGCAATGTAATTTATGCTGAATATCAGTTTTTCTTCTGAGAGTATGGAATTTTGGTAATATGCTGAGCAGAGTGTGCTGAAATGACCAGTCCTCAGTAAAAAACTTTGACGCCAAGTCCAAATGAGCTTCCCTAGGCAAAAACATTGTGCATGTTACTGCATTATTTTGATTTTTAAAATTGAAGGCTGATTCGTGTCAATGTATGACAAAACCCACTACAATATTGTAAAGTAATTAGCCTCCAACTAATAAAAATAAATGAAAAAAAATAAAATTGAAGTATAATGGCATATAATATTATATTAATTTTAGGTATATAACATAATGATTCAATATTTGTGTATATTGCAAAAAGATCAATACAATGGGTCTGGTCTAGTAAGATCTACTTTTTGTAACTTTCCAACATGCAATACAGTATTATTAAGTATTGTCATCATGCTATACATTACATCCCCATGACATGTATTTTATAACCGGAAGTTTGTTCATTTTGATCTCCTTCACCCATTTTGCCTGTCTTCTACCCCCAACCTCTGGCAACCAGCAATCTGTTCTCTGTATCTATGAGATAGGTCATTTAAAAAAAAATTCTACATGTAAATGTGATGCTATAGTGTTTGCTTTCCTCTGCCTTAATTTTTAGTTTAATACCTTCCAGGTCCATCCATGTTGTTACAAATTACAAATTTTCACACTTTTTATAAGTATTGTGAATATTTTTATGAGTAGTATTCCATTATATGCATGTGTGCAAGTGTGTATATATATATATGTTTATTTATGTATACACACACACACACATATATATATATATATATATATAATTTTCTTTATCCATTCATCTGTTGGTGAATGTTTCCATATCTTGGCAATTGTAAATATTGTTGCAATGAATATGGGAGTGCAGATATCTTTCTGAGTGTTTTACTTTTCTTTGAATACCCAGGATTAGAATTGCTGGGTAATATGGTAGTTCTGTGTGTGTGTGTGCTAAGTTGCTTCAGTCGTGTCCAGCTCTGTCCAACCCTGCGGACTGTAGCCTGCCATCCTCCTCCATTTGTGGGATTCTCCAGGCAAGAATACTGTAGTGGGTTTCCATGCCCTCCTGCAGGAAATCTGCTGGACCCAGGGATCAAACCATCATCTCTTGCCTTTTCTGCATGGGCAGGTTGTTTCTTTACCACTAGCACCACCTGCAAAACCCATGGTAGTTCTACTTTTAATTTTTTGAGGTACCTCCATGCTGTCTTACACAGTAGCTATGCCAATTAAATTCCCATGAACAGTGTACAAGTGTTCCCTTTTCTCCACATTCTTGCTAATAGTTATTTCTTGACTTTTTGAAAATAACCATTCTGACAGGTGTGAGGTGATACCTCACTGTGGTTCTGATTTGCATTTCCCTGATGATTAGTTATCTAGAGCATCTTTGCAATACTTGTTGGCCATCTGCATGTCATCTTTGGAAAAATGTCTCTTTAGATCCTCTGCCCTTTAAATAATTTTTGCTGTTGAATTCTTCATATATTTTGGTTATTAACCTGTTATCAGATATTGGCATACCTCATTTTATTGTGCTTTGCTGTATCACACTAACAGATGTTGTTTGTTTTTTCTTACAAATTGGAGGTTTGTGGTAACCCTTTGTCAAGCAAGTCTATCAGTGTTATTTTCCCACTTTGTGTGTCTGTGTCATATTTTGGTAATTCTTGCAATATTTTAAACATTTCTATATTATTATTTTGGAGGAGGAAATGTCAATTCACTCCAGTATCCTTGCCTGGAAAATGCCATGGACAGAGGAGCCTGGTGGACTACAGTCCATGGGGTCGCAAAGGGTCAGACATGACTGAGCAACTAACACACACACACACACATACACACACACATTATTATTTTGTCATGGTGATCAATGATTAGTGAGCTCTGATATTACTATTAATACTATGGCTTGCTGAAGGCTCAGATTATGGTTAGCTTTTTTTTTTTTTTACCACTAATGTATTTTTAAAATTAGGTATGTATATCATTTTCTTAAAGCATAATATTATTGCACATTTAATGGACTTCACTATGGACTAAACATAACTTACATGCCTTGGGAAACAAAAAAACTCATGTGACTTGCTTTATTACAGTATTTGCTTTATTGTCATAGTCTTGAAGTGAACACACCATATCACTGAGCTATGCCTGTATATTATTTGCAAATACTTTCACCCATTTGATGAGTTACCTTTTCATTTTGTTGATAGTTTCCTTTGCTGTGCAGACACTTTGTAGTCTGATATAGTCCCACTTGTTTATTTTTGGTTTCATTGCCTTTGTTTTTAGTGTCCAATCCAAAAATAATCATCACCAAGACTGTTGTCAAGGAGTTAGCAATCTCTTCTCTTCTAGGAGTTTTAGGTATCAGGTTTTACATTCAAGTCTTTATCCATTTTCCTTTTCAATTTGGAGGCTTTTTGTTTCTTTTACTTGCCGAAATGCTCTAGCTAGGACTTCCATTACTCTGTTGAATAAAAATGATGAGTGTAGGCATCCTTGTCACTACATTTTTATTGTTGGCAAGCACAAGCACCCTCATGTGTCACCTCACCAGATGGAGATAGCTTCGCAAAGCCTCGGCATGGATTTCTCTAGATTCTGCCTTGTGTCTTTTCCCCTTGATGATCTTGTTATGTATCCTTCTGCTGTAATAAGCTTTAGCCATTAGTGTTTTTAGAAAAACATCAAGTGTTTGCATGGTCTTTGAGACCCCGGGGATGCATGCTCATTGTGAGACTTAAGACAAAGGGGATTGGAGGAACTGCAATGACCAGTGATGATGAACACAATTCATCCTTTTGACCTGAGGGAGGCCAAAATGGGCCACCACCTGAACACACATGAGGTTCTGGGAGTGATTGGGAGAGGAGGATGTGTATGCATGTTGGAGAGTGATATTAAAGCCTAAAAGAGTTCCTGGCACATAGAAAGTATATAATACATTTTGAGAGAGAAGGAAAAAGAATGAACTGAGCAGAGCTAGATTTTGGCTTCAGATACCATTTATTCCAAAGTGTAGATATTAACTATTATGCTATATTGCCACTTCCGTTGCCTTCATCCCTTATAGTACTATTGGGAGAATCACATAAAAGGGATTTTTAAAGGACCACACACCACACAGATGGGAAGGCTCTCTTGTCAGTCTCCATGCAGTGGCACAAGGCAAGGAAAATGGATAAAACAGCATCTACTTCTGTGCCATCTGGTGTTGTGTTTAGATTGGGTATTTTGGAAGTGCTGTTGGTTGATTTGGATGGGAGTTTTAGTTTGTTTTCTTAAACAATTTCTGCATTAAGCCAAAATAATTTTACTTTAAGAAGCATTGCTTTTATTGGCCTTGCTTTTTAAGTAGCTCATTCTTCGTGAGGAAAAACTAGGAACTTTCAGGCAGTATTTTCTTTGTGGGCTGAGATGCCAGAGAAATTGTCCAACAGGATAGTTATAAGTGAAGAAGATAAGAGGCAGCAGGCAGCACAATGCTGAGAGTAGAGTGAAATCTTGCCTAGGCAGGGACTGTCCGCGTGTGGTAGCTGACTGCAATGCAGAAGCTCTAAGCATAGCACACAGCACCCATAGGAGGTTCTCATGGCTCTTCCACTAAATTTGTTGTCACCTCGGTCAATATCTTCCTGCTACCCAAGGAAAAAAATATATATCACTTTGATATATAGAATATCAATTCCAAGAATGGCATTAGATTTAAGCCAGCTCAAGACTCTAATACAGAGAAACTAAGGTTCAGGGAAGGGAAGGGACTTGTCCAGTGCTACTAAGGAAGTCAGTGTCAGAGCCACAATGAGGAACCAGTTCTGGTGACTCTCAGCTACTGTGCTTTACCTTACATGTCAGAGACTACCAATGGTAGAGTGGGTATTAATAAATATTCCTTTAAGTTTATGGAGATCCTTATGACTTCAAATCCTCATGATTTTCAGAGGTATACCTGTAAATGAAAAGTGAGGAAATGGACATATGGCATACCGAGTGGAGTTACTAAGATTTGAGCCCAGATTTCTAACTCTGAAGTTTCGCTTTGTATACTACTCTGGGGCTCCCCTGGGGGTTCAGATAGTAAAGAATCCACCTGCAATGTGGGAGACCTGGGTTCGATCCCTAGGTTGGGAAGATTCCCTGGAGAAGGGCATGGCAACACACTCCAGTATTCTTGCTTGGAGAATCCTCATGGACAGAAGAACCTGGTGGGCTACAATCCATGGGGTCAAAAAGAGTCAGACATGACTGATTGGCTAAGCACACACATGCTACTCTGGACAGTAGAATTTTATCTATGATAACAGCAATTATTATGACTGCTACTCTCAGAAGACTCTTGGATACCATAAACAGAAAACCTACTAAAAGTAGTGTAAGTAATAGGGATTTCTTTTCTCATCCAGCAAGAGCAAGCAGGCTGAGAATAGGGCAGTTCTAGGGTTGTGAAGAATATGGTGATTCAGTGACATTATTAGAGGCCCAGGTTCCCTCCATGTTTTTGCTCTGCGATACTCATTCTATCAACAGTCTTTATGGTCACAAAGTGGCTTAGCATTATAACCTTAATGACCAAGAAGTATCTTTCAGATGTCTCTTTTATTTATTTATTTTACCAAGGAATTACCCAGAAAGAAAATCATCTCAGGTCTCAATGGCTAGGATTGGGTCACACGGCCACTTACACAATCACAGGCAAGCAGAAAAGACTACGGTGCCATATAGACCCATCCAGGTTCACTCCCTGGGACAGTGGGGCAGAGCCTGCTGCTATTGAGAAACATGTGGAATAACAAGTCCAACTTCACCCAGATAGAATGGGATAGAGATCGGAATGAAATCTAGAAGCACCTGACTGCAACCAATGCTCTTAACCACTAAGCAAAACCAACTCCCATTCTTGTGTTCCCGGCTATATCTCCCCTTCACAGCACCCCTTGCCAGATTCCCAGCCTGCATGCCTAAGTTGCTTTGGCTGGTGATTGCAGGATCGTCTTCTTGCCAGGTCGGTGTCAGCAATCAATCCCTATCTCCTGGGCGTGAAAACCAGCCGATTAGAGCTGTAAGTAGGTGTTTAACAACACGGAGGCAGCCAGAGCATCCGTCAGCAGTTTTTTTTTTTTCCCCTGGTGGCTGGGCATTAGCAAATCTGCTGAGAGAGGCACCCTTGTTCCAGTGCTGCTGGGAGGAGGGCATCTCAACAGAGCAGATGATTTGAGAAAAGTAGAATGACAGGATGTCACAGTTGACATGGTCTAGTCCATCTCTATTACTGTGCTGATGGGAAAACTGGGGACCAGAGAAAGGAAGGATTGCTCAGGACCACACAGAAAATCATTTTTTGGATCTAGCGGAAGAGACTGGATTCACTCAATGGTACTTTCAAGCCTAACTCTTTACCATTGGCTTTCAATTCCCACTCAAGAAATCAATTTTCAGATGAAATGACATTTGAAAAACAAAGGCATTTTGGATTATATTGTCCTGTCCCAGTTAGATGTCTCATGGCCATCTCCTAAGAGAAGTGGTCATTAACATGCATTCACGGGGTTAATTGCTCTAGGCAAAGTTCTGCCAGGTTTCTAGTTACAGACAGAACTCCACCCACAGCAAACCCCCATTCATCTCCAACTTCCTTCTTCCTTTCCAGCTATGTGAGTCTTTTTGATCTGATCATTCAAAACAAGTCCTGGTATTGGAAAGTTCTAAAGGCATGTGAACCTTGGTGCCTCAAGATCGAGAGAATGCTCCCAGCTTGAGAAGAAAAAATTAATCAGCAGGTCAGAGTGCAAGGATTCCTTATAGCATTATGGGATGGCTTGAGATCCCTGTATTTCTAACCACTCATATATATGGGTTTGGGGAAGTCCTAAGAATTTAATCAGTAATTACTGAAGGTCAATAAGGATTATAATAGTAGCAGCTGCTATTTTTTGAGCATTACTCTGTGCCAAGCACTGTGCCAGGACCTTCACATGTGTTTCTAGCTTTAGTCTTCAAAATTAACTTCTTTATTTGTTTATTGCCTGAATTTTAAGATTAGAATGTCTATTCTATAGTGAAAGGAACCTTTAATTACCACTACATCCCCATCTCCTAGAACTGTCTCTTCCATAGTAAATGCTCAGTTAATATATACTGAACTAATGATGTGACAGTAAACTGCTGAGACAGTATGGTTGTTCCTCATTTTACAGATATGGCAACTGAGGCTTAGAGAGATTAACTTGTCCAAGGTAATTCTATCAGTTGTCTTTTGGCTGCAACGAATGTTGTTTTACATAAATGCGGGTATTTTTTCCCCCTCGGATGAGAATTCTGGTGATACTGTTGCTACTTATTCCACTTCAGTCATGTCGTTAAGGATTCAAGTTCTTTCTGTCATTCTGCTATGCCTCCACCCTCTTCAGTGTATTGCGTTTCTTCTTTATGCTTGAATACCCCTGGCCACATGATGGTTATGACCTAGAGGACTTGATTCAGACAGCAAATCTGTGTTCAGGGAAGCAGCAAAAGGAGATGGGTAGCACTAGCCATGTGTATTTTTTTAATTATGAAAAGTAAAAATCTTCTCTCAGGACCCTGGATGGTTTTACGTATGTCTTTTTGGCCAGAGTTATGTGGACACTGCCAAGTATGCGTGCACACACACAAACACAAGGAATGATGAGAAAATGAATTTGCCTTCCTCTGGCTTTTTACAGGAGGCAGACCAAGGAAATGGGGGTTAGCAATAGATACGTGCTAGCCAATAGATGTGACTACAGTCAGGCCGATAATGGTAGTGGAGGCAGGGCTGGAACATGAGTTTGTTTCCCTCTAAAGTCTGTGCTTTTATTGACCAAGCATTAGCTAATCTGACTTTTACTCCTTATCTCAAAAGAAAAAAAGATCAACTTGGGAATGTCTTGTTCTGTTTTGAATCCTTGTTCTGTTCCATGTAGTAGTTTCTTCAACTTCATAGTGAAGAGATTGGGTTAAAAGGAGTCTTACATGAGTGTATGATTTTATATCTCAGTCTCGCTGATGGCCACTTTTAAAAGTCTTACTCAAAGCCAAGTCAAAATCAAAGTTACCATCTCAATGGAGTAATATATTCCCCAGGATCCAAATGCATAAAATGCAATTGATTTTTTGGGGGTTTGTTTTCATAAGTGGTGTTTATGCATTTCCCTTTGAGATACCTGATTCAGTTTTAGATGGTGAATGAAGATTGATTTTTGTCTGTTGTGATCTGTAAAGCCCAGTTGTAAACTATTTAAATACTACTTCTCCCATCCTTTCCTTTACTGTCTTCCTCAACAGCCTCATCTATGGAGTATGTTTTAGAATTTGTTCTGTGTTACTATTGCATCTTGCTGTCAGTAATTCATCTCCTAAAGTTGAGAACCAGGGGACGTGAGTGCCAGTCCCAAACCTTTAACTCATCAGCTGTGGGGCCCTGAGGAAGCCCCTCTGCTTCTCTGTCTTTGTTTCCTCATTTATGAAAGGACATGATTGTTTGTATCTTAGGATACTTTTAGCTCTGCTATTTACATGTCTGCAAGGACAAAGCTGGCTCTGATTAACAAGCAGAAGAACATATTAGCATTACTTCTTTCATCTGCACTGTGGCTATAAAGATCAAAAGAAGTAGAAAATATTAAATAAATAAGTGAAATGTTAGTAATTACTAGCTTTATAATCACTCTTAAAATGCCAAGTCAGACTTATTATTATTTTTTGAAATTAGTTTATTAGGGAGGATTTGGGGAAAGCAAGGTAATGTATTGGTATCTTTAGCAAAATGTGACACCAGTGATGTGAAAAGAGCATCGAATGCAGAAACAGACCAGTTGGGGTTTCGACTGTGACTCTGTTACGTGATGGCTTTGTGAACTGAATCATGTTATTTATATCCATGGTCCCAGAGTTCCTTTTCTACAAAATTAGGATTAAAGATATTTAAATCAAAAGTTGATGATGAGGATAAAATAAGCAAATTTATGGAAGGTGCTCAACTGGTACATCTAGAACTAAATAAAATATTTGTCAATTTTCTGAGTGTAAATTTCAACTCTGGTGATAGAGCTGCTTTTAACTGGACTGGGCATGAAGCCCCATGCATCCTTATTATATTGGTCATCTGAAGCTTTGCTGTTTCATATCTAGTGGAATGAATGAATTTTTAGCAAACAGGACTCCTATTCTCTTTAACTTATAAGATCTGGGACATTGGAAACTTCATTTAATTTTTCTAGTCTTCAGTTTGCACATGTACAGAACATTAACACATATTTTAGAGCCCTCCAATAATTTGAACAGACTTGGTAATCTCTAGAGCATTATACAAAGATAGCACTTCTGTTATCTGTTCACCTAAACAGATCTTTAGGTCCATTCTCTGGTAGCATAGTCAGTAAAGTATCTGCCTGCAATGCAGGAGACCCAGGTTCAGTCCCTGGGTCAGGGAAGATTCCCTGTAGAAAGAAATGACGGCCTATTCCAGCATTCTTGCCTGGAGAATCCCATGGACAGAAGAGCCTGACAGGTTACAGTCTGTGGGGTCACAAAGAGTTGGACACAACTTAGGGACTAAACCACCACCAAATATCTTTATACTGGTCCCCTCTTTACGTGTTCAAAAATTTTTTCTGAACTTCAAGGTCAAGGTCATCCCATCTGTTGTAGGAAACCTTTCTTCTATCCCAACTCTAAATCTCCCCCATCACTAATTTCTCCTAAGCCTTCACTGCTTAGACTCCTCAGTTGGACCTTAGCATAGCTGTCATATAATGTTAGTTCTTTCTCCCTGTTTATGAATGTTTCTCTCTGACTTGATATTGGTAATGCTTTCTGCACATTATTTCAAGTATTTTAGAGCCTTAATCTATGTATCTATCTCATGAGCATGCACGGGTGTTTCGTTGGTTGGTTGTATCTGAATCTTTGCAACTCCAGGAACTGTAGTCTGCCGGGTTCCTCTGTCCATGGGATTTTCCAGACAAGAATACTGGAGTGGGTTGCCATTTCCTTTGCCAGGGGATCTTCCTGACCCAGGGATTGACCCGGATCTCCTATATTGCAGGTGGATTCTTTACCATCTGAGCTAGCAGGGAAGCCCGAATCTATCTTAGGGGACAGTTAAAAAAAAATGTGCATTGGTGGATTGGTTCTCTGTGTTATTATTTCATTGTTCAGGCTTACCAATTTGCATTCAGGAACAACTTATTTTTATTTAAAATTAATTGATTTTGAGGTGGGGTGTGGATAATATATTCCCATGGCTCAAAATTCAAAAAGTGAAATGCAAAAATGTGTCTCCCCTCATACCCGTGGTCCCACCCCATCCCACCCCACCTCCCTGGTTTCTCTCCCCAGAGGCAGTCACTGTTACCAGTCCCTCCATCGTCCTATCCATAGCTGGTCTGCTCCTTTCCCTTAAAATGATAGGTTTCTCTTATGTACCTTGTGTTTTCAGCTATTGTATCATACATAAATTAAGTCAAATAAATATTTAATATCTTCCTTCTCAGTATAAATAGAGCAGTCTCTCTCTCTTTTGTATTTTGTTTAAACAATTACTTTTAATCAGAAATGTTAATGAAGTAATTGTAGATTCTCATACCATTGTAAGAAATAACAGGTCTTGTGTACTATTCATATAATTTCTCTTAATATCAGCATTTTGCAAAACTGTTAGCATAGTATCACCCCTAAAATGTTGACATTGCTACAACCTGCTGATCTTATTTATATTTCCCCAGTTCCACTTATATTTATTTAGGTATAAGAGAGAATGTAGGAGTATTTAGTTCTATGCAATTACATCACATGTGTAGTTCTGTGTATCCACGGCCAGTCAAGACACCGAACATTTTATTCACCCTTCACACCCACCTTCCTCCTATCTCTTCTTGGTCCCTAACTCTTGTCACTCACTAATCTGTTCATTTAAAAATTTTTTGTCATTCAAAAAATATTATATGAATCGAATCATACATTGTGTTACCTTTTAGGTTTGCTTTTTTTCTTATTGAACATAATTCCCTGGAGATTAGCCCAAGTTCTCTGTATCTAAAGTTGTTCCTTTTATTATTGAATGTATATTTATATATCACAATTTGTTTCATCATTCATTTGCTGAAGGACATTTGAACTTTTTTCAGATTTTTATTACAATGACTCAAGTTGCTATGAATATTTACATACAGTTTTTTATAAGTTTTCAATTTTCTGTAATGCACAAGTGTATGATTGCTGGTTTGCATGGTAATTGTATGTTTAGTTTTATAGGAAACTGTCAATTTTTTTCATAGTAGCTGTACCATTTTACATTCCCATCAGCAGTTACGAGTTTTCCATTTTCTCACATCCGTAGCAGTATGTGGTGATGTCACTGTTTTTTATTGTAGACATTCTGTTTGGTGTGTAATGGTATCTCATTATGGTTTTAATTTGTTTTTCCATGATGCCTAATGATAGTGGACATCTTTTCTTGTGCCTTTATCGTCTATACATCCTCTTTATTGAAATGTCTGTTTATGTCTTTTGCCAATTTTCTAATTGTGCTGTTTTATTTTTTATTGTTGAGTTTTCAAATATATTTTGGATACCATTCCTTTGTTGGATATATGGCTGGCAAATATTTTCTTCCAGTCTGTAGCTTGTGTTTCTATTCTCTTTCCATCGACTTTTACAGAGCATGAGTTTTAATTTTGATGAGATCTAATTTATTAGCATTTCTTAACGGATTATGCTTTTGGAGTCAAGTCTGAAACTTTGTCTAGTCCTAGATCCTGAAAGTTTTCTTCCATGTTTTCTTTTAAAGTTTTATAGTTTTACATTGAAGTCAATAACCCATTTTAACTTAGTTTTTGTATAATACGTGAGGCTGAGATTGAGGCTCATTTTTTATGCCAATTGGTGTCCAATTACTCCAGCATCACTGGTTGAAGAGGCTGTCCTTTTAGTGAATTACTTTTCTATCTGCATCAAAAGCCAATAGCACATGCTCGTGTGAACCTATTTGTGTGCTTTCTGTTCTGTGCCATTGATTTGTGTCTATCCATCCACCAAAACCTTACCGTCTCAATTATTGTAATATGTAATAAGCCATGAAATCAAGTAGACTGATTTCTTCCACCTTATTTTTCTATATAAGAATGTTTTAGCTATCCTGTGGACTATGGTTCTCCACATGAACTTCAGAGTAAGCCTGTCTATGCATATAGATGCTTAATGCTTGCTGGGCTTTTGTTAGTAATGACATTATGCCTGTAGATCAATTTAGGAAGAAGTAACATCTTTATTACATTGAATATTTACTATGCTCTCCATTCACTTAGATCTTTTTTGGTTTATTTAATCAGCATTGTGTAATCTTCAGCAGACAGATAATCTGTACATGTTGATATCTAAATGTTTCAATTTTTTGGATTGGTTGTAAATGGTAGCATGTTATTTTCTTGCTATATTGAGATATGACTGACAAGTAAAAGTTGTATTTATTTAGGTTGTACAACATGATTTTTTAAAAGATGTAAAAGGTGATGAGTTAATATACATAAACATTGTGATATGATTAATCCAATGGTGAAGGTGAAGGTGTTAGTTGCTCAGTCATGTCGGACTCTTTGCGATCCCATGGGCTGTAACCTGCCAGGATCCTCTGTCCATGGCATTCTTAAGGATTGAACCTGGGTCTCCTGCATTGGCAGGCAGATGCTTTACCATCTGAGCCACCTACTGTGTTATAATTTCAATTTCCATAGGTTCGTTGTTAGTATAGGAAATGTATTTATTTCTTGTGCTTTGATTTTGCATCCTGCAAGCTCGATCAACCCACTCATTGCTGAAAAATGACAGAATTAATTTTGAATAGATTCCCTGTATTTTCTACATTAGACAGTCAGGTCGCCTGCAAATAGAGATAATTTTCTTTCTTTCTTTTTTTTTTTTTTTAACTCTGTATGGCTTCTATTTCTTTTTACTGGTTTATTTCAGTGGTTATAACATCTAGTACTTTATTGAATAAGAGCGGTAAGAGTAGACCTCCATGCATTGTACCTGATTTCAGGGGGAAAACATTTAGTTTCTCAGCTTTAAGGTTGATGTTTACTTCATTTTTAAAAAGACTACTGAATAATAGTCCATTGAAAGGTTGCTATAATTACTTCTCCGGTTCTTTATTAGTGGATTTTTATTGTTTTCAATCTTTTGCTTAATAACGCTCCTATGAATGTTCTTATACATACATCACTTTTCACATATTCATGAATGTATGGGTAGAATAAATTCTTATAATGTTGTCCTCTTTTCTGTTCTACCTAGTCTTACTCCCTAGAAGATATTGCGTGATTTTTTGGCCTTAAATACCATACAATGAGAACTCCCAAATATATATATTTCCATCCTGAAACCTGCCTGAAGCCAGATCGATGTATTCATTTGCCCACTGACTGTCTGTTTGGATGTCTACATTTTGTTTCTCCAAGTAAACAAGTCTAAAACTGAACTCACAAAATGCTGAATCCATTCCTAAAATCTGTTTCTTCTTTGAAGAAAAAGTCTCTATTATAGTAAATGGCATTGCAGCTTTGCAGTGTCTCAAGCCAAAAATGTTGTATTCATCCTTGTTGCCTCTCTTTCACTCACACCCCAGACTAGCCGCCAATCCTGTCTGTGAGCAATTCTTCCCACTCTGTGGCTGCCACTGTGGTCCAGACTACCATCCTGTCTTCCCTGACTTATTGCAGTGGCCTCTGATCTTGTCTCTCTCCTTCTGCATTGCTCCCCTACCATCTCTTCTCTAGTCAAGAGATCACAGTGATTGTTTAAAAACCTTACGTTCTGTCCTGCTCTGCTCAGAATGTCCCCATGACTTCATGCCTCTCTTAGAGCAAAATCAAGGTCCTTACTCTGGCCTGGGGGTCTGTGATGATCTGATTTGTGACTTTTGCAGGCTCTGGGTCCTGCTTCCTCTCTGAGTTATCTCACTTTGCTGGCCTTGTTTCTATTCCTTAAAGTGTCAAATGCACTCCGACCTCAGAGCACATATTGTCCCCATATCTGGAACACTCTTTCCCAAGGGACCCACATAGCTTACCCATCATTCCCTTCAGTTCTCACTTGAACCAGAGCAGCTTTCCCAGAATACCTTTGTCCCACCTTGGCACTCTCCATTCCTTCTAACTTGATTTGTTTTCCTGCTTGTTCCTTATCATCACTTAAAATATTTTATGTTCACTAGTTTGTAGAGTGTGTCTCTAGCAGTAACAATACACAGTAAATATTTCTGGAATGAGTTAATAACTTTTGGGTCAAATGGTATATACATTTAAAAGTTGATGGATGTTGGCAAATTTCTCTATATAGAGCTTGTACTACTAGTATATGAAAGTTACGCTCCCACTGATAATTTTGATCCAGTTTCTTTTCATATACATGCTGTGAAGAGTTTGTTTCAACTCTAGGTTTTGTACTCCTCCAGAGGTAGACATGATAGGTTCAACCTCCACACATTTATCAGGCCTCTAAGACAAATTTCAGAAATATCCCATGTAGTTCTGTTTTTCTTTTTTTTTAACAGTAGAACAGCTTAAATAATTTGGCTTTCAAGGTTTGTGTGTTCATGACATTTTATAGATTAGAAGACCCTGAAAAACTGCTCATAGCTTGTGTCTTGTTGACACTGGATATCAGTAGAGCTAACCTTATCTTTCCACTGAACTTTCTCTCAGATTATAATTCAGAGAGCAGAGGAGAATCATCTTCCTGTTGACTTTTTTGTTCTTAAAGGAGAATAGTAGTTCTGTTCTTTCCTAAACAAAGATCATCTTCTAGGCTCCCTGAACTACAGAGGATGGTAGCTTAGCTGGTAAAGAATCCACCTGCAATGCAGGAGACCCCTGGGTCAGGAAGATCCTCTGGAAAAGGGATAGGCTACCCACTCCAGTATTCTTGGGCTTTCCTGGTGGCTCAGATGGTAAAGAATCTGCCTGCAATGTGGGAGACCTGAGTTTGATCCCTGGGTTGGGATGATTCCCTGGAGGAGGGCATGGCAACCTACTCCAGTATATCTTGCTGGAGTATTCCCATGGACAGAAGAGCCTGGAGGGCTACAGTCCATGGGCTCACAAAGAGTCAGAGATGATTGGGCTACTAAGCACAGCACACGGAGTGGAGCTGACAGGTGTGAAGATGATACCATTCCAAGAATTGGACCAGAGAATAGGGACCTTATTGCTTGCTGTTATATTCCTATATAACAAAACTCATTGGAAAAGACCCGGATGCTGGGAAAGATTGAGGGCAGGAGGGGAAAGGAGTGCAGAGGGTGAGATGGTTGGATGGCATCACCGACTCATTAGACACGAGTTTGAGCAAACTCAGGGAGACAATGAAGGACAGGGAAGACTGGCGTGTGGCAGTCCCTGAGGTCACAAAGAGCTGGACACGACTTAGTGGCTGAACAAACATTCCTACTGCTGACCCTTAATGGGTGCTAACTAGATAGTTCTGGAGTATTGATTTAACACCTCTCTTATTGACATGACTGCTATAATAACAGTCCTGAATATCAGTTGTACGCTTTGTAATCCATAGAGTGGCTTATATGATTCCCAAATAGCACCCTGTTTTTGAAAAGAGTCCCAAGAGGGAGAGTCAGGAAAGATAGAGGCAAAACTTGGCAGTGGACTTGTTTCCCAAAGTATGTAACTTCAGTATTAATATGTTATGCAGGTTTCTAAGCAGCAGGGGATTTTGAAAGCCTCTTCAGGGACTCTTGTTGTGAACATGCTTTGTGAATACCTAAGGGGGAATACAGTGTGTGGTGTTTACTTACTTACCTGAACCTGTCTTTTATTTCCTTAAGTACACTGTGGGTTTTCAGGAAGATTGGCCTAGGGCCTTTTGTTCAGGGTAAGCACTTGGAGACAGATAATCCCTTATTCTAGGCCTGATCCTTTACTGTGAGTTTCAGTTCAGAGCTTTCATCTAAAGAAAGAATATTGACATTTTGCTTTGATTTTCAGGACAGAGTGCAAAGGACCATCCCTAGAAGGTCCATGATTTATTTAGGATACTTGGAGCAGTGAAATTTCTCTAGAAGGCATGAGTTACTCAGTTCTGTGGGTTGTTTGATCTTCTCATTAGCTGTCCTTCTTAATTCATTTTTCACTGGTTGGCACAGCCAACCAAGATACGTGTTTGGCAGACACTGTTTAGGTGAGATCAGCAGAAATAAAGGCAGGAGCTGGAAGCAGCTCGTGAAACCCTGGGCTCTTCACATGACATTCATTTTCCTCTCACCTGAGGTACTGTTCCAGGTACTGACCCCAGAAGAATAAAAGTTAACTCAAATGTGGAGCTGCCACTGAGAAGAAAAAAGACTGGGAGAACCATGCCAACAAGAGGTAGAAATGTTCTGAGGGCAAGGGCTGATTTCTAGCCAGAGGAGTCAGGGTTTGCTTCAAGCAGAAGGGGGCCACTGATTTAAAATGCCCATTTGGGAATTCACATTGATTGAAGTTAGTAGGGGCAACTTGACTATCACATTTTATTTTTTAACTTTGTTGAAGTATAATTGATTTACAAGGTGTTCATTTCTTCTGCATAGCAAAATGACTCTCATATATATGTTCTTTTTCATATTTTTTCTATTATGATTTGTCACAAAATATTGAATATGGACTTCCCAGGTGGCTCAGTGGTAAAGAATCCACCTGCAATGCAGGAGACACATGTTCGATCCCAGGCTCAGAAAGATCACCTGGAGAAGGGTAGGGCAGCCTCACTTTACTTCCTTGGGTCTCAGTTTCCTCATTCCAACTGTGGGACTACCCATCTGTATGTATCCTCCTCATTATAAAGAGATATTTGGGGATGAATGTGAATACTGAACCTGCTTTCATCTCAAAGGTGTGTTAAGAATCAAATGGGCAGATGGATATGTAAGTGCTTTTATCACTGTAGTGTGGTTTCTCAGCCTTGGCATTTTTGTCATTGGGGCGACGTATTTCTTTCTTGGAAGCCAGCCTATGTCTTGTAGGATATTCAGTAGCATCCTTAGCCTCTGCTCATTAGATGCTATTAGTCCCCTCTCCCCCACTGAGACAACTAAAAATATTTCCAAATGTTGCCAGATGTCCCTCCAGGGGACAAATCAACCCTGATTTGAGAGCCACTGGTGCAGAGTCATATATTGACTTCAAGCATTGTTGATTATACAACTATTCTGAGAGGAAGCAAGTGAAAAGTCACATAAGTGGAATTCCAGAGAGTGTCAGAGATGACTCCAGTGAGGAACAGAAGATAATATGAGAGTGAAGATAGTGCCAAGCACAGCATCATTTCTGGGCAGTTGTATTTCTTGTGGGAACGATCTGTACCCTTAAGAAAGATGGGGATATCAGTTTTGTGGAAGAAACCTTCTACCACGGCATAGCACACTAGGGGCTTGTAGTTCTTGCCAACTTCTGGTTATGGATGGTGATGGGAGGGGGCCTTGAAGAAACACGAAGGACGCAGCTCATTCTACAAGGTCAGAGACATGCAGAATGTCACGGATATTAGAAAGCATTTAGTCAAATCTCTCCTTTAATTGCTACATTGCTCTGTGGAGTATTCTTAATTCTACTAGATATCTGACTTTGAACAACTTATTAATCCTCTCTGAGCATTTGTTTCCTCCTTTTCTCTTTGATTCCAGAAGAATATTGGTTTTGTCCAGTTCCTCAATAACATAATAGTTGTGAGTGAGATTAATCATTGTTTTACTGTACTTTATATGCATATTAGGCATTGTTCAGTTGCTCAGTTGTGTCCAACTCTTTGTGACCCCATGGACTTCAGTGCTCCAGGCTTCCCAGTCCTTCACCATCTCCAGGAGCTTGCTCAAGCTCATGTCCATTGAGTTGGTGATGCCATCCAACCATCTTAACCTCTGTTGTCCCCTTCTCTTCCTGGCCTCAGTCTTTCCCAGCATCAGGGTCTTTTCTAATAAGTCAGCTCTTCACATGAGGTGGCCAAAATATTGGAAATTCAGCTTCAGCATCAGTCCTTCCAATGTATATTCAAGACTGGTTTCCTTTAGGATTAACCAATTTGATTTCCTTGCAGTCCAACGGACTCTCAGGAGTCTTCTCCAACTCCACAGTTGAATGCCATCAATTCCTTGGCACTCAGCCTTCTTTATGGTCCAGCTCTCATATCCATACATGACTGCTGGAAAAAACATAGATTTGACTATATGGACCGTTGTTGGCAAAGTAGTGCCTCTGCTTTTTGCTTTTTTTTAATAGGCATATAGTGACCTATATAGCAATATCTTTTGTTATTGCTACTGCTCCATTTTGTCAATGAGAAAATTGAGGATGGAGAGAGGCTTTAAACTCAATTCTGTCTGTCTCCAGAGCTCACACTCTTGCCTATGAGTCCAAATAACACTGCTTCACAACAAGGGCCTTAACATATAACACAAAATCCTGGATCACTTTTGGTCAGTCATCCCATTCTGTCAATTGCTAGACTGTGAGTGACTTGACCAATCCCTATACCTGCTTCCAGATTCCAAGTTCTCCAATACATGTATTGCAATATTCTGGAGGCACCATGCTTTAATCTTATGAAATAAAGAGCTAATGGTAGAATTTCAGATGTCAGGACCCAACAGGGCAGCAGGAGGGCATGTAAAAAGCCTGAATAAATGAGAAATGTTGGTCTTTTCAGGCAGCAAGTGACCAAAATATATTTGTAGATTTGTAAACTGGAATTAAATAGAAACTGAGAAATATTTTTCCAGGGCCTTGGATTTTTGAAATAAGAAAACACAAAAAGATTAAGTACTTATTTATGCTCACATGATGTGTTGGTAGCAAAGCAGAGTTGAGACTGTGTTCTGGGTCCCAGTCGTATTTCCTGCCCTTATCAGTGGAATGCTGTGCAGGGCGATGGATCAGAATATAGCCTCTGGAAACACGTGCCTTTGGCTGCAAACTGAGACCAGAGCAAAGATGCTTAACCTCTGTGACTCTGCTTTTACTTATCTGCAAATGGGAATCACCATAGATCATACCTCAAAAGGTTGGTGAGGATTAAGTAAGACAAAGTGCAAAAAACCCTTCACACAGAGTCACGTGGTAAGAACTCAACAGATGTTAGTTATTATTTTTAAAGATTTTGAGAGATTTCTAGCTACATGTTTTTATGATTTTTCTTAGAATGCATTATATATTCCCTTTTGAAATCTACATGTGATACAATTTTTAGGTTTTTTTTTCTGCGTATAGTTCTTGGACTTTTGGCAGTCATATAGTCATGTAACTACCACCACAATCAAGATACAAAACAGCTCCATTACTCCAAGAAATTCCTGACTCCTCCATTTCTATTCAACCTCTGCACCTACTCCTAGACTTGGCAAACATGAATCTGTTTTCTGTTCCTATAATCGTGTCTTCTTCAGAATGTCATTTAACTGGAACCCTATGTTATATAGGCTTTGAAACTGCCTTCTTTCTCTTTGCGTAGTTCATGAGATCCATCCATGTTGTGGTATACTTATATCATTGATTCTTTTCTGTTTATTGTTGCATAGTATTCCTTTGTGCAGATATACCATATTCATCTATTCACCAGCTGAATGGGGGCTTCCCCCATAGCTCAGTCAGTAAAGAATCTGCCTGAAATGCAGGAGACTTGGTTTCGATTCCTGGGTTGGGGAGATCCCTTGGAGAAGGAAATGACAACCCACTCCAGTATTTTTGCTTGAAGAATCCCATGGAGAGAGGAGTCTGGCAGGCTACAGTCCATGGGGTTGCAAGAGTTGGACATGACTTGGTGACTAAACCACCAAGCCACCACCACCACTTGAAGGACAATTGTGTTGTTTACAGTGTGTATGGAGCAATTATGAATAAAGATATTATAAACATTTGTATATTAATACAGGTTTTAGATAAATGTAACTTGTCATTTGTTTTGGGTAAATAGCTAGGGAGTGTGATCTCTGGGTCCTGTGATAAATGTTGGAGAAGGAAATGGCAAACCACTCCAGTATTCTTGCCTGGGAAATCCGATGGACACAGGAGCCTGACAGGCTACAGTCCATGGAGTTGCAAAAGAGTCAGATGTGAGTTAGCAACTGAATAACAATTTGTTTCCTTAGTATCAAAGTTTTAGAATTTTCTATTTTGAACACAATTCTTTGGTCAGATATATGTATTTTCTCTCAATTGTGGTTTATCTTTTCATTCTTCGAGCTGTGTCTCTTGTAAAGTAGAAGTTTTGAATTTTGATGATGCTCAACTCATCAATTTTTCTTGCTTTAGGTGTTGTGTATAAGAAATCTTAGCTTTATCTGAAATTACATAGATTTTCTCATATGTTTTCTTTTAGCAGTTTTATAGTGCTAAGTTTAACATTTAGGTTCTATAATACCTGAGTAAATTTTTATATGAGATGGGAAGTATGGATTGAGGGTTTCTTTAGCATATGGATATATATTAATTTCATATGGCTAGTTATTGTAAACTGTGGCTGCTGCTGCTGGGGTTGATGTATCATACATTATTATTTTAAGAATATTGATAACATATTAACACAGTTGTGATTATATGATTATCCATCTGTCCATCCATAGTTCTACTATGTAATAGTCACTGTCTTGGGCAAATGTCAGCATTATCAACCATGTGGTCAAATAACACAGGCTCCTTAAGAAGGGCAGTTATGGAGGTGCACAAATTAATAATGATAATGCCAAATGCCATGGTTATTTGTCAGTCTGATGAGGAGTTAATTTCTTGAGCCTGAGAAGGGAAGAAACTTGAAACCTGACAAAGTAAATTCTCTTAATTTCATATCTCACTTCGGATCCTGGGGACAAAATAATCAGATTTGAATTGAGCCAAAACTATCTCCAGGAACTTAGAAAATGTCTTATAAGCAATTTTGCTAGTTGATCGAGTACCAAGAAGCAGAGAGGGTTCTAGGAAGAAATTGCTTTCCCATCTCACTTTTTCTCCTTTCTTAGTAATGCATTATCTTGTCTCTTTGTTTGAACATCTATAAATAAAACTTTCCTATGGATAATTTAGAAAGCCTACCTGAAATCTTCAGGCCTGTGTTACATCAATTGCTCTCCAAGTATGGAATAATAGGAAGAACATGGGAAGGAATCCATAGTCCATCTCTCAGTGAACAAAACACATGGTACATGACTTTATTTCCCTTTAGCACAGTTCTCTTATCCGCAAAAATAAAATATCATACTGACTTTTTTGGATTTACTACTTCATGGGAGTATCTTCACTGAACAGTGATGAAATAAGACTGTGACTCTTTCTATAGTATAATGCTACAAATAAGGTGGGGGCCACTAATTTATACAACAGCACCACACGTTCAGTGAATAATTTCTATATGCCAGGCCCTTGATTAGGCTTTGGAGCTATAGTGGTGAGTTAAAAACAAATATAATCCTTGCCGATGTAGAGCCTGTGGTTTAATGGGGAAGAATGAGACTAAAGGAGATAATCAAACATAAATGTATGACTATAATACAAACTGTATTAAATCTTAGGAAGCTATATAATTGTCTGTGCTAGAATGAGTCGCTAGATCAATTCAAATATCCCCTGTAAATTTCATGGTTGTCCTTTCTCTAAATAATTCAGTGTCCCCTAGGAAAAAGTTGTTTCTCAACTAAGAATGAAGAATGTTCTCATCCATTCTCAAAAGGGTGAGAAAATATAGCAAAGTCACCTAAGTGAACAGTCTTGGGTATAACATGAAAAGTCAAATTTATTGTATTATCAAACTCATTAATTTAATATTTTAGAATCAAGTGTAATTTGTTTTCATCTCCATATTAAGAATGAAAGAGTAGAAGTTAATCTGTATCAAAAATTTCCATCTTTCTCAAACAGTGGGGTCTTCTGGTAACTCAGAGTTATCATCATGACCTTTTGCTCTGTAGGACTCATTTAGTCAGGACTACATGTCTCTACTGTGAATGGCTCCTGGCTATACTTTTTTGAGTTACCTAAAAGTATAATCTACTTTTATAATGTTGCTATTTTTTCTACTGTTTTCTGCTGTCTCTCTTCCTGTTCTCAATGTGTTTTGTTCTTGTGGACTTTTTCGTTTCCATTTCTAGTCTGCTATGGTTTGAGAACTAGTGTAACCACATTCATTAGAATCATTTGAGAAAAGAGAAGAGTTTCAGGAAGGTCAGAAACCCTCTTACTTTAACAGAGTATATCAGATTTATGCGCAAAAGATGTTGTGTGTGTGAACATCAGTTTGGGGTAGTCATAGTATTAACAGTTGCAGTCATCACAAAAGTATCTTTAAATAAATGAGGTGATTGATGGTAAACCAGAGAAAATGGTAGCCAGTTCAAATCTATCACATTTACATGGTACTTTTCATCTTTTAAAGTGCTGGTTTACCTTCCTGCTTACTTCATCTTCACTAAATCAGAATAGGAAGAGATGAGATGAATATTATAAGGAAACTCAGGTTCAGAGATGTGAAGTGATTTATCTCAAGTCATTAGGTGAACTGTTGACATAATTATGCCTAAACCTTAGGTTACTGAACTCTCAGCCTGAAGATTTTAGAAGGGCAGAAAAAAAAATAAAGAGAATAGAGCTCAAAGCAGACATTTTACATTAACCCATTTTACTGGAGACAATCTCAATTGTTTGGCGAAAAAAAACCCGACTTCATTTTGGAATCTATGAGTTTCTAGACATGCTTGAATCACCCATAAATGCACAGTGCTGACTTTCTTGGCTACTTGGGTATTCTAAAGTCCTATTTTCTCTGCCATAGTAAATTCATCACTGACTGCAATGTGGGGAAGTTGGTGAAATGTCAAGGAGAGGATCAAGAGTGTGTATGAAAATGAAAACTTCAAAATTAGGTTGCATGTCTGATAAAGGGCCTTCCCTGGTACTTCAAAGGGTAAAGAATCTGCCTGCAATTCAGGAGACCTGTGTTCAGTCCCTGGAATGAGAAGATCCCCTGGAGAAGCGAATGGCTACCCAATCCAATCTTCTTGCCTGGATAATTCCATGGACAGAGGAGCCCAGTGGGTGGAATATGTCATGGTTTGGGCATTCATTTTTTCCTTTCATTTATTGTTTAATTGTTCAACAAATAGTTGGTGACAGGTGCTACTCCATGCCCTGAGTGTGTAAAGATCAACAAAACACGGTAGCACCCTCAAGTTGCTTATGTGCTATCAACACTTGTGATGGAAGCATTCTAAAATTAGGTCATGGACATTGTTCTACAACTCTGTAAATATACTAATGTTAATTAAATTGTGCACTAAGAATAGGTGAATTTTATGGCATGTAAATTATACTCTCAAAAAAGCTGTTTGAAGTAAGCATAATCAGTGCCATAGTAGGGATAAAGTGCCAAGGTATTGTGGGAACTCTTAAAAGACACCAAATTCAAAGACACAGGATGAAATTCTAGAAAAAGTGATATCTAAGCAGAAACCTGAAGGAGTTAAGGAAGATTGGACTGAGTGACACAAACAATGAAGCAAATGGCTAAAGGGAATTGAGAGTGTGCACGGTCTATATTCTGTAAGATGTTGAGTGATTTAGCTTCTAGAGCTCAGCTCATGAGGGGAAGTGACCAGAAGGGACACGGTGACCGGGAGAGATAAGCAGGAATTAAGCACCATGACTTTCTATATCATAAAGAGGAATTGGAATTTATTCTAAAGGCAATATGGTGCCATTAAAAGTTTCAAGGCATAGGGATTTCTCTAATAAGTTTGTGCTTTGGAAGATTTGTCTTGCTGTAGAGAGGACACTAAGGAAAAAAAGTCTAGAGGTAAGGAGACCAGCAACGCAGCTGATTCTATAAACTTGGTGAGTGGATCTGAATGAAGTAGATGAATTTATAAATAAGGTAGAATCAGAAAGACTTCATGATACATTAAATGTAGGAAGTAAGGATGTTGGTGAAGATGTAGACAAAAATTATAGTTTGTCTTTGGTTTACTATATAGCTCACAGTGCTATTCATGAGGAGAATGAATGCTGGGTGTAGATGAAACTTAGAAAAAGGAAATTGTAGTAAATTGGCATTTTGTTTTTCATTTTAAAGTTGGGGAGTTTTTAGGATATTTAAAGGATATATCAGTTCAGTTCAGTTCAGTTGCTCAGTTGTGTCCAACTCTTTGTGACCCCATGAACCGCAGCACTCCAGGCCTCCCTGTCCATCACCAACTCCCAGAATCCACCCAAACCCATGTCATTGAGTCAGTGATGCCATCCAACCATTTCATCCTCTGTCGTCCCCTTCTCCTCCTGCCCTCAATCTTTCCCAGCATCAGGGTCTTTTCAAATGAGTCAGCTCTTCGCACCAGGTGGCCAAAATATTAGAGTTTCAGCTTCCAAATCAGTCTTCCAATGAACACCCAGGACTGATTTCCTTTAGGATGGACTGGTTGGATCTCCTTGCAGTCCAAGGGACTCTCAAGAGTCTTCTCCAACACCACAGTTCATAAGAGTCAATTCCTCTGCACTCAGCTTTCTTTATAGTCCAACTCTCATATCCATACATGACTACTGGAAAAACCATGGCCTTGGACCTTTGTTGGCAAAGTAATGTCTTTGCTTTTTAATATGCTGTCTAGGTTGGTCATAACTTTTCTTCCAAGGAGTAAGCGTCTTTTAATTTCATGGCTGCAGTCACCATCTGCAGTGATTTTGGAGCCCAGAAAAATAAAGTCAGCCACTGTTTCCACTGTTTCCCCATCTATTTGCCATGAACTGATGGGACTGGATGCCATGATCTTAGTTTTCTGAATGTTGAGCTTTAAGCCAATTTTTTCACTCTCCTCTTTCACTTTCATCAAGAGGCTCTTTAGTTCTTCACTTTCTGCCATAAGGATGGTGTCATCTGCATATCTGAGGCTATTGATATATAGGTAGAGAGAAAGAGAGGGAAAGAAATACGTCCAGGTTGGTACAGAGATTTTGGTGGTCACTAGACCATATGAGATTATTTAAGTCCAATTATTGAATGAAGTTTCTTAGAAAAGAGAATGTGTAGCATGAAGAGACCAAAGATAAAACCATAAAGGACATAAAAATTCACTATGTGGGCAGAGGAAGAGGAGACTTAGAATTATTTTTAGAAGAAATAGCTTAATGGATAATTGTGAGAAAAATAGGGGATTATAATGTTGGAGATCAGGAAGCAATTAGACCAGAAAATAATATGGAGAAGTTCTCAGAAAAGGTTCTCCTAAGGAAAAATGATGTTGAACCTGAATGTAGAGAAGGTGGAAGTCATGCCAAGAACTGGGAGAAGAATGTGCCAAGCTGAAGAGCAGTGAATGCAAAAGTTTACTCTAAGGGTGAGCTCAGTGTGTTTAAGTGATAAAAGGAAGACCAGCCTGGAACTGCAGTAAATGCCTGGGAGAGAGTTGGGATGTCAGAGAGGCACATGGGTCATTTAGGTTTTAAATGGCCTTTCAAGGGATTTTAAATTTTGTGTTATGTGTGAGAAAAAGCTTCAGACAGATTCTAATGGGGGGAGGGAGATATGTGTACTAATTTATGCTGCTATGTGAAGGATAATGTATAGGAGACTGAGAGTGGAGAGGTTGAAATTTCCAAGGTAAGAGATGATGGTGACTTGGGCCAGCTTGTTAGCAGTAGAGATAGCAAGGAATGGTGGGATTCAGGGTGTATTTTGGAGATATAATGGATGAAACTTGTTAATGGCTAGAGCTAGAGGAATGAAGATAGAAGAATAAAGGGTGGCTCCTAGATTATTGACATAAGAAATGGATGGACATAATATGTGGGGGAGTGGGGAGAAAAATCCATGATTCCATTTTAGCCATGTTAAATTCAAGATGTCTACAACTTCTTCTTTTAATTTTATTGAATATAGTTGATTTATAATATTGTGTTTAATATCTGCTGTATAGCAAAGTGGCTCAGTTGTGTGTGTATATGTGTATATATAAATATATATATGTATATAATCTTCATATTCTTTTCTATTATGGTTTATCACAGGCTGTTGAATATGTTACAGGTCCCTGTACTATCCATCCTGTGTATAATAGTTTGCATCTGCTAATTCCAAACCCTCGATCCTTCCTTCCCCTACTGCTCTTCCTACTTGGCAATCACAAGTCTGTCCTCTTTGTCTGTGAGTATGCCTCTGTTTTATAAATATGTTCTATAGATTTATGTCATATTTTAGATTCTGCATATAAGTGATAGAATATGGTCTTTGTCTTTCTCTTTCTAACTTACTTCATGTAGTATGATAATTTCTTGGTCTATCCATGTTGCTATAAGTAGCATTATTTCATTCTTTTTAATTGTTGAGTAGTATACCCTTGTATATCCATTAATTCCATGTTAATCCGTTCATCTATCAATGGGCATGTAGGTTGTTTCTGTGTTTTGGCTACTGTGAATAGTGCTGCTATGAACATAGGGTGCATGTATCTTTTTGAATTATAGTTTTGCCCGGGTCCATGCCCAGGAGTGGGATTTATGGATCATGTGGTATCTCTATTTTTAGTTTACTAAGGAACTTCCATACTCTTTTCCATAGTGGCTGCACCAATTTACATTCCCACTAACAATGCAAGAAGATTCCGTATTCCCCACACTGTCTCCAGCATTTATTATTTGTCTACAACTCCTTCATGTGAATGTAGCATAGATTGTTAGATATTTAAGTCTGGATTATGAGGGAATAGTCAGGACTGGAATTATAGATTTGGGTGTCTCAGAACATTAGTATTTAAAGCCATGATACTGGATGAGATCACATAAGGAATGAGAGTAGGGAGAGATAAAAAGAGATCTGATGACTGAATCTTGGAGCACTGAAATGTTTAGAAACGTGGAAGAGAAAGAAGATTGACCAAAGGAGACTCAGAAAGAGCAGCAAGTGCCTCTGGAAGAAAGCAAGGAGCATGTGGTATCCCAGACGGCCAGGGATGACAGTGTTTCCAAATCAGATGAACTTTTGAAAGTAGAGGACAGGTTAAACAGAAAGTCGGGGAGAGGGAATTTGGGGCTTTCTCCCCTTAGATCCCTTGTCTTTTCATTCTCCAAGAGCCCATTGAGCTTCATAGCCAAGGCTGTTAAGAGTTAGCCACCTATGTGGCCTTCACCTTTGAGGAAGGAGAGCAGCATATCCCAGGAAAGTCTTGTATAGAGATGAACAGAAATAATTCAAAGTAGAAAGTAACGTGTCATAAAAGCACTTCAGATGAAATGATTGAGGGTTTTTATATTGTCTTTCTGATGAGAAGTAGGAAAGTCTTCATGGTGGAGATTATGCTCATGTGCACACATACACTCACACACACACACACTCACACAAAAGCAGAGTCTTGTACAGATGGAAATAGGCAGGACAGGTATGTTAACCAGAGGGACAGGCATAAGCAGGGCCCACAGGAAGAAACCTGTAGCCTGTGTAGAGGACCCCAATCAGTTAATTTTGTTTGGTTCACAGATAGGTTGATAATTGATTTTGTGCTCCACCCATGCCCACTGCTCACGCAAGAGTCACTCCATGTAATGGTTCTTTGCCACAGATGAAAATGTCAATCAAGCCAGAAACTCGGAAGATTAGCTCTGGGTTTCTACTCTTCCACTATCATTGTTCCCTCTCCAACCTTGAATCCAAGTTAGTTAAAATCCCTGCAACTTCCCTGGTCTCCAAAGAGGAAGGATAGCATTGAGATTGCATTGAAGTCCTAAATCCCCGATGGCCCAGCTTAATCGAATGGACATATTTCATTAAACAAATGCCTGTGCCATCTGCTCTTCTCCAATTAGGAATGCATGAGGAACATATTTCTCAATTATGTTGGAGAAGATGTCTGGGCTCAGAGGCCCCAGCCAACAGCCTTTCCTCAGGCAGTGCTCAGTGGGGAGACCTGCCTCCAGCTTGTAGGGGCCCTCATGTTTTTTTCATGTCGTCTCTCCACTCCACCACTCACTTTGCATTAGTGCATTCCCTCTTGGGTTAGAACTGATCGGATCCAACAGTCTAAATGAACATGCTCCATGCTGGCTTAAAATCATTGTATTTATTGCAAACTACTAACATTTATTAAAATCTTCTTTATGGCCAGATGCTGGGCTAAGCATTTTCTGTAGCGTTTTGTCTAAACCATAAAACTTCTCTATTAAGTAAGAAGGATCCTCATTCTATAGATGAGAAAATTGAAGCTGTAGCAATCTGAAATCATTCAACCAAGATTCCACAGCTGGCGAGTGATGGAGCTAGGAATACATGGGCAGCCTGGCACCAAAGCTCATGTTTTGATACAATATGTGTTTCTAGAAGTACTACACACTGTCAATGTGCAGAGTGTGATGTAGGTGCTATTCTACTTTCAGGGCCTTCACAGCCAGCTGCAGAAGAAACAAGGAAATGAATCAGGATGGGTGGAGACAAGTACAAGTTGGGGATGGAAGAAGTTACTCCCAGGGTTCCAAGTCAAAACACTGGTACAGTGTACTCAAGCATTTAAGGTCTAGCTCAGAACTGTAGACTGCAGAGCAACCCACTGCATCTGTTTAGACACTGTGCCCTCAACTCTCAGATCTCTTTGTGATTTAGCCAATCAACTACCTGGCTCACCCCTTCTCAGGGCTGCTGAGGATGTTGGAGAAAAATCCACAGCATTGATTTTCTGTTGTTCAGCCACTCAGTAGTGTCTTATTCTTTGTGACCCCATGAACTACAGCATGCCAAGCTTCCTTGTCCTTCACTATCTCCTGAAGTATCTTCAAACTCATGTCCATTGAGTTGATGGTGCCATCCAACATCTCTTCCTCCATCACCCACTTCTCCTCCTAACCTCAATCATTCCCAGCATCAGGATCTTTTCCAATGAGTCAGCTCTTCACATGGTTAAAGTATTGGAGCTTCATCTTCATCTTCAGTCCTTCCAATGAATATTCTACTGGTTTTCTAGTTCTACAAATTCAGGCACCTATTTCAGTTTCCTGTCTCACTTGCTCGCATGCTTCTCCCTGTCCCTAGTGCCTCATTGCACAGAAATTTTTTTACCAGTCTCCATCACTATCTCCAAGCCTCCAATCTTACCACCTTGCCTTCACTGTTGAAAGGTAGCTTATCCATCTCCTTTGCAGAGAAAACAGGTCATCAGATGGTGATTCCTCTGGCTGCCTGCACTTCTTAACGTCTACCCCTAGCTCATTCCCTGACATCTCAGTAGCATAATAACAAAATTAACTGGTATTACTTCTTTAGTACATTTTATAAGCCAGGCACTACTGGATGTCTACATGCATTAGCTCACTCAATCCAAGGAACCACCTTGTAAGAGGGGAACTATTTTTAATCCTCAATATATAGACAAGAAAAATGAGTCTCATAAAGGTAGGGAGATGTTACTCAGGATTACCTTCTTACAGTTTTTGCCTTCTCATTGCATGTAGTGCCCCTAAGAAACAGCATCTACTTACGTGACATCAGTCACCATTTATATGCTAATGGCCAAACCTGTGTCTCCAGCCTAGAATTCTTTTTGGGCTGCTCTTTATTCAGTTTCCCAATAGATGCCCACTGGCATCTCAGAATTAAACTTAGCCTCCCATCATCACCCATCAATGGAATTGCTCGTTTTACTACATTTCCTAGGTCTGTGGGTAATACCACTGTTTGAGGTTATGATGATATTAATATAATAATATGATGATTCTTGGTTATGTGGGAAAAGGAGAAACCTGTCTTCAGTCAGTTGTAAGTTCTTATAAGATCTGCAGAGGAGACTCATGAAAAGGGAATCATCTGATTACTAGCTATGGCTTTGGACCCCATCCTCAGTATAGAATGGAAAGTGAATCAAGTCAGCCTAATGGAGGATTCATGTCTCCATGTGATGAATTTAAGTGACCTTGAAACAAGGTAGGTTGAAAAAATTTATTCTGTTTTTATAACTCAGTGTCCAAGCTGAATCCCTCCTCTCATATGACAAACATGTACAGATGTGAGATCAAGAAGAATCATGGCTGGATTTTCTCCTAGAAAACTAGTCTCCAGTAGATATGTCTTTCTCCAGGATTTTTGGAAAAGAGGATTAGCCAGACTGTAGCTATTTGGAATGAGATATGGAGGGAAAGGGCCCATTGGTTTACATTGCAGCATCATATCCTTTTGAAAACCTGCTCACTGGGACTGGAGCACCATGCAGTGTCCTGCAATTGAGCAGATCAGCATTCCTCCTCTTTGTGAATGGAATATCCTCTCCTTGACCTCAGCCCTAGGGAGGAGTAATGAGGGGTCTGATGAAAGGAGCGGCGAGTAACTTTGAATGCCTTCTTTTCGAAGTCCTCCCTTTGTCAGCTGTGTGGCTTGTTTTTTATCTCAACCTCCCCAAGCCTCAGCTTCTTTGTCCATATGTGGGAATGACAACTCTACCTGACACATAATAAGCCATCAGTTGTGGGGGGATGAGAAGTCTGAGGCACTGGTAGGAGAGTTGCGGATGCAGCTGAAGTCACGGTGTCAGCTGAGGAGCGGAAGTGCTCATACTGGTGACAGTTTTTGTGGTAGGCAGTAATCACCTACTGGTTAGTCAGAATAGAGAACTGTGTGACTTTTCATCCTCCCTCTCCCTTATAACATTTGATTCATCAACATCTGTAGATCTTATTTTATTAATTTATGTCAGTTCTTGTAGCCATCATCCTAGTTAGAACACACGGCAGCATTTCTTTTAGCCCAAGGGGTGACTTGACTTCCTCAGGACCATGCAGTGAAGATCCAGTGCTGGCCTAGGTCCTCTTATTCCTTGTTCTTTCCACTCTACTGGGGACAATAGAGTAGAATAGTTAGAAGTCAGGGTGACTAGGTACAATTGTGGCTCTCCTCCCCACTAACTCTGTTTTCTGGGGAAGTTACTTACCCTCTTTGACCTACCAGCCGAGAAGGCAACAATAGTAGTACCACCGCATAGGGTTGTTGAGAGATTTTAATATGATCTTGGATTTAAAGTATGTATTAGTTTTCTAGGGATTTTGTGACAAAGTACCATAAATGAGCAGCTTGAAACAGGAGAAATTTATTGTCTCACAATTCTGGAGTATGGACATCCAAAATCAAAGTGCGGGTAGAGCCATGCTCTTTCTGATGGCCCTGGGCAGGAGTCTTATGTGGCTTCTTCTCACTCACCATGTTGCCAGTGATCTCCGATGTTCCTTGGGTTGTAGATACTGTGCTCTGGTCACGAGGCTGTCTTCTCCCTGGGCATCTGTATGTCATCTTCCCTCCATGTGTGTGTCTCTCTCTGTGTCTGAATTTCCCTTTTATAAGGACCCTGGTGATACTGGACTCGACTCATTCTAATTACTCATTAGAGCTGGATTCTCTCTTTAAAGACCCTATTTACATATAAGCTCATGTTCTGAGGAACTGGGAGTTAGGACTTCAATATATCTTTTTTGAAGGGGGGCATAATTAAACTGATGACAAAGAACTTTGCTCAGTCTTGGGAAGAGACTGAATGCTCACTAAACGTTTTCCTTCTTAGCAAGAAGCCTTCACTGTCAAATGAGAGCTCAGAGCTGAGGAAGAAGACTGACAGCTCCGCCTCAGTACTGACTCCCGTTACACAATTACACGTTCAGCTCTGGAGGCAGGCGGCCTCTGTGTTCTCAGGGAACTTCATCAATATTGTGACACTCCAACATGCGTCAGCCACAGGGTTCTCCAGGGCTCCTTCTCTGCAGATTCTTGTGAAGCTGGAAAAATTAACCTCCCATCCTGGACAGTCTGAGTGATGGCCTGCCCAGAGGCAGGAGGGTACAAGGGTCAAAGTGGCAGAGACCTCAGATAACCCAGGTGGTGCTAGTGATAAAGATCCCACTTGCTAATGCAGGAGACATAAGAGACATGGGTTTGATCCTGAGGTTGGTAAGATCCCTTGAAGGAGGGCATGGCAACCCACTCCAGTATTCTTGCCTGGAGAATACCATTGATAGAGGAGTCTGGGGGGATACAGTCCATAGGGTTGCAGAAGAGTCAGCTATGACTTAATTGACTTAACACACACATACACACACATATATATGTGTATGTATATGTGAGTGTGCATGTATGTATGGGTATATATATATATGTGTGTACTTATATGTATATATGTATATGTATATACATATATGTGTATATGTATAATGTTGGTCTATGAAAATATCATCTCTTAACCTGATATTCTGTAATTATCATTAAAAGTCCAATGGAGGTAAAATGTCTGTGGGAAATGAAAGCAAAAATACCAATGAATATTTGATTTGCCCTTTTGTCCTATGGACTGTGGAACATTTTGACTTGCAATACTGGTTTGAATGTGAATGAAGGTTTCTATTAGGTCAAGCCATTACACTGAATACTGATTTCTCTGGCATTCAGTTCAGTTCAGTTCAGTTCAGTCATTCAGCTGTGTCCAACTCATTGTGACCCCATGGACTGCAGCACACCAGTTTGCCCTGTCCATCACCAACTCTCAGAGCTTGCTCAAACTCATGTCAATTGAGTTGGTGATGCCAAGCAACCATCTCATCCTCTGTCATACCCTTCTCCTCCAGTCTTCAATCTTTCCCAGCATTAGGGTCTTCTCAAATGAGTCAGTTATTTGCATCAGGTTGCCAAAGTATTGGAGTTTTAGCTTCAGTATTTCCAATGAATACTCAGAATCGATCTTTAGGATGGACTGGTTGGATCTCCTTGCAGTCCAAAGGACTCTCAAGAGTCTTCTCCAACACCACAGTTCAAAAGCATCAATTCTTTGATGCTCAGCTTTCTTTAAAGTCCAACTCTCACATCTATACATAACTACTGGAAAGACCATAGCCTTGACTAGATGGACATTTGTTGGCAAGGTAAATGTCTCTGCTTTTTAATATGCTGTCTAGGTTGATCATAACTTTTCTTCCAAGGAGTGAGTGCCTCTTTATTTTATGGCTGCAGTCACCATCTGCAGTGATTTTGAAGCCCAGAAAAATAAAGTCTGTCACTGTTTCCATTGCTTCTCCATCTATTTGCCATGAAGTGATGGGACCAAATGCCATGATCTTAGTTTTCTGAATGTCGAGTTTTAAGCCAAATCTTTTACTCTCCTCTTTCAATTTCATCAAGAGGCCCTTTAGTTCTTCTTTGATTTCTGCATGAGGGTGGTATCATCTGCATATCTGAGGTTATTAACATTTCTCCCAGCAATCTTGATTCCAGCTTGTGCTTCATCCAGCCCAGTGTTTCTCATGATGTTCTCTGCATATAAGTTAAATAAGTAGGGTGACAATATACTGCCTTGACGTACTCCTTTTCCTATTTGGAACCAGTCTGTTGTTCTATGTCCAATTCTAACTGTTGCTTCCTGATCATCACACAGGTTTCTCAAGAGGCAGGTCAGGTGGTCTGGTATTCCCATCTCTTTCAGATTTTCCAGAGTTTATTGTGATCCACACAGTCAAAAGCTTTGGCATAGTCAATAAAGCAGAAGTAGATGCTTTTCTGTAACTCTCTTGCTTTATCGATGATCCAGCGGATGTTGGCAATTTGATCTCTGGTTCCTCTCCCTTTTCTAAAACCAGCATGAACATCTGGAAGTTCAAAGTTCATGTATTGCTGAAGCCTGACTTGGAGAATTTTGAGCATTACTTTACTAGTGTGTGAGGTGAGTACAATTGTGTGGTAGTTTAAGCATTCTTTGGCATTGCCTTTCTTAGGGACTGGAATGAAAACTGACCTTTTTCAATCCTGTGGCCACTGTTGAGTTTTCCAAATTTGCTGGCATATTGAGTGTACTTTTACAGCATCATCTTTTAGGATTTGAAATGACTCAGCTGACATTCCATCATTTCCACTAGCTTAGTTTGTAATGATGCTTCCTAAGGTCTACTTGACTTTGCATTCCAGGATGTCTGGCTCTAGGAGAGTGATCATATCATCATGATTTTCTGGATTGTGAAGATCTTTTTTGTAGAGTTCTTATGTGTATTCTTGCCACCTCTTCTTAATATCTTCTGCTTCTGTTAGGTCCCATTTCTGTTCTTTATTGAGCCCATCTTTGCAAGAAATGTTCCCTTGGTATCTCTAATTTTCTTGAAGAGAT
Organism: Odocoileus virginianus; assembly: GCF_023699985.2. Classification (NCBI taxonomy): domain Eukaryota; kingdom Metazoa; phylum Chordata; class Mammalia; order Artiodactyla; family Cervidae; genus Odocoileus; species Odocoileus virginianus. The sequence continues at coordinate 59,659,727 of NC_069676.1, forward strand.
CTCTAGTCTTTCCCATTCTATTGTTTTCCTCTATTTCTTGCACTGATCACTGAGGATGGCTTTCTTATCTCTCCTTGCTATTCTTTGGAACTCTATATTCAAACGGGTATATCTGTCTTTTTCTACTTTGCTTTTCACTTCCCTTTTTTCACAGCTTTTTATAAGGCCTCCTCAGACCACCATTTTGCTTTTTCACATTTCTTTTTCTTGGGGATGGTCTTGCTCCCTGTCTTCTGTAGAATGTCATGAACCTCCGTCCATGGTTCATCAGGCACTCTGCCTATCAGATCTAATTCCTTGAATCTATTTCTCACTTCCACTGTATAATCATTAGGGATTTGATTTAGGTCATACCTGAATGGTGTAGTGGTTTTCTCTACTTTCTTCAATTTAAGTCTGAATTTGGCAATAAGGAATTCATGATCTGAGCCACAGTCAGCTCCTGGTCTTGTTTTTGCTGACTGTATAGAACTTCATCTTTGGCTGCAAAGAATATAATCAATCTAATTTTGGTGTTGACCATCTGGTGATGTCCATGTGTAGAGTCTTCTCTTGTGTTGTTGGAAAAAGGTGTTTGCTATGACCAGTGTGTTCTCTTGGCAAAACTCTATTAGCCTTTGCCCTACTTCATTCTGTACTCCAAGGCCAAATTTACCTGTTACTCCAGGTGTTTCTTGACTTCCTACTTTTGCATTCCAGTCCCCTATAATGAAAAGGACACCTTTTTTTAGGTGTTAGTTCTAGAAGGTCTTGTAGGTCTTCATAGAACCATTCAACTTCAGCTTCTTTAGCATTACTGGTTGGGGCATAGACTTGGATTACTGTGATATTGAATGGTTTGCCTTGGAAATAAACAGATCATTTTGTCATTTTTGAGACTGCATCCAAGTACTGCATTTTGGACTCTTCTGTTGACTGTGATGGCTATTCCATTTCTTCTTAGGGATTCCTGCCCACAGTAGTAGATATAATGGTCATCTGAGTTAAATTCACCCATCCCAGTTCATTTTGTTTACTGATTCCCAGAATCAAAGGAACATTCTGGGTTCCTATGCAATATTGCTCTTTACAGTATCATACCTTGCTTCCATCATCAGTCATATCCATAACTGGGTGTTGTTTTTGCTTTGGCTCCATCTGTTCATTCTTTCTGGAGTTTTTTTCTGCACTAATCTCCAGTAGCATGTTGGGCACCTACTGACCTGGGGAGTTCATCTTTCCGTGTCCTATCTTTTTGCCTTTTCATACTGTTCATGGGGTTCTCAAGGCAATGATATTTATGTGGTTTGCCATTCCCTTCTCCAGTGGACCACAGTTTGTCAGAACTCTCCACCTTGACCCATGTAGGATGGGTCCAATAAACTTCCAAATGTTCAAGCTAGTTTTAGAAAAGGCAGAGGAACCAGAGAGCAAATTGCCAACATCTGCTGGATCATCAAAGAAGCAAGAGAGTTCCAGGAAAACATCTACCTCTGCTTTATTGACTATTGCAAAGCCTTTGACTATGTGGATCACAAAAAAACTGTGGAAAATTCTTCAAGAGATGGGAATGCCAGACCACCTGACCTGCCTCCTGAGAAATCTGTATGCAGGTAAAGGAGCAACAGTTAGAGCTGGACATGGAAAAACAGACTGGTTCCAAATTGGGAAAGGAGTATGTCAAGGCAGTATATTGTCACCCTGTTTATTTAACTTATATGCAGAGTACATTATTCAAAATACCAGGCTGGATGAAGCACAAACTTGAATCAAGATTACCAGGAGAAATATCAATAACCTCAGATATGCAGATGACACCACCCTTATGGCACAAAGTGAAGAAGAACTGAAGAGCCTCTTGGTGAAAGCGAAAGAGGAGAATAAAAAAGTTGGCTTAAAACTCAACATCCAGAAAACTAAGATGATGGCATGTGGTCCCATCACTTCATGAAAAAATTGGGGAAACAGTGGAAACACTGTCAGACTTTATTTTTGGGGGCTCCAAAATCACTGCCAATGGTGACTGCCACCATGACTTTAAAGGATACTTGCTCCTTGGAAGAAAAGTTATGATCAACCTAGAAAGCTTATTAAAAGGCAGAGACTTTACTTTGCCAATCAAGTTCCATCTAGTCAAAGCTAACGTTTTGCCAATAGTCATGTGTGGATGTGAGAATTGGACTATAAAGAAAGCTGAGTGCCGAAGAATTGATGCTTTTGAACAGTGGTGTTGGAGAAGACTCTCGAGAGTCCCTTGAACATCAAAAAGATGTAACCAGTCCATTCTAAAGGAGATCAATCTTGAATATTCATTGGAAGGACTGATGCTGAAGCTGAAACTTCAATAGTCTGGCCACCTGATGCAAAGAACTGATTCATTTGATAAGACCCTGATGCTGCGAAAGATTGAAGGCAAGAGGACAAGGGGACAACAGAGGATGAAATGGTTGGATGGCATCACCGACTCAATGACCATGAGTTTGTGTAAACTCCGAGAGTTGGTGATGAACATGGAGGCCTGGCATGCTGCAGTCTATGGGATAGCAAAGAGTTGAACATGACTCAGTGACTAAACTGAAGCTCAAAGAGGGCAGGCACTCCTTTGTCAAAGCCATTTTCCTGTCACCTAACACCACAGTTGATTTTACAGACACTAAGTAAATGTTACTTGACCATTCTGCATACCTACAGTATTTCATTTGGAGGCAGTTTCCTCATGTACTGAGAAGGGGACAAATGAAGTCCATTTGATCCTTTTTCACCTGGACATTGGTTCCCACTGGACCAATCCTGGGCTCTGTGGCTTGTGATCGCTCAATATTTGGAAGCTCTGGAAGATTCTTTATATTTTCTTCTGGACACGCTGTCTCTTCTGGACAGCAGAGATGCTGTCAGGTGAGTTTTCCATTGGCATTGCATTGGCGATCACACGGTTCATCCTGGTCACACCCGAACTCCTCATGAGCCAGGAGATCTTGGGAAAGCCACTGAAATCTTAATATACTCATCAGTCCCAGGTCATTTCTGGCTGGTGACTTCAGCCTGAAATTGGTTTGTCAAAATCTGTCAAATGATGGAGGGCTGGATCCATGATCTCTCGAGGGCCCGTTCGGGGTTTGGGCAGTGGGGAAATCTTGTCAGAAACTGTGTTTGCTGGTAGCTCTGAGTTCTGAGAAATAGAAACTTGTCACAGGAATAAAGGTTACCTCTTTTTTGCCCAAGGTCGCCAGTGAGTCACGGACTGTGCCTAGAATAGAAATTGGCACAGGAAGAGGGTTCTGACTGTTTTTGAACATCACCCAGATATTTGTTAGGCAGTGAATATTTTCCCTATGTTTTGATGAATATGGATGATGACTACTGAGGAAATAGGCCCAAAGAGTTGAGGAAGAGGGGTCCAAACAAATTGAGGCATACATGCCTGGGTCTCTGGTCCCTTGGCCTGGGGGATCATGCTGGAATGGATAGAGTCCTGGACTGGGCTTTAGTTGTAGTACTCATGCCAACTACATGGGAGCTGTAAGCTTTCTGGACCACAGTCTCCCCTTCTGGAAAATAGAAAGAGTCAACTTTGATCACCTCATTGTCATGTTGTAAAAACTCCAATAAATATTGATGGAAAAGTATTCCATAAACACAAAGCCCTTTACAAATAGAAGTCTAGTGATTATTTTTGTGGCCAATGAGGATTTCTTATGTTTCGATGAAGTCACTGTATGGTGAGAGCCCTGTCGACTCAGTCATACAGTGTGTGTGAAGAGTGAGTCATTCACGTCTCTGGAACTCAACTTTTGTATCTGTGAAATGGGGCAAGCATCTCTTTCTCTGCTTGCTCACTGAGTTGCTATGAAGATGCAAAGTGATGTCAAAACACTTGGAAAAGTATACAACTTTCCTCCTCTTGCCTTCTAATCCTTTGCCTTCCTTCCTTTCTCCTCTCCCTTCCTTATACAATCTTCCTGGGCATCTGTTATGTGTCAGGTACAGTATTAGCTATGGGGGACATGTGTGTAAGATATATGAGCCTTGTCATGCCTTCAAGGGATATTAGAATTTATCTGGGGAGACAGATGAAGAAATACATGACTATAATGTGATGCTTTACAGCAACATTGGTTGAACACTCACAATGTGTAGGCACTATTCTAAGGCACTCACATTACTTTGTTTAATTCTCATCCTAACCCAGTAGTACCCAAGAGTGTCAACATTTTCCCTAGTTTTGAAGAGGGGGAAACCAAAGCCCAGAGGAGTTAGGTAACTTGCCCAAGGATGCAGAGCGAGTGACTCTGGGTGCTTTGACTCCAGAGCTAATTCCCTTAGCCATCAATGGATAGTTGTAACCTAGGGAGACCAAGGGAAGCTCTGGAGGAAATAACACAACCAGGGAAGGGCATTCCAGGGAGAAAGAAGAACTAGTGCCTGGGAAACCATGAGGCTCTCCATGATTGGGCTCCTGCCAGCATTAATCACCTCTCCTTTTCTTCTGCCTCATTTACCCTGTTCTGGTCTCATTGTCCTTCTTGCTCATCCCCAGACGTACCAGGACACTCTTGCTTCAGGTTTCTTGCGTCAGCTTTTTCCTCTCTTAGGACTCTCATCCCCAGTTCTTTGCGTGGACGCTTCCCTGACACGGATTTCACTGCTCAAGACACCTCCCTGGACAACTGTGTCAATGACAATTGCCTACCCCCACCTGCTCAACCCCCACCAGTTGGTAACTCACTCTTTTATGTTGTTGTTCTGTCGATCAGTTGTGTCTGACTCTTTGCGACCCCATGGACTGCAGCACACCAAGCTTCTCTGTTCTTTACCATCTCCCGGAGCTTGTTCAAACTCTTGTCCATTGAGTCGGTGATGCCATCCAACCATTTCATCCTCTGTTGTTCCCTTCTCCTCCTGCCTTCAATCTTTCCCAGCATCACGGTCTTTTCCAATGGAGCTGGTACTTTGCATCAGGTAGCCAGAGTATTGGAGCTTCAGCATCAGTCCTTCCAGTGAATATTTAGGAGTGATTTCCTTTAGGATTGACTGCTTTGATCTCCTTGCAATCCAAGGGACTCTGAAGATTCTCCAACACCACAGTTCAAAAGCATCAATTTTTTGGCACTCAGCTTTCTTTATAGTCTAACTCTCACATCCATACATTACTACTGGAAAAACCACAGTTTTGACCAGATGGACATTTGTCAGTAAAGGAATGTCTCTGCTTTTTCTTAAGCTGTTTAGGTTGGTCATAACTTTTCTTCCAAGGAGTGTCTTTTAATTTAATGGCTGCAGTCATCACCGGCAGTGATTTTGGAGCCCCCCAAATAAAGTCTGTCACTGTTTCCACTGTTTCCCCATCTATTTGCCATGAAGTGATGGAACCAGATACTTCCCTTGGTTTTTCTCCTTATGCATCTCACTACCTGGAAGAATATATTTATTAGTTCACTTTATTTCAGCCTGCCTGCCTTTCCTGACTTGATTATAGTGTCTTGATCATAGGGATCTTGTCTGTCTTGTTCACTGCTATATCTTCAGCTCTTAGAGCAGTGCTTGGCACACAGGCCTCACCAGGGATATTTCTAGAGTGAATTAGATTAGGATGTGAGAGGGGGTGTGATGGGGGTAACTTTGTTACTACAGGCAGGGGCCTTTTAATGAAAATCTTTAAGTGAGTATAGTTCTTTTTTTAACTTTCTCTAACAGGATACTTTCTTACTAATTTTTATTTTACATTGAAGTATAGTTGATTAACCACATTATGTCTGTTTCAGGTGGACAGCAAAGTGATTCAATTAAACATACATCTAGTCTTTTTCAAATTCTTTTCCCATTTAGGTTATTACAAAATACTGAGCAATGTTCCTTGTTCTGTAGAGTAGGTCCTTCTTGGTTATCTGTTTTAAATATAATAGTGTGTACATGTCAGTCCCAAATTCCCAGTCTATCCTCCCCACAACCCTTCCCCACTGGTAACCATAAGTTCATTCTCTAAGTCTGTGAGTTTCTAATAGGGTCTTTCACTAAGGCAGTGTTGCTCCTCCTACCCACCCCCACCCCTCCAGGACATTTGAAATTTGTGTGGTCATTTGGTTTGTCCTAGAGGAGTAGGGGGCACTGCAAACCTTTAGTAGATAGGTCAGAGATGCTATTTCTCCTGTGATGTGCAGAACAATCCTGTTCCGTACAACAAAAAAGGTCTTGCCCAAAATAACAATAGCACCCCCAAGTCCCCTTAAGAAACACAATGAGTATTTAATGAAAATGGCCTTCAAGAGACAGGACAAGAGCCCTCCTCCAGCCTCAGCCTTTTAGTGTAAATAAGGGCTTGATGTGGAGTTTGGTTTTATTCATCTGTAAAGTATAAGTCTTTTTCTTTGCCACTAGGTTACCTGTGCTAACGGAGGGGAAATTGCTTCGTGAACTGCAGATTGCTTTGTTTTTTAGTGAGTTAGGATCTCATATTATGCATCTCTTCACGTATATGAAACTCATTGTTATACAATTTGCATGAAAAACATCTCAGCCATGATTTCTTTTGAATCTAACAATTCATTTAAAGTATGGGGATGCTAACCACTATACTACACTAATGAGGATGGCAACTTAGCTCTGAATTCAAGGATAGGGACAGATTCTCTGCATTCCGGGGCCTAGCACAATTCTGTCTGTAAGAGATCCTCAGTGTAAATGAATCAATGAATGAGCAAAGGAGTGAGCTGACAAATGAGTCTCCTCTGGTGTCTGTTGCTTGTGGTGAAAAGGAGCAGGTAACTTGAGGACCAGTTCCCTCAAGCTGGTTGCTGTGTACCATTTCTGTAACAGCCGCACTCCCTCAAGAACAAGTGTGCTTCTCTGTGACCTGCCTTGTCCCAGCCTGGACAGAAGTAAATTCTGCCTTGGGTTAAAGCTGGATTAATGGCCCATGAACAGTTCCTTTCTCTCCTGGCTGAGCACAGTAAATATTGATGGTAATATAATGTTCTTTCTTGATAGTAGGAGAGTGAGGGAAAGAAGAGAGGAGGGATTGACCTTTTAGTTTTGAAAGAAAAGAATACTGGAGAGGCAGTATCCCATCAAAATACTCACACATGCAGACTTGCTCACACACTCATGCATGCACACACACATGCAGTTGGTAGCATTTCTGAGATAGTCTTCTCTTAACCCACCTTCTCTGGGTTATGGAAATCCTTAGGACAATCAGTTGAAAACTCTGAGCCCTTTCCCAGGAGAATATATATATGTACATGCATATGATGTCATGGAACTCAGAGATCCACTAAAAGTGTCTATAGATGCAATCAGGAGGAGATACAGTTGTTCACATTTTGAATTTAATTTGCAGATATATCTTGCTTGGCTTAAAGGTCATTTAAAATTCTGTTGAATTAGTTGCTTAAAACCCAATTCAGAAGATTCCACCTAAAAATCCTAAAGATTCCACCTAAAATTTTTTAAGAAAATTAAAATGTCTGGCACTCTTGTACTCACATGGTGGTAATCAGCTGGGTTGAACTGTACTATTTTTTTTTTTAACATGGAGAAGACTCCTCAATTGTCAACACCCCACACCCCACTTTTTTTTTTTTATTAGTTGGAGGCTAATTACTTTACAATATTGTAGTGGGTTTTGTCATACATTGACATGAATCAGCCATGGATTTACATGTGTTCCCCATCCCGATCCCCCCTCCCACCTCCCTCTCCACCCGATCCCTCTGGTTCTTCCCAGTGCACCAGGTCCGAGCACTTGTCTCATGCATCCAACCTGGGCTGGCCACACCTCACTTTTAAGCCTGTGAATTTTTTGTCTCCTACCCCAGGTGGGGATTAAGATCAAGAACACCTGCCCCTCAACATTTCTTAGTTTGGGTTCTAGAAAGAAAGGTCTCAAGGAAACCATGAGGTCTGGTATCCTTAGATCCTGTCCTCACAGCAAATGCCACATGCATCCCAGTATATAAAACCAATAGAGGAGAAGGTTATCTGTTCAAATGAGGGCCCATGGGTCCAACATCTCTGCCAGTTAGTTTGAGCTGCCCTGGGCTTGATTCAGTGGCCCTCAGGGCACCCCAGGGACTGTACATGACAAATTTGGGGACTTCTTTGTATCTGTCAGAACTCTTTGGTTGCATGTGATAAAACCCAGCTTGAGCTGGCTTTAGCTGAAAAGTTAATTTGTGGGTTTAGGTAACTCTGGGTATGTCTCCACAGGCACTGCTTGATCTAGGAGCCCAGATGATGTCCTTGGGGATCTCTATCACTCTTTGCTTTTCTCTGAGTTGCTTTTATTCTCAGGAACCTCTTCCCAAGTGGAAGATAGTCACCCACAAGCAAGACTCTGGGTCTGAATCATCTCTGTAGCTAGCAGTCTTGTTAGGAGGAAAGCTTCTCCTTCCTAGAAGTTCAGCACAGCCAGGGATATGGTTTCCTTGGACCATTTTTGCTGAGTGCTCATCCCCGAGTCAATCACCAGGGGCAGGGACATGAAACCAGCTTTGGCCAGGCCTTGATCATCTTCCAGGGACCATGGAGTTCCAGGGACTAAGGTCAGTGCCCCCATGTACCTCCTGGATGAGGACTAGGTAGGGTCGGTGCCCCAGGGGAGTACTGGGTAGTCATTACAAGAAAGGAAACATAGATACTAGAGAGGGATAAATAGCAAAGGACTGCTCTACATTAATTTAACCCAACTTTTTACTCATGAGGATGTGGAGACTCTGAAAGGGGAAGTAACTTGCCTAAAGCCAGAAACCTGGGGCATGGCAAAGCTGAAGTATAAACCCAGAGTTTTCTTCTCTAATCCTATGCTCTTTTTGTTTTAGGAACTGGTCATTTATCATCTATTTTTCTGTGATCTTGATGGATAGGTTGTGGGGGAATAGTAATCACATATGACAATAAATCAATCCCTGAACCATCACATTTTAGTGATAAAAGGGACCTAAGTGGGCTTATTATTTAAATGAGAAAATAGGCCAGAAGAGACTAACTGACTTCTACAAGGTCAACTGACAATTTATATGACTATCAAAGTGCCCTCACACCTCTTACCTCATTTGACAACCTAAGAACAATCCTGTGACACATGAAACTTGATTGGCTTTTTCCAAGTGTTTTCTCATCAGTGATATCATCTTATTCTCATAACAGTTCTATAAAATGTGAGAGGATAAGAATTATGTACTGAATATGGGGTTTATGAATATGGGGACAGAGTCAGAGAGGTTAAGGTACTTGCCTAAGGACCCACAGCATGCAAGGCACAGAACCAGTTCTAGAATTCATCTGCCTGGTTCCGTTTACTTTTTTAGTGTTACACTTGAATCAAATAGTGAATTTAAACTGACAGACCTTCTACTTGTGTAATAATATAAAGCAGTATGATAAACTGCTAATCATTAAGGTTTTCAACTCTTACCATTGTGAAGTTACATATTTGTCTTATATGAAAGTCAAACACAGGGACAACAGAGCTTGAATTCACAAAAGTAAAATTCAAATATCAGAATTTGGGGAAAATAATATAAACAGGCAAGATGAAACTAAATTGAGAGAATTTTAGATCTGTACAGGAGATTATAAAATAAAAAGAAAGAATACCTCTTTTTGTTTTGGGTGTGTGTGTGCAAGCTAAGTTGCTTCAGACATGCCTGACTCTGCTACCCCATGGACAGTGGCCCACCAGACTTCTTTGTCCATAGGATTCTCCAGGCAAGAATGCTGGAGTGGGTTTCCATTCTCTCCTCCTGGGGATCTTCTGAAACCGGGGATCTTCTGGAACCATGGATCAAACCCATCTCTTATGTCTCCTGCATTGGCAGGCAGGTTCTTTACCACTAGTGCTGCCTGGGAAGACTCTTTCCTTTTGGGCAGGGAAACTGATTTTCAGAAAGTTGATGTAATTGGCCTCAGACCCTATTTCTGGCCTATGGTAGAAATTGAGCAAGAATATACGTATTCCAATTTCCTGTTGCCCTAAGGCATTTCATTGTGGTGATTGAGATGATCTTCTAAATAATTCTGCAGTATTTTTGATAGTGTGAGGCACACCAGCCTTGGCTGGTACTCAGAGTGAACTTTGATGACTTCTAGACATGCAATTAAGTAACATTGATTCAAGCTCTGAGAAGGTAATTTTCTTTAATTCTCTTTAAACTCTTCTGGTTGCATTCAAGGGAAATTCTCTGCTGGATTCGAATCTGACCTTAACACCTCTCGAGTACTTGCTAATTTCCCTTGTTTATCAGAGTGTGCAGGCCACAGGCTCACAGCATGTAAGCAAGGTGAGAGCGCTTTGTGGTAGGCAAGAGTGCCTGGCCAGAATTTGAATATACTGTTTTGTGTTCATTGTGTGTATTTTGCACATATGACAAATCATATTAATTCTCAATTCATGTAATGGCCTAGCGTTTTTTAAAAAATAAGTTCTTTTCAAAATGTACTTAAATAAAAATGAGTTGATTTATGAAAAAATCTTATGCACATCACAGTACAGATGATGGAAATAGTACACAGATATGACAAAAATCCAAGTGACAATAAATAGATAAAGTTGAATCATTACTGTCACAGGAACTCTTACCAAGTTCAGGCTCACTCTACTCACTGTGTGACAGGCCAGTAAGTCTGACAGACAAGGTGTTAAGGCAAGGAATATGACTATTTGGAAAGCCAGCTGATCAAGAAGATGGCAGACTAATGTCTCAAAATAACCATCTTATGAGGTCTGGGTGCCAGGTTCTTTCATAGAACAGAGGTGGGGGGAAATGGGGAAACAAAATAAACAGGCCATTAATCTCTTAAATAGCTCCTGGAATGGCAAGCCTTGGCAGAGGATATGTTAATTTCTTCTTCCCTGCCATCCACAGGTGGACAGGGTCCTGAACAAAGGCACTTTAGTTTAACAGTAGGCAGAGGGGCAGGGTTTTCTGAGGCAAGCCATCATGTATGGTTATAATAACAAAAGCAATGAAAAGCAAGCTGAATAAACATTTCCAGTATGGAGCCAGAACTGGCTTCTCCCTGCCACAGAACTAGGTCCAAGGCCATTGTGTGGGGCACATTGAAGACTCCCAGTCCTGCTACCAAAGTTAGCTGTGTGATCTTGGGCTAGATCCTTCATACCTCTGACTGTCAGAGAGAAATAACTAATAATACTTCCTATGCAAGGCTGTTTGTGGTGATTAAGAAATATCTATAACAAAGACCAAGCACAACACCCAGCTCTTAGCAAGTGCTAAAGAATGAGTAACTCTGAGGAGAGAAGAGCTTTCAAACAACCTGCAGTAAAGAAGAGAAAAATGAAAGGACAGGAGAAAGCAGTGAACCACCAAATGCAGCCTTGATTTTAACCTCTGTTTTCCTCACTTGCTCTCCTGCAACAGCCAAGTAAGATCACAGCCGGTTAGGTACATCTTTGCTCCAGGAGGTCTGTTTGTCACTTTTGAAAAAGGTAAACTATAGTCCTTGAGGCTGCTTTATTGCTCAGAGACTGACTACAAGTTTGCTGATGGCAAAGCAGCCTTCAGGGCACCCTGGGAGGTGGATTCATTTGTTATTCTTGTGTAGGAGGCTTTAGCTTCTAGGTTGTTAAAGAACAAACAAAAATGCCTCTTAAAAAATGGGCTATGGTTTGGTGAAGCTTGAAATGTAATCCTTTGGTTCAGCCCTAAGACAAAATCTTCATTAAGTTTCCTGAGGTTTGCCCTGGTGGGCTATGTATGGTTTGTTTTGTGGGCTGTAGTTTGCTTGATTGATTTCTGAAGATATTGTATTAAAATGTTATTTATCTTTATTATTGAGTTGTGGATTCCCCCTTAAATGATCCCTCCAAGGTGCATACCTTACTGGTGTCACACTAGTCCTAGCCCTGCTCCCTGGTCCACCAGGACCAATTTCATCCCTCTGTGAGGAAGACGGGCTGTAATTGCAGTGAGGTCACCTGCTAGGTCCAGTATTCTTGGGCTTCCCGGTGGCTCAGGCAGTAAAGAATCTGCCTGCAATGTGGGAGACCTGGGTTCAATCTCTGGGTTGGGAAGATCCCCTGGAGGAGGGCATGGCACCCACTCCAGTATTCTTGCCTGGAAAATCCCATGGACAGAGGAGCTTGGAGCACTATAGTCTGTGGGGTTGCAAAGAGTCAGACACGACTGAGCGACTAAGCACAGCACAGCACCCCTGCTAGATCCAAAGGTAAATAATGGCATAAGGGATTTTTATTTGCTCAATATAAGCCGGACAACAATGAAATAGCTTACTTCATGAAATTACGCTTGCCTTGCTATGGTGAAAATATAACCCAGATTACATAACTTCATGTAAGAAGTCTAAGAGGGGTGAGTGTTCATGCCCTGAGTGGCATGCTTGGATAGAAAACCGTCACATGTAATTGCATGGATTGAATCCATTCTTTCATCCAGCAAATGTCATTTGAAGTGTCAGTGCTATGCTAGACACTGATGTGAATGCAGATGTCAAGAGACCATGTGGCCATCCTTAGGAGTTCTCATTTCTCAGCTATGAATGTGGCACAGGTAGACAAAGAATGCCAATAAAGTAGCTAGCATTCACTGAATGCTAACTGTGTACAAGGCACTGGGGCTGGGTGTTCTACATATATTATTTTATATTTTTATATAAATAAAAGGTTCATATAGTGAAATTCCCAAATCTTATGTGTTCAATTTGATAAATTTTTATCTATCCCTGAGTAACCATGATCCCAATCAAGATACAGAGAGATATATCAGTGTGTACCTTGTTGATCTCACTGTTAAATTTAAAATGGATAACCAGCAAGGACCTACTGTATACACAGGGAACTCTGCTCAATGTTATGTGGCAGTTTTGATAGGAGGGGAGTTTGCTGGAGAATGGATGCATGTATATAAATGGCTGAATCCCTTCACTTTTTGCCTGAAACTATGACATTATTAATCAACCACACTCCAATATCAAATAAAAAGTTCTTTTAGAAAAATGATACAGAGAGAAAACATTTTCACTACCCCAGTTAGCAGTTCCTATATGCCCTGTCCCAATCAATCTCCATTCTCCTCAGAGGCAATCTCTGCTTTGCTCTCTAATACTATATTTTTGTTTGCCTATTCAAAGATTGAATATATGTGAAATTAGTGTTAGAATTTGAGACTGCCTTCCTTAAGTCAGCATGTTTTTGAGATGCATCCATATTATTGTAGATTTCATTAGGTGCTTATTCCCCAGTAGATTCTCCTTGTGTGAATTTAGCCATGTATTTTCTCAAAACTGTTTATCTGTTAATAGTTGTTTCCAGTTTTGAGGTGTTACGAATAAGGTTAAACATTCTTTTGCATGTCTTTTCTGCTGGGTTGTGAGGTAGGGCTATATTTAACTTTTTAAGAAATTGCAAATAATTTTCCAAAGTGGTTGGATCATTTTACATTCTTACTCAACAATACATGAAAGTTCTAGTTGGTCAACATTTTTGCCAATATTTGGTGTTGTTGGTATTTTTAATTTTAGCCCTTCTAGTAGTTATGTTGTCATTATTTAGTTGTATCCAACTCTATCGCCACCCCATGGACTCCGCCAGGCTCCTCTGTCCATGGGATTTACCAGGCAAGCACACTGGAGTGGGTAGTCATTTCCTTCTCCAGGGGACCTTCCCAACCCAGGGATTGAACTTGTGTCTCCAGCATTGGTATGTGGATTCTTTGCCAGTGAGCCACTAGGGGATCACTTGCTATAGAGTAGGTTCTCATTTGTTACCTATTTTATACTTATTAGTATATATATATATATATATATGTCAATCCCAATCTCCCAATTCATCCCACCTCCATTTCCCCTCTTGGTAACCATAAGTTTATTATCTACATCTGTGATTCTATTTCTGTTTTGCAAATAAGTTCATCTGTACCATTTTTCTAGATTCCACATATAAGTAATATTATACAATATTTGTTTTTCTCATTCTGATTTACTTCACTCTGAATGACAATTTCTAGGTCTATTCACATCTCTGCAAATGGCGTATTTTGTTCCTTTTTATGGCTGAGTATTCCACTGTATATATGTGCTACACCTTCTTTATCCATTCCTCTGTTGATAGACATTTACACTGTTCTCTATAGTGGCTGTACCAATTTACATTCCTACCAACAGTGTAGGGGGGTCCTTTTTCTCCACATTCTCTCTGGAATTTATTTTTTGTAGATTTTTTGATAATGGTCATTCTGACTACTGTGAGGTGATACTTCATTGTAGTTTTGATCCTTAGTAATTAGTGATGTTAAACATCTTTTCATGCCTTTGTTGGCCATCTGTATGTCTTTGGAGAAATGTCTGTTTAGGTTTCCAACTCATTTTTTGATTAGGTTGTTTTTTTTTTGATATTGGACGACATGAGCTGTATGTACATTTGGGATATTAGTCCCTCATCAGTTGCTTCATTTGCAACTCTTTTCTCCCATTCTGAGAGTTGTGTTTTTGTTTTGTTTATGGATTCCTTTGCTGTACAAATCTTTTAAGTTTAATTAGGTCCCATTTGATAGAGTTTTTCTTATTATGAATGAAGGGCTGTTATAAAGATTTTGTAGAGGTTCTGTGTCTATGTACATTTTCATTTCTTGTAAATATCTGAGACGGGAATTGCTGGAGTCAAATGGTAAATATTTGTGGATGATACGTGTATTCTTAGCTTTATACAAAACCATCAAATTCTACTGCAAGATTGTTGTACCATTTTGTGCTCTTACTAGTAGTCTTTGAGTATTGTAGTTGTGCTGTGTTGTGGATACTCTTTCTATTTTATGCTGAGGTAAGAATGTCATGCTAACAGATGTGTATTAGAAAAATATTGTAGTTTTAATTTGCATTTTCCTAATGACTAATGATGTTTGAATCTCTATGCATGTGCATATTTGCCATCCATATGTCTTTGCTGAAACTATTCAAATCTTTTTTGCCCAATTAAAGAAAATGGCTTGTCCATTTTTATTGAGACTTGAAGGCTGTTTATATATCCTGGATACAAGTCCTCTGTCAGGTAAATGTTTTGCAAATATTTCCTCTAGTCTATAGCTTATCTTTTCATTCTCTTAACAGTGTCTTTTGTGGGCAGATGTTTTGAATTTTAATGAAATCTAATTTACCTTTTATTTTTTTCATGTATAAACCATGTTTTTCATGTTGTATCTAAGATATCTTTTCCTAGCTTAGTTGCAAAAATTTTTTGGTATATTATAGTAAGCTATGATATAAAATTTAAAATTTAAATCTATAATTCATCAACTATCTTTTAAATACATTAGAAGATAAACATCTAGATTTCACTTTTCTTACATATTTACCATTTTTGGTGTTCTATATTTATAGAAATCTAAGGTTTCATTCATTGTCATCTATCATCATTCAGCAAAAACTTACTTTGTCACTTCCATAAATAGATCTACTAACTATTAATTCCCCCAATGTTTATTTCATTTATTTATCAAAATAAAAAAAAAAAAAAACAAAAAACAAAACTACGTTTAGTTTTAAAGGATATTTTTACTGGATATGAATTTATAGATTGACAATTTTACTTTCCTCAGAACTTTAAAGATGTCATTCATTTGGGCTTCTGGTACATCTAACCTCTGATGAAAAATCAGCCAGCATGATATTTTTTATCACCTTTATGTAATGTGCCTTTGTTGTCTGGTTACATTTAAGATTTTTCTCTTTATTTTTCACTTTTATTAGTTTGCCTCTGACATGTAGTTTTCTTTATATTGATCTTTGTTGGGGCTTGCAGTAATTTTTCATCTCTGGTTTGATCTTTTTT
This sequence comes from Odocoileus virginianus, assembly GCF_023699985.2. Lineage (NCBI taxonomy): Eukaryota > Metazoa > Chordata > Mammalia > Artiodactyla > Cervidae > Odocoileus > Odocoileus virginianus. Next base: position 59,675,508 of record NC_069676.1, read on the forward strand.
CATAGTATTTGAGAAGTTTTCAGCCAATATTTCTTCAAATATGTTTTCTTTGTTTTTCTTTTATCTCCTTATGAGTCTCTAATTATATGTTAGACTGCTAGAAGTTTTCCCACAGGTCATTGAGACCTGTTCTTATTTTTCCCATTTGTTTTCTCTCTGTTCTTAAAATTAGATAATTTCTCATTTCTATTGATCTCCTTTCAACTTCACTAACTTCTTTTCCTTTAGTCTCCATTCTGCTGTTAATTCCATTAAATGAATATTTCATATCTAATACTGTCAGTGCTGGAATTGTCACTTGGGTCTTTTCTGTAAATTTTTCTTTTGATAATCCCCCCTCATTGTTCATTAATACCATTTTTTTCTCTTTAAGTTTCTGTTTCAAATATTAAAGTCCTGGTCTTATAATTACATCAGAGGTGTTCTGGGGGTCTATTCCTATTAATTGCCTTTTCCTTTGACCATGGATCACATTTTCCTCTTTCTTCTCACATATGATAAAGTTGGATATTGTGGATGATACATTGTAGATTTTATATTTCAAATTTTTTCCTTTATCAGAATTTGTTTTACCAGGCAGTTAAGTTACTGAATGATCATGTTAAACTTGTGAGGGATTTTTAAAACTTTGTAATTTAAGTATAATTTATTTACAATGTTGTGTTAGTTTCAGGTGTGCAGCAGTAGTTCAGTTATATCTATCTATATATAAAGTTTTATATATACTTTTTTTTCAGATGTGAGGGGTTGATTTTATACATTTTTAGGGTATGAGTGTTTCTGGTTTGCTCCTAATCCTAGGGAGACTCCTCTGATCCTGGGAAATTGTCTTTACCCTATGTTATAGCCTTCCTGGACTGCTAATGGAAAGCCCAAGTCCTTTATCAAGCTCTCCTAACATGTTGTGGTTAAACCTCCAAGTGCTGTCTCCTCTGAAGTTGACAGAAATTGGAATGTCACTGTAGGCATATTGCCTTCCACTGTTGATTTCTGCTTGGTTCCTTGAGTTCTTCACAAGTCCTATTCTGGAGTTGGCCAAAGATTTTAGAGATGTTTATATACAGGTTTTGGTGCTTCTTCCTCCATGGGTTCTCACCTTGCTGGATTTTCTCCATCAATTTCTAGCCATTCTGGTACCACTGAAATCTTTACACACCTGTAGCCAATAAGACTGCAGTGTTCTGCTTGACTATTAACCAGTCTATACCACATGGACCAGAGAATGGCCTCAGGAAAAAAGCCAAATGAGTATACATCCTACCCCATGTTGTTTCCTTCTTTCATGGGTAGAGTACAGTCCAATTTCTGCCTGCTTTTGATCACTCTTAGTGTCTTAAAGCATTTCATTCACAGTTTGTTATCTTCATTGGTAATTGGATTAGTGTGATACAAGCTGCTTTTTTATTACTGAAATTAGAACTTCTCTTGACTCTGAGTTATTATATTTTTTTCTTAGAGTAATAGTTCTACTATTATTATGTTGTATATTTTATTATATTAATATATTCCAGTTATTGTAACCACTGTTTTCCTAAATAGCAAATAAGGCTAGGAGAGATTAATTTACTTTCTTGAAGTTACCCAGCCTCCAAGTGGTACAGGGTCTGGCTTTAAACCCTCTAACTTCTGCTATAAATCTAAAGTCTTGGGCATTATAGTAATTCAAGGTAAAGAATGAAAAAAATCATGTGACCTCAGGGGAAAATTCAGCATGTTGGTGGTATGCACATCCTGTGTTTAATCATTCTATGTTAGGGGTTAAGACTTTAATATATCAGTTTTGAGGGAGACACAATTCATTCCATAACAACTAACCACTGCTCTCCATGTAGCATCTGAAATGACCAAGATCACACAGTTAGAATCAGATCTAAGAGAGCCACTCATTCATCCTACCTTGTTTAGGGCTTTCCCATTGGTGGGTAGTGCTTTGACTGAGTTTGTCAAGAAGGGCTCTTCTTTTCTTTACCTGTTAAGTAATCAGGAGACCTGGGTAAGAACTGTCCTCACAAAGCTAAACTATCCCTGACTTTGTTGCTTGCCTGAAACTTCCACCATGAAAGAAATTCCACTGGATAAATGAATGGCCTTTAATAGTATAGATAGCCTGGTTAGAGGTAAGTCATTTAACATTTTAGCATGAATTATTAGTATGAATTGTTGATATATTCCTTTCTGATATGAGAGCTTCTATGGATAAATACTAATTGGAAAACCTAATTTAAAAATTGGAAACATATTTTAATAGATATTTCTTTGAAGAAGATATAGAAATGATCAATAAATATAGGAAAAGATGTTCAACATCATTAGGGAAATGAAAACCAAAACCACAATGAGAGAGCACATGATACCCATTAGGATGGCTATTATGAAACAAAACAAAACAAAGCACTAGAAACCCACAAGTGTTGATGAGGCTATGGGAAAATTAGAGCTCTCATGCTTTGCTGGTAAGAATGTAAAATGGTTCAGCTGCTGAGGAAGACAATTTAATGGTTTCTCAAAAAAGACATAGAATTATCATAGGATCCAATAATTTCACTTCTAGCTAAATACTCAAGAGAATTTTTAAAAAGGCACTTGAAGAGATACTTGTAAACCAGTGTTCATAGTAGCATGAGGTACAGTAACCAAAATGTAGAAACATCCCAAATCTCCATCAACAGATAAATGAATAAACAGAGTTTATTGTAAGATTCCACTTATATGAAGTACCTAGAGTAGGCAAATTCATAGAGATAAAATAAATTAGAGGTTACCAGGGCCTGGATTTTTTTCCAGTAGTCATGTATGGATGTGAGAGTTGGACTATAAAGAGGGTTGAGCACTGAAGAATTGATGCTTTCAAAACTATTGGAGAAGGCTTTTGAGAGTCCCTTGGACTGCAAGGGGGTCAAACCAATCCATCCTAAAGGAGATCAATCCTGAATATTAATTGGAAGGACTGATGCTGAAGCTGAAACTCCAATACTTTGGCTACATGATGTGAAGAGCTAACTCAGAAAAGACCCTGATTCTGGGAAATCAGATTGAGGGCACAAGAAGGGGGTGACAGAGAATGAGATGGTTGGATAACATCATCGACTCAATGGACATGAGTTTGAGCACACTCTGAGAGATAATGAAGGGCAGGAAAGCCTGTAATGATCCAGTCCATGGGGTTGCAAAGAGTCAAACGTGCCTGAGTGACTGAATGACAATAACAAAGGGCCTGGGGAGAGAGAAGGAAGAGTTACTGTTTAATGAGTACGGAGTTTCTGGATGGTGAAGAAGTTCTGGAAATGGATAGCAGTGATGGTTTCACAGCATTGTGGATGCATTTAATGTCACTCATATGCTTAAAGATGGTTAAAATGGTAATTTATATATTATGTACATTTGATGAGAATAAAAATATTTTAAAATGAATTGGAAATATTACATTGAAATTTGATCCAGACAACTTTGTGTATGAATGGTATATAGTCACAAATTTGGATTCCCTTTCTGACTTACTTCACTCTGTATAATAGGATCTAGGTTCATACCCTTCATGACAACTGACTCAAAACACCCCTTTTTATGACTGAGTAATACTTCATTGTATGTATGTACCACAACTTATTTATCCATTCATCTGTTGATGGACATCTATGTTGCTTCCTTGTCCTGGCTATTATAAATAGTGCTGCTATGAACATTGGGGTACATTTGTCTTCTGAATTATGTTTTTTTCAGTATATGTGCCCAGTAGTGGGATTGCTGGGTCATATGATAGCTTTATTTCTAGTTTTTAAAGGAACCTACATACTATTCTCCTTAGTGGTTGTATCAATTTACATTCCCATCAACAGTGTAAGGGGATTCCCTTTTCTCCACATCCTCTCTAGCATTTATTGTTCATAGATTTTTTTTTTTAATGATGACAATTCTGACTGGTGTGAGGGGGTATCTCATTAATGTGTGTGTGTGTGTGTAATCTAGAAAAATGATACCGATGAACCTATTTACATGGCAGGAATAGAAAAACAAATTTAGACAATGGACTTGTGGACATAGTAGAGGGAGGAGAGAGATGGATGAATTGAGGGTAGCATTGACATATATACACTACCATATGTAAAGTAGATAGCTTGTAGGAACATGCTGATTAGCACAGGGAGCTCAGCCCAGTACTCTGTGATGACCTAGAGGGCTGAGATGGCTGTAGGTTGGAGGGAGGCTCAAGAAGGAGGGGATATACGTATACATATAGTGGAAGTGAGAAATAGATTTAAGGGACTAGATCTGATAGACAGAGTGCCTGATGAATGATGGACAGAGGTTGACATTGTACATGAGATAGGAATCAAGACCATCCCCAAGAAAAAGAAATGCAAAAAAGTAAAATGGCTGTCTGAGGAGGCTTTACAAATAGCTGTGAAAAGAAGGGAAGCGAAAAGCAAAGGAGAAAAGGATAGATATTCCCATTTGAATTCAGAGTTCCAAAGAATAGTGAGGAGAGAAAAGAAAGCCTTCCTCAGCAATCAATGCAAAGAAATAGAGGAAAAAAATAGAATGGGAAAGACTAGAGATCTCTTCAAGAAAATCAGAGATACCAAGGGAATATTTCATGCAAAGATGGGCTCAATAAAGGACAAAAATGGTAGGGACCTAACAGAAGCAGAAGATATTAAGAAGAGGTAGCAAGAAGACACAGAAGAACTGTACAAAAAAGATCTCCATGACCCAGATAATCACAATGGTGTGATCACTCACCTAGAGCCAGACAGCCTGGAAGCCTGGAATGTGAAGTCAAGTGGGCCTTAGGAAGCACCACTACAAACAAAGCTAGTGGAGGTGATGGAACTCCAGTTAAGCTATTTCAAATCCTGAAAGATGATGCTGTGAAAGTGTTGCACTCAATATGCCAGCAAATTTGGAAAGCTCAGCAGTGGCCACAGGACTGGAAAAGGTCAGTTTTCATTCCAATCCCTAAGAAAGGCAATCGCAAAGAATGCTCAAACTACCAAACAATTGCACTCATCTCACATGCTGGTAAAGTAATGCTTAAAATTCTCCAAGCCAGGCTTCAGCAATACGTGAACTGAGAACTTCCAGATGTTCAAACTGGTTTTAGAAAAGGTAGAGGAACCAGAGATCAAATTGCCAACATCCTCTGGATCATCAAAAAAGCAAGATAGTTCCAGAAAAACATCTATTTCTGCTTTATTGACTATGCCAAAGCCTTTGACTGTGTGGATCACAATAAACTGGAAAATTCTGAAAGAGATAGGAATACCAGACCACCCGACCTGCCTCTTGAGAAACCTGTATGCAGGTCAGGAAGCAACAGTTAGAATTGGACATGGAACAACAGACTAGTTCCAAATAGGAAAAGGAGTACATCAAGTCTGTGTATTGTCACCCTGCTTATTTAACTTATATGCAGAGTACATCATGACAAATGCTGGGCTGGAGGAAACACAAGCTGGAATCAAGATTGTCGGGAGAAACATCAATAACCTCAGATATGCAGATGACACCACCCTTATGGCAGAAAGTGAAGAAGAACTGAAGAGCCTCTTGATGAAAGTGAAAGAGGAGAGTGAAAAAGTTGGCTTAAAGCTCAACATTCAGAAAATTAAGATCATGGAATCCAGTCCCATCATTTCAGTTCAGTTCAGTCGCTCAGTCATGTCTGACTCTTTGAGACCCCATGAATCACAGCACACCAGGCCTCCCTGTCCTTCACCAACTCCCAGTCCCATCACTTCATGGCAAATAGATGGGGAAACAGTGGAAGCAGTGGCTGACTTTATTTTTCTGGGCTCCAAAATTACTGCAGATGGTGATTGCAGCCATGAAATTAAAAGACGCTCACTCCTTGGAAGGAAAGTTATGACTAACCTAGACAACATATTAAAAAGTAAAGACATTACTTTGCCAACAAAGTCCATCTAGTCAAGGCTATGTTTTTCCAGTGGTCATGGATGAATGTGAGATTTGGACTGTAAGGAAAGCTGAGCACAGAAGAATTGATGCTTTTGAACTGTGGTGATGGAGAAGATTCTTGAGAGCCCCTTGGACTGCAAGGAGATCCAACCAGTCCATTCTAAAGGAGATCAGTCCTGGGTGTTCATTGGAAGGACAAATGTTGAAGCTGAAGCTCCAATCCTTGGCCACCTGATGCAAAGAGCTGACTCATTTGAAAAGACGCTGATGCTGGGAAAGATTGAGGGCAGGAGGAGAAGGGGACAACAGAGGATGATGGCTGGATGGCATCACTGACTCAATGGACATGGGTTTGGGTGAACTCTGGGAGTTGGTGATGGACAGGGAGGCCTGGCGTGCTGCAGTTCATGGGGTCACAAAGAGTCAGACATGACTGAGTGACTGAACTGACCTGAACTGAACTGATAGCTGATTCATGATGTTGTACAGCAGAAACCAACACACCATTGCAAAGCAATACTCTCTAATTAAAAGTTAAGAAAATGTAAAGTATAAAAAAAAGAATGTCCATTTACCAGATGAAATTGCAAGAGGCCCAAGAAAGCAACACAGCATATCAGGGTAACATAGTAAAGAAGGGGAGACCAATAATCAAACTGGTCCTTGTCCTTGATGTATGCAATGAGTCTTGGTATTTAAGGGGGTGACAATGGTTATCAATATGGTTATCAAGAAACCATAAAGCAATTAATTTTTGATTTTCTAAAACTGTTCTAAACTCTGTCCTAGGCACTTCTGGGGATTGTCTTCTGGGAAATCAATAGTATAATTTCTAATCTCAAGTATTTATAATCTGGTTTGGAACAACAGTTTAATCACACATAACACAACTTATGAGAAATGCAAGATTAAAAATTTAAGAGCTAGGCTGGGTGGTTTAAAAGTGTGAAGTTCTAAAGTAGGGGAGATTTAGCAAAAGGCCTGGTAGTGTCTGGGGAGGTAGTGACCTTGAGAGGAGTCCCATTTGGCTTATTGTGTTGATAAGCCAGACATGTACTAGATCTGCTGCAGTACTGATGGAACTTCTCATGAATGCTGAGCAGGGGCTTGTGGTTCCAACAAGAGACTAAAAGATTTATCAATTGCCATGAAAACTGCGGTAACTGATTAGCTGCTAACATGGATTGAGGCTTTCACTGGGGTTAACCCCAACTGCAGTGAATTGGTTTCTCTTTCTTGTCCTTTTCTTTCCTTTCCTTGTAACTTGGCTGTTTGGAAGAGCCAGGTAGGACAACGGGTACAATACCCAGGTTTAGTTTTCTGGAGTTAAAGAAATATGGTGAAGGATTTTTTTTTTTTAATGGCCTTTCCCTGGTTTTTGTAACCTGGGGATTCAGTTAATGGGTGAGGAAATCTTGCCAGTGAATCCCTCCTCACAAGTTTCTCTGTCTTCCAGCCTTGTAGATTCTATTGCATTTCTCACAGTGTGGGAAGGCCTGAAGTCAAAAGGACAACTTCAGATCATCCCAATGTGGGAGTTACAGAACTGGTGTTTGCGAGACTAGTTCATGGTGGTTTAATCAATGAGCTCCATTTCTAGAGAGTTTTCCAACTTCTTGATGGTACTTTCATGGCTTCATTGATGAAGAACTGTCAGCAAAATCTCATTTTCTTTTGCTTTTTTCTCTTCCTTTATTACCTCGTGTTCTTTTTTCTTCCCTGTTAATTGAGTATTGGTAAAAGATTAAAACTAAGTCTTGGTACATAAAAATGAATAAAATTCATAATTGATCCTTAATAAATGTTTTCTAAACTGAACTGATGGAGAAGGAAATGGCAACCCACTCCAGTATTCTTGCCTGGAGATTTCCTTGGACAGAGGAGCCTGGTGGGCCACAGCCCATAGGGTCGCAAAGAGTTGGACACGACCGAAGGGACTTAGCATGCAAACTGAACTGAATATATAATCATACACTCTTGCCATTGGAGCCCCAGCTTGGCATTCAAGTCTGACCATAGAATGGACGCACTCACTCTTCCATTCTTCTCTGAATGGAATCTCTTATCCAACGATGCCCATCTCTCCTTTTAAACACAGTGTGCTCATTCCATCAGGCATCTCTTTTCTCTGTCCCCCCATCTTGACTCTTCAAATCTCATTCCTAGACAGTTTTTCAAACATTACTCTAGGTCCTATGGTTCTGTCCATTCTTTACCTTCCTCTCGTTCTCTGTGCTTCACTAATAACTAACATGCACATGACAGTTTTCATCACTGACTCCTGGCAGGTGCTACCAATCTAGAGTGTGTTTCTGTGTTTGTCTCTGTTTGTCTCTATCTGTTTCAATATCATTGGGACACTTTAGCGACTTTTCTCCACATCATCACACATTGAATGATTGCTTTTGCCGTTTGTCAGGTCTTTATTGGGCACCTAATCCCAGCATTGCCTGGAGTGGTTTTTTTTTTTTTTTTTTTTTATTAGTTGGAGGCTGATTACTTCACAACATTGCAGTGGGTTTTGTCATACATTGACATGAGTCAGCCATGGAGTTACATGTATTCTCCATCCCGATCCTCCCTCCCACCTCCCTTGCCACCTGATTCCTCTGGGCCTTCCCAGTGCACCAGGCCTGAGCACTTGTCTCATGCATCCCAACTAGAGTGGTTTTTAGAAGCTCTTCCTTTAATTCTCTAAGTTTTCTGTCGATTTAGATACTCAACCTCAGCTCTGGTTCCATTGTGCTTGGGGGTTATGACTCAGTCTGTGACTAAAGTCTAGAGTCAGTTTATATTTGGAGTTATATTATCACAGTAAATATATGTAAAATTGTAATTAACTGATGTTTTGTCTGTATGATGTGGGTATTTTGTTAATTACCATAGTCCTATTGCCCAGATGAGATCCTGACACATATTAGGCACTTTAATAGTTGTGGAATAAAGAATTAATGAATGTTCTCACTCTGTGGTCAGGATCGGAGCCCAGTACTGGTTGTGGTTAAGGCTAATTCTGTGCCCAGGGTTAGCTGGCAGTCTGTGGCTAGTTTCAGGAGTCTGGTTGTTTGCAGCTGAGATCAGGTTTTACTCTTTGAGTCGGAGCAGGACACAATTTGTGGTCATGCTGAGGGCTGAGGGGGAGGCTAGGGTTGGGAGTCAGTATCCCATCAAGGGACACTAGGCAAACTGGTCCAAATGGGATCAGATTCTTGATCTCAGGCTCACTGCCATTGAGTGCTAAACCTCAGCATTAACTATGGGCTGGGAATAGAAAGTTTAGTAGAAAATCTCTCAGAACACACCACCTGATTACAACTTAGAGTAGTAGCCAGACTCTATGACATGTACACCCCCTTCTGGATGGATTTCACCAATAGTTTTCAATGGAATTTTAAATAAGGGGATCTTCTAACTTCATCCGTTGAAGACTTCATGGTTTGGACCCACATTCTCACTTCCCTCTGTACTGGTTAACTGTCAGTCCCTGACTCCTCTGTCAGGGTGTCTCTTTGATTCTGCTGCTGTGTCTGTCTTGAGTTACTCTGGCTGTCTCTCTGGCTGTCTGCCTGCTCCTCTCCAGGTTTCTTTGTCCTCTCCTGGTTTTTAGCAGTCACCTTGCTGGGTTCTTGCTGAAGCAGCACTGCTCCCAAATGATTAGTAACTTGGAAAATGACTCTGAATATGGTAATGGATTAATCCCAGTGGAGAAGGAATAACTTGGAGGCCAGATGCCTTGGAAAGGAAATGATCACTAGAAGTTCTTTATCTAGAGCTGGGCAAATTTCCTCCCCAACCTAGGCTACTGCAATAGACATATAGAACCTCCTTGTAGCACCTAAACATTCACAGTCCTGTTGAGTGGTGAACCCTAGCATTGGCTTTGCACTGGGGATGGGACATTCAGTGCCATTGCTTCTTATGGCACCTTAACTTCCATGGTCCTGTTACTATTTCATTATCAAAACTTACATTTTAGGGTCCTACACTCTGATCTCTCCTTTGAGCTGAAAGACTCAGATTTTGATCTTGGATTTGTCACAAATCTACTTTATACTTTGCACAAACTAGTCAATCTTTAGACCTCAGTTTACTCATTTGTAAAATGGAAAAAAATAGTCTCCATGAGGAAAAAAGGAGGTAATCAATTTGTCAGTGCTTTGTATAATAAATTGAAAAGCTTTGTGCAAAAGTAAGGATCAACTTTATGGGTCTTCCTTTATAATTCTTTTTTCATCTTAGAAGAGAAATTTCTTTATGACTTACAGTCATAAATAATACTAGGCTTGTCTGGTGGCTCAGATGATAAGGAATCTGCCTGCAATGCATGAGACCTGAGTTCAATAACTGGATCAGGAAGATCTCCTGGAGTGGGGCATGGAAACCTACTCCAGTATTCTTGCCTAGAGAATCCCAGGGGCAGAGGAGACTGGCAGACTACAGTCTATGGGGTCATAAAATACCACTGAGTGACTAACATTTTTTCACACACACATGAATAATACAGACACTGGAGGTCAGGGACATATGTGTTTGTCTGGAATGATGGGTACTTTGCAGGGTTTTATTGGAAACTGATTTTGTGTAGATATTCCCTTTTTGATTAAACACAAACACATAGTTGTTCACATGCAAATAAAATGCAAACTTATACATGACATAGGGAGTAATTTGAGGACAGAATCTTTTATATTTTTTAATATTATCATAATTTCTCAATTAGTCACATTTTATTTACTAGAAGTTATATGTGATTGTGATTAGGAATATGTGTCATTATTAATTTATAAAAGGAAAATAAAAATGAAAGAGAATGCAACAAGGTGATGAAGTGGAGAGTGCCTGTGGTTTGAACTATGGTTCAAAATTAGGAAAGGAATATGTCAAGGATCCTATATTGTCACCCTACTTATTTAACTTAATATGCAGAATACATCATGCAAGATGCCAGGCTGTATGAAGCACAAGCTGGAATCAAGATTGCAGGGAGAAATATCAACAACCTCAGATATACAGATGACATCACCCTTATGGCAGAAAGTGAAGAGGAACTGAAGAGCCTCTTGATGAAGGTTAAAGAGGAGAGTGAAAAAGTTGGCTTAAAGCTCAACATTCAAAAAACTAAGATCATGTCATCTGGTCCCATCACTACATGGCAAATAGATGGGGGAACAATGGAAACAATGACAGACTTTATTTTCTTGGGCTCCAAAATCACTGCAGATGGTGATTGCAGCCATGAAATTAAAAGATGCTTACTCCTTGGAAGGAAAGTTATGACTAACCTAGACAGCATATTAAAATGCAGAGACATTACTTTGTCAACAAAGGTCCGTCTAGTTGAGGCTATGGTTTTTCCAGTGGTCATGTATGGATGTGAGAGTTGGACAATGAAGAAAGCTGAGCACAGAAGAATTGATGTTTTTGAACTGTGGTGTTGGAGAAGACTCTTGAGAGTCCCTTGGACTGCAAGGAGATCCAACCAGCATCCTAAAGGAGACCAGTCCTGGGTGTTCATTGAAAGGACAGATGTTGAAGCTGAAACTCCAATACTTTGGCCACCTGATGTGAGGAGCTGACTAGTTTGAAAAGACCCTGATGCTGGGAAAGATTGAGGGCAGGAGGAGAAGGGGATGACAGAGGATGAGGTGGTTGGATGGCATCACTGACTCAATGGAAATGGGTTTGGGTGGACTCCAGGAGTTGGTGATGGACAGGGAGGCCTGGCATGCTGTGGTTCACGGGGTCGCAAAGAGTCAGACATGACTGAGCAACTGAACTGAACTGAACTGAATACATTACCTTAAAGGAAATTATCCTTTTTCTACTTAAGATTTAAAAGCCCTATGTTTGTATTTGATTTTATTTTGCTTACTTTGCCTCTTCATAACTGAGTTTTAATAGCACCAGAGCAGCAAGATGATATTTATATTAAAGCCAACTATCCTAAGTTCATTTGTGATTTATAAGCCTATAAACAGTGGCAACTTTATTTCACCAAGGTAGATTTTGTGAACGTCATCTTTCACCTTGTTAAAGCTTGTTTCTCCTAGCAGCTTTGATTTTGGGCAGTTGTAATTGACTAAAATTGACTGCTCATTGAGAGATTAGACTAGGTAATCAAGGCTAGAAATTCGAGCTTCAAGTTTCGTCAGACTTTCTGCAAGGTCTCCTCAGCCTAGGGAGCTGGACTTATTGAACAGGGACTGGTATGGATGGAGGAAGATTTAAATTGGAGCTGCTTTTCCATACCCTTTGGAAAGCTGCTGACTCATCTCCTAAACTAGGCCAGATCAAAGGCAAAGCTGAAGAAACTTTCTTAGGCATTTGCTCTAAGAAAAGAATGAGAGTTTGGCCTTCCATGTGGAAGTAAAGTGAATTGTAAGGTATATCATCTCATGGCGACTACAGAGACCCTACTGACTGCTGTGGCCCTGCAAGGAAGCTTGAAATGCCTATTTCTTCCTTGATTTAAAGCATCAAAAGTTCCCTCGAAGATGCTAATGTTATGATGAAGTTGGACTATGTGATCTATTTTTCATGTCAAAGCTGATATTTTAGGATATTAGAATTCTTGATCTCTAAATAGAAGTCCATGGGATTGTAGACCTTTCTCCGAGTTAAAACCAGGCACAGGCTAATAAAGCCATTCCAAGTTTTTTCAATCCCAGCCATGGTTCTTCCACTGTTATGGTCCTGAGGCAATGGCTTCAGCCAGAGGAAGAAAGCTGGTCATCCTGAGATACTGGAGCTGGTAGCTCATTGGAGATCAGCTAAGATTATTCTTTGTTATTTTTTAGAATTTTAATTTATTAAATATTATTTTTAAGTTGCTTTTCATTTGAAATTAATACAAATTATTGGCTATATTCTCCATGTCGTACAGTTACATCCATCCTGAGCCTATCTTGCACCTGATAGTTTGTGCCTTCCATTTTCCCACCCATCACCCCTATGTTTCCCCTCCCCCTTTCCCTACTGGTAACCAACTAGTTCTCTGTATCTGTGAGTCTGCTCCTTGTTGTTTGTTTGTTTTATTTACTAGTTGGCTGTATATTTTAGATTCTACATATAAGTGATATCATACAGTATTTGTATTTATCTGACTGACTTATTTCACTTAGCACAGTGCCCTCCAAGTTGATCCATGTTGTTGTAAGTGGCATAATGTCATTCTTTTTAATGGCTGAGTAGCATTCCATTGTGTGCGTGTACAACATCTTCTTTATCCATTCATCTATTGATAGACACTTAGATTACTTCCGTATCCTATCAGTTGTAAATAATGCTGCAAGGACAGAAAATTACCAGTAATTAAATTGAAGCAGTAATTTTTAAATGCCCAGAAAACAAAAGTCCAGGACCAGATGGCTTCACAGGTGAATTCTACCAAATAGTCAGAGAAGAGTTAACACCTATTCTTCTGAAATTATTCCAATAAATTGCAAAGGAAGAAACATTTTAAAACTCATGACACGAGGCCAAGATCGCCCTGATACAAAAGCCAGACAAATACATCACAAAAAAATTTATTCATTATGTGTCCATTCTTTGCAATATTCATTCACAAAGCATGTATCAACCACATAACTCTTCACATAGGAAAATTAAGGTCTAGAGAAAGAAAAAGATTTGACTGAAGTTATCTATTTGGTTGCAGATCTGAGATGAGACAGAAACTAGATACCTTAATTCCCTCTCCCTTTCTCAACACTTACACTAAGCAAAAAAATGCACTTCTGTTTAATTTACAATTTCATCATTGATGTAAGTACCTTCTAAATTACAGAAAAAGTTGGTGTCAACAGTACATTAGTGTAAAAGAAGCTATTTTATAGTCTTCAATCACTGACTGTGTGGAAGCTTGGAAAATTGGAAATAAATCACTTTTATTTCCATCTGGTGGGTTCAGGAACATCCAAGTAAGAAGCAGTTGAGAATCATGAATCTAGAGTTGGCTAATTCAAATTGAGATGCATTCCATGAACTGTGAAGAAAGACTTTGCTAAGGCAGCCACCAATATATATCTAATTTCAGGACTGTCCCTTCTCTAAAGCGTTTTAGAGCAATTTCAAACTAAATGAAAAGAGTAACCCAAATTAAGAAATACCGTGACTTGCAGTTTTCTTTTACTTACTAAAACAAGTCAAAGTAATTGTTTCTTGGTACATATCCTTAGTTAATTTCATTAAAGTAAAAGATGTGAATGATATAAAATTAACAAATAATTAAAAATATAAGTGCATGGTTCTAATTTGTGTGACAATATTTGAAAAATAATTTTCTCTAAGGTTTCCTAAACATTTCCTCTGAATATGTTAAAATAAAAATTTGTTTAATAAAGGAGGCAGTTTAGCTTAAGTTAAACTAGAGTCAGAATGATTCTGTTCCAACACATACCAGCTATGCACCCCCAGAAAATTTTATCGAGATTTTGGAGCCTTGGTTTTCTCAATAGTACAATGAGCACAATGATATCAGTTTTGTAGGATTGTTGTAAGATTTCCATCTGGCAAAACATGTTCAGTGTTTAATGCAATGCCTCTAACATAGGTGTGAAATGGTGGTGGTGGAGGTTTAGGCCCGAAGTCGTGTCTGACTCTTGCGACTCCATGGACTGTAGTCTGCTGGGCTCCTCTGTCCATGGAATTCTCCAGGTAAGAATACTGGAGTGGGCTGCCATTTCCTCCTCCAGGGGATATTCCTGACCCAGGAATCAAACCCAGGTCTCCTGCGATGCAGGCAGATTCTTTACCAACTGAGCTACGAGGGAAGCCCAGGTGTGAAGCATGCTCATTAAATACTATTACTGTTGTATTTTATTAATATGAATATTAGACATTTCAAATACTGGCTTCCCACTCTTAAACTATCACAAATTTTATATCAGCAGAAGATAATGAACGCTAAGTAAGTAAAGAATATTCTCAGTGTAAATATCAATATTGGTGAGCCTGTTGACCTTAGCAGACCCAAGTCTGACTTGTTAAAGGAGAGACAGGATACTCATTCCCAGGAAAGCCTCCATGAACTTTAAATTATTTAAAACCATCCACTTGAAAGGACATGAGTCCTGCATGACAGCTTAGGCCATTATTCTGATATATAGTTTCTTCCAAAGCTCTATCTCAGTGTAACCTGTGTCCCAGCCAGGCTGCAGGCTAGTCATGCTCTCACTCTATTGACTTGCCAAGGAGAATTATTTATTTGGCACCAGCAATATGCTCTGTACTCTATGGCAGTGGGGGTGATAATAATAGCTTGGGTTTATTTGGTACCTTCCCCCCAAGGAATTGAGAGGACATTCAGACACATAGGGAAGGGTAGGCTTCCATACTGCTCCTCCTAACTTATAGCCCTGGCAAACCACTTTGGGATGATGGTAATGTTGATATGTATATTGGGGAGAATGTCAATGGGAATGGAAATGAAGAAGAATAGAGGAGGTGCAGGGAAAGAGAAAATTGAGAAAGAGGAGCTGGGCAAAGATAGAATGAAAGAGTTGTAATTTCATTGCTATAGGAAGCAAGAAGCATCTTTGAATTGATGTTATAGGAAGCCTGCAGAGTAAAAGATCCCTTAAAAATATGTCACTCTTATTTCTTTTAGGAGTCAGATCTTCATCTTGCATTCACAGATAGCCATAGTTGAGGTCACCCAACCTATATAACTTTCTTTTTGTCCTCAACCTTGCCTGAATCAGACTCTCAGGGTCTAAAAATCCTTATCTCAGAAGGAAGACATCAAAATGCACTCAATCATAATCGCTAATGATAGGGTCTCAACGTGGGAAGGGGTGAAAGTGGGTAGCACCCACTTTCTTTGCCTTTGTCACTTCCTCAAGCAGCAAACCCTTCTCAAATAAGTGAGATGGTTGGTTCTCAAACAGCCTTGGTTATAAAAATCTTCCTGTCTCACAAGATAAATCACTCCAGTGTTCAGAAGCCCTGACTGTCAGAAAGGTCTTTCTTATGTTATCTTGAAATCTGTTTTCCTCTAATGGCTAGTTATGTAGGACTTGTTAGCCATTGTTCTGTGTGCTGTACACACATAATTCCCAAGCTTCCCAATAATAATGAAAGATAGCTATTATTATCCTCATTTCTTTAAATAGGAGAGAATAAGACTCAGGACAGTTAAATGGCTTGTTTAAGCTGCTAGAGCCATATTCAAAGCCAAGTCTATTTGATTCTGTAACCTGTCCTCCTTCCACTTCTTAACTAATGTATTCCTTTCCCTTTCATCTATCAAAACCCTACTTGCTTATAAGGTTACCTTAGATTCCAATCTTCTATGAAACCTTTTTTTTTACATCGTGAGGTGTTCAATTTTTATTACGAGCCATTTTAGCAATTTAATTTTGTAGAATTCTTATAGCTCTGACTCCATTAGATCATGTATTGTGAACTCTGTTCTACTGTGAACTTAAACTTTACTTAACTATTGTTTGATTCTTTAGAGTCATGGAATACCAGAAGTGAAATGCACATTGTTCAGTCGCTAAGTTGTGTCTGACTCTGCGACCCGATTGCCTGCCGAATGGCAGTCTTTTCTGTCCTTCAAATATCTCCCAGAGTTTGCTCAAACTCTTATCCATTGAGTTGGTGATACTATTCAACCATCACATTCTCTGTTGCCTTCTTTTCCTCCTGCCCTCAATCTTTTCAAGCATCAGGGTCTTTTCCAATGAGTCAAATGACAATAGTTCATGATTTTATGAGTATTTACTATGAACCATGCAATACTCTCAGTGATTTTCTTACATTAATTCATTTAAACCTTGTAAAGTATGTACATATGTTATTTCCATTTTATAAATGAGGAAATGGAAATATTCAGAAATTAGTTAATTTTCTGTGGTTAATAGCTACAGATTCAGTCAGTTAAATACTTTGAAGTGGAAAGTTTTTTTTAAAAAAGCTTATTTGTCAGCAAAACCTGATGTGACTTAAACTGATCTTGTGATAAAGCCTGACATGACCTGACATCATACTATTTATAATTATTTATGTCTCTTAATGTTAATATTAATATGTTTTGCTGCAAAAATATTTATGTGTTTAATTATTGAGTACTACTCCAGACCTTTCTCAGGATAGAGGTATATTGTATAATATTTGTGTATTATTTATCTAATTCTGTCTCCCCAGCCCTCAAATAGTGTTTGAAAACACATGTGGCCATAAAGGCTTTTGCAGAAAGGACTAAAGTCTGTACTTAGTGATGTACAGAACCATGTTTTAATTGAGGCTATTAGATACAAGAGCATGGATCCATAATAATTATGTCAGCTTAAAAAATTTTTTTTGTTAAAGTATAGTTGATTTACGGTAACATGTAAGTTTCAGATATATAGCTAAGTGATTCAGTTATATACATATACATATAATTTTTTCAGGTTCTTTACCCTTAGAGGTTATTGCATAACATTTAGTATAGTTTCCTGTGTCATGCAGTAGGTCCTTGTTAGCTATATATTTTATTTATAGTAGTGCATATTGGAGAAGGCAATGGCACCCCACTCCAGTGTTCTTGCCTGGAGAATCCCAGGGACGGGGGAGCCTGGTGGGCTGCCGTCCATGGGGTCGCACAGAGTCAGACACGACTGGAGCGTAGCAGCAGCAGCAGCAGTGCATATATGTTAATCTGACTCCTAATGTATCCCTTCCCTGCCTTTGGTAGCCATAATTTTGTTTTCTGTGTGTGAGTCTCTATTTTGGAAACAAGTTGATTTGAGTCTTTTCTTCCTTTTAGATTCCACATATAAGCAATGTCGTATATTTGTCTTTCTCTGACTCACTTCACTCAGTATGACAACATCTAGGTCTATCCATGTTGCTGCAAGTGCCATTACTTCCTTCTTTTTCATGGCTGAGTAGTATTCCACTGTGTATATGTACCACATCATCTTTATCTGTTCATTTGTTGACGGATATTTAGATTGCTTCCTTGTCTTGGCTATTGTGAATAATGCTGCAGTGAACATTTGGGTACATATATCTTTTTGAATTAGTTTTCTCTGGATACATGGCCAGGAGTGGGATCACATGGTAGTTCTATTTTTCATTTTTTGAGGCACCTCCATACTCTTCTCCATAGTGGCTACACCAGTTTACATTCCCACCAATAGTGTAGGAGGGTTCCCTTTCCTCCACACTCTCTCCAGCATTTATTATTTATAGATGTTTTGATGACAGATGCCAGCTTTTCTAATATTCCATGCAAAATATAAGAAAACTAAAAATCAGGGAAGAACAGTGACTTGGCCAATATTATATAAGTGGTGAAATACATGTTTTTCATATATTAGCACCCTTTAAAGCAGGACACTTTTCATGTTGGCCTATAACTAAACTCTTAGCTCTCTGGGGACAGAACCATTACCTGAGATGCAGGCATTTCTGTCCTGTGCCCACCATGGCACAGTGGTTAAGAGAACCCAAGCTTTGTGTTCACAGGGACCTGTGTCTAAATTACATCTCCATCACCTAATGGTCAGTATGTGGCTGTGGGTCATCTCACTAAGCAAAAGACACAATGAAGACAACACTAAGGAGACTGAAGGGAAAGGTGTGTATAAAATGTAGCGTAGAGCGAAGATTAGACAACTGGAAATTTTTCTTCTTCATGGATTTTTGATGGCTGAGTTCAGATTAACAGGCTTTGGAATCCCTGTTTTTGTCTTTGATAGTGTTAGAAACAGCCTCTGTGCTACAGCCTCTGGGTCTCACCTTTTCACTACAGTGAGAAGAACAAGCCCTTCTGAGAACTCCTTGTTTTGTTGCTAGCCAGCCGCTCATGACCCTAACTCAGTGAGGCAAACATAGAAGAGAAAATGATTTATCTTTCATTCTTAAAAGAATGGCATTTGGAGCTTGACTTAAGAAACATCAATTTGGAGCTGTATAAATAGAGAAAAACCTTCACAAAGGAAGCATTCATAGATATTTTATAGAAGATGAGTATTTAGGCATTGAGGAGCTCTGTCAATATTTAGTTACTTTCAAAGGAAAGGAATGATATTCACATGAGCTAATCCTTTCCCAACTTTTAACTAGACTATATCAAGAGTGATTTACACTGAACTTCAATTGGGTTTTTGATTTCCATTAGATAGAATTTACTAGGTACAAACCAGTGATTTGGTTTAACCAAAATGGTGAATGCCAGCTGGAAGACTGCCTGCCTTAGAATCACCATGGAAGCTTTTTAAAATATAGATTTTTGGCCCCCAGAGATTCTGTGTTCAGTAGTTCTGCTGGGACTCAGACATTTATATATAAGTTCCCAAGTGATTTTGATATGTAATCAGGTTCACAAATGACTTTTCAAGGCAAAATACTGGTCTCAGAATGGAAGGTCATTTATTATTTAGCTTATTAATTTGTTATAAGGTCTCTCATTCAAGTCTTTTGCCAGCACTAGTCCCCAGGTTTCTCATCTGTGAAGTGGGAGGTCAGTTAGTTTATCTCTAAGTTGTTTCTGGTGCTGATGTTTTACGATTTTATTTTTGAGAGTATAGTAATTGTGGTATATGGCTCTAGACTGCTTAGAGAGATAGTTTGTTGTTGTTGTTATTTTTGTTATCATTGTTGTTTGCCAAGATAGGCATTTTTCTATAACACAAGACATAATGAACTGGGTGTTGATACCAATAGTTTGAATGGCAGTCCAGATAACCTTTTAAAAAATATTGTGATAAAAACATATAATGTGAGATACACCCTCTTAACAAATTTTAGAGTGAATAGTACATTATTGTTAACTACAGTCCCAGTGCTGTACAGAAGATTTCTAGGACTTTTCCGTTTGTGTGACTGAAATTTTATACCCAATGAACAACACTTCCCCAGCTCCCCTTCCTGCCAGCCCCTTACTTTCTGCTCTGATGAGCTTGGCTATGTTACACATCTCCTATACATGAAATCGCATAGTATATGCTCTTGTGACTGGATTATTTCCCTCAGCATAATGTTCTCAAGGTCTATCCATGTTGCAGCATGTGGCCAGATTGCCTCCCTTTTTATGAACAGTATGCCGCTGTATATATGTACCCCATTTTCTCCATTCATCTGTTGGTGAGTATTTGGGTTGTTTCCACCTTTTGGTTGTTGTGAGTAATGCTGCAGTAAATGTGGGAGATCAGTCAGGATCCTGATTTCAATTCTTTTGGATAAATATTCATAAGTAAGAATGCTGGATCATATGGTGGCTCTATTCTTAATTTCCTGAGGGAGATCCACACTGTTTTCCAAAAAGGCTGAACCATTTTACATTCCTGCCAGTAGTGTAACAGGGTTCCAGTTTCTCCATATCCTCACCAACAGTGGTTCTTTCTTTTCTTTTGTAATAGTCATTCTAACAAGTATGCGGTGATACCTCACTGTGGTTTTGACTTGCATTTTCCTGATGATTAAGTGATGTTAAGCACTTTTCATGTGCCTGTTGGCCATTTGTATATTTTCCTTGAAGAAACATCTGTTAATTTCATTTGTTCATTTTTAAAATTTGGGTTATTTTGGGTAATTATTTTTAATTTGGTTCCTTCCAGTCTTGAGTTGTTGGAGTTCTTCATATATTTCGGATATTAATGCCTTTTTTGTATATGATTTACACATATTTTCTCCCACAGACTGCCTTTGAGAGATCCATGATTTCTTCTTTTTTTTTTTTTTAATTTATTTTTCCATTTATTTTTATTAGTTGGAGGCTAATTACTTTACATTATTGCAGTGGTTTTTGTCATACATTGAAATGAATTAGCCATGGATTTACATGTATTCCCCATCCTGGTCCCCCCTCCCACCTCCCTCTCCACCCGATCCCTCTGGGTCTTCCCAGTGCACCAGGCCCGAGCACTTGTCTCATGCACCCAACCTGGGCTGGTGGAGATCCATGATTTCAATGAAACAAAACTTAGGTTTTTTTCTTCATTTTTTAAAAGCTTGTGGATGGCAAAGCCTTTAATGTCTGTTGTCTCAGTTTCCATTTTTGCCAAAAGGGATAATAACACCATTCTTAACTAATTCATTATCTTGTGAGTACCAGGTGACTTAATATTTATTAAGATGCTCTGCCTCATTCACTTAAATGATCAGCATTTTACATAACATGATCAAAATCCAACATGTAGGGTGAGTTTAGAGAGCTCGTTTCTCTTAAATTTCTCTGTGATAAGAGTCATAAAGAGCTTTTTGCAATCTCTGTTAGGTGGTAGGAAACAAATTTGTATATGACTTTTGAAATGCCTGGTCATCCATGCAACCATTCATCTATGCATCCAACTCCAGTTAAGAATTGTTAACTTCTCATAATTATTATATTCATAATTATCATAATGATACTTGAAATAATTATTGTAATATAGTAATATCTTACATGTACATGGCTCTTTACAGTTTACAAAGTACTTTGCAAGCTGCATGTGTATTGTAGAAGTCCTTAGAGGCAATTGTTTTTCCCTATTCACATGGCTCTTTACTAAAGGTGACAGACTTAGCCTGTCTAAGAATTTTAACCATATTCTTGCTAATGAGAAACAGGGATGGCTATCTTAAATAACTGTTTATTCATTTAACACATTGGTCACATAACTTGTATCCTCATGTTAATATCATCAAGCTAGTAGGAGGAAGTGGTTAATTGCTTAGGAGGTATCCAATGCCCAGAAAAAGTCCACGACTTGTCTAAAATTAAATAGAGATTTAAGCACAAGGGAAGATCTCAAGACTGAGTTTCCTCATTCAGCACAGACTCTGAACGCCTGTGCTCCTGATGAACCTCAGTACCCTCATCACAACAGCATGCCTGTCTGCCTCATCCCAGAGAGCCTCCATCACTGGCTCCTGGCCACCTCCTTCTCTGCAGTGCCTCAGACAAAAAAAAAAAAAAAAAAAAAAAAAACCATGTCACTCTTCTCCACGTCCTAACCCCATTCTGTCAGTCCTGCACACATGCTGATGAAATATACTTTTGGCTGGGGGAAGAAAATTTGCAAGCCATCAACCCGGAGATGGTTGTGATGGGAGTTGCAGTGATGCAGTGACCAGGTTTTGGGGCAGAAATTGTTCTCTGGAGAAGGCTGTCTCCTCCTCCTCAGTAGTCTCTGTATTGAGAAAGGGCACCCTGTTTGCTATGCCAGCTTTCTTAAATTCGTTATATAATATTAATACACACATATGTATATATTATGCACATTATTTATATGTACTCACAGGTGCAAGCCTTACAGTGTAGTAAACATACAAGAATCATAGTGTAATGAACAAATACTGAAATTTATGAGTACAGCCTTACCATTTTACATACAGTCAAACTGAGGCCTAAGAAGTCTGAAGGATCTTGTCAAGTAGAATTGCTATGCACGTAATACAGTGGCAGAACCGGATCAGAACTCACGGAAGGCTGGCCTAAGTCTGCATGGAGAAAGTACAACTATCAAACATTTCCAAAGCAACTCATGTGTCTCTTTTATAGCACTTATAAAAATGGAAGCGACATAGTTATGTATTTATATTTTGTTTACTGTCTTACTCCTCCACTAGACTCGGAGCTCCTTGTGGAAGGAACTGGGTTTGTCTTGATCTCTATATTATCCTCAGTGTTTTGCACAATGCCGAGTGCACAGAGAGTTCTTAATAAATATTTGTTGAGTAAATGAGCAAATAGATGAATATATTAATGATAAATTAATAAACCTGCTAGGAATAAAGTCTGTTTAAGATTCTGGAATAGTAGTCTTCTCTTGGAGCAAGCTGTCCCTCCATATTTTATATCTTGGAGCATATTTTATTTTTAATGATGGCATGAATG
The DNA here is from genome assembly GCF_023699985.2 of Odocoileus virginianus. Taxonomy (NCBI): domain Eukaryota; kingdom Metazoa; phylum Chordata; class Mammalia; order Artiodactyla; family Cervidae; genus Odocoileus; species Odocoileus virginianus. Next base: position 59,698,234 of record NC_069676.1, read on the forward strand.
CATTTTTCATTCATTTTGTGTGCAAAGGCAAAAGGTCCCCTTGGTTTCAGGATGACAAATACAAAGTGATTGAAAATTATTTAGTATGTTGGGGACTGGAACAGAACCAAGGATTGGTTCAAAACTGTTGACAGTATCTGATGGCATAGCTGACTGACAGAAGGAGTCTGGTTGTTCCCAAGGATTATTTTTCCCTATACTGCATCCCACCCCATCCTATCTTATACTTTACCGCTCTCTTCATCCCACTGCTGTCTGACCCAATTACAGACCCTTGGCCAATTCTCCATGTAAAGGGCAGGGAGGGCTGATTCCCAGAGCTGGGAATCAAAGCTCTGCTTTGCCACTCTGGGCTGCCTGAGTGTTAGAGCTAGTGTTTGCCCAGCTGCTGGAGTCAACTGATTTCCTTTTGAGGACATACCTCTCCCCTTCCTTCTGCTCTCCTCCCCAGATGTTTGTGATCAAAGGCAGCCACAAGGCCTGGAGGACTACTAGTCTTCTGTTCTCCCAGGTCACCAGCTTGAGACCAGGAGGGCCATCCTGTGCATTATTTAGTCTAGGCAGGCTTCCTGGAGCCAAAGTCCCTAGAGGTGTTTAAATAGCTTGTGAGGGATTGTCGGTTCACTGGCAAAATTTTGTGTTTTCATCTTCTTGCCTGAACCATGAGCCAGTGAATTCCTCTGTCTGGTTTTGGTTCTTGTTTCTCTGAACTGTGTGACAGTGCTAGCCCTCACCTCAGAGGGTACCGTCAGAAACTGAACATTGAGATTTGAAGACTAGTTAATATCAGCCTGACACCATGTCCTATTTCTGACTCAAATATGCTTCCAGTTAGAGAAGTAACAGGTCAAGAAGGGAACTTAGGCTTCACCTTCCTTGCAATATTGAAGAGCAAATGGAGATCTAGAACAGAATAATGCCTTTTCCAAGTCCCCACAATGAGTTCCTCTTTCTTTATTCCAATTTGTGGTTTTTAAAGCTAGCCATGAAAGTAACAAATTGTTAGTCACAGACATTTGAGAAGGTGGATAAGAATCACCTAGGAAGCTTGCTAAATATGTTCTGTTTCACTTGATCTGCAGCTGGGCCCAGGAATATACAACCCTCTCCTCAGGTTCTGTTTTCTGAGGACCACACTTGCTCTGATGTGGACCATGAGGTCACCCTGACTGATAAAATAGGTACAGAAGGGAGAAAAAATGCCTATTGAGTGACCCAAGATGATTCCATAGAGGTAGATAAAAAAGATGGAGAAGGTGATGGTAGTGGTGATGGAGGTGGAGGATAATGCATTAGTGGTACATCTTATACAGGGTGTTTTGATAGCAAGCAACAGAAATCAGCTCAAGCAGTATATACTAGTTTTCTAGAACTGCCATAATAAAATACCACAGACTGGAGGCTTAAACAGTGGAAATTTATTTTTCATAGTTCTGATGTCTAAAAGTCCAAGATCAAGGTGTCAGTACAGTTGACTTCATTCTAAGGTCTCTTTCCTTGGCTTGCAGATGTGTGTCTTCTCACTGTGTCCTCACATGATCTTTCCTTTGTGTGTACACCATTTTTTGCCTCTTTGCATGTCTAAATTTCCTCTGGTTAAAAGGATACCAATAAGATTGGATTCAGTTCAGTTCAGTTGCTCAGTCATGTCCAAATCTTTGTGGCCCCATGGACTGCAGCACGCCAGGCTTCCCTGTTCATCACCAACTCCCAGAGCTTGCTCAAACTCATATCCATTGAGTTGGTGATGCTATCCAACCATTTCATCTTCAGTCATCCCCTTCTCCTCCTGCCTTCAATCTTTCCCAGCATCAGGGTCTTTTCCAACAAATCAGTTCTTCGCATTAGGTGGAGTTTCAACTTCAGCATCAATCCTTCCAATGAATATTCAGTACTGATTTCCTTTAGTTGGATCTCCTTGAAGTCCAAGGGATTCTCAAGAGTCTTCTCCAACACCACAGTTCAAAAGCATCATTTCTTTGATGTTCAGTTTTCTTTATAGTGTAACTCTCACTTCCATACATGACTACTGCAAAAACCATAGCTTTGACTAGACAGACCTTTGTTGGCAAAGTAATGTCTCTGCTTTTTAATATGTTGTCTAGATTTGTCATAGCTTTTCTTCCAAGGAGCAAGTGTCTTTTAATTTCATGGCTGCAGTCATGATTGGCAGTGATTTTGGAGCCCCAAAATATAAAGTCTGTCACTGTTTCCATTGTTTCCCGATCTATTTGCAATGAAGTGATGGGAACAGATGCCATGATCTTAGTTTTCTGAATGTTGAGCTTTAAGCCAACCTTTTCACTCTCCTCTTTCACTTTCATCAAGAGGCTCTTTAGTTCTTCTTCACTTTCTGCCATAAGGGTGGTGTCATCTGCATATCTTTATTGATACTTCTCCCGGCAATCTTGATTACCACTTGTGCTTCATCCATTCCAGCGTTTCTCATGATGTACTCTGCATATAAGTTAAATAAGCAGGGCAACAACATACAGCCTTAGAGTACTCCTTTCCCAATTTGGAACCAGTCTGTTGTTCCATGTCCAGTTCTAACTGTTGCCTCTTGAGCTGCATACAGATTGGATTAGGGTCCCTGCTAATGGCTTCATTTAATCACCTCTTTAAAAACCTTATCTCCATATATTTAGATTCTGTAATTCTGGGGTTAGAACTTCAGCATTTGAAGTTTGAAGGTACATAATTTAACCTGTAAACACTGACCTAGGCTCACAGGGTTGATAGGGTACTGAGAGACCAGGATCAGTAATGGGCAAAATCCAAGTGGTTGGAGTGGATGGGATGAGGTAGGTAGTCATAGGGATGGGTGAACAAGTTAGCTTGATAAACTTAAGGTTTTTAATACTCTTCATTTCCCCTTTCTGAAAGGCATACTTTCAGTCCTGCTGTGTTTCTATGAGATGAGAAAGAATTAAATTGTAAGGCTTTCATCCAAGTTCAAAAAAATCAAACACACAGATGCACATTGAAGACATGATTTAGCAATAGTGAATGAAAGATCATGATTGTTATTTAACTTGCCCTGAGGCAGCCACGAGTAGAAAATAAAGACGTATACTGAGAAATCTAGATTTAAGTTCCTGCTTCTACACTTTGATGGAGATGCAGACAAATAGAATTACTGACAGAAGGAATCAACCAAAAATTTAAAACTGATAACGCAATAATAGACACTTGAATGTATCATCTATATGCCAGGCACTGTTTTAAGGGTTTCACATATATTAACTATTTAATCTTTACCAGCAACTCTATGAGATAAGCACTGTTGTTACAGTCATTGTTCAGATGAGGAAATTCATACAAAGATCTTAAAGTGACATTCCCCGTATACCCAGCTGAGTCACAGAGCTGGTCATTGAACCCAGACAGTCTGACTCCAGAGTTCTGTATTATGTTGTCTCTCAGGAAACGGTTCAAAAAATTGGAGTTTTTCCAGAATGATCAGTTTTCAGATGTATATTAAATTACTATATGGAAACACATTGTGTTTATTCTGTATGAGGCATCAGAGTAGATCTAACATTAATGGTTGAGAAGATATATTGTCAGGAAGTTTCTGACTCAGTTGTTTAAAGAACTTTGAAATAGTTCAACCAGGGATTGGGCTACTGTTACAGATAGACATTTTCCCTTTTCTTTGCTTATAAAACTATTCTTTGTTCATGAGGACTGTAGGTCCAATTCCAAGGCGTGATTCACAATTGGTCAGGCTGTCCTCTGCACCTCTGCCAATAACTGACTTAGGAATGGGCATGTGATCCTATTCTGACCAGTGAGATACTCAGGAAGTCTTAGGGGCCCTGGAAAGTTTTTCTAGTGTTTAAAAGGGAGAGATAGATGAGGAGAAAGCCACTAGTGTGCACCATTTTTCTTCTTGTTCTAATAGTACCAGAAGAGAGAAAGGTCATTGAACCAATGAGGAAAACCATCACTGATTTCCTACAAGGTGGAAACAACCTTTCAACTTGGTGACTTTCTTGAGCAACCAAGGAAGTTCCACTGGTGCCACTTCCATCCAGACTTTTTGTTAAGTGAGATGTTAAAGTTTGTGTGGTTAAATATGCTGTTGCTTGTGGCTTGAATCGTCCTGATACAATTGCCTCGGAAGATAATGAATTCATCAATGTCCTTGGAGTTAGGCAAGCAGAACCAGAGGCCCACTTCTTAGGAATATGATAGCAGGGGCCCAGGCTTTAGATGGGCTTTATTACAGGAAGATTAAGGTCACTTCTAGTCCTAATAGTCTGTCTTTGTGCCCCTATGCAACCCTGGCACAAGTCACTCTGAGTGACTCCCTAAGTCTCCGTCTACTGAGCCAGGCTGGCAGCCACGGTTGACATTCTCTATGAGTCACTTGTATTGTCAGGCCCTTGTAAAAAGGCAGAGGCTGTGATGTCACAGTTCCTCCAATGACACAGCATCAGGGGACAGCCAGAAATAGACACGTGGAAGCCCTTGCCACTGGCGCTCTCTTGTACTCTGACACAAGTCACATTTCTCTTAGCTCAGATGCCAGGCTGCTGGAGAATTGGAGAACCAAAATAGACAGGCCGTCTAGTCACCCTCCTAGAATTCCCCATCTGCTATGACAAAGTTCTGGGGACACCCAAGGTGAAACTTGCCTAGCAGAATGTTGAGAAAGTGACAGATTTAGTGAGGCTTTGTTTCCAATCATAGTGGGCCACTCACAAGAGAAGGCCCTGAGAAAATATTTTGAGTCAGCGTTGTCCTCAATGCATTCCTGAAATCTCAGGTTGGGAAGTGTTGGAGACCACAGTCATTTCATCTCTGGCATCCTGGTGCTGTGGGTGACTGGTGGCTGCTGAGTCTAGCAACCACCCCGTTAGAGCTGTGTCAGCCATTTGATGGAATGCAAAGAGGCCACAGATCTTGGGCACTTTAACTTGGGAACAATTTTTATGTAATACTGATGATCATAGAAGTTGATAATATTTGTAAGGATTTGAGGGGATCAGTAGGTAGTATCTACCTTTTCCCTTAAGTCTAAGCCAATTCAGAGATGGATGCAAGAATCAGAAAAGTGGTTATCAAAGTGTCAGCTCTATTACCGATGAAAGTTAGGTTGGAGGATTTGACTGAGCGAAAAGGAAGCAATGGATGTCCTAATACTATATCCCAGAACAGAGGGTTCTTAGACCAGGAGGGATGTCCAATCACAGGGCTGAGCCTAGTATATCGCTAAGAGCAGACTCCAAAGTACCCTTCCACATGCACACTTGAATCAATCCCCTCTCTCCTGGGAAGTGTGAGCAGAAGTGGGAAGAGAAGCCAGGAACGATGGTCTAGCAGAAGTCCTTGCACGTGGAAATACAATGAGTGAGAAATAAGACTTTCTCCCAACCATATTGATTGAGTCCTTAATATTTTCTTGAAAATGTGTTGGGTATCTGCACAGACTGTGTAGTTTAATTCTCTTTTTAGCCTTTTGAGAAAAGTACTAGTATTATCTTTGTCTCACAAATGGAGAAACTGAGGCCCAGAGAGATCAGGAACTTTGCTGAGGGACATACCCAGTATGTGGTGAGATGGGATCCAGACAAAGGTGTGTAGGAGGTCAGAACTCACCTTGTAGGTGCCATGCAACATCCCCTGCTTGTCATAACTGTGTCCTGTGGCTAGGGTACCAGGAGGAGATGGGGGAACATAGGGTTCTTGGTCAGAAGACTCAGGCTCTGGCCCAGGCTCTGCCATTTCTTAGCCCCCACAGCTGTGGTGTCCTCACCTGCAAAATAGGAATTGTGATCCCTTTTCTGAGAAGGTCAGGAATTCCCTAGGAGGGTCAAGGGAGATCATGGGCTTTAAAGTGCTTGGTAACTGTCAAGCCTGGGGCACAGATATTCATCTGGGAGTGGGAGAGCTCTGAGTTCCATCCCTGCTTCCCTTAAGAACTTTCCCAATGACATGGTCCAGCCTCTTGACTTGCAATATTCAGTTTTGCCACCAGTAAAATGAGCACAGTAGTCCTTGACTTAACTAACCTCTCAGAGGTGCTGTGATACTTACAGGGGGTAAGGTTAAGACTGCTTTCTTTGTGACTGTAGATATTCAGGAAGATGGTGAGGACCGTTAATTTTTCTGAGATGTGGTTTTGAGGACAGTGGTAATTTTTGGTGATAAAATAATTTTTTATACTTTCATAGACATTTATCTGAAGAATTTAAAAGTTAATAAATTTAGCTTTGCATTTAAGCAATTTTATTATAGAAAATACTATTAAAAGAAAAATCTTTAGCTAATTCAAATAATTCAACTCAGAAACATAAACAAATATCATCTTTGTAGTCAGCTTTATGTGTTAAGAGGCACAAAATAAAGACCTAAATATAAAGACTAATATATATATATATATATATCTCACGTTCTGTATGTCTGCTACTATTCTAAATACTAAGTGCCTTCAGCTGCTTATTTGGCATATGTCAAGATCACACTTTGCATGAAATGTTCCCTTGGTATTGCTAATTTTCTTGAAGAGATCTCTAGTCTTTACCATCCTATTGTTTTCCTGTATTTCTTTGCATTGATCCCTGAGGAAGGCTTTCTTGTCTCTCCTGGCTATTCTTTGGAACTCTGCATTCAAATGGGAATATCTTTCCTTTTCTCCCTTGCTTTTCGCTTCCCTTCTTTTCACAGCTGTTTGTAAGGCCTCCTCAGACAGCCATTTTGCTTTTTTGCATTTCTTTTTCTTGGGGATGGTCTTGATTCCTGTCTTCTATACAGTGTCACAAACCTTCATCCATAGTCTTCAGACACTCTATCAGATCTAGTCCCTTAAATCTATTTCTCACTTCCACTGTATAGTCATAAAGGATTTGATTTACAGTATGCCTGAATGGTCTAGTGGTTTTCTCCACTTTCTTCAATTTCAATCTGAATTTGGCAATAAGGAGTTCATGATCTTAGCCAGTCAGCTCCCAGTTTTGTTTTTGTTGACTGTATAGAGCTGCTCCATCTTTTTTTTTTTTTTGCTTCTCCATCTTTGACTGCAGAGTATAATCAATCTGATTTTGGTGTCGACCATCTGGTGATGTCCATGTGTAGAGTCTTCTCTTGTGTTGTTGGGAGAGGGTGTTCGCTATGACCAGTGCATTCTCTTGGCAGAACTCTATTAATCTTTGCTCTGCTTCATTCTGTACTACAAGGCCAAATTTTCCTGTATCCAGGTGTTTCTTGACTTCCTACTTTTGCATTCCAGTCCCCTATAATGAAAAGGACATCTCATTTTGGGTGTTAGATCTAGAAGGTCTTGTAGGTTTTCATAGAACTGTTCAACTTCAGCTTCTTCAGCATTACTGGTCAGGGCATAGACTTGGATTACCGTGATATTGAATGGTTTGCCTTGGAAACAAACAGAGATCATTCTGTTGTTTTTGAGATTGCATCCAAGTACTGCATTTCGGATTCTTTTGTTGACTATGATGCAGATGGTGATTGCGGCTATGAAATTAAACTTACTCCTTGGAAGGAAAGTTATGACCAACCCAGACAGCATATTAAAAAGCAGGGACATCACTTTTTCAACAAATGCCCATCTAGTCAAGGCTATGGTTTTTCCAGTAGTCATGTATGGATATGAGAGTTGAACTATGAAAACAGCTGAGTGCCAAAGAATTGATGCTTTTGAACTGTGTGTTGGAGAAGACTCTTGAAAGTCCCTTGGACTGCACAGAGATCCAACCAGTCCATCCTAAAGGAGATCAGTCCTGGGTATTCATTGGAAGGCCTGATGTTGAAGCTGAAACTCCAATACTTTGGCCACCTGATGCGAAGAGCTGACTCATTGGAAAAGACCCTGATGCTGGGAAAGATTGAGGGCAGGAGGATAAGATGGTTGGAAGGCATCACGAACTCAATGGACATGGGTTTGGGTGGACTCCGGGAGTTGGTGATGGATAGGGAGGCCTAGTGTGCTGTAGTTCATGGGGTCACAAAGAGTCGGACATGACTGAGCAACTGAAGTGAACTGAACTGAAGAGCAGGCTTTATCTGAGGGATGTCTTCCCCTGAAGGTGATGGAGCCTGCCCCATCCCAGCTTAAAAGGTAGGAGACAAAAAGAGAGGGAAGGGAGTGAAAGAGCAGAATGAAGAGACATGGTCCTGATTTTCTCATCCCTGTGCTGACTTTGGCACAGGAAGCAGGAGGCTCTTTAGAGAAATTGGGGCAACATTGACATTCACCAGCCTAGGGCACAAGATGTACCCGCCAGTCCCATGTGGTGTAGGTTGGTCCCAGGAATACTTGAGAGTGTATTTGGGGATCTTGCCAGTGTGGATTACAGTGCTTGGGCCAAGCTGTCCCTGAAGTGAAGACTGAGTTTAGACCCACCAGGTGGGGAGAGTGAATTTCCAGCCAAACCTAGAGAAGTCTCAGCAGCTAACAGTAGGTGGGGTGAAGCCAAGTAGCCAGGGGTCCCCAGTTGAAGAAAAAAAACAAATGGGAAGCAATGTCTAGCCAGCCTCCCTTTCTGCCATGTAGGCCAGAGGGCCAAGTGGAAATCAACTGGATAAGGGATGTGATCTCTGAACCATAATGGCCAGGAGGTATTCTTCTACATACATATCAATGGAATGATTGTAAACCACAATCGTGAACTCTCTCTCTCCACATTTTCCTTATACCCAGAATCCCTCTTGCTGGAGAAACAAGGAGAGATTACTTGAAATATTAAAAAAAATTATTCTAGAGAGACTAATACTACTTAAAGTGACCATTTAGATAATAAGGACAGACAAAATTTACGCCAGATGGATCATTTAGTTCATTTTTCTACTAACTGTCAGATGAAGGTTATAGACAGCTATAAGTTCACTTATAAGCAAAATTAATTCATTTACCATCTTCATCCAAATTGAAATGTGAGCAGAATTGTATGATCCAATTACATAAAGTGATATTGCTGTTAAACATTTCTGACTGAAAGTAAACCATCTAAATATTGAACTTTTAAATATTTAAGCAACATTAACCTTTGGCCAAAACAAGATAATATATGTAAAAGTTCCTGGCACATATTAAGTGCTAGGTGAATATTAATTGATGTAATGTTGTTTGGGGCCAAGGTCAGGAAACAGAACAACTGTGTTCTTTATATCACAGCTCTTTTAGAACCTTAATGCTGGGCAAGGTGGACCCAGAGTAGTATCACTGCTTTTCCTTTGTGTGATGATGTGAGGAAGTGTGGTCCAGATGAGAGATTCCCAGACCTGGTCCTGCATTAGAATCATCTGAAGAGATTCTTTAAAAATATAGATTATTTCTCCTTTGGTTCCCCTTGTGATTGTGATTCAGTATTTCTGGGAAAGTGCCAAGGCATCTTTTGAACACCATTAGAAACCTGTTCAGATGGCATTGTAAATACCAAGGGGCACCGTGGTACATCTTCAGTTCTTTCCTTCTTTGATTGTTGCTGACTCTCGCAGACTCATGAATAGGTAGACTAGAGAATGTCTGGTAGGATTGTTTTTTTAGTTTTGTCTGTGTCCAACCAGCTCAGCTTCTGTCAATTTCCTAAATTCCAAAACAAAGCAAACGTAAGGGATGATGAGATATTTTGCTGGGCCAAGCCATATAAAATAGCATTTCCCCTTTAATTCAGCAGAATACAGTCTTTGTGCCAAAACCAAAGATTAGGTGGGAGGGGAAATCTGTCCTTAACCGGAAGAATCATTTTCTTGTTTTTCTCTCCTTCTCCCCACCCTGTTTTTATGTCCCAGAGGTCTTTTCTATCAACTCTAAAACAGGAGTTTTACTGCAGTACAAACTGCATCTCAGGCAAGGTGTGTGCTAGAATTCCTATAAGAAAATCTTCTTTCTTTGGGGTCCTAGCACTTTCTCCCACTTCTGCCACCAGTTTAGGATGTTGTTGCCTTACTGTGGCCTCCCCAGCACTTTCTGAGTCATTATTTTCAGTTGGTCACCTGACCAAAACTGGTGCCCTGGCTGAAGCTGGCAAATGGCCATTGTGCTAAACATAATCGTTCCAGTAAAACATGGCTGATTAGCATAGAAATCTCCATAAGCCTTTCTATTCTAATTTTGCTGTTAGGATTCTGGCCCCTCTCGGAGGTCATGCTAACCTAGTTAAGGCTCTTGGAGAAAATACTGTCATTCCAGCTTATTGCATTTGCATTAAAATATATTGTCCTTCATCTGACATGCTAACCAGCAACTAGTCATCTGCATCTTTGTGAAAAAACTGAACTGCAGGGCACCATCGATTATTTAAGTTGAAATCCAGGAAGCTCAGCGAAAATATATGGTGGGAACCAAGACATGAAGGCCCTTATAGTTCTGACTGTGAGCACTTCACTGTGGATAAAGTGAAATGATTTTGATAAAAAGAAGATTACTGCAAAGTGAAGGATGCTAACCTACTGGTGTCCTTACACTGTCACACCACCGAAGAGGCAATATGGTATTGTTGAGAGCATGAATGTCAGAGTGAGACTTTTTGGTTGAAATTCTTGTTCTACTACAGAAAAGTTTGGGAATTTGGGCAGGTTATCTAGCTTTTTTTGGTGCCATAATATATGTTTCTGTAAAACAGGAATGATAGTAAAATAGTTTTCAGTACATATCTCTCTGGGTTACCCATGAGCTTAAATGAGATCATTGCTATATGTTACATATGCTCAACTGATGTTAGCTACTTTTATTATTAACCATCACACACCTACAGAATAGTTAATCCTTCATGTGTCTTATTGATATAATACTTTTTTAAAATTTATTTTTTAATTGAAGGATAATTGCTTTACAGAATTTTGTTGTTTTCTGTCAAACCTCAACATGAATCAGCCATAGGTAAACATATATCCCCTCACTCTTGAACCCCCCTCCCATCTCCCTCCCCATCCCACCCCTCTAGGTTGATACAGAGCCCGTGTTGGAGTTTCCTGAGACATATAGCAAATTCCTGTTGGTTATCTACTTTACATATGGTAATGTAAGTTTCCATGTTAACTCTCTCCACACATTTCACCCTCTCCCCCCGCGCCATGTCCATAGTCTGTTCTCTATGTCTGTTTCTCCATTGCTGCCCTGTAGATAAATTCTTCAGTATCATCTTTCTAGATCTGTATATATGCTTAGTATGAGATATTTATCTTTCTCTTTCTGACATACTTCACTCTGTATAGTAGGCTCTAGGTTCATCCACCCGATTAGAACTGACTCAGATACATTCCTTCTTATGGCTGAGTAATATTCCATTGTGTATATATACCACTATTTTTTATACATTCATCTGTCAATGGACATCTAGGTTGCTTCCATGTTCTAGGTATTATTAATACTCTTGCAATGAACAATGGGATACATGTGTCTTTTTCAATTTTGGTTTTCTCAGGGTATACCTAAGAGTGGGATTGCTGGGTCAAAAATAATACACCTGCAAAGTAGGAGACCCCAGTTCTATTCCTGGGTCAGGAAGATCTACTGTAGAAGGGATAGGCTACCCACTCCAGTATTCTTGAGTTTCCCTGTGGCTCAGCTGGTAGAGAATCCACCTGCAATGTGGGGGACCTGGGTTCGATCCCTAGGTTGGGAAGAGCCCCTGGAGAAAGGAAAGGCTACCCACTCCAGTATTCTGGCCTGGAGAATTCTATGGGGTAACAAAGAGTTGTACACAACTGAGGGACTTTCACTTTATACCATGGTGGTTTTATTCCTAGTTTTTAAGGAATCTCCATACCATCTTCCATAGTGGCTGTATCAATTTACATTTCCACCAACAATGCAAGAGGGTTCCCTTTTCTCCACACCCTCTCCACCATTTATTGTTTGTAAACTTTTTGATGGTGGCCATTCTGACCAGTGTGAGGTGATATCTCATGGTAGTTTTGATTTGCATTTCTCTAATAATGAGCAATGCTGAGCATCTTTTCATGTGTTTGTTCAGTTCAGTGCAGTTTCTAAATCTTGTCTGAATCTTTGTGACCCCATGGACTGCAGCACGCCAGGCTTCCCTGTCCATCACCAGCTCCCAGAGCCTACTCAAACTCATGCCCATCATGTTGGTGATGCCATCCAACCATCTCATCCTCTGTTGTCCCCTTTTCCTCCCACCTTCAATCTTTCCTAGTATCAGGGTCTTTTCAAATGAGTCAGTTCTTCACATCAGGTGGCCAAAGTATTGGAGTTTCAGCTTCAGCATCTGTTCTTCCAATCAATATTCAGGACTGATTTCCTTTATGATTGATTGGTTGGATCTCCATGCAATCCAAGAGACTCTCAAGAGTCTTCAACACCACAGTTCAAAAGCATCAATTTTTCGGCACTCAGCTTCCTTTATAGTCCATCTCACATCCGTACATGACAACTGGAAAAACCATAGCTTTGACTAGATGGACCTGTGTTGGCAAAGTAATGTCTCTGCTTTTTAATATGCTGTCTAGGTTGGTCATAGCTTTTCTCCCAAGGAGCAAGCATCTTTTAATTTCATGGCCACAGTCACCATCTGCAGTGATTTTGGAGCCCCCCAAATAAAGTCTGTCACTGTTTCCATTGTTTCCCCATCTATTTGCCATGAACTGATGGGACCGGATGCCATGATCTTTGTTTTCTGAATGTTGAGTTTTAAGCCAACTGTTTCACTCTCCTCTTTCACTTTCATCAAGAGGCTCTTTAGTTCTTCTTTGCTTTCTTCTAAAAGTGTGGTGTCATCTGCATATCTGAGGTTATCGATATTTCTCCCAGCAATCTTGATTGCCACTTGTTCTTCATCCAGTCCAGCATTTCTCATGATGTTTTTAACTTTGCATATAAGTTAACTAAGCAGGGTGACAATATACAGCCTTAGCATACTCCTTTCCTGATTTGTAACCAATATGTTGCTCCATTTCCAGTTCTAACTGTTGCTTCTTGACCTGTATACAGATTTCTCAGGAGGCAGGTCAGATGGTCTGGTATTCCCATCTCTTGAAGAGTTTTCCACATTTTGTTGTGATCCACACAGTTAAAGGCTTTGACTTTCAATAAAACAGAAGTAGATGTTTTTTCTGGAATTCTCTTGCTTTTTTCTATGATCCAATGGATGTTGGCAATTTGATCTCTCGTTCTTCTGCCTTTTCTAAATCCAGCTTGAACACCTGGAAGTTCATGGTGCATGTACAGTTGAAGCCTGGCTTGGAGAATTTTGAGCATTACTTATTTAGCGTGTGAGATGAGTGCAATTGTGTGGTAGTTTGAGCATTCTTTGGCATTATCTTTCTATGGCATTGGAATAAAAACTGACCTTTTCCAGTCCTGTGGTCAATGCTGAGTTTTTCCAGATTTGCTGGCATATTGAGTGCAGCACTTTCACAGCATCATCTTTCAGGATCTGAAACAGCTCAGTTGGAATTCCATCACCTCCACTAGCTTTGTTTGTAGTGATGCTTCTTAAGGCCCACTTGACCTCACATTCCAGAATGTTTGGCTCTATGTTGGTGATCACACCACTGTGATTATCTGGGTCATGAAGATCTATTTTGTATAGTTCTTCTGTGTATTCCTGCCACCTCTTCTTAATATCTTCTGCTTCTGTTCGGTCCATGCCATTTCTGTTCTTTATTGAGCCCATCTTTGCATGAAATATTCCCTTGATATCTCTAATTTTCTTGAAGAGATCTCTAGTCTTTCCCATTCTATTGTTTTCCTCTATTTCTTTGCATTGATCACTGAGGAAGGCTTTCTTATCGCTCCTTGCTATTCTTTGGAACTCTGCATTCAAATGGGTAATCCATCCTTTTCTCCTTTGCCTTTTGATTCTCTTCTATTCACAGCTATTTGTAAGGCCTCGTCAGACCACCATTTTGCTTTTTTGCATTTCTTTCTTGGGAATGGTCTTGATTCTTGCCTTCTGTACAATGTCACGAACCTATATCCATAGTTCTTCAGGCACTCTGTCTATCAGATCTAATCCCTTGAATCTATTTCTCACTTCCACTGTATAGTCATAAGGGATTTGATTTAGGTCATACCTGAATGGTCTAGTGGTTTTCCCTACTTTCTTCAATTTAAGTCTGAATTTGACAATAAGAAGTTCATGATCTGAGCCACAGTCAGCTCCCGGTCTTGTTTTTGCTGACTGTATAGAACTTCTCTGTCTTTGGCTGCAAAAAATATAATCAATCTGATTCAAGTATTGACCATCTGGTGATGTCCTTGTGTAGAGTCTTCTCTTGTGTTGTTGGGAGAGGGTGTTTTCTATGACCAGTGTGTTCTCTTGGCAAAACTCTATTAGCCTTTGCTCTTCTTCCAGCAGAGGCATGGGTCAGCTGTGGCCTGCTGGAGGGCTAGGGGCACTGAATGTACATGCATGGGACCTTTTGAAGGAGGTCAGGGCCCAGGAGAAAGGAGCAGTGACCCCACAGGAGACTGCCCTGGACTTGCCTGTAAGTGTCCAGGAGTCTCCAGCGGAGGCATGGGTCAGCAGTGGCCTGCTGGAGGGCTAGGGGAACTGAATGTACATGCATGGGACCTTTTGAAGGAGGTTGCCATTATCTGTGTTACCTCCACCATAGTTTGGCCCCAGATAAATAACAGTAAGGGAACACAGCCCCACCCATCAACAGAAAATTGGATTGATGATTTACTGAACATGGTCCTGCCCATCAGAACAACACCCAATTTTCCCCTCAGTCAGTCTCTCCCATCAGGAAGCTTTCATAAGCCTCTTACCCTTCTCCATCAGAGGGCAGACAGACTGAAACCCACAATCACAGGAAACTAACCAATTGATCACATGGACCACAGCCTTGTCTAACTCAATGAAACCGTGAGCCATGCCATGTAGGATTACCCAAGACAGGTGGGTCATGGTGGAGAGTTCTGACAAAACGTGGTCCACTGGAGAAGGGAATGGCAAACCACTTCAGTATTCTTGCCTTGAGAACCCCATGAACAGTATGAAAAGGCAAAAAGATAGGACACTGAAAGATGAACTCTCCAGGTTGGTAGGTGCCCAATATGCTACTGGAAATCAGTGGAGAAATAACTCCAGAAAAGAATGAAGGGATTTCTGTGGTATCTATTTTATGGGAGCACTAATCCCATTCATGAGGACTGCAGTCTTATGATGTAATTACCCCCCCAAAGTCCTACCTACTAATGCCATCACTTTTCGTTGTTAGGATTTCAATATATGAATTTCGGGATGACACAGACATTCAGGCCATCACTCTTAGTATGGTTAAATGTATCATACTGTACACTTAACATTTTGCTAAGAGGGTAGATCATCAGTTAAGCATTTTTTTCTCACAAAAGGCAATGATTTATGACTTAAAGGGCAGGAGGAAATGTTTGGAGTTGAGATGTTTATGGCACGGATTCCCTGGTGACTCAAGACAGTAGAGTCTGCTTGCGATGCGGGAGACTAGCATAGGATGGCATAGCTTGTGGTGTTGATTCCATAGGTGTTCTACATCTCCAAATACATTAAATATATACAGCTTTTTTTGTGTCAGTCATATCTCAATAAAATGGTTAAAATGAAACTATTAGGGATAGGATTGAATTAGCAGATATTCATAAAAGCACTTAGCAGAATGCCTGACACTGGTTAAGTGCTGAATACATGGCAGTGAATTTTTATTGCTATTGTAATAAAATACACATCTTCTTGTGAAAACTGCCAAGTCATAGGAGTATTTGCCTTATGCAGATAATCTGAATGGGCTGAGTCGTCAGAGAAAAGAGAGACTCAACATCTCTAAAATAGAACACCCGAGACTATGGAGCCAATATGACAGTCAGGTAAGTTAGACTTATGATCCTCAAGGGTCACTTGTTGGACTAGATGATCCAGAATTTTCTGGGGACATTAAAATATGGTCTATTGTGTCCAATGCCATATCCATTGAACCAGAATATCCTAAGGAAGCAGGTCCCTGGAATATGTAGGTTTTAAAGCTCCCACAGTATACTTTATGGGCTGCCAGTTTTGGAAACCACACAATTAGGCTGCCACCTACATAAAGCGACTTACAGAGAGCCAAAAGATTGTCTTCAATTATGATTTGTTTCTCTCATGACCTTCCATTTATACATCCATTCATCCATCTATCCACCTATCCATCAGCCAAACATGTGTTAGTGCCCAGGGTTTGCCTTATGACCTGCTACTACGGTGGTTGATGCAAAGATTAACGATCATGGCTCTTAAACAGTTGATAGTCTGAGAGATTAGATAAATTAAGTGTAAATAATATATGATGAGCTATAAAGTGCTATGGGGGTTCATAAAAAATGAGCCCTTATTCTAGGTTGTGATGGAAAAATCAGGACAGCTTTCACTGTAACCAAGGGAATCCTCTACCCTGGAGATCCTTCTTGGATTCAGTCCTCTCCTGCCCTAAACGTTTCCAATACTATCTGTGGATTCTGTAGCTTTCAGACTCACTCTTCACGTATTAGAGTTACATGGTTGCTTACTTTACTTTATTTTTGTCCAGGGAGCCCAGAGTAAAGGCTACATCTTAAACGCCATCTTTCCCCCCAACCTCCTAGCTAGGTGCCTGGCTCTGGCTGAGAACCTGCAGGAGGTGCTCAGTAAACACTGAAGGAGTTGGGTTGTTCTAGTGGTTATGCAAAGAGGGAAGCAATGGGAGCAAGTCTGGAGGGGTGGGCCTGGACCAGATGATGAAGCGCCTGGAATTTGAGTCAGGGTTGGGCTTTAGCTTTTAGGCTGTGAGCCCGTGGGCTGCGAGCCTCTGGTGGAATCACCCAAATGAGCTTTTCGGCCAACCATGTGTGTGTGTGTGTGTGTGTGTGTGCATGCACACACTTAGTAGCTCAGTCATGTCTTACTCTCCGGCCCCATTTTCCAGGCAAGAATACTGGAGCAAGTTGCCATTTCCTACTCCAGTGAATCTTCATAACCCAGTGATTAACCCATGTCTCTTGCATCTCCTGAATTGGCAGGCAAATTCTTTAACCCTAGTGCTGTCTGGGAAGCCCTAATCTATCTATTGTTTATAAGGAAAAGGCAGAAAGGGCAGGAGCTAAGGCACTGTATTTCAAAGTGTGGCAAGGCACAGAGATGATTTTAGATATAAGCTATGACAAATTACATTGAGTTGTGTAGTAAGGCTCTTCCCTTTTCAGTTCTATTTCAATTCATCTGATGACTTCAAGGAGACATTCTCAGTTGGGGGCTTGTATTTTGTGGTTGTTGTTGTTCAGAAGCTAAGTCATGTCTGAATCTTTGGTGACCCCATGGACTGTAGCCCACCAGACTCCTCTGTCCATGGGATTTCCCAGGCAAGAATACAGGAGTGGGTTGCCATTTCTTTCTCCAGGGAATTTCCTGACCCAGGGATTGAACCCATGTCTCCTGCACTGCAGACCGATTCTTTACCGCCTGAGCCACCAGGGAAGCCCACTAGGATTTTAATACTTCTCTAAAACTTTCTAATCTACCCTTTGAACAAAGAGAAAACATACTTCAGGCTCAGAGCTCTGACAGGTATATTAGTTGTTGATTGCCATTTAACATGCAGCAAAATTAAAAAAAAAGCCCTCTGTGTCTTCTGACAATAAACCTTTATTTAGCTTGAGTGTCACCCATTAAAGCAAGTGGTTTCTTTGGTCTTGGACTGGATTTGCTCTCAAGTTTTGCAGTTAGCTTCTCAGATGACTCTTTCTGGGGTAACTGGGCTGTACTTCATGTATTTCTCACATCCTTCCACTGGACTAGCCTGGGCACATTCTCATTGCAGAAGAGTGATCCCAGCCACACAAGAGCTTTCGTGCCTCTGTATGTGTCAAATTTGCTAACACACTCTTGGCCAGAGCAGGTTCTGTGGCTGAATGTAGAAGCAAGGAATGAAGAAGTGGACTCTGTTTAGTGACAGGAACTTAAAGTCATGTGGTAAAGAGACATGGATACAGGAGGAAATGAAAATATCAATAGTTTCAGTATATCTAGAATAGCAGGCAAGATTGTTTAGCTAGAATTTTGTAGCATGTTTTCACTGTTATTTTTCCAGCTTTAAAAAGGAATAATTTTTGAGGCATAATTGACAAAATTCTGAGACATTGAAAGGGAACATCGTGGTGATTTGATATATATATATCCATTGTGAAAGAATTATCCTTATCTAGTTAACTATCACACCCATCACTTTACATATTTGTCTTTTTTTCTTTTTCTGATGAGAACATTAAGTTCTACTCTCTTAGCAAATTTTAATTATGCTTTGCAGGGTTATATTCACCATAGTATACATTAGATCCTCAGAACTTATTGCTCTTTTGTAAAATATTGAAGTATAATTTATAATATTGTATTGGTTTCTGGTATACAATAGTGATTCAATAATTTTATAGATTATACTCTAAGTTATTACAAAATGTTGGTGCAGTTTCCTATGCTGTACTATAAACTGTTGTTGCTTATCTATATTATACATAATAGTCTATATCTCTTAATCACATGCTCCTGTCTTCCCTCCCTACTTTCACTCTCTACTTGTAACCACTAGTTTGTTTTGGTATCTATGAGTCTGTTTTTGTTCTGTGATAAACATTTGTTTGTTTTATTTTTTAGTTCCATATATAGCTGATAACCTATTTTTCTGTATCTGACTTACTTCACTAAGCTTGATATTCATCCACATAGTTGCAAATGTCAGAAGTTAATTCTTTTTTATGGATGAGTAACATTCCATTGTGTGTATGCTACAACTTTATCCATTCATCTGTTGATGGACATTTAGGTTGCTTCTGTATCTTAGCTATTGTAAATAATGCTTCTGTAAATATTGAGGAGCATGTATCTTTTTGAATTAATGTTTTCATTTTCTTTGTATATATACCCAGGAGTGGAATTGCTGGATCATAAGGGAGTTCTATTCTCAGTTTTTTGAGGAAACTTCTTACTAATTTCCATAGTGGCTGAGCCAATGCAAATTTCTAACAGTGTACAAGGGTTCCTTTTTCTCTACATCCTCCTCAGTATTTGTTATTTGTGGTCTCTTTAATGAGAGCCATTATTAAAGGTATGAGGTAATATCTTATTATGGCTTTGATTTGCATTTTTCTGATGACTAGCTATGTCAAGCATCTTTTCATGTGCCTGTTGACCGTTTGTATGTCTTTGATAAAAGTCTATTCAGACCTTCTGCCCATGTTTTAACTGGATTTTTTAATATTGAGTTGTATGAGCTATTTATATATTTTCAATATTAACCCCTGTCAGTCATTATGTCAATCCCAAAGGAAGGCAATGCCAAAGAATGCTCAAACTACCACACAATTGCACTCATCTCACACGCTAGTAAAGTGATGCTTAAAATTCTCCAAGCCAGGCCAGTAATATGTGAACCATGAACTTCCAGATGTTTGAGCTGGTTTTAGAAAAGTTGGAGGAACCAGAGATCAAATTGCCAACATCCACTGGATCATTGAAAAAGCAAGAGAGTTCCAGAAAAACATCTATTTCTGCTTTATTGATGATGCCAAAGCCTTTGACTGTGTGGATCACAACCAACTGTGGAAAATTCTGAAAGAGATGTGAATACCAGACCACCTGACATGCCTCTTGAGAAACCTGTATGCAGGTCAGGAAGCAACAGTTAGAACTGGACATGGAACAACAGACTGGTTCCAAATAGGAAAAGGAGTACTTCAAGGCTGTATATTGTCACCCTCCTTATTTAACTTATATGCAGAGTACATCATGAGAAACACTGGGCTGGATGAAGCACAAGCTGGAATTAAGATTGCTGGGAGAAATATCAATAATCTCAGATATGCAGATGACACCACCCTTATGGCAGAAAGTAAAGAAGAACCAAAAAGCCTCTTGATGAAAGTGAAAGAGGAGAGTGAAAAAGTTGGCTTCAAGCTCAACATTCAGAAAGCTAAGATCATGGCATCCAGTCCCATCACTTCATGGCAAATAGATGGATAAACAGTGGAAACAGTGGCTGACTTTATTTTTCTGGGCTCCAAAATCACTGCAGATGGTGATTGCAGCCATGAAATTAAAAGACGCTTACTCCTTGGAAGGAAAGTTATGACCAACCTAGACAGCATATTAAAAAGCAGAGACATTACTTTGTCAACAAAGGTCTCTCTAGTCAAGGCTATGGTTTTTTCAGTGGTCATGTATGGATGTGAGAGTTGAACTGTGAAGAAAGCTGAGTGCCGAAGAATTGATGCTTTTGAACTGTGGTGTTGGAGAAGATTCTTGAGAGTCCCTTGGACAGCAAGGAGATCCAGCCAGTCCATCCTAAAGGAGATCAGTCCTGGGTGTTCATTGGAAGGACTGATGTTGAAGCTGAAACTCCAATACTTTGGCCACCTGATGCAAAGAGCTGACTCATTTGAAAAGACCCTGATGCTGGGAAAGATCGAGGGCAGGAGAAGGGGACAACAAGGGATGAGATGGTTGGATGGCATCACCAACTCAATGGACATGAGTCTGAGTAAACTCCGGGAGATGGTGATGGACAAGGAGGCCTGGTGTGCTGCAGTTCATGGGGTCGCAGAGTCAGACACGACTGAGCAAGTGAAATGAACTGAGTCACTATGTGCAAATATTTTCTTCCATTCAGTGAGTTTTATTTTCTTTTTTCCAATGGTTTCCCTTACTGTGCAAAAGCTTTCAAATTTAATTAGGTTCCATGTGTTTATTTTTGTTTTTATTTCTTTTGTCTTAGGAGACAGATTCAAAATATACTGCTATGACTTAAGTGAAACAGTGTTCTGGCTGTGTCTTTTCTCAGAGTTTTAAGTTTCAGGTCTTACATTTAAGTCTTTAATCCATTTGAATTTGTTTTTGTATATGGTGTAAGGAAATTTTCAAATTTCATTCTTTTATGTGTAGCTGTTCAATTTTCACATCACCACCTGTTGAAGAGACTGTCTTTTTTCCACTGTATATTCTTGCCTCATTTTGTTGTAGACTAATTGACCATAGGTGCATAGGTTTTTTCCTGGGTTCTATATTCTGTTTGTTTGAGCTGTGTGTCTGTTTTTGTGCCAGTACCATGCTGTTCCATTTCTATTGCTTTGTGGTATAGTCCAAAGTCAGAGAGTATGATATTTTCACTTTTATTCTTTTTTCTCAAGATAGTTTGGCAATTCAGGGTCTTTTGTGGTTTCATATCTTAGGATTATTTTATTCTAGTTTTATGAAAAGTGCCCTGGGTATTTTGACAGGGATTATATTAAATCTGTAGATTGCTTTGGGTAGTATGGGCATTTTAACAATATTAATTCTTGCATCCCAGAGCCACAGCTAACATCATACTCAACAATGGAAAGCAGAAATCTTTTCCTCTAAAATCAGGAATAAGACAAGGATGCCCTGTCTCATTACTTCCATTTAAATTAGTATTGAAATTTCTAGCTACAGCAATCAGACAAGGAAAAGACACAAAAGACATCAAAATTAGAAGCAAAGTGTTAAAACTGTCACTATTTGCAGATGACATAATGCTATATATATATAAAACTCTAAGGTCTCCACCAGAAAACTGTTGGAACTAGCAAATGAATTTAGGAATTTTGCAGGATATAAGGTTGACATGACATGACATGACATTGAAGTCGCTCAGTCATGTCCAACTCTCTGCAACCCCATGGACTGTAGCCTACCAGGCTCCTCCATCCATGGAATTTCCCAGGCAAGCATACAGGAGTGGGTTGCCATTTCCTTCTCCAGGAGATCTTCCTGACCCAGGAATCGAACCCAGGTCTCCTGCATTGTAGGCAGATGCTTTACCATATGAGCCACCATATACAGAAATCTATTGCTTATCTCTACACTGATAATAATCAGGAAGATAAAGCAGGAAAACAATCCTGTTTTAAATTGCATCAAAAAGAATGAAATACCTAGGAATAAATTTAACCAAGGAGGTAAAAGACTTATACTCTGAAAACTCTAAAACATTGATGAAAGAATTTGGAAATAATACAAAGAAATGGAAATACTTCATCATTATTTTTTTAAACAGTTGTTTTGTGTGAGTGTTATGCTTTTTTTTTTTTTTTTACTTATGGTACTAATAAAAAGTTTTCTTTTAAAACAAAATTGAGACAAATATAAGTGAATGTAAAGAGTAAGTCTTTTAAAAAATGTAGCCCACATGGTAGCACAAATTATCAGACAAAGTGATAAGTTTGGAAAACTCTGAACCAGGTTGATGACAGTTGGGACTCTGAATGAGGAATTTACCAAAGAGGTGCTGCAAACTCAGGTAAATAAGCTTAGTATCCACATAGGTTCAGTTGAATTCAGTTAAGTGAACATATATTGCATCAACATCCTGCACCACACAGTGGCAGGAGGCAGAGATGCAAATGAAAAACTCAAAGACCTTATCCTAAAACAGCTCATCACCTAGTGGGTGAGAGATACATAGCAGAAAACTTCGACCCACTGTGGTAAATTCTATTAATATATTTAGTCAACATGCCTTAGGCGCCTACAGAAAGGGCGCTAAGCTTAAGCTGGAGAGTAGGCACTGGGGAAGGGTAACCAGCAAGTTCCCTGGAGGAGGCTCTGGAAGAATGAACAGAGGTTCCCTGTACGAAGAATGGGCGAAGCCATGAAGAATGTGAAGTACTCTTGGGAAAGTTCATTCTTATTGAAGCCTGCTGTTTGAAACAGGAGATGAAACTGGGGATTGGGGGCAGCCAGAGTGCAGATAGCTCTGTTTGTTGCACTAGACAGCTTAGAATTTTCCCTGTTATGGACAACAGGGAGTCAATGATGGTTCTCAAGCTGGGAAAAGACATACATATGCATTTATTTATAATATGCGTGTTATATAAACAAATATATTAAAACATACATTATATACATAAAATACATTATTTATATATAACATGTTTTTCTTTTCTACAAAAATTCCTGCAAGGTGATTTTGCCACTTTTGTTTTGCAAGCCGCCAATGACAGGGTCCTCATTATCCTACAACTGAGCCTGCTATAGTCCTGATTGTAACCAGGTTAAAAAGATAGACTTGAGGTACACAAAAATGGAAATCAAGACTGTGCAGTAATCCAGGTGAGTGACACAAAGGGACTGAAATGAGTAGGGAGGGTCCAGAAATGAAGACAGAGACGAACTCTTGGTTTCGTACTAAATGCTGTAAAAATGTGAACTGTGGTTGTGCTTGCTTTAGAGCCCATTCTTCCTGCATAAACAACTCCCAAACCACACAAATACCCTTTCTTCCCCCTTACAATTGGACAAAGCAATGCTGACACCCAGTGGCTGGTCCAGATTCCCCAAAACTCCCAGAGAGAGGATCCTGAGGGACCTAGATAGATGTCAGCTAACCCGCCCTGGCCCTCAGAGCAACTCAGGATCCTTAGCTGAAAGGGCAAGTCTAAATTCAGCTAGAAATGGCTGGCCATGTGATGTGTTTGGTCCCACACAAAGGATAGCTCCCTGTGAGTTTAATGCAGGCAAAAGAGCTAAATTAAACCTGCAGATGAGAACAGCATTGCGTCAAAGTCAGCCCCTTCTAAGGCAGAGGCAAAAGCAATTACCCTCAGAGTTCCCCCGAGAGCTCCCATCCAAAGCACCAATAAGAAAATGGGATATTTAAAGGTCAGTTCCTCAGTCAGATCAGCACTCTGTATGGCTGTATTCCAGACTCCTTGCTTTGGATGGAACCTACCCAGACCCTGTTCTGACAGAGTCAGGGTGTGTTAGCACAATGAGAAAGTTGACAGATCAGGTGGTAAGACAGATCCAGGGAGGGAAGATGGGTTTCCCAGGGTCTCAGAGCAAACTAATGGCAGACTGTACAGGATTCACAGGAAACATTTATTATAGTTCTGGTGGCTGGAATGTCCAGGGTTATGGTGCTGCCAGAGTCGATGTCTGGTAAAGGCTTACTTCCTAGTTCACAGGTGGCCTTCTCATTGTGTCCTTACATGGTGAAAGGGGTGAGAAAGCCCTTTGGAGTTTCTTTTACAAAGATCCCAGGCCCTTTCATGAGAGCTTCACCCTCATGACCTAGCCATCCCAAAGGCTCCACTTCCTAGGACCATCACATTGGCGTTAGGACTTCAGTGAATTCTATTGCAGGGGACTTTGTCCACACAATGGCTAAAACTTCAGTTCCCTTCACTCTGTTGTCAATGCCTGTCATCTACTTGGTATCACAATTTGAAGGACCCAGAGGAATGTTCAAAACCAAACTCCCAACTCCAAGTCCATCCTGAGACTGTTCTCAATGACTGTGAGCCCATTGCTGTTTCATAGATAAGCTCATTAGTGTCACATTTTAGATTTCACATGTAAGTGATAGCGTATAGTATTTGTCTTTCTCTGACTTCCTTCACTTAGTATGGTAATTTCAATTTGCATCCATGTTGCTGCAAATGGAATTGTTTCATTCTTTATTTCTGGCTAAGTAGAAATATCTTCTTTTTAATACCAAAACATACTATATATGAAGTGGATAATGCACATTAAATGATGCATTTCTATGGCTCTTAGTTGTTGGCTCTTTTTAGCTAATGTAAATGGTTTTATTAGACATGACACATGAAGACTAAATTGGATTTCATTCCTTATCTTTATTTGAAGGACGTAATTTTAAAAAATTGTATTGGAGTACAGTTGATTTACAATGTTGTGTTACTTTCTGCTGTGCAGCAAAGTGAATCCATTATATATATCCACTTGTTTTTTGTTCTTTTCCATATATATCATCTATAGCCCTTGAGGAGGAACAGAAGGTCCTTGACTTTATTTAATGGTTATAGTGTTATTATTTTGTCTTGCTTGACTGTTTCCTTTTCTTTCTGCATTTCCTCACTTCTCTGATTAAATTTACTTTTGGAAATTGGGGAAGGCCTAGGAGGCTGAAGTTCTTCTACAGATGAGAGGCAAACAGAGGACATGGTATGTGGGGGTTGGGGGTGGAGTAGGGGGTGTCTGTTCTGGGAAGGCCCCACTGGATCCTGCTCGGTTATAAAAAAGAGCTTTGTCTGTTTGGTTATTACTGCACCTCCAATCTTGGAGAAGGAAATGGCAACCCACTCCGGTATTCTTGCCCAGAAAATCCTGTGAACAGGGGAGCCTGGCAGGCTACAGTCCATGGGGGTTGCAAAGAGTTGGACATGGCTTAGCGACTAAACCACCAGTGGTAAAAAATCCACCTGCCAATGCAGGAGACATAAGAGATTCAGGCTCAATCCCTGGGTAGGGAAGAACCCCTGGAGGAAGGAGTAGCAACCCACTCCAGTACTCTTGCCTGGAGAATCCCAGTGGATGGAGAAACCTGGTGGGCTGCTGTCCATGGGGTTGCAAAGAGTCAGACACCACTGAAGCAACTTGGTATGCATGCACATAACTCCAATCTTA
Organism: Odocoileus virginianus; assembly: GCF_023699985.2. Classification (NCBI taxonomy): domain Eukaryota; kingdom Metazoa; phylum Chordata; class Mammalia; order Artiodactyla; family Cervidae; genus Odocoileus; species Odocoileus virginianus. The sequence goes on from NC_069676.1 coordinate 59,723,598, forward strand.
GGCCAGTGCTGAGTACAAAGCAGGTGTTGGTCCATGCTTTGATGAATGAGTGAACATTCACATCTGTGTTCATATGATGGATCTGCAGTTCTTTGGGGTGGTGGTATCTAGCAGAGGATGAATAGGGTTAGCAACTGCCTGGGTATTGCCTAAAACTCAACTACCTGATCCTTTCTGTGGTTCATTACCATAGAAGCAAATGTTATCGATCTGACAAAAGACTCCAAAAGGCAGTCTGGTCTAATGGAGGAAAAAAACATATTTTAAATCTGGCTTCTCAAGGTAGGACACTTGGAAGATGCAGTTTTAGGCTAACCTGCTCTGCTATTTTTATTTTCTGCTACTTTCCATTATGGCAAACACCTGCAGGGAAGATGGTTAGTTACTGGTTCGTGCAGTAAGCTGGTGAACTTGACAGTTTAGCTGGTCCTTGACTGAGTCCACTTATTTACTTAAAATTAACTGTTCTATTCAAGGCCTTGTGGTGGGGACAGGTGGAAAGTCTCCTGCTTCCACTGCTGTTCATGCCTGGACCCCACAGTTGCATTCTTCAGGGAGCAATTAGAATGTGCTTTCACCCTCTGTCCCTCCCTCCTACTCTCTCTCCCTCTTTGGCTTAATACATAAAGCTTATTTTTACTCTATTACAAGCCAACACTAGTGTTCCCAGCCAACTCGAGGACACCTTTGAGATTATCTGGAGACCCAGACACCTTCTGTGCTATAATTCTGACCTCTTTTAGGGCCTCAGGGACTTCCACAAAAGGGGAAAGGATGGGGCGGATTATGCATGGGAAGTTTTTAGGAGTCAAGTGCATGATCTCTTTAAAATGTAAGTTGTCCAGGATCTTACCCTGTCTACCATCTTCAATGTTTTCCCACTTGCCATAGAATAAATCCCAAACTCCTCACCATGGGCTGCAAGGCCTTATGTCTTTGATCTCATCTTCCCTTTGTTTCTCTCTCCTCACTCACTCTGCTCCAGGACACACAGCCATTTTTTCTTGGTCCTTGACATCCCAAGCTTTGACTTGTCTCAAGTTCTCTGGGTTTGTTATCCTCTCTGCCTGGATGCCCCAACCCAGTCAGCATGGCTGGCTGCTCCCCTTGCCTCAGTAGAATTCAGATCAGAGAGACCCTCTCCACCTGCCCTAGTTAATGTCTCTCACCCCTTCTTCAAGGATACTCTATTTTATTACACCTTATAATTTTCTCCATAGTTCTTATCAGCATATGAAATTATATGCATTTACCCGTGAGAATAACACATCTATCTCTTTTGTACATGATTGTTCATTCCTGTGGTTCAGAAGAGTATCTGGTACCTGGTCAGTGCCTAGTTCTGAGTACCTCAGTTCAGTCGCTCAGTCATGTCCAACTCTTTGCGACCCCATGTACTGCAGTACGCCAAGCTTCTCTGTCCATCACCAACTCTCGGAGCTTGCTCAAACTCATGTCCATCAAGTTGGTGATGCCATCCAACCATCTCATCTTCTGTCATCCCCTTCTCCCCCTGCCTTCAATCTTTCCCAGCATCAGGGTCTTTTCCAGTGGGTCAGTTCTTCACATTAGGCGGCCAAAGTATTGGAGTTTCAGCTTCCGCATCAGTACTTACCATGAGGCAAATACTCCTTGAACCATTACACTAACTAATTTAATTCAAAAAGTCACTACTATTGCAATCCCTATTTCACAGAAGAAACTGAAGCCCAGAGAGGTTAAGTAACTTGTTTAGGGTCATAAGAGTAATAAGTTGAAAAGCTGGAATTCTGATTCTATGACCTTGACCACTATATTGTATTGTATTACCCTCACTCAGAATCCTAGTTTTGGAACAGAATTTGGTGTCATCGGATCACCTCACCAGCGTTAAATGCATGGATATGCTCTGTGACATACCTTCTGAGGTTTCCTAATATTTCTTGAGCATTTTGGGGACAAGAACCCACTTCCTCTTGAGTGAACCCACTTCATTATGGAAATTAACCCAAATGTTAATTTCCCCCTCATGTTGAGATAAACCTGCCTCTCTATCACTTCTCCAGTGATCAAGTTCCACTTGCTCAGCCCTCTGTGTGCCCTAAGGAAGCCCATCAGCAGTGACCAGGTCTTCCTCCTGACACTTCTCTCCTCCCATGTGATAGTGCCAGGGTCACCATGGGCATGGTTTATCTTCCTTACCTTGCAAGGAAGTGCAAATGTCTGCCCAGGCTTTATACAGGTGAACTCCTTTGTTCCTGTCCATCTCTGGGGAAGCTGTGGACCAGCCACGAGTTAGTGGAATTTCTAGACCCATCACATCTGATTTCTCTGAATCTCGTCTCACAGCCGGGATGGCACAAAGGCCGCTCCTCCCTGGGACCATGGGAGTTGTTATCTGCCGCTCCTTGGATGATGCTATTAGCATTACTTATAGCTCCCGTTCCTCCTTCACAGCCTGAAATCACAAGCATGGGAGAGACTGATAAAGAAACTGGCTTATATATGCCTTTCCTTTCACTGCTGATATGCTTGTCCCTTGTGGGTTCTTGCAGAATAATGGAATCACGAAGAGAAAAGTTATAATTGGGTTAGGAAGTATGGAGCTCCAGTGTGTGGGACTGTCTGGGGGTCACTGATTCAGGGGCTGGAGGTGAGCAGCGTTTACAGAAAGAATAAAACTTTTGCTCAGAAAAGGCCACGTCGTAGAGCTAAGACTCACTGACCTGTGTACAAGTACATTTTATTTATTTGTTGTGTAACTCAAGCAAGTTACCTTACCTCTTTAAAATAGAGACAGTAATACTTAGCTGACACAGCTGACGTGAGGCTAGATGATACTTTTCTGTTTTGTGTGGTATGGGTCCTTCATACACATGAATTCAGATCAATTGGACTCAATGGAGGTTTCTTTTATTTGTTAAAAAGTCTATGTTTGTGGATTGAAATCTCTATCCCAGGCATTTGGCTAAACCCACCTGTGAAATAGGGTGGTGCTTTATAAAGGTAGAGACATTTTTAGTAATGACAATTGAATATGCCTAGGGCTTTACAATTTTGCAAAATGTTACCCCAAATGCTAATTCACTTAATTCCCTTGACAACCTTATGCGGTAAGGATGCCAATTTTACATTTTATAGATGAGGAAACTAGGATACAGAAAGGTTATTTAACTTGTCCCAAATCACAGTGATTGAGTGAGTAGTCACTATTTGAGCCCAGAAGACCTGGATAGGGACCATGCCTTGAACTCAGGTCTTCTGATTTTAAACTCCTGCATTGAACAGATAGTTCTTTGCTGGGCTTGTAGAAATTTACCTTGTGTTATTCCTCTCTGTGTCTTCCATCTTAGTGCCTGGCACTCAAAAAGGCACCAAATAGGCATTTATAGAATTTTTAAAGTTTTAAGCAACCATGGATAATAAATGGATTTTGCAGGAATGGAGTTTAATGGTCTGGTGTAATAAATAAGACAACTTATAAATAAGCTGCTACTTACCCACTCCAGAACTTGCAAAGGTTATTCCTCACCCTGTTTCTTAACTTATGTGTGTCTTGGACTGGAATATTTGAGACTCCTACCATGAGAACAATTGGGGAAAAGTGGCTAGTCCAAAGAATTTGTGTTTTTATAATTGAACAAAGAAAAATGCTGTGAGGACCAGACATTGCTTAGGGAAGCAGCATGTTGTAGTGACAAGGGTGTAGGTGTGGGGGTCAGTTTCTGGTTCAAGTCATGGATCTTTATGGAATTTATTCTTTTCTGCATCTATCCATGATGGTAGGCAACCAGCCTACCCTCTACCCTGCATGACTAGCACCAGTGACAACAGATTTCCAATTGCCCCCTTCATTTATTATCTTTCCTTTCTCTTTTCATCTTTCTAGCCCACTTTGCATACTTACCTAATCCTTGCCACCACAGCTCCTGACTCCTTGCCTTGCCTCCCATTCATGGCTTCCTTCTTGGGCCTGACCCTTAGCACTATTTCCCTGGTTCTGACTTCGGGCTTCCCTTGTCAATTAGAATGAATTCTGTTTGTTTTCTTCCCCAAATGCCCTGAGAAACATATGCTCTCATGAGAGTAATTCCCTTCAATTAGCCTCATTTCTTTAAATTGGAGTTGACCCAATGGAACCTTTTATGTCTAATGTGTAATGATTCTATTCATTCATTGCTGTATTTATTCATTTCATCTTAGTCTGGTTGGGCTGCTATAACAAAGTTCCTCAGACTGGGGCTCACAAACAACAGACATTTACTTCTCACAGTTCTGGAGGTTGGATGTCTGAGATCAAAGTCCCAAGAAGGTCATGTCCTTGTGAGGACCCTCTTCTGGGTGACAGACTACTGTCTTCTCACTGTAAACTCACATGATAAAAGTGGGCAAGGGGGATTTCTTGGGCCTCTTTTACAATGCCACTAATACCACCCTAAAGGCTGCACACGCCTAATACCATCACCTTCAGTGTTAGGATTTCAACAGATAAATTTTGAGAGGAATGTTCAATCTATGGGACTTTCATTTAATCAACCAATATACATTAAGTATCACCTACTTGCCAGGCACACCAGTGCTGGAAGACCATGTGACTTGGACCCAGTCCTTGCCCCACCCCCTGAAGTCCAGCACATGGAAAGGGATGTGTTGTAGCGTGGTGGTTAAGATCATGTAGGCAGATCTGGATTCTAAACATGGCCCTGCTACTTGCTGGATGTAATACCTTTGTTATCTTGGTCAAGGTATTTAACCTCTCTGATCCTGTTTTTCCATTTATAAAATGGAGATATCATCTTGTAGAATTAATGTGCTATTAAGTGAAATAATCTCTGTTATAAACCTGGTGCAGTACCTAACTCATATTAACCACTAGGTCAGCTTTGGCTGATTGTTTTTATTAGTGAAGGACAAATAGGTAAGGTAATTAGAATATGGTGTGATCAATGCTATGATAGGGAAAGTATTGGTGGTTGTTGTTCAGTTGTCAAGTCGTGTCCAACTCTTTGTGACCCTATGGACTGCAGCATGTCAGGCTTCCCTGTCCTTCACCATCTCCTGGAATTTTCTCAAACTCAGTGTCCATTAAGTCGGTGATGCCATCCAACCTTCTCATTTTCTGTTGGCCGCTTCTCCTCCTGCCGTCAGTCTTTCCCAGCATCAGGGTCTTTTCCAGTGAGTTGGCTCTTTGTATCAGGTGGCCAAAGTATTGGAACTTCAACTTCAGTGTCAGTCCTTCCAATGAATATTCAGGGTTGATTTATTTATCTAGGTTTCAGAAGGCTTCCTGGAGGAGGTGACACCCAGTTAGTACCTTAAGAGAGAACATGAACAGTCCTGTTAAGCAAATGTGGAGCATTCCAGGAAGGAGAAACAGCATGTGCAAAAGCCTGGAACAGAGAAACAGCAGCCCACTTTGTGTAGTTTAGTATGGAGAGAAAAATTTTGAAAATGGGTGGGGAGAGATGAGGACGGTGCTCTGCTTACTTCTTTTTTCTTGACTGCCTTCTTCTTCCTGCCCCACCCCAAGCGATGGCCTCATCTCTTTACCCTACTTTTCTTCTTTGCACAGCTGTGATTTGCTAGGGGCAAAAGATGCCCGAGAGAAAGTTGCTTCCCCTTGGTGACTGACTTACAGAATCGCTGATGCAGGTACCCCATGGAAAACCTGAGCCATATTCTATTTCGAGACATTCAGCCTTACACAGCACATCCAGCTGCTGCAGCTTGCCTCATTACCCATGAAGGGGACATTTGCATGGAAAGAAATGGTTCTGTTCACCTTGTTCTCTGGGCAGATCTGTCCTGTAGAGGGTGGATTGGGAGAGTGAGCAAGAGGTCACCCAGAGGTGCTTCCAATGAGCCCCTGGTAGAAGCACAGAAAGTGAGACTGCGAGACTCTTTGTGGCTCATTTCTATTGATACTTTCCCATGGCAGAGAAAACTGTGAAAATTCTAATCCTAGATTTCAGGAATGATCAGGTGTAGGGGATGGGTAGAACTAGTATGAAGAGAATGATAGTGATGTTGACAGTAGAAGGGTTTTTGCAAAACTATTAAAATTTCCCCCCCGATCTACCATCAATGTCAAACATGTGGCATGGCTCCCTCTACCCCTCATTCCTGCAACTGTGGCAGACATTACTAGCTGAAGGTAGCACTTTTCTTTTAAGCCCTGATAAGATCTCAGAATACTTCTAAACATGGTGCTTTAGAGATCCACTGCTGGGTGTGTGGAGTTGGCACTTGCAGTGAGACACCCTAACTATCTTCATTGCTTCTCCTTTGATATGCAGGGCAAGTCAAACCCACCAAATAAAGCATTTATCCAGGATAAATCTGCACATTAAGGGCAGAGCTTAGGTTACAAACCCTTTACAGGATCTGCTATCTTTAAAGGTATCACAAAGGCCAGTTAACAATTCTTCTTTCCAAAAAGATGTTGTTATCCTGCTACTCCCTGGCTCAGCATCCTTCAATAGCTCCCCATTGCCTATAGGATAAGATGTGAACAGCTTAGCAAAGCATTTCAAGTTTTCCATCTTTTGAGCTCACCTTCAGTTGAAGGATTCATGTCCCTCTATTCATACTTCTGCATCAACTCGGCTGCCTTTATCCTCCAAAGCTTAGGTCAAGCATTTCAACTTCTCTAAAACCAGCCAGTCTCAATCCTATTGATCTTCTTTCCCTGAAAAACTCTAACTTTTATAGTTCAAGCCACATCACTTATTGGAGTTATAGAGATTTTAATTCCCTGGTGGCTCAGATGGTAAAGAATCTGCCTTCAGTGCAGGAGACCCGGGTTCAATCCCTGGGTCGGGAAGATCCCTTGGAGAAGGAAATGGCAACCCACTCCAGTCTTCTTGCCTGGAGAATTCCATGTACACGGGAACCTGGCAGGCTACAGTCCATGGGGTTGCAAGATTCAGGCACAACTGAGTGACTCACACTTTCAGTTTCAGAGATTTTAATGGTGGAAAAATGACATCTGGACAATATTGCTCTAGATTCCAACTGTTGTGCATCACTAGAAAAGGGCAAGCTGCACCTAAAGGCTGACTTTTAGTGAACACTGACCCTTTCCACCTGCAATCACAGCACAGCTTCAGTCCCAGTGTTGTTGGACCAAACTGATGAAAGTCTCATTGGCTTGAGGTAGAGTGAAGATGGGCGGTAAGTAAGCAAGGGACCCCTGTACTCTAGGACTTCATTTAATATGCACTGCCCCCTTTCCCCACTTTTTCTTTTTTGTTTAGCCTATCTGTAGAGCAGGATCTCATTAATTAATTTGTTAATAAATTATTTGTCAAGTACCTTCTATTTTTCAGGCACTTGTTTTTTGGACTTGGGAACACAAAAACAAGACAAACTCCTTCGTCTAATGAAGCATGTATTCAGACAGGGGAGATAGACAAGACACAAGTAACAAATAAATAATGCCTTTCTTGTCTAGCATATCCTAGGGGAGCATGATATGTACTCAATAAACACTAGTTACTTTGGCTTATTTAATATGTATTTTAATTGGTGCCTTCTTGGTGTGTGCTAATATTAGTTGAATGTTCAAATAGTCATGTATCTGCATAATTACAATCAACAAAGGTGGTTCAGAAGCATGGAATGTAGGATAATGTGGCCTAGAGTCAGCACTATACTCTAAGCTCAGCTACATTTAGAGTACTGTTCTCCACCACACTGAGGGTCTACAGAGTATCTGACAGAGGATAGTTAGGTTGGTATGAGGTCTTGGCATCAGTGTTAACCGAAAGACCTTTTAAGGAAGTGCAACTGGGTTTTGGAGAATAGTCTAGGATTTTGGTTGAAATGTGGGCAATAGTGGTTGATTATTTGTTGTAAATAATTGAAGAGCTAATATATGCCACAATGAATACATTTTTTATGTGCATCCTAGAGGATAAAACCAAGATCAGTGAAAAATATCAGGAGGCAGTCCTTAATTCAATTTAAGATGTTCCCAAATGGGATACACATACAACTCCAGTCTTGTGTGGAAGGAAGCTCCCTGACCCTGGAGAAGTTCACACATAAGTCACAGAGTTTATCGTGGGCATTCAGACATTAAGAAGATGTTTGTACCAGGCAGTCTGTAACAACTGTGTTAGCTTTATATCTAGTAGTGATTTGTCCTAGGTAGTGGTAGTTTAGTTGCTAAGTCGGGTCTGACTGTTGCGATCCCATGGACTGTAGCCCACCAGGCTCCTCTGTCCATGGGCATTTCCAGGCAAGAATACTGGAGTGAATTACCATTTTCTTCTCCAGGGGATCTTCTAGACCCAGGAATCAAACCCAGGTCTCCTGCATTACAGGTAGATTCTTTACGGGGATTACTATTCTGTGTTATGAGCTAGAGAATATTTTCATGTAAATTATCTGATTTGATCTCACAAAGAAAAGATTTATACCATCCCCATTTTATAGATGGGCAAACAGACCTCAGGAGGCCCATCATTCTTGGCCAAGCTGAGACTTGAGTTTAAACATGCTTGTGGATTCATCTTATAAACCAGGACGGACAAGGTAGTGGTTTAGAGCTACTCTGTGCCCTGTATATTCGTGATTTTCTTTTTTTGAGAGAGCTACTGTTGCATTGTCTCTGATTTTCCGTTTCAGAACCTATACGTTTCTTGCTGCTTTTGACTGTTCCTTTGCGCATTTGAAACCTATGTGTATACGCACGTGTGTGCGTGTATTGCGTATTTGCTCTCTACAAGTTGCCAGGCATGTGAGCAGGTTGATCTAGAAGGCAGCTCCTAAGGGACTGAAGGTGATGGCATTGTTTACATGATGCTGGAGAATTTAATTTGCATGTTTCTTTCCAAGCTGTACCTTTATCTAGCTAATTTTAGTCTATCTTGAACCTCATCTTTTCCTGGAAGCCTTCTATAACCTCAGATCATAGAGTTTTCTCCATTCATTTTGTCTCATATAATTTCTATTTTAAAATTGCTTAACATTTGTAACTTACCTATTCCTGCTTGGACTATGAAATCTCCAGTAGTACATTTCCCCCTTCCTTTGGACACCCCAAGTATCTCTCCACATCACTGGGCACCAGAGCACCGGATGACTTTGAATTCACCTCCATGGTCATCAGTCTTCTCACTGATGATATGTTAAAACATAGTTACCATTTGCCCTAAAAAAAGCAGAAGCAGCATATAGCTTTGACTCTGAGCCCCAGTGATCTTGCATTAGAAACTTGGCTCTGCCAGTGGCTAGAAATATGACCTAAGGGAAGTTTCTTCACCCTTCTAAGCCTTATCTGAAAAGTGGGAATCACGATAGTGCCTACCTTAAAGGGACATCATGAAGGTTAAATCAAGAAATGGGTGCAATTTTTGCACTTGGTACCTGATACATTGTTAACATACAATGAATATTAGTGTTGTTATTCTTACAAGTGTTACTAAGCGTTGCTATTCCTAGGGCAGAATTTGTCAGATAAAATGACCTGGATTTGTTTAAATGATTTGCTGTTCAGAATCCAGGGATATATACTAGTAAATCCAGAGCCCTATTTTAGGTACTTAAGTGTACATTTGTATGCTTGTACTTATTTATTTACACCTAGACTTGTCCTAGAAAAGGATATAAGGCAGCTTATTAACATGCATAGAATATAGCAAAGTAAAGTAAAATTTAAAGAAGAAAAATGATGCAAAAGGAAAAGCAGGGAAGAGAAAAGCAAAGCTTAGAAATGAGGATAGCATATAAAATATATGCTATGAAATACTTTACCCATGATGGAGGTGAGCTATGAATCTGGTTTTGAGTTTCTGAGAGGCAAGGAGTAAAATAAGATCAGTTACTTAGTTTACTGTTCACAGAAGTTAGAAACAGGCTGCTTATGAAAAATGAAAAGTGTTATAATCTTTCCTAGAGGGATTGGAGAAGAGTCTTGCATAGCCCAGAGAAGAGGCTGGGCAGACTAGCATGCAGCCTCCTTGTGGTGATTTTAAAATACATTCCCAAGTTTTTTGAGATTCCTCTCTTCCAGAGTGGGTGGGGTTGATTCTAAGTCTCCCCTTACTGACTGAGAGACTTCTGACAGATTAAAGACACGGTGGCTTTCCCCATCTCTCTCTCCCCCTCTCTAGGATCCCTCCCTCTAGGGAAAGCCAGTGCCATGTTGTGAGGATGTTCAAGCAGCCCTGTGACAGCGTCCTGCCGCAGTCTTGTGAGTTAGTTGTCTTGGAAGAAGATCCTCCAGCTTCAGTTAGTTCTCACGTGTCTCTAGCTCTGCCTGGTAACCACAATCCTGTGAGACACCAGAGCCGCTCAGATAAGCTGCTTCCGGGTTTTCTGCCCTCAGAAGCTGGTGAGAGAATGTGTGTTTGCTGTTTATGCTACAAAATTTGGGGGCATTTTGTTACACAGCGACAGGCAACTATTCATAATACAATCCTGAACACCTCCTCAGAGTGATCACAGTGAGGAATTTCAAGTGGATACCTCTTGTGGTGACTCTCAGTTTATGGTGAGTGCTAGTTGTGTGCAGGTAGATCAGGACTCAGGCAGACATGGAAAAGACTTAGAGATATAACAATTTTGTAGGAGGAGATAGACCATCAGCTGTAACGTGAGTAGGAATGGCCATGTCTAAATGAGTTTCCTGGAGACTCTTCTTGAGGGTGGTGCCTTTGATGCTCTGAGGGAAGCAGGATTAGGCAGAAGGAGGAGTTCAGCTGAGTTCAGTTGCAACAAAAGCTTCTGTCAGTTCTGTGGGGAGGTTGGATCTGGGACAGTCTTTCAGAATTGTCTGGAATTGAGATAAGGGGTCTGAGCCTGTGTACCCTGCAGTGATCAGTCATCAGGGGAGGAAATATAATCTGCTTCTGGGGAAGAAATATAACCTTGAGTAAGACACTTTCATTTAGTTAAGGGGAATTGCTGGACCATCAGCAGACAGCATTTGTCCACTGATGGAATGAGTGCCTAGAGCCTAGAGGGGGATGAGGGTGGCACCCCACAGCATCCACCCACCAGCTAATGCTGACTTGGGCGGTTGTTGTAGTCATCATTATCATCATCATCATCATTACCATCATCATTATCATTTATTGGCTCCCAGATCTGAAAAGTCAATGGATAGGGCTGGTTTCAAGCACAGCTGGATTCAGAATCTCAAATGATATTTTCCCTAGTATGTCTTATTCTCCAGCCTCTGTTTTCCTTTCTGTTGGCTTCTTTCACACTCCAGAGTGTGGCAGAGAAAGTTGTCATAAATCTAGGCTTACATTCTGCCCTCCTAGCATCTCAGTGGAAAGGCTCTCTTTCTCAAAATTTCTAGCAAAAGTTCTGGGCTGCCACTGGCCTCCTGGAGTCACTGGCATATCCTTGAACCTATCCCAGTGGCCAGGTGACTGTAGGCTTTGGCTGACCAAGATTAGATCATATATCTATCCTAGAGTCTGAATGGGGTCATTCCCACACAAACCACATGAACTTAATCCCAAGAAGGAGTAGCTTCTCAGAGGGAAAATGTGTTGGAGTTTTATTATCCAAGGCTGACAAATAGAAGTCTTCCATAGGTAGGTGGGATGTCAATAGGAAATAAAAGGACAGAAGGTCCATCTTAGCCAAGGGACTAACCTGAGCAATGACATGGGAGTGTTAAAGCATATAGCTTGTTCAGTGACTAGCACATAGCGTGCGTGTGTGCTCAGCCACTTCAGTCGTGTCTGACTCTTTGCCACCTATGGACTGTAGCCCTCCATTCTCCTCTGTCCACGGGGTTCTCTAGGCAAGAATACTGCAGTGGGTTGCCATGCCCTCCTCCAGGGAATCTTCCTGACCCAGGAATAGAACCTTCTTACATCTCTGCTTTGCAGGTTCTTTACCTCTAGTGCCACCTGGGAAGCTGGCAAATAGCATATTTTTACGCAAAAACACATTTGATATATAAAAACCTCTCTGTCTCCCCTGAACAGATATAGACCCATACCCCTTTACTCAGGGGAAGAAGAACACATTGGGAGTGATAAATTATTCAGGTCATATTTCCATATGCACACAGAGTCCAATCACAAGAGACACTGTGCTCCCCTGGGAAGCCTCTCTGAAAGATGATGGGACAGGACAAGAAAGAGGGAAAGGAAGGAAGAAAGGAGGAGAATGAGTTCTGGCAGGTTTTGCTCGCAGCTGGAGCGAGGCTGAATGAGCCACCGATTTTCCCTGAGGCTGTTCTGTCATGACCAAAGTGGCCTGGATTGGCTACAGCAGTCTGGGCCAGCTGCTCTGAGGCCTGCGATGACAGAGTGTGGACCTGATAGGAATTTGTGTCACTCTCTGATGGGTGGCAGTTTTGGTGATTACCACAGAAGCTTGGAGTGAGGAGTTGTTTGGTGTAATCAAAAGGTCTTGGTGCTTGGGAAAGAGCTGGGCAAGAGACTGGGGTATCTTTGCTGGGCGACTAACATCTTTTAGTGATGTGAGTCAGGTACCCATGAAAAGACAGCAGTGCATTCTCAGAAGGACCACTCCCAACTCTGTGTCTGGATATAAGGATGGATAGAAGGTGTGTTTTAATAGATATGAGGGTAGCATAGCTCTCAGGGGCAGTAAATGGAGGCTCCAAGGGGAGAACATGGGCATACAATACGGAAGCTTGAGTTCAATAAAGTCATCAACCTGTCAGATTATGTCTGACCTTGCTAAGAGAGATCAAAGAGAGTTTAACCAGGACGTTGACTTTACAGAATGAAAGAATTTATCTTTACAGAGGTAAGCTGGTTATGCCATATCATCTGAAGAATGAGAAAAAAAACAGTTAAGCCTCAATGGGTTATACTTTTTATGATTATATAAAAAGATATTAACAAAGCTATGGTTTGCATTCAGTCTTTTTTTTTTTATCAAAGTATAGTTGATTTACAACACCGTGTTAATTTCTGCTGTACAACAAAGTGATTCAGTTATACATATATATGTGTATATATATTGGTTTTTGTATACCTTCCATGATGATTTATCTCAGGATATTGAATACAGTTCTCTGTGGCATAAAGTATGACTTTGATGCTTACCCATTATATATATACAATGGTTTGTATCTGCTAATCCCAGACTCCCAATCCATTCCTCCCTCACTGCCCCACCCTCCTTCACTTAGCAACCACAGGCATATCCTCTATGTCTGGGTGTGCACTCATTCTTACAACTTTGTCTTCCTTAATTTGAAAGTAACTTTCCCTCTTAGGGCTTCTCTAGTGGATCAAATGATAAAGAATCTGCCTGCAATGTGGGAGACCCGGGTTCAATCCCTGGATCTGGAAGATCCCTTGGAGAAGGGACTGGCTACCCACTCCAGTATTCTGGCCTGGAGAATCCCAAGGACAGAAGAACCTGGTGGGCTGCAGTCCATGGGGTTGCAGAGTTGGACACGACTGAATGACTAACACTTTCACTTTCCCTATTTGGGGATCAGATAGTACAGATAAACAAAGTTAATTCATACTTCTTGAACAAATAAACATACTTGACAAACAACTGAAAGTGATAGAAATTAAAGGAGAATAGTTACCTGGGCAAATATATGGACTACAAGGAGGTTTTCTGAGAGGTAGAAGGTGGGGTGTGTCTGTACAAGGAAGACGCAGCTGATTTGTCCAAGTGATGAGAAGGCAAATGATGTGATCCAAGAAGGGTCACCAGACAGCAGTTTCCCAAAATATTTTTATGAAGCACAAGTCTTAAAAAATTCTCTAATCCTTTGAGAAATATGTTTATCTCACTCTAGAAGATCCCCAGGGAACTTTAGCTTATTAAAGGCTCTGAGAAGTCCTGTAGGAAACAAAACTGCTTAACTATTTAACCAAATATTTCTTAAATACCTTTGAACCTCTTTTCATTTTTTATTTTTTGTTCACAACACTGTTAATAACCTATAGAAAGTGCTTTGAAAAATGCTATGGCAGATCAAGTGTATGACTTTGAGAATTTCTTTCTTAACCTTAGTCTTTATCTATAAAATTAGATAATTAGGTTAAATTTATTTTATTGAAGTATATTGGATTTACAATATTATGTTCATTTCTACTGTACAGCAAGGTGATTCAGGTTTCTATTTATACAGTCTTTTTCATATTCTTTTCCATCATGGTTTATCAAGGATATTGAACATGGTTCCTTGTGGTATACAGTAGGGCCTTGTTGTTTATTCATCCTATATATAATAGTTTGCATCTACACAATTAGGTTAAATACTAGTTCCCTCTGAGCTCCTATGATTCTAATTATTGCACATTAGTGGCAGAATTAAAACTAGAAGAGAGGAAGCAGGTGAGCTTCTGTAAGCAACCATCATTTCTTACCTGGACCACTGCCATAGCTTCCGCCCTGCTCTGCCACTTCCAATCTTGTCTCTCCCTAAACTCTCCCCTACACTGCAGCCAGAGATTACCTTCTAAAATGCAAATAAGATCATGTGTCACATCTCTGCTCTCAAACCTTTGAGGCTCCCTCCAGGCTCTGAGGCAGACCCCTGAGACTTTGCAATATACCAGAAAGCTTTTGCTTAATATATCACTAGCCACCAATACTTAGTGAAATCAAACATTTTTTAGGTTAAAAAAAAAAAGACAACTTACTGTTTAATATAAATGGTGGACATCAAAAAGAAAAAGTGCGTCAGACAGCCTGAATATCCAAAGAGGAGTCTACAGATTATGTGGGAACTTGGTAGAAATGCTGGAACTTAGGCTCAGCCCAGTTCTTCTGAATCAAAATTTGCCTTTTGATTTGTGTGAATAGGAGAGCTTGAGAGGCACTGTATGATAGGTAACCCAAGTCACTGTGCAGGTCCTTAGGAGTTGGGATCAAGGCACAGGCTTTAGATTCAGGCCTGATTTTGAATCTAAACTGTCTTGTCACCTTAAGCAGGTTCCTTAGCATCTGAGCCTCAGTTTTTTCATCTGTACAGTGGGAGATTAAAACAAACTAGTACCTTGCTCATAAATAAATTGTGAGGCTTAAATGATATATTAGAGACAGCCTTTGTCACTGTATTGGCATATAGTCCTTAATATAAGTTAGATTAATATATTGGGAAACTAATAAGCTCATGGAGGTCCTCCAGCATTTGGTATCATGGTCTAAAGGTTAGAACAAGGTAGGGGTGAGACAAGGTAGGAAAAAGGGGTAAGACTTATGAACTCATTCTCTAAGGAGTTACTGAGTACCTATGATGGGCCAGCCCTCTGGAAGGAACCAGGGTTACTGGGGCAGGCAGGGCACTGTCCTTGCCCTCATGAAGCACACAGCCTGTTAGGTCACAGACATCATCGACAGGGAGCATGAGTGCCACTGAAAATAGACTTGGCCAAGCTCTGTCCTTGTTTGGCACAGATCTTGCTGCAGCAGGGCTTCTATTCCAGCTGATCCTTCTCGCTGGCTCTTAATTCTCCCAAGGATTTCTCCTTGGGGAATTAAAAAAAGCCCCATTTCCCTCCTCTACCTAGGTATTATTTTGTCCATTTGGAAAGGGAAAAATACCCATCAGCTGTTTTAGGTGGAAAATATCTTTTCTTATTTCTATGTGAAATCATATATTTTTTTCCAGGACTTTCTGGGTCACTGAAACCTCAGCATGTGTCTGTTTATCTAGGACTCTTGGGTGACCCCTTCATTTGCCGAGCAAGCTCTCCTGTGTACACAGGGCTTGGCAGCCTCCAGGATGGTTTTTCTAATCAAGGTATCTCTCTTTCCTAGCTTGGCAGAGCTGTAAGTCCTGCCTGGGTAAGGCTTAAAGAGAAGCAGGGAATGAGGCAAACACAAGCATGATCTCATTGTCAAGTCTCCCCTACCCCTGGTTTCTCTGTAAATTTCCCATGAGTTGGTGAAAGTTCTATGAGTTTTGATATACTAAAACATAATACCGGCATGAGAAAGATAAAAAGGAATTGCTGGCTGGCTTCTATAATTTTAATAAACTTTCCTATTCATATAGGAAAGCTTTGTTGGAATTTTCTAGAGAGTATTTTCAGGAGAATAGACTTGACAGTTGGAAATGCTGTCTTGGGTGCCCTGTGTCCCTGGTCATGGCAAGAAAGAGCTTTGTGAGACAGCCTAGAAGAAATACAACCATTTGTCTGAGAGAAGGGCTACTCCAGGTCAGAGGAATGGATTCCATTTTGTTTTTTTAAATTACTTAATTTATTTTAATTGGGGGCTAATGACTTTACAACATTGTGGTGGTTTTTGCCATACGTTGACATGATTTATCCGTGCTTGTACGTGTGTCCCACCATCCTGAACTCCCCTCCCAACTCCCTCCCCAGGGTTTCCAATTTAAATGAAGCCATCTCCCTCTCTAAGGATATCCCCATTTTATTTTATTTTTTCTTAGCTTTATTTATTTATTTCATTTTTTAACATTGAAGTATAAATGATTTATAACATTATACCAGTTTCAGGTAGATAGCAAGGTGATTCAGTTATATATACATTACTATATAAATATATATATATTATTCATCTATATATATATACTATTTAGTTATATATACACACACATATATATATGTATTTTTTCAGATTCCTCTACCAGACTTCCCTGGTGGCTCAGATGGTAAAGAATCAGCCTGCAATGCAGGAGACCCAGGTTCAATCCCTGGGTCAGGAAGATCTGGAGAAGGGAATGGCTATCCACTCCAGTATTCTTGCTTGGAGAATCTCATGGACAGAGGAGCCTGGCAGCTCCTGGTGCATGGGGTTGCAAAGAGCCAGACACAACTAAGCAACTAACATAGACAGACATAGGTTATTACAAAATAGTGAGTAGAGTTACCTGTGCTGTAAGTAGGTTCTTGTTGGTTATCTATGTTATATGCTTATTTTGGGCTTCCCAGGTAGCTCCGTAGTAAAGAATCTGCTTGCCAATGCAAGAGACACGGATTTGATCTTGGGTCAGGAAGATCCCCTGGAGGAGGAAATGCCAACCCATTCCAGTGGTCTTGCCTGGAAAATCCCATCGATAGGAGTCTGGCGGACTACAGTCCATGGGGTCACAAAGAGTCAGACACGACTAAGCACAGATGGGTATGGGGTATGCTTATGTTAATTCCAAACTCCTAATTTAATCTTCCTTCCACTTTTCCTCTTTGATAACCATTGTTTTTAATATAAGTTCATTCATATCAGTTTTTTTTTTAAGATTCCAGATATAAGTGATATCATATATTTGTCTTTCTCTTTAGGACTTACTTCACTTACTGTGGTGATCATCTCTAGGTCCATCCATGTTGCTACCAATGGTATGATTTCATTTTATTTATGGCTGAGTAAAATCCCATTATATAAATATACCACATCTTCTTTATCCATTGATACTTCCATGTCTTGGTGATTGTAAATGGCGCTGCAGTGAACATTAGCGTGCATGTAACTTTTACTGAAGTCTAGTTGATTTTCAATATTGAGCTAGTTTCAGATGTACAGCAAAGTAATTAAGTTATGTGTATATATATATTTCAGATTATTTTCCATCATAGGTTATTATAAGATGTTGAATATAGTTCCCTGTGTGGTACAGTAAATCCCTGTTGCTCATCTACTTTATGTATAGGAGTTTGTGTCTGTTAACCTCACACTCCTAATTTATCCCTCCTGCCCCTGTCCCTTTCTTCATTGGTAACCATACATTTGTTTTCTATGTCTTTGACTCTGTTTCCATTTTCTACATAAATTCTTTGGTACTATTTTTTAGATTCCACATGTAAATGATATATAATATTTGTCTTGCTGTCTGACTTACTTCGCTTAGTATGATGTTCTCTATGACCTGAGCCCTGAGATTTGGTAGCCACCCGGAAATGGGGAGGCAGTGATTGTCTACTTCATTGAAACAGAAAGCACAAAGTATGTGAGTGCCCTGCCCAGCATCTGCCCTGAAGTTTTTATTTTCTTCTCTTCTTCCCTTTTAATTTGTTAAAAATGTCCTGGGTCTCTGATTTGTCTTTTGCTTATAAATGCTAAAGATATGAAGTTCTCATTTGTATGATTTTAGCTGTGAGAGTTGAGAACAAATGCTTAATCTTTTAAGCCTTGGTTTCTCTATCTGTAAAATATTCAGTTTGGATAAAGTTATTTCTAAAGTTTCTTCTAACCTAAACTCAGATTCCCAAGGATGCTACATTATTTGATGACTACTTATACCAGGTTGGCAGTTAGTAATTTGTTTCCAGGGCAAACCATTCAATATCATAGTAATCCAAGTCTATCCCCGACCAGTAATGCTGAAGAAGCTGAAGTTGAACAGTTCTATGAAGACCTACAAGAACTTTTAGAACTAACACCCCAAAAAGATGTTCTTTTCACTATAGGGGACTGGAATGCAAAAATGGGGAGTCAAGAAACACCTGGAGTGCAGGCAAATTTGGCCTTGGAGTATGGAATGAAGCAGGGCAAAGGCTCATAGAGTTCTGCCAAGAGAACACACTGGTCATAGCAAACACCCTCTTCCAACAACACAAGAGAAGACTCTACACATGGACATCACCAGAAGGTCAACACCAAAATCAGATTGATTATATTCTTTGCAGCCAAAGATGGAGAAGCTCTACACGGTCAGCAAAAACAAGACTGGGAGCTGACTGTGGCTCAGATCATGAACTCCTTATTGCCAAATTCAGACTTCAATTGAAGAAAGTAGGGAAAACCACTAGACCATTCAGGTATGACCTAAATCAAATCCCTTATGACTATACAGTGGAAGTGAGAAATAGATTTAAGGGACTAGATCTGATAGACAGAGTGCCTGATGAACTATGGACTGAGGTTCATGACATTGTACAGGAGACAGGGATCAAGACCATCCCCATGGAAAAGAAATGCAAAAAGGCAAAATGGTTGTCTGAGGAGGCCTTACAAATAGCTGTGAAAAGAAGAGAAGCTAAAAGCAAAGGAGAAAAGGAAAGATATTCCCATTTGAATGCTGAGTTCCAAAGAATACCCAGGAGAGATAAGAAAGCCTTCCTCAGTGATCAATGCAAAGAAATAGAGGAACACAATAGAATGGGAAAGACTAGAGATCTCTTCAAGAAAATTAGAGATAGCAAGGGAACATTTCATGCAAAGATGGGTTCGATAAAGGACAGAAATGGTATGGACCTAACAGAAGCAGAAGATATTAAGAAGAGATGGCAAGAATACACAGAAGAACTGTACAAAAAATATCTTCATGACCCAGATAATCACGATGGTGTGATCACTTGCCTATAGTCAGACATCCTGGAATGTGAAGTCAAGTGGGCCTTAGAAAGCATCACTATGAACAAAGCTAGTGGAGGTGATGGAATTCCAATTGAGCTATTTCAAATCCTGAAAGATGATGCTGTGAAAGTGCTGCACGCAATATGCCAGCAAATTTGGAAAACAGCAGTGGCCACAGGATTGGAAAAGATCAGTTTTCATTCCAATGCCAAAGAAAGGCGATGCCAAAGAATGCTCAAACTATGGCACAATTGCCCTCATCTCACACACTAATAAAGTAATGCTCAAAATTCTCCAAGTCAGGCTTCAGCAATAAGTGAACCTTGAACTTCCAGATGTTCAAGCTGGTTTTAGAAAATGCAGAGGAACCAGAGATCAAATTGCCAACATTTGCTGGATCATCGAAAAAGCAAGAAAGTTCCTGGAAAACATCTATTTCTGCTTTATTGACTATGCCAAAGCCTTTGACTGTGTGGATCACAATAAACTGTGGAAAATTCTGAAAGAGATGGGAATATCAGACCACCTGACATGCCTCTTGAGAAACCTGTATGCAGGTCAAGAAGCAGCAGTTAGTACTGGACATGGAACAACAGACTGGTTCCAAATAGGAAAAGGAGTACATCAATGCTGTATATTGTCACCCTGCTTATTTAACTTATATGCAGAGTACATCATGAGAAACACTGGGCTGGATGAAGCACAAGCTGGAATCAAGATTGCTGGGAGAAATATCAATAACCTCAAATATACAGATGACACCACCCTTATGGCAGAAAAGCCTCTGGATGAAAGTGAAAGAGGAGAGTGAAAAAGTTGGCTTAAAGCTCAACATTCAGAAAACTAAGATCATGGCATCTGGTCCCATCATTTCATGGGAAATAGATGGGGAAACAGTGGAAACAGTGTTGGATTTTATTTTTGGGGGCTTCAAAATTACTGCAGAGGGGGATTGCAGCCATGAAATTAAAAGATGCTTCCTCCTTGGAAGGAAAGTTATGACCAACCTAGGTAGCATATTAAAAAGCAGAGACATTACTTTGCCAACAAAGGTCCGTCTAGTCAAGGCTATGGTTTTTCCAGTGGTCATGTATGGATGTGAGAGTTGAACTATAAAGAGCTGCACCCCGATTCATTCCCTGCTTCCCTTCCCAGAAAAAAAAAAAAATAAAGAGAGCTGAGTGCAGAAGAATTGATGCTTTTGAACTGTGGTTTTGGAGAAGACTCTGAGAGTCTCTTGGACTGCAAGGAGATCCACCAGTCCATCCTAAAGGAGACCAGTCCTGGGTGTTCATTGGAAGGACTGATGTTGAAGCTGAAACTCCAATACTTTGGCCACCTCATGTGAAGAGTTGACTCATTGATGCTGGGAGGGATTGGGGGCAGGAGGAGAAGGGGATGACAGAGGAAGAGATGGCTGGATGGCATAACCGACTCGATGGACATGAGTTTGAGTAAACTCTGGGAGTTTGTGATGGACAGGGAGGCCTGGCGTGCTGCGATTCATGGGGTCGCAAAGAGTCGGACACGACTGAGCGACTGAACTGAAGTGAATTAGCTGGCAGCTGAAACAGAGCATAAAGTTGAAATTATCTTGGTTGAGATCTGAACAATGCCTGTTACCTTTAAAAACAATGTGAGCCATGCTACACTTTTGTCTTAGTTCCATGTGTGTGTGTAATGCTGGACACTACTGAAAAGTCTCCCATGGAGTTGGAGGATGATTGTGTAACAATATAGGTAGGAGGGAAGAATACTTAGCCACCATTCCTCTGGGTACTTCTGATGCCCAAGGGCAGATATCACTAGTCAATCTTATCATTCATTTCCACACAGGGCTCCAGAGAGCCAGTAGCAAAGTTGTGATGGAACCTATTTGTCTTCCTTAGCACAAAAGACCCCACAACACTGCACTATCAGCAATGCTCTCTAATCTTTGAGATACTGGAGATTTTTCTTATTTGAATATAATTCATTCAGCACATTTTTTTTAAAGCTCCTGCTAGATTTCAAGCAGTTCTTGCTAATGGTGATAAGCAATAAGTGTGTGTGTGTTCAGTCATGTATATAGCTCCTTGAGACCCCATGGACTGTAACCCTCCAGGCTCCTCTGTCCATGGGATTTTCCAGGCAAGAATACTGGAATGGGTTGCCATTTCCTACTCCAAGGGATCTTCCTGATCCAGAGATCGAATCTGCATCAGCAGGTGGATTCTTTACCACTATGCCACCTGGGAAGCCCATGAATAAAGCAGACAAAATTCCCTGCTCTCATGGAACTTTCATCCTAGTGGGAACAGGGGAAGGACAGACAATAAACAAATAAAGATGTAAATATACAGTGTGTTAGGTATTGATAAGTGCTATAAAGAAGCCAAAACAGAAAAACGGTAGATGGAGTGGAAATGTATGAACTTGGAATTGGACTGCCATTTAAAATAAGATTTTCATGAAAGACTTTATTGAAGTGACGTTTGAGGCAAGACCTAAGAATGGTGAGAGAGGTCAGGTGACGATGGGGGAGCTGTCACCTAAGGCCATGTCATGGTGCGCAGAGGAGCAAAACTCATTTTAACATGAAAATATTCACTGATGAATTACCCCTTTGTAAAATTAGCCTGACTGAAACATTCTTCTCTGCTTAACAATGGTTTCCCCACCCATCACATCGATATTTTTGGCAAGTCTGCTGATAAGTGATAGGTATTACAGACATCGAATAATATAAGCAAAAGTAGTGAATCAGTTGTAAAGTATAATGACCAGTGATAGTAAAGGTAATGAATCTGCTGAAAGTTATGTTGGAAAAGTGCTTGCATTATAACCAAATAAGGATCTGAGTTTTTAGAATTAACAATTGAAAAAGAGAATCACTGAGGATTAAACACAATAGACTTTCTCAAAGAAAATATTTAATCGGAGGACTATGAGAAACCTTTGGGAATTTTTTAAAATTCTTAAACATTTCTGAAAACATAAACCAGTTAATGATCATCTGTGAACATCAAACCTAAAAAAAGGTTATATCTTGCTTTGTGCTTTCTTTTTTTTTTAAAGTGTGCCTTCAGCCCTCCATACTTGGTTTATTCTTTATTGCTTCTGAGAATTAGCATGGAGTTGCAGTTCACTAAATATAAGTTAGAAATAACTTATTTTAAAGATTTTGATTTTATTTTTAAACTAAGGTCCCAATGGTATCTCTTCCACTGTTTAGTAGAATGTTTTAGAACTTGTTTTAAGTGGATTTGCTTTAAACTGGCTGATTTCCATTATCAGTAAAATTCCCCTGAAGGAGGTGAGGTGAGTTTGGAGAGGTGCAGAAACCCACTCAAGGTCACATGATTAGACAGTGGCAGAGACTAGGAAATGCTTTTTCTGTGTTTCCCAAAGGAGATCAGAGTCAGGTTGAAGCAAAACACTAGCAGATTCATGGTTTGAATCCACATGGGAAATCACAACTTGCAGACAGTTAATCAGAAAACCAGCACAGTGACTCTTTTTGAAAGGTAGCTTTTTTTTTCTTTTAATAAGAGGACATTATTCTGATTTAAGACACATTCCTCATAGCTCATGGCAGTCTTCAAGGAAGCAATGCTCTCTTATGAGAACTGCAGAAGAGGATAAAATGTGCTTATTTACCTGCTGAATGTTGCAGAAGGCTCTGAATGCCTTCTCCGCTCAGTGTAGAGCATAAGAGCTCTAATTTGGATTAGGATACAGAGTATATACTGCATTAAATAATGGACCAGCAATTTTAGGAGTCATCTTTTTCCCTTTACTCTTGGAACTCTTAGAGAAGAAACAGATGCTCTCTGTAGTTTCTAGTTTTTTGCTTTAGAAATGCCTTACATTTCCTCATTTGACCCATACCTTGAGATCTGTGTTGTTTTGAGGAGTACTTGGGGATTTTTGAATTTGCATTTCACTTAAATACACAATAAGGAGATAATTTACTTGCTATTCACTTCTAAATGTAGACTGATAGACGAATAGATAGGATATAGTTTCCCTGAATACCTAAACACCTCTGAAACTAACTTCAGGAATCATCTCTTATCCTTTTTTCATTTTACACTGAGATTGTACAGAAAGGAAAAGCAATGTGCCTCAGTCACCCAGCAAGGCAGTGACAGGTCTCACATTGTAATCAATATTTTCTGAATTATGGTTGGGTGCAGCAGTTCACCTCAGTATGAATGTCATTCCTCTATGAATTTATGCATGAGTAGCCAGCATATCCTATATTTAAGATATCTGCTAGAATTATCTTTTTCTTTACTATGTCCCAGTACCAAAGAGGAACATACCGTATTCTGCAGTTGTACCCATAAAATTGAGCAGTGTAGTTATGGTTATGTCACTGAGAGCTATACTGAAATATCCGCCCTCCCACTTCCCAAAAAGTTGGGTGACTTTGAATAAATGTTTAAAGTGCTTTTTGTCTCTATTTCCTCATTTTCTAAATAAAGATGATAATTCTTCCTTCTTAGGTGTATTTTGAGGATTATCTGAGATAATTAATATAAACCATTTAAGTGTGTGACATCACATGTAGGCTTCCTTGGTGGCTCAGTGGTAAAAAAATTCACCTGCCAATGCAGGAGATGCAGGTTTCATCCCTGGGTCAGGAAGATCCCCTGCAGAAGGAAACAGCAACCCACTCCAGTATTCTTGCCTGGGAAATACCATGGAGGAACCTGGTGGGCTACAGTCCATTGAGTCTCAAAGAGCCGGACACAACTTAGCGACTAAACAGCAACAAATAATTAAACATAGATAGAGCCCAGTAATATTAGCTGGCATGTGGTCATCATCACCATGAGCTACAGCAGTCTCAGCATCCTAACTATCAGTGTCATTAGCATCTTCATCAACGTTTTTGTTAGTGCTACTGGCAAGTTGCAAGCAAACCTCTGAATTGTCCATTGAGCGTGTCCAGTCCAGCCTTGGTCTGATGACTTAATATTCTCCAGCACCCATGACTTAATATTCTCTCACATCCATGCCACATGGCTGGCTAATCTTGGCTTGAATACCTCCAATGCCAGGGAACTCATTTCTTCCCAGGGTAGCCTGTTCTATTTCTAGAAAGGATTTTAAATACAACTAAACTAGGCTTTACAAGTCTCTAATATTTAAAATAAATGGCCAGTCCTGGCCTCATTACTCACATCTGAAATGATTTATATACCAATTATGTAAGGGATTTGCTTTCACTGTTTTCTCATAAATATTATAGATCAATTAAGTCCTTGTTTTTCCCTTGTCTAAGCATGAAGATTCCAGAACAAAACTTGGAAACTGGATGATAGGAGGAGGCAGCAAGATGCCCCATCAGTCTTCATTTCCAGCCTGGGCTTTGTCACCAGCTGTAACTCTGGGATCAGGAGTTCCAACTGTTCCGCCAGGCTACTCATCCTTTGTCAGTCACTCCTCTTACTTCATTTGGCTGACTGTGGTATTGTGACACCTAACATGGGCCAGATGCTGCTTTTGATCCTAAGGATGTGAAGATAAAGGATGTGAAGGCAGATAGACAAGTTATATGATCTCAGAGAATTTACAATCTTAGTGGAAAAGACCCTGATGCTGGAAAATTGAGGGCAGGGGGAGAACAGGGTGGCAGAGAATGAGATGTTTGGATGGCATCATCAACTCAACAGACATGAGTTTGAGCAAACTCTGAGAGATAGTGAAGGACAGGGAAGCCTGATGTGCTGTAATGCATGGTATCCCAAAGAATCAGACATGACTTAGTAACTGAACAACCACGATAGGGGAATCATGGCAAATAAGTGAAGAAAGATGATAATTTCAGTGAGTGATAAGTGCTAAAGAAAATTAAAACTGGGCAATTTGACAGAATGTTGGATGAGGGGTGGGGAGACATTTTAAACTGAGCATTCAGGGAAGGAAGTGACAGTTTAGTGGAGGTCTTCCTGATAAAGAGGAGACAGCCATGTGAAGATCTAGGAGTGCATTGGTCCAGGCAGAGGGAGCATCCTGCAGGAATGAGCTTGGTCAGCTTGATGAGCAGAGTGCTTGACTAGAGGGAGCTTTCAGAGCATGAAGCTGATCAGATAAGAAGGCCCAAAGGCAATTCTGTTCTGATGGCCTTGGGAATCCATCAGAGGGCTTTGAGTAGTGGAGTAAGATTGTATGGTTCATGTGTTTAAAAGGTCACTTAGACTGTAGATGGATTGTACAGGGGCAGAGTGGAAGTGGGTGGTGAGAATATTGGTGGTCGTCCAGGTTAGAGACAATGGTGGCTTGGACTGGGTTCTTAGCAATGGAGATGTAGAGAAGAGGACTGACCCAGGGAATACTCTGGAGGTGGGGCTGAGGGGACCTACAGGAAGTGAGGCCAAGTAAGAAGTCAATGAGGCCTCTACATATGAGGTTTGAGCAACTGGATGACTGGTGGTACCATTTACTGAGCTGGGGAAGACTGGGGATAAAAACATTTGGGGGTGAAAATTAAGAGTTATGTTAGGGACATGTGTATTGCATTGAGATGGTATTGACTATCTCAGAGGAGAGAGGGTACTGTAGCTCAGCATACAAGTCAGAGGTGGAAGTACCAACTCTGGGAGTTGTCAGCCTAGGATGGTATTTAGAGATACAGGACTGGAGAGAGTATTCTCAGTGTGCCGTGGCAAAAATCCACTCAAAATTGTTAGCTGACAGCAGCCACTGGATTAGTAAGTGTGTGCCATTCAGATTTTCCTTATTTTTCTTCCTCTGATTGAGAAAACATACCTAAAAGGCCATGAAGATACAAGATGTTGGTTGGAATCAGTTAGAGAGATGATGTCTTCCTTCACCTCAGAGGATATGCAATCTATCAGTTGAAAGAGAGATGTACAAGTCTTTAATTACAGAACCTAGAAGGTTAACCTGAAGAGAAAGTGCAGGTATCAGCAAGTCCTAGACTAAAGCATAGGGAGGAGCAGTTTGGTGGGCATATCAGGGAGGACTTCACAGGGGAGATGCTCTCTGTAGGGGAACCTGAATGATGAAAGACATTTTAGAGATTTAAAAAGGGAGGCAGTAAAAGCATTCCAGGCAGAGGGAGACCTTGCAGAGAATGGATTGGGATGAGGCAGAGAGAAACACACAGTAGGGATCACATAACAGGAACTCAAAACAGATTTGTGGAATGAATGAACCGTACCCTACTGATCCTGTGTCTGGGCTGGCCATTTCTCCTGCACCCAAAGCCAGCCCTTGTAATGGATTTGTCCCTGTGTTCTGAGATGTAGATCTTGCATAGCTCAGGGAAAGAAGCAGGAGCCTCTCACCTTGTGCTGAGAATCGAAGGGCAGGGAAGAAATAAACTCCTCCCATGAGGCCAATAATGATGACACTCAAGATTGTGGATGGCGAGCTTGTTCCAAAGGTACCATTGGGCATGCAGGCCGCCTCGCAGTAAATCATGCTGCACCAGGCCTCACTGCACATTACTGGCTGGCTTGGTGTGTTCTCTAGGGGAACACGGACAACAGATCCAGGAAGCGAAAGGCAGGTTTTCAGAGAACACCAGAGCCAGACAGGCACCCTGTGCCCCTCACTCTGGAAGTGGAGAAACCGAGGGTCTGAGAGAGCCATCACCTACCTGGCTGATGTGACAAAATAGTGCCTCTGCTCTTTTGCTCCCTCTCTTTGAGGTTGGAAGTGTTTAGCTGCTCCACGGTACTTGTCTCTGGCTCCAGGGGAGTTGCTATCATCTGCTGTCATGGTGCCCTGGTCCCCAGCACTGCCCTCCTCTTGCCTTG
The DNA here is from genome assembly GCF_023699985.2 of Odocoileus virginianus. Taxonomy (NCBI): domain Eukaryota; kingdom Metazoa; phylum Chordata; class Mammalia; order Artiodactyla; family Cervidae; genus Odocoileus; species Odocoileus virginianus. The sequence goes on from NC_069676.1 coordinate 59,750,582, forward strand.
TGCTCAGAAGCCTGGGTTGAATGCTGGATAGAAGCTTACTATGCTCCCCCACTCCCTGAAGAATCATGGCATCTGTATGATTCAGGTCATCAGTCCAGAGAACGGCGACACTTTGGATGTGGACATTGTTGGGTTGTCCTTGAAGTCTCCATCATTGGGCAGGGCTTCATCAAGCCAGTTTTGACTGGAGGCAGTTATAGCTGTCTTTGGAACTTGAAAGACTGTTTTATGCTTCCCCAGAAGCCAAAGCATCATTTTCCTCCCTCCAAGCTGTCTGAATTGCTCCCCAAGTGACTTAGGGACAGACGGTTGGCTTATGCTCCTGTTCTGGGCCTCCCTGGATCTTTCTTGTCTTGTGGCTGGGCTGGTTGTTCTTTTCGGAAATTGAAAAGGAAGATGTTGTTAGACCACAGGGAAGCTGAGGATAGGAGACCTGTGTAGGAGAAATCAAAAGGGTGTGGGGTGAGGACCACAGGGAAAATAGTGGTGGGAAGCTGGATAATTCAAGTTGAGACACTTAGGCTGATGTATGACTCTTGTAAATCCATAAGCAGCTTCTAGATGCCTGGCAGACTAGTTTCTTCAGTGTAAATGCCTTTTTTTTTTCTTTAAATGAGCCCAGAATAGCAATCTTGCAGTATGTGACAGCAGGCCCTTTGTTTACAGGCAATAAGGTACTAAAGATGAGAAAAAAGGAAGAAAGTGTTATTATTTCTGGGCAATCCCAGCTCCCTGAGAGCTAGGATCCAACCAGTCCCGCTTACTGACCTCTTCTCACTAGCACACTGCATGGCACATAGTAGGTGCTCAGAAAGAATTTGTTGGATGAACAAATGATTCATTAGAAGGAATTAGTCTCTAAAAACACCCTACTTTCATCTTTTTTCCCCCAGAATTTTCTAGCATCAGGAACTTCAGCATATTATTATGTTCACAAGAAAGAATTCAGTAATCGTTTACATCCACACAGCATTTAACAAGGTATTTCACGTTCATTGGCCTGACTGTGCTCCCCACTGGATTGATGGCTTCTTAAGATCAGGTGTCTTGTCCATCTCCTCTCTGTAACCCTGATCCTGTTGGCCCGAGGCTTGAGATTGACATTCATTCAGAACCCAATCAGCTGCCAGTACTACACCAGGCACTGGGTTACTGGTGGTGAGACATAGGAACAATAGATACACATGGAAACCTACTAAACACAGTGTGACCATGCTAGGAAGGAAGACAGTAGTTCTGAGATAGAGAATAACTGCCTCTAACTTAGATTGTGATGGGGTCAGAGGTCTCTAGGATCTCTGAAGTTTCACTTATCTGAAATTTTTATCCCATACCATCTTCCCACTCTCCTCTGTTTTTTCCCTCTATGGGAAGTGACAAGGTTCACCTGAGAGATGTGAAGACATTCAATGAACGTCCCAGACTGGCTCCCTGGGTGATTGATTTTTTCCCTCCCTCCATCCCTTCTTTCTTTCATTCCTTTGATTCATTCATTTATCCAACCAACTAACATCTATTTAGCACCTACAATTTTCCACACGCTGTGGTGGTGCTGCGAACATACCAATGAGCAAAACTGGCAGAGTCCCCACCTTTGAGAAGCTATGGTCTCCTAGGTGGAGGCTCATTAATCAAATAATCCCAGGATGTCTTATTATGAACACCGGAAAGTGCTGTGAAAGCAGATTCCATGCTTCAATGAGTGTGTTTAACATGGAGGCTTGAGCTGGTATAGGGGTTTCAGAAGGGTCTCCCCATGGAGGTGATGTAGACAAGGACATGAAAGGGAGCTGTACATCACAAGGCACCATCAGAGGAGGGTGGACAGCCCTGAAGTGACTTATAGATAGGTCCTAGCATCACGGTTGGGGAATCAGTGACCTTCATGTTAATTCTGCAAAGTGGGCAAGGGTGACTTTATTATAGAGATGTACTTTTACAGATGAGAAGGAACTGTGCCTTGAGGCAGGTGAGTGAGTCACTCAGTCCCCTTGAAGCAGGACAGAATTAGGGCTTGTGCCTCAATGCATAGACTGGAAGTCTCTAGAACTTCCCATGCCCTCCTGTGCCATAGTCTTCTGGCTATAGTTTAAGTATCTGATGCCTACCTGGCTGGTTAATTGTTACTAGGCCAGCTTCAGGCACATGGAGCACATACTAAATCCTGGTTGGGAATGTCACTTCCAGGTCCATTACTTTTTTCTCCAAATGAAGAAAGATGAACAGTTGTAGTCATGGAAGCCTCAAAGCTGGGAATCTAGTCTTGCCTGTTCATCTTTCAAGTCTCTGCATCTAATTGCTAATATACTGTGTCATGTCCAAGGTCAAACTAGCAGTGGCATTTGGAGACTCTGGGCTTCTTAACAGAATACTTCTTTCACCTCTTCTTCTGCCTAAAATACTTGGGTAAAAAATGGATGCCTGCTTAATATGCCTGATCCATTCCCATAAAGTTATAGTAACTATCTTGGGCAGAAGAAAGCCCAGATTAAACACAAGTGTCTTATCTAGTTCCTTCTCTCCCTTGCTCTCATTCTCCCTTTCAGCTTTGTAAAAAGCATCATTATCTCCTGGAAGCTAATATATCACTGGGGATAACCTGTATTTTCATAGTAATACCCCCTGATTGTGTGGAATTTTAACTTTCCCCTAAAAATCCCTTGTATGGGTTTTTATGAGGATGCTTGTTCAGACTGGGAAATGCAGTAGGTGTGAGGGCTTTGAAGTCAGCGCCCCCCCCCCCCCCCCCCGCCACTCACAACTTAGCAGCTCTGTGATTGCAGGTAAGGTAATTAGCCACTCTGAGCTTCATCCCTCTCTTCTGTGAAGCTGAAATGAATGTTGGGAAAGAATGGGATGGGATCCAAGGAAGAAACCTGTGCAATGAGGCAGCCTGGAACATGATTGTTTCTCATTCAACTTCGGTTGTCATATCACGGTTGTCCTCTTTCATAGATGGAGACCTGTGGGGACCAGAGACCAAAGGGGACCTGCCTAGGACCACACAACTAGTTGGATCCTGAGTCTGGCCAAAGCCCATCCCTACCTACCAGGTGCCCGGCAGCCTGTATGTCCACTCAACCCCTTATTCTTCAGGCAAAAAACAAGTCTCAAATATCAGTGGAAAAACAGCATTCATCCCATTGCCTACTAGTGACCTGAATTCCTGGGAACTCAGGTGAGTGTTCCTCCCCCAGCCCCTCTCTTTTGCACCGGAAGTCCTCCGTCTTGCCGCAGCATGCAGAGGTATCATAGGGAGGACATGCTAGTCACGTTTCCACTTACTTCTTTCCTCTGGGGGAGCCCGTTTTCATGAAAATAGAGCAGGGAGGAGGAGGAGTATTGGTATGATCTTTATCATCATTTATCAGAGCAAATGTGAATTGGTTTATTTTGGAGGAAAACTTTCTCTGAAGACTGACAAGGAAGTAGAAGATAGCAGAGCCACTCCGGCAGCCCAAGGGAGATGTGAGATAATAAGAATCCCTTACACGCCTGCTGGCTTTAAAGCCCTCATAGCATTTCACTTATCCCACCTAATTTGATCCTCTTGGTAGTCCCATAAGACAGGAAGAATAGGGAGTCTTATCCTTAGGTGGGTAAACTGAGTCATGGGGTATCAGGTACATCATATAAGAGCAAAGCTATTTCTGCAGTCATTTGTTCAGCAAACCTTAGGCACGGAGAGATAATCCAGACATTGACCTGGCCTGGAAGAACACCCATTAGCAGGGAATATCAGCACAGGAACATGAATAAGAAATTGTATTATTTGGTTAGCACAGGGACATCCATATGTCAGAGGACATTAAAGGAAACAGAAGAACACCCAGTTTAGCCTAAGGAGGAGTGGTAATCAGGGAAGGCTTCCAGGAGGGGGTGATGCCTGAGATTTAAGACTGAAGAGGTGTAATCTAGGTGAAGGAGTTGGGAAGATAGCACAAGCAAAGGCATGGCCTGGAGAAATGGCCTGATAATTTTTTAAAAAGAGGAATGGAAAAATCAAAGAAATCATGGAATTTGGATCTTAAAGTGCCCTGAATGCCTTGCTAGGGACCTTGAGTTGGTCACTGGGAGTGGGGGTGGGGGTTGGGGCATTGAAAGGTTTTGGTAAGGGGATACATGCCTAGTTTCACCCAGATTAGAACTCAGATGTTTGATCTTCTGGTGCAAAACTCTGATATCCCAGTATTACATCCAGGGCCACGTGTTCAGCCCTCATCACAGGCCTAAGCCTCCCTCAGCCTCCTAGAACCCACCAGCCCCTCATCAGAGAACCCACAATTGGTCAACGCAGGTGACAAAGTGTCTTGGCTATATATCCTTCCTCTGGCATTGTGCCTTTGTTCTGCTTATCAGGCTGTTGTCTTCTCCGGACCAAACCTCATATGCTCCAGCCCCTAGCAGAGCCCTTCTGCATATGCAATTGTCTCCATCCATCCGGCTTTAAGTGCCAGCCTTCACCCACACCCCTTGCACCCTCCCCCTGCCCCATCCACTTCCTGCCTTTGGAATGGCCCTTGCTTGGTGAAGTTTTGCTTTCAAATCACTGTTTTCTATAGCATCAGGGACCCAGGACCTGGAGCAAGGATTCTTGCATCTCAGCAGCCTTGACTCCTTACTTATCTACTTTGTCGTTCTTGCCTGGAGAATTCCATGGACAGAGGAACCTGGTGGACATAACTGAGTGACTAACACTTTCACTTTCAAACAGAATAGCCTCTGACTGAATACTGCCAGCTCTCCTAGTTTGTGATTCTACCACTGGAGTCTACATTAAGTCCATTCTCAGCCTCTGCAAAGTCTGGAGACACTCAGGGCTGGGATGTCTGACCAGATGGGATGTCTGGTCTGGGCCAGAGTCTGGACTTGGAACTGCAGTGTCTACCTGCCACTGCCTGGGGAAGGGAGAGGACGGTGCTATTGCCCATCCAACAGACACCAGCCCTCCCATCCCCAAGCTGCAACTGGAGGCTGGTGCTGGGAGTCTAGTTCTGCGGTCCATTTTTGGTAGTTCTGCATACATTTTAAAGTTCCAGACCAATCTGGGACATTTGCCACAAATTTAGCTGGAGTCAACAGTCTTGTTCTTTGCTTTAGCCCCTCCGAAGTTTCTGTGCCTGATCAGCCAGCAACTGGTGGGGTCAGAAGATGGGCCAGGATAGGGTTCAGAAAGCTGATGGAAAAGAAGTAAGCAGAGGCTGCGAGGTGGGTTCTGAATAAATACTGGATGGATGGATGGCTGGATGGATGGGGTGAGCCTGCATAGATGGATGAATGGGTGGTGGAATAAGTGAGGGAGAGGCCCTGAGGGGGACTGGCACCAATGCCTGCCAGTGAGAGGACACTGAATAAGCATTTGCCAAGTTGATGAAAAAGAAATTTGGGAGAGAAAAGAATGAGATGGAAGAACATAAGGAGAGAATGGAGTGGGGGCAGGGTGGAAAATGACTGAGAAAGAAATACAGAGAAAGAAAACAGTAGAGAAGGAAAAAATGACAATAGGAAGGAAGGATGAGGGAGAGAGGGAGGGAACCAGGAAAGGTGGATGTGACAGACAACAGATTAAGACACAGATGAAATTGAGGAAGTGTCCTGCCTATAGTTCTTCCATATCCTTTGCTAGAGCTGCCTGAAGTTCCAACACTGGAATTAGAAACTGTGTGTATGTGGGGTGTGTGTGTGTGTGTGTGTGTGTGTGTGTGTGTGTGTGGTGTGTGTTAAGGCACTGACCTCTACTAAAATCCAGAATTTCCTGAACTAGTACAAAACCGGAAATTTTTATCAGGTCATTCCTTCTTAAAGCCAACCTGACAGCAGTGTTTGGATTGAGTTGCCTTGGAAAGATAAGTAAGCAAGCCTAGGCCAGGTCCATGGACTGCATTTCCAGGGCAGTGTTGGGAAAGGTAAACAGCAGAGAACCAGGTCCTGCAACAAGGAGTTCTGTTCAGTCACTCAGTCATGCCCGACTCTTGGCGATCCCATGGACTGCAGCACGCCAGGTTTCCCTGTCCATCACCAACTCCAGGAGCCTACTCAAGCTCATGTCCACCAAGTCGGTGATGCCATCCAACTATTTCATCCTCTGTCATCCCCTTTGCCTCCCGCCTTCAATCTTTCCCAGCATCAGGGTCTTTTCCAGTGAGTCAGTTCTTCACATCAGGTGGCCAAAGTATTGGAGTTTCAGCTTCAGCATCAGTCCTTCCAACAAATATTCAAGACTGATTTCTTTAAGGATTGACTGGTTGAATCTCATTGCAGTCCAAGGGACTCTTAAGAGTCTTCTCCAACACCGCAGTTCAAAAGCATCAATTCTTCAGCACTCAGCCTTCTTTATAGTCCAACTCTCACATACATACATGACTACTGGAAAAACCATAGCTTTGACTAGATGGACTTTTGTTGGTAAAGTAATGTCTCTGCTTTTTAATATGCTGTCTAGGTTGGTCATAGCTTTTCTTCCAGGAGAAAGCATCTTTTAATTTCATGGCTGCAGTCGCCATCTGCAGTGATTTTGGAGTTCCCCAAAATAAAGTCTCTCACTGTTTCTGTTATTTCCCCATTTACTTTCCATGAAGTGATGGGACCAGATGCCATGATCTTAGTTTTTTGAATGTTGAGTTTTAAGTCCAAAAATTCTCTTATGTGTGAGGTCCTTTGACTTCTATCTCATTTGACCTCTGACCATTCCTAAGGGTCATCCCAAGTTGGAGCCAGAAGTCCCTAGAGATTGTTGGGTCCAGGGGTCCCCATCACAGGGTACATATACCAGTGGTAGTAGCAAGGGAATTTTTTAATGGAATGCAGGTGAACATTTCTGTTTATTTGAATAATTACATACATGCTGAGATAGTTATCCTCAACTGATGTGATGCTGGTTTTTAAAAGTGATAAGGTTTTCTTATTAAAATTTAAGCAAAGAGATTTGAGGTAAAGACAGATTATTAAATAATTTATGGTGAAGCTGTCATGCCATCTTGAAGAGGCACCAAGAGGCATCAAGAAAAGGCCATAGTTGGGGAAATGCATTTCTCATTCAAACTCCTCCTTTCACATATAGGGCCACTGGGACCCAGAGAAGGGAAATACCTGGCTCAGAACCAGGGGTGGAGTTGGACCAGAACCCCGGCCTCCCATCTCCTCAGTGAGCTTTCTATTTGCCTGTAGTGCCTCACAATCCTCCTCTGATCACACTTCTTAAAGCCCCAAGCAATCAATCTGTTAATTACGGGTGTGCTTGACAAATTCTAAGCCCCCTATTGCTTCAATTCATGGATGAAAATAATTTGTTTCACAATTACTTGTCATGGCACCTACCTTGAAACCATATGAGCATTAGACACAGTGTGATTGTTGTGGGTTGTCCTTGATTTTTAGAATAAGTAAATATTGAGACAAATGGTGTACAAATCAAATTTGTACAAATCAAATTCCATTGATTTACTTTATCTTGGAGATGTTTGATTTTAATTTTTGAATTCTTTTCGGTTGGTAATTGCTTCAAGACATTTATTGATTGTAAAGAAAAGAACACTAGACTGACAGGTTGGAAAACTGGATACCAGGTTCAACCCTGCAATCTCATAAAATGTGATCTTGAGAAATCTTGAACCTCTTTGCATATCAGCTTCCCCAAGTGAAATAAAAAATGGCAGGGTTTGAGGAGAGGATCTCTGCAAGCCTTTCCTCTGTCTCTAATCTCAGAGGCTTTCCTGATTGTATGTTCTTGATCCCAATTGACTTCCTCTCCTCTCTAGTCTTTTCAAAGTTGAGAACACATAAAAGTTAGACCACCAATAGGAACAATTTCAAATCATGTCCATGCTAGGATTAGAAAATGGGGGTAAAGAGACAGAGGGAAGACAAGGGTTGACATGAAGTGAAGATGCAGTGAACAGATTTGGAATTGTCTGCCCAGCATCACTTTGCAAAGAGTTACCCCTTGTCATCATCAAAATCACTGTAGAAAGATTATACTATACTCTGACCTCACCTTTAAGACTTAAACTGATTGATTCAGGGGCTTGTAGGCACTTGCCCAAATTTGGGCTAGAGTATCTCATGGAGAATTTGATTCTGGTCTTGAGAAAGAGAATCTAGACTCTTTGAGTGTCTTTACTGATGTAAAGCTTGGGGGCTGCTAGTGCTCATTTTTGTCTTCAGCCATGAATGCCATGATACCTGAAGGAAGGAGCAGAACAGAACTGAAGCAGGCACATGAGGAGAAAAAGAGAAAAGGAAAAGAATGTGACTTCTGACCACCCTGAGACTTCAGTTCCTTATTTCTGAGGCTTAGCTGCATTTCATCCTTACCCTTATTGAGATACCCCACTATCCTTATAAATTATTCCCCAATGCACTTTTTCTTATTGCCAAGGCTGGTGTAAGTTGGGCTCTGTCACTTGCCAGGAAGGAGATTTCTAATAACTGACAGGGACGGCATTCCAGACCCACCAAATCAGAATCTCTGGTCCTGGGTTCCAGACAGATATATATATATATACACACACACACATATATATGTATATATGTATATATATATATATATATATATATATATATATATATATAATTTATTTGTTTTTTAATGGAAGGATAATTGCTTTACAGAATTTTGTTGTTCTCTGTCAAACCTCAACATGAATCAGCCATAGGTATACATATATCCCCTCCCTTTTGAACCTCCCTCCCATCCCACCCCTCTACATTGATACAGAGCCCCTGTTTGATTTTCCTGAGCCATGCAGCAAATTCTCCTTGGCTATCTACTTTTCATATGGTTATGTAAGTTTCTGTGTTACTCTTTCCATACATCTCACCCTCTCCTCCCCTCTCCCCATGTCCATCAGTCTATTCTCCATGTCTTGTTTCTCCACTGCTGCCCTGTAAATCAATTCTTCAGTACCATTTTCCTAGATTCCATATGTATGTGTTAGAATACAATTTCTCTTTTTGACTTACTTCATTCTGTATAATAGGCTCTAGGTGCACCCACCTCATTAGAATTGACTCAAATATGTTCCTTTTTATGGCTGAGTAATATTCCATTGTGTATATTTACCACAACTTCTTTATCCATTCACTGGGGCAAAGACAGCCTCTTCAATAAATGGTGCTGGGAAACTGGACAGCTATATGTAAAAAATGAAATTAGAATACTTCCTAACACCACAAACAAAGGTAAACTTAAAATGGATTAAAGACCTAAATGTAAGACCAGAAACTAAAAAACTCTCAGAGGAAAACATAGGCAGATACTTCATGACATAAATCAAAGCAAGATCCTCTATGACCCACCTCCTAGAGTAATGGAAATAAAAATAAAAATAAACAAGTGGGACCTGATTAAACTTAAAAGCTTTTGCACAGCAAAGGAAACTATAAGCAAGGTGAAAAGACAACCCTCAGAATGGGAGAAAATAATAGCAAATGAAACAACTGACAGAGGATTAATTTCCAAAATATACAAGCAGCTCATACAACTCAATACCAGAAAAACAAACAATCCTGTCAAAAAGTGGGGAAAAGGCCTAAATAGACATTTATCCAAAGAAGACATAGAGATGGCTAACAAACACATGAAAAGATGCTCAACATCGCTCATTATTAGAGAAATGCAAATCAAACCTACAATGAGATACCAGTCAGAATGGCCATCATCAAAAAGTCTACAAACAATAAATGCTGGAGAGGGTGTGGAGAAAAGGGAACGCTTTTGCACTGTTGGTGGGAATGTGAATTGATACGACTGATATTTGAAGTAAAAGTTCCTAAGATGATGTTCATGCGCAGTCAGGCTCAAGAACCTGCTGAGCGGTACCATGGAGAGAAACTTCTAGAGTAGCACACTTGAGGTGTCTCAATCTCAATCTGAGCACCTACGTGCTCTCAAGCTCAATTTGTAACAGGTCCTCACCTGTTAAACAGATATCGTTATCCTCATCTTCCACTCTTCCCAGAGCTGTTGTGTGGAGTAAAAGCAGCACATCTGTGGCAGGTTGCGTCCTCAGGAAGCTGATTCCGGCGGAGATGGGTGGGCTGTGGAGACGGGCGGGCCGGAAGTTCACTCGAGTTGCTCTCAGGAGCCGCTCTTGTGAGAGGAGAGCAGGGCAGCAGGTTGGGTGAGAGGACAGAGGCCCCGCGGGTAGCTCTGCGTGGAGAAGACCCTTCAGCACTGTCCTCAGTTGGCCTGAGGCAGCCCTTCCGTCGTCAGTCACTGTAGGCCGCGCACAGCTGCCCAGACCTCCATTCCTGGAGGGGCGTCTGAGCAGCACTTAACAGTTAGTCAATTCCTTCACACTCTTTATTCCATAAATAAAGGGAACTCCTTACCCTCCCGAGACCTGGCCTGCCTTGAGCGTGTCCTGTTAGAATAAAGCCCCTCCACCTCTCTAAACTTTGAAACCTCTAGGCACCCAACCCCTGCTTCAACCTGAATTCAGTCAATCCCCACATTTTATTATCCTCTTTGTTTTTGCTACTCTTGTCTTAGTTCAGTTTGCTATCTTCTCGTTTGAATTATTTCAACAGCTTCCTGACAGCTCTCCCCGTTTCCTGAATTCTTTTTCTGAATTTCATCCTGCTGCAACTGCCAGAGGGATGCCTCTCAAAGGCAGAGCTGAGCCTCTGATTGCTCTGCTTAAGACCTTTCAGTGGTTCCTTACTGCCCTCAGGGTATAGACCACGTTGTAGGAGGGACCACGGTGTTGTCTTCATCCGGTTCTTTCCCTCCCTCCTTCCCTCCCAGTAAGCCGCTCACAGCTTCTGTCACATAGTGAGTGCACTGCTCTCTGCCTTCTTGCCTTTTCTTGTGCTGTTCACTTCTCTTAGAATGACCTTGCACTGAAACATGTATATTACCATATGTGAAACAGATCGCCAGTCCAGGTTTGATGCATGAGACAGGGCGTTCAGGGCCAGTGCAGTAGGACGACCCTGAGGGATGGGATGTGGAGGGAGGTGGGAGGGGGTTTCAGGATGGGGAACGCAAGTACACCCATGGCTGATTCCATGTGAATGTATGGCAAAAACCACTACAATATTGTAAAGTAATTAGCCTCCAATTAAAATAAATAATTAAAACATAAAAAATTAATAAATAAACACACACACACACACCACAAAAAGAATGACCTTGCCCTCCCCATCTGGTTAATTCATATACATCCTTTAAGATGTCACTTCCCCCCCAAAACAATCCTGGACTCTCTCGGGGCTCTCAGTGCTTTTATCCAACAGAACTCATCTTTTTATGTTATTTTGCTTGCTTTTTATTAAAAATTATAATTCTAATATATAACATTTATTGACTGCTGACTTGGTATACCATGCTAAATGCTTTATAGAGATTATCTCATTTAACCCTCAAATAACCTTATATAGTTAGTACTATACTTATCTCTATAGAAGAGTGAATTGAGCCTGGAAGTTACTCGTTCAATGTCCTGTAGCTGGTGTGGTTAGGATTTGAAGCCAAGGCTGTCTGATTACACTATTTTATTTTATTAATCATTTAACCTCAGAACTCAGAATGGTGTCTAGCATATCACCTTTTGAACTAAACCTGGCACAGTGACTAGATCATGGTTTGTTTTCTGTAATGGATTTCCCTGCTGTATCAAATATGTTGAAATAGGTTAATTTGTCTTTCATTTCAGTATAGGTAATATAATGCCTATTTATTTTTCCACATGGTAAAGATAGGTTCTTACTTGGTTTAACTTTCAGATCCTGTGTAGTAGATATAACTTCTACCTGAGTTAGTAGAGGACCAAGGAGTAAAGAAATAGTAGATATATACAGTGTCTCATTCAACCCCTTTTAACCTCCTCACTACCCCAACAAGGTAGGCTTCTCCTCAGTTTTACATCTTTGGAAAGAGAGGCCCCAGAAGGTAGAGTGACCTGATCATTGTCACATGGCTAATATGTGGAGGAGCCAGGGTTCAGATTCAGGCCCGTCCAACACAACACCTTTGGCTTATTCCTGAATCCCCTGCAGTCCTGCTCACCTCTGTTCCTGGAAAGGCTGGCTTGTCCCCAGAGATCAGAACAGCTTCTAATGATCATTAATGTTCTTAGGCATCTTCAATTGCTGGTGAAGTTGCTCCCCTGGGGGAGGGAGCTGCGTGATCTCCAGGTCCCGTGCTCTTCTATTAGATAATGAGCAGGTAGTTCCCTGGGGAACCTGATGGAAACACTGGGGCAGAGCCCTGAGCAGAAAGGGAGCTGCTGTTTTCTGAAACTGCCATCTTTCAAGGGTCTTATCCAAGTACGTTGTTCAGGAGGAAGCTAAGAGTTTGCCTAAACCCATAGAGACAGAAAGTGAATGAGTGGTTACCAGCAGCTGGGGGGGGGGGGGGGGGGAGGGGGGGAGGGGGGGGGGGGGGTCCTGGGGAGTAATTGCTCAGTGGTTGCCATGGGATCTCCTTCGAGGGTGATGAAAATGCTCTCAAACTAGGTGGTGGCTGTGCAACTTTGTGAGTGTATGAAATGCACCAGAATTGTGCCTTTTAAAAGGGTTGTGCTCAGTTGTGTGTAACTTTTTATGACCCCATGGACTGTGGCCCACCAGGCTCCTCTGTCCATGGGGATTCTCCAGGCAAGAATACTGGAGTGGGCTGAAAGGGTTACAGTGGTAAAGTTTGTGTCATCTGCATTTTACCGCAATTTTTAAAAAAGTTTCCATAAGCAAGTGGGCCAGGTTTGTGGACCATTTGCAGATAGGTGTGGTTCTCCTGCCCATCTATGTGTCTAAGCTGATTTCTCACAGTCGCTTTGGTAGTAAAACATAGGAATGAACAGTTGGCAGCCATAAACATACCCGCAGTCTGCATATTGGTGTGATTTGCTTTTACTCTTCACTCCTGCCCAGAACTTCTTCCTTGAATCCAGGGAGACAGCATGATGTGGCAGAATAAGCCTGGGCTTTGGAGTCACATAGGCCCACATCTGAATCCCAGATTGCTGTTTAACTTACTCTGCTTGAGAGTACTTGACTTATCTCTGAGCCTTGGGAATCTGTAAAATGGGAATGATAATAGCACTTTCCAAATAGAAGTTGGTGATGATTAGAATTACTATCCATAGAGTCTGACATCTAGAAGGTGATCAGCAAATGCTGCTTCTCCCTTTCTTGTTCTCCTCTTCCTTTTCCTCTTTCTCCTTATGTCCCTCCTAATTCCTCTCTTGCTCCTCATTATTATTGTTAAACAAAAAAGAAATGCTAAGGCTAGCAGAAGAGAGAGGACAAAGGAAAGGGTTTAGAGAAGCAGAATGTTCTGTAAATGATAAAGTTAACTGTAACGGCAATGATATTAAATGCGTATTGACAGAACTGTGATACCTTCTGATCCTCCCACTCTGTTTCCCTCGTTCCTTACTTTTATTCTAGTAACATTCAGAAGACTTATTATTCCCAGTTGACAGATGGGGACACTGAGACTCAGGCAGGTCAAATCGGTGACTCCAAGTCACACTGGAAATGGCAGAGCCAGAACTGGAACAAGTGTCAAGTACACGCCCATGTCTGGCTTGCTGCTTTCTGCAAACACAGCTGTAGTCAGAGCTGCTGAGTGTGTTTGTAACGTCATTCATAAAAAAAGGACATTGAGCTTTGTCATGCAAGGAGTTTGTCTTCTTGAGGTTGCTAAGAGATTCAGTTTGACTATCCTACACTCTGCTGATTCTCTTCACTAGGTGACTTAATTGGAGTAGATATCATTAGTGTTGTCATTAGGAGTCCTGAGTTCTAGTCCTGACTTGTCCCTTAAAGCCTCCAGGAAGATAGCTTAAGTCATAGTAATGTAGTTAACTTTTTAAAATCAGTTCATTCTTTCATTCATTCACAGGTTCTTCTTTCATTCATTCACAGGTTCTTCAACGAACAGGTTTTCTGCTAGGTGCCAGGAACAAATGGAACAATAAACAAGCCAGATTTTTTTCTTCCTTTATGGAGTTTATATTTTACTGGAGGAGAAAAATAATTTAATAAGCAAAGCAGTACATAAATGAAATAATTATAGTTTGTATCAAATGTTCAAAAGGAAATAAAAAATGAGCCAAGATTGAACATAAGGGGCAGAAAGGGTGATCAGAACAAAGACAGAAAACGAACTTTGAAACTGAGAGCTGACACCCAGTGAGAGGAGCGGGGGTGTCAAGGGAGCTGAGTTTCCAGAGGAAAATGTCACGGATAGAGTGCTAAGGCTGGGGAGGATTCGGGGGGGTTTAGGAACTGTCTTGCTGTACCTCACTGTTCACAATATTTGCTGAACTCAGTGTAGGCAAGGTGTGAGCTGAGAGGCTGAAAGAAAGCCCAAGGAGCCATAGGCACTGAAGACATGAGAGGGTGTGGGGCAAGAGAGCCTGACCACTGCCATCTTGGCTAACTTGTTCTTTCCCTATAGGAACCTAAAGAAAACGGGGTGGCCAGAGCTTAGTGAGGAAGCCAAGAGTGGCCTGAGCTGAGACTGGGGAGAGATAGAGCCCAGGCTGTTCAGAGAGTGCCTGCTATAATAAGGACTTTGAATTTTAAGAGCTATAGGAATCCTTTGAAAGCTGTGTGATCTGCTTTGCATTTTAAGAAGGTAAATCAAGTTGCTTATGTGAGGAATGGACCGGAGAGGGAAGCCAGGGGCCCATTTAAGACACTGTAACCATGAAACAAGGAAGTTGAGTGGCTTTGAATTGGAGTGATGACAATGAAGACAGCAAGATACAGAGAGATTGATAATCTGTTTTGGAGATAGAATCTGAAGGACTTGATGATGGGTTGGCTGTGGAGAGGGATGGTCGCTGTAATTTTGTGTAAGGCCCCTGGAAGATGGGGGTGAATCGGGTGGGAGTAGAGGAATAATTAGTTCCATTTTCAACATGTTGGACTATAAAGAAAAGGGTGGAGAGACGATGAGGAACAGGGACACCAAGAGAGGGCCAACGGTTTGAGGACCTCGTATAAGATCTGGAACAGCCATTAAGGCACTGAGCGGCTGTAAGTTCCTTTTTGTTCTGAGTCCCAGTTTCTCCACCCATACTATGTATGGAGTAGATGATATCCTGTGCTTGCCCCCACTTAAACATTCTATGATTCTAATAATATGCTTACTTGTCACTCATGGAGCTATCTAAAATAGTGTAAACCTGTTTATTTTACTTTATTATTTTAGGGGGGAACACATGTACACCCATGGCTGATTCATGTCAATGTATGGCAAAAACCACTACAATGTTGTAATTAGTCTCCAATTGAAATAAATACATTAATTTAAAGAAATAAACCTGCTTATAGATGAAGTCTCTTCTACCCCTCATAGGGCTTCCCTTGTGGCTCAATTGGTAAAGAATCTGCCTGCAATGAGGGAAACCAGGGTTCTATCCCTGGGTTGGGAAGAACCCTTGGAGAAGGGAAAGGCTACCCGTTACATGTTTTCCAGCCTGGAGAATTCCACTTAATGTATAGTCCATGGGGTCACAAAGAGTTGGACATGACTGAGCAAATTTCACTCACTACTCCTCATAAGTCAGTGAATTGCTGCTGTAAATACCACTTCCTTTCATTTGTCTTAAGGGATTTTTTTTTTTTTTTTGAGGTCTTCACATGGAAGCCCTTCATCTGACTTTGTCAGAATTGGGTGAACCTCCACAGAGTTATGAGCCAGAACTTTAATTCTGTTACATGCACCCATTTGTTACTTCTGTGTTTCTGGCAGCTTCTTTATTTTTGATTGCTTAGACATTAGCTTCCTGGTTCACAAACTTCACACATTAGAATCCCCTGAGGATCCTTTAAAATTACTGATGCCTGGGCCTTACCCCCAGCTGTTGATTTAGTTGAGATGTGAGCTGGGCATTGAGGGTTCTAAAAGCTTCCCAGGTAACTATAATGTGCAACAAAGATTGAGAATCACTATGTTCCTGATAATTAAGATGGATGTGTGTGTATGTGTTCAGTTGCTAAGTCATGTCCCACTCTTTGTGACCCCATGGACTATAGCCTGCTGGGCTCCCCTGTCCATGAGATTTCCCAGGCAAGAATACTGGAGTGGTTTGCCATTTCCTTCTCTAGGGGATCTTCCTGACCCAGGGATCGAACCTGTGTCTACTGCATTGGCAGATGGATTCTTTACCACTGAGCCACCAAGGAAGCCTGATAATTAAGATACTGCTTGATAATTAAGGTATGAGCTAATAAATGGCAAGCTAGAAGGGAAAGACTCAAAACAGGGCCTCTTCTCTTAGGACTTTAGACGTTCCCCAAAGCCCCAGGGGTTCAAAGGATAAGGACCGAAAGGTGGAGCAGTAGGGTAAGTTGTTATTATAGGAAAGATGATCAGCTCTATGCCTTGTCTAGTGAGAGTCAACTACATAGCAAGTGTATTTTTCTGTTGTTTTCCCTCCTATTCCCCTCAACAGATTGAAGATTCTCATCTTACCTATCTTGAATCAAAATTGTGCTGAATTACTCAACACATACTCAGAACATATGCTGTCACTCCTATCACCAAACTAGACATTGGCAATCAATGAACTAAATCCTGAACATATCCTCCCAAACTCTCACTACTCAATGCTTCTGGTAGTCACTGCATCAGTGGTCAGAGTTGGCAGAAAAATATCTATCATCTTGACTCTAAGGAATACATAGCCATGCATTTTTTTTGGAGGAGAGAGAAAGGGTGTGTTTTCATAGTAGGTAATACATGGCCCTGTCCTTCTGATGTTAACTTTATGTTCTGGTCTTAAGTTTTATTATCTGAAATAGGAAATTTGGGTCCTTTAGTCTCCTAGTTGCAAAAGCATGGGAGGCCTGTCATTGCAGTGGTGTTTTCTCAGGCTAAGATCAATGAGAGACAAATCAGATTCAATTCAAAGTCACATGTGGAAGATTCATTATTTGAGAAAAGGGAACCCTGAGGTCATTCATCCTCATCTAATAAGGATGAAGCAGATATAGAAACCTCATCTCAAAAGGAGAGACATGACTTCTGACTGTTTTGAGCTAGGTTTTATATTTTTTCCCCCTTATTTAACCCAGTTCCTTTATGGAACATAAATAAATTCTGAGGAGTAGAAGCATTGGAGAAGATTGAAAGATGACTGCATTTTCTCTCCCTCTCCAAATTTGAAGTTGAAAAATCGTATTTGCTTTTTTCTTCTTATTTATCAAGGACTATGAGCTTCCCTGGTAGCTCAGACAGTAAAGAATCCGCCTGCCAGTGCAGGAGACCCAGGTTTGATCCCTGGGTCAGGAAGATCCCCTGGAGAAGGGAATGGCAACCCACTCCAATATTCTTACCTGGAGAATCCAATGGACAGCAGAGCCTGGTGGGCTATAGTCCATTGGGTCGCAAAGAGTCGGACACGGCTGAGCAGCTAACATTTTCACTTTGTTTTTTTTTCACGTAGTTGCAAAGCTTAGTAAAAGTAACCAGAGGTATGGACTGTGTTTATAAAGGATGAGCTCTCAACACTCCTATGCCTCCTTGAGGTTCCTTCTTGTTTTCCCAACTTTTCTCTGTGGAGGGAATGCTGCTGCTTAGGAAAGACCAAAGCAAAAAGTCTCATGCAAGCCTTCAGACTACTAGCCCACATCGCGGCCTAGAAGGCATGCCTCCTCCTTACTCTGTTAGTATGCAGTGCCATGAAAAGAGGCAGGCTTTGTAGCCAAACAGATGCGGGCTCAAATCCTAGCTTTTCTTCTTACTTGCTCAGTGGCATGGAAAACCTCACCTAGTCTCTCTGAGGCTTGGTTTTCACTGGTAGATAAGGTAGATAATGTCTGTCTTTCAGAAGTTCAAAAGTGGAGGGCCTGGCTCAGACTAGATGCTGGACTTGGAAAAACCACCCGGGAAAATCTGCTCCAACCACATAGCCATGACCTCACTATTTCAGACTTGACAGAACAAGCCCTAATTCTTTTCCTTTTCCATGAACTGGCAGACAAAACCCTACCGGCCAGGCCTCCTTGGTGGGAGGTGAATTTTTCCAACCTGATGCACGTGGACTGCCTTTTGTCCACCTCAGGAGAACTACCCTCCTTTCCCAGTGTGTGGCTTTGGCATGTTGCCAATCCCAGGACCCTCTGCTTCCCTACCACAGAGAGGACAGGTGATCTAAGACAGACCGACCCTATTCTCCTTCCTTAGAACTTGGATCTCAATGGAAGCATGTAAGAAAGGCAAGAACTTGGGGCAGGGGCTTTCTAAAGCTGCAGGAGAAAAAAGACCACAAATTGCTTCCGTAGAAACGCCCAGACCCTCCTTCTTCCCTGGCTTCACAAAGGCCTTTGTTTCTTTATTTATGGCTGTGCCGGATCTTTGTAGCTGCACGGGGGCTCCTCTCTAGTTGTGGTGCTCGGGCTTCTCATTGTGGTGGCTCATCTGATTGCGGAGCATGGGCTCTAGGGTGCATGGCTTTTAGTAGTTTCCCATGCATGGGCTGAGTTCCCCCACAGCATGTGGAATCTTCCCCAACCAGGAATCGAACCCATGTCCCCTGCATTGACAGGCAGATTCTTGACCATTGGGCCACCAGGGAAGTCCAAGCCCTGACATTTATGATATTCATTTATCCTCTTTCAATTCTGAGCATCACTCAGTGCTGATCTATTTAGCTTCCCCTTTCTATGCTAGAGTTAAAGCAGTGGGTATCCCTGGCTAAGAATATATGACAGAGTTGTCCCTACCTGGATAGGTGTCTCCCCTTCGAATATGTCTACACTTACTAATTTTGGGTCAGTGTGGGCCTCGTGGGACATCCAGCACAATGTCTTCATTTAATATCAAAGGCACCTGAGGCTGGGAGGTAACATGTGACTTGGTCATCTTCCCATAGTCATTTGGGGGAAGACCTCATCTTCAAATTCAGATCCCCTGACGCTAAGCCTTATATTTATTCTGCCTCTTGCCATCCTGAACTTAGGCTGTAAACATTAAGTTCAGCCCCTGCAAGGCCACAATAATAGTTTTCATCCTCAAAAAAGCTAATGAGCTTTCCCTTGTGTCATACACCATGCTTGCACCCCTGACCAGGTCTCTGGCATTGCAGGCTATTGGTTCAGAAGAGGGAATGGGGAGCTGGTGTGGGTGATTGAGGTTGGATCCAAACAGCCCAGATCACTATACAAGCAGCAGACCTCAAGACCCATTAAAACATTGTCTTTGCATGAGAGAGGTACTCACCTTAATCTTCTTCTTTGTCACAAACATTCTGACCCTACTCAATAATTTATCTTCTCTATCCTAGAAAGATGGAAGGGTTCCATTTCTGAAACAGAAAAAGCATAGACAGAAGTTTATTAAACACTAAAAGAAAGAAAGGAGACTGTTTGCTTTTTCCCTTAAAGATGGCAGAGAATGCTGAAACTAAACAGTGTAAGGACAAACACTAGTCCCTCTTTGTAAGTCTCAGGAAAGCGGGAGGAAAAAAGCAGCCAGAGTGGGCCTCTTATAAAGAGAGATGAAGTTCTTAGTGTGGCTCCTTGAACCAAGAGAAAAGAAGAAAAACGCTGGCTATAGTGTACTGAGCACTTCCTGTGGCCTGGGCCCTGGATCGGTGTTATTTAAGCCTACAGTCACCTTGGAAAGAAGTATTCCCATTACATGGCTTCCCTGGTGGCTCAGTTGGTAAAGAATCCACCTGCAATATGCAGGAGACCCAGGTTTGATCCCTGGGTTGGAAAGATCCCTTGGAGAAGGAAATAGCAACCCACTCCAGTATTCGTGCATGGAGAACCCCATGTACATAGAGGCCTGGCAGACTACAGTCCATGGGGTCGCAAAGAGTAGACATGACGCAGCAACTAAACCACCACCACCATTTCCATTACATAGGTGTGGAAACTGAGGGTCAGAAAAGGGAGATCATTTGCTAGTAAGTAGTGAAGCCATGGTTTAAGCCAGGATGATGTAAACCTCAGATCTTTACCTAGTATGCTTTACAGCTTCCCACCCACAAGGACTCAGTCCCTAACACGTTTTTGAAGTCTGTGACAAACCAAACATTCCTGCTCTAGGCATCTACAGATTGGGATAGCACCTCGACTTTGCAAATTTAATCATTCCTTTCTTCCCTCCTCCCCTGAACCAACCTTTACCCAGTGCTTAGAAAGGGCTACTTAAATCCATAGCCCAAGAAAAATGTATCTTTGTGATTAATATGTGTTAAAATGAGGAGTGACATGGTAATAAAATGGGAAAGGTTTGGGGGCCTTTGGGGAAATACATCTGACCGCGGGCTGTGGTTCCAATAATGAGGCTGCTATTTTGTGGTCATGGAGGTAATGTTTTCTGATGCAGGTCGAATGATTAACAAGGTGAATATCTCTGCCTGGAGGAAGGAGGGGTGGAGAGGAAGTGCCAGCCGGAAAATGGCTCAGGACGGGAAACCACAGGCCTTTCCCTCTTCATTTTCAGGAGCTGTGAGAATTTTAATTAAGCTCAGCGGCCAGGAGAGGCTGGTTCTCTGCTCTCTCTTTTACTTTCAGTCTCATTCATTCAGCGATGCGGGATTGGCGGGGGGGGGGGGGGGGGGAGCGGAGAAGAAAGGGGACTGGAAGGACTCCAGAGGAGAGGAAAGAAGAAACAGAAGGATGCATTTTCCTAATCCATTTTCTCCATTGTCTAGAAATTTCAGTCAGGTAATTCCTCTTCTGTTTGCCTGGAGAGCTGGCTTGCCTGGAGAGTGGAGTGTTAGATGATGGCGGTACTGCAGTGCCATGCAAGGGAGTGACTATGATTATATGTGGCCAGAGGATCCAGGAGAGATCCAGGATCTCCTGCCTTGATCCAGGTATTCTTCTTCCTATGAGCTTCCTCATAGAGACATATGCAAAAATAACTGTTATTACCTGAGTTTTAATCTTAAACCTCAAAGTAAGGATGGCCTGGATCAGGTGTTAACTTTCTCTTCTTGAGACCAGAGGCAGTCCAAGGGTCAAGTAAAATCTGAATGACATATTTTTCTCCCAAATTTAGATCCCTCCCAGTATGGCGCTATGGAAATGTACATCTGCTGATAGCAAAGAGAGAGAGATGGAAAGATGGTATCCTCTTCCATTGTCCTCTTAAGCTGTTTCAGGCTAGATGAGGCTAAGGCCTGGCTACAATGCCAGAGGAAGGGAAAACATCCTGAGATGTGGGGACAGCTGGACAAAGATCCCGCAGGAAGTGTTATTAAGCCTGTGTATGTGTCTCTGAGAACACCACCCTCAGAATAAAAAGTCTAATTCATTTTTTAGACTCTGGCCAACCACATAATCATGACACTTATGTCTGGGGATGGGGTGATGGGGTGGAGGTGGTGGTGAGATTCATACCTTTCACCTCATCTCGTCTTTGGGAGGGAGATAGCAGCTGTGGAGACTCCAAAAAGAGCAAATGGAAAAAAGCTATTGAATCTCCCTGTGTTCCTAGTCTTCTGCCCCAGTTTTGTCTTTCTGGATGAATGCTGTTTGTGGTCTCCCTGATAAACTCTATCTTTGCTGTCAGAATGATTTTCCTGAATTGGCACTCTCGTTCACATCACTAAATGCTCAAAAATATTCCATGGATATCACTGTCCTGAGCAGCCATGGGCAACCTGGCCCCCTTCTGTTTTTGTAAATAAAGTTTTATTAGAACTGTTATGATCATCTATTTTCATGTTCTCTACAGCTGCTTTCATGCTGCAGTGTCAGAGTTGGGTGCTTGTGACAGAGAGCTTATGGCCTACAAAATCTAAAATATTTACCATTTAGCCTTTTACTAAAGAAGTTTCCTGCATCCTGGTCTAGAGAAAGATGTCCAGATGTCTATACCTGGCAGTTGAGGTCTTTGCTTGTATTTGTTGTTGTTCACTTGCATGAACAACAACATGACTTGTTCAGTCATGTCCTACTCTTTGTGATCCTCTGGACTGCAGCACACCATGCTTCCCTGTCCTTTACTATCTCCTGGAGCTTACTCAAACTCATGTCCATTAAGTCGGTGATGCCATCCAACCTTCTTGTCCTCTGTCATTCTGTTCTCCTCCTGCCTTCAATCTTTTCCAGCTTCAGGGTATTTTCTAATGAATCACCTTTTCACATCAAGAGGGCAAAGCATTGGAGCTTCAGCTTCAGCATCAGTCCTTCCAATGAATATTCAGGACTGATTTCCTTTAGGATGGACTGGTTGGATCTCCTTACAGTTGAAAGGACTCTCAAGAGTCTACTCCAACACCACAGTTTGAAAGCATCAACTCTTCAGCACTCAAGTCTTCTCTATGGTCCAACTCTCATATTCTTACATGAATACTAGAAAAACCATAGCTTTGACTATCTGGACCTTTGTCAGCAAGGTGATGTCTCTGCTTTTTAATACGCTGTCTAGGTTTGTCATAACTTTTCTTCCAAGAAAGAAACATCTTTAAATTTAATGATTGCACACACAGTGATTTTGTAGCCCAAAAAAATAAAGTCTCTCAATGTTTCATTGTTTCCCCATCTATTTGCCATGAAGCGAGGGGACCAGATGCCATGATCTTCATTTTTAGAATGTGTATCTTTTTTTAATGAAGCTAAAATCAGTTTATTGAATAGCTAACTTAGTAGCAAATTATACATGAAATGTGGGTTTTACCATTGTTGTTCAGTTGCCAAATTGTGTCTGACTCTTTGCGACCCCATGGACTGCAGCATACAAGGCTTCCCTGTCCATCACCAACTCCCAGAGTTTGCTCAAACTCATGTCCATTGAGTTGGTGATGCCATCCAACCACCTCATCCTCTGTCCCCCCCCTTCTCGTCCTGCCCTCAACCTTTCCCAGCATCAGGGTCTTTTCTTTTCTTTTTTTTTCATTTATTTCTATTAGTTGGAGGCTAATTATTTTACAATATTGTAGTGGTTTTTGTCATACATTGACATGAATCAGCCATGGATTTACATGTGTTCCCCATCCGATCTCCCCCCTACCACCTCCCTCCCCATCCCATCCTTCTGGGTCTTCCCAGTGCACCAGCCCTGAGCACTTGTCTCATGCATCCAACCTGGGCTGGTGGTCTGTTTCACCCTTGATAGTATACTTGTTTCAGTGCTATTCTCTCAGAACATCCCACTCTTGCCTTCTCCCACAGAGTCCCAAAGTCTGTTCTGTACATCTGAGTCTCTTTTTCTGTTTTGTGTATTGGGTTATCGTTACCATCTTTTTAAATTCCATATATATGTGTTAGTATACTGTATTGGTCTTTATCTTTCTGGCTTACTTCACTCTGTAGAATGGGCTCCAGTTTCATCCATCTCATTAGAACTGATTCAAATGAATTCTTTTTCATGGCTGAGTAATGTTCCATGGTGTATATGTACCATAGCTTCCTTATCCATTTGTCTGCTGATGGGCATCTAGGTTGCTTCCATATCCTGACAACTATAAACAGTGCTGCGATGAACATTGGGGTGCATGTGTCTCTTTCAGATCTGGTTTCCTTGGTGTGTATGCCCAGAAGTGGGATTGCTGGGTCATATGGCAGTTCTATGTCCAGTTTTTTAAGGAATCTCCACACCGTTCTCCATAGTGGCTGTACTAGTTTGCATTCCCACCAACAGTGTAAGAGGGTTCCCTTTTCTCCACACCCTCTGCAGCATTTATTGCTTGTAGACTTTTGGATGGCAGCCATCTGGACTGGCATGTAATGGTACATCATTGTGGTTTTGATTTGCATTTCTCTGATAATGAGTGATGTTGAGCATATTTTCATGTGTTTGTTACCCATTTGTATGTCTTCTTTGGAGAAATGTCTGTTTAGTTCTTTGGCCCTAGAATGTGTATTTTTAAGCCAGCTTTTTCACTCTCCTCTTTCACCTTCATCAAGAGGCTCTTTAATTCCTCTTTGCTTTCTGCATAAGTGTGGTGTCATCTGCATATCTGAGGTTATTGATATTTCTCCTAGCAATCTTGATTCCAGCTTGTGTTTCATCCAGTTTGGCATTTCACATGATGTATTCTGCTTGTAAGTTAAATGAGCAGCATGACACTATACAGCTTTGACATACTCCTTTCCCGATTTTGAACAAGTCTGTTGTTCCATGTCCCATGTTGCTTCTTGACCGGCATGCAGGTTTCTCATGGGGCAAGTCAGGTGGTCTGGTATTCTCATCTCTTTAAGAATTTTCCACAGTTTGGTGTGATCCACACAGTCAAAGGCTTTAGCGGAGTCAATAAAGCAGAAGTAGGTGTTCTTCTGGAATTCTCTTGCTTTTTTTGATCCAATGGATGTTGGCAATTTGATCTGTTTCCTCTGCCCTTTCTAAATCCAGTTTGTACATCTGGAAGTTCTTGGTTCACATACTGTTGAAGCCTAGCTTGAAGGATTTTGAACATGACCTTGCTAGCATGTGAAATGAGTGCAATTGTGCAATTTGAACATTCTTTGGCATTGCCTTTCTTTGGGATTGGAATGAAAATTGACCTTTTTCAGTTCTGTGGCCACTGTTGAGTTTTCCAAATTTGCTTGCATATTGAATGCAGCATTTTAACAGCATCATCTTTTAGGATTTGAAATAGCTCAGCTAGAATTGCATCACTTCCACTAGCTTTGCTCATTGTGATGCTTCCTAAGGCCCATTTGACTTCACTCTCCAGGATGTTTGGCTCTAGGTGAGTGATCACACAATTGTGATTATCTGGATCATGAAGATCTTTTTTGTATAGCTCTTCTGTGTGTTCTTGCCACCACCTCTTAATCTTCTGCTTCTGTTAGGTCCACACCATTTCTGTCCTTTATTATGCCCGTCTTTGCAAGAAATGTTCCCTTGGTATCTCTAATTTTCTTGAAGATATCTATAGTCTTTCCCATTCTATTGTTTTATTTATTTGCACTGATCACTGAGGAAGGCTTTCTTATCTCATTTTACCATTCTTTGGAACTCTGAATTCAGGTATGTATATCTTTCCTTTTCTCCTTTGCCTTTCACTACTCTTCTTTTCACAGCTATTTGTAATGCCTCCTCAGACAACCATTTTGCCTTTTTGTATTTGTTTTTCTTGAGGATTGTGTGATCACTGCCTTGTGGACAGTGTTATGAACCTCTGTCCATAGTTCTTCAGGCACTCCATCTATCAAATCTAATCCCTTGAATCTATTTGTCACTTCTACTGTATAATCATGAGGGATTTGATTTAGGTCATACCTTAATAGTTTGTGATTTTTCATACTTTCTTCAATTTAAGTCTGAATTTGACAATAAGGAGTTCATGATCTGAGCCACAGTCAGCTCCCAGTCTTGTTTTTGGTGACTGTATAGAGCTTCTCCATCATTGACTGAAAAGAATATAATCAGTCTGATTTCGGTATTGACCATTGGTGATATCCATGTGTAGAGTCATCTCTTGTGTTGTTGGAAGAGGGTGTTTGCTATGACTAGTGCATTCTCTTGGCAAAGCTCTATTAGCTTTTGCCCTGCTTCATTTTGTATACTCTAATGCCAAACTTGCCTGTTACTCCAGGTGTCTCTTGACTTCCTACTTTTGCATTCCAATCCCCTATGATGAAAAGAACATCAGTTTGTGGTTTTTTTTTTTCTGTTAGTTCTAGAAAATCTTGTAGGTTCATAGAACCATTCAACTTCAGCTTCTTCAGCACTAGTGGTTGGGTGCATAGCCTTGGGTTACTGTGATGTTGAATGCTTTGTCTTGGAAACAAACCAAGATCATTCTGTCATTTTTGAGATTGCACCCAAATACTGTATTTCAGACTCTTGTTAACTTTGAGGACTACTCCATTCCTTCTAAGGAATTCTTTCCCACAATAGTAGATATAATGGTAATCTGAATTAAATCCACCCACTCCTGTCCATGTTAGTTTACTGGTTCCTAAAATATCTGTGTTCACTCTTGCCATCTCCTGTTTGACCACTTCTAATTTACCTTGGAAACAATGAAAGACCTTTTTTTCTTGGCCTCCAAATCATTGTGGGCAGTGTCTTCAGCCATGAAGTTAAAAAATGTTATACCAATATGGACCTAACTAATTCTTCTTGTTTTATTCATCTCTCTTCCCCTTCAAGTACCTTGTGTCCCAGCCAAAAAGTTTCCCCCTGCTTCATGATTTTAGTTGTTTTTGAGCTTTTTATGGAATTATTACATGTGTATAGCAAAATACCAGTATTCTAAGTATACAGCTTGATGAATTTTTACAATATTGACATATGCTTATCAGTTCAGTTCAGTCGCTCAGTCATGTCCAACTCTTTGTGACCCCATGAACCACAGCACACCAGGCCTCCCTGTCTATCACCAACTCCTGGAGTTTACCCAAACTCATGTCCATTGAGTCGGTAATGCCATCCAACCATCTCATCCTCTGTTGTCCCCTTCTCCTGCCCTCAGTCTTTCCCAGCATCAGGGTCTTTTCAAATGAGTCAGCTTTTGCATCAGGTGGCCAAAGCATTGGAGTTTCAGCTTCAACATCAGTCCGTCCAATGAACACCCAGGACTGGTCTCCTTTAGGATGTACAGGTTGAATCTCCTTGCAGTCCAAGGGACTCTCAAGTGTCTTCTCCAACACCACAGTTCAAAAGCACCAGTTCTGCCCTCAGCTTTCCTTATAGTCCAACTCTTACATCCATACATGACCACTGGAAAAACCATAGCCTCTACTAGATGGACCTCTGTTGAAAAAGTAATGTCTCTGCACTTTAATATGCTGTCTAGGTTGGTCATAACTTTCCTTCCAAGGAGTAAGCATCTTTTAATTTCATGGCTGCAGTCACCATCTGCAGTGATTTTGGAGCCCAGAAAAATAAAGTCAGCCACTGTTTCCACTGTTTATCCATCTATATGCCATGAAGTGATGGGACCAGATGCCATGATCTTAGTTTTCTGAATGTTGAGCTTTAAGCCAACCTTTTCACTCTCCTCTTTCACTTTCATCAAGAGGCTCTTCAGTTCTTCTTCACTTTCTGCCATAAGGATGGTGTCATCTGCATATCTGAAGTTAATGATATTTCTTCTGGAAATCTTGATTCCCAGCTTGTGCTTCTTCCAGCCAAGCGTTTCTCATGGTGTACTCTGTGTATAAGTTAAATAAGCAGGGTGACAATATACAGCCTTGATGTACTCCTTTTCCTACTTGGAACCAGTCTGTTGTTCATGTCTAGTTCTAACTGTTGCTTCCTGACCTGCATACAGGTTTATCAAGAGGCAGGTCAGGTGGTCTGTTATTCCCATCTCTTTCAGAATTTTTCAGTTTATTGTGATCCACACAGTCAAAGGCTTTGGTGTCATCAATAAAGCAGAAATAGATGTTTTTCTGGAACTCTTTTGTTTTTTTGATTATCTAGCAGATGTTGGCAATTTGATCTCTGGTTCCTCTGCCTTTTCTATAACCAGCTTGAACATCTGGAAGTTCATGGTTCATGTATTGCTGAATCCTGACTTGGAGAATTTTGAGCATTACTTCACTAGCATGTGAGATGAATGCAATTGTGCGGTAGTTTGAGCATTCTTTGGCATTGCCTTTCTTTCTGACTGGAATGAAAACTGACCTTTTCCAGTCCTGTGGCCACTGATGAGTTTTCCAAATTCGCTGGCATATTGAGTGCAGCACTTTCACAGCATCACCTTTTAGGATTTGAAATAGCTCACCTGTAATTCCATCACCTCCACTAGTATTGTTTGTAGTGATGCTTCCTAAGGCCCACTTGACTTCGCATTCCAGGATGTCTGGCTCTAGGAGAGTGATCACACCATTGTGATTATCTGGGCCATGGAGATCTTTTTTGTGCAGTTCTTCTGTGTATTCTTGCCACCTCTTCTTAATATCTTATATTAAGACATATGCTTAAAACTGACACTAAATCAAGAAACAGAACATTAATTGCCAATGTCCCAGAAACCCTCCTCATTCTCTTTTCTATCCTGATTTCTAAAAATTATAGGTAAGTTTTAGCTCTTTTTTGATCTTTAATTTGTCTGACTTTGTTGTGGATGTTCAGTCATTCAGTTGTGTCCTACCCTTTGTGACCCCAAGGACTGCAGCACACCAGCCTTCAGTGTCCTTTACTGTCGCTCAGAGTTTGCTCAGACTCATGTCCATTGAGCCAATGATGCCATCCAACCATCTCAGCTCTGCCACCCTCTTCTCCTTCTGCCCTCAATCTTTGCCATCAGGGTCTTTTCCAATGAGTCAGCTACTTTCCCTCAACTTAACATTTGTGAAATTCACATGTCATTGCATGTAGTGGTACTTTGTTTATTCTCATTGCTAATTTCCATTTTGCATGTTTTACATGATTTATTAATTCTACTGTTGATAGACATTTGTGGTTTCTACTTTGCAGCTATTTTGAATAGTGTTGCTATGAACATCATGTTTCATGTGTTTTTGGTAACACATATGTGCATTTCTGTTGAGTTAGTGCCTAAGTATGTAATTGAGTCATAGGTTACAGGCTACCTAATCATCCCCAGGTATTTATATTAATATATAGGCCTATCAGGGCTAATTGAGAATTCCAACTGATGCTAAGGCTCCTTGTCAACACTTGGATCTTTATTGATGGTGTTTATTGTTGTTCTTTTTCCTTTGTAGAAATTCTGGTGGGTATATGGGGAAACCTCATTGTGATTTAAATTTGTATTTTCTTAATGACTAAAAGGTAGGGCACCATTTCATAAACTTATTGTGTATTTAGATACCCTCTTATGTGATGTGCTTAAGTCTTTTTTTTTGCTCCTGTGTGATTATCTCTTCTTTTGCAGAAGTTTTTTATATTCCAAGTTTGACTATTTTGTCAGGTTTATGTCTTGTGAACTTTGTCTCTGACTCTCTGGATTGTCTTTCTGCTTAAGAATTTTGTTTGATGAACAGAGGTTTATAAACCTAATATATTACAATTCATCTTTTTTCCTCATGGTACTTTATGAATCACGTTTAATAAATTTTTGCCATTTTCAAAATTACAAAGATGTTTTTATAAATTTTCTTCTATAAGCTTTATTATTTCATTTTTCTTACTATAGATTTTAAATCTACCTGGCAATGATTGTGTGTGTGTATGTATGTGTACAGTAGGGATCAGTAAGGATCAAGATTTATTTTTCTTCATATGGATATCCAGTAGATCTACTTTTTTTTTTAATTAAAATATTCTTTACCCACTAAACTGCAGTGTCACCATTGTCGTGTATTAGTTTGCTATTTTCTTGCATAAAAACTGCAAGGACATCACTATATATATATATATATTACAAGAGTACATTATTTATGATAGTATCAAAATCCATCAAATTTCTAGAAATAAATGTAACAAAAGAAGCATAACCCTATATACTAAAAACAAGAAATAAAAAAAAAAACAAAATCATAGTATATGTGTACATACGTGTGTGTGTATGTGTATTCAGCAGCATTATAATAGGTCTTGAAATATGGTAGCATATGTCTGCAGCTTTGTTTTTCTTCTTTAAGGTTTCCTTGGCTGTTGTTGGCACCTTAAATTCCCATAATAATTTTAGAAATAGTCAGTCATTTGGCACTATAAAATCTGATGAGATTTTGAATTTGTAGATCAAAATGGGGAGAACTGATAGATTTGCAATATGCTAGTGTGTCTAATCTGTCTAATCTTTACTTAGACCTTCTTCAGTTTTTCTTAATAATTTTCTGTAGTTTTAGTGTAGAGGTTTATATATTTTATACAATTTATTCCTAGGAATTTGGTGGTTTTTAATGATGTTACAAGTGATAAATACTTAAAAAAATTATTTCTGTAAGTTCCCATGTTGCAAATAAATGAAAATCCAACTGATTGATGTTGTATCTAGTGATCTCACTTGATTTACTTAATTGAAATAGTTCATCTGTAGATTTTGAAAAATCTTGCACTTGTATTTTTGCTATTACTCTGCTTTTTCTTTCCTTATTTTATTACAATACTAAGACCAAAACAACATTGTATAAATGAGGTCAAAGTGTGCAGCCAGTTTCTCCCCAGTGTGGGGTATCTGTCTCTCAAACCAACATGACTTATTTCATTGATTTGGTCTCTATAAACCACTTTAGTGAAAGGAATCAGTGGGTTGGTGATTGTGTGCAAGGGTTCCTTGTGACTAAGCAGAATTATTTGTTGCTTCCTCTTCCCTTACTCTATTTTACAACTATTCTTCAAGTATAGATGAACGACCAAAATCTACTTATTAGATTTTCTGGGTTAAGTAAGTGTAAAACTCTTTTGTTGGTTTGCACAACAAAGTTATAACCATAGCTCTTACCTACTGAATATTTTTTAAGTGTTGATGGCTTTGTTTGCACTATTTTATTTGATGGTACTGACAATCCTATAAAATAGTCACCAGTGCTTCTTTTGTACAAATAAGTAGACTGCAGAATAGAAGTGACAAATTTGGCCCAAATCACATATGTGGAAGTAGTGGAGCTGGGGTTTGAGCCTAGGCAGTTTGATTGCGGAGCCCTTAACCATCATGCAGCTGATTTTCTCCAAACAAGTTGAAATTTGCCTCCTTAAAATTCCTTTGTAGCCTTTTCTTTCCTATGAATCCCTTTCAGTTGCTTGAAGATAGCTTCTATCTTCTGAGTGTTCTCTAGATTCAGTGTTCCTAGTTTCTTCCACTCCTTGCATGACAGCACTTAAAAATCTCCTTTGCTTTTTCAGTTAGCAGTTTTCTTCTCAAAACTCCTCTTCAAGCATGGTGTTCAGAAAGAGCATCCCTTGCTGCATTTGAATGATCTGAGCTGTGCAGAGGGCAGAACTTTACCCTTCTTCATCCTGGACTCTGTACCCCTTCTAATGCATCTCGAGATGGAAACAACCTGGGATAGATTTTGAAGTTCAAAGATCCCATTCCAGTCTTGGCAAAGCTGTTTAATAGCTATGTGATGTTGTGCAAGTCACTCTATATCCTCCCCAAGCCTCAGTTTTATAGTCTATAATATATGGGACCATGACTGCTACCCTGGTTACTCCATATTCTCCCAGAGAATGGTGGGAAACTCATTTGAAATAATGGATGAGAATGTTGTTTGCAAATTGGGAAGCTCTCTCTCAATGTCAGTTATTTTTAGCAGACACATCATGCTGTTGACACATATTGAGTGAGTATTTGTACAGAATGGAGCAGAATTCAGCCACAAAGAAAGAGAACAAAAGGGAATGTAGTGGCATTCAGCCAACAGAAGGAAATGCTAGTTGGGCTACTTAGGAAGAGAAGCAGTGGAGAGTGGGGGGTTAGTCCCAGCAAAGGAGGACAGATACAGACCTGCATGTTCAGCTGAGAATTTGGAGAACCTGTCTTGGTCCGCAAGGTCAGTGGGGACCAGGAAATCATTATCAGCTCTGGTGACCTGAAATGCTGAATGGTGCTTTTCTTTCTAGTGAAATGGTGAGGCAGAGCTATTCTCTGCCTCCCTCGCCCCACACCCCCACCCCATCCCACAAGGCTAATTATTATAAAAATTCTCTGTCATTGCTTTGCAACGGTCCACAGCCTAACTAATTTAAAAATGCAAATGAATGCTAAATTACAGTCAGCTTTTAGAACTTGTTTTCTGCCTGCGCACCTAGTGATGGTAGGTGTCATTTCCAGAGCTATAAATCAATCTTGGGCACCCTGGGTGATTTGATAATGGCCAGTGGCATCACTGCTGATGTCACAAGATGCTCAGGTGATGGTAGGTTTCCGCAACCTTGTGGACCATCAATCTTAGGCTGTCTCTGCCTCTGCAGCGGCATACTGCAGCGCCACGTTATTCCTCCTGAAAACCAAGGGGCCCTCCTCCTGCCATCTGTCAGGCCTCTGATAGGCCAAGCGATGAGCCCGATTCTGGTGGTTGGACAGTTCTGCCTTAACCATTATCCTTCCTAGCTGTGAGCTTTGGGTCTGAAAGCCTGTTTGATGATTACAGTGATAATGAGAAATGAAGTTCTGCCTGTGAGCTAATGTTGAGACTAGTGTGTCTCACAGTGTATTCCTAAGAACTGGGGTGCTTTAAAATGCAGCTTCCTGGGGTCCAGCTCCTATCTCCAGAATTGGAATCTCTACAGATGGGCCCCAGAAATGTATTTTTTTCATTATTTAGATCATCTTTATTTGACCTAGTTGTAAGGGAGCTTAATTACAAAGGGAATCCATATTTCAAACGTAAATACATGTTGAAATGAATTTAAGAAATTTACTACAGTGAAAATTCTTCAGATAAAGAGCTTCTTGTCATAGTTCAGTTTTAATGGTTGACTTTTAACAGTGTTTTTTTTTTTCATATTCCTTTCCATAATGCTTTATTACAGGAAATGGAATATAGTTCCATGTGCTCTGCAGTAGGACTCTATTGTTTATTCATCCTATATATACTAGTTTCCATTTGCTAACCCCAAACTCTCCTCTGCCTCCCCACCTTAGCTCTCCATTCCTGTGAGTCTGTTTCTGTTTTGTAGGTATGTTCATTTGTGTCATATTTTAGAGTACACATAAAAGTGATATATAGTGAGAAATGTAAATTTTTAAAATAGGCTTCCCAGATGATCCTTATGCATGTGAAATTTTGAGAACTACTGTCTTACATTGTAAAATTATGGCATACTGGGGCTGAAAGCCACCCCCCCCCTCCACCCCTGCCACAGACCTCCTAGCGCAGTGGTTTTCAAACTTGACTGTTGCACATTAGAATTCTTTGGTGATATCTTAAAACTCCCAGTGCTGGAGGGCTTACCCCACACAAATGTCACGATCTCTAGGGTTGGAGTCAGGCTACCAGTGTTGTTTCTTAAAGCTCCCCAGGGAACTCCAATATACACCAAGGGTAAGAAGCACTACTGTGGTCCAACCCATTGGTTTTACAGTTGGGAATCCCGTGGCTGCTCACAGAGGCAGTAGGGACCCACCCAAGAGAGTCAGTGGCCCACACAGGATAGGAGCTCAGATTTCTTGTCTCCTCATTGGTGTTGCTTCTACCATAACTTCTTGCAGTTGAACCAAAGACAACCCTGATTCCCTGTGTTCTATTTTATCCTATACAAAGCAAAATAACACCTAAGAGTTTGAGGTCCTTATAATCCAGAGAATTTGTATTCTCTCAGGGTGATCCTCTGACTCCAGCCAGAGTGGTCCCTGATTTCAGCTATGGCCTAAAACTCAACCTCAGCTGCAGGCTGAGCCACTGTCCACCCTAAGTGCCCTCGGGAACAGGGCAACTGTTCCCCTGTCAACTGGAGAAGGCTTGCTGAGGAAACAAGCTTCTCATTCTTCAAACTCAAGCTTGAGTTTGGGGAGCCTAAAGAAGATCACCTGGGCAGGGTCACAGGCTAGGATGCACAGAGGGTGGTGAAGAGTCACCCTCTGCCTGGAGTCACAGAGTTCTGTATCATAACCGGACTTGTAGGGTCAGTCTAAAGCTGAGATTTGAGTCAGCATGTGGTCTGGAATAGGGTTTAACCAGTACAACACATATGGCCAACTTCATGAGTAAGTTCAAGGATATCCGGTTATTCATTTCTTTAACAAGCTTTTGCTTGAGAATGTACTTTGTTCCATGTAGGCGAGAGGTGGTCCAGATAAATGGAGTAAAAGTCAGTTTATAATAGTGGTTAAACATGTGAGCCGTGGACAGACAACCTGGAACTGCATTGGGACTATACAATGTGAGAATCTGTTCATGCTATTTTTCTAAGTTTTGTTTTTTCACCCATTCCATGAAGGATAACAACAGCTCTTTCAAAGGATGGTCACGAGCATCAAATGAGTGTGTAAAAAATGCTTAGCTTACTGCCGGATGTATCATAGATATCTAAGTGATGTTAGTTACATGCAAACCAGTTGGAAAAAAAATAAAAAAAAAGAAATCAATCTTTGTTTCTAAGTATGGGCTTTGGACACTGAGAAAACCCCTGGCATATCTCGGGGGACAACTAGGGGATGAAGGGAGACTTCCTGCCAGCTGCATCATTCACCCAAGAGACTCAGCTGGCACCTCTCTTGTCCCTTTAGACAGCTTGCCGCTGGCTGGGATGGTGGCAGTGGGCCAGTCACTGAGTTTAAATAGAATTTTCTTTGCAAATTGACACAGCAATGAAATTACCAAACTGCTGTGTTTATCTTTCCAAATAAAAGACAGATTTTAAGTACATTACGCCAACGTAATTGAAAATCAGAAGCAAATGAGGAGGGTGTGCTGTAACTTCTACGCTCATGTGAGATTCCACTCTCTGGATCCCCAGTTAGGTATAGGGGGTGTTGTGGGAAAAAAAAGAAGATGGTATGCTTTCAACACCCCTGTGCTCATAACTGTTAAGATGAGCTGGATTCTTAGAGTGATGGCAGCTCACCATTTGGGAAAACTGAAGGCCCAGGATCTCTCTAGAGATGCAAGTATAGCAACTTGAATTTCAATTAAAATTCTGCTATCCCCATAACAGAGTCCCTTAATCCTTCTTCGGAAATGCTGGCTGGGTAATCAGACCCTTGTGCTGCCTGCTGCAGGTGGCTATATGTAACCGGAGCTTTACTGCCCAAGCTCTCTGATGCAAGCTCACCTGCTGGGGATCTATGTGCTACCTCCTGCTGTCTGTGTGTCGGGAATTGCAATGTCTCCACATGGGGTTGGAGGCTGGTGGAAAAGTATAGAGCTGGGAACTTTCATGGGAAATTTCGGGACTGGCTGACCATCTGGCTTCATTTCTGGGGGGTCCTTTTCCTTGTCCTGTCTTAGTGGTTGGCACCTGACAATGACCGTGAGGGAGGTGGAGGTGGTCTAACTTCTCTTCTAACCCCATCATCCCAACTCCTGTCATGTCAAATCAAAATAATGCTTTTTAAGCTTTTTATTTTGTATTAAAGCATAGCTGATTAACAATGTTGTGATAGTTTCAGATGGACAGCAAAGGGACTCAGCCATACACACACATATATCCATTCTCCTCCAAGCTCCCCTCCCATCCAAGCTGCCCCATAACACTGAGCAGAGATTCCTGTGCTATACAGTAAGTCCTTGTTGGTTATCCATTTTAAATAAAAATATTTTAGATGTGAACAATTACAAATATTTCCTTAACCTTGAAAAATGTGAAAGAAAACAGATTCTTTTGTTTCACTTAAAAATATATTCATTGTGCACCATGTAGGTAAGATGAAGTAGTTTAAGACGTGTTGGGCAGATTTCTACCCTAAACCTCTCCTTGGTTGAGTCTCCTCCACTCAGCCTGTTCATCCTTCTTGGCTTACACAGCAACATCTTGTGGCTTAACCACTATGTGTGGGGATGCAGTGCTGTCTGGAGATGCTGATTGTCCTCACATCTAGGCAGAAAACAAGCCAAAAAATGAGTATCTGTGCCAGCAAGTTGGTACCAGCACACTGTCTGAAGAGAATGAGTAATCAAATTTTGCTTAAAGAATATTGGCAACTGAATATTATTTGCAGAATATTGATAGTCAAGTGATGTTACAGTCTTTTGTGATAGAGTTGTTTACGGAGCTCTCATCTTTGGTGTTTCAATGTGGAACTCTGGTTTGAGTGAAGTACTAGTTTGACATTATTGATGGGCAGGCAGAAGTTGCTGACTTAGGGTGCAGTTGGATTTCTTTGTCATTTCCACCTTGAGTTGAAATTCTCCTCCCTGATGTCCTTGTTTAAGAAGGACCTTGGGGTAACCTAAAGAATCAGGCATTACAGTTGTGTCTGACTCTTTGGGATCCTATAGACTGTAGCCCATCAAACCCCTCTGTCCACGGGGATTCTCCCTGGCAAGAATACTGGAGTGGGTTGCCATGCCCTCCTCCAGGGATCGTCCCAACCCAGGGGTCATTATGATTAAACCTTGAAATTCTAGTTGTGATATATCTACTGACTTGCTATGTGACCTTGACCAGGTCATCTAACCTTTCTGGACCTCAGTTTATTAATCTGAAAAATGGAGACAATAACTGCTGTCCAACATATGCATACCTATGGCTGATTCATGTTGATATTTAGCAGAAACAAACACAGTTCTGTAAAGCAATTACCCTTCAATTAAAAAATAAACAAATTAAACATTAAAAAAAAACCTGTCCAACAATATCCAACAATAATGTTACAGAGCCTTGTGAGGATGGAAAAATGCATATGGGAGTTCTTTGAAGAACAGGACACACTATGTGAAAATGATACATTAATGATGTCACGATTTGTCTTTCTAGACATTATCTTGCCTGGAAGTCTTAACAGAGTTATGTTTTTTAAGAGTGGAGACTCAAGGGCTAGACTGCATGGTTAGGATCCTGGCTCTGCCTCTTGCTGGGTATAAGATCTTTGGCAAGTTATTAAACTTGTTGAGTCTGTTTCCTGGTCTGTGTAGTGGAGATGATAGGGGTAATATTGATTTCAGAGGGTCATTATGAGAGTTATAGACATAATACATGTGAAGTAATTTTCACGGGGCCTTGCACAGAGTATGTTCTCCACCAAGTTGTGTTCCTTGTACTATTACTATTGGCCTCAGCCAGTACTTAGGTCTTCTGCAGTGGATTGTGACACCAGCCATCTGTGTTGTTGGGATATGTTCCAGACACCTCTTGGAGGGATGTTAGCCCATCTCTGAACCCAAGGCAGCAGAGAATGCCCATGTGCATCCCTCAAGAGATATCTAAGCATAGCGACCAAAGTTTGTCCGTTCGGCGACCCCAAATGTTTTCTTTTATGTGGAAGCTCATAATATTCCATCATAAATGTTTCATAATTGCCTCATGAATTATTCACCTGCAACTTAATAACCTTAAATTTTATGGGATTATGGTTTTATGAGAGAAAAACATTATCAGCCTGGGACCCAGCTGTGAAGAGAAAGTGCTGACCTTAACAATTTATTTTCACTATGCTGTAGACCATTTTTTTGTAACTATGAAATACAGAATATTAATAAAAGAGCAAATAAAAAACTAAAAGAAGAGGGAAAAAATCCTTACATGGCTCTTTCTAAAAAGTGTAATCTCAAAGCTGTGTTTGCAATATCTTTTCCTACTGCCAAGAAGCTGATCCACCTTCATTATAGTTGGTATCATCTTCTTTGGTAATGCCAAAAAATTATTCTTTCTTTTCTTTCCTTATCTAGCCTTTGGCCTTCCTATACTTTCATCTATTTCTCAATTATTTTTAAGTCTGTATTCATTAGTAATTTTTGAATTAATATCACACTGTCACTCTCCTAGGTTTTCAGAATGTTAGTTTTGGAAGGTTGTCAGAATAGTTCAAGCAGAGTATGGTAATACAGTGGAAAGAGCAGTGGTTGGAAGATAGTCTCAGTTTAGACTATAACTTAATTGATGCATAATGTTAGTAATTCAGTTAAATTTTCCCAGGATCAGTTTCCTTATAAATAAGATGGGAAATATTGAGAAGGCTAAGGAAGATAATACTGGGTTGACTGAAAAGTTCCTTTGGGTTTTTCCATAAGATGTCATGAAAAACCCAGATAATTTTGGGGCAACCCAATAGATGAGCCAGCCTTCTAAAGAAGAAAGCAAGACCAGGGCATGCAAGGAACTGGCCCGGCAACACAAGTGAGGGAAGGCTGAGGTGCTGAAATCACTGAATACAGTGGAAGGATGAATAGGAAGATAGAAAGAGAAAGCTAGTTCATATCAAGTAGGCAAAGAATCCAACTTTATTCAAGTTTGAATTTTCACTAGGAGTAGAAAAGAATAAAGCAAGATCATTCTATCCTCTAATATCAGAGAGAGGTACAACTGTTACTAAAACCCTTTTATTGCAAGTCACAGGGTATGTATGCATACATCTTGGAATCAAAGAACTGTGGAAAGACGGCAGAAATAGTGAAAGGTTTATTCCATTGCCCCCCCTTTACAGATGAGGAAACTGAGGCTTAGTGAGGAGGTAAGTTTGATCATGGTTCTGTGGTGAGTTAGAAGCAGATGCTAGGACCAGAAGCTGAGTTCTTTACTGATTCACCTTGTTCCTCAGTAGATACCTACAAAATATTGTAAAACGGTTAACCTCTAATTAAAAAAAAAAAAAAGCCAGTTTCTTTGATTTCTAATACTGGATACTTGACTGCCCCAGAAAGGGCCATGGATCCACTATAAGTGGGGACCTCTGGAATGAAGGGCAGGAGTTACTAATAAAAACGGGGCAGGTTTTGGGCAGGGTAGGGGCTGAAGAAGAGCTAAGAAATGCTATTCTGCTGAAGACGAAATGAGCCCATCTACAAGCCAAGCTTAGCCATTGGTGGGCATGTTTTTGGACTGGCTAGACCTGAGTCATCCAATGAAAACAGAAGTGGGTGCTCCAGAGGCTGCACCCCCTCTCCTTCCCACAGTTTGCACTGAGTTCTAATAACATTTTATTAAAATTCTCTGGATCCTGATTAATTTTCCTGGCTGCTTTCTCTCTTATTGCTCTCCTGGCCACAAGATGAGAACAGTCAGTGCTCTAACGAACGCAGTGAGCACTTGGGCTCAACTCACTGGGTCTCAATGGCTCTCTGTCCTCTGCCTAATGAAGCTTTGGGGATTTCTCCCCTGCTTGCACTGTGGGTGGATAATGGGAGATGGCAGCCGTTTGTGTCTGAGAAGATAGGCAATACCAGGAACTTCTCTTCTGGGGCATCATCTGCAAAAAGATCATTCATTTGGTTACTGGAGGGTCTAACTGTCAGCTGAGAGAGGGAACAAAGTCATGTTTGCTCAGTGCAGGCTATATACTAAGCATTTTTATGTGACCCTTCTCTAGGTTTTTAGAGCATCCTGTTCATTCTTCTAGCACAGAGCAGGCAAGATCTGTTTTCCAAAAAGCACCGGGAGCAACTTGAGAGAGACATTGTATCTTTCTCAATGTTGCAATCTCAGACTCACCATAATGGCCAACCAACTCATAGCAAGTTCTCAATAAATAGGTATTAAGTTGATGAAGGACTGCTAACTTTATCAGTTATTTATCATATTTATCATATATTTATATTTATCATATAGCCTTTCTTACCCAGTGCTCACCACCACCCTCACTCCCTTTCCTACTTCCATTTTACAGATAAATAAGGCAAGGCTCAGAGGGATTTGCTGATGGTCACTCATATAATGATACATACAGGTCTGTGTAATGTGAAAAAGGATATGACATTTCTACTCATTAAACATGCTGTCTATTTCTAGGGAAAGTGTACTATCTCTGGGACCTGCTGAATTTCAGTCTAGATCCCAGTGAAGCGCTGCCTTTGAAGACATCTATTTTGGATTTAGCCTTCACGGCAGACAAGTTGCTAAAGTATCAAGATTGTTCAACTTACATCATAATACTGAAAGTGTTATTATAGGCTGAGGGATGGTTTCAAAAATGACAAAACTGGGTATGGTGGCATATAAACTAGAGTCTAAGGAACAGTGGGTATTAAAGGGAAGATAATTCAGGATCTTCTGTGTACAGTATGATAATTCCCTCTAGCCCTGTCAACATATACTTGAAAGTGTGGACCACATTTTTTTGATTTTCAGTGGTTATGGTTGTTGAATTTGGATGTCAGTTCAGTTCAGTCACTCAGTTGTGTCCGACTCTTTGCGACCCCATGGGCGGCAGCACGCCAGGCTTCCTTGTCCATCACCAACTCCCAGAGCTTGCTCAGACTCATGTCCGTCAAGCTGATGATGCCATCCAACCATCTCATCTTCTCCATCTCATTCCTCATTTCCTTCTCCTCCTGCCTTCTATCTTTCTCAGCACCAGGGTCTTTTTCAATGAGTCAGTTCTTCGCACCAGGTGACCAAAGTATTGAAATTTCAGCATCAGTCCTTTCAATGAATAATCGGGACTGATTTCCTTTAGGATTGACTGGTTGGATTTCTTTGCTGTCCAAGGGACTCTCAAGAGTCTTCTCCAACACTACAGTTCAAAAGCATCAATTCTTTGGTGCGCAGCTTTCTTTATAGTCCAACTCTTATATCCATACATGACTATTGGAAAAATCATAGCTTTGACTAGATAGACTTTTGTTGGCAAAGTAATGTCACTGCTTTTTAATATGCTGTCAAGGATGGCCATAGCTATTCTTCCAAGGAGCAAGCGTCTTCTAATTTCATGGCTGCAGTTACCATCTGCAGTGATTTTGGAGCCGCAAAAACTAAAATCTCTCACTGTTTACATTGTTTCCCCATCTATTTGCCATGAAATGATGGGACCAGGTGCCATGATCTGTTTTCTAAATGTTGAGTTTTAAGCTTTAAGTTTTTCTGAATGTTGAATTCACTCTTTCACTTTTGTCAAGAGGCTTTTTAGTTCTTCTTCATTTTCTGCCATTAAGGGTAAGGTCATTTGCATATCTGAGGCTATTGTTATTTCTCCTGGCAATTGTGATTCCAGCTTGTGCTTTATCCAGCCTGTCATTTCACATGATGTACTCTGCATATAATTTAAATAAGCAAGGTGACAATATACAGCCTTAATGTACTCCTTTCCTGATTTTGAACCAGTCCATTATTTCATGTTCAGTTCTAACTTGCTTCTTGACCTGCATACAGATTTCTTAGGAGGCAGGTAAGGTGGTCTGGTATTCCCATCTCTTGAAGAATCTTCCACAGTTTGTTGTGATCCACACAGTCAAAGGCTTTCATGTGTCAATAAAACAAAAGTAGATGTTCTTAAGGAACTCTCTTGCTCTTTCGATGATCCAACGGATGTTGGCAATTTGATCTCTGATTCCTCTGCCTTTTCTAAATCCAGCTTGAACATCTGGAAGTTCACAGTTCACATGCTACTGAAGACTGGCTTGGAGAATTTTGAGCATTACTTTGCTAGTATGAGATGAGTGCAATTGTGTGGTAGTTTGGACATTCTTTGGCATTGCCTTTCTTTGGGATTGAATGAAAACTGACCTTTTCCAGCCCTGTGGCCACTGCTGAGTTGTCCAAATTTGCTGGCATATTGAGTGCAGTACTTTCACAGCATCATCTTTTAGGATTTGAAATAGCTCAACTGGAATTCCATCAACTCCATTAGCTTTGTTTGTAGTAATGCTTCCTAAGGCCCACTTTACCTCACATTCCAGGATGTCTGGCTATAGGTGAGTGATCACACCATCGTGGTTACCTGGGTCATTAAGATCTTTTTTTGGTATAGTTTTTATGTGTATTCTTGCCACCTCTTCTTAATATCTTCTGCTTCTGTTAGGTCCATACCATTTCTGTCCTTTATTGTACTAATCTTTGCATGAAATGTTCCCTTGGTATCTCTAATGTTCTTGAAGAGGTCTCTAGTCTTTCCCATTCTGTTGTTTTCCTCTATTTCTTTGTATTGATCACTGAGGAAGGCTTTCTTATCTCCCTTTGCTATTCTTTGGAACTCTGCATTCAAATGGACATATCTCTCCTTTTCTCCTTTTCCTTTCACTTCTCTTCTTTTCTCAGCTATTTTTGAGGCCTCCTCAGACAACTATTTTGCCTTTTTGCATTTCTTCTTCTTGGAGATGGCTTGATCACTGCCTCCTATAAAATGTCATGAACCTCCATTCACAGTTCTTCAGGCACTCTGTCAAATCTAAGGAATTTGGTTTAGGTCACATCTGAATGGTCTAATGGTTCACCCTACTTTCTTCAATTTAAGTCTGAATTTTACAATATGATCTGAGCCACAGTCAGCTCCCAGTCTTGTTTTTGCTGACTATATAGAGCTTCTCCATCTTTGGTTGCAAAGAATATAATCAATCTGATTTCTTTGGATATCAGAGCAATCTTAATAAGGGATTGGAGGCAGGCAAGAAGGAGAGGCTGCAAAACCCTTACATATAAAACAGATCAGAGAAAACAGTGGGGGGTAGAAAAGGAGCAAGTAGAAGCAGGGATCTGAGAGCCAAATCAAGGATGGACAAATTTAAATGGAAGGCAGACAATTTTAACCTGGTGAACATGGCTGAAGATGGGCTTTGGGAGCTCAGGGTATTCTTCAGAAAATATGTGTAAAATTTGCATATGTGTATTACACTGGGAAGAGGATACATAAGCAACTTTTCAAAGGATTGTGAACCACTGTTTGGGGATAATTAAAGCAAGTCAAGGAGTCTTAGAATCAGAGTTCCAGGATGGGAGAGATGGGGCCAATAAGTTTTCCTGAATTGTGTTTGGAAGATGGATCTATGTACAGGCTCTTTAATAGTTAATATTTATTGAGGTATGAATATGTTCAGAATATAACTTTAACCCCCCCTTAAAACCTTTTTCAATATTATCTTATGGAATCCCCACAACAGTGCTTTGAAATGCTCATCTCCATTTTACAAATGAGGAAACTGTAATCCACCACCCAAAGTAACATCATTATCAAATGACATGGCCATGATTGGAACGGAAGACTAATTCCTGAAGCTGTCGCCCTGATCATATCCTGTGTTGCCTCTTTAGAGGAATAAAAATATCCATCAGGGTGATAGAGGCCTAGCATTTTGCATGTCTTTGTAGGTCACGTGACTTTGACTCCATGGCTGCTGTTTCCCAAAATGGCTTCATGTTGGGTACTTGAACTTACTCTTTAGGAAGAACCGTCGTGGATAAGGGCCGGGAAGAGTCCCAGAGAACCACCATGAGAGAGTAACCCCACAGCGGCAACAGCAGAAGGAAGGTCCCGGAGGTGTGGGTGGCTGAGGGAGACTTCTGTTCATGGAGGAGCTTGAAAAATTCATCTGTGAAGGAGCTTTCCAGAGTGGGCCAATGGAAAAATGGTGAAAGTTGAGCCTCCATCTTTAGCATTTACCCAGGGTCCTTCATGCATGTCTCTGTCCACCCTTACCAAGTCCTCTTCCCTGAGCAGCAGCACAGGAAAGTGGGCGAAGGGAGGACCTTAGCATCTCACAGGCCTGGGCTCCGCTCTCGGCTCTTACCCCGCCTGCTGCATGCACGCCTTTGGACAAATTTCTTCACACGGCTTAGAAGCTGAACAACAACAAAGGGCACCCGTTCCATCCTCTGTGAACGTGGGGCAAGGACCACCCACATCAGGGGCTGTTGTGACGGACAGATGAAAGACTGAAGGGAAAGCACCTTGCCTTTAGTGAACCCTCGATACGTGGTCGCTGTGGATTTGCTCCTCACAGCCAGGAAGATCAATGTGCACCCATGGCAGGAACAGTCCTTAACCCAAAGGGATTCTATTCTCTTGTCAGCTTCCCTTGAACTCCCTTTATCTAACTTGTTGCCTGTAACAGAACATGAACTTTCCTTCTCCCAATTCTTCATAAACTCCACACCTTCAGGGAACTAGGAAGATATCTGTGGGCTATCTCCAATCAGCGAGAGAGAGAGAGAGAGAGAAGGAGAGAGAGAGATGTAAGGGAGAGAGAGAACTTTAATATCATGATGTGCTGGAGCTGGCTTGTATCGTTTCATGAAAAGCTTGAAATTGGCCAAGATGGGAGTACTTATACACAAAAATTGTCAACTACTACTGCAATTACAGCTTTATTTATTTTCTTCAAGAACTGGTTTTAAAAAATTTTAACCAGCATGCCACAGAATAGCTAACAGTTATAGAGTGTATTGTCAGTCACATATTGTTCTAAGAGCCTTATTGGTACTAACTGACTTGATTCTTGTAAACACCTTTTGAAGTTGTTATTATTATTCCCATTTTACAGATTGGGAGACTGAGAAAGTAAGTTGTCCAGATCATGTAGCTAGAAACTGGTAGAACAGGGATATGAACACAGGTGGGCTGGCTGCAAAGCTTGCATTCGTCATTGGCTGTCCTGCCTCTTGAGGGTTCTTGTGACAGTTCAGTGACTCACATAAAGAACTTGGCCCAGGGTTTGGTATTTAGTAATTGCCTGATAAATATTAGCCACTATTATTTATATCAGGGATTCTTATTTGAGGTTGTGAGAATTGGATGAAAACTGCAGATCTTTTCCCCATAAAAGATGCACAGTATGTACAGCACATGGATATACACACACTCACTGTGAAAATAATATTAGGGGACTTGTGGGCTCTCCAATGCTCATTTATCCTAAGTTTATCTTCTTGGGTTCATGTCATAAATCAGCTGACTGCTTCTAGTTCCCCACAGTCTTTGAGCTCCCCAAACATAGGGATGCAATTTCCTTTTTGTTTCTCTTTTTCTAGAGGATCACCCCACATTTCTTCAGCTCATCTCTGAGGACTGTCTGTGTTCCCCACCCAAACCACTCTTTTTCCTATGGATGTACTCCAGTTCACTTTGTGCTTATCACAGTGTGGGATTCAGAACTGGGAAGTCTTAGAGTCTCCTTCGTTTTTCCTGATGCTCTGACAATGGATATCTTTTCCAGTCTCATTTTGCCTCAAGCATACTGCCTCAGAGGACTCTACAGGTTTTCTAGCTTTTGGGATATAAAGCTGAGCTGTAGTTATACCACTGCTCATTTTACATGCACCTTGCATGATGCACCCTACAAACACAACAGGAAAAGATTTTTGAATATGTGAACACACATCTTAAAGCTTCTTGACTTGCTTCATCTGGATGCCAGTGAACTGGGAGACATGTACTTTGGTTTCCTCCTGACTTTTAAACTTTCCTGGTCACCCCTTTCCTCTTCCTAAACTCCTAATCCCTGCCAGCATGCCTGCTCTCCACACCCTAAGTGCAGCTTACTTTGACCTGATGGAAGAGGAATAACAGCTGATA
Source organism: Odocoileus virginianus (assembly GCF_023699985.2). NCBI lineage: Eukaryota > Metazoa > Chordata > Mammalia > Artiodactyla > Cervidae > Odocoileus > Odocoileus virginianus. The sequence goes on from NC_069676.1 coordinate 59,795,188, forward strand.
CAAATTAGTCTTTTGACATGGCTGAAATGTTCTATATGTTACCTCATTCAATTCAGCCCACACATAAAGCTGGTGAAGTTGGGGTTTCAAAGGAAACTGAAGTTCAGAGATATTAAGTAACTTACCCAAGGCTTCACAGCTAATATCTGGCTAAGCTAGAATTCAAACCTGTATCTGGGAACTCTAGGTTTACACACTTTTCTTTGTGCATGGATTTTTTTTTTTCCCCTGTGTAACAGCATTTCCTAGTGTCCTGAAACATGGCCCCTTCCCTGAAAATCTAGTTATCTGTGGGCTTTGGAAGTTTACAGTGGTTGTAAGACTTAAAGGGATTTCAGTCACTTAGTGTGTGCATGGTCAATCACGTCGGACTCTTTGCAATCCCATGGACTATAGCCCACCAGGCTCCTCTGTCCATGTGGGATTCTTCAGTCAAGAACACTGGAGTGGGTTGCCATTTCCTTTTCCAGGGATCTTCCCAACTCAGGAGTCAAACCTGTGTCTCCTGCATTGGCAGGCAGATTCTTTACCGCTGTGCCATCTGGGAAGTCACTAGGCACTGGGGAAATTCTTGCAGGTGGAGGATCTTCACAGTGTTGTCACACAGATATTTTCTCTTCTTCCAGCCTTGTGGTTAAGAGACTAGGTGGGAGCAGGTTACAGCCCATCTTCTTTTCCTTCCACCTCAAGGGGAAATGGGTTAACTCCCTTCTAGAAAATAAAGCAAGGGCTCTGAGCTGGATTTCTGATAGTCCTTGTGTGTATGTGTGGGTGCTCAGTTGCGCAGTCATGTCTGACTCTTTGTGGCCCTTTGGGCTGTAGCTCACCAGGCTCCTCTGTCTAAGGGATTTTTCAGAGAATACTGGAGTGGGTTGCCATTTTCTGATAGTCTATATAAGCCTTTAAATAAGAAACCGGTTTTGAAAACCTACCAGGTAGGCATCCTTTCAGCTTTCTGTGGCTTACCAGCGGCCCCTAGTGGCTAGAGACTCCAAGTGCCTTGAGCAAGGAGTCTTGGCTGCTGCTACGCTCTGCTCTGGCCTTGTGCCCTGCACAGTTTTAAAACACTGTATTAATTCCCAATCAACGTATTTTGCAGTGCTGAGGCAGAAAAATAGTGGAGTCTAAAACTCTGGGCAAGGAGGGCATTAAGATGGGTGATCTTCACCTATAAAATACGGAACCAGGCTATCACTAAAATCTTTCTCTTTTTAATATTCCAGACCACAAACCAGAAGGTGTACAATAGTGTTATACCTGTTTAGCTGCTGAGTAAACTCAGGTAAGAGAGTTTAAATAGCCAGGGGCACACAGGTTAGTGGGAAAGAACAGTCAGGTCTCTTTGAGACCAGACTCTAAATTTGCCAGACAGGTCTAAGGGTGTGTGTGTGTGTGCGCGCGCGGTGTATGTGGGTCTGTGTGTGTGTGTGTGTGTGTGTGTGTGTGTGTCTGTGTGTGTGTGGTGTGGCGTGGTGTGGTGTGGTGTTGTGTTGGTCTGGCAGTTGTCTGCTCTTGGGAATGATACTGGCAGCTAGCACTTAAGAATTCATTCTGAGGCAGGCACACGCTAGATACTCTTTTGTGGAATACCCCTTCACTCTCCCTAGCTGCCCTGTGAGATGCACATCTTCAGTTTACAGGTGGGAATGTGGATTCTCTGCAAGGCCATAATTGCCAGAGGTCATAGAAATGAAAGGCAGAGCTGAGAATTAGGTCCCAGCTTGTTCCACTCCAAATCAGTGGCTTGGATTTACCCTCTGTGTATTGCTTGAATGTTCTCCTTGCAGCCAGTCTAGGTTACTCATTCTTAGTACCCGCTCACCTGAAATATCTCCTTCCTCTCCCCTGCCTGGTCAGTGCTCATGACAATTTCTGCTGATAAGAGAGCAGGGAACTGGGGACGTCTGTTGGTGGGTGTCCCTCAGAACATAGATTTTGTATTTGGGAGGACGTTCACTCCTCCTTGCATGTCTCATGCTCTCAGACATCCTCTCTGACTCTGGTGTGTGGTAGGTGGACTGGGTCATGTCCTGGAACCTTGGAGGATTCCCTTTGGAGAAGTATATGGAGACTGTGTAACAGGGTAGTCCTGGGGTAGGTTCTGGAGACTTGAGACACTGAACAGCTACTAAACCATTCAAGACTCAGTTCCCTCATCCACTCAGTGGACACAGCAGTGCCTATCTCATAGGGTCATCGCAGGCCCTGTTAATAAGACAAATACATTTGATATTCTTAATGCAACACCAGTCACACGGTAAGTCTCCTTACTGTGTTCATGAGCAAAGGAACACATGGCAATTTGATATATTTCCTTGGGAAGGGTGCCAACAGCAGGATTAACCATCAAGAGACCTGGCCTCTTGTTAGGTGTTAGCAGGTGAGATTAAGTGGTTTCCCTTGAAACAAAAAGCAATTGACTTAGGGGCTGAAGCAAGAACAATGTGCTGATGGAAGACAGCCAAAGCCAAAAAGACCCCTCCCATTGGGATACATTGGGTGGCAGGAGACAAGTGATGACAAATCCTTTGTTGGGAGCAATGCCTCCCAAATCCTTTGCCAGGAGAGTATTGCATCTTGGGAGCAACAGGAGACAGCCACAGAGGAATTAATTTGCCTCAGAAGGAATTGCCTTGACTTAATAGCTTTATTGAATCCATGGTTTTCAGCTCATTGATTCCAGTTGCTTTCATTCAGGATTGTGCAGGAGCAATGCCATTACTTTGCCTGGTCAAGTTGATTGGCCATGATCCCATTGCTGTGGCTTCATGTCTCTCCACCACATATGTCAGCATTCCTTCCTTGACCCCTGCTTTATGTTCTCATTTTTCCCACCTCAGGGGCTGGGCTGGACATATGTACATGGTCTGGGTAAACGCTTTGAGTTTCTTGCTAACTGGAAATAGTGGTGTCAGGCAGATCCCTGATGCCCCCTCACTTTACAGCTTTTTGTGCTGGTTAGCTTTTGCTTGAGGATTCATTTTCTTAAAGCCAAACTCTGAAGATAACTTAATTTTTGGCTTCTTTGGGAGGATTATGCTATGCAGCCATGCAGGGAGATTTTTAGGAATGTTTTCCAGATGGCAGTGTACAGCAGTATCATGTGGGAGCTTGTATAAAAGGACATTTCTGGGCCCAAATATTTAGATTTAGCAGGTTGTCACACACCCCCCTCCTCCTTTTTAAATTGAAGTAAACATCAGATGGCATAATTTAACCATCCTAAGGTGAATAATCTGGTGCTATTTAGTACACTCATAATTTTGTGCAACTATTACCTCTATGTAGTTCTAAAACATTTTCATCACCCACAAGGAGATCCCACATCCATTAAGCACTCACTCCCAGTCTCCAGTCCTCCCCAGCCAGTGGCAATCATCAGTTTACTTTCTGTCTCTGTGGATCTAGCTGATCTATATATTTCATATAGATGAAATCATCCAGTATTTATCTTGTTGCCTCTGGTGTATTTCACTTTGTATAGTGCTTTGAGGTTCATCCATGTTGTATCATGTCCTAGTACCATATTCCTTTTCATGGCTGAGTAATATTTCATTGTACGCACATGTAGCATTTTGCTTATTCATGTAAACAAAGTCCTCCCTTGGTTCTACAGCAGGTCATCTTTGTTCCACACTTGGGAATTGTTAGCAGTGGAGATCACTGCATTTTCCCAGGGAAGCCTGATGCATTCTTAGAGTAGAGTTTGAAAAGTGCCAGGCCACAGCTGCCATCGGGTATGATAGGTATTTGGAGCTGGACCTAGAAATGGATGATCAGGGAATATCTCACCTGGCAGGACAAGGCACCGAAGGAAGGGCATAGACAGAGACCTAGGTAAACAGTGCCGAGAAATGCAGGTAAGAGAGACTTTAGTCTGGATCCCAGCTCTATGGTCTCATAATAGGCAAGTTAAAAACTCTCTGAATCTCCTGTTCCTGATCATAAAATGAAATAGCAATAGTAACTCTCATAGCATTGTTGTTTAGATGAAGTAATTTATATTAAGTACATCTTATAGGGCCTGGAACAGAGTGAGTAAAGCCCAAAGTGGCCATGATTTTTATTACTTTCCCAGAAAAGGAGTACTGTGCAGTTGGAGTCTGGCACAGGCAATTTGTGTAGACGGGGGCAGGGGTGTTCTCATTGGAGTTGGTGGCTGGTCCGGGATCCTGTAACATCTCCAAGAGAACTCATGAGAGCAAGGCATGGCTTCTGATGTAGGAAAAAAGAGGCCCACTCTACAGCATCCTTGTCCCAGCAATAAAGCAGGAGGTTTGCATTTAAAATGAGGCATACTGTCAGAGTGGAAGCAGTATCCAGGCAAAAGGAACCAATTTTATCATTGTTGGTCTGTTTCACTGCTGGATTGTGAGTATAGGGAGGGCAGGGATTGTCTGTCCTTACTACTCTGTTCCTTGAACATGTGTAGAGCATCCAGTCAAAAAATATTTATCATATGTGTGACTGGCTAGCTGGCTGCTGTGTTCTCTCTCTACTAGCTTTGTTGTTGTTTAGTCATTCATTCCTGTCAGACTCTTCGGCCCCCGTAGACTGTAGCCCACCAGGCTCCTCTGTCCATGGGATTCCCCAGGCAAAAATACTGGAGTACATCGCCATTTCCTTCTCCAGGGGATCTTCCCCACCCAGGGATCAAACCCACATCTCTATATTGGCAGGCAGATTCTTTACCACTCAGCCACCAGGAAAGCTGCCTCTCTATTAGCTTAGGACTCCTTAAATCCTTCTGAATCATGTACTGTTGGAGGAACATACTCTGCCTCAGGTACCCTGCTGTCAGACTATTCAGAAATCTGCTCCAAAATTCTTAAAAATGTGCACAACTTTTGATCCAGAAGTTCCACCTCCAAGTATTTAACCTAAGGAAATACCTAGGGCTTAGAAGGATTATGACTCAAGAACATTAATTGTGTGATTATTTGGAACAACAAAAAAGAGGAAAGAACTTGCCATCCAACAAAAGGGAGTTTGGTTAACTGTATTATTATACTCCCATTCAATAAAGTGTTTCAAAACCATCAAAATAAGGAGGAAGATTGTTTAATGATATGAGAGAATATCCAAGTTATGTAGTTAGTGAAAACAGCAAGTCAGCAATATTTTGATATAATAGAACTGTGTGTGTGTGTATATGTATAAGTGTAACACTGGAAGGATATATACAAAATGCACTTCGTTGTTCTGAGTGATTAAATTAGAGATAGCTATTTTTTGAGCTTGTCTGTTAACTTCCATTGTTTTTTACAATGATCTTGTAGTGAGTTAAAATAAGAATGAACGTTTTTAAGGATTATGTGGGCTTCCCTGGTAGCTCAGCTGGTAAAGAATTTGCCCGCAATGCAAGGGACCCCAGTTCAATTCCTAGGTCAGGAAGATCCCCTGGAGAAGGGACAGGCTGCCCACTCCAGTATTCTTGGGCTTCCCTGGTGGCGCAGATGGTAAAGAATCCGCCTGTAATTCGGGAGACCTGGGTTCGATCCCTGGATTAGAAAGAGTCCCTGAAGGAGGGCATGGCAACCCACTCCAGTATTCTTGCCTGGAGAATCCCCATGGACGGAGGAGCCTGATGGGCTATAGTCCACGGGGTCTCAAAGAGTTGGACGCCACAGTGACTAAGCACAACACAGCACAAGGATTATGTTTCTGATGAGTTTGGCTCTTGTCTCTTGAGTGTGTCTGAACCTACAGAGTGGACCAAACGGCCTCAGCCATGGGGGTTGGGAAGCTGTGGGAAGAGACTGGGGACGGCAAAGCATCAGGCGTGGCTTCTGCTACGTCCCCAAAGTGGGGCACGTTGTTTTGCTTTTCTGAAAGAAAGGATGCTCTGTCCCTCCTATTGTGTCATGTTCTCCATCCTCTCCTACATGTCAGTGTCAACTTGAAAGTGCAAGGCGCTCAGTCGTATCTGACTCTTTGCGACACCATGGACTACACAGTCCATGGAATGAACCCAGGTCTTCCACATTGCAGGTGGATTCTTTACCAGCTGAGTTGCCAGGGAAGCCTGAGAATACTGGAGTGGGTAGCCTATCTCTTCTCTAGCCAATCTTCTCGACCCAGGAATTGAACTGGGCCCTGGTGGCTCAGAGGGTAAAGCGTCTGCCTACAATGTGGGAGACCTGGGTTCGATCCCTGGGTCAGGAAGATCCCCTGGAGAAGGAAGTTGCAACCCACTCCAGTATTCTTGCCTGGAAAATCCCATGGACAGAGAAGCCTGGTAAGCTACAGTCCATGGGGTCGCAAACAGTCAGACATGACTGAATGACTTTGCTTACTTTACTATCCTGCATTGCAGGCGGATTTTTTACCAACTGAGCTATCAGGGAAGCCCTAGTGAGTGTCAACTTAAATAAGGGGTAAACTGAGACAAGCTCAGGTTACCAGGAATCGAGGTTATTTGGAAATAGTAGAGGAATCGCCATTTGGGAAACACATGGACTAGTAAGCTATAAGTGAGTCTGTTGAGGGTTTGGGGTGAGCTGTGATTATGGGCAAGGAGTGAAAACAGGGAGAAGTCCTGCTAGGGTCCAGGCAGGAAGTTCGCTGGCTTGATGATGGAAAGAGATATTAGTCAGGAGATAAATGTTCGTCTTCTGTACATCAAGCATTTGTGGAAAATCAATCACTCGGTTAAATTCCATTTTTCTGAGGGCAAATGAGTAAGAGTTTCCATTTTATATCCTCCAGTTTCATTTCAGACTGAAAGTTTTTTATGTAACATTAAATACACCCAGGCAGTAGGGGTTTTTTTTTTTTGGTTTAGAGGGTGAATGGATCCACATTGTAGGCTTCTAACTACTTAGGTAACCATCCACACCCTAGTTTCAAGAAGATAAATTTAAACTTTTCATAGGCTGAATTGTCCATACAAATTTATTCTGTCCTGTGTTCTAGGAAATTAAAAGAGGAAAGCCTGGGCTGAGAAAGTACAAGTGAAATTAATATTTCTACCAAAAGAGAAACAAGATGAGCACCAGCTTCTGATGTTTACTTACAAGCACCACCTGCCCCCCCACCAGTCCAGGCCTGAGACGTTGTTCGCGGGCCAAACAGGTGTGTCAGACTCCACCTTCTGTGAGGTTAGGATCTCCCCAGAGAGTCCTGGGCCCTTCACACTAACCTGTGTCCTCAGGTTGCTCTTCGGGAATTCTTCAATATATCAGCATCCTAGATGGGATTGTGATTTAGACTCATGCTGGGACCTATACCGAATCTGCAAACCCACAGTGATGGTGTCCTGTAGAATATGCTTTAAAGCAGAAGGAATATTGCTAAAGGGAACATATAGGGAGGAACAACTAATGTGAAAGGAGATGCAGTTTGACAGATGAATAGTTCTTCAGGAGTACAGAGAGAATGCATCATCAGAGGCAGAGGGAGCAAGAGGGAATTCAGTGTGTGATGGGAAGAGACCACATGAACATAGAGGGCACGCAAAGGTGTTGCCAGGACTAGATAATGAAGGGGCTCATAATCCATTCTCAGGAGTTGACCAATTTATCCTGTAGCTTATAAATTGTCATTGAAAGATTTTAAGCAAGAGTATAATCTTTAGTAGTATGCACACTCTGTCTTGCTTATTAATCTGTGAGTTTCCTGAAGGCAAATGTTTGAGTCATCTCAGTGGTTGCCTTCTCTATTGCCCAGTATAGTCTGTTATTTATAATAAAAGCTATACTTTCATCACTTGCTTACTATGAATCTGACATTGTGCTAAATGCTTTATGTACTGTACTAGTTAGGATTCTCTAGAGAAACAGAATTAACAACAAATATACATAAGTCTTATTTTTTTTTTAGATAAGAATTCCCTCTTATTTGGAGGGGGTGGTCAGTCTTCTGAAGGATGAGGCTTTTAGCTAATCAGATAAGTCTCACCCACATTAGGGAGGGCAATCTGCTTTACTCAGTCCATTGATTCAATTGTTAGTCTCATCGAAAAACATTCTAAAATACATACCCAGAATAACATTTGATAAACTATCTTATCTGATAAACCCAGATAGTTTATCAGAGTTTGGGGTGATAGTTTATCAACCCAACCACCACCATTGCCCAGTCATGCTGACATGTAAAATTAATCATCACACATGAGTTATATCATTTAACTTATACAATGATCTTGCAAGGTTATTTCTATTTTCATCCCCATTTCAAAAGCAAGGAAACTAAACCTTGGAAGATGGATGTCATGTCTGTGAATAACAACAACTGGTATGTGATTTAGCCCTGATTTAAACCCAGGCAACTGACTCATTCTTAATCACTATGCTATAATAAATATTTTTAAATTTTTTTTTCTAGAATTCTCATGTAGAAATTTAACAAAAATATAATCACTAATAATATGTTAATTATATTGAACATCCATTATTAATTCCTATAGATGAGTAACTAAATATACTGTTAACACCAGTCTTCCAATAAATCCATGTTTGATTTTTTCTTTCTAATTCTAAAAAATAAAGAAGTAGTGAGGAGAGTTTTGCTCAGCAAACACTGGTGAATCTGGTAGAGAATTCAGTTTTCACAGTGTGTCTCTTGGATCCTACCAGTTGCATTTTAGTAAAAAGAAGGAATTGGTACATTAAGATGAGTCACTTATATGTGAAATCTAAACAGAAAACAAAGAAGCAAACATAACAAAAGAAAAGCAGAATCATAGATACGGAGAACAAATAGGTCCTTGCTCGAGGGTAGTGGAGGTGGGGAAGGAGAGAAATAGGTGAGAGAAGTATACGCTCAGAGATGATGGTGTCAACTAAACTTATAGTGGTAGCCACTTCATCATGATATGAAGTCAAATCATTATGCTGTATACCTTAAACTTATACAGGGCTTTATTTCAATTATATCTAAACAAAACTGAAAGGAAAAAAATGAAAAAAAAAAAAAAAAAGATGTGAAGATGTGGAGGCAGCCAGGGAGGGCTCTCAGTTATGATATCTGTGTTGTGCAAAGAGGAGACAGATATAACCAGCTTGCACTAAGACTTGATTCCTGGAAAGAATAATGGTGTGATATTATTTTCTGGGGATTGGCTTGAGTGTGTTTGAATGAGGTTTGAGTTAGATAAACTCATTCCAGAGTCTCTGGAGTCATAGGCAATGTGGCTTGCCTGTCACTAATAAGTGGCATGTCCTGGCAATCTATGCAAATAAAATCCTGCTTTCCTACTGGAATTCATGGGTCACTAAGATATTCTTCAGTTAGAACTGTTGCCTTTTCTTCCTCTCCCACTCAATTTCTCTGGGCAGTTTTTAATATTTGAAATATATGTCTTTGTGAAAGGAGAGTGCTCTAAATGTGAAGAGTTGATTTAGAAAAGCAAATTTACCCTCATCAATTATTACAAATTGCAATGCTTAAATAAATAACATTTAAATAAATTTTCTTAATTCAAGGCACATATAAATTTATAAGAAAACATCAGAAAAACCCTGTATTGTATAACTGAATTTTGCTAACAGAGCATGTGTTCTCATCAAAAAATATGTGAGGTGATGGATATGTTAATTAGCTATATGGTATGAATCCTTTCATAATGTTTACATATTTCAAATCATCATGTTGTGCACTTTAAACATATTGCAATTTTATTTGTCAATTATGGATCCAGAAAGCTGGAAAGATATTTACATAATTAAGATTGACTCAGTGGAGAGTAATGTTAGGACTTTAGTGGCCAGGCTGGTGGGAAAACATGGCCTTAGTCTGGGAAATAGTCTGTTTTGTCATACTGAGGAAGAAACTCTGGGCCAGTGTAAGACCAGTGTTCACTACTTGAAGGGAATTCAGCACAGGCAAATCTTTTTATCTGTTCCCATTTAGGCTGGTGTGAGTAAAGGAGAGTTTTGAAAGCTGACATGGGCATTTCATAAAAATGAAACATAACTATATACTTTGACCCTTGGACAACACAACTTTGAACTATACTGATTGTCTTATATTCAGTTTTTTTTTGTTTTTTTTTTTTTTTTTAGTAAATGCATAGAACAGTGCTACACTGTCCTCTGTAGTTGAATCTATGGATACAGAACAGGTACAAAAGGCTGACTATAAAGTTATACATAGATTTTCAGCTGTGTACCTCTAACCCCAAGTTGTTCAAGAGTCAACTGTACTTTGCTTCAGAAAGGTATATGCTTAGCTGAAAAGGTCCTAATGATTGAGTTTCCTCTTCTGTTCATTTTTCTCTCTCTGGTTGCATTTAAAAATGTTGGTTTCTGTCTAATACAGCTTTCTAAGACAACTTGTCTGTAAGAATGTGGCTGAAGATAACCACCCCATTATTATTCCATGTCTCCACATGACCCTTTAGTTTAAACATATACTTGTGTCTGATTATAGAGTAATTGTTTTCTTTTCTTTACTCAAATTCTCAAGGAAGAACACTCATTATTTGCTGGCCATTTAGTGGCTTGACTTTCCTTGTGTTGCCTTTTTCGTGTGTGTTAGTTTGTACAATTGTCTATGACTTGTAGTGGATCATATGGCAAAACACACCTATTTTTATTTACTCCTCAACAAAGGTTTTTTTTCTATGATCCAATTTGATTGATGTTGGCAATTTGATTTCTGGTTCCTCTGCCTTTTCTAAATCCAGCTTGAACATCTGGAAGTTCACAGTTCATGTATTGTTAAAGACTGGCTTGGAGAATTTTCAGCATTACTTTGTTAGTGTGTGAGATGTGTGCAATTGTGAGGTAGTTTGAACATTCTTTGGCATTGCCTTTCTTTAGGATTGGAATGAAAACTGACCCTTTCCAGTCCTGTGGCCAGTGATGAGTTTTCCAAATTTGCTGGCATATTGAGTGCAGCACATTAACAGCATCATCTTTAAGGTATGAACTAGCTCAACTGGAATTCCATCACCTCACTAGCTTTGTTTGTAGTGATGCTTCCTAAGGCCCACTTGACTTTGCATTCCAGGATGTCTGGCTCAATTGCCAACATCTGTTGGATTGTTGTAAAAGCAAGAGAGTCCCAGAAAACATCTACTTCTGCTTTATTGACTAATCCAAATCCTTTGGCTGTGTGAATCACAACAAACTGTGGAAAATTCTTCAAGAGATGGGAATACCAGACCACCTGACCTGCCTCCTGAGAAATCTGTATGCAGGTAAAGGAGGAACAGTTAGAACTGGACATGGAACAACAGACTGGTTACAAATTGGGAAAGGAGTATGTCAAGGGTGTATATTGTTACCCTGCTTATTTGACTTATATGCAGAGCACATCATGCAAAATACTGGACTGGATGAAGCACAAGCTGGAATCAAGATTGCTAGGAGAAATATTAATAACCTCAGATATACAGATGACAACACCCTTATTACAGAAAGTGAAGAAGAACTAAAGAGCCTTTTTATGAAAGTGAAAGAGGAGAGTGAATAAGTAGGCTTAGAAATCAACATGCAGAAAACTAAGACCATGGCAGCTGGTCCTATCACTTCATGGCAAATAGATGGGGAAACAATGCAAACAGTGAGAGACTTTATTTTGGGGGGCTCCAAAATCACTGCAGATGGTGACTGCAGCCATGAAATTAAAAGATGCTTGCTCCTTGAAAGAAAAGCTGTGGCAAACCTAGACAGCATATTAAAAAGCAGAGATATTACTTTGCTTCCAAAGGTCCACCTAGTCAAAGCTATGGTCTTTGCAGTAGTCATGTATGAATGTGAGATTTGAACCATAACGAAAGTTGAGCACCAAAGAATTGATGCTTTTGAACTGTGGTGTTGGAGAAGACTCTGAGAGTCCTTTGAACTGCAAGGAGATCCAACCAGTCAATCCTAAAGGAAATCAGTCCTGAATATTCACTAAAAGGACTGATGTTGAAGCTGAAGCTCCAATACTTTGGCCACCTGATGTGAAGAACTGGCTCATTGGTAAAGACCCTGATGCTGGGAAAGATTGAAGGCAGAAGGAGAAGGGGACGACAGATGATGAGATGGTTGGATGGCATCACCAACTGGATGGACATGAGTTTGAGTAAGCTCCGGGAGTTGGTGATGGACAGGGAAGCCTGGCGTGCTGCAGTCCATGGGGTCGCAAAGAGTTGGACACTACTGAGTGACTGAACTGAACAACAGATTGGGAGGGAAATTCTCTGAGAGGAGAATATGGCTTTTTACTGGTCTCCTAACATTACACCCCACAGTAAGTCTCAGTAGAGCTGCTTTGTTTTTAAAAAAACAAAAGCCTTTTTATTTTGTATTGGGGGTGTAGCCGATCAACAATGTGATTGTTTCAGGTGTATAGAAAAGCGATTCAGCCTTACATGTACGTATATTGTTTCTCCCCCAAGCTCTCCTCCCGTCCAGGCTACCATATAACGCTGAGCAGAGTTCCAGCAGGGCTTCTTTTTTAACCAGTGGTGTCACACTTTCTTTAATTCCAGAGGTGTCCCGTGTCTATCCCCTGTCATCTGCATTAAGCAGGACTCAAACCAGTGGCTGGTAGTTTGGGTGACAGTTCTCAGTTACCAGAAGAAAGACACTGGCATGTGTGTGATCAAGGTTCCCATTCAGTAAGCTTAGGCTTAGAAGGGAATGCGAGTAGGTATGCAAATCAGGAACCAACATAGAGGCTGTCTCACGTGGGTAGGCCACCGTTACATGTGTTATGAGCAGGCTTATGACTCAGAGCAGTGACAGTAAAAGCTACATGATGCATCAGAATCACCTGGGGGGATTAATCTCAGGGCACCTGCCCAGATCTCGCAATCTGAGGAGAAAATTGTTTTGATAAGGTCAAATGGTGATTCTAATGTTGGGTCAAGTTCAGAGACCTCTGACTTATGAGGCCCTCAGTCGCCTCCTGCCCACAGTAGATTCTGAGTTAGCCTACAACAGCAGGAGCCTAGATTCACGTACTTCTAGTCTAGGATTCTTTTCTTTTTATCTTTCTGCTGCCTTTAGAGTTAAAGAAGGACAGGCCAGCATTCTTTATATCAGAGAAACAGGGTTTGTCTTGGGTAACTGTTAGCTTTCATGCCATATGGTCAGGCTAGGAGAACTCAGGTAGATGTCTTAAGAAATTGAATGTTGAATACATGTGTCCCTAGCAAATGGGCTCTATCAATCACAAAAATTATATTTTAATGCAATGTTTTTTGGTTACATACAGTGACAAAGGTTTGTTTGTTGTTGATGTTGTATATCTATACTGGGTCTCCTGGGGGTTCTCCTATGAAGTTTTCTAACTCCAGGACCTAGGCTAGTTGCTGAGGCAGAGGGAAAGGAAAACACGGCAAGAATATCTTGGTTTTTAAAGCTTGCACCCCAAACTGACACACATCAGTATAGTTCATACTTCATTGGCCACATCAAGCCCTTACTTCACATAGGCAGGGAAGTATACTCCTACTCTTATGGGTCTCAAAGAAGAGACCCTTTCATAAAACCTTGCACAGGGATTTTGGTTTGTTTCCTACCACATCCCCAACAGTAAAAACAGTGTCTAGTACATGGTAGGTGCTTAAAAATATGGACTGAATAAACAAACAAAAGTAAACTAACAGTTCACATTACCCAGGATTAACCCTAGTTCCTGATGCACTTCTGAAATTATCTTAGTTGGAACATCTTAGGAAATAACTCCAGAAAGGACTACTTTTGGGAAAATTGTCCCCATATAGATTATTCATGATTGGAAAGGCCTGAGCTTGAAGAGGATCTGGGCTACATGAGTCCCTAGTGGCATTCTACATTTTGAGTACGGGTCCTTTTTTCATGTTTCTACAAGAGTATGTGGCAGGCCAGTTGGAATAATTGTGTGATTCTCAGGATGTTAAGTGTAACATTGGGGGCAGGGAGTCATTTCGAGATTTCACATTACAGCTCAGAGTAAAATTACCATATTGGCAATTACTGTCATGGGGATCCCCTTTTAACCAAAATGATGACTCCTCTTGGGGTTAACATTAGTTTTTACATGAAATGGCCAAAAGATTGCACTTAAGTGACTATCCTAGGAGGCCTGGCTCCGAAATTCATAGGCACATTAAGATCAATGGCCATTTCTACTCTCCTGCCTTGTCCTCAGCAAGCATGGGTCCTCAGAGCCACTTTATGCCAAGAGAACAAATGTTTGCAAGTGCCCCTTCTGTTTCTGGGAAGTCTAAAACCTGCCCATAATTTGGCTAATTTGTAGTTGATCATGGGGAAGATAATGAGTAGGGGAAATTGAGGGAGCAGGGGACAGAGTTGCTAGGAAACAGATTTACTTCTCCCATCCAGACAAATAAACTAAAGAAATGGTGTTAATGATTCCAGTTACTGACAGTCTCAGTTCCAAGGAAGCACAAATAAAATATGAAGTCGGGTTACTGTGAAAAAGCATCAGAGGCAGAGGCTCTGTGGAACATAGTTGTTAATAGTACTTCTTAGAGCAGATGTGCTGTTGAAAAGAAGTCTTTGATGGAAAGGTCTTAGCATGGTATCTGCATAGAGGGGATGGGCAATAAATGTTAGTCAAAATCATTATAGTTTTTATATATATATGGCCTATTTATAAATAAATTATTTTAATCCCATCACCTAAAATCTTCTAGCCCTTTTGAGTCACTTAGTGATGTCCAACTTTTTACAACCCCATGGTCTGTAGCCCACCAGCCTCCTCTGTGTATGGGATTATCAGGCACGAATACTGGAGTGGATTGCCATTCCCTCCTCCAGGGGATCTTCCCAACCCAGGGATCAAATTTATGTCTCTTGTGTTTCCTTCATTGGCAGACGGATTCTTTACCACTAGTACCACCTTGGAGGCCCTCTAGCCTTTCTATTGACTGCAAATATATCTTCCATTTCCCGTTAAAACTTTTCTGAACCTTTCTTTCCTCATTTTATTTCCTCTGTGTTGATTGTTATGAGGGTTAGTGAGGTGAGATGTGTGTATGTAATTTGTAAATGGAATGATTTTTTAAAAATTTTATCTGCTTGTTTTTAATTGTGGTAGATGCCATAGAAAATAAAACATTTGCTATCTAAATAGTTAAATGTATAATTCAGTGGTGTTAGCTATGTTTACTGAATCTCTAGAATATTTTTGTCTTGCAAAACCTAAACTGTCCTGATAGACCAACTCCCTCAACCCCTGGCAGCTACAATCCTACTTTGGTTCTCTATAAGTTTGACTACGTTAGATCTAAGTGGAATCTTACAGTATCTTTCTATACTAGCTTATTTCATTTAGGTTAATGTTCTCAAGGTTCATCCATGTAGCAGTGTATGTCAGAATTTCTTTCCCTTTAAAGGCTGAATAACATTTCATTGTGTGTATAGACCATGTTTTCGTTATTCATTCATCTATTGACAACATTTGCCTTGCTTCCACCTCTTGGCTCTTATGCATCACACTGCATTGAATATGGGTATACACATATCTCTTCAAGATCCTGCTTTCAGTTATTTTTGATAAATACTGAGAAGTAGATAAACTTCAATAAATTTTATATCTACAAAGGACATAGTTTGTCCTCACCATTATTGCTCATAGTCACTTCCCCAGACACAAGAGGGGAATTTTTACGTAGGTCTTTGAGGTTCCTTCTTTGCTGCTCTCTGCTTTCTCTGCACCTCCAATCCCAGTAATCTCAGCAGCAGTGAACTCTGATCTTTTTCCTCAACCCAGCAAAACTATTTCTCTGCATCACCATTTGGAAAATGCCCTCAAGAAGAAAGCTGGTGTGAATGGGAAACTTTTCTCCCATGTGCTTCTCTTCTGATTGCCCTGCATTAGTAACTGTCCACCACATGAAAACAGTTTTGTATCCAGTTTGTTGTTGTTCAGTTTTATAGGTCAGATTAAATCTGATATCATCTACTCCATCAAGGATAGAACTAGAATTTAACCTAGGTGTCTTACATTTATCCTGTTGGGAGAGGAAACAAAAAAGTCCTCCAAACGAACAGGCAAATTAAGAAAATAATTACAAATCAGGATATATGCTATGAAGAAAACAAAGGCATTGAAACTTAGGCCTTCCCAGGTGGCATAGTAGTGAAGAATAGCCTGCCAACTCAGGGGACAGAGGAGATGTGGGTTGATCCCTGGGTTGGGATGATCTCCTGGAGGAAGAAAGGGCAACCCACTCCAGTATGCTTGCCTTGAGAATCCCATGGACAGAGGAGCCTGGCAGGCTATAGTCTGTAGCATTGCAAAGAGTTGGACATGACTGAACATGCAACATAGGGAAGGTGGGGAAGGAGTATATGATTTGGGAATATGGTAATAAGAGGAGGCTGCTTTGGGGAGTTTTACATTGAGATTTAAGTGATGAATAGGACCTTACTATGTGAAGCAGAGCTAAGAGGAGAGAACAGAAGGATGAGCTAAATAGAAATATGGATTCTTAATAAGTGGTCCTGGCCAAAATTTATGTGACACAAACAAGGACCAGAGTGTCAGAATAGGTAACTCATTATAACTCATACTAAGAGCAAGAGGTCTGGAGACCTTGAAAGGGAAGGGATAAAGAAGCCATCGCTATGTCTTGGGATTGGGTTTGGGCAGTATTTGGGGGTGTGCTAGCATGAGTGCTATCTTCAGATACCCCAAGAGCTATCATGAGGAGGACAGACAACACTCTAGCACATGGGTTGGCAAACTACAGCCCACAGGCCAAATCCAGCCATACAATTTGAGAAGTGTGGATGGATTTTATCCATTTTTAACTGATTTATTACATTTTAAATGGCTATACTAGTACTTGTGTAATAGCCTAAATTTTATTTCTGGCCCACAAAACACGTTATTTATTAGCGAGCCCTTTAAGAAAAAGTTTGCTGACCCCTTGCTTTCTTTGAGGCAGTTGATGCTCACAGACTAAGATTGTCCTTGTCAATTTTTATTTAATACAGGTTCACTGTGGGAATTACAGTAATTTCACAGGCAAGTAACAGGCAGGATAATGGCTCTTAAGCCATCAAGAAATAACATTTTGAGCCAATGATGGGTTAATTACATTCCAGTTCCAGGCAAGGGGAGATGAAAGCAATAAAGCCCAAATTCATTTGAGATGTGCAAAACCAACCAGTTGTTCTCAGGGGAGGTGGTTTAGCCAACTGAGAACTGGTATCCAGCTGTCAGCAGAAAAGCAAAAGTCACCTGTTGTTAGAGCTCGTTGCTAGGGAACAGTGGCATCACTGTTGACAGGCTAGATGATCTCCTAGGGGCCTTGGCACAGCTTTCATGACTGCTAGTAAAAGAATCACCTTTACCATGGAAGGAGCTAATGCCTCAGGGTCATTAGAGATCAGCAAAGGGTCACCTTGCCCAGATGGAGCACTATTCTACAATCCTTATCAACTCTGAGGATTTATGGTCTAAACGTCCCCACCATAGTTGCTTCTTCATGTTCTTGTCAATAAGTGTCCAGCTGAGCTTCTGAGTGGTTATTGACAGCCACAGATTTGGATGATGACATCCTGACACACGCTTTCACCTTTATATCAAAACAGCTTCATTCTTAGAAATAACTTCACCCTGAAAAATAACTTCATTTTTGTCAGAAATAAGTAGACTTGACATCATACCAAACCACTACATGGCACCTGTGTTCTGGATTAATTGCAGGAATTTGATTTGCTGTAGTGAAAGGAATGAGTTAGCAAAGCTGGTATCAAAAATTATCTAAAGGGAAGAGATTTTCCTGGGTGGAGTTTTGGAGGGACCTCCCTTCTAGGCCTTTCCTTGCCCATCATCACACACTGGGTAGTTTTCCATCTACTCAGTCCATGCATGAGAGGACGTCATTTGGCTTCTTGAGAACCATGTGGAGGCATTGGACCAACTGGTCCAGAATTTGATTCTGTGTAATTGGACGGTTTTATATTTGGCAGAAATAACAGTCTGATTTGAAAACACCTAATTAGTGACTGTAGCTAATCGTTTCACTGAATTAAATTATTTTATCATCCCTCCAACTGGATTTAGACCATAAAGTCCTTGAGTAAAATGTTGGTATCTTAAATTAATCTGTTCCAGGTTACCACCAACCAGGGGAAGACTAGTTTATAGTCTATAATGTGTGTGTTCAGTTGCTCAGTCATGTCTGACCCTTTGCAGCCCCATGGACAGTAGCCCACCAGGCTCCTCTGTCCATGGGATTTCCCAGGCAAGAGTACTGGAGTGGGTTGCCATTTCCCCCTCCAGGGGATCTTCCTGACCCAGGGATTGAATTTGAGTTTCTTGCATCTCCGAATTGGCAGCAGGATTCTTTACCACTTGAGCCACCTGGGAAGCCCTATAATCTGTAATAAAATACTAGACTAATTTCCCAGAAGCTAGGCCATAGGCCCAGGTACTTCAGAAGGAAAGTACTAGTTTCAGAGCAGTCTTTCCTAACAAAACCCACCCTAGTTTATGGTACAGAGTGGAATATGGTACCAAACTCATTCATGTATTTCTTTATCTGATAAGGAACTCACAGTCCAATGGGGAAAGTGAAAGTGAAAGTTGCTTAGTCATGTCTGACTCTTCGTGACCCCAAGGACTATACAGTCCATGGAATTCTCCAGGCCAGAATACTGGAGTGGGTAGCCATTCCCTTCTCCAGGGGATCTTCCCAACCCAGGGATTGAACCCAGGTCTCCCATATTGCAGGTGGATTCTTTACCAGCTGAGCTACCAGGGAAGCAATGGGGAGACAGATAAAATAATAGTAAGTATATAGGAAATTCACTTAGTTTTTGCATTGTAATTGGGGAAAAAGCTTTCCATTACCCTCTTAGGAAATCTGGCTATGTCTGAAAATTAAGTTATTAAAGACATTGACAGGAGAAAAGCATACAAATGTTACTAAATTTTAACATGTATATGAGAGTCTTCACAAGACACTGAAGATTCTAAAAAGTGATCAGAGCAGGAAGCTATAACTTTCAGACAAAGAAAGAATAAATTTGTGAAGAATTGATAAGACAAAGGGGCTTGACCTAGGGATAGTCCAACTGGGACTAGGTCATGATGAAGGTTAGTTTAACAAGGTTAGTTTGTAGATTCCTCTGGGCTGACAAAAGTCTTTCTCTAGAAAGAGAAATATTTACATTCTGTCCATAGACAGAAAAGAAAGTTTTTTCTGTGTTTACTGCTTCTTGATTGCCTCCAGCTTATGACCATATTATGTTAAAGGGGCAAATTTTGGAATGATATATTCTGATTTCCTGATATGTATTATGTCCAGAGCACTGTAAAACATAGTTGGACATTGAAGGAGGTCAAAGCAATTTTTACGGAGAAGATGATGCCTAGATAAAATCTTAAAGAATAGGATGGGTATACTCAGATGAAGGGTGTGGGTCAGCTGTGGCAGTATGTGGGTGGGAGAATTTAGGCAGTAGAAAGGATGAACCATGAAAAAATTTAATGCACTTAGAAAATTTTAGAGTATTCTGTATGACTAGATTAGAGTGGAGAGAAATGAAGCTAGACTGTCAAAAGGTAGCACAGCTGTGTTACACAAGGAGTATAGCACATTTGAGTTTCACCCCAAGGGCAGTGGAGAGCTACTGAAAGATATAAACAGTGACATGATTGTATTTGATTTAAAGGAAAAAAATTTTTCTGGTAGCACAATGAAGAGTTGAGTGGAGCTAAGACCAGAGCTTGATGGATGTGTTAAGATGACTACTGCATGCTATTTTAAAGATTTTTTAAAAAAATTCTCAACTGTTTGTTGCTAGGATATAAAAATAAAACATAACTTTGTATGTTGACTTTGTATCCAACAACCTTGTAAACTCATTATTTCAGGTAGTTTTTTTAAGATTCTTATTCCTATTTAAAAATTATTTCATTCTCAATTAAAGTCTTACTCCTAAGGAAAAAAGATTGCTATTTCAGTTATCCAAGTGACAGGCGACAGAGATGTAGGCAATAGTAGGGGTGATGGGGAGAGGGGCATGAAATACCAAGAAGGTCAGAAAAACAGGACTAATTATTGCTGAATGTGTGCAGTGAGTGAGGGAAGAGAAACTAAGAATGCCATTCAGGTACATCTTGAATGAGATGACCACTCAGGACAGAAAATGAAATACAAGGGAAGGAATGATTAGCAATATAAAATAGTTCAGTAAGTCCCCTACGTATAAACAAATTCTGTTCTGTGCATTGGTAAGTCCAATTTGTTTGTAAGTCTTACAAAATTAGCTTAGGTACCCTACTAACACATTCAGCTATATAGTACTGTACTGTAATAGGTATATAATACTTTTCACTCAAATAATACATAAAAGCAAACAAAAAAGAAAACATTTTTAATCTTATAGTACAGTACCTTGAAAAATACAGTAGTAGTACAATGCAACAGCGGGCCTACAGAGACTGGCATAGGGTGAATAGGCAAGAAAAATTACTTGCTGGAGGGGAGAGAGGGAGTGGGAGATGGCAGAGCTGAAGGGCCATCAGCAATAGGAGACTGAGGCTAAGCTGCAGTTTCACTCATGCCTGACGTTGATGGCACAGGTTCTGGTTCCTTGCTGGAACCAAATGTATGTTCCCATCTTTGAAAGTTCACAACTTGAAATTTTATATGTAGATTTACTGGACTGAAAACTATGGAAATATTGACTTGGAAATTAGGGAAGGTTTGAAAAAATAGTAGTGTTTGAGATAAGCCATGAATGATGGATGAGTTTCCCGAATGAGAGTTGCTTGTGATCCTTCTAAGGATGACATCGTTAGCAAAGGCTTGTAAGTGATGTGTGCAAGAGTAGGTAATGTTCACTTTCACAGGTAGGTAATGGTCTGTGGTTCATAGTGTTTATTGCCAGTGTTCACTTTCTCATTTGACTGCGATGACATTTTCATGAGAAGAACTTGGTAACTGAATGGTCTCTTATTCACAGGTGAAGATGCTGACATTTAGGTTAAATGAGGCTTCCAAGCTCATCACTTTGTAAGGAGAACCATGGCTTGAGCTCACATCACACCGAGTAGAAGGCAACATAAAGCTGGATCCAAATGGAAGGTCAGTCAGTTGCAGCTCATCTGTCAGGTAAGGACCTGAACAGAAATTGCTCTTTCAAACCAGATTCTGTTTTAGCAGTAGAATCCAGTCATGCTTCAACTGTGTCCTAGAGGGCAAATCTGAACCTGGAAGAGCAGCGCAGGAGTTTTAGAGGAATCTTAAAGGATGCTGTGAACCAACCAAAACCACTGAAAGGCAGGAAAGACCTTTATTCTTTTACTCCTGGAAAGTAGTAGCTTGCATGTGGCCATTTAGAAGGGTTATACCATAAATCCAGGTATTATAATAATAATTATTACTGTAATTCAATGTGATTTTATTTTGCTGCTCAAATTATTTCATCTTTGGCCATTGGGAGCTTTTTAAGTTGTTTCCTGTGTTCTTCTGACATACCTTCATCATTGTGAATATTTATTTATGAATAAATTAGCACATCCTTACTTTCTGGCACTATGGGATGTTTCAGGCACATCTTATACATTTTCTGTCACAGTTCTAGAATCAGTAGACTCAGCCATTTTTACAAAGAGGACTTAGTTGGTTCTGTGTGTGTGTATGTGTGTGTGACATTGGAACCAAGACCTGGGTGCTTGATGTGCTTTTTGTAGCTTGGGTGCCACAGCTTCTAAGCAGTTTCAGCTGACAGAACAATACAATATGTTAACTTGTGTGTATATGTATATATATATATGTGTGTATGTGTGTGTGTGTGTGTATATATATATATATTTCTCTTTTTAACTATCTGTGTCTATATTAAGCTAAATAAAGGTTTGTCTTGGTGTCTCTAACTCTAATCTACTTCCACATGGATCATTACAACCTACTCCCTTTGCTTATGTGTAATTTCTTGTTTCAGCAGTGAAAACCTGCCTCCCACCATCTGTTAGTCAGTCTTAATTGTCCCAATCCAGGATGCATGCTTTATTGTCTTAGAGTTGTTCTGTACTCTCATGGGGCAAAAGGTTTTATCACTAGAGTACAGTGCTTATGTGTAGTTCCCTTTGCCTTTAATCTTACAGGCTCCACAATTTTCAAAGTTAGGTTTATTCCATTCCTACAAGGAAGGGTGTGTCATACATTTGTACTACAGTTAAATTCCTCCATCACAGTCTGTATTTCATCCTGAGATTCTCTGATTTTCTAAATCATCATTTTTTTTTAAAGTTTGTGTGTTAGGTTCATTCTTTGTGCTATAACATTTTATAGGTTTTGACAAATGTATAATATCATATATCCACCATTACAGTACCACATGGAATAGTTTCGCTGCCCTGAAAAATCCGTTGTGCTTTAATGCCCCTCTTCAACTCCTGGAAACAAGTTATCAGTTTACTGATTCTATGAATCTGTCCTTCCAGAAAGTAATATACATGGGATCTCCAAGACATCCCCAGGTTTGATGATTTGCTAGGAGAACTTGCAGGACTCAGCATGTAATACTCACAGCTAAGATTTACTACAGTGAAAGAATACAAAGCAATAACCAGCGCAGGGAAAAGGCACATAGGGCAAAGTCAGGATGAAACCAGGCTCAAGTTTCTAAGAGTTCTCTCCCAGTGGAATTACAGTGGATGTGCTTAATTCTTCCAGCACTGAGTTATAGCATGATAAGTGTTGTCTACTGGGGAAACTCATTAGAGACTCAGTGTCAGGGATTTTCATCAGAGGCTGGTCCTACAGGCACACTCTGTCTAGTATATACCAAAATTCCAGGCTCCTAGAAGAGAAGATGTTTAGCATCCACCACATTGTTTGTATAAGCATTTTCATCACAAGGATCTTCTCTTATAAATACTTGCAATGGTAGGACTCTTCCTGAAATCTGCTTCTTGAAATACCAGGCAAGGAGCAGCTTACAAACAGATCTTTCTAAGGATAGCAGTCTCAGGCCTGTTATGTTCATTCTTTTACAGGCATGGTGTACATGAAGTCACACAGTATATAATTTTCTCAGATTGGCTTTTTCCACTTACCAAAATGAATTTAAGATTCATCCTGTCTTTACATGGTTCGATAGCTTATTCTTTTCTAGTCTCTGAGTAGTATTCCATTGTTTGAACATACCACAGTTAATTTACCCATTCACCTAGTGAAGGATATCTTGGTTGCTTCCAGTTTTTGAAGGTTATTAGCATTGATTCTGTAAACATTTTCCAGCAAGTTTTTGTATGGACATAAGTTTTCTAATCAGTTGTGTGTACCTAGCAGTGTGGTTGCTTGATTGTATGGTAAGACTGTGTTTCATGTTATAAGAAACTACTATACTGGCTTCCGAAGTAGCTGTACCATTTTGCATTCTCACTAGCAATGAATAAGTTTCTGTATTCCACATCCTTGCTAGCAATTGGTATTATTTGTTTTTTTTTAGTTTTTATGTTAACCATTTGAATAGATACACAGTAGTATCTCATTTTCATTTTCATTTTTTAAAATAACAGTTGATGTTAAATAGTTTTTCTTGCCATCCTGTATCTTTCTGGTAAAATGTCTTATCATATCTTTTGCACATTTTAAAGTAGGTTGTTTTTCATCCTTGATTAAAATTTTGCATGTGTATACTTCGAATCAAGTCCTTTACTAGATATGTTTCACAATTATATTCTCTTAGTTTGTGGTTTGTCTTAACAGTGGCTTTCGCAGGATCGAAGTTTACAATTTTAATAAAGCCCAACCTACTAATTTTTCTCTTTTATAATCATAATCATGGTGCTATATTTTAAAAGTAAAAGTGCAAGTCACTCAGTCATGTCTGACTCTTTACGACCCCATGAACTGTAGCCTGCCAGGCTTCTCTGTCCATGGACTTCTCCAGGTCAGAATACTGGAGTGGGTAGCCATTCCCTTCTCCAGGGCATCTTTCCAACCCAGGGATCAAACGCAGGTCTCCCGCACTGCAGGGGGATACTTTACATCCTGAGTCACCAGGGAAGCCCAAGAATACTGGAGTGGGTAGCCTATCCCTTCTCCAGAGGGTCTTCCTGATCCAGGAATCAAACCGGGGTCTCCTGCATTGCAGGCAGATTCTTTACCAACTTCAAAGTCCTCTATATTTTTCTTCTAGAAATTGTAGTTTTACCTTTTTATGACCCATTTTGAGTTTAAAGTGTAAGGTCTGTGTGTAGGTTCATTGTTTGCATATAGGTTTCCAATTATTCATCATCGTTTGTTGAAAATACTACCCTTTATCCATTTAATTGCCTTTGTCCAAAACCATTTGACAATATTTGTCCTGGTTTATTTATGGGCATTATTCTATTCTACTGACCTGTGTTTTTGTTCTTTCACAAAAAGCACACCTTTGGTATACTGTAGTTGGTAATAAGCTTTGAAATTGGGTAGTGTGTCTTGAAAATGTTCTTCTTTAGTATTGCATTGGCTATTCTAGGTCTATTGACTTTCCATATAAACTTTAGAATTAGTTTGTTGACATCTACAAAAAAACTTGCATAATTACGTATTTTTAATTAAAGCACTTCTCAGAACCAGTGGAGAAGGAAATGGCAACCCACTCCAGTATTCTTGCCTGGAAAATTCCATTGACAGAGGAGCCTGGTGGGCTACAGTCCATGGGTCGCAGAGTCAGGTACAACTTAGCAACTAAAGAGCAAGCAGCTTAGAACTGTTAGCATACTAATGTCAATTATGAATATCAAGGGAGAATACATACTTGGCAGCGTTTCTCAGACTTGTCTTCAATATTCTTTTTTTTCCCGGACCTGTGTTGTGCTTAGTCACTCAGTTATGTCCAACTCTTTCGACCCCATGAACTGTAGCCAGCAAGGCTCCTCTATCCATGGGGATTCTCCAGGCCAGAATACTGGAATGGGTTGCCATGACCTTCTCCAGGGGATCTTCCCAACCCAGGGATCAAACCCAGGTCTCCCACATTGCAGGTGGATTCTTTACATCTGAGCCACCAGGGAAGCCCTGGACCTGTGTTACATAACCCCAGAGAGAATTCCTTTCTTTTAACAAAAGAAAGCACTGAAGGTCTCAGAGGAGGAGTTGTTTTGGCTAGGTTGATGATTTTATTAGGATCGAGGCCTGGGTAGAAATATATTTATTCTGAGGCTATAAATGTATTTTGACCACTTTTATACACGACATACATCTCCACTTTCAGATAATTTTACAGTTAGTATAAAAGCTCAGAGAATCACACTGTAGATATTGTGAAAGATTTCATTGATTCATGGTAGATGGATGGCTTTTTATTCAACTTATTCTCAAATAATAATGAGTGATTAAATGTGATAGTATATTGTATATAATAATTTTTATCCATATTTTGATGTAAAATTGTACAGCTTATTAATGTTGTTGTTCAGTTTCAAAGTCACGTCTGACTCTTTGCAACCCTGTGGACTACAAGCCTTCCAGGCTTCCCTGTCCTTCACTATCTCCCAGAGAATGTGTAAATTCATATCCATTGAGTCAGTGATGCTATCTTAACATCTCGTCTTCTGCTACCCTCTTCTCCTTTTGCCTTCAATCTTTGCCAATATCAGGGTCTTTTCCAATGAGTTGGCTGTTTGCATCAGGTGGCCAAAATATTGTAGCTTCAGCAACAGGCCTTCCAGTGGCAAGTAGAAGATGTGGTTTCGATCCCTGAGTCAGGAAGACCCCCTAGAGAAAGGAATGGCAACCCATTCCAGTATTCTTGTCTGGAGAATCCCATGGACAGACTTGCCTAGCAGACCATAGACCATGGGGTCACAAAAGAGTCCGACATGACTGAGCAACTAAATAACATTATTAGCCCCTCAGTTAAAGGCTGCTTTCCTGAAACTCTGTCAGTTTATTCAAGCACTTCTGAAGGGTCATTGAAGTCATCCTCAAGAGCCCCAGGCTAAGTGTTATTTTACAGAAATGTGTGCCTCTCTTAATACCTCAGCTCTGTTGATTTAGGTCTTTTTATTCAAGTTGGGGCAACTTGGGCAAATAGTACCAGTGGATGATTCTCTCGGTGGACTTGTAGCTTTAGTTATATAACCAGGTTAACAGTGCCTGTCGTTAGCCAAAATCTCGGCCTTCTCTGTCCACCAAAGCTGAATGAAAAATACGGAGACAGAGTTTGGAGGAAATAAAGCTGGCTTTAATTCTCAGCTGGCAGAGAGGGGAACATAATAGGCTCATGACTCAACAACTGTGCCCCCCAAATCCATGAGGAGTCTAGGAGCTTGTGTAAGGCAGGGGCTTCCAGTCAGGTGTTGGTGATGAGGAATAATGGTGATAAGATCTTCATTTCTTCCTCTTGTATTGTTTCAAATTCAGTCATAGACTGTCATCATTGACCTAGAAATTGAGTCTGGCAGTTGGATCTCTCTGTGGCCTTCTTTCTGCTATGTAACTAGAGGGTACATGTGTTTGTAAGGGTAAACGCCAGATACAGGGTATGTTTAGCGTAGGGTCAAGGGAAAAAATGTGAATTATAGGTCCTGCAGGGTTAGGGGGCAGAAAAGCAAATTTACAGACATACAGAGTTAGGAGTAGTTAACAGTTAAAAACAAAATTTGGAATGTTCAGGCCTGCTCACTGTTCTATCTTCTTTGTTCTCAGAAGAGGGAAAGAGAAAAACTCATTCCTCTTTTTTCTTTTTCATTGCAACAAAATGAAGGCATATTTTGTTATGTTAATGAGGTGACTTGTTGAAAACCCTTTGTTAACCCGAGGATGAGGCACTGGTTGCCAGAAGAACCAACTTTGTGATTAGAGGGTTGAGTGGAGCTAGAGACTTTAGTGGCTGATCATTCATGCGTCTGAGATGAACCATCAAAGATAGGGTTTGGAAAGCTTTTGGGTTGGTGATGAGAAATGGAGTATTTCCTGCCATATCAATAGACAAGAGTGTTACAGTCATCAGTGATTCCAGCCCTCCAGGGCACTCAGGAAGGAGCAGAATACCTGGTGATCTGGCAGCCATGAGGCTGCAGCTGCTCCCTACACAGAGCCCTAAGGAGGTTCAGGGTGTGAGAACACAGGATCAGTCCAGTTCAGTTCAGACCCTCAGTCATGTCCGACTCTTTGTGACCCCATGGACTGCAGCAAGGCAGGCTTCCCTGTCCATTACCAACTCCTGGAGCCTACTCAAACTCATGTCTGTTGAGTTGGTGATGCCATCCAACCATCCCATCCTTTGTCATCCCCTTCTCCTCCTGCCTTCATTCTTTCCCAGTATCAGGATCTTTTCCAATGAGTCAGTTCTTCTCATCAGATGGCCAAAGTAGTGGAGCTTCAGTTTCAGCATCAGTCCTTCCAATGAATACTCAGGACTGATTTCTTTTAGTATGGACTGGTTGGATCTCCTTGCAGTCGAAGGGACTCACAAGAGTCTTCTCCAACACCACAGTTCAAAAGCACCAATTGTTTGGTGCTCAACTTTCATTTTGGTTCAACTCACATTCATACATGACTACCAGAAAGACCATAGCTTTGACTATATGGACCTTTGGAAGCAAAGTAATGTCTTTGCTCTTTAATATGCTATCAAGGTTGGTCATAACTTTTCTTCCAAGGAGCAAGTAACTTTTAATTTCATGGCTTCAGTTATCATCTGCAGTGATTTTTAAGCCTAAGAAAATAAAGTCTGTTGCTGTTTCCATAGTTTCCCTATCTACTTCCCAATGAAGTGATGAGACTGGATGCCATGATCTTAGTTTTTTGCATGTTGAGTTTTAAGCCAGCTTTTTCACTCTCTTCTTTCACCTTTATCAAGAGGCTTTTTAGTTCCTCTTACCTTTCTGCCATAATGTTGATTATTGATATTTCTTCCTACAATCTTGATTCCAGCTTGTGCCTCATCCAATCTGGCATTTCATATGACATACTCTGCATATAAGTTAAATAAGCAAGGTGATGATATACAACCTTGATGTATTCCTTTCCCAAATTGGAACCAGTCTGTTGTTTCATGTGTAGTTCTAATATTGTTGCTTCTTGACTTGCATAGAGATTTCCCAGGAGGTAGGTATGTTGTTCTGGTGTTCTCATCTCTTTCAAAATTTTCCACAGTTTGTTGTGATCCTTTAGAGAAGTCAATGAAGCAGAAGTAGATGTTCTTTTGGAATTATATTGCTTTTTCTATGACCCAACGGATGTTGGCAATTTGATATCTGGTTTCTCAGCCTTTTCTAAAACCAGCTTGAACATCTGGAAATTCATGGTTCACGTATTGCTAAAGCCTAACTCATAGAATTTTGAGCATTACTAGCGTGTGAGATGAGTGCAATTGTGCAGTAGTTTGATCATTCTTTGGCATTGCTTTTCTTTGGGATTGGAATGAATACTGACCTTTTCCAGTCCTGTGGCCACTGCTGAGATTTCCAAATTTGCTGGCACATTGAGTGCAGCACTTTCACAGCATCATCTTTTAGGATTTGAAATAGCTCAACTGGAATTCCATTGCTTCCACTAACTTTGTTCGTAGTGATGCTTCCTAAGGCTCACTTGACTTCACATTCCAGTATGTCTGGCTCTAGGTGAGTGATCATACCATCATGGTTATCTGGGTTATTAATATCTTTTTTGTGTAGTTCTTTGTGTATTCTTGCTACCTCTTCTTAATACACAGGATACTGGCCCCAGATAGTGAGGTGCATATGAAAGGAATGATTTCAGTGAGACCAGACTCTTGCAAATTCCCATACATAGAAAAGCACTAAATTCCTTAACTTGGAATAACTGGTTTCCTTTAATTTGCAATAATTTCTTGATGTTCAGTCTACTTGCCCTTTGTTGTAAAACTTCTGTGTAACCTGGCTCCTCCCCTCGCCTCATCAGAGCAGTTCTCCCAGGGTTATTTGAGAGGCTATGTTCTGGGCTTAAAGTCCTAAAAATCACCACCGAACAAAATACAACTTTCACTTTTTAGGTTGTGTGTATTTTTGGAGGTGCTGGGAAGATGGCTAGTGACACGCCTGGAGAAGACTTTAAAGCTGCCTGTCCTTCCCCTACACCTTACCTGCCTTTCCCCACACCTCTCTTTTGTCTGGTTGTTCCTGAGTTATATCCTTTTATAACAGTCTTGCAATCTAGTAAGTAAACTATTTCTCTGAGTTCTGTGAGCTGCTCTAGGAAGTCAGTTAAATCAGAGGAGGTAGTCTTGGGAATCTATGATTTATAGCCAGTTGTTCAGAAGTACAGGTAAGAACTTAGGCTTGTGGCTGATGTTTTAAGTGTGATGGTGGTAGGATTGACCCTTAACTGGTGGAATCTGATGCTGTCTGGGTAGTTATTTTGTTGTTTAGTCTCCAAGTTATGTCCAACTCTTTTGTGACCCCCATGGACTGTAGCCCTCCAGGCCCCTCTGTCTGTGGAATTTCACAGGCAAGAATATTGGAATGGGTTGCCATTTCCTTCTTCAGGAGATCTTCCCAACCTAGGAATTAAACCTGTATCTCCTGCATTGCAGGCGGATTCTTTTACTCTGTGCCACCAGCGAAACCTGTGTCTGGGTAGAGAGTGTCACAGTAGAATGGAATTGTAGCACCCAGTTGGGGTGCTGAGAATTGCTTGTTGATGTGGAACTGTCTTTCCTTCCCCACGCCTGCCCCCAACATTGGCACTAATACCAAGACCTATTTGATAGGTTCTCAGTAAGTTTTATTGAGTAAATGGATACCATTGAATGGTTGAATTCTAGGATGTCAGAGTTTAACAGCCCCAGGAAACTAACCTAACTGTCACAACTGGCTGATGATAGAGCTCCAGAAATGGAAAGTATCTTACCTATATGTTTTTACTTTATTTATTCATGTTTCCCAATACATGGGCTTATTTACTTATTTTTTAAAACTTGATCACTTTTGGCAACGGAGAGCAACCCATAGATAATAAAATACCTATGTCTATACGAGACTGATTGATTTTACTTATATATATGAAAAGTATAGCGGCTTCCCAGGTGGTGCTAATGGTAAAGAACCTGCCTGCCAATGCTGGTGATGCAGGAGATGCGGGTTCGATCCCTGAGTTGGGAAGATCCCCTGGAGGAGGACATGGCAACCCACTCCAATATTCTTGACTAGAGAATCCCATGGACAGAGGAGCCTGGCGGGCTATGGTTCATAGGATTGCAAAGAGACACAACTGAAGCAACTTAGCATGACATGCATGCATGAAATGTATATATTATTTTATATATTGCTATAATTTTAAATTTTTACCCTTAGCAATTTGGAAAGAGACTTAAAATCCCCTTCTGATCTTCAGCATCTCAGATGCTGAAAACAAACTCTAAAACCACAGGATAACCTTGTGGTTTATATGAAATATAAAAGTACATCAGGTTTTATTCATTACTTTATCTTTGTGATACCATTACCTGCATTGTTGTAATAATCTAATAACTGTCTCCCTTTTTCTAATTCATGCAGCCTTTCCTGCTACTGCTAAGTCACTTCAGTCGTGTCCGACTCTGTGCGACCCCATCCCTGGGATTCTCCAGGCAAGAACACTGGAGTGGGTTGCCATTTCCTTCTCCATTGCATAAAAGTGAAAAGTGAAAGTGAAGTCGCTCAATCGTGTCCGACTCTTCGTGACACCATGGACTGCAGCCTACCAGGCCCCTCCGTCCATGGGATTTTCCAGGCAAGAGGACTGGAGTGGGGTGCCACTGCCTCCTCCAGCAACCTTTCCTACATATGGACAATTGCATCTTCCTAAATCTCAACTTTAATTCTGTTTCCCCCACGTAAATGTTTTACTCTGCCTTCACATTTCAACATGGAAAGCCCAAGCTGCTTAACCTGGCCCTAGCCAATCTCTCCAGGTTTATTCCCTCCACTGCCCACTTGTTAAAAATGTGTAAACATCCTCCTGATCACTAGACCAGTGCTGCTCAGACTTTAAAGCTTGCATGAGTCACTTGGGGGATCTTGTTACAGTGCAGATTCTGATTTGCTAAGTCTGGAGTAGGAGCCTGGGTTTTACCTTATAAGTAAGGTTAATAAAGTGGGTCCTAGAACCACACTTTGAATGTAAGGCCCTGACAGTATTATGGCCATCTCCTGTATGCACTCATCACCTTTCATTGTTATGTGTCTAGCAACTGTCTTCCCATCACTGGAGAGTATGTCTCAGAGGACCGTATCAGATCTGTTAGGTTCACTGTTAAGTCTATTGTATGTGCTATGCTATGCTGAGTTGCTTCAGTCATGTCTGAGTCTTCGTGACCCCATGGACTGTCGCTCACCAGGCTCCTCTGTCCATGGGATTTTCCAGGCAAGATTACTGGAGTGGGTTGCCATGCCTTCCTCCAGGGGAATCTTCCCGACCCAGAGATCAAACCTGCATCTCTTATGTCTCCTGCATTGGCAAACGGGTTCTTTGCCACTAGCGCCACCTGGGAAACCCCATTAAGTACATTGGTACCCATCAAAATGAATCTGAGATTCTTAAAACTCTAGCTTTGGACATAACCTCATTTGTCCCTCCCTGCAAGTTTCAGGCAAAGAATTGAATCCAGCGAGGGAAAGTGACCTCTCCATGGTATATGGCAAGTTGGTGGCAGAGCTGAGAGGAGGAACTGGTTTCTGAAATAAATACCTATTGTGTTGCAAAACATCAAGTAAAGGTCTTAGGGCAAGTAGCAGTTTATTCAGAACTTGCACCCCCAGGTATTGGATTCTTAACAGAGAACTCCCATTATAAGCACTTTGGCAAGTTGCAAGTGTCTGTGAGTAGGCAAGAAGTGCCTCTTGGGTGTTTCTCAGAGTCCAGGGAGCCTCCACAATTAGACTAATAGCTTATAGGATAACTAGAGTGTGGCCAATTGAGAAGGATTGACCTAATTCTTCCTTTTTAATTACCTTAATTTTATGCATCAGGTAATTAATTGAATGACTTAGTGATTACAAATGCTTTCTCTATTTCCAGCCAGGAATGAGAATAAGTTATATAAGAAGCATCAGTGGGAAAAGGAGGAGAGATTAGGACAAGGACCACTTGTTAAAAGTCTACATGAACCCCATGCTGTTACACAGAAATCACCATAGTTTTTTTTATATCTGAGCAATGGAGACCCTGGAGCAGGAAATGGAATCCCATTCCAGTATTCTTGCCTGGGAAAGCCCCTGGACAAAGGAGCCTGGTGGGCTATAGTCCATGGGGTTGCAAAGAGTTGGACATGACTGAGTGACTGAGCAAGCACACACCCATACACATGTGCACATACATACAATGTATTTGTTTGCTCATAGAAGAGAAATACAGGAAATGCCCCCAACACCCCCAACAAAGGTTTCTAGGACAAGATTGGTGTTTCTCAACTTTGGCACTATTGACATCTTGAGCCATATAATTCTTTATTGTAGAGAACCATCTTGTCTGTTAAAAGATTTTCCCTGATGGCTCAGATGTTAAGGAATCTGCCTGTAATGCAGGAGACCCAGGTTCTATCCCTGGGGTGGGAAGATACCTTGGGAAAGGGAATGGCAACCCTTTCCAATACCCTTGCCTGGAGCGTTCAATGGACAGAGGAGCCTGTGGGCTATATGTGGGTTTGCAAAGAGTCAGACACGACACAGCTGAGCAACTAACACGCACACCATTCAGCATCCCCTGAAGTTAAAACAATCTGAAGTGTCTCCAGACATTGCCAATGATCCCTGCAGGAGAAACAGAGCAGATCTTCTCCAGATGACTCCCCAGTTAAGAACTGGACCAGGCCGTTGGTCAGGCTCAGTATGTCCACAGCACTTTGCTGCAGCTACATAAGTTGTGCAATTACAGCTCCATGATGCACCGTTCGTACAGACTTCAATAATGCTTCGGGCAACTTATTGCAGATTTTGATTATATCTGCAATCTGTGTCTTTGACCTTTGATAATGAACCATTGTAGGCTAAATATGAAGTGGCTAATTAACAAAAACCATGTGCTTATCAGAGTATCCATTGATGTCAGTATCTAAAAAGATGTTCCATTGGTCGCCTTCATCTCCAGTATTATTCTTATCTTCTGCCCCACCTCATCCTAAACCTTTATATCATTCACTGTCACCTCTGAAATCTTCGAGTATCTTTCTCTATGATCACCTACCTCTGTGCTTCTGACTTGATTAATCATTTAGCCCTCCCAACAATATTTTGACCCCAACTAGGTCTCCAATGTATTGATCTCACCCATTTGCTTCACTGACTATTCCCTTCTTATCTCTATTTGCCTATTTATTCAGTTCAGGCTCTCTTGTCCACCATAGAAATCATTCTCTTATAAAAAAGCCTTCATAATCTTCCCTTTCTAACCCCATGATATGTTTGCCTTGTTAAATCTAAGGCAGCAGATTGAATCTTATTACTCACCTTGTCTGTTGTGGTGGTGGTGTTCAGTCACTAAGTTGTGTCTGACTCATTTGCGGCCCTGTAGACTATAACCCGCCAGAGTTCTCTGTCCATAGGATTTCCCATGCAAGAATATTGGAGTGGGTTGCCATTTCCTTCGCCAGCAGATCTTTCTGACCCAGGGATCAAACCTGGGTCTCCTGCATTGGCAGGTGAATTCTTTACCACTGAGCCATCTGTATCTACATCTAAGCAGATTAACATCTGCACCTCAATGGAAAAGACATATACAGTATTATGACTAATCAACTGCAGTTTAAGTTTAAGATTACAAACCCCAAATAACCACTCACACTGTCTGGATTTATTCCTTTGCTCCTCTCTCGGACAACTCTTGTACACTTCACTCCTTCAGATATCTTACCACTTGCATGCCCTCTCTCTTATCTGATAACTTTGCTTAAAACAGAAGCAGAGGGCTCTCTCGTATTTACATTATCAAATGAGAACGTATCCTTATTTAGACCCATATTTTCTGTTTGTTATTCTTTTTCTGCTTCTATCAAGGGCCAGTCTCCCCCTGTGCTGTCTATTCCAGCCCTTATAACATCCTTATGTGTTTGTTTCTGTAGTTTCCCCATCTCCTGCATCACAATTGTTTCCTTTTATCCAAATCATTCCCACTGCATATAAATATATTTCAGTTGCTCACAGTTTGCCTTCTCGTGATCTGAATTCTACTTCTACTACTGTCATATTTCTCTGTTCTCCTTCACAGTAAATCTTGAAGAATTGGTCTACACTCACTGGATCCTTGTCCTTACCTTTCACTATTTCTTTAATCTGCTTCAGTCTAGCTTTCACTATCATTACTTCTCTAAAGCCTTTCCTATCCATGATCATCATATTGCCAAAACTAATGAACACACCTTCAAACTTCTTACTCATTATTTACTGTTGATCACACTTTACTTCTTAAAATTCTCATCTTGGTATCTAGGATACCATCCTCTCATAATATTTTAGTTGCCTTTTTATGTCCTCCTTTCTTCCCCACTCCCACATTTTCCCTTCACAATCCTGCCTTTAATTGTTTGAGTTCTCCACTAATTGGTCCCATATCAGTTCTCAGTCTGCACATTTTCCCACAGTGATCTCATCTACCTCATGGCTTTAAATACCAAATGGATGAAAATGGCTCCCAAATGTGTATCTGCATCCTGTATTCTTTCCTGTGTTCCAGATTTATATATCCATCTCTGTACTATTTATAACTGAATATATGATAGGCATGTCAAATTATCATTTTCAAAACAGAATTTAAAAAATTTTCTCCCTCTTCTTCTATACTCTGCACTTCCACCAAGACAATTTTATATCATTAAATGGGTCCTTCATCTATCTCAGAACCCACTCAGAGACTCTTCAGGTTGAAATCCCAGGAGTCAACCTTGATTTGTTCCTTACTTTCATTACCTATTTATAATCCCTCATCACAATGTTTCATTCTAGTTCTAAAATATGTTTTCTTTACCTGGTCAAAGATCAGCAACTCCAAAAACTTGTTAAAGATGACCAGACAGATTTTATTCAGACTGATGCAGTAAGGGAGAGAGACTCTAGCATAAACTGAACTCAACTCCAACTAAGACAAAGATAACTGAGGTTTTTAAAGGGAAAGCAGAGAAGGATCACAAAGGGGCTATGGGAGAGAGAAAAGGGGGGACAAAAAGGAATTAGGGACTATAGGAAAATGGAAAATTACAGAGAGTAGAGAATTACCGAAAATGGTTTGGCAGTGAGAGTTGGAACAATGCACATTTTGCAGCTTGGCAGAGTTGCATTTTCTTGAGCAAAGACTCAGCACTGGGCTGGAGTCACCTTTAGGGACATGACCTAGTGCGGGTGGAAAACAGTCTATAGTTAAGTCAGTTTCCTCAACACAGTGTTTGTGCCCTGGGAGTTCAGTGTTCACAGCCTCCTTACTGTTAACACCTTGACCGT
Organism: Odocoileus virginianus; assembly: GCF_023699985.2. Lineage (NCBI taxonomy): Eukaryota > Metazoa > Chordata > Mammalia > Artiodactyla > Cervidae > Odocoileus > Odocoileus virginianus. Next base: position 59,830,468 of record NC_069676.1, read on the forward strand.
CATTTATTATTGGACTTTTGAAAGAGCTTCTTCAGTGATTTCCTTGTATAATTCCTTGCCTTGTGTCAATTAAGTCAGTTGTTCTTTAATCATTAAGGAAATCATTAAGTCCAAACTACAGCCTACCATTTCATATACATTGGAATGGCTATAATTATGATTAAAAAGACAGACAATAGCAAGTGTCAGTGAGGATGCAGAGAAGTGGGAACCTTCATACATTGATGTTAGAGATGTAAAATGGTACACCTGCTTTGGAAAACTGTTTGCCAACTATTTTAAATATTAAATATTGAATTATGATATGACCAAGCAATTCCTTTCCTAGATTTATCTACGCAAGAGAAATGAACACATTTGGCCACACAAAATATGAACTAATTAATGTTATCTTTTCACTATAGATCAGCAGAGGGATTCTACTTATTGAAGTTACTTGAGGACCTATGATGATGAAGTGGCCAGGATTCCTACCAACAGTTTTTAGTTGCTATTCTAGAAGGAAAACATAACTCTGGCAGATCTCACATAAGCAATTAAGTCATACAGATTACTTCTGTTCACAATTTAGAGGCTGGAATTAACCATGAGACCCCATCTAATACAAGAACAAGGAAATGCAATTCTGCATGTGTCTGGGAGGTGGAGAACCAGAATTCGTCAGCAAGCATACTAATAAATTCTTTGCCTGGGTCCTTGCTGTTTCCTTGACTTGATATGATTTTCTTTTATCTATGTGCAGAGCTGGGTCCTTCTCACCTTTTAGCTTGCAGGACTTCCCTGAGAGAACTTCTGTGAAAAGTCTGTCCCAAGCAGTGTCTCTATCTCTTGCACAGTCCTTTTGAGCTGTTTATCCCATCTTCTAATGTTTTATGACCCTGCTTATTTCATGATCTGAAATTGTTGGGTATATTTCTGTGTTTGTTTTCCTATTTGACTAACTCTTCCCACTTGAACATAAACTTTTTGAGGCTGTAATTCGTATTCTTCTCTGCTTTATTCATTCCCAAATCCCCGGCATTTAGAACAATGCTTAGCAAACTCATAATAGAAAAATCAATAAATATTCATTAAATGAATGAATGGACATCCTTTCCTGCTTCTCTAGCATTTTCATGCTATTCCTTCTTACTCTTCTTTCAAGCAAAACACTATATATTCTCTAATGTTCATCTTTTTCATGGGGATGGTCTTGATCCCTGTCTCCTGTACAACATCATGGACCTGCGTCCATAGTTCATCAGGCTCTCTGTCTATCAGATCTAGTCCCTTAAATCTATTTCTCATGTCCACTGTATAACTGTAAGGGATTTGATTTAGGTCATATCTGAATAGTCTAGTGGTTTTCCCTACTTTCTTCAATTTAAGTCTGAATTTGGCAATAAGGAACCCAAGATCTGAGCCACAGTCAACTCCCGGTCTTGTTTTTGCTGACTGTATAGAGTTTCTCCATCTTCGGCTGCAAAGAATATAATCAGTCCGATTTCAGTGTTGGACATCTGGTGGTGTCCATATGTAGGGTCTTCTCTTGTGTTGTTGGAAGAGGGTGTTTGCTATGACCAGTGAATTCTCTTGGCAAAACTCTATTAGCCTTTGCCCTGCTTCATTCCATACTCCAAGGCCAAATTTGCCTGTTACTCCAGGTGTTTCTTGACTTCCTACTTTTGCATTCCAGTCCCCTATAATGAAAAGGACATCTTTTTTGGGTGTTAGTTCTAAAAGGTCTTGTAGGTCTTCATAAAACTGTTTAACTTCAGCTTCTTCAGCATTACTGGTCGGGGTTAGACTTGGATTATTGTGATATTGAATGGTTTGCCTTGGAAACAAACAGAGATCATTCTGTCGTTTTTGAGATTGCATCCAGGTACTGCATTTTGGACTCTTCTGTTGACTATAATGGCTACTCCATTTCTTCTAGGGGATTCCTGCCCACAGTAGTAGATATAATGGTCATCTGAGTTCAATTCACCCATTTCCAGTCCATTTTAGTTCACTGATTCCTAGAATGTTGATATTCACTCTTGCCATCTCCTGTTTGACCACGTCCAATTTGCCTTGATTCATGGACCGAACATTCCAGGTTCCCATGCAATACTGCTCTTTACAGCATCGGACATTGCTTCTATCACCAGTCACAACCACAACTGTGTATTGTTTCTGCTTTGGCTCCATCTCTTCATTCTTTCTGGGGTTATTTCTCCACTGATTTCCAGTAGCATATTGGGCACCTACCGACCTGGGCAGTTCATCTTTCAGTGTCCTATCTTTTTGCCTTTTCATACTGTTCATGGAGTTCTCAAGGCAAGAATACTGAAGAGGTTTGTCCTTCCCTTCTCCAGTGGACCACATTTTGTCAGAATTCTCCACCATGACCCTTCCATCTTGAGTGGCCCTACACAGCATGGCTCATAGTTTCATTGAGTTAGACAAGGCTGTGTTCCCTGTGATTAGAAAGAAAAAGAAATGCAAAAAATCCAAGAAAAAAAGTGCAAAAGAAATGCAAGAAACCTGAGAAAAAGAAATGCAAAAAAGCAAAATGGCTGTCTGAGGAGGCCTTACAAATGGCTATGAAAAGGAGAGAAGTGAAAAGCAAATGAGAAAAGGAAAGATAAACCCATTTGAATGCAGAGTTCCAAAGAATAGCAAGGAGAGATAATAAAGCCTTCCTCAGTGATCAATGCAAAGAAATAGAGGAAAACAATAGAATGGAAAAGACTAGAGATCTCTTCAAGAAAATTAGAGATATCAAGGGAACATTTCATGCAAAGATGGGCTCAATAAAGGACAGAAATGGTATGGACTTAACAGAAACAGAAGATATTAAGAAGAGGTGGCAAGAATACACAGAAGAACTGTACAAAAAAGATCTTCATGACCTAGATGATCACGATGCTGTGATCACTCATCACCTAGAGGCAGACACCCTGTAATGTGAAATCAAGTAGGCCTTAGGAAGCATCGCTAGGATCTAAGCTAGTGGAGGTGATGGAATTCCAGTTGAGCTATTTCAAATCCTAAAAGATGATGCTGTGAAAGAGCTACACCCAGTATGCCAGTAAATGTGGAATGCTCAGTAGTGGCCACAGGGCTGGAAAAGGTTAGTTTTCATTCCAATCCCATAGAAAGATAATGCCAAAGAATGCTCAAACTACCACACAGTTGCACTCATCTCACACGCTAGTAAAGTAATGCTCAAAATTCTCCAAGCCAGGCTTCAACAGTACGTGAACCACGAACTTCCAGATGTTCAAGCTGGATTTAGAAAAAGCAGAGGAATCAGAGATCATATTACCAATATCCACTGGATCATCAAAAAAGCAAGAGAGTTCCAGAAAAACGTCTATTTCTGCTAAACGTCTATTGACTATTGACTATGCCAAAGCCTTTGACTATGTGAATCACAATAAACTGTGGAAAATTCTGAAAGAGATAGGGATACCAGACCACCTGACCTGCCTCTTGAGAAACCTATATGCAGGTCAGGAAGCAACAGTTTGGACATGGAACAACAGACTGGTTCCAAATAGGAAAAGCAGTACGTCAAGGCTGTATATTGTCACCCTGCTTACTTAACTTATATGCAGAGTACATCATGAGAAACGCTGGGCTGGATGAGGCACAAGCTGTAGTTAAGATTGTGAGGAGAAATATCGATAACCTCAGATATGCAGATGACACCACTCTTGTGGCAGAAAGCGAAGAAGAACTAAAGAGAAGAAGAACTGAAGAGCCTCTTGATGAAAGAGGAGAGTGAAAAAGTTTTCAGCATTCAGAAAACTAAGATCATGGCATCCAGTCCCATCACTTCATGGGAAATAGATGGGGAAACAGTAGAAACAGTGGCTGACTTTATTTTGGGGGGCTCCAAAATCACTGCAGATGGTGACTGCAGCCATGACATCATAATACGCTTACTCCTTGGAAGGAAAGTTATGACCAACCTCGACAGCATTTTAAAAAGCAGAGACATTACTTTGCCAACAAAGGTCCATCTAGTCAAGGCAGTGGTTTTTCCAGTAGTCATGTATGGATGTGAGAGTTGGACTATAAAGAAAGTTGAGCACCGAAGAGCTGATGCTTTTGAACTGTGGTGTTGGAGTGGACTCTTGAGAGTCCCTTTAACTGCAAGGTGATCCACCGACTCAATGGACATGTGTTTGGGTGGACTCCGGATGTTGGTGATGGACAGGGAAATGTGGCATGCTCTGTAGAGTCTTCCCCTAGTTAGAGGTAGAGTCTAGCTCAACCACACTTTCATAAAATTTAACTTTTTTATTAATAGCTAACAGTCTGCCTTGTATCTTTCCAGTTGCATGTATGATTCTCCTTTGCTTCCTAATCCATACTTAATTCAATTTACAGAGTCTTTTTAAGGCCAAGTATTATAAGTATTTCATATTCTAGTGCCCAACTCAGTCAACATATATTTAGTGAACATCTCTATTCCAGGCAATATTCTAAGTGCTGTAAATAGAATTATGAACAGCTTAGAGTCTCTGTTCTCATGGGGTTCATTTTCTAAAGGGACAGACAGACCACCCAAGAAATAAATATATGACATAATTAAGATGTGATAAGTATTTCACATAAAATTAAAGTAAGATATGGATGATAGACAATGAAGATGGAGTATTGGTTAGGGAAAGCTTTTCCTAGATGTGACATTTGAATAGACATCGACATAAAGTAATATGAAAGCTGGCAAAACATCTGGGAGAAGTGTATTACAGAGAGATAGGACAGCAAGCACACATGCTATGAAATGGGAATGAGCTGAGAATAATTGATAGAATAACTAACATTTGTTGCTAGGAACAATGGTCACTTCATCATCCTAGGTCCCTGAATAATTACAATAAGCAGAGCCCCTCTGCTGATCTATAAAGAACAGATAATAGTAGTTAGATTTATTTTTTGCATGGAATAGTATATGTTTTCATTTCTCCATGTGGGTGGAGTACGACTGAGTGCAAGTCAGAGAGCTGTTAGGATCACATTCTATGCATTCTGTGGCCTCTCTAGGCCATGAGGTAGTTTGGGGTTTTGTTCTAAGTGTGTTGGCGTGTCCTTAGTGAATTTTGAACAGATTGAGACTTCTTAAAGCATTAAATCAACTATCACTCCATCTCCTGTGTATGTGAAACAAAAGTGGAATCAAGAAAAGTAGCTAAGAAGTTTATTGATAAGGTAAGGGAGGAGGGCTTGGATTAAAGTGGTAGTGAAGAAATGTTTGAGAAGTGGACGGAGGGTGAGTGTAGTGTCCACGGAGCCAAGTGAATAAAGAATCCAATAGGGAGGAAGATGAATTCAACCAATTCTGTGGCAATGATGAGCAAAAAGAGTCTTGGCAATTGACCCCTGGAGTCACTGGTGGGCTTAATAAATGTGCTTTCCTGGGAGGAGCGGAGAAAAAGAGCCTTACTATAGTGATTTCAAGAAAAGGTGGAAGCTGAGAAAGTAGAGATAGAGAATATACACTCTGATGGAATTTTGCTATAAAAGAGAAGCAAATAAACAGAGGGAAAGTATATAGTGTGCATAAAAATGCTTGTTTAGAGGATCAAAAGTTTTAAAAAACACAGTCAAGGAAGGGGAATGGATTTATTTATAATTATTGGGCACTTACTCTAATCTTAAATGTAGCCTTGAGACTGCCTAGTTCCTACAATAATACTTACTCACACGAGACTGTCTTCTCTGTTTCCTCCTTTCACCTCTCGCTATCCCCAGGGAGGAGAAAGACTGCCTACAGATCAGGGATGAAATGGACTCTGAGGACCAGCCAGGCTAGCTTGCTAGTGGCAAAGGTTCTAGAGGAAAACATAAAGCGGGAAACTGCAGCTCTGTACTGGGCAAAGGCTCTCTTGTCCCTTTTAGGATCTCTCTCGCTTGTTCTCATTTTTTCTTGGCCATGATACTCGTTTTCCCTGTTTTGGGTTTCTGCCCAGTGCTTTTGAATTTCACTTTCCAGAAAGCAAGTTGTCCTGGCCAGAACTCTTAATTGCAGATTAAAAAAGAGAACAACAGAAAAATCAAAACAGTAAAATTCAAGGCAAAAACTAACTCTAATTGGTCTAGCTCAAAATGATGAATCAACTTTTTTCTTTTTCTTCCAATATTTTTCCCTATCAAAGAAATAAGACCTTAAAAAATAGCATTAGGTGAACCTAGGAGAAAATGCCAAAAAAAAAAAAAATTTGCTTATATTGAGACTATACTAGGATCAGCAAACTACAACCCATAGACCAAATCTGGCTTATTATCTGTTTCCTGTAAATAATGGTTTATTGAATCACAGCTATGCTAATTGATGTACATGATGTCAGTGATTCCTTTTATGCTACACCACAGTACTGAGTAGTTTTGAGAGTGGATGGTTGTACAGATCTGATACTTACTTAGTTCAGTTCAGTCAGTCGTGTACAACTCTTTGCGACCCCATGAATCACAGCACGCCAGGCCTCCCTCACCAACTTCCGGAGTCCACTCAAACTCATGTCCATTGAGTTGGTGATGCCATCCAGCCATCTCATCCTCCGTCATCCCCTTCTCCTCCCTCAATCCTTCCCAGCATCAGGGTCTTTTCCAATGAGTCAACTCTTCACATCAGGTGGCCAAAGTATTGGAGTTTCAGCTTTAGCATCAGTCCCTCCAATGAACACCCAGGACTGATCTCCTTTAGGATGGACTGGTTGGATCTCCTTGCAGCCCAAGGGACCCTCAAGAGTCTTACTCTCACATCCATACATGACCACTGGAAAAACCATAGCCTTGATTAGACGGACCTTTGTTGGCAAAGTAACGTCTCTGCTTTTTAATATGCTGTCTAGGTTGGTCATAACTTTCCTTCCAAGGAGTAAATGTCTTTTAATTTCATGGCTGCAATCACCATCTGCAGTGATGTTGGAGCCCCAAAAAATAAAGTCTGACACTGTTTCCACTGTTTCCCCATCTATTTCCCATGAAGTGATGGAACCAGATGCCATGATCTTAGTTTTCTGAATGTTGAGCTATAAGTGGACTTTTTCACTCTCCTCTTTCACTTTCATCAAGAGTTTTTTAGTTCCTCTTCACTTTCTGCCATGACCCTTTATAGAAAAAGTTTGCTGACCCACAAGTCTCTACTACTGTTTCCCAAAATGTGCTCTCAGTAACATTACCACAGTGGGATACAGTGAACACACAGGCAAGAAAACTCCAAGGTAAATAAGGTTAAACAAATCTTTCACTGTAGGACTTCACAGAGCCTTAAAATGCCTCTATGACCATGAGTCCCTAAAAGGGGGATAAAACATGCTTTGCAGGTTTAAGAATGAAGTTTTAGAGTTATTATTAATAGGATGGTATGATGATTCTGATTCCTAAAAAAATGCCCAAATTCTTGGCTGAAAGGTGCCTCTTCTTTCCATAAATTTAAGTGAGAACACTGCCACTTTATCAGTAGCTGCTCAAGTGTCCAAAACTCCAATACCGGGCTCTCCTGTAAAAAGCCATAGTGAAACACACAATTTATCATTTAAGACTACACAAGAGACTTCCTATCCTCCCCCGACTTAAATCTTGGAATATTACTGTCTCATGTCAGGCAATGGATAAAGGAAGTTGAAGGAAATGAACAGAAAGTTACATGCCAGGTATTTTTGTAGCCAAGATAGGTTTATTCAAGATCAGTAGAGAATCAAAAATTGAGGTCTACAATTGTAGTGAGCCACATCCAAGTCCCCATGCAGCAAGGGAAACAAGGAAAGAAAGGGAGAAAAGCAAGTTGGCAGGGCTATATATTAAAAAAAGTTCATGGCTTCCAGGGGATGAGTCCTTGCCAGGAAAGGAGTCTTTCTTCTCCTCTTGGGCTCTGCTTTCTTACAGAGCATGAGAGCTCCCCCTACTGGTCTTCAAGTTCTATTTATTCAGTAACTCAGTTCAGTTCAGTCCCTCAGTCCTGTCCAACTCTGCGACCCCATGGACTGCAGCACACCAGGTTTCCCTGTTCATCACCAACTCCTGGAGCTTGCCCAGACTCATGTCCATCCAGTTGGTGATGCCATCCAACCATCTCATCCTCTGTCGTCCCCTTCTCCTCCTGCCCTCAATCTTTCCCAGCATCAGGGTCTTTTCAAATGAGTCAGCTCTTCGCATCAGGTGGCCAAAGTATTGGGGTTTCAGCTTCAACATTAGTCCTTCCAATGAACACCCAGGACTGATCTCCTTTAGGATGGACTGAATGGATCTCCTTGCAGTCCAAGGGACTCTCAAGTCTTCTCCAACACCATAGTTCAAAAGCATCAATTCTTCGGTACTCAGCTTTCTTTATAGTCCAACTCTCACATCCATACCTGACTACTTGAGAAACCATAGCCTTGACTAGGTGGACCTTTGTTGGCAAAGTAATGTCTTTGCTTTTTAATATGCTGTCTAGGTTGGCCATAACTTTCCTTCCAAGTAGTAAGCATCTTTTAATTTCATGACTGCAATCACCATCTGCAGTGATTTTGGAGCCCAGAAAAATAAAGTCAGGCACTGTTTCCACTGTTTCCCCATCTATTTGCCATGAAGTGATGGGACCAGATGCCATGGTCTTAGTTTTCTGAATGTTGAGCTTTAAGCCAACTTTTTCACTTTCTTCTTTCACTTTCATCAAGAGGCTCTTTAGTTCTTCACTTTCTGCCATAAGGGTGGTATCATCTGCATATCTGAGGTTATTGATATTTCTCCCGGCAATCTTGATTCCAACTTGTACTTCCTCCAACCCAGCGTTTCTCATGATGTACTCTGCATATAAGTTAAATAAGCAGGCGACAATATACAACCTTGATGTACTCCTTTTCCTATCTGGAACCAGTCTGCTGTTCCATGTCCAGTTCTAACTGTTGCTTCCTGACCTGGATACAGGCTTCTCAAGAGGCAGGTCAGGTGGTCTGTTATTCCCATCTCTTTCAGAATTTTCCACAGTTTATTGTGATCCACACAGTCAAAGGCTTTGGCATCATCAATAAAGCAGAAATAGATGTTTTTCTGGAACTCTCTTGCTTTTTTGATGATCCAACAGATGTTGGCAATTTGATCTCTGGTTCCTCTGCGTTTTCTAAAACTAGCTTGAACACCTGGAAGTTCATGGTTCACGTATTGCTGAAGCCTGGCTTGGAGAATTTTGAACATTACTTTACTAGCATGTGAGATGAGCGCAATTGTGCGGTAGTTTGAGGATTCTTTGGGATTGCCTTTCTTTCTGACTGGAATGAAAACTGACCTTTTCCAGTCCTGTGGCCGCTGCTGGGTTTTCCAAATTTGCTGGCATATTGAGTGTAGCACTTTCACAGCATCATCTTTCAGGATTTGAAATAGCTCAACTGGAATTCCATCACCTCCACTAGCTTTGTTTGTAGTGATGCTTCCTAAGGCCCACTTGACTTCACCTTCCAGGATGTCTGGCTCTAGGTGAGTGATCACACCATTGTGATTATCTGGGTCGTGAAGATCTTTTTTGTACAGTTCCTCTTTTGGACACCATGAAATATATCTGGATCTAGTTTCAGCTGTAGTTCTGATATCAAATTCTCTAAATATCAATACTGGATTTGGGCAAATACAGTTTTTCTTTGGTGACCTTTTGTTTCTTTAAGGTTAAAAGCTTTAGCTAGTGGATACTGTCTCCCTGTGAAGAGGTTTGAGAAGGAGAACAAAGAAGCAAATCATCCACATACTGCAACAATGTTGAACCTCTATTGAACCTTACATCATCCAGATGGATCAGCCTCCAGGATTTGTGAGAAATAAGGACTCTCACTAAAACCCTGGAGTGTTACTGTCCAGGAGGATTGTGAAGGCCCAAGTGAAGACCAAAAGGTACTGGCTAGCTTCATCAGCCAGAATACTAAAGAGTGCACTGCATGTATCAATTACTGTTAAGGAATTTGCTTCCAGTAGGAATGGGTATCAGTAATGTACAAGGGTTAGGAACCAGAGGGTGTGCGGGATAACAGTGCTATTTATTAGGTGGGGATTCCTGGCAAATCTCCACCTTCAGCCCTTAGGTTTTCTCACCAGCAAAATGGGAGTGCCGCAGGGACTAGTACAGGGAATAAATGAGGCCTTGTGCTTTGTAATATTCTATTATGGGCTCTGTGCCTTGAAGGACTTGTTTACTTATAAGGTACTGATTAATTCTGGGTAGAGGTTTTGAGAGATCTGTTTGAATCTTGATGGGAGGTGCACTGTGAATTTTCGCTCACTTGGAGCTTTTGCTCATAAGGAGGGTAGTAGCTGATTCAACAGGGACAAATGATCGGTTTCCAGAATCAGCTGTAGTGTCATCAGAGATGGGACCAAAAAAAAAAAAAAAAGATGTTAAAGGGTCATTAAATTTCCTAGTTTGTTACTTTGATCATTACTGTCAATTTCTAGAATTATTTCCTCCTTTTGTGAATAAGAAATTCTGTCTTGCTTCTCTAAGAAGTCTTGACTAATAAAATGGATAGACAGGCATAGAGGAACTAAGGAGAAAAATGTGCATCTCTCTCAAAGGGCCTAAACAAAGGAATTATATTCAGAGACTGAAACCTCTTGAGGTCTGTTAAAGATGCCAGTATTTGAACAATTTGCTCTCAGCAGAGGCTGTTTTATGCTACTGCAGTTGAGCACCAAGAGTGTGGTTCTGGTGCCAGTTAGGAATGGAAGATATTCTTCCCTAGTCTGTGAAAATGTTTTTCAAGCTGGTTAAGAGGAAGGAATGGGACAAGCCCCTGTAGCTCTTTGGAGCCCCATCACTGAGAATTGGGAGGGCTTTGGAGGGCTGAGGCCACCTGAAGTGCTTAAATTTGTAAGAATATTGCTTCCAATGTCCTGTGTTTGCAATACTAGCAGAAACTAGATGGTTTTCCTTTTGTATAGGAGTTTTCATTGGTTGGAGTTGAAGAGTTTTGGCTGCCTTCCTTTGAGATGGCTCATTTACAGTATGAGAGAGCTGGTTTTGCCAGATTAACTGAATCTGGAGTGGACTTAGTTTCTCATTCCATCCTGGTCCTTTTTACTAGAAGGGTTCCAGTTTAGTCCATTAATAAAGTGTTAAAAAGTACCTAGTTGGAATTAACATCTGAATGAAAACTAAAATTTTATTTAAAAATAATCTGAAGTCAGTTGTAATAGTCGTGAATAGATTCATCATGTTTTTGCATGCAAAGCTCCAGGTTTGGTAAAGCCCTAAGAACTGCTCAATGAAGTTGCCTTGCCTGATCATATAACAAGTTGGGGGGCTGGTTTTCCAGTTGTAATTCTAGAGACCTTTCAGGATTTTCCGTCAGGAGTTTTCATCCAGTGCTGGGCTTGCCTTCACTGACAAGCATGTGAGCTACCTGATACAAGTCAGAGAAACCAGACTGATAAATTTGAATGACTATATAACATTCCTCAGCCAACCTGTGAGGATCTTTGGTTACTTTAGGAAAGACTTTACCTATGGTTGACATATCAGGTTTAGTCCAGGGAATATGAGATTAGGTGTTTAGCTTCTGGATACTTAAAAAGCTTGATTTTAAAGGGACAGGTTCTGAGATGTTCAGAGAAAAAGGGAGTAGGGAGAGTTTCAGAGGAAAGGGGAAGTTTAGCAGGAGAATTGGTATGGGAGAACTGAGGGCGTCGAAGGGTCATAGGTGGCAGTGAAGTGAAGTGAAAGTCGCTCAGTCATGTCCGACTCTTTGCGACCCCATGGACTATACAGTCCATGGAGTTCTCCAGGCCAGAAACTGGAGTGGGTAGTCTTTCCCTTCTCCAGAGGATAGTGGCATAGAAAGGAATGAAAATGATTGTGCCAGAGGTAGAGTCTAATCTTGAGGAACTAATGGAGAGAAACAAGATGGCACCAGAGGCAAGCCTGAGACAAAGGAGCCAAGGAATACTAGACTGAGGCTTCAAGAGCCAGTTTTTCTTTCTTCAGTGATTTGTTTGTCTCCGTTACTTTAAAATCTTACTTTGCAGAGGGGAGAGTTTAGACTCCTGAAAATGTCAGAAAACTTCAAGATACCAGTTGAAATAAGCTTTCCATTCAATTCTGGACATTTTTGAGCTATTCTAATCCAGTTCAGCTTTAACAAAATTACATTTGAGGATTTCAAAAGTTCCCCATAATGACCATTGATACTGTAAATTACCTTTGGTCAGGTTGGTGCAATTAGTTAAAAACGCACATGAGGAAGGAAGGCAGTTTTTTAAACACAAAATCTGCCAGAGTCCCTGTGGAGTGGGGGTGGGGGGAGGCACCTTCAAGATATTCAGATAACTGGCATCCCATTTCTTGGAGATTTTTCTCTAGAGTAAAAGAGCAGTTTTCAAGTAGCTCACACAGCTCAATGTAGACAGCTTGCAGCTCATACAGCCTGCAGGCCTAACACCTGCCAATCCTAAGGAGGCAGCTTAGTCTCTGACAGCCCCTATTTTAAAAGAATGGGCCAATGACTGAACTGGCACAGATTCAGTGAAGCAGCCCTTGTTTCTGAAGGAATGAGCTGCTGGCATTTCAACCAGCTTCAGCTGAAACAGTCTGATCTCAAAATCAGACTGACGTGTCAAATGACTACTTGCATACAGAAGAAAGCCTTAACCAGTAAGATGAAATCTTAAAAGGGATCCCTAAAGGGACTGGGGAGCTTCAAAAGCAAAGAGAGTGTGAGCTTGGATCCAGGAGAAAGAAACACATTTAAACTCCAGGGATCAGCAAGAAAAGCAATGAACTCAATGGGTTCAATTTTGGGTACCTGACCTGCTTGCTCACCAGCTGTGCGGCCTTTTTTTTGGAGTGGGGGGTGGGTGGGGTTGGTGGTCTTCTCTTGTCCCTGTATGGGGCATCAAAATATTGACCTAGAATAAATAGATTACCAGGTATTTCTCCAACCAAAATGGGTTTATCTGGGATCAGCAGGGAATCGCAATTCAGGATCTGCAAGTGCATATGAGTCTCATATAACAAAGGAAGGAGAAAGCTCTTATAGAGGAAAAAGGAAGTTGGGAGGGCTGTAGTTAACAAACAGTCCATGGCTTTTCATTGGCTGAGTCCTTGTCAGGAAGGGAGAGGAATTTTTCTTCTTCTTGAAGGGTTCTACTGTCACTGGAGGGCCTGGGAACTCCCCTTTCTGGTATCCCAATTCTATTTAATTAAGATTTCTGTTTATTAATTTTTTTTACAGGAATTCTTTGTATGTTAGGGACAGTTGAGTCTTTTTCACAAGGGAAGCAATATTTGGATGGGTTTTTAGGTGAAGGCCCCAGAAATGTTAAAACCTAGTTCTCTGCCTTATTTGAATATGCTTTCCGGAGAGTTTTACCATCTCCTTTTCTGGAAATCACTAAGAACATTAAGAATAGTGTAGGTTACGTTAGCGATCTTGCATGGATTGCAGACAGTTCACAAGGAAAATGAAGACTTACTAGAATAACTATATGGAGCTGTCTGCAAAGAGAATGAGCTGCCTGGGTAGGCAGCAAACTTACATAACTAAAAAAAGTTCAAGCATGAGATACATTGTAGAGGGAATTCAGATATCTCACTCATTCTAGGATTCTAAATTTTACACTTGATCTTAGCCAAAAGGCCGAGAAGTTCTAAGTTTTATAGTCCCAACCAGCTCTGAGATTCTGAGTCTGATGTATAAGCATTGCATACCATTTGTTGTTGTTGTTTTTCTAAGACAATGCCAATTTTGCACTTTATTTCTATAAAAATAAATTATATGTCCACTTGGGGGTAGTAAAGTATTTTTCAGTATCTCCAGGGAGCTTTCAGTGTTTTCTCTGCAAATACATTAGATGTAAGTGAAAATAGCAGCGACTAGTTGTGTTATTTCTTTTATTTTATAAGTGACAGTTTCTTCTAGTGCATAAACAAACACGATAGGAATTACAGGCAAACAGATTTCATTTCCTTTTTTCCCCCTGTAATGTCCAGAGATTTAAAAAAAAAAACATACAGATTAAAACTCTTTTATCAGCAACAGATATGCCCAGAAGCTGAATGATATTTGAGTTAACTCTATAATGGTAGTTTCATTATATTCAGTTCACTAAGATAGTCCCAAGATGGTTTGAAAATGCCTGAGTTGTAAAGATCGGCCAACACTTGAATTATTCTCCTCTTAAACTGTTTCAGAATTTTTACTGTTTTTTTTTTTTAACCATAATAACAAATTACTATGAAACTCAGTGGCTTAAAACAATGAACCTTTATTATCGCACAGTTTCTGTGGGTCAGGAGCTTGGGTGCAGTTTAGCTATGTAAGCTTGGCTCAGAATTTCTCAGGAGGCTACCATCAAGGTGTCCACAGGCCTGTTGTCTTTTCAGGGCTTGACTGGGAGACAATCTGCTTTCAAGCTCACTGGCAACTAGCTCCTCTGGAGAAAGCTAGCTAAGAGAGAGGGAAAAGGAGGGCATGCCAGGAGAGAAGCCAGTCTTTTCTGTAATTTAATCTAAAAAGTGACATGCCATCATATGCTGTTTGTTAGAAGCAAGTCAGTATCATCTCGCCCAGACTTAAGCGGAGGGAATTACAAAGGACATGCGTGCCAAGGGATCGGGATTATTGCAGGGGGTGGGGGGGGCGGCATTTTATAGGCTGCCTACCACTAGACAGATTTCACAGTTATGTAATTTTGAGTTATTTCTCTTTTGAATTATTGCTAAAACAGTGTTCAGCACTTAATCAGATTTCCACTTTATGGGTGGAATAACCAGAACCTGTCTTGCCCTGGAGTCAGCCAACGTGGATTCTGGCCTTTCCTCTGTGCTAACCAGCTGTATCACCCCAGGTTTAAGTCCTGAATCTTGGCTTCCTTATCAATAAAGAGAGGCAATTTGATTATTCTGTTTTTTAGAATTTAATTTTTATTTTATATTAGAGTATAGTTGATTTACAATGTCATGTTAGTTTTAGGTGTACAACAAACTGATTCAGTTATACATATGTGTATATTCATTCTTTTTAGATCCTTTTTTCATATAGGTTATCCCAGAATATTGAGTACAGTTCCCTGTGCTACGCAATAATTCTTTGTGGATTATCTGTTTTTTATATAGTTGTGTGTATATGTTAATCTCAAATTTGGAGTTTGGGGTTGCACTCTTTATTAATAAGATCCCTTCTAGTTTGGATATTGTTTTCCAACAAGAAAGGTTCTGTTCTGTTCAACTCTCTTTCCTTTAGACAAGAATTTCTTAGCCTCAGCACTGTTGACATTTGAGGTGGATAATTCTTTGTGGTTGTTGGATGGTGAAGGTTGCCTTGCACCTTGTAGGGTGATGAGTAGATCCCTGGTCTCACTTGATGTCTGAAATTTGTGCCAATCAAAATGTCTCGGGACTGTGAGGACCACAGATCTAGGCAGAGCTATACTTAATCTAGCAACAAAAATGCTTTCCTTTTCTGCAATACTTTGATTTTTCTCCACTAAGAAAACAAAAAAAAAAAAAAAAAACTACAAACTAACAAATACACAAGAGTTAATTTCTGTATTATTTTGAGTTACTTTCTGCAATATTTTTATATTTTCCATTAAGAAAAAACTCTATAAATTAATAAATACACAAGAGTTACTAACTTAACAAGTATTTGTAGTTTAAAAGAGAAAGGATCTTTGGAGGCAGAAATTCAAGGCCTAGAGAAAACAGTGTTGCTGTTTTCAGTGACACTGTCAGGGAGTGGGGTAGAGGTGAGACACTATTCATCTTAATCATGAAAAATACTTATTCCACAGAAAATAATGAAACTATTGGAGAATATTTTCCAGGCTTCACAGAAGTGATTGTGTGAAAGTACACATCTGTGATGGTTAATTTTATGTGTCAACTTGACAGGATCATGGGGTGGGGTCCAAACATTTGGTCAGACTGCTTTCTGGGTGTTCCTATGAGGGTGTTTCTGAATGAGGTTAACATTTGAGTTCATCTGAATTAGAAGAATGAGTAAAGCAAATTGCCCTCTCTAATGCAAGTAGACCTCATCCAGTCAACTAAAGACCTGAATAGGACAAAAAGGCTGAGTTAGAGGGAACTTTGCCTGCTTGGCTGATAAAGCCAGGCTACTGGCCTTCTCCTGTCCTTGGGCTGGAAATTATATGATGGACCTGCCTTTCCTGATTCTCAGGCTTTGAGATGCATACTCTGTGACTACACTACCAGTTCTCTGGGACTGGGTCTCCAGCTTGCTTAAGATCCTGGCTCTTCTCTGAGTTCATCATCACATGAACCAGTTCCTTATGATTAATCTCTTTCTGCCTCTGTCTCTCTTAAGATGGATGGAAGAATTTCAGGCAAGTCACAACTTTTCTAAGCATCATATTCCAGGGCCCAGCACTATGTAGCACTTGGGACATTTCTCTGTCCGCCACAGGGTTCTCCTGCTGCCATTCTCAACTCCCGAAAGCCGTTGGCAATGCTGTTCTCTTCGGTCAGACTTTCGTCAGCCTCCTTGGAGCCCTCTTTCTGCCGAGGCCTCTCTTTGGTCCCCATTTTTTTTTTAAACTTTTTTATTGAAGGATAATTGCTTTACAGAATTTCGTTGTTTTCTGTCAAACCTCAGCATGAATCAGCCATGAAGTGAAGTGAAGTCGCTCAGTCATGCCTGGCTCTTTGCAACCCCATGGACACCAAGCTCCTCTGTGCATGGGATTTTCTAGGCAAGAGCACTGGAGTGGGTTGCCATTTCCTTCTCCAGGGAATCTTCCTGACCCAGGGATCAAATCCAGGTTTTCCGCATTGTAGACAGACGCTTTACCCTCTGAGCCACCAGGGAAGTCCGAATCAGCCATAGGTGTACATGTATCCCCATCTTTGTCTGAGTCTAGCTGTAGCAAAGAAACCTGCTAAGTCAGTTTATAGATTATCCTTGTTATCACTGATAGCCAATCAAGCTCTTTTCCTATTTATACCCTTTATTAATCAAGTTGCTCTTCCCTTCCCCCACCCTTGATGCCTAACCATGTTTCTCTTGGTAATTTTATATCCACTTCCTCACCTAGGCCTATGTCCATAAATCCCCATGTGGTCCTGTTATATATGAGCTGATCTCTTCTCTCCATTGTAATAGCCTCTATTCTTTATTACAATAGTCTTGAAAAAGTCTTCCTTACTATTTTTAATGTGCCTGGTGCAATTTTTATTTCATTTCACACCACAGTGCAATGACAGCTCCAGTAAATAAAATTTTCAGTAGACAGATTAAACCTAGATTCTTAGACATTTTTTCAATTTGAGTCAAAGTATGATTTAGATTTTTTAAGCTCTTAATGTGAACCATGTAACAATTACCTAGGCATGTTTTAAAGCTGCAACCTTCTATCAAGAATTGGTCTGTGTGTAGGGAATAGAAACTAATTTTATAGCTAATCAAATAGACATAAACCCATTGATGAAATTTTCTTTCTTGAGGTACAAAGACCAATATTATAGGTTTAAGAATTATGCTTTTTTTAAAGATATACTTTATCTTCTGAACTATCCAGGCTCTTGCTTCTTGCCATTCATTCAGACGTAGTGAGATATAAGAGGAGTTATGAACAAGAGAGGGAGGAAATCAGTCCTGATGCTGGCCTTGGCACTCACGGTTTTATCTCAGACAAGGCACCTTTCTGTTTTTGCTTTAGGTGTGTTGTATATATTTGTAACTCAGAGCTAGGGATCTGTACTTAGCAGTGAGTTAAACTTTATCTTCAACAGTTATTAGCTGTGTGACCTTGGGTGAGTTCCATAACCTCTGTGTTTAAATGTATCTTTCTTCTATGGAATGAGGATTATAATAATGCTCATCTCTTAGGATTTGGGGATGATTAAATCAGATGGTAAATATAAAGCTCTTAGTACAGTAGCTGGAAAAGTATCAATAACTATTATGGATGTATGGAAGAAATCTTAGGTTAGATGATCTTGAAGACTCCATTCTCTAAATCTCTATGAGTTTCATAAGTTATATAGGAGTTTAAAATAAGTTACTTGTCTCCATTCAGTCAGGGTCAGAGTTAAGAATACATAATGAAAAAAATGAATATAAATTTCCTTTCAATCAGTAAATTTGAATAACTATAGATTCAGTAGGCTAAGGATAAGGGCTTATTTGTCATTCATTCTGTGTTTTTATTTTTAAAATATTTATTATTTATTTGACTTGTCTCAGCTCTCAGTTATGGCATGTGGGATCTTTAGTTGTGACATGAATTCTCAGTGTGACATGAGAGATCTAGTTCCCTGATCAGGGGTTGAACGTGGTCCTTCTGTTTTGGGAGCATGGAATCTTAGCCACCAAACCACCAGGGAAGTCCCCATTCTCTGTGTCTTTAGATCAAGCTCAATGTCTGCTACTTGACGTGTATTTAGTATTTGCTGCGGTGGTGCACTGAATAGAATATAGATGCACAGCAATGAATAAATTTCCAGCCCTACTTCTTGCCTTTGGCTCCTGGCCCTTTCATTTATTTGTTTGTATGAATCGCAGCTCAGTTATCCTTGTCAAGCCTTAGTTATCCCACCTTTCAAATGGGGATTGTTTTAAGATTTACCTGATGAAGATGTCAAGCACACGGTCCAGGATCTGCCTCCTATTAAGTGTCCAGTAAAATAGCCACATATGATATAAACTTGATACTGAGTTTTAGGGATGCAGCTAAATATCCTTTTCTACATGTACTGGAAATAGTGTACCAGTTAATAGTGTACCAGTGGCTTTTCTCCTTGTTACTTATCTCTGAGCTTGGTGTTTATACTTGAGTGACCACGTTAATTGGAGCCTTATCCCTGTCTTCTCATTTGGAAAGTCAAAAATCAGACATTTAATTCCCTAGATGAAGATAGGCTGAAGGGCTTCAGAAGCAATTAATATGCATGGCTGTTCTTTAGCAGCCTGATACCTTGTAGTTCTGCTGACTGCCATATATCAAAATATTGATTAATCTTTTATGTAATAGAGAAACAGTCTTTAATACATATTTGTGCCTTCATTATTCATGAAGCCTTAGCAGTTGGTGATAGCATCTTGGGCAGCTTGTTTATGTGGTGAAAATGGCTACAAAACAAAAACAAAAATGCCTGACACAGTTCTTGGTATAGCACTTATTCAAATCACCTTACGTTTGAATACTGTCAAAGAGTTTACAGTTCCTAAAAACTGTAAACAAAATAAAATGGTTTTAAAAAATATATCTTCATGAAACAAATGTTCTGATTCCCATGTGTCGTTTTCCCACACTTATTATAGCACTTCCTAGGTGTCAATGTCCTAAGAATGTTACAAATCGTATATAACTTATTTAATCCTCATGTCATGACTCAGATATAGATACTGTCATTATGTCCATTTTATAGACAGGGAAACTGAGCCACAGGGAGATCAGGTAACATGCCCAAGGTCACACGACTAATCATCTCACAGCCAAAACATGAACGCAGGCCTCAGACTCTTGTGTCCATGCACTTGAATTCTGGGTCTGCTGTCTTGTCTGTATTAATGATCTAATGGAAAGTCAGTGGAGAGGTAATACTTGGGGATGACATTAAACCGAGAGGTTTTTTGATGAGGTAAGAGTCTCACTTGCAATCAGTGTAGTGATGTGGGGGACCACAGATACTGGAGTCAGACAGTTCTGGGTTCAAACTCACTGTACTGCTTCCTGGATGTGTGTCCTTGATCCATCATTTCAGTCCCTGTGGCAGTGCTATATCTCCCACCCTTGGTGGGGCCAGGGCCTCAGACCCCAACTTTGGGGTTGACCATGTGACTTGCTGGCCACGAGAAGCAGGTAGTCCAGGTGGCCGCTGGTCTTCATCAGTGCCCTGCCTCAGTTGGAGTGGAGCCAGCCCAGCTACAACCTGTGGGTGTCTGAGTGAGGCGTAAATACTCACCACTGTATGTCTCACTCACACCTGGTGCTTGCTTGTCTATTTCCCTGAGTGTAAAGTGAGACTAAGTCAGATTTTGTCAACTCTTAAGGGGGAATACAATACCTCCCTCTTACTGAGCTAAGAGTACAGATGAATGTTATGAAGTAAAACTTACTTCAGTTTCTATTGTTAAATAATTGATAATCAAGTCAGGGCCAGTATTAAACATTTCAGTGTTTATAAAGGGAAGTATGAAATTATGGTATACTATGTGTTACTATAATATTCAAATAAGCAATATTTACCCAAGCCCTATTAAGATCGTTTCAAAATTTCTTTTTTTTCTAACAATATGTTCTTATCTATGCATTAACATGGGGTTCTTAATATACAAGTACTTTCATGTATTTGAAATTAATAAAGTGCTTTTCTTTTAGAATGGGCTTTTAATTTTATTTTAACCAGCTCAGTCTAACCATTTTAGCCTCCTAAATTCATATGTATATTTTTTCACACTGTGTTTATTTCTCTTGTGTAATTTGGCTATATGCAACAATTTCTAGGCTATGTTAGTTAAAACTTTCAAACATTGACATAACCTGGAAAATATTTCCAAAGTATAACATATGCATATCTAATGTAGAGTCTAAATATGGTTTAATGATTTAAAAGAATAAAAAGAGAGGAAATAGATTGTTTAGATGAACTGAACCTTTTGCTTGGCTTGCACTTTCCACATATTTAAAAATGAGGTCTCAAGCCAAGGAGAGAGAATGTAGAAATTTTGCATCTTTTTTTTTTTTTAATTTTGCATCTTTATGCAATGAATCCTATGGGGTATTTAAAAAACAGATGTATAGGGAAGAAAATTTGATCTGTTGCTTTTTTCTGCACTAATTTTAATGGATAGCATCCAAGGGTAATTCTTCCACTCTAGGTTAATTATAAAATGCTGATGAGCCTTTCATGTCATAATTAGTATGCTTTAGCTTATTTTTATCTCTACCTCTTTGGTCAAAATCTGGTCCATTGGCTTTTTTTTTTTTTTCAATGAGTTAACTGCAACTTTAATTAGTCTGTAATTATAGCGGTGCTATTGGGGATCTATTCTACAAACAAACCACATAAATTGTAGCAAGATGGAGGGTTGCCAGCATATTGATAATGGTGTGCTTATAAGCCAGGTCTTTGATGGGCAGTGTTGGCCAGTTTCTATGGCATAAATATTTCCACTGTGGCTGATGTCAAGCTACCCATCCTTTGACAGCTTCCTCTCAGAATTCTAAATAGGTAACAATAAACTTCTGTAAGCAGGTTCAACCCAGCACACAAATAAACTGCTAATTCTTACATACTGGACAATTATGTTGGAATAATGATACTTGTTAATTATCCTGCAGTACCTTCACTCAACTGCAACTCATCCATTAAGAGAGAATCTTTATGTAAGTCTGTTAAGGACCCTTTAGAACAGAGATTATAATCATTTAAGTCATAGACTACTTTGAAGAGCAAATCAAAGCTATACATTTTCTCTACAAGTAAAAAAGTACACTCTAAGAATTATGACTGTGATTTCAGGGGATTCTTGTACCTCCTGAAACTTTTCCGTGGGTCTCAGATTAATAATCGCTGCTATCTCTTTGGGCCAAACTAATTTGGCAAGCAACATTCTGAATATCTTTGCTTCTGTTCACTAAGTTTGTAAATCACTAGAGAGCTCAGAAATCACTATGTCATTCCAGTAGAGTTGAATTGCCAATACTTTGTTAACTGTGTTTACTATCTGGCCTCTTCTATCATTATCCTAAAATTCAGGGATCACAAGGAACTCGAGAGATGATGAGGTGCACTACTGAGTAACACTGAACAATTTAAGTTTTAGTTTCTCCCTTTATTCTACTAATTTTGTGTCAACTATTATATAAGGTAACTCTAGGACTTCAACTTTCATTGAAGGAACTATTCCTTATATTATAGGAAATATAAGCTTCCTGCATGTATATATGTGCATATGTATGTATGTCTCTATAGACAAAACCTTAACACTTTCCCCTCCTTTTTAGTGTAACGCTTAGTTAAACCTATTGCTCTCTGACTTGATCAAACACTGTTTTTTTATATATAGTTCCACAGTGATTATATTTGGATTTTGTGGCACATTTCATAATTAGATTTAAACAATTTTGTGATGATTTTCAAAAATAATCATTTCTTCTACTAGGTAAATAATTTAAAGATCAGGTGATGCCACAATGCACATTACCTAATGGGCTCTGAAAATTTGTTGAATGAAAGAATTATCAATCATTTTTTGATTTTTACATCTTTAAGAGAAGAAAGAAAAATGCTGATTTTAAAAGAGACTAAAGTTTTAATCAAACAACCAGATTACTAGCTTCAGTTTTAGTATTGTTTCCTTTGGAGTTGATGTTAAAGATAGTAATTGTACTAGACCTTCAGAAGTCAAGAAAGAAACTCAATTGTCTGTTTTTTTGAGGTTTTTCTTTGGTCGAGTCTTTTCAAATTAATTCCTAAATGGCCAGAGAATTTTTGCTCACCAACATAAACCATCACTAAGAATTCAGATTCATTGAAGTTGGCTTATAATTAGCTAAGAGATTTAAAAAATAAATATATTGAATTACTTTGAAGATGACTGTTCAGTTAGAAAATAATGTCAGAGACCAATATCCTCATTTATTAGTAGAATGGTCCATTCAATTTGGGGAAAATTCAGACTGAAAGCTGGAGCTTGCATGTTTCAGCATCAGTAAGGCCTGGGGCAGAGAAGAGTCTCCTGACAGCAGGCATGCCATTATAATCACAGCTGATTAAATGGCCAATGAAGGTCAGATGTCCCTGTCAGAAACAGAATCTTGGTCTTTCAGCTCTTTCTCATGGTTTCCTGTGGAGCCATTTTTTGGCTCACTACATTGGAATGTGAGGTCAACTTATTTACTACATTTTTATTGTGATTGTAAT
Source organism: Odocoileus virginianus (assembly GCF_023699985.2). NCBI lineage: Eukaryota > Metazoa > Chordata > Mammalia > Artiodactyla > Cervidae > Odocoileus > Odocoileus virginianus. The sequence continues at coordinate 59,853,302 of NC_069676.1, forward strand.
ATCGTCAGGACTCCAGTAACAGCAAAAAGGAACACAGGATACTTCATTTCTTTGACAAATTTACATTCTAGCAAAGGAAGAATATAAATCATGGAAATACAAAGCAGGCTGAAGGAAAAGCTTAAGATACATAAACTGATAGAAAAGTCAGATTATACTCCTATTTGAATAAATCAAGCAAGGCTTCATGGAAGAGGTACCACAATGAGCTAGATATTGAAGAATGGATAGGATCACATCTGACGAAGATTGGAGGTATAGAGAGCATTCTGTAAGCAAACATATGCAGCTAGGGAAACTGGGGTGTGACTTCATAAGAGCAAATAAATGAACTTGAGTAGAAATGCATAGTAGTTGTGATGATGCAATGGCAGCCACTATAGGAGTGATGAGGGCTATAGAGGCAATGAAGGACTGAGTAGGAAAAGTCATAAGTTTGAGACCAGTAGTTATCACTTGACTTGTCCTTTTTATGAGACAGTAGACATACATCTCTTTATGACACAAGTTAATAAAAATCCAGGTCTAGACCAAATGATGAAAACAAGTAGTATAGGTTGACTCTTTGGACCTTCCACCATATTCTCTTTCTTCCCTTTCTTCTCCAAGTGGAACTTGTATCTGATTTCATCCCTGGTGAGGAATGACTGATAATGACTTGTGGATCATTAATAGAATGGTGGGAATAATAATTCTGAAGAGCATTCTTATGTTACCAGGACTCTTTAAGTCAAAGGCTTCAGGACTCCAAGGAATCACATTGTAATTGAACAGTATGAAGCAGGGTAGACAGATTGCTGTGGAAGAACTGGCATGGGCCCCTCAAATTACATTAATAGCATTTCCATGTCTCCCTCTGTGGCTCATAGGGACCACTGGTTGTAAGAATGACAGCCTGACTCAGAGTGTGAATAGCAAGACAAATCATTCCCAATTGTGAGAATGAATCAAAGTATAGGTGCTATGACTTGTTAGTCATGCTCTTTTCATGGACTAGTGAAGGACATGAAGCAATTAAGACAGTGGAAAGCTAACTAAAAATCAAGAGGTTCTGGGTTTTAAATCAAGATTTAAGTAGCAATTTTCACATTTGTTGGGGGAAAAGCTAGAATTGAATATCTAAGTTCCAAGAGTCATTTTACCTCTTTAATATCATATAAGAAGGCATAAATTATGGGATATCCCCCCACACCTCCAGAGTACAGAACCACCCAGGGATGTCAACTCTTTGAGAGTTCCTTTCTCAGCGCCTGTCCAGTACAGAGGGCTGTGGGAAGGTGAGAGCTGAAGACGGACAGCTGACAAGGGAACTGGGGACCTGCATCCTCAGTCAGCTCCACAAGGTGACATTCTGTCAGGAAGATGTTCCGCTGCACAGATGGCCCTGATGAGTGGTTATGGGAGTGCTGCTGTTGGCAGGAAGGAGGGATCACAGTCCGGAATGCTGCTTGGAAGCGGCGAGAGAGCAGGTTGTAGATAATGGGTTGACCGCTGAGCTCAGGTAGAAGAAGACACCTGGAATGCAGAGGGTTAAGAGACAGGCTGAGGAAAAACTGAGGCGGAGGCACCACATGGAGAAGCATAAATATTTAATAAAGGTCTCAGGTCCCTTTGATTGCCTGTTTTGGAAGTGATAATATATACAAGACTCTAATTGAGAATACAAAATGCTCTGAACAGATCTACCACCTGTGTACTTTAGGAACCAAACCTAGGAAGATTAAAGAGTCTTGGAAAAATTTAAGCTGGCATGGGATCTCTCTGAGATGTTCAGCAACTTCCTTTGATCCCCACTTGTTTAATTAAAGAACATGTTCCCATAGCATTAACGAGAGATGCTTAAGTATCAGAGGAAAGAGATGTTTTTATCTTATGCTTCAATCTATCATTTGAAACTGAAAGTAATGGAGGAATAGTAAATCAGTCAAGGCGTAATCTCTGTTAAGACTCCTTATGATGCCAAATAGCTCTTCAAAGAAGCATTCCCCAGTGTCCTTTTCCTGCCAATTCCTTCCCCTTGATGGCCCTTCCCACCTTATTTCCAACCTTAATGAATTCTTGTATTTTTTCCCATTTGTTTTCTCCACCAAATGCCTTACACATTGCCATTTTCTTGGTTGATACACACTTTTCATTTATCACCATATCCTATTTTATTTCCCCAAGGCCCATGGGAGCCTGAAGAATCAGAGGACTTAAGTTTTTGATCTTGGCCCTTGCTTATTCTGTGACCCTGGACAGAACTGGCACTTCAATTTCTTGTTCTTTGTAAAATGGGGATGATAATACTATTTTAACCCACCTCCCTGGTTTATTGTGAGGATAAAATTGAGGTACTGTCCACAAAAGGGTTGAGAATAAGAATATAAAACAAGTGATAGATGCTATCCTCAATATATTCATTGTCATTCTCATTTATATAGTCCAGGACACATAGAGGGCCATTTGCCTGTGGACAGAATTGGGCACAGAGAAATGTTGTTGTCTAGTCGCAAAGTCCTGTCTGACTCTTTTGAGACTGTATGGACTACAGCCCGCCAGTTTCCCCTGTCCATGGGATTTCCCAGGCAAAAATACTGGAGTGGGTTGCCATGCCCTCCTCTATAGGATCTTCCTGACCCAGAGATCTAACCCAAGTTTCCTGCATTGCAGGGAATTGTTTACCACTGAGCCATCTAGGAAACCCAGGGAGGAATGTCTGTGGACCTGTGGGGGAGGGGGGTGCATTTCTGTACACTGTTAATTTGTTCAATAAAGAAATACTGATTGAACTTTTATTATGTGACTTTGAGGCACACTGGAAGGTAGTGGATTTAGACTTTGTTCTCCAAGATTTATGCCTGATTTCAGTAATTAACAAGAGGATGATACCTAACAATATCTGTTAAGAAAAGAGCAAAATTTGTGATACTAAGAGTCATGTTATGGAAATTCACGTAAGCACAAGAATTCTAGTGATCATGACAGATCACCTCCATAATACTCGGGGTGACTGGACTCTAACCAGACCATGCAATGGGTAGGAGACATTGGGGCAGGGAGGAAGGGGTCTCAAGAGAGGAGTGGGAGAGAAGGCGCAGCGTGCACCACTGTGCTGAGGCGGGAGCAGTTATTGTGCAAGAATAATGCAGGATGGCAGAAACCCCTAATTCACCGACTTGGAAGTATATGGCTTATGAATTGAAAAGACTATAATCTGAGGGTCGGAAGGCAAGTTGGGGGCGTTTTGGGCATAGCATTTTAAGAGGTTTAGATATCATCTGGTTGGTAGGGTCGGGGGGGAAAAATTATATTTTAATAGGAAAATGTTATTGTGTTGTAAATGCCACAACTTGGGAATCTTAAAGTGGTTGTCTTGATGCCTCTGGAGAAGTGTAATCAACTAGTGAAGCCTCATGTGATCTTGTGTGTTTTCCAATTTTTTTTAAAGAATAATTTATCTTATTTAAAACACATTTTATTGAAGTATAGTTGATTTACAATCTTGTGTTGGTTTCAGGTGTAGAGCAAAGCAAATCAATTATGCATATACATATATCCTTTTTTAAAAAATTCTATTCCCATATACACCTATACAGAGTATTCCATAGAATCCCTGTGCTACACAGTAGGTCTTTATTAGTTATCTATTATATCTTTAGTAGTGTGTTTATTATTTAAACACTTCTATTTCTCAGACAAACCACAAAGATCAGAGCTATAAACATTTTTGAGATATTGTCCAGAATAATAAATAGTTTAACATGGAGGAAGGTCCTAATGTTCAGGTATAGGCTGTACACAAGCCCTGCTGAATAAAAAAAAGTGGTGATAGAAAACAGATAATATATATGGTATTCAGTATATGTATGAATGTTATTGCTCTCTGCACATCTGGACTTTAATTTTTACAAATTGCTCTTATCTTTCCTCCATAATGATGTCTTTGTCTTTGATAAAGAGCTTATAGAACCAGCCAGTGACTAGAGGAGGTAGAGGGATAAAAGTGGTCTGAACTTAAGGCTAACAGTTACACTAACTGAGAAAGAAAGACTTGGGGGGCCATCCTTCACCCCATTTGAGAGGAAGGAACCCTGAACTTGAAGTTAGGTGACTCAAGCCTGAATCTTAATTTTACTATTTGCGCATTATCTTTGGACAAGTCATTTCTTTTTTGTAGAACTGTTTCTTTAACAATAAAATGTTGATGATAATGTTTACTTTACAAATTTGTGATAGTCATAGACAGATATACTATAGTTTTAAAAGTTCTTTAATAGCTATTATTTTATTTGCTTCTTACCATCAGCCTGTGGGCTTTCCAGGTGGTGCTAGTGGTTAAGAACCCACCTGCCAATGCAGGAAATGTAAGAGATACAGTTTGATCCCTAGATTGGGAAGATCCCCTGGAGTAGGAAATGGCAATCCGCTCCAGTTTTCTTACCTGGAAAATTCCATGGACAGAGGAGCCTGAAAGGCTACAGTCCATGGGGTCGCAAAGAGTTGGACATGACTGAAGTGACTTAGCATGCATCAGTCTATGGTGTGTATAGAATAGGCATTATTGCCGTATTATAGTTGAGGAAACTTGGGAAAGAAGGAATCCATGTTTTGCATATTGCTAAGAATATTAATGGTACTGAGATCCAAATCCAGGCCCTCTGATTCAGCAACCTTTCCACCACTCTCCACCATAGTCTATGATGTCCTTAATAAGCAGCCTTAAAGTGGCCTAAAAGCAGAAATTGATGCCCCATGAACGCCCTTTGGCTGGCTAGAAGGAGGATGTAACACTTGCTGAAGACAATACCAGGTTTCAGGGACACATGGATGTTTAATAAAATAGAAACAATTAAATCCCATGGCCATTGGCAGAAAAACCAAAGGAATCATTCCTCAGACCATTTTCCTCCTGTGATCATCATGTTTAGAGTTGAGGGTTTTCATAAAATAGTGTCTAAAGTAGTAGTATGGTATATTTCTTTTGAGTCAGTAACCTATTTAATCAATATTTAATACTTAATAATATTTAAGTATTATTTAATGTTTAAATACAATAAAAATCAAATGTCTTCATTATATGTATATATGCATGGCAAATCTCCATGATACATTGGTATATACAGATAGAACCTACTTGCTCTAAGCAAGATGAAAAAGCTGCAACTACCTGAACACTTGTGATGCACGCAAAGGATCTATACTTTTACCTGACACCACATGGATGAGATTAAACACAGCAGCCAGAGGTTCAGTCCACTCCTCCACAAAGCTGAAGAAGAGCCGATCGATGTGGAATGGGGCCCAGCAGATAGCAAACACTAACACCAAGACAACTGGAAAAGGAGGATGAAGGGGAGAGTAGAAGGCAGTCAGAGCAAGAAGAGGTATACAACTCCCTCTGAGTTCCTGCTAGCATTTGCCCTGCATCTTTGTTAAGTTATACTTCCTAAAGGTCACTAGATCCTACAGAACTTCTACACAGAATATGTAAACATAAGAATGAATTTTATAGGATTGAGAATCAGTTTCCCAAATGGTTGTACAAGATTTCTTGTATAATGTAAGTTTCCTTTACGGTATTAAAATAGTATTGAATGCATTCAAAGTTCTGAAAACATTCTACTATGGAACATAAATTATTGCCAGTAGACTGTTGTAACCACATAAACTGGATATATAAGTAAAATGATTGCGCCATGTTCTTTGAAGTTATAGATTAATAAACTATGAAGTGCAGTATGAATTTATATTGTTATTCTAGAAAAAATAGAAGCTTTTATGATTTTAATCATTTAAAATTCTGCAAGAAGTCAGGGAAAAGAGAAAGATTGAACAACCATGAACATACTATAAGCATCTCTGGACTGGAATGGGGATGTGTCTATATAAATTGCTAGGGCACAGAATTCCTTCCAGTTGCTTTATGTTTGTTTTTACTTTTTGTTTTTAAATCATTACAGATTCACAGGAAGTTGCACCTTCTAGTTTCTTATTTTCAGCTCCCCAGACAGAGATTGGTGCTACCAGAGTTTCTCTATAGGGCATTTAATCTCCATAATATAAATATGTATGATTTTTCTTCTCTCCTGGAGTTGTAAAATACTTTTCCTTCCTTTTCTTTTGAGATCTACTTCAAAATAATCTTGTAGGGGCTAAAGGAGAGAGAGAGATGTAGAGGAAGCAAGATTAGCTATGCACTGATAACTTTTAAAGCTGGATGATGGGTACTTTGGAGTTCACTTTACAGTTCTCTGAACTCATGAGCATATTTGATGTGTTTCATAGTAAACAGTACATATGTTTCCCATTGGTACTAAACATATTCAGAGTAAGTTGTCTGCCTGCTTTATGTGGTTTCAGGACTGTTTGAAAGATTCGTCTGAATTTACCCTTGAAGAAAATGTCCCTAATCTGCTTACTACTGTCTACAATTTCCTCTAGTTAAAAATTTTAATTCCTGTTAAAATTAAACCCTCTACTTGCAAAAGGCAAAGGGTTAACTGTATTTTATCATTGTAACTTTAATGTGAGTACACTTCAAGTCTCCTAGTGAAAGATTATGTTCAAAAAGGAAGGGAGAGAAATACTGAAGGGACTAGATTGCTTGGTAGAGAAGGTCAGGTGCTAACAGATGGTAAACAATTTCCAAGAAGATGATTAGTAGAGCTGAAAAGACATATTTTAGTGACCTCACAGGTTTTGTTGTTGTTGTTCATATATATCACATAGTTGCAGTGAATGTTTCATATGCATATTATCCTGGAAGATTTTTTTCTTCTAAACCTCATATTTTGAGTTGGAAAGTATATCACAAACCTCCTTTCTTTAGTTGATCAGTATCTTGTTAGACTAGTGCGGGATCTTTTATTTTTCTAACATTCTTTTGGGAGATTGTGGATCAATGCCTGGATTTTGTTTTAAAATCTTATCTATATGAGAGAGAGAGTACTGTTTATATAAAATCATGCAATGTCATAGGAGGAATGACTGCTTAGAATATTCTTAACCAGTTGTTCTTATTCTGGAAATAAAAGTTTTCATGTAATATCTTCTGAGTGGAAAACTCACTGTTTCCATAATACTTTTAAAGAAACTCATAATACAAAATAGGTTAAGAACCACCTGCTCATTTTAAAAGGGAAAAGAGATACTCGAAGGCTCTGAAAGTGGGTATGATTTACCAAAAACTGAACAGGGTGTATTATAATGGATGCAGTTTAGTGTGTTGTTCTGAGGTCTTTAAAACAGAACAAAATAGGCAGGCCCCAGATGCTTGAGTAAGCCATGGAAGAACAGGACATGATATTTTTCTTGAAGAGAATTTTGATCTGATACCAGCAACACTTAGTCATACCAAATATAACTGTTTTCCTTCAACAAACAAACAGTTACAAAACAGAGGACTCACACAGCATTTTAGTGACTGATTTTCTGGATGGTCTTTGAATATTTGCAGTCACTTTATCTGCCTCAAGGTGTTGGTCTTTCTTCAGCTGCAAGGGAAATGCAAAGAGATATAAAGAAAGGGAAATGGTTTTTCCTCCCGTTAAGATTTAAGAAATAGGAGTCTAACACTCATTTTGTAAATTAAAAAAAAAAAAACTAAAAGAAATATAAAGTGAAAGTGAAAGTCACTCAGTCATGTGCAGTTCTTTACAACTCCATGGACTGTAACCTGCCAGGCTCCTCTGTCCACGGAATTCTCCAGGCCAAAATACTGGAGTGGATAGCCTATTCCTTCTCCAGGGGATCTTCCCATCCAGGGATGGAACCCAGGTCTCCTGCATTGCAAGTGGATTCTTTACTGTCTAAACCACCAGGGCAGCCCAAGAATACTGGAGTGGGCAGCCTATCCCTTCCTTCTCTAGAGGATCTTCCTGACCGAGAAATTGAATTGGGGTCTCCTGCTTTGCAGGTGGATTCTTTACCAGCTGAGCTACCAGGGAAGCCCCAGAGAAATGTTAAGAATTAGCTAAATGTTTAAGAATAAGTTGTAGGTGGAACTGGACTCAGGTCACCTAACTCAACTGTATAGATGGTTGTGGCCAAGTTACAGGCAACCATTTATCCTATGGGCTTCCCTGGTGGCTCAGAGGGTAAAGCATCTGCCTGCAATGCAGGAGACCTGGGTTTAATCCCTGGGTCGGGAAGATCCTCTGGAGAAGAGAATGGCAACCCACTCCAGTATTCTTACCTGGAGAATTCTATGGACAGAGAAGCCTGGTGGACTACAGTCCATGGGATCTATAAGAGTCAGGCATGACTGAGTGACTAATACTTTCACATTCATTTAATCTATACTATTCTGTAAAACCGTTGTTTTGTAGTTTATTGATAGACATTCCATGAAAAAAAATTCCTAAAGTTAAAAAGTTAGACTTTTCCATTCATTCATTCATTTATTATATACTTATTAGACATCTATTAGAATGAAACCCCTCTGCTATGAGATGGATAGGCAGTAGAAAACAGAAACAGGTATTATTTCTGCTTTATGATCTTTATAGTCTTTATTGTGGGTTTTCTTTGAGCCTCAAAATGTTAATAGGTATGACTCATCCTCACGGGAGAGAGTGTATCATCTTTCTTCCACCTCCACCTTCCACATCCCACATCTCTTATCCTCTCAGGGAACAGTGCTTCTTAGACTAAACAATACCCTTTCCAACCCTTTTCAGTGGAATACCTGGTACCATCTTGAGAAGCACAATTTGGCAAACTCTGTTTTACAAATAACTATCCATAAAGGCTCATATGTTTCTGAGTTTAGATGTTAAAATAACTTCTCCTTACTGGCAGATACGGTGATCTGTAAAGTGGCATCTGAAAATTTCAAATATTAACATTTCCTGTACATACAGCCTCTCTCACCCAGTTAAGTGCCACCTATTCCTGGGAGACTTTTGTGGCAACTGTAGACCATTACCACTTTCTTCCTCTGAACCTCAATAGCACCGAAGATCTACATCATTTGTCTAGTTGTGAATTTTTTTTCTCTTTCTGTATTTCAAGTTTGTGGGGATGTTCAGCCAGCTAAAAGAAGCTTTAAGGACTCATAATAAACTACTATCAAATATCTAGAAGATAGTATAGCGGTTATTCTCCCTTCTCTTAAAAATAGTGCCCTGATTTTCCTTTAGGGAATATATTCATCCTCCAGATCATAGTCATTAATTTGGATCTGAATGATCCCATCTCTGGATACAGATTTGCTTTTGTTGTTTTTGTTTAGTTGCTCAGTCATGTTCGACTCTTTTGCTACCCATAGACTATAGCCTGCCAGGCTCCTCTGTCCATGGGATTTCCCAGCAAGAATACTGAATTGGATGACCATTTCTCCAGGGATAGAACCCATGTCTCCTGCATTGGTAGACAGGTTCTTTACCACTGAGCCACCAGGGAAATCCCAGAACCACGTTCAGTCCCTATATAACTTAGGTGTCATCCTTCAGTCAGAGTGGTTAGATGATTGAGACCAGTGAGATTTCAGATACTTCCTTATACTTTTAGGAATGAAAGTTTCATTCCTCTTTTATTGGAACTGCCAGGGAGAGTTGTTTGCTTGTTTGTTTTTTTTCCTCCTCACCACGAGGAATGTGCTTGGGGCCACCAGTGGGCTGCTATGCAGATTTCAAGGTTGAAACCAACACCACAGACAGAAGAGCAAAGAAACAGAAATAAAGCTAGATCCTTGCTGTCACTGTGTGTCCTACTAGATTAATCTTCCCCAAGAGCCAGCTCTCCCTCTGGATTTTTCAGGTCTGTGCTCCATCTTGTATTCAGTCAGATTGAGTTGGAGTTTCCTCTTCGCAGTGTTGAAAGTCCTGACAAACTGAGGCCATCAGTGGGAGGAAAATTCAACCTGTTTTATAACCTGTGTAGATTAGGATCAATTGATTGAGTTATAAGGAGACATATTTCAGTTCCAGCTAAAGAAGAAATTAGTGTGGTCTGTGTAACAATGGAACAGACTTAGACTTCTATAATAATCAGTGACCTTCCTGGGCTAGATGGTGTTTTTACAAAGTATTTTAGAGAAGGTATTTAAAATTAAATAAGACTTGGAAGAAAGGATCATTAAAAGTTGCCTCCAAAGTTCAACAAATCAATATCCTGTCTTCCTAAAAGACAGATATGCTCCTCAAAGTCAGGTAGCTCTCCACGCTGCATTGCCCTGAATTATCTGCATGGATGATTAATAAATCTGGCCATCTTGAATATATTGGTGTTCTCTACATATTCCTGTGCCTTCAGAAAGTAGGGGACTAAGGTTCCATGAGATTTGACCCTTTGCAGTCATCTAGAACTTGGAAAGAAATAGGGGGAAATATTGTGAAGTTATTAGGAATAAATGAGAAGGAACTAAAGATGATAAGATGTTATTTATATAAGAATAAGGGCTTCCCAGGAATATAAGAGTAAAACAAAATAATGCAGGTAGAGTTCTTAACTCAATGGCTGGCACATGATCCTCAGTAAATTATATATTGTGATTCTGGGAGTTCCCTGGTGGCCTCATGGTTAGGATTCTTGGGCTTTCACTGCTGTGGCCAGGGTTCAATCCCTGGTCAGGGAACTGAGATCCTGCAAGCCATGTGGTGTGGCCAAAAGAAAAAAAAAAAATCATGTATTGTGATTCTGATTATTGTTCTGAGTTTACTCAAAAGGCATAATACATTTTCATGAAATATTTATTTATAGCTGTGGGTCCACTCATCTGTATTATGGAGTCCCTTCTAGAAATTCTTCTCATGGTACCACTCGCCCACAAGCTATACCTGTATTGACACAAATAATGATCCAGATACATTGAGAAGAGAAACACTTGTGTTTAAGTATAGAGCAATAAATCAAGCTACAAATCTTTCTAACTCACCTTCAATTAAATCTACTAAAGTCTCTGATTATTTCATACCATTTAAAACATTTGTCCTTATTACAAGATAGTTATTCCATTATTTGATTCCAGTCTATAATCAAGAACAATGAAAGATTATTAAGATCTGTTAGTCACTTCCCTGGGTGCATTGAACAGTTCTCATTAGAAATTTTTCTACTCCAGGGAACAGTTTCCTTAAATCAAACAGCTGGCAAATGCCTCACACAATCCTTTTAGGAACAGGCTTCTTTTTCAGTGTAGTTTGCACTGAAAAGAAAATTCATGTGTGTATCAATCATTACTTACATTTTGGCTTTCTTAGGTTACAGTGACACAACTATTCAACTAGAAGAAGATTAAGAAACAGAATATTTATACATGTTACACATGGTTTCAACAGAATTTGAAGGGGTTAACATAGCAGAATAGAATCCAAACAACTTGTTTAGCCAATATTAAATGATGCATTATTTCTTGTTGAATAATTTCATTTCCCTTCAGATGTTTAACAAAATATATATTTACCTATTGATTATTCCCACCTACCACTAAACATTTATTTTAAAAGTGAGCTTACAAAAAGAGGAAAGGAAAATTGTCATCACTCTGTAGGAAGTTCAGAAGTCTTGCTACTCCACTCCTTTTAGCTATGTATGATAAAAAGCGAAGGGAGACATGGGATTGACTATCAATCAGATAATCCCAATCAGTTTTTTATATTGATTAAAATCATTTTACCAGTGATTCATTTATATAGTTTATGAGTTCATTTATATAATTTTAGAATACCAAGATATAATTATAGCTTTTGTGTAAGTATCTCCACAATCTGAACAAAATCTGTTTATTAAAAAAAAAATCAGTCTAACCCTGTTTGCCCTGGCTGAATTCTGCTACTATTCATAATACATCCTCTCCAGTTCAAGCATTAATGCTGCAAGCAGGAGATGGGAAGGGACTTGCCCTGGGATTGGCTATTTTCCATCTCCATCATGTTAGAACCATAGACAGCAGTTCATTGGAGACTTGAGTCCCAGAATGATGAAGCAGCTCTGAGTGGTCAATTTTGAGCACACATATGGCTCCCTTCCTTCTTTCTTGCTCCTGGGATTTCATCAGTCTTGGTTTTCTGCCTTCTGAAGGCATTTGTCCAGACTCAGTCATCTCTTTAGACTTGCCATGAGAATCAGTACTCATCAGAGTTGATCAAATCTTTTTAAAATCTTTCAGATCAAAAAGGCCCTCTGAGGTAATATTTCCACGTCTCCTATTTTGAAGTTAGAGAAGCTGAAGTCCAACAATAAAGGAAAGAATTTTGGCTCATTCATTCATTCACTGAGCTTGCAGTCTAGTTGGAGAGGAAGAAGTTAAGGAACCCACAGTATAGAATTATAAATTGTGATAAATGCAATTGTGGGAAATCACTAGGAATCATGAGCACCTACAGGGGAACCAGGCAGTTAGGGAATCAGGGAGAACTTCCTGGAGGAAGTGTGAGTCAAGTATGACTAAAGGATAAGTGAGAATTAGAAAGGCAAAAAGGATTGTGGTGGTGGGCAGTAGGGATGTTTCCGGCAAAAATACAGCAAAAGGTGCAAAGGGCTTGAGACCAATGCCACAGACTAGGGTCTACTTTTGACCCCCAGTCTAGAAATCTTTAAATTCCTATAGAAGAGACATTCTAAGCAGATAGTTCCTTTCCAGTGTCCTCTGGGTAACAACTCATCCTTCCTGAGAATAGGATGTTGCATACACAAAGCAAACTAGTGTGGTTTCTTAGCTGTTATCTATCACCTAGTTCCTGAGAACCAGGGAGCAGTAGATTCATGACAACACAGCAAAGTGACACTTAAAGTAATTGCTTGGAAGAGGAATCATGTGTTTCCTATTCAGAGTTAGACAGTTCCTCCAAACTGACTGGAGACAAGTGATTGTTCACTGTTAGTAGAGATTGTATTGGTACATTTGGGGTGCATATTTCTCATGGGGCTCATGGAATCATGCAGAAGTCCTTTCCACACAGTGCGATGCACAGGGCTTGCTAAAGACATGGTGACTGTGAGCTAGTCTGGTTTGACACATGTCTCTGGAATTACAGGGGCCAGTCCACCAGGAGGCACAGTTCTCTGCCTGATTAGATTTACTCCTGTGTACTTAAAACCTGTTCTTCCTCCTCCGACTTTGCCATTCACTTTAGGCACAGTATTTATTCGAAAGGACCACCTGTGGAACACTCATTTTTGACACACAATTTTCTCAGAGATGCATTGAGATGGGAGTATATGAATTATCACATAATACATGGTACCAGAGCCATCTTACAACATAGGATGTGAATGTGATGCCTGTTTTGTTTTCCTTTCATTTATAACTCACATTGCTTCCACTCAAAGATTTCCTTTTCCTTTTCTTAAGGAACCACAGACTGTTAGAGCGATCAGGAGTGCTAATACATAAGATCTGATGTAAACTTCTCATTTTATAAATACAAAAACTAATTCCAGGAGAGAATTGTGTGACATTGCCTAAAGGCATCTTATATGTGAGCTTCATACCTGGGAGTCTAAATGGTCTCATGACTATTTCCTGCATAACTACCTCCTTAAATGGGTATAAAACTGTCATGTTTAGCTTTCCTCTCTGTGATTTTGGATGCAGAATATACCAGGAAAGGAATCATATAGACTCACTTCTTCTTTCATTAAAAACAAAACAACAGTTTCAGATAATTTAGATCCAGGAAAAAAAAAATCAGTTTATCACCATGAGCACATGAAGGTAAACTCTAATTATAAAATGTTGCAAACTAAATAATAATATTCTATTAATTCCAGCTATATATTATTCACACTGTCTTCTAATCTATTTTAGGCACTCTGTTTACCTCTTTGTCCTTCAAACTCCACTTGTCCAGATTGATCTCACTCAGGCCATATTTTTGCATTTTAATCTGATATTTCCACGAAAGGATCAAAGCAACCACCACAAGGAAGTGTCTGAGTTTAAAACTATATATCTGTCTTGGAGTATAAAGTACACAGGAATAGTTTATTTTATATTCAGACCGAGTTGGTGCAGAGGAAAATTTCAGTGCAGGCAAAGCAGGTGAGGGCAGGAAAGAGACCACAGGATATGAAACAGTCTCTCCAGGGGTGGCTGCCTTGTGCTATTTAAAATGAAGCTCTGTCCCAGACCTATTGAATCAGACTTCTCTGTAGGAAGGGACTCATACATCAGTTCCTATGGTAAAGTTTCAAGGTGATTTGTAGGAATACCTAGGTTTGAGAACTACAGTTACAGAGGGAAGAATGATGAAAGGTGAGTTAAAGGAAATGATTTATAGCTGCGGTTACTGTCTGTCCAACTGAAAGCCAGTCTGTTAACTTCTGAGTTTCCCCTCTGAGTCCACCCTGTTTTTCTCTAAGGTCCCTTTCAGTTCTGAATTTCTCCAGTTCTAAGTGTTTCTCCGAACTTTGAGTCAGAGGAAAGAGAAGGCACGCCACCCTGCGGGTTGCAGCCAGCTTGGATACTCACCTTGAGCCCCATGAGGTAGTAGAGGACACTGATGACCATCATGGGGAGGATGTAGAAGAGGAAGGAGGTGACCTGGATAATGAAATTATAGATCCACATGGGCTTGATGACCGTACAGGTGGCAGAGCCCGGGATGAAGGACCCGTTGGGGAAGTAGTGGAGCTTGATGCCATGGATGCTGGTGTTGGGCAGAGAAAAGAGAACAGAGAGGCCCCAGACGATGCCAAGGATGCGGAGGGCCCGGCGCCGGGTGCTCTTGAGTTTGGCGCGGAACGGGTGGAGGACAGCCACGTAGCGCTCCACGCTGACGGTGGTGACGCTGAGGATGGAGGCGAAGCACACGGTCTCGAAGAGGGCCGTCTTGAAGTAGCAGCCCACCGGCCCAAACAGGAAGGGGTAGTTGCGCCACATCTCATAGACTTCCAGGGGCATCCCGAGAAGCAGGACTAGGAGGTCGGAGACAGCCAAGCTGAAGAGGTAATAATTGGTGGGGGTCTTCATCGTCTGGTGCCGGAGAATCACCAGGCATACCAGGAGATTGCCAACGACCCCCACCACAAAAATCAGAGCATACACCGCAGTCACCGGGAGGAAGAGGTGGCTGCGACGAGGCCCGCAGAGCAAAGCTAGGTAGTCATCCGTATTGTTCAGGTATTTCTTGAGGGGATCTTCCAGCTCCTGTTGGTAGATCCAGGACACATTCTCATGTTTTTCCATCACTGCTATTAAAATACAAGACCTGAGCCCCGTCTGGAATGAGCTTCTGTCCCAAGCTGAGCCAGAAAGGAAAAAAAAGAAAGCAGGCAGGAAAGCACAGGCTTGGGGAAGGAGGCCCGGAGAGGGATAGTGCTTCGAAAACTGCTCAGATCTCAGATCCCTTTTGAAGAGCCCCCGACACAGAAGCCCCGCCCCTTCGCGGGCTGTGGGCCAATGTACTTGTCAGACGTTCAGGGAGAGGACAGCTGGGCGGGGCGTGCGGGTTTCCTGAGCAGGGAGCAGGAGAGGAGGGGAGACGTTTCTCTGAATTGGAAGGAGCTGGGAAAGCAGAACTGTCACAAACGGTGGCACTGAATTACGCAAGGTGTGGGCACTCAGAGCAGTGCATTCTGCAAAGTTGTGGGAATCTGGGTGGAGATACAAATTGAGGTTGCAAGGTCGTGCGTAGAAAAGTACAAATCTCTGTTGATCCTCGTCACCTGTACAGCATAACAAAAATGTGAGATCAATAGATTTCTCAAGTACCTTGTTCCATTGAAAATTCAGGGCTCCTGGGGGAAAGTGTGATCAGTATGCCTTTTTGGTTTTGATTGCCTCCATGATAGAATCCAACAGCTGCTCATCACCTAGCCCTGCCTGCTGTCTGACACTTCATTTTTAACAGCACCTTGCTGAAGCAAAAGGCAGTAGGATTTAGAATCAGGCACATCTGTAAGAAATTCTGTAAAACTTTGGGAAAGTAACTCAGACTCTCAGATCCACATTTTCTTATCTGTAAACTGGAGAGTCATGTTATTGTATTCAATAAATACTTCTTGAGGACTTACTGTGTACTAAGGAGTGTTCTAGGCTTTGAAGAAACATCAGTGAACCAACAAGACCAAGTCTCTGCCTATGTGAACTTTTCTTCTAGTAGAGATTTCTGAAAATGTCCAAGCAAACTAATGAGTGAACTAATAGAGTTGCAGATCATAATCTGTGCTGTGAAGAAAAGGGACCATACTAACATAAGGCTATAGGCATTCCTTTTTTTTTTTTTTTAATCAAGAATGGTCAAAGAAGACTTATCTCAGATGTCATTTGGGCTGAGTTCTGACTGATGAAAGGTCAATCATAAAAGAGCTAAGGGAAGTGTATTCCCAGAAAAAGTAATAGCAAGTACAAAGGTCTTGAGGCAGTAACAAGCCTGATATGTTTCAAAAACATTAAGAAGGCCAGTGCAGCTGGAACTTAATGAGTGGACAGGAGAATATGAGAGTTTGAGATTGAAATGACTGGAAGGGACCAGATTATATACATTTTTCTAGGATCTGATAATAAGTTTGGATCTTATTTAAACTGCAGGGACTTTGGATCTGGTTCAAGACACAGAGAAATCTTTGGATGGTTTTGAGCAGTAGGGTTGCTCCTGGGAGCAATAATTCCCTTATGTCTCTGGACTGTTCTTGCCCATGGACTGAACGGGCTTCCATATTATGGGTAAGAAAATAGAAGTGCAGAATGAATTCTCAGTGTACCTCTATCAACAGAGGTAAATCTGAACAAGCAAAGGGCTACTCTCTGTAGCTATGGGCCAAAATAAAATACATGGCATTCGTCTAGTGGTGATAGTGGGCAATGACAAAGATGCTATCAGTGGCTGGAAGGATTCATGGGGTGGGGGTGGGGGCTGATAATTTGTTCTTTAGTTTACAGGTACCTGGAACAGGAGGAGACACATGCAGATGTGATGGATAGAAAACCATGTACCACTCAGAGTTCCTGGACTTTTACAGTTGTGTCTGAATAGGAGTAAAAATCAGGGGGCCAAGGGGATGTGATGTGGGGGTACAAGTGGCATCTATGTAGAGCTTTCAAAAAAATACAGTTGCTAATATTTATTGAGCACTTATTCTTCCTAGGCACTATTATGAACATTATGTACACACATGGTTTTCTCACCATCAGATCTATATGTGGCTCCTTTGGTTCCAGAGACCTATAAATTAAAGGACAACTTATCAGCCTCCCCTATGGATTCTTCCAGCTCCTAATAACATCTTTCTAATTGCCACCATCTCATCCTTAAACTAATGTGATGCATTAAAAAAATATTTTTTATTGAAGTATAGTTGATTTGCAATGTTGTGTTAATTTCTGCTGTATAGCACAGTGACTCAGTTATATATATACATATATTCTTTTTAAAATATTATGGTTCATCATAGGCTATTGAATATAGTTCTGTGTTATACAGGGGACCTTGTTGTTTATCCATTCTGAATATAAAAGCTGACATTTGCTGCCCCCAAACTCCCACTCCATCCCTCCACAAAACTCCTCCCCCTTGGCAGTCACTAGTCTGTGCTCTGTGTCCATGATTCCGTTTCTGTTTCATAGATAGGTTCATTTGTGTCCTAATTTGGACTCCACATTTAAGTGGTATCATATGGTATTTGTTTTTCTCTTTCTGATTTACTTCATTTAGTATGATAATCTCTAGTTGCATCCATGCTGCTGCAAATGGCATTATTTCATTCTTTTTTGTGGCTGAGTAGTATTCCATTATATACATGAACCAAATCTTCTTTATCTTGATGGACATTTAGGTCGTTTCTGTGTCTTCACTACTATGAATAGTGTTGCTATGAACTTAAGGGTGCATGCATATTTTTAAGTTATAATTTTGTTCAGATAGATGCCCAGGAGCAGGATTGCTGTGTCACATGGTAATTCTATATTTAGTTTTCTGAGGAGCCTTCATACTATTTTCCACAGTGACTACACCAACTTATATTCCCACCAATAGCATAGGAAGGTTCCATTTTTTCCATACCTTTTCCAACATTTGTTCTTTGGTAGCTCATTGTAGTTTTTGTTTAATGCAATGTATTTTAGAGTTTTTGTTAAGCAGTGCTGTGCTTCCACATCCAGTTTTGAGTTAATAAATTGGACTACATTATGCTGCAGTAACAAACAACACAAACTCTAAGTAACTTTAAACAACAAAAGCTTATTTCTTTTTTGTGTGTGTGCTATGCATTGACGGGGCTGGGGTGAAAAAGCTTTGTAAATAGTCTCTTTATCCAGGATAATACGAGAAAGTCTACCGTTGAAAACACAGTGGTAAGACTGTTGGGAAGACCTGACATGAGGGTGCAGCTTCTCAGTCCCTTCCTTCTGGGGGACTTTTCTTCATCTTTTAACATCTGGCAGTGCTCTGGATATTGAGAATGTACTCAGCAAATGGATTATAAATAAAGAGGTGTAGAAACTAGATTGTCTATGAAGCAATCATACTTGATGAAGGAGTAATTAGGAAAATTGCTCACCATCTCATAAGAAGGTGCTTCTGTTATAGATGTGAGCAATTTGAACACATTTCTCAGAGACTCTGGAGTGAGAACAGAAGCTTGGTTTAGAAAGAGACATAACATTCCCAGTTTTTAACTTTGGCTTTCTCATGGGTCAGGAAGAGCTCATGACCTTGGCTAACATTGACAAAAATGTAGTGTGTAAAACAAGGAAGGTTATCATCAATTCTGTTACACACTCACTAAGCCAGACCAAGAGTATTGGCTCTGGTCTTGACTCCTGCTCTTAAAAAGGGATTTAGTAAGTTGACATTGTTTACTGAGGACAGTTGGAATGGTCGAGGGATTTGGAGTTACTGTTCTAGGAAAGAGGAAGCCTGGCTTAGGCATTATTCCTGCCTTCACCTATTTTAAAATGTACATTTTTAATGGAAGAAGAATTTGATTTATCCTAATTCACTTCCTGGGGCAGAACAGAGAGCAATAGCTTGTCAATATAAAGAGGAAGATTTTGAGCATTTGGAGTAGATTACAATGGCAATGGACCACCCATGTCACTAAAGTCACTCAACTAAGGCTGACTGGCCATCTGTTAATATTTTATGTGCTATTGCTTACTCAGTATCTCCTCTTGGTATCCAATGTGCACCTCAAAGCTAACATGTCTAAAACCAAGTTTATGCATCATTTTCCCCCTTAAAAAAGTGCTTCTCCTATATTCTCTGTTCAGTGAGTGAATTACCATGTGCTTAGCTGTCCAAGCTAGAGAGATGTGTATTATACTCACTCCACCCTCTCATTTACTCACTATCATCTGATTTATATGCAGATCTTTCCTGTCCATTATACTTTTCTATCTCAAATATATATGCACGTGAATGTGTGTGTGTGTGTATATATATATATATCATCTACTAGTCTCCATTCTCACTACCTCTGCCCTCTTCCAGGCCACCATCATCTCTCCACTGGATTTCTAGCTGGTTCCCCACTTCTACTTTGCTCTGTCTGCTGTCCCGTCTTATCTTGTAGCTAGAATAATGTTTCTAAAATGCGTCTATGACCATATATCTCTTCTACTTCAAATCCTTCTAGGGTCTCCATTGCCTTAATATGACTCATAAAGTCATTCACAATCTGTTTCCTTCTCTTCTGTTACTTTAGTTCCCAAGTCTCCTTTATAAACATGCTCTTGCCAGAGTATGTTGCTGGCAGTTCCCCCACAAAGATCTGCAGACCTCTGTGTATGTTGTCCCTCTTCTTGAGGTCATCTGCCCTCCTCCTTCATCTCCCTTCCCTCTGTTAGCAGGTCTTCACTATCCAGAATTCAGCTTACTCAGCACACTTTATGGGAAGACATCGCCTGTATTTCCAGCCTGGGTGAGGTGTCCTTCTTGTGTGCTGCTGTTACTTTTTGTATGCCTTCACCTTGACTCTTTACAGCAGGATCAGAAAATCAGTCCACAGACCAAATACCTCCTATCACATCTTTTGGTAAATAAAGCATTATTAGAATACCACATTTATTTGTTTATGCTTTGTCTATGGCTGCTTTTGTGTGACACAGGACAGAGTTGAAAAGACTGAGTTGTTCACCAAACCTCAAATAATTACTATTGGGTTGTATATTAATTTGCTAGGGCTGCCACATCAGAGAACCACACATTGTTCAGCAACGGAAGTTTATTGTTTCCCAGTTCTGGAGGCTTGAGGTCCAAAATCAAATTGGCAGGGTAGGTTCCTACTGAGGGTTGTGACAATGAATCTGTCCCATGCCTTTTCCTTCTTCTGATGGTTTGCCAGCAATTTTTAGTATTCATTGGCTTATAGACACATCACCCTAGTCTCTGTCTTGATGGTCACATGGCGTTTTCCCTGTGTCCTATTCTGTTTCAAAATGTCCTCCTTTTATAAGAACACCAGTCATATTTAATTGGGGTTTACCATGTTGACCTTATTTTAAGTTGATTACCTCTATAAGACCTCATATCTAAATAAGATGACAGTGAGAGGTACTGGGGTAGGAATTCAACATATGGATTTTGGAATGGACAAAACTCAGTCTGTAACAGGCTTTTTATAGAAAACCCCAGGTTTACAGTGTTATATTTAACCATATATCCCAAAGGGCAAGACCCAGGTCTTAACTAATGATAGTATTTAGCCTAATGCTTTGGACAGACTAATCACTCAATAAATACTCACTCAGTTAAGAAATGATTTTGAGATTCCACCTGGTGACCTGGCATCTCATTTTTTGCCATATCTATGCTGCCTTATATAATTATTGTCTATTTCATAATTCCTTCTAGATGTCTGAATGTTTTCATCATGGTCTTGACTCAGTCTTCAGTTATCTATAAATAAATTACTAAATCTCTCAAGGTGTGAGTTTCCTTATCACCAAGGCTAAGACCCCTAAAGCCCTAATATTCTAGAATACTGATGGCATTTTGCAAATATGGTAGTCCTTTTATCTTTGGTGACTAATCTTGTCCTTTGTTTACGAAGCACAGTGGGTCTGCACTTTGGTAGGTTTATAGGACAGAGAGAAGAAGAGGACTTTGATTTACCCTAATTTTCACAAAGGCTTCTCTGGGTTCATAATTTCCTGGAAGGTCAGTAGGGGCTTCTGTGGTAGGAGATGCTATATATCCAGGAAAAGAATCATGGTAGCTGTTGATTTCTTTCTAAACTATCTGATGGAAATAAAGTTAATTTCAGCTTCAGTCTCAATGACTTATAATATTTGGAAAGAGAAAATGACTGAGAGTGCTTAAACTACTAACAAATGGAGGGTTTAATAATTGCCTCTTTATGAAGGTGTCACCCAGAATAGTTTCCTCTGTAAATCAGAAGGGGACTCAATGAAAGTCAACCTCAGATTATGTGGTGTGATTCACAAGTAGAGAAAAGTCCTACTGGCTAAATGTCCTGCCCTGACATTGCTAAAATCATATCATTTCTTTAAGTTTCTCATCTTTTTGAGGGAAAATATCCTTCTCCTCAGCCTCATCCTCCTTATTGGGAACAGCAGCAGCATCAGCAGCAGTGCCAGCTTCCATGATAGAATGTTAACGAGGTGCCAGGAACTGAGCTAAGAGCTTTACTTGAATCCTCTAATACGATCCTTGAGACAACCCAACGAGGAGGTATTTTTATTCCTCCCATTTTACAGGCAAGAAAATCCAGGATTTAGAGAGGTTAAATGCCTCATGAACTCACATAGTTAACTATCATTAGTGCCAGGACCTGAACGGGACCTAACCCATTGCTTTTTTGCTTTATTTATGAGTCAGAATTATCATGCAACAAATGCTATTTTATTCTCATGTGAACTACTGAGCCATGTATTTCTGGGATATCTACTTTCAAACAGGGTATTCCTATGGACCCAACATATTCATATGGAGGTCAGTCCATAGCTGACATATACTCAGTTCTGAGATTCATATTTTAAAGGACCTCTGGTTTAAGTTAAAACATTATATTTTAAGCACTCAAGTTATTAGAATCTGTCAAACTTTCACATAGAAGCATATCTAGATTTTCTGTTATAAATTGGCTCACAAATTAAAGTAAATAGCAATTTTCCATATTAGTGCTCTTTGTATAACAGGGCTACTTGTAGATACAGCTTCCCAGGTGGATCAGTGGTAAATAATCCACCTGACAATGCAGGAGATGCAGAAGACATGGGTTCAATCCCTGGGTCTGGAAGATCCCTTGGAAAAGGAGATGGCAACCCAGTCCAGTATTCTTGCCTGGAGAATCCCATGGACAGAAGAATCTGGCAGGCTACACAGTCCATAGGGTTGCAAAGAGTTGCACACTGTTAAACATGCAAGCACGCACTTGTAGATCACACCATTCAGTGTCCTTGTCACTGTGGGAAGTATTTTGAATAAAAGTATGCAGGGTTTTTTTTGTGATCCAGTTGAAGAGACAGACTAATCAAGTAATCTCATAAATAGTGCAAAATCATTGCAGGGTTGCATAAAAGAGGTGCTTTATTAAGAAAACTATAAGATGCGATCTAGATCTAAGACCTGAGAGATGAAAACCAACTGGAAGGAAGTGTTGAGGGTGGGAGTTGGAGAAGAGCATGCCAAGCCAAGCAAAGAGCATGTGCAAATATCCTGTGGTGGGAGGGGAGCAGTCTAGTACATGAGGAGGGGGTAAGAGGGATCTCTGATTCAGGAGAGTCATGCTGTGAGATGGGACCATGCAGGGACAAGTGTAGACCATGCCAAGGACTTTCTTTGATTTTATTTCAGTTTGCTACTGAAGGAGCCAGTGGCAGATTTAAGCAGGAGAATGACATGATCTTCAGAAAGATCTCTTTTGACTGTAGTAGGAAAATGGATGGAGATGAGGAATATGAGGGGATACAGGCTTTTCCTGTTTCTTGTAATACAAGTAAGAGATCACATTCACTTGGATTTAGATGATGGCAGTGGAGATGATGGGAGGAGATATACATAGAGAAGAATGTCAATAGGACTAAGTGGCCACCTCTTCCTGTCTGTGTGACCTTAAGAAAATCCTTAACCTTTTTTTTGGAGTCAGTGTCTACACCTCTGTAGAAATTCAAACCATAATAGTATCTACTTCAAGGTTATTGTGAGTTGACATGGGTACCTGGCACATGGTAAATGCTAAGTGAGTGTTAGTTGTTATATTTGTTGTAGAAGACGTCATCACAGTAATAATAGTTATATTACCAAATGCAGGAGAAGAACTGAGTAGGGTGAAAGCATTTGCAATAACTGGATAAATAAAATTCCTGGGTCAAAAAGATATAATTAAAAGTAATTAACCTGAAAATATACTTCTTTGTAACTTCTTTTTGTGACTTCTTTGTAAAGCCTGGTATTAGAGAGACTAAAAAAATTTAACTTTCACATTTTCATCCTTCTGCAAAGCTCTTGAGAGTTATAGTCCCACTGAGGAGACTGGAAGTCCATATGCCACCCCCCAACCTTGCCAACACTAAACATCAGCCAAGTTTCCTTTTAGGGGTACAGTATTATTTAATTTTTAGTTTAAATTTGACTATCTTTTCATGTCTAATGGTTTCCATTTTTTTTTCCTTGAAACACCTTTTCACACAACTTGCCCAACATAAATAATAAATAGCAAAGAAGACTTTTGATAACAACATAGAAATAGATTAAAAGGCAACATTCCAGTAAATAGTTAGGATTTTGAGGAGTCAGATGAGGGCAACCAAACTAGTAAGGAGATTAGAAATCTTCAAAGTGATCTTTGTATAAAGCCCCCAGGAAGATTGGTTTTGGAGCACTTTGGAAGATTGTCATGTGGAAGATAAACATTTCCCATGGTGCTTCTCTGAACCAAATAATGATGCTACAAGCAGGTATGTAGTAAGTTAAATAAGGAAGAGATTTCTAATGGTTCTCTGAATGCAAATAAAGGAAGCTGTCTGAGAGTCAGGGACTTTCCTAGCAGAGAAGACATTCAAGGGTGTCTGGAGACCTCTCAGATGTGCTGGAAAATATTATAAATCAGACAAGGATGAATAAGTTTCTTACTTTTCAGAGTGTCCTCCACAGACCAGCAGCATGAGTGTCACATGGGAGCTTATTAAACTTGCAGAATTCAGGTTCCAGCTCAGACTTCCTCAATCAGAGAGTGCATTTCAGCAGGACTCCCAGGAGTATATTAAAGTGTGAGGAACACTGGACTAAATAACTTCGATAGTTCTTTTTTAATTGGAATGATCCTGTGAACTTAGGCATGATCTCTGGAGGAAGATTTGGGGCATGGTATAAGGATGGTGGAGGAGGTCCCATTGAGCTGGCAGGGCTTGTTGGGTTTTTCTAACTTCTCCATGCATTTCTGCACCAAGTTATTAGCAGTGCCTGTGGTGATACAGGAAGAAGTGGGTTGTTTCTTACAGAGTGAATATTGAACAGTTGACTCTCAGAGTGAAAGACACTTGAGGATTATCTGGTTTATAGTTGTTGTTGTTGTTGTTTTTTCCCATAGCTTTATTTTATGCAGAAAGGACTGAAGAGCAGAAAGGGGGAGTCACTTGCCCAATTTAAAATTAAAACTGATAGTTTCTTTGTACTTCAACTTCTAACTAAGTTTGTTCTATCCCTAGCTTGCTATCCCTCTGCTCCTCCATCTCTTTCCCTCTGCACCTCTAATATACACACAATTCGCAGGTTAACCTCCTTTTTCAATTAATCTGGTGCCTGTCCTCAGGGCCAAATACCAAAACCAAGGTGATAGGGGATTGTTATACCTCAGAAGGAGTCTTTTCCAGGCTTAACAGAGCAGGCTGTGAAGAGCAGTATGAACAGCAGTTGAAAGTGAAAGGAATGTAAACTAAGAATGCCAGAACTTTTCAGCATAATATTTACTCTTTATTAGTTTGCCCTCAGGCTCTCCAGTTGAGGTTTGCCATTCATTTCAATAAAAAGTCTTGATCTAGACCAGAGAAGAAAATGGGGAAGAGTTAAGTTGTTATTCAGTCACTAAGTCAAGTCCAACTCTTTGCAACTCCATGCAATGCAGCACACCAGGCTTTGCTGTCCTCCACTATCTCTCAGAGTCCACTCAAACTCATGTACATTGAGTCAGTGATCACATCTAACCATATCCTCTGTTGCCCCCTTGTCCTCTTGCTCTCACTCTTTCCAAGCACCAGGGTCTTTTCTAATGAGTTGACTCTTTCCATCAGATGTCCAAAGTATTGGAGCTTCAGCTTCAGCATCAGTCCTTCCAGTGAATATTCAGCACTGATTTCCTTTAGGGCTGACTGGTTTGATTTCCTTGCAGTCCAGGGGACTCACAAGAGTCTTCTCTAGCTCTAGAATTCAAAAGCATCAATTCTTTGGCACTCAGCCTTCTTTATGGTTCAATTCTCACTTCCATACATGACTACTAGGAAACTATATCTCTGACTGTAAGACCTTTGTTGGCTAAGTGATGTCTCTATGTTTTAATACACTGTCTAGGTTTGTCATAGCTTTTCTTCCAAGGAGCAAACATCTTTTTATTTTGTGGCTGCAGTCACCATCTGCAGTGATTTTGGAACCCAAGAAAATAAAGTCTGTTACTGTTTTCATTGTTTCCCCATCTATTTGCCATGAAGTGATGGGACTGGATGCCATAATCTTAGTTGTTTGAAGGTTAAATGTTGATTAGCAGTTCTAATCCCAGTGACCTGAAGACCTGTATATAACCCCAGTTCCACCATCTCAAGGATGTTTAGCGTAATGGGTCCTTGGCCAAGTTATTTTATATATGTGTATTTCCATGTCCTTATGCAGAAAAATATGGATTATTCTTATATCACCTATTCACAAGGGTTTTGTAGTTCTCACAATACTTTGGGAAAATACTTTGTAGCTCCCAAGAGATTTTTGTAGTTTATTACTTGTCAGCTACTGGGCTTCCCTAGTAGCTCAGATGGTAAAGCATCTGCCTGCAATGCAGGAGGCCCAGGTTCAATCCCTGGGTTGGGAAGATCCCCTGGAGAAGGAAATGGCAACCCACTCCAGTATTCTTGCCTGGAGAATTTCATGGACAGAAGAGCCTGGCAGGCTACAGTCCATGGGATCACAAAGAGTTGGACACGACTGAGCAACTAACACACACACACACACACACACGTCAGTAATAAAGAAGCTGTCAGTCTTCCCAATAAATGCATTAAGATTAATAATAGCAGGGCACTCTTTCTTACTCATTATTCCACTTCTGTGGTTAGGACAGCATTGCCACATAAAAACACAAAGAGCACTCAATCAGGCCTGGTTAAATGGATGGATACATGCCTGAAGGAAGGAAGGAAGAGGGAAGAAAGCTGGAAGGATAGGAAGCTGGCAGCTTGTGTGACACTAGAGTCTTATTTATGATGACCAGGTTTTCTCCAAGTTTCTTTCTGGTCTTCTGGTCTCACATTTCTTTCATAGGTTTTGCTTTTTCATAGATGATACTGAACTGATCAGTTGTATAGTGAGAAGAAGAACCAGGGTTCTGTGGTCAGGTAGACCTAGATTTAATTTTGTTGCTTGAATCTGTATTACATTGGGCAAGTTACGTACCCTATGTAAACATCAATTTCATATCAGTAAGATAGGATTGCATGTGTGATCATTTGCTAAGTCATGTCCAACTCTTTTGTGATCCCATGAACTGTAGCCCACCAGTATCCTCTGTCCATGGGATTTCTCAGGCAAGAATACTGGAGTGGGTTGCCATTTCCTTTTCCAGGGAATCTTCCCAACCCAGGGATTAAACCCCACATCTCCTCCTTGACAGGCAAATTCTTTACCACTGAGACACCAGGGAAGACCAAAATGGAATTAACAATTCCTGAATCATTACCATTGTTGTGAGGATTAAATGGCAAAATGGGTATAATAGTTAAGCATAGTGTTTGGTGTACAGCAGTTCAGTTTAGTCTCTCAGTCACATCCAGCTCTTTGAGACCCCATGGACTGCAGCACACTAGGCTTCTTTGTCCATCACCAACTCCTAGAGCTTACTCAGACTCATGTCCATAGAGTTGGTGATGCCATCCAACCATCTCATCCTCTGTTGTCTCCTTCTTCTGCCTTCAATCTTTCACAGCATCAGGGTCTTTTCCAATGAGTCGTTTCTTCACATCAGGTGGCCAAAGTATTGGAGTTTCAGCTTCAGCATCAGTCCTTCCAGTGAATATTCAGGACTGGTTTCCTTTAGGATGGACAGCTTGGATCCCCTTGCAGTCCAAGGGACTCTCAAGAGTCTTCTCCAACATCATAGTTCAAAAGCATCAATTCTTCAGTGCTCAGCTTTCTTTATAGTTCAACTCTCACACCCATGCATGACTACTGGAAAAACCATAGCCTTGACTAGATGGACCTTTGTTGGCAAAGTAATGTCTCTGCTTTTTAATATGCTGTCTAGGTTGGTCACAGCAAGCATTCAATAAATTCTGTTTTCCTGTACTAACAGTTCAAGGAGCTTGATCTACTAATAAAAAGATTTGATCAATGATCATTATACTGGTACCAAGCAGGCATCCAATAAATGGTTTAAAGTAGAATGCATAAATATAATATTGATTTTTGTCTTCAATCACATTTCAGTTGAAGGCAATTTATAAGTCTGTGATTTTTTTACATGATTGAATTTTTTAAATCTTTTATGTTAAAATATTGATTCAACTTCTGCCTTTTGAAATTACTGAAATTTTTCTTTAGTTCTAATGTATGATTCATTTTTATAAATGTATTAAAACTTGAAGAGGAAATGTATTTTTGATATGAGAAAATCTATTCTATATAATTTCATCTTATCAGGTAGCTTTTTTTGATGGAGAGCACCAATGATGCTGTAGAAGCAAACAAACAAACACAACTCGTTTAGTTGTAGCCTACTCTGTAATTCACAGAATTTAGGGTAATTCACAGGATTAAACAACCTAGCCTCAAGCAGGAGAGGAACCAGGTTAAATCTGAAGAGTCAGGCATTAGATGCTTATGAGCAGCATCTTTGGGACACTGTTGTTTGATACCTGATTCCAACTATATTCTCTCCCTTAGGATCTCTGCTTAAGAATCACATTCTCCAAAGGAATAATGAGATTGACTTAGCTTAGGTTTCTTGCCTAATTCTGTGAATCACAGAGGAGGTCCGGTTCCCCACTAAAAGATGGGAGGAGAGAACCAGAGAGGCATAACAACAGAGGTTCATTACCTAACCTGTGAAAAGTCATGTCTTTATATATTCATCTCACTGTTTCCTCTTTGATCTGCCAGATTCAGCCATTGGTGTATTTAGGACCCAAGAAAATGAGAACATAGTTCGCCACATAAGAGAACATGACTAAACTTGAGTTCAGCATATTCTCTTTCCCTAGACTTGTTTGTCTCCATAGAAAGAGTGTTATAATACCACCCTTATACTTACTATTATCACAACCACCTGTACAATTTATTGAGTAATTTGTTCAGTATTAATATTTAAGCTATTTATTAAACACTATGCTGAATATCGGAGAAGGCAATGGCACCCCACTCCAGTGTTCTTGCCTGGAGAATCCCAGGGACGGGGGAGCCTGGTAGTCTGCCGTCTGTGGGATTGCACAGAGTCGGACACGACTGAAGTGACTTAGCAGCAGCAGCAGCATACTGAATATAATTCTGCCCCCATGGTACTTAGAATCTGGTGGCAAGACAGTCATTTAGTGAAATGAACATATAAAATGATGTATGGTTGTATTTGGAGTAACTATGATGAAAGAGAAATTCATTAGTCATAGAGAGAATGTAATATGGAGACTTGGTCTTACCTGGCAGGGCAAGGAAGTTTCAGAGCAAATAAGGATATCAGAGGATGTGTAGAAATTAACCAAGTGATGGGAGCTCAGGGATAAAAATTTCTACAGAGATGAGTATGGAAAGTGTCCATGCCTAGCAGAAGCATGATTTATTTGAGAAATGGAATGAAAGATCATGTGCTTGAAATGCAGAGAACAAATGAAAGCATCCTGGGGAGTGTGGTGCAGTCATGTGGGACTTAATGGATCATTTTAAGTATTCTGGTGTTTAGCCTAAGATAATAAAAATCTATTGGATCATAAGCATAGAAGTGACATGACCAAGTTTACATTTTAAAATAATACCTCCAATTACTGTATGAATAGTGTGAGGGGTTAGGAGTCAATATAGAGTATATCAGGAGATAATTGTAGGAGTAGATGAGATTAATGAGGAGGGCTTACACTAGATTTGTGGAGCAGAGATAAAGAGAATTAGATTTGGAAGATATTTAAGGAGCAAAACAGACAAATTTGGTGATTTGGATATAGAGAGAAGGAGAAGAGAGTGTCCACCATGATTCCTACCTTTGGCCTGGTGTAATTGAATGGATGGTGATCTAATCAATCATACCAGCCAAAATATAGGTAAGTTCACATTAATAAAAAAGGTGGAAATAAGTCTGAACTTAGGGGGGATTATGTTTCATTTTAGACATGTTGGCTTTGATACATCTTGATGACAGCTATTCGTAAAAATCCAGAAGTGGTTGGATATATGTAACTAGAACTCACAAAGAAAATCTTAACTATACATTAAGTGTGTGAGGATTTGTTGGTAGAGGATAATTAAAGCTCTTGGTGTGGGTGAGGTTGCCTGTGGAAAGAGTACAAATGAGAGGGGGTCTAGATTGGATCCCTGAGGAATTCCAACATTTAATTTCAAGACAGAAGATGAACCTCACCCAGGAGCCTGAGAGATTCTCTAAGAAGTCAAGACAATCATTCTTGACTCTACGAAAAGTGTATAATTGTAATGGTGGGGAATGTGGATTGCACCGATCTGAGGAGACTGAGGGAAGTAAGGAAATGAGGACTTTTGAATAGACAGCAGTTGTAGAAGTTATTTTGAGAAGTTTGGCTGTGAAGAGGGAGAAGAGAGATGAGATTAAGACTAGAGAGTAAATTTTGGGTTATGGGATTATTACTATTTTTAACAGAAGAGATTTATTTAAAAGCAGAAAGAATCCCTTTGAGAGAGAGAAAAAAATGGAAGATAGATAGAAGAGAGAGAACTTAAAAAGAGCAAAAGTACACTATATATGTGTAAGATTCGTTAGTAGGTAGGAAATGGGGCATACACCTCCAGAGTTAGGAGAATTGACCTTGACAAAGTGGAAAAGACAGCTCCTCTATTGTGAGAGAAGAGAAGATGGTTTTTAGATTTTGTAGCAGAAAATTGAGTGACTCTGGCCTGTGTCTGAGGGATTCTAGTTCCTTTGTGAAGCACAAAGAAATGACTTCTACTGAGGTATCAAAGAGGTGACTGGGAGAGGGAAGTGGGTGGCAAAAAGTCAGAGGTCAGGTGGAAGTTTGGGGACAGTAGAGAATGACTCATTTAGGCTTATCAGCAAGCAGAAAACTGAGTTAATCAGTAAAAGTTGTAAGGTTGCTGGGTTAGTGAAGGTCCATGTTAGACTGGCAGTCCATCAGTCAGCATATATTTGTTGAGCCAGATATTGCAGTGTCCTCAGGATGTAGTAGTGAGTGAGAGGGAAAACTGTCTCCTGTTGAGGAACCTACTTGTTAGTGACAGGGTGGTAAGCAATGGAGGCTTCTTGGCTCCACAAGAAGACTTGTTTTTCTTCAAAGTGTGGACATGTTACTAAACTACTCTTCTCTAGTCTATGGTTTTAACCAATCATGCTTGACTGTTGGATTATAGTCATAAATACAGTAGATAAAGTTTTACAAATAGGATAGGGATTTGCCTGAAAAGTGTAAATTTTTTTAAAAAAGCAGAGAAACAATGGAGTTTGAGTATCATTAAGCATATTTTATATAATTGATCATAGAGACAAAATAATAGAAATTTAAAGAAGAGTAATGAATTCATGAACTGCTAGTTGCCTTGGGGATAGCTGAAGAGGCAAACTGGAAGAATAGGGGATATGGTTTGAGTGGGATTCATAGATATGTGGTTTTAGAGATAGAATAATTATGGTTAAAGAAGAAATCTAGAGTATAGTGCAAGACAGATTGGCTTGATGGAGTCGAGGGGGCCACTACAGATGAGATGGTCATGAAACTGAATGGTCAGAGTGTCGAATGGATTTATACATGTGAAGGTGAAGCACCAACATGATGATGGGCTTTGTGGAAAGAGGTGCTCTAAACCAGGTACCAGAGTCTTTGAGGAATGAAATACATGCCTGGAACGTTAGTTCTAACAGCAGTGAGTGAGGAGACAGGATGGTGTATCTGATCTCATGATTCTCAGCAGGGCTTTTGTTCCTTCTCAGGGTGTCCGTCATTCCTAAGCATTTTACATATTATTTGTTCTTCAGGATATTCTCATTACTGTTACCTCATTTACAGACGGGGAAGCTGATTCTCAGAGATTTGGTTCCTTCAGGCTATAGAATTAATAATTGGCAGAACTGAGATGAGAACCCAGGGCTGTCTGGTAGGAATTTTTGAAGCTCCAGGTTTTAGCTTTTCAGCTGAGGAAGTAGTGGTTTTTGAATTGTCCTACTGGCTCTTCATGGTGAGAGAGTCTGACAGAAGCACTCCAAGCAGGTCCATGCACAGCAGGCCTTGGATAAAGCAGATCAGCAGACAGGGAAGCTCTTCCTGTCTCCCACAAGACTTCTGATGAGCCGTTTGAGCTGACTGAATGTGGTCACATCCACTGGAAGGAAACGAGATGTTCCATGGTGCTCTGAAAGACCGTTGTCTGGAAGACAGAACATGCTGGAAGTAGACAGCAGCAAGTTGAATTGCTATCAGGCGACTTGTGTAAGGGTTCTGGTACGGAGTAGTGTGTTGTATGAGAATAGCTCAGCTGGAATTCCATCACCTCCACTAGCTTTGTTCATAGTGATGCTTCCTAAGGCCCACCTGACTTTGGACTCCAGGATGTCTGACTCTAGGTGAGTGATCACACCATCGTGGTTATCTGGGTCCTGAAGATCTTTTTTTGTATAGTTCTTCTGTGTATTCTTGCCACCTTTTCTTAATATCTTCTGCTTCTGTTAGGTCCATACCATTTCTGTCCTTTATTGTGCCTGTCTTTGCATGAAATGTTCCCTTGGTATCTCTAATTTTCTTGAGGAGATCTCTAGTCTTTCCCATTCTGTTGTTTTCCTCTATTTCTTTGCAGTGATCACCGAGGAAGGCTTTCTTATTTCTCCTTGCTATTCTTTAGAACTCTGCTTTCAGATTGGTATATCTTTCCTTTTTCTCCTTTGCTTTTAGCTTCTCTTCTTTTCTCAGCTGTTTATAAGGCCTCCTCAGACAACCATTTTGCCTTTTTGCATTTCCTTTTCTTGGGACAAAAAGCTAGTGAAGATGATGGAATTCCAGCTGAGCTATTTCAAGTTCTAAGAGATGATGCTGTTAAAATGCTGCACTCAATATGCCAGCAAATTTGGAAAACTCAGCAGTGGCCATAGGACTGGAGAAGATCGGTTTTCATTCTAATCCCAAAGAAAGGCGATGCCAAGTAATGTTCAAACTACCACATAGTTGCACTCATCTCACATGCCAGCAAAGTAATGCTCAAAATTCTTCAAGCTAGGCTTCAACATTATGTGAACAAGAACTTCCAGATGTTCAAGCTGGTTTTATTTTTTATTTTTATTTTTTGTCTTCCTTACCCAGGGATTGAACCTGGTTCTCCTTTCTCAAGCTGGTTTTAGAAAAGGCAAAGGAACCAGAGATCAAATTGCCAACATCCATTGGATCATAGAAAAAGCAAGAGAGTTCTAGAAAAACATCTATTTCTGCCTTATTGACTACACGAAAGCCTTTGACTGTGTGGATCACAACAAACTCTGGACGATTCTTCAAGAGATGGGAATACCAGACCACCTTACCTGCCTCCTAAGAAATCTGTATGCAGGTCAAGAAGCAACAGTTAGAACCACACATAGAACAGTGGACTGTTCCAAATTGGGAAAGGAGTACGTCAAGGCTGTATATTGTCACCCTGCTTATTTAACTTACATGCAGAGTTCATCATGTGAAATGCCAGAATGGATGAAGTACAAGGTGGAATCAAAATTGCTGGGAGAAATATCAATAACCTCAGATATTCAGACGACACCACCCTTATGGCAGAAAGCGAAGAGGAACTGAAGACCCTCTTGATGAAAGTGAAAGAGGAGAGTGAAAAAGCTGGCTTAAAGCTCAATATTCAAAAAACAAAGATCATGACATCTGGTCCCATCACTTCATGGCAAATAGATAGGGCAACAGTGGAAATAGTGAGAGACTTTATTTTCCTGGGCTCCAAAATCACTGAGATGGTAACTGCAGCCCTGAAATTAAAAGACACTTGCTCCTTGGAAGAAAAGCTATGGCCAACCTAGACAGCATATTAAAAAGCAGAGACACTACTTTGCCAACAAAGGTCCGTCTCGTCAAATCTATGGTTTTTCCAGTAGTCATGTATGGATGTGAGAATAGGACCGTAAAGAAGGCAGAGCACCAGAGAGTAGATGCTTTTGAACTGGTGTTGGAGAAGACTCTTGAGGGTCCCTTGGCCTGCAAGGAGATCAAACCAGTCAATCCTAAGGGAAATCTACCCTGATGTTTCATTGGAAGGACTAATGCTGAAGCTGAAACTCCAATCCTTTGGCCACCTGATGTGGTGAACTGACTCATTGGAAAAGAACCTGATGCTGGGAAAGATTGAAGGCGGGAGGAGAAGGGGACGACAGAGGATGAGGTGGTTGGACGGCATCACTGACTCGATGGACATGAGTTTGCGCAAGCTCCGGGAGCTGGTGATGGACAGGGAAGCCTGGCGTGCTGCAGTCCATGGGGTTGCAAAGAGTTGGACACAACTGAGCAACTGCAACTGAACTGAACGGAGTATGAGAGTGAGGGAGTGGCCGTTTCTGCAGTTCAGGCAGAAAGGCAGCAAGATGAACATGAGACATTGCAGAGCTGTTATTTTTGGCCAAGACTCTGATTATATTAACCTAGGCACCCCGCTCCAGTGCTCTTGCCTGGAAAATCCCATGGACGGAGGAGCCTGGTAGGCTGCATTTCCGTGGGGTCGGTAAGAGTCCGACATGACTGAGCGACGTCACTTTCACTTTTCACTTTCATGCATTGGAGAAGGAAATGGCAACCCACTCCAGTGTTCTTGCCTGGAGAATCCCAGGGACGGGGGAGCCTGGTGGGCTGCCGTCTAGGGGGTCGCACAGAGTCAGACACAAGTGAAGTGATTTAGCAGCAGCAGCAGCAGTGGCTAAGTTATATCCCATTCCTAGAGGTGCTGCAACATGCAGCAAATCACCCCGTTAGAGGTGTCAGGAACAGAGAAACTAGACAATACTTTTTGGGGCAGGCAGAGAACCGTGTAATAGGAATATCAGCAAGGGAAACCTAATATCCATCTGTCTGTCTATTCATGCATCTGGTAAACACTGGCCAGTGCCTACCAAGTGCAAGGCTTTGTGCTACATGAGGGAGATAGAAAGATGAAGTATGACTCTTGGGTTTCCCCATTTGATACTCCCTTCTGCACTCCCAGATTTTCAGCTCTTTGATTGCTTTTTATTTATTGCAAGTGAGGGAAAGATAGACTTGGACCCTGAAAAGAAATAAAGCTCCATATACCACCAAATGAGCTCCCCTATACTCGCCCATTTATAATATGAGTTGGAAACAAATATCTGGATGATCAAGGTGCAATTTATAGTAGACCACAGTGGGATAAGCCTGATGAGAATGCCACAAATCAGGAACAGAAATGTGGCATTCAACTCCAAGTCTCGACGTAAGAACTGCATATAATCAATTTACCTTTTCCAGAGTAACTCTTCTGATAAAGCTTAGAATACAAGTATGTATTCCTTCCCCTTTACCCTCTAGAAGCTCTGCCCTTGTTTATGTGTGGTTATTATACAGCAGCTGTCTTCATTACCATCTCATTTTTTTACTAATGGGAAGTGTTGCTATGGTGATCCTGGAATATAGGCCTGAATACAGACCATCATGAACTTATCCCAAGTGAGAGGCAGTGGATCAGTAAGGTGTTGTAAATCCATATCCTTTCTTCCTTATGTATGATCTTCTTCAATGAAGGGATATTTGAGTTACTGGAGAGGAGCCCTTGGCAGCTAATGGGATGGATATGGGTCCTCACATAGCTATTTCATGAAAATTTGAAGGTTAGCAAAGACATAGTACCTTGAAGAATGGACAGTATTTCCCTCTTCTCTGTTGCATAGGCATAGGCTGTTCTCCTATGTTCCAAGTATCACAAAGATTCACCGCTGTTAACAAATGGAACTAGGAGTATGTGGATGGCTTCTTATAAGCACTTTACTGACTCTAAATAGCTGAGATTCACGACTTATTGAGAGTAGTTAATTTGGGTGTTTAAATCAAGATCAAGGACCTTTAGAGCAGTACAACCCTTAAATATAACCTAAGCTGAATTTTTGACTTGTAGGTTGGGAAACAAGGGCTAGAGGTGGGGAGAGATGGGTACGGTTTAAGATACTCAGTAACCAAGAGGCAGATTGATTAATTTAGAATGGAAAGCATTTTTTTCCCCCTCTTTCTCTCTTTCTGATGTGCTCTTCCACTAAATTCTTCTTTAACCAAAGACTTTCAGGGAACAAATCTTTTCTTCCTTGTTGGAAAGAAAGTTGATGGGGATAAAAATAAATCCAGAGATCTTGCTCAACGTTAAGACTGATTTAGGCATTTAAAGCCACTGACCTAGCCTCCTAATAGAGCCTAGCTCACTTGGAAGTTATTACTAATGGACCTGAAACCTTGAGGAGATGAGCAGTATCATTGGTCAAAACAGGCTTCTCAGTACATGTCTCAAGATATCTGACAGCAAGACTCTTTTATCTCTGGTTTCTTAGTCTCCAAGCCCATTAGCCTAGGCATCCTTTGATATATTTCTGTCTGTTCCTTCTAGAGCTCCGTTGCTATTTGTGATAAGTCTTGGTGACCTCACATCATTGGATGATATCAGAGTATTACTGTGACAATTATAGTTTAGACCAAAACACGTGGGTCTCTTGGAGACATTGGTGAACCTTGGTAGAAATGTGTATCTATTTTATTAATGTTAAGGTTAATTTGGGACTTTGTATGACCTTTTTACCATTGTCAAAAGCTGATGATCTTAAGAACTTTCTGCTTGAGAAGAGACATAATAATGGATATAATTAATTGAGATTTGGGATAGATGTCAAGAATCTTAGAAACAAATGCTGACTTTCTGTTGATGGAAAAGTTATTTTAACCTCTCTCAGCCTCAGTTCCCTCATATATGAATCAGGCTCAGAATTGCATATCCTGTCAGGATTGTTGTGGGGAAAAGATGAGGACGTGCAAGAGAACTGGATTAGGGTTATCACTGTCTCCAGCTTGTACTCAGCACCCCATGTGTACTGGCACTGTGTGAGGAAAGATACAAGGCGCCTCTTTACTCTTGGGGGCCATTTGACTCAGATTGCTTCTTCAAAGGGATCTCATATCCGTTGGTTTACTTAATGTTGACACCAATGATGAGAGGTGAACATGGGGGAGAAAACTGACATGTTCATCGCCAGGCAGAGTTGGGACTCCAGAGTTTTAGTCCTGGCTGGGTTTTATTTATTTATTTGGAATTGATATATTTGTTTTTTTTAAATTAATTTTTATTGGAGTAGAGTTGCTTTACTACGTTGCATTAATTTCTACTGTACAGCAATGTGAATCAGCTATATGTATGCATATGTCCCCTCTTTGTCACCACAGAGCACTGACTATATTTCTCTGTGCAATACAGTAGGTTCTCATTAGCTATCTAGTTTATACATAGTATCAATAGTGTATATATGTCAATCCCAATCTCCCAGTTCATCCCACCCCTTCTTTCCCCCTTGGTATTCATACATTTGTTTTCTATATCTGAGTTCTCTACTTCTGCTTTGTAAATAAGATCATCTATACATTTTTCCTATATTTGATTTCCTAAATTTCATTCCATATATGTGTTAATATATGATATTTGTTTTTTTCTGACTGGAGTTTAAGGTAGCCCATCTGATCTTGAAGAAGTCATCTTCATAAACTGCAAAATGAATCATGAATTTCCCCAACTTGAAATCCTTCATTAGCTACCCTTTGCTGTTAGAATAAATCCCAACACCATCAACTTGTTCTACAAGATCTCACACCGTTTGGCCTCTCCCCACTTCTCCCTCATCTTTCTCCTTTCTCACTCTTTCTCAATGAATTTCAGCAACAAAAGACTTCTTTTATTTCACCCAATCCACCTTCCTTTCCTGCCTCCAGGTCTTGCCTATGCATCTATTTCAGCCTCTAATGTTCCTTCCCTTGGAGACTGCCCCTTTCTCCTATTTCAGTTCTCAGCTTAAATGTCCCTTGCTCAGAGATTTTCCCTGAATACCTTTCCTAAAAACAAGTGTACCATATTGTTTTCTGTTATAACCTTTGATTTCTTATCTTTGTAGCAATCTCAATTTGTATTTCTTTTGTAGTAATCACTTTCTTCTATTGTGTTTGCTGGCTTTATCTTTTTTGGTCTGTCTACTCCTTTGGAATGTAAGCTTCATGAAAGTCAGAACCATATTCCACTTATGGCTGTGTTTCCAGCATCTGGCACAATGGCTGGCACCTAGCAAGCACTCAGTAAGATTTGCTACATGACAAGTGAGTGAATCTATACATCACTCTCTGAGTTTTTGGTTCATTATAGATGAACATATGCTCTAACAGCACCTCTCCTAGTTACTCTCTCAGCTACAAATAGGAGAGGAAATGTGCCTCTTCCCTTCTGAGCCTGTCACTTCCTAGTCTCTCAGACCTACTACTACTTTGTTTTTTCTCTTATATTTTCCTTTGCTTGCTTGAGCTATGTGTTCAGTTTGGCATACTGAATTTACTAAACCAAAAGTTGTAGTCATGAGAACAGAAGGCTGGAAGTCTGGAAATCTGAATTCTAGACTTAGAAAGGCTTCTGCTTACAATATGATATTGGATAAGTTAGGTGCCTACTTTGGCCCTTTAATTTCTCCCATGATTATAATGAGAAGATTGGACCAGAGGAGCCAAAAAGATCTTTTTCCACCTGGAACATTGTTTAAATCTAACCTAGATTGTTGGCTTCCCTTCCATCAATTCATGTGGACAGCCTCAAAAGGCAATTACTGTTAAAATAGCAGTGGTCATCTGGAGTCATGTCCGGGTATATTGGTTGAAATAGAATTGCCATTAATCAATTATTATTCACACCATAAAATTTATAATCCCTGAGGGGAGATCAAGTTTCCGAATGTCTTGCCAGTGAACAAAATATTCTCTGCCCATGATGCATGATGTATCTCTTCAAGAGTACACTGGGAGCCAAGAATGGTGGCCCAATAGAAGGGAATAGTATTATGTCCTCACGTTGTTCTCCATCTGTTCTATTTGTAGGTCCACCAGAATTTTCCCAGCAAAACTGCTCCAAATTTCCCATTTCATCCTAGATTACACACATCTCAGCCCTTGCAGGGAGGTCCTCATTTAGAGCCAGTTTTGGAAATAGTGGAAATGTTTGACATAGATTCAGGTTTCAGTACTCATTACCTACCCTGCATCCAGTGGCAAAATAGAGAAGGTATGGTCTTGTTTAAGAGGTGAAGCTATGGAACCAGAAGCCTGGATTTGAGTTTGACAAGACTTAATCATTCTAGGATAAGTTACCTTGTCTATGAGAGAAGCAAAATAATAGTAACAAAGTCATAAGTTGTTGACAAGGTTAAATGAAATAATCGTGTAAAATACTAGCCTATCTAAAAATACTAAAATTTTAGAGTATTCAGGGCCTAATATACTTGGCCCATGATAAGCAATCGGTATGCATTACTTGGAGATTTTGTGTTTTGTTTTCAAATTTCAGTCATTTAAATATGTTGTCAACTCCCAAGTGATGCATATAGTTTGAAATAAAATTATCTACAGTGAGTAAATTCAGTTTTGGAGGGAGTTACAAGTACAAAAAATGATGAAGTCACTGGAAACTGGAAAACTTCTATACTGACACTAACAAAATAAGGTATTTAAGTCAATACCTAAAAGGATGAGTTTATTTATTACTTATTTCATTAAACTATCTTAATGAAAATCTTAACAACCATGTCATATTTTCTAATTAGAAAGAGTTACTGCAGACTTTGCAGAAAATTTGAAGGAAAAATATCACCCTTTTTCCCCTTCTGCCAGGAGGTAACTACTACTAACATTTTAGTTATGCATCCATAAGAGATAGCCATTATTTACAGTTTTTATTTGTTGTTTGAGTAAAAACTGGAGAATTTTCAGCTCCATCGAGAGTCTTTGCTTTATCTGTTTTTGATATATTGACCTTCTGTGTCCTCATCTGTAAAGCTGATGCTTGGATTGTAATCTTTAAGATCCTTCCTGCTCTGAAATGCTAAAGTGAATAGAATAAGGCATATGTGGCATTGTAAGAAGATAAACAATTGACTTTTTTTTCCTAAAATATTTAAGAACTCTTGAGCCCTGGTGAAAGATAGCTATGCTTTCTCAGTTACAATATAGAAGTCAGAAAGTGAGTAAACCGTAAACTATGAAGTAGGTAGCATTTTTTGGAAACTCAGACCTTCCCACTCTTCATCCTTCCTGAGATGTCTCTCCTGCATTTCTAGCCTCCTTCACCCACTCTCCTTCTCTCTTCTCCCACGGGCCTGGATCTCTGAGTCACACACCTTCTCTCTAACTGTGAAATGAGAGCTCTTGTTTCCTACTAAATAAATTTCATGCTCTTAGAAGTGAGGAGGGAGCGTATTTCCATGAAGTTCTGTGATTGGACCATAATTTCCAGGGCCCTGATATAAATCTAGATTGGTGGCTCTCATATTTTTCATATTTGACAAGGAATTAGGACACACCCCCTCACACCAGTGATATGACCAGTTCTTTACTCTTCACATGTAACTGGTTCTGACTTTAGCCACTGACCAATGACACGTTTCATTTTCAGGGATGCCTAGAAAATTTCTCTCTCACACTTCAACTATCTTAGAATTGTTCTAACATTCTCATTTTACTAATGGATAAATGGAGGCCTGGAGAGATGACATGAAATTCTTTATGTCTCCACAGTGAATAAATGACAAAGCTTTCTGTAATAATACCCAAAATATCATTATATGATACATTCCTTGGAGCATGCTGCTTTTTTATTATCTGTTTTTGTTTTTAATAAAAGCCTGTTATTAAATTTGCTTTTCTCTAGGATAAGGAGTGTGCTAAATTGGAAATATTAATACTTCATTCAGGTTCGTTGAGAATCAGTTGTTATTGAGGTCACACCAAGGCCTACCAAGATGCCTGAGGCACAAGAGGGACCAGAAAGTGGGGGAAGGAGTGCAGAGCACAGACTGGAGCTGTGAACTAGCCCTGGGTTTGGCAAGATGGGATTTGTTAGTGATTCTGATTATAGTAGCTTCTGTGTGATGGGGAAGGAAAACCTCTCCAAAGTGGGTTAAAAAGAGTATAGGATGTGAGGAAGTGAAAGAATACTGACATTTCATAGAATTTTTCCCTAAGATGAGTAGAGAAATGAAATAGCTAGAGAAAGACATGCGGCCAATGAAGGGATCTTTCAAAATACAGATTAAAG
Source organism: Odocoileus virginianus (assembly GCF_023699985.2). Classification (NCBI taxonomy): domain Eukaryota; kingdom Metazoa; phylum Chordata; class Mammalia; order Artiodactyla; family Cervidae; genus Odocoileus; species Odocoileus virginianus. Next base: position 59,893,879 of record NC_069676.1, read on the forward strand.
CACAGTCTACTTGTGTGCTCTTGGGAATGAGCCCATATTTAGGAGGAAATTGATTCTGAGGAGAAGGAAATGTGGGCCACAAGGGCAAACTCTTGGGTCTGTGAGAGGGATGTGATCCGGTACACGCAGAGAGGATTTGGTTTTATACAGGTGTGAAAGCAGAGTTTATGAGAGAAGAGGCAGGTGGCTTGAGAAACTAGGTGGTAGAAAGACGCAGTGGTTCTCTTGTTTTCTTTGGTTTTCATACGGAAATAAAATGTCAGAAGCTGAGAGAGAGAAAAAGGAGAGAGTGCGGAAGATTTCAGAAGAGATGAGAACATGTGAACATCCATCTCAGAGGCTGAAAGAGTGGGTTGGTTAGGGACATAGAGTGAAATTGCTGGGTAGTACCAGAAGCCCACTTTGATGTATTGGTCATACATTTACTGAGAGACAAGTTAGACTGTTAGTGAGTTTTTCTCCAGCCCCTTTCTGCTGCTTGAATGTTGTTGCAAACTAGGGGGAGGATTGAGTTAAACTAAACTTGGGGTTTTGCCAAGCTAGGGTAAAAGAGGAGAGAGAGACAGGAATTTGGGGAAGATATAAAAGGAGTGGTTGTAGAGACTGATCATTGAATTGGAGAAAAATAAGGAAGGAACTGGGGACATGAGACAGGTGATGGACAATGAAAAGTGGTGGGTCCAGTGGGCTGGAGGCCCTGATGTAGGTCAATGATTTGTGAAGGAGAATAAGGGAGGGTATAAAATTAACATAGTTGAAAAAATAAGAGCAGATGTTTGAAAAAATATTTCACAAGCAATGCAGTTATTAGTAACAACAAAGTCTAGTAACAACGACAAACTATGGCCTTGGTATTGGGTGGCCATAGAGATGAAGGATAAAACTAGAGATGAGATAGTAAAGGGTGGAGAAGCTCAGGAGTTAAATGGTGACATTGACATTTATGTGGAAAATATCAAAACTGTAGATGTAGTTATAGAGTGGAGGAGGTGAAGAGTAGTGATACAGCTGTGAGGGAGTAGTCTGAAAGGGTGCAGAGTAAGACAGTGCATTGAGGTTAGGTCTGCAGTGACTAAGGAAGCTAAGGAGGTGGCTTGTGACTGCAACAAAGCAGGATGATGACTGGTAGAGCTTGATGGCTGGTAGATGCTTTAAAAATGGTGGGTTTTTAAAGAAAGAAGGAGGAAATAATTTGACTATGAATGATCGTGAGGAACATGGAGAGTGCCCAGTCTCACTTTCAGGTTCTGTGCAATGTGGAAGGAAAAACACCCTTCACCTGAGAGCCCTGCAGGGGGCAGGAGTTCTGCAGGAAGGAACCTGGTTTCACAAGGAGCACACGCATGATTATGTGATGGAGAAGCTAAAAAGAACTTGGAAGAACCAGGGTTTTCTGGGATAGACTATGCGTTCTAGAGAACTCATAGACTATGAGTTCTAGAAAAGCTCAGATGGATGGTGGTGGTGGTGAATAATGGCTGTGAAATCATATTAGAGGAGGTCCATAGCTTATCTGAGTAATGATTGTTGATCCAGAATAATACTTCTCAAACTTCAAGGCACCTACAAGTCTCCTTGGGATATTGTGAAAATTCAGACTGAGTATGTCTTAGGGAGAAGAGGAGACAGGGGTTGAGATTCTGCTTTTCAAACATGAGGCAAGCTGATGCTGAGGCTGCTGGCTTGAGGACTGCACTTTGAGGAGTGAGGCTCTGTAGGCTTGGACTAGTGTGAGTGTGAGAGCATCAAGGTTGGGAGGGGATGTCAGAGGTTCATTTGACCAAGGATGTTTGGAGCTCTGAATATCCTCCAGAACTATTTAGTAGTTCCCACCATTTTTGGAAGGTCAGTTTTTAATCTTCGATCCTCTTTGTTCCTTCTCTGAGCCCAAAGCACCTGTTTTTAACATACGTTTGTCCCACTCCGTGTATTATCTTTGTTTCTTAGGTACGTGTGTATTATTCCAACAGGATCATTCCTTAGAGCCAAAGACTGTGGGGAATAGTAGAACATTTGTGGATCATTGAGTCATACATAACACGTGACAATTCCCATCTATACCATTTACTAGCTCTAAAAAAAGCAATGGAAAAAATCATTTACCTTTCTGATCATTTTTATATGTGAAGTGGGGATAATCATGCCTAACTGCCTTTTATGAAATTCAAATGAGATGCTTGATATAAAAAAGTCTTTGTGACCTGTAAAACAATATAGTAATATGATAATGCTTACTACAAGGCTTGTGTTTCTCTGGTATGTATCAGCATGGCATTCTGGTAGTCACTGGTCTGATTGATCAGTGCACATTGCTATACCAGTGTTTAAATATTTTTAATAGAAATGTATTAAATAAAATAAATTTTATTTATTGAAAGTATTATTATTTATTTATTTATTTAAATAAATTTATTATTTATTATCTTGAATATTATGTTTCATAATTCTTATTATATGCTGTGTCTCTTTACAGTGCTAGCAGAAAAATGGGCATGAAATAGTTGTGGTTGAATTAAAGGTGGGTAGATATATGAACATCTACCCCAGGGCACGCTGAGTGCAAATGAAGGTAATTTCAAAAGTCTGTGAAATGAGTTGTTTCTAAGGACAGTTAAGTCACTTTTACCAGGAAGCATTAAGATGTCAGTTTTTGTTCCCTAAATTTTAAAGCGCCCTCATCACAGTTTCTTATGTCGTCTTCCTTTTAAGATTATACCTTTCATCAGCATTGCTGCTGACTGATGATTGATTCATGCAGATGTCCTCAGCTAGGGAACAAGGTTGAGCACAGCCAAGCTATGATTAACCTTACCCGTTTGGTTCTGGAACAGAACTCTCTGTTCTAAAATGGATTTTGGGCACTCAGGTCCAAAGTTCTTCAAAGACCTACTAGATATTTTAGGAAAAGACTTCCTAGGTATATGGGAAAATACAAACATACAAACAGTTTGTTCTCTCATGATAGAAGTATATTGTCCCCCCCTCCCCACCCCCCACGCCTTGGAGAGCTTGCTTAAGCAAGGATTGGTTTTCCTGTGTCTCTGGAGAAGAGATAAAAAGCAAGGATTTTGGAGTTCAAGTTCTGGTTCCACCTCTTATTAGTAGTGAGATCTTGAACATTACCTAATCTCTGCAAGGCTTGGGATTCTCACATGCCAGACTGGAATAGTTGTGGTATCTTCCTTATAGGATTGTTGGAAATGTTGAGACAATGTGTTTGAAGTAAGTAACATAGCATTAGTCCTAAATAAATATTAGTTCTTGGTTACTGTTAGTTCTTGTACTATTACTACAACTACTGTTAAAAAAAAAAAAACCTGGATGTAGGGCTTGATTCCAGTATTTATTAAAAATTGTCTATATTCAGTGGTTAAAAACAAAACAAAAAAACAACCCAATTAAGATGGATGAAAGATTTAAAAAGACTTTATAAGGTGTACAGATGGAAAACAGGCATACAAAAAAGATGCTCGACATTATTATTCATTAAGGAAATGCAGATAAAAACCATAATGAAGTACCAGTTTCAGTTTAGTTCAGTCATTCAGTCATGTCCAACTCTTTGAGACCCCATGGATTATAGTACGCCAGACCTCCCTATCCATCACCAACTCCCGGAGTTTACTCAGATTCACATTCATTGAGTTGGTGATGCCATCCAGCCATTTCATCCTGTGTCGTCCCCTTCTCCTCCCACCTTCAATCTTTCCCAGTATCTGGGTCTTTTCGGTGAGTCAGCTCTTATCAGGTGGCCAAAGTATTGGAGTTTGAGCTTCAGCATCAGTCCTTCCAATGAATATTCAGGACTGATTTCCTTTAGGATTGACTGGTTTGATCTCCTTGCAGTCTAAGGGACTCTCAAGAGTCTTCTCCAACACCACAGTTCAAAAGCATCAATTCTTCAGCACTCAACTTTCCTTATAGTCCAACTCTCACATCCATATGTGACTACTGGAAAAACCATAGCCTTGACTAGGTGGACCTTTGTTGACAAAGTAATGTCAACATTACTTTGCTTTTTAATCTGCTTTTTATATGCTGTATAAAAAAAATCTGCTTTTTAGTATGCTCTTTAGGTTGGTCATAACTTTCCTTCCAAGGAGCAAGCGTCTTTTAATTTCATGGCTGCAATCACCATCTGCAGTGACTTTGGAGCCCCCCAAAATAAAGTCAGCCACTGTTTCCTCATCTATTTGCCATGAAGTGATGGCACCAGATGCCGTGATCTTAGTTTTCTGAATGTTGAGCTTTAAGCCAACCTTTTCACTCTCCTCTTTCACTTTCATCAAGAGGCTCTTTAGTTCTTCTTCACTTTCTGCCATAAGGATGGTGTCATCTCCATATCTGAGGTTATTGATATTTCTCCTGGCAATCTTGATTCCAGCTCGTGCTTCATCCCATCCAGCATTTCACATAATGTACTCTGCATATAAGTTATATGTATTCTGCATAACTTATATGTAGAGGTACCACTTCATACCTCTCAGAATGGCTAAAATTGTAATACCAATTAACAGTACTAATGACTATAGTAAGTATTGGCAAAGATATGGAGCAACTGGAGTTCTCATATACTTTTGATGGGAATGCACATTGTAAAGCCACTTTAGAAAAGAATCTGGCACTTTCTTAAAAGCTAAAGATACCACTACCACATAACCCAAACTTGCTTCTCCTAGGTATTTACCCAAGAGAACTAAAATGTATGTCCAAATAGTGCTTTATATACAAACATGCATATGTTCATTTATAATAGCCAAACATTGTGAACAACCCAAATTCCCAATAGTTTAATGGATAAACATATTGTAGTATATCCATACAATGTAATACTAATCAACAATGAAAGGAATTTAATTTACTGATACACACACCAGGATAGATGCATCTCAACATAATTGTGCTGAGTAAAAGAAGCCAGACCAAAAAATGCACTTATTGTGTATTCCATTTATATGAAATTCTATAAAGTGCAGGCTGTAGTGACCAAAAGCACATCAGTGTTGCCTGTGAATGTGGTAATAAGACAATAAGAAAAGGCAGGACAGAGGAATTAGAGAGGGATATGGGGAAATTTTTAGGACAATAAATATGTTCATTATCTTGATTATGTTTCTTATAGTAATAGTTTTACAGGTGTATACATTTGTTAAACTTATCAAAATTTAAACATTAAGCATAGTGGTCGATGATACCATTAAAAAGCTGTTAACAGAAAAGAACGCATGGTGGCTGCCGCCTTCACTGCCTTTCCAATGCTTCTGAGGCTGGAAGACTCTCCTTAATTTGATCCTGTCTTACTGATTAGCCTCATCTGTTACTGAACCTTCTGCTCACTGAGACCATTTTCTTCCTCCCTTCCCCTGTGAGCTCCTGCCTTTCTGCCTCTCTGGTCATGGTGTTACCCCTGAGTGTAAGACCTACTTCTTTCTTATCCTGACAAATATACCCCTTTCTAGAGACCACCCCCAAAACACTTCTTTTGTTCATTAATCATACGTTCTTGGGTACTTTTTTTCTCATATTTGTAATTTTATTTTGTTAACTTTTTATTGTATATTGGAGTATAGCTGATTAACAATATTATGGTAATTCAGGTGGACAGCAAGGAACTCAACCACACATATAATATGTATCCATTCTCACACAAATTCCCCTCCCATCCAGGCTGCCACATAACATTGAGCAGAGTTCCCTATGCTATACAGTAGGACTTTGTTGGTTATTCATTTTAAATGTAGCAGTCTGTATGTAGATCACAAACTCCCTACCTATCCCTTCCACCCATCCTTCCCCCGGAAACCATAAATTGCTTCTCTAGGCCTGTGAGTCTGTATCTGTTTTTTAAATAAGTTCATGTGTATCATTTATTTTTAGATTCCACATATAAGGGATGTCATATGATATTTCTCCTTCCCTGACTCACTTCACTCAGTATGACAATCTCTAGGTCCATCTATGATGCTGTAAATGACATTATTTCATTCTTTTTAATGGCTTAGTAATATTTCATTGTGTGTATGTACCATGTCTGCTTTATCCACTCCTCTTTTGATGGATATTTGGGTTGCTTCCATGTCTTGGCTATTGTAAACCATGCTAAAGTGTTTGGGGTGTATGTATCCTTTTGAACCCTGCTTTTCTCTGGATGTATGCCCAGGAGTGGGATTACAGGATCATATATTAGCTCTGAAAGTGAAAGTTGCTCAGTAATGTCTGACTCTTTGCGACCCCATGGGCTATACCGTCCATGGACTTCTCCAGGCCAGAATACTGGAGTGGGTAGCCTTTCCCTTCTCCAGGGGATCTTCCCAACCCAGGGGTTGAACCCAGGTCTCCTGCATTGTGGCAGATTCTTTACCAGCTCTATTTTTAGCTTTTTCAGGAACCTCCATACTGTTTTCCATAGTGGCTGTACCAAGTTAAATTCCCACCAACAGTAAGAATTTATTACCCTTTTTTCCTTTTCCTTTCCAGCCTTTATTGTTTGTGGATTTTTTAATGAAAGTCCTTGGGTAGCTTTTATGACACAGAATTTAGATTAGGAGTTAGGCATCCTTCAGCAACCAGAAAAGTCCAACTCCTGCTCTCATGAGGCTCAAAATCTGCTCAGAGGTATAGTCAAGTCAATTACTGTGTTACAAATATGTTTATTATTTTTGGCCACTCAGCCTTCTTCATGTTATGGGAGAATTCCTCTTTAGGGGTTGTTGGTGGAAAGTAGGACATATTTCTTCCTAAAGGTGCTAGGACTGTTCCCTGCTCTCTGAGTATGGGCATAGGATTTCAGACTGCTAGCTTAGTGCTCCTGCCAAATGGGAAATTTTGAGAGAGTAACACAGACATGCAAGTACAGTTTGGGTGGTGGCAGAATCAGAAGTTAAGAGCAGCAGAGCAAGTGCCTAGTGGTGCATTTGCCAGTGTCAGTATCTCAAATAGACCATGCCTGTTCAGAACAATTTAGTTCTTACCCACCTTCAGATCCTGGTTCAGATCTTTTTGCCCCACCCAATACTTGCAATGGTAGACTTCACTACTTGCCAGATCCCAGCTAGTGCCCCTTGCATTAGAATATCCACACCCCCCACCCCCAGCATCCCCCCACCCAAGCTTCTGCTGAGAGATTGAATAGCAGCTGACAGCAATAAGAGTTGGGAAGGAACTGGCTGCAGCCTTGAGAAGAGTGCTGCTATAAAAAACCATTAATGTCGAGGTGAGAACAAGAGCTGGAAGTTCAATATGATCAGAATTGCTCAAAGTAGACCATGGACCCCTCTGGGGTAGCTTCTCTTCCTGCCTTTGATTCTCCCTCCTTTACTCCATACTTTCATCCTTTTCCTCATTTCCTCTCCTGCATCCCTGGAGCACCAGGCACCTGAGAGATGCAGGATAAGTCAGATTCAGTTCCTGCCAGTAAGGAGCCCTGGACTGGGAGTTACTGCAGTACCTTCTAATGATCTAGATAACTTTGAGCAAGGGTTTCTCTTAACTTCTTTGTCCTTTTACTTTATCTCCTTATAAATCCAGGAACTAGGGATGATTTTTAAGGTTTATCTGCCTCTTCAAGTTTACTAGTTTTCACATATCATCACTTATCATGGGCTCAGCATTCAGTTAAAATGTTATTTGATCCTCATGAAAATGAAACAGGCAGGTACTATTATTGTGTCTCATATTTTGTAGATGAGGAAACCAACGCTTAACAAGGTTAAGGAAATTGAAAAAGATAGCTCAGCAAGCAAGTAGATGGCAGAGTTAGAATTTGAACGCAGCAGGTCTAACTTCACACATCACTCCCATGCTATATCGCCTTTTCTTTTTTTAAAGTCAGTGGCTTTGTTTTACAGCTGGCTTAGCTAGAACTAATTGAAACTGCATACTTGCCTGGGCTCTGGCATCAGAATTGCCCATGTTCTAATGAAAGTTCCATTACACTATGAGTGTCTTAGGGCAAATTGCTTAACCCATCTCAGACTGTCAATGCATTAATAACAAATTTTATACTAGAAGCTATTGTCATACGAAGTTTTGCTTTATGAATCAATAGCCATTGATTCCCTGACTCCCAGAATACCATTACCTTCCTTATTTCAGTGCCAGTAATGTCAGCATGGACAGAGAGGCCTGGCGTGCTGCAGTCCATGGGGTCGCAAAGAGTCGGACATGACTGACTGACTGAACTGAACTGAACTAATGTCAGCATTATAATGTAATATCCTTCAAGAAAGCATTATCTTTTAAGCAAGATCCTGGTGGCTCAGATAGTAAAGCGTCTGCCTGCACTGTGGGAGACCCGGGTTCGATCCCTGGGTTGGGATGATTCCCTGGAGAAGGAAATGGCAACCCACTCCAGTACTCTTGCCTGAAAAATTCCATGGATGGAGGAGCCTGGTAGGCTACAGTCCATGGGGTTGCAAAGAGTCAGACATGACTGAGCTACGTCACTCACTTCTTGTTATTATTGATAATAAAAATGTTGATTGGGTTGAGGGATTATACTATGCCAGGCCATTATCTCATTTATTCCTCATGGCAACCATGAAGTTTATGCACACAGAGAATATATACAGTAGTTATTCCCAGGTCACATATGGAAGTATGAAGTTCAGAGAGATGATGAAAATCACACAGTTTATAACTGGTGGGACTGTGATACGATCCAGACTTCTCTGATTCTAGACTTATACTCTTAATCATTCTGCCTTTCTGTCACCAATGGATAGGCCTGGAAGAATTAGGATAGAGCCATTATTACATAAATATGGATTCATTTGTGTCTCCTGACATTTTCTCCATGAGAGGAAGGACCAGAACAGCATGAAGAACACAGTTGTGTGGGAGGAGTGGTCAATTAAAAAGAGAGGAAAAAGCCTAGAAAGCCAACCTCCCAGGGCTGAGGAGGGCTGGTTATGGAGATTTATTTGCCTTTCCTTGTTTGGCTTTGCCCTCATGCTGGGATTGCTGCTGGGAGACAAGGCAACCCTGATTCCAATTAGAATTACAGAGGCTCAGGGCTGGGAAACCTAGACAGCATATTAAAAAGCAGAGACATCACTTTGCCAATAAAAGCCCATATAGTCAAAGCTATGGTTTTTCCAGTAGTTATGTATGGATGTGCGAGTTGGACCATAAAGAAGGCTGAACACTGAAAAATTGTTGCTTTTGAACTGTGGTGTTGGAGAAGATTCTTAAGAGTCCCTCGGACAGCAAGGAGATCAAACCAGTCCATCCTAAAGGAGGTCAACCCTGACTCTTCATTGGAATGACTAATGCTGAAGCTGAACTCCCAATTCTCTGGCTACCTGATGCAAGAGCCAACTCATTGGAAAAGACCCTGATGCTAGGAAAGGTTGAGGGCAAGCAGAGAAGGGGCTGACAGAAGATGGGATGGTTGAATGACATCACTAACTCAATGGACAGGAGTTTAAGTAAACTCTGGGAGACAGTGAAAGGCAGGGAGACCTGGCATGCTGCAATCCATGGGGTTGCAAAGAGTCGTACATGACTTAGCAGCTGAACGAAAACAACAAGAATCAGGAAAGAATTTGGAGACTGTAGCCTTCAACTCTCCCCTATTGAAAGCACCCACTCTGTAACAACAGGAGTTGTTAATTTTCTGCCCCGTCTCTGCTGTACCACCTGTGACCGTGAATTCAGTGCAGCCTTCAGACTGGCTCCCTGCTTCAGAGCTCTTCTCTTGTCTCATTTGAATTTCCTTTGTTTTGTTCTTTTTTGTTGATCAACAGAGAACAAATCTGCCAGTTTTTCTGTAGAACTGTAAAATATAATTGTACATCTTTTAGGAAGAAACTATCATAAACCACATACCCTGCCTCCCAGTCTTGGTGTCATCCACTGACCTGGTTCCGCCTACTCATTCTTGTGCTTTTAGGTCTCACATCACTTTCCTGAAAAGATTTTTCTCTCACACCTTAGACAAGGTCAGTTTCTTCTGTTTTTTTTTTTTTTTTTTTTTGCAGCAAATTCCACGCCGACAATTACATAATGATATGTTGAATGTTCACGTTATCTCCCAGGAAAAGATCTGTTAAGGGCAAGAACTTATTGGTCTTGTTCATATGTGCTTCTTGGGCACTGTGCTTATTCATTTCACTTGAAATTTTTATGGATAACCTCCCAAGTACCAATTACCATACTTTTGAACAAGAGTGATTCAGTCCTTTACCTGATGGCCTTTAGAGTCTAGTAGTTTTTCATCCTTATTTCTTCAACTTTTATTTCTTATGGTGTTACTGAACACAGGTTTGTGTGCCCAACACACAGTGAGGCCAAACAAACCTCCATGTTGGAGTTTGGAGCAGAGAAAGGTTTGTTGCAGGGTCATGCAAGGAAAATGGGTGGTTCCTGCTCAAAACAACCCCAAACTCCTCAAAGGATTTCGACAAAGCATTTTTAAAGGCCAATGCGATGAGGGCAGGGGTTCACAGTTGGCTCGGTGGTGAAGAATCCACCCACCAATGCAAGAGACTTGGATTCTATCCCTGGGTTCAGAAGATCCCCTGGAGGAGGAAATAGCAACCCACTTTAGTATTCTGACATGGAGAATCCCATGGACAGAGGAGCCTGGTGGTCTATAGTCTGTGGGATCGCAGAGAGTCAGACACGACTGAGTGACTGAACATGAATGAGGGAGAAGGATCGCAGGATGTGTGATCAGCTTGTGCACAATTCTCTGATTGGTTGATGGTGAGGTAACAAGGTAGTATGACAGAAATTAACATTATCAATCCTTAGGCTCCTGGAGACCTGGGGGCTATGTACTCATGGCCATCAAATAGTTAACATCTTCCACTTGGCGGGGGGTTTTCATATCTGTAAAATAGCTCAGGAAATGTGCCTCAGATACTGTTATCTAGGTACTTCAGAGAGGAGCTAAAGCAGAAGCTATGTGGGAAGTATCTACCGCCACTCCCCTGGGAAGACCCCATGGGGTCCTGCTCACTTACAGTAACAAGCAGTAATAAAAGAATTTAGCTGTGTGATCACTCTGTACTCTATTTTTCTAAGTGTAAGGTGGTTCAGAGTGATGGTTCAGATATGTGCTTACTGCCGTGTTTTACTGTCTAAACTGCACTTGACCTGATTTTGCAGATTCCAGGAACTGAGGCTTAACAGCTCACCCAACGGTTGCACAGTAGGACTGCATCCGTGGTATCATCCTTTTGTTTATTCCTTCATTCATCTTTTCAGCTCCTGCTTCCTTTTGTGGTTCTGGTTCCACTTGTTTCAGCATTTGTGATAATGAAAACTTTGGCTGTGGTGTAGACATGGACTTCAGGGTCAGAATGACTTCAGTTTTATGGAGCTCCATCCCTTACTAGATGTGTGACCTTGGGCTAGTCAGTTAAACTCTCCAATTCTCAACTTCCTGAAGAATTTCAACTGATACTTCATAGTTATTTTTTTTAAAGGATTAACTGAGAGGTAGTAGTAATAGTATCAGCAGCAGCATCACCCCCGTTAATACCACCACCAGCAGCAGATAATTATGTGATACTTCTTATGAGCCACTAGGGTTCCTGGTGGCTCAGATGGTGAAAGAATCTGCCTGTAATGCAAGTGACCCAGGTTCCATCCCAGGGTCAGAAAGATCCCCTGGAAAAGGAACTGGCTACCCACTCCAGTATTCTTGCCTGGAGAATCCCATGGACAGAGGAGCCTGGTGGGCTACAGTCCATGGGATCACAAAGAGTCGGACACGACTGGGCAACTAACACTTTCTTATGAGCCAAGAATTGTTCTAAGGGCTTGCATTTGTTAACTCATTTAATCCCACCTATGAAGCAGATGTTAGTATTACCCCTATTTTACAAGTCAGGTAAAGGAGACATATAGCGGTTAATCATCATACCCAGTGTCACCTAGCTGGTGAGAAGAGAGCCAGGAGAGAAACAACAGTATCTGGATCTGCAGCCCATGCCCTCAACAACCTGGCTATATCTGTCTCTGGACAACGCATGCAGAGGCTCAACTCTGTGCGCAATACAAGGTGTATCTGTCTGGCTAAGACAGGTTTGTGACAGCTCTGAATTGGTTTGCCCCACTTTTCCTAGGAGATCTCATCAGATAAGAGAAGCATAGTGAACATGAAGCACTGATTATCCATTCTCAGGCTCCAGTGAGCCCTAAAACTAGGCTTGTGCCAGCTCTAAATGATCAGATTGACAAAATAAAAGGAATAAGTAGGTAAAGAAAGGAGTAAGGCATGGAATCTAATGAGGGGAAGTGAGCTTCTGATGTGAAAACTGCCTGCAAGATAACAAGGTTGATTCCTGGGTCTTCCCTACAAGTCCCTTGGCTCTGAAAGCAGCAGAATTGTCCAACAGCATCAGTGACTAAACTAGCCAGCACTGTTTTGGTGCCAGTAATACCAAGAGCTCTGAGAATTTTAGTTCTCTTGAAAAGAGGACAAACCTTCCCTGTGTCTGCAGGCTCCCACTCTGCATCTCAGGTGTTTCTTCATGGTGGAATAAGGAGGAGGATTTTCTGTGCATTCAGACCTCATTTGCTGGTTCCTTGTGTTACACAGGGCCCGAATCCTTTTCCTTCTCCCCTATGTCACGCCTGAAACTTTGCCCGTCTATCTTTCCAGACTTTCCCCCATGCAGCTCTCCTTCCCTTTAAGGGCCAGCCCAGGTGCCTAGATGCAGTTTACTCATTCATTCACTCATTTATTTATTTATTCAAGATATATTTATCTATTCTGTGTTAAGCCCTAGGGCTGGATACAAGAGAGAACAAAACAAGCATGTGCCCTGACTTTTAGGTCATAGTAAGGAATTTAAGTTGTAGGTTCAAGGTGAAGACTTTAAAGGGTTTTATGTGGGGATTGTGAATAGTTGTGCATTTTGAGAAGAGGACTCAGGATGCAAGGTGGCAAATGGATTGGATGAGTCAAGAGTGGGTGCTATTATAGTAATTATGCATATTCCTAGGCTCTGCTCTAGACATTTCAATTCGGAATCTCTGGCTCTCAGAGATGGATTTTATCCAAGTGATTCTCATGTGCATTTAGGTTTAAGAACCACTAAATGATTTAGAGCTTCCCTAATAGCTCAGCGGGTAAAAAATCTGCCTGCAATGCAGGAGACACAGGAAATGCAGGTTCAATCCCTGGGTCAGGAAGATTGGAGGAGGAAATGTCAACCCACTTTAGTATTCTTGCCTGGAGAATCCCATGGACAGAGGAGCCTGGCAGGCTCTAGTCCAAAGGGTCACAAGGGTCATACATGACTGAGGAACTGAACACACACAAATGATTTAGAAAAAGTGCTTTATCCAGTGTAAGGCATTATATAGGTGCAATTTTTAAGAACATTTATTTTTGCACCCAAATGGTCCTGGTCTTTGCCTCTCTTGGTCCAAAAATCTCTCTGGAGAACCACTCCTATGAAGGCAGCATCTAAATAGGCAAGAAATGATAAAGACACTCTATCTCCCAGCTTTGTATTTCTCTCATGAATCCCCTGTCACCTTAAATTTTCTTCCTGTAATCTACTAAATCCCATACCTATGGCATACTGCCTGGTGAGCTGTGCGGCACCTTGCCAAGGGTCCATGTCTGATTCTTGTCCTCCATGCCTAGCGTAGAAACTTACACATTTTCAGTGCTCACCACGGTGGTTTAGTTGCTATGTCATGGCCAACTCTTGCAACTTCATGGACTTAGCCTGCCAGATTTCTCCGTCTATGGGATTCTCCAGGCAAGAATACTGGAGTGGGTTGCCATTTCCTTCTCCAGGGGATCTCCTGGGTCTCCTGAACTGTCTGAGCCTATAAAGAATCTGAAGCTAAGAATTTCAGAGTAGGAAGGGCTCTTTGAGGAAATCTAGTTTGATCACTGTACTCTGCAAAGCCCAAGCAGGTTAAATAACTTACCCATGATCACACATCAAATTAGTGATAGAGATCACGTATAAAATCAGAATTCAGAGGCCAGCTTCATTTTGTGAATAGTTCAAGGAATTACTGGAAAAAAAAGATCATTTCCCTCTTGTTCAGAGTCAGGATCCTGTATGAAATAGGAAAGGAACTCAGGGTTTGAGAAGACAAAAATAGAAGGAGAAAATACAGTTAAGAATAAAATAAATATCCTCACTTGCTTCTCATACAAGATTGGTTTGTATTCTTATAGCAGTGAGGAGGTCTAGTGCTTCTAGACTGACCAAGTCATAGCCAGGGGGCCAGAGACAAGGACAACGTGACCCTTGAACCAAGGCTGGAGAGGGACCATCTGACTTCCTGGGGTTAAGGAAAAACCTCCGTTTTGTCCTTCATTGTCACAAATGTTTTCTCTCTTTCCGTTCTCAGGCCCGTCCATGCACAACGTTCCTTTCTTTAATATGGCAGTGTTTTCTTTCATAGTCACATTTTTATTTATGCACAATAAATACAGCATTTTAATGTGAATGCCTTTGGATTTGGGATCAGACATAATTATTATATACATTGAGATCTAGCTGTCCCATTACATGTAACATCTTGAACAAGTGTTGAAGTCTATCTGATGATTAATTTCTTTATCTCTAAGGTCTCAAAAATTATCTGAAAAGTAATAATTAGCTGATATAGCCATTGTCAGGCTTATGTATAATAATAGGTCAAACTTTTTCTAAATTTGGTCTACAGACCACCTGCATCAGTTTCTTGCAGGTATTTAATAGAATTGCATGGTTTTGATTACATACTTTTGATTCAGAATCTCTGGCTTCCAGAGTTGCATTTTATCCAAGTGATTCTCATGTGCATGTAGGTTTAAGAACCACTAAATATTTTGGAAAAGTGCTTTATATAGTATAGGGCATTGCCTAAATGCAATTTTAAGAATATTTATTTTTGCACCAGAATGGTCCTGGTCTTTGCCTCTCTTGGCCCAGAAATCTCTTTCCAGAAGCACCTGTACAGGGTCACCATCTAAATAGTCTGAGGACACATTGATGAAGGCAAATATCCACCTGACCTGAAATTTTGCAGTCTGCTTAAGGCTTGACTCACCAACCTTTTAAAGAAAATACTGTCACGTTGTTGAGTGTATGTAATAATAGGATGGGGATTCAGGCAGGAAGACTGAGACACATTGCTGAACAAAGAAAAAAATCTCTGTAGCTGGAAAAAAGAAAATGAAGCTGAGCCTAGTATTTCATATAAATGTAAGACTTGTCTACAATATTTAAAATATCTTACATGCTCACACACAGAGAGTGAAAGTGAAATCTATACCTTTATCATCTCTTGACCAGGTTTCTATTAATCCCTCAATTATTGTCTGAAAAATGAAAGTATTAGTCCCTCAGTTGTGTTTGATTCTTTGCGACTCTATGTAGACTGTAGCCCACCAGGTTCCTCTGTCCATGGGTTTCTCTAAGAGGCAAGAATACTGCAGCGGGTTGCCCTAGCCTCCTCTAGGGGATCTTCCTGACCCGGGGATTGAACTTGAGTCTCTTATGTCTCCTGCATTGGCAGGCAGGTTCTTTACCACTAGCACCACATGGGAAGCCTCCCAATTGTTGTTTAGTTAGGTATTTTTTATTTTATCTCTTTGTACATCATCATGGGGGGAGAAGAACCCAGGCTAAATCATTTCCTGCCCCCAGCAAGACACTGTTGCCTTGGCTGAGGTGGGCTGTGAGTCACATGAGGCCAGGGAGCAAGAGTACCTGGTGGAAGCCACATCACCTGGTCTAGTGCTGCCTTGCTCTTCAGGAAACTACTGACATCAAGATCAGCCTGAATTCTGTGCTGCGTGAAAACCCAGAGTACTCCCAGACAGACTTTCTAAAGCTCAAGAGATATCCATATGGGGTTTCAAGTCCTTAGATAGTATTTTCCTAATGGAAACTCTTAAGATCTACTTTTGCATTATGAACTTTTTAAAAAATATATTTTCACTAAGGAAATTATTTTTATTATTATTTTCAACAAACCAAAGAGTAGAACAGAGAAAGCTATAAAATTGCTGGGACTTATGGTCTACCTCTGAGGTGATTTTTTTCATCTTGTCTAGGCTGAAATTACTGCAGCTTCCCCTTAGAGCTTCTTTAGAGTTTATTTTCAATTTAGACTGCGTACCTGTAAAAATAGGATGCAGAATGATACTGCAGTTTCTGAAGAAGAGTCTGAAAACCTAGACTGTGCCATGCTTATAAACAAATTCAAATATATTTGTTCTAAAGCCTTGCTTAGATTGAGATTTCAATTTCCCAATCACTTTACCCAGGGTCTCTATTATTAACTCTTTATTCAGCATGTCTTGATAGAACCACCCTCCCCTCCCATGCTGCCTTTAAAGATACTTTTAGGAGGAGTATAAAAGAAAGGTAGTTATGAAGAGACCTAATTTTTAGTTCTGACTCTACTTCTCTGTATGTTTCTTTATAAAGATGTCATAACCTCTTGGGCCTCAGCTTTCTCACCAATGAAATGGGAGGAGGTTGAACTAGATCAATGTTTCTGAAGTGATATTTCCTAGAACACAACTAAAATACCTAAAGCTAATTGCATGCAGAACTCAACAATTTAGATATTTTTAGTATGTTGCAAATCCCCTGACTTAATTTCAGGGTTAAATACTTAGAAAATCTGTAATATCCTACACCATGGAGCACATGTATGCAAAAGCTTGTTATTTGATTGCTAATGAAGGGACTGAGTCAGAATGAGGAGACCTAGGTTTGTAAAAAATTACTGTGTATCTTTGGATGTGTCATTTTCACTCATTTCCTATCTGTTTTCTCATTTGTCAAATGAAATTTGAACACATTTGAGTTCTCTTCATCATCTTATTTTGATAATGATGCACAAGAAGGCTGCAAAAAAAAAAAAAAAGAAACTTCTAAGAAACTTTAACTTTCATTATGAGACTTTATTGGATGTAAACTGAAATTGAATCAATATAAAAAAAAAATACAAAGAAAGTGACAGGATGCATTCAAGTGTCTTCTTGTTGCCAGTAGAGTAAGGTCTGGAGCGGCAGGTTGGTTCATCTCTAGGGCCCATTCCAGTAGATTCCAGGGACTGTTGAATGTGAAGACATCTAAGGAGGCTAAGTATAAGAGCTGGGATCTGTGAGCCATGACTAGCATGCAGCTTGGAGTAGGTCACAGCAGCATGTGTTCCACATGTAGGAGGGCCTGCACTTGACTTGTCCACCTTTTGGAGAAGTTACATGCACACAGATCAAGTTGATCCTGAGGCTGTGATATTCTGTCTGTTATATATATATCTTTGGAGCATTTGGAAAATCCTCAGGTAAAAACAGTGAAAAAAGATGAACTCCTTCAGAATTTCCATCTGTAGGAAACACAGATACTATGATAGAAATACAAGTGCTTTGGAGCTATTCCTTTTCTTATCCTAGAATTTCTTGCCTGTTTTTTAGGTTTGAAGCTTTCCTCCTGATTTCTGTTTCATGGTCCAGTTCATGTCCCAGCCTTTCCATGAAGCTCTTAAAGGAGATCATAGCTTAACTTTCTTACACAGGCAAGATGTCTCATGACATCTTGCACAGGGATATTCACACAGTAAGTCATCAATAAATAAGATCCATTCAAGCAATACATGAATCACTACCTATACTATAAGAAATAAATAGTATATGTTTATATATAACATTTAAATATGTTAACATCATAAGCAGTTTTATAAAGATGGGTAATATTAATTTTATTTTCAGTTGAGTTTATTGTTAAAGAAAATATAGAGAAAAGTAGGCAAGCAGAAGGATCATATTGCTGGCCAAATAGGTTTATTTTTCTTGACTCCTGAAGAAAGTCCATAGTCTGTGAAAGAGAAATAACTTCACAAAGAGGGATGAATGAGAACTTTCCCAAATCTCGTCATGAAGTGCTGGTGCCTGGAGTTTCCTAGGTAGCCAACATGCCATTTAGAGGTCAGGATAGGAGTCTCTTAACATGGAAATGTGGACACCCAGAAAATTACAGTTGTGTAATCAGTTTTTGTGTTCAAAACCTGGAGTCAGGAAAGCAAAATACTTGAAATAGAAGTAGGTCAGATAACAGATTTTGTTTTAAAATTCATTTTCTGATCTTACAAAGAATTGCTACATTGACTCAGGCCAGACCTCTGGAGGAATAATTAAAAGAATTCCATGTGGACTAAATGTATTCTCTTCCTTTCTATTGAGCACATTAGCATAGGCTTCCTAATGTATCCACTTTGCTTCTTTTTTGTTTATGTTCAGTTTCCTCCTCTAGAATATAAGGATAATAATAATAAGTGCCATATAGGATTGTTGAGAGAATTCAATGAGATAATGTATATGGATGTGCTTTATAAACTAAGAATACAAAATACTGTGTAACTATATTATTATAACTTTTCTCATTTGATTGTGGATTAAATAGAGTATCTCCACGTAGGAAAACATAGAAAAAAATCAGGGAAAATAGTAGTCATAACGGACAATCTAGTTAAGTGTGAAGGGGGAGAGAGAAACTTAGTTTAGCAGATTTCTTTTCTAACCTATATGAAGTTGAACAGTTTTTTACAGCAGAATACAATTTGGGTTCGATCCCTGGGTTGGGAAGATCCCCTGGAGGAGGGCATGGCAACCCATATTCTTGCCTGGAGAATCCCCATGGACAGAGAAGCCTGGTGGGCTCTAGCCCATAGAGTTAAAGAGTTGGACACAGCAGAAGTGGCTTAACACGCACACACTCACCATTGTTAGAGTGTTCCAGTGAAGAGAGGAAACATGAAATAGCCCTTCTTTCCTTTTCCCCTTGTCAAGGACCTAAAAATCTGTTTAATACTTTTTTTGAACACCTACTGTGTGCCAGGAAGTGTTGTGGATGCTAGGATACAGTGGTGAACAAGACAACTAAAACCTCCATATTCTTTTCAGTGATAATGAGAACGAGAGGGGATATTAAATTAATAAGATCCTATCAAATATACTGTGAAGAAACAAGCAATGGATGTGATGGAGCATAGTAGGGGGTGTGGTGACCATGAAAAATCTCTTACTCTGAAGAATATCACTGATGGATGGCCTCATTTGTTGCATCCAGAATCCATGGCCATGTTCATGCTGAAGCTGCCCTTATCAAGGGCTGCTTGCCACCAGTCACTCAGCGTGTGGGAGGATGGAGTTCTAATGCTAGCTCATTGCTGTAGGATGAAGGACTCTTCCGATGGTGACTATGGCTTGAGGGCTGGACATCAGCCTGCTGAAATGTCATTAGAACTGTAGCATAGTCTAAGATGCTTCTTACCCAAGGCTGCTTCCTTTTCTCTCTCTTCGCAGGGGTCAAACTTACATCACAGTGATGCTCCCACCCCCAACTCCCCCACAGGCATTGTCTCCCAATATGTCACTTACATGTCTAATATCACTTGGTGCCTGCTTCTCAGAGGACTTCAACTAATTCAGGGGAGGAACTGCTAATTTCAGTGTGTGTCAGGCAATGCTTGTTGAAAGAGAGGATGGTTGAGGTGAGATCTAGAGGAAGAGCATTTTAGGAAAACAAAACGTCAAGTGCAAATGTTATAAGGCAGGGATGCACTTGGCATGTTCAAGAAACAGGGAAAAAGGACAGAGAGCTGAAATGTGGAGAGTGAGGAAAGGAACATTAGGACGGAAGGTCAGAAAGGAAAGCAGGGACCAAATCATGTAGAATCTTACAGGTGATGTTAGTAAAATTGGGTTTTATGTTAAGTATGATGCAAAGCTGCTGGAGCGTTTTGAGCTGCTGAGTGAGATGGTCTGAGAGAGAAAGTACTTTCTACAGCTATGTTCTCTGCAAACATGTAGTCCTGTTGGCAGAAGACAGCGGGTGCCTGTCTTCTGAGTTTTTCTCAGTGGATCCTACATCCGCCTCTGCCTTCATCACCTCTTCTTCCCTTTCCTTCTTCAGTCTGGGAAGGGGATGAAAGAAGGTAAGTTTTGACCCTGAAAACTGACAAGAGTTGAGAAAAGCATACCGTATTGACTTAATCCAAAGATTTAAATCTTTGATATTCCTCGTCTTGAGATCAAATTAGGGAGTACAGTTTCAGATGGGTCAGTCTGATTACTATTAGAAAATCTTTAATCTTTACAAATTCTCTTTGGGTCTGATGTTTTATTTAACAACCCCCCTTCCTCCTATTTCTCTTCACATTTGCCAAATCTGGGATTTTAGGTCTTTTATTCTTTTGCAGAAACTGTCTGCACAAAGTACTCTTTGATTCTCATTTCATTTGTCCAGACAGGACTTTGGGCTATCTATACCCTTTTTCCTGATACAAGGCTTTCTTTCATGTACACAAGAGATTCTTTGTGATTTTTAACAAATGTAATTGAACATTGGTCACTTAATACTCTATTGACAGGATTTGCCAACCCTTAAGGACATGCTTACATGAACAAACAAATGTAATTACTTTTGTAATTAAAGTAATGGCAGATGCCCAAAGGACACAAGTAGTATGCCCTGAGGCTGTGGGTCAGGTCTGGGGATTAAGCCCTTAATGTTCTTATATCTCAGAGAAGTGATCATTTACTCTATCATCAATTATCTGTTAAGTGGCCATCATGGGCCAACCTCTGATCTAGATGATGGGGATACAGTGGTGATGACCTGAATTTATATAGTCCCTACTCATGAACCTTAGTATTTGGTAGAATGGAAAGTGAGGGACAAGAAAGCCTGAGCAGGACATCTGCATTCAGAACTTCATAGCTGTAGTGCTTTGGGCAAATTCCTCTTTTTTCATTCTAAGCTTCTCATCAGTTAAACAGGGATATTAAGAACTCCCCTGCTGCCACTGGGGTGGTTGTGGGAGTCACATGAAGTAATAAGTTATTACAACTGTGCAGCACATTAGATTGTTATTTGTTTTATTTTGATTTTAAATAAACTGTTTTGGAAGTTTTAGATTTATAGGAAAATTGAGAAGATAATACAGAGGGTTCCTGTATTCTTTTGCACACAGCTTCCCCTACAATTAACATCTTGTATTAGTAAGGTAAATTTGTTATATTAATGAATTGATATAGCTGATATTATTAACTGAAGTTTATACTTTATTTGCGGATCAGCAATAAAGAATCTGCCTGCCAGTGCAGGAGATGTGGTTTTGATCTCTGAGCCAGGAAGATCCCTTGGAGAATGGTAACCCATTCCAGTATTCTTGCCTGGGAAATTCATGGACAGAGAAGCCTGGCGGGCTACAGTCTATAAGGTCCCAAAGAGTCGGACATGACTTTGCAACTAAACAGCAATGACAATAATGTCCTTTGGATGCTCATTCATCCAGAATATCACATTATGTGTAGCTGTTGTTGTTCTTTAAGTTCCTCTTGGTTGTGAACATTTCTCAGACCGTCTATGTTTTTTTATAACCTTGAGAGTTTTGAACAGTACTGGTCAGGTACATTATATGGTGTCCCTCATTTGGAATTTGTCTGTTGCTTTTCTCAAGATTAGACTATGATCATGGATATTTTAGAAGATCACAGCCATAAAATTACACTTTGATCACATCATATTCAGGCTGCAGACTGTGAGTATGATTATGACTGTTGATGTTGCCCTCAATGACCTGGCTGAGGAAGTATTTGTCAGATTTGTCCACTTTATAAAGTTGTTTCTCCCCACGTTCTCTTCAGAAAGATGTCACTATACATGCCCATACTTAAGGTATAGGGAGGTATCTTCCACCTCTTTGAGGGCAGAGTATTTATAAAAAGCATTTGAAATTTTTCTACGTGGGAGATTTGTCTCTTTTCCCCATCTGTTTATCCAGTCACTTATTTGTATCAGTATGAACTCATGAATATGTATTTTCTTATTTCAGTTATTCTTCAATACTATTGTATTTCATTACTCAGACTGTTTCAGCTTTGGTCGTTGGTTGATGGTTATGTTCCTTTAGCATGCCTGGTTTCTTCTCTTTCTTCCGTCCCTTTTTCCCTCTCTTCCTTCCATCCTTCTTGATGCCACACATTCCTCTTACATATTTCCTGCCTCATTGATAGAGTTTGTCATTTCTTCAGTCAGCTCTGAATCCTTTTACTGGAGAATGACAAGTTTGGAGCAAACAAGATTGGTGCCAGTTTATCCATCCACTTATAAAGGACGTTTTGGTGGCCTCCATCATCTCCTTTGGTGGAGATTACAAATGAAGCTACTGTAAACATTCATGTGCAGGGTTTGTGTATGTATGTGTATGCATGTGTATGGGGGGCAATTAAATGTTTGAGGCATTTCTAACTTCATTTTTTTTCATTTTTATTTTCAAAACATTTGTTATTGGTGTTGTTCAGTGGCTGAATTGTGTCTGATTCTTTGTAACCCCTTGCACTGAAGCATGCCAGGCTGTTCCCCTGTCCTCCCCTGTCCGTCTCCCAGAGTTTGCTCAAATTCATGTCCATTGAGTTAGTGATGCTATCTAACCATCTGATCCTTTGCTGTCCCCTTCTCCTTTTGCCTTCATTCTTTCCCAGCATCAGAGTCTTTTCAAAAGTGTTGGCTCTTTGCATCAGGTGGCCAAAGTATTGGAGCTTCAGGTTCAGCACCAGTCCTTCCAATGAATATTCAGGATTGACTGGTTTGATCTCCTTACAGCGCAAGGGACTTTCAAGAGTCTTCACCACCACTCAATTGAGGGTATGATAAATGAAACAGCATCATACCTGTGTCACACATTGAAAAGGACTCAGAAAGATTGAGGTTCTCGCCTCGATTTGTATAGTTGGTGAAAGGCAGAGCTGAGACTGAAAGGTCTAACCCCTTTCTAACCCCGAATCTCTGTTTCTTCATTCATAATTTACATATTTTATAGCTTTCAGTAAATTGTTTGAGGAAATAATTTAAAACTCTTATATACCTTCCAAACATTAGTTACTTCATTAAATCAGAGCTGCTTGTTGTTCTTGTTTGTCATCTTTGTCACTGCATCTATCCCCCCACAAATCATAGACGATGAAAGAGTAATCTGGTGTAGCATAAATTAAAAAGAGAACTACAAACATTACCCGTATTTTTTGCTACTTCTCATTTTATTGCTTTACTTAGAGAATGCTGCCAAGACACCTTTTCCTCATGTTTTGCCATTGTCCTTTATTATCCTTCACCATTGCTTTCAGTAATTTTGGATGGTTTATATATGTTTTAAACAGATAATTTAAATTAATCATATTTTTAAATTAAAAAGCATACTATGTAGCAGTGATGCATTTATTGCATACTAGACACAGGGCTAAGCCATTCACTTTCTTCATTTATTCCTCACAACCATCAGAGATAGCTTCTATTATAATCCCCATTTTACAGATGAGGAAACTGAGGTTCAGGGGAATTAACTTGCCTAAGAATATGCAGTGGGTAAGAGATGGGAATAGGACTTGGGATCTGTTGAAGTATTCTGTTTGCCACATTTTATTAATGATTTCCAGAGATGTATTACTTTCAAAAACAGAGTAGCTGTATCAGAGATAAAAGCCTGAAATTGAGTTTATGGGAGCAAGAAAGCTATAGTGAGGGTGTGCAATGTCACCAGACCTAGAGTGGCAAAACCAGACAAGGGTGTCCTGTAAACACAGTTACTGAACAAAAGAAGTTGAACCTAAGGAAAGAGGAAATCGTATGTCCCCCTGGTGACACCATCTAATAAGAACAGCAGCTGCTCTGGGGCACTGGCCCATTATGTTAAAGTGATAATGGTGCAATTAGTTCTTTCTTCATTTTCCCATGTTAACCCAGGGGTAAAATGGCACACTGCGCAAATATACTAAATTACATTAAAGTTCATGTTCAATTTGAAAATCTTAGCTGCTGGCTGCAGAGAGATTAGCAGACTCTAGCAACTTTTTCTTTTTTTTTTTAACGTGTACTCCACCTCCACCCTAATGAAAAACCTCAGCCTTAGCACTGAGTGTTTTTATCAGATGCAACACAGGTTCCTGCAGGCAATCCTGAGTTGGCACTGTGAGGCTTCCAGAGAGAACTCTTGGCATGGGTTAGCAAAGTGAATCTTATGTAATAACCAATAAATATTTCTTGGCAAGAATGTTGGCATAGGGCTGGGCATGAGGACGATGGCCATTTATACCAAAACCAGTTTGCCTCTGGAATCCTGATCTAGTCAGCATCACTTGCATTATGAAGACAGTACTAGTGGGGAATTCAGAAGTGGGACCCCAGCGCCTTGGTACCCTATCTGCGCAGAAATCCAGCTGGGTTTCAGCTCAGTGATGATCATTGAACTCCAGAACTTGCCAAGTGTTTCTAACATGTGGCTCTGTTGATGAAGCTAAAGTGGGGAGACTGAGGTCGTGGGCTTATTGAGGTCACATTTATCCATTGGACACATTTTTACTGATGACTTCTACTGGGTTTCAGACACTGTACTCTCTTCTGGGTTCAGGAGGAAAAATAAGAAACAGTTCTAAACTCAAGGAAATCACAGTGTGGGGTTGAGATAGACAAATATATACTGATGTGTGAAGTAGTAGAATGAATTAATAAAGGAGGGCCACATCAGCTTATTGAAGCATTGTTTTAATGTGGTCTTTTCCAGCTATAAGAGACCAAAAATATATGTGTGTGTGTGGTGGGTGGGGGAGCAAAACTTCTTCCCACATGCATAGGAGTCTTTGAGCCTGCCATTTTGTCTAGGATTTTTAAAAAATATTTTTATTTTACATTGAAGTATAGCTGAGCACCAGTGTTGTGATGGTTTCAGGTGCAAAGCAAAGCTGACTCAGCAGCTATACATATGTCAGGCACATAGCAACAGCACAATAAACCATCAAGATATTTTTATTATTTGTGTTGCTTGTATTGTTATCACATAGATGTGATGTGTGCGTGTTTCTCAGTTGTGTTAGACTCTGCGAACCCATGGACTGTAGCCTGCCAGGCTCCTCTGTTCATGGACTTTTCCAGACAAGAATACTGGAGTGGGTTGCCATTTCCTACTCCAGGAAGTCTTTCCCAACCCAGGGATCAAACATGTTTCTTGTGTCTCTTCCCCATTCTCCCCAAAATGCCCCTTCTATCCAGGCTGCCACATAATGTTGAGCAGAGTTCCCTGTGCTATACAGTAGGTCCTTTTTGGTTATCCATTTTATATATAACAGTGTGTACATATGGATCTCAATTGTCAAGGATTTGGTAAAAACAAAACACTTGTTTTTCAGGACTGCAAATGAAAGTTGCCAGACACAGAGTAAAACTGGCCTGTCCCAAAGAAAAGAGGTTTAGCTCCTCCTAGAATGAGTCGATAGGGCAATGAAACCATGTTTGTCTAAACTGTGCCATTGTGTCTTTCCTCAAAGTACCCAGAGAGGAGGTGGACTCTCTGATGAGGACGTACCTTGGGTGGTGATGGGAGGTGTTCAGTGAATATGACAAGATGCATCTACATTAAACACTGGCCCATCTTCAGATAGATCAGATGGTCATGGACAGCGAGCAGTGTAATGGCAGCTGTGAAGAACTGAAGACCAGACATCTCTCTTCTCTATTTTGTTGGTCATATGCAAGCCCCTTCTCACTTACCACCACCTCAGTGAATAAATTATTCCACTGAGGTACTCAGATGTGACAATTTAAAAATATTTTTCCATCCTGACATTCAAGGATTTGAAGTGAAATAATTTTATTAAATTAAATGTAACTACAGTTTAATGTAAAAAAAAATAAATGTAACTACAGTTTAATGTAAATATTAAGTAACAGTGTAAACATTTAAAAGAATATTTGATTTGGAATGACTTTAGATTTACTAACAAGTTACAAAGAGGGTACAAAGAGTGCCCATAATCCCTTGCCTAAAGAACACTACAGTGCTGATGGTCTTAGACTTCTGGCCTCCAGGAATGTGCAAAATAAATTACTGTTATATATAAACCACACAGGATGTGGTATTTTGTTGTCACAGCCCTAATTGGCCAAGATGCTATGTATATTTCGTTTATATTTTGTGTTATGATCCAGTATGCTGTTATTGATATTGCATGTGTTCCAAGTTTGGTCACTGAGAGTTCCATTAGTTTAGTTCTTATGTCCCTCTGAGGTGTCCTCATTGTTTTATTTCTTGAGCATTTTCTAACTTCCTGATACTACCAAATGTGTCAGGCTTAGCTCTTAGTCTCCTTGCCATGGCCCTACAATCAGTCATTTCTTCAAGGAAGCGTGGTTTACTTTATTGGAGAATGGTATTTTGAAACCAAGATCTGGACCCTGGGAATAATGGTTGCTTCTAGAGTGACATTGCTTGGTAGAGCTTGGTAGTATATGTATATATACTAACCCATGCACTTATCTACAACTGTTTCTCTATCCATCCAACTATATATGCATATTTAGCTACACATAAATGTATATTGATGTACAACAAGGTCATTCAGTCTCCTATTCATGCAGTAAGTTTTCTTTCCAGTAATGAGAATTCTGACACTTGCCATCCATTTATTTATTTTTTCAACCCCAGTATACATATAAAGAAGTTTCATGTGTCCCTATAATAAACAGCTTTGACAACTAGAATGCACTCTCTATGCATAATTTTTTTCTTTGTCCTTATAGTTTTCAGTCTAAACACACTTTCAGAGTGACTTAGGTCATCTCTATTTCTCCCTTACTCTTATATTACAGTTATGTTATATATTTATAATATGTAGTTAGACTAAAATTTTTAGTCTGTACTTTATCTTAGGAATCTATTGACATTCTAGTTACTTATTTTTATTTTATAGCTTACATACATCAATGTTTATTCTTTGTGATGTAATTCCTTTTGGAATTCTTTGGAATTCTTTGGAATTCCATCTTTTTGATGGAATTCAAAATTCTGTGAATTTTGACAAATGCATGGAGTATGGAGTCGTATGTCCAACACTACAGTAGCATATAGAACAATTCCATAAAATTTCCTCTGAAGACTATAGTAATTTAATATTTCATGCAACTTAATGTAAAAGAAACGTATCAAATCTTCCTGAGACAGATACTGTATGTGGGCTCACTCTATACCTATCCAGTCCCTCCATGTCCCAGTTCTCCTTTGTACTCACCATTTCTGCCTCCGCTGTTTTTTAGCAGCCACTGATCTGTTTTCCATTCTTGGAGTCTTGTGTTTCTTGAAATGTCTTATAAGTTGAAATCATGCAATATGCAGTTTTGGGGGTTTGCCTTTTTTCACTTATCAAAATGCCTTTAATATTTATCTGTGCTGTTGAATATATTGATGAACAATTTTTTTTTCCATTTACTTTTATTAGTTGGAGGCTAATTACTTTACAACATTGCAGTGGTTTTTGTCATACATCGAAATGAATTAGCCATGGATTTACATGTATTCCGATGAACAATTTAATGGAAGCCGTAATGGATGGAAGACTTGAGACTTTTCCTCTTTTTTTATGATTTATGTCTACCTTAGGGACTTCCCAGCCTACCAATGCAGGAAACATAGGAGACGCAGGTTTGACCCCTGGGTCAGGAAGATCCCCTGGAGTAGGAAATGGCAACCTACTCCAGTATTCTTGTCTAAGAAATCTCATGGATAGAGGAGCCTGGTGGGCTACAGTCCATGGAGGTCACAGAGTTGGACATGACTGAACAACTGAGCACATATGCACATCCCTACCCAACATTTCAACATTTATGATTCTAGGGGAGATTCAAAAATATGATTGATGTTTGAGTTTTCGTCATCCTGAAAAGTAGGAATTTTAACCCACATCTAAAATCATCTTGATAAAAGATGAATGCAATAATTTGATATTTGGTGTAACTTAGTATGAAATAAATTTATCGATATTCCTGAGGCAGATAGTATATGTTGGCTCTCTCTACACCTATCTGATCCCCCCATCCTGATTCCTCTTTTTTTGTCTGATTTACAACACTAGAGGCTTGTATACCTCTGTCCATATCCAAATTCTTTATCTATAACTATGTATGATCTATGCCTCCCTTGCAGCTTAGAGTGGCCAGTAAAACAGTTCTTGTCCTTGAGTTATTAACATGTCTTCTTTGCTTTTCTCTCTGCCTGGATTATGGACCTGGGGGTGTAGATGTTAGTTCAAGTTTCAGTAGCCATGGTAAGATAGTGGAAACAAAAAGGAGAGCAAGAAGATAGAGCCTGATTCCCTGACAGCATTGTTGTGCTCTGGTACAAGCCCTGGGCCCCCTGAGTCCATTCTTGCATGGGATAAATAATCTTTTATGCATTAAGCTACTGTTGTCTTGCTTTCTGTTGTTCACAGCCAAACACTATCCTAAATAATACATAATTTGGTAGTATATATGAGGTACTCTGGAACATGAAAAAAGTGACTAAGATGTCTGGCAATTCAGTAAAATAATTATTTCTCTTTAACAATTTTGTTTTGTTTTCCTTTTTTTTTTCATTTATTTTTATTAGTTGGAGGCTAATTACTTTACAATATTGTAGTGATTTTTGCCATACATTGACATGAATCAGCCATGGATTTACATGTGTTCCCCATCCCGATCCCCCCTCCCACCTCCCTCCCCATCCGATCCCTCTGGGTCTTCCCAGTGCACCAGCCCTGAGCACTTGTCTCATGCATCCAACCTGGGCTGGTGATCTGTTTAACCCTTGATAGTATACTTGTTTCATTGCTATTCTCTCAGAACATCCCACCCTCACCTTTTCCCACAGAGTCTGTTCTGTACAACTGTGTCTCTTTTTCTGTTTTGCCTGTAGGGTTATCATTACCATTTTTTTAAAATTCCATATATATGCGTTAGTATACTATATTGGTCTTTATCTTTCTGGCTTACTTCACTCTGTATAATGGGCTCCAGTTTCATCCATCTCATTAGAACTGATCAAATGAATTCTTTTTAATGGCTGAGTAATATTCCATTGTGTATACGTACCACAGCTTCCTTATCCATTCGTCTGCTGATGGGCATCTAGATTGCTTCCATGTCCTGGCTATTATAAACAGTGCTGCGATGAACATTGGGGTGCACCTGTCTCCTTCAGATCTGGTTTCCTCGGTGTGTATGCCCAGGAGTGGGATTGCTGGGTCATATAGCAGTTCTAGTTCCAGCTTTTTAAGAAATCTCCACACTGTTCTCCATAGTGGCTGTACTAGTTTGCATTCCCACCAACAGTGTAAGAGGGTTCCCTTTTCTCCACACCCTCTCCAGCATTTATTGCTTGTAGACTTTTGGATAGCAGCCATCCTGACTGGCATGTAATGGTACCTCATTGTGGTTTTGATTTGCATTTCTCTGAAAATGAGTGATGTTGAGCATCTTTTCATGTGTTTTTTAGCCATCTGTATGTCTTCTTTGGAGAAATGTCTGTTTAGATCTTTGGCCCATTTTTTGATTGGGTCATTTATTTTTCTGGAATTGAGCTGCAGGAGTTGCTTGTATATTTTTGAGATTAACACAAATAGATGAAGAAATATACTGTGTTCATGGATTGGAAGACTCAATATTGTGAAAATGACTATACTACCCAAAGAAATCTATAGATTCAGTGCAATCCCTATCAAGCAACCAACGGTATTTTTCACAGAACTAGAACAAACAATTTCACAGTTTGTATGGAAATACAAAAAACCTCGAATAGCCAAAGCAATCTTGAGAAAGAAGAATGGAACTGGAGGAATCAACCTGCCTGACTTCAGGCTCTACTACAAAGCCACAGTCATCAGGACAGTATGGTACTGGCACAAAGACAGAAATATAGATCAATGGAACAAAACAGAAATCCCAGAGATAAATCCACCTACCTATGGACACCTTATCTTCGACAAAGGAGGCAATAATACACAATGGAAAAAAGACAACCTCTTTAACAAGTGGTGCTGGGAAAACTGGTCAACCACTTGTAAAAGAATGAAACTAGAACACTTTCTAACACCATACACAAAAATAAACTCAAAATGGATTAAAGATCTAAATGTAAGACCAGAAGCTATAAAACTAGAGGAGAACATAGGCAAAACACTCTCCGACATAAATCACAGCAGGATCCTCTATGACCCACCTCCCAGAATATTGGAAATAAAAGCAAAAGTAAACAAACGGGACCTAATTAAACTTAAAAGCTTTTGCACAACAAAGGAAACTATAAGCAAGGTGAAAAGACAGCCCTCAGAATGGGAGAAAATAATAGCAAATGAAGCAACAGACAAAGGATTAATCTCAAAAATATACAAGCAACTGTAACAATTTTGAACCCTTATTAATTGAAAATTACTGTGCCAAACCTTCCTGTAGGTACAAAGATGTCTTAAGTGAATTTTCTGTCATGAAGAAGGTTATGATGTAAAATAGTCAGTGTAGGATATATCCAAAAGAGTTTTGGACTTGGAGTTGAGATCTGGGTTCAAAATATGCCTTTTAATTAGTCATGTAGCACACCTTCTTTATTGATTTATTTCTATGGTTTATTAACTATTGTCAATCATTTTGTGCTGAACTCTTTACTATACCTGATCTTCACAACTATAAGTAAGACTTGACATTATCCCCCGTTTTCAGGAAGCTGAGGCTCAGAGTAATAAAATGAGCATTCAGAGTCACATAGTTAGTGAACAGCAGAGCTGGAATTCAAATCTCAGCCTGTCAAAACCCAAACTTTTCCACTCTTAATATCCTTATCTGTAAACTGGCTATGGTTATATCACTTCTTCCTGCCTCAGAGAGTTTTTTTCAAGACTAAAAAGAGAATGAAATTGGGGGCTGGAATTACTTTTTTTTCCTTTTAACCATAAAACACTGTAGAATTATAAGTTGTCACAGTCAGACTCTGGCACATGACATATACTAAAAAATGAATTTAATGTAAGATAGAGATCAATGTAAGAGATCAATCAAGTGGAAAAAAGGACAGATTAATTCCAAAGTGATGGCGATTCCATTGTATCTTCAAAGATGGCTAAGACTTTGAGCATCTGTGAAGACCATTAAGTGGGAATCAGGTCTTTCCATCATTTCCTCATCTCCTGCTATACCAGAGTCATAAGTGGCATGAGCCACTTCTCATCCCTCTTTTTAATGTTCACTGTACAGAGCACAGGCCTTAGGCAAGGTGTGTGCCAGTGGTGTTGTAGTGGAATTATTCTGATTAGGGATGCTTTTCTTTGGCAAGATTTCTTAGCCCCTTGAGGACAAATTGGTAATAGTTTACCTTCTAGCTTTTTTACTTAGCAGCTTTTCAAGTACCTCTCCTAGAATCTCAAGAATCAAATTCTAGATCTCAGTTCAAACACTACATGGATGTCAGAGACATTTTGTCAAGTGCTGTGTTAATTCAGAAGCAAAATGTTGAGAAATGTCATCAACAAAATAGAAAATAAAGGTTAAGTTTAGACTATTCCATTATATCAGTGTTGTGGTAGTTCTGGGACTTTTATGTCAAGGTCATCCAAATACATGAATAAAATGGGGAAAATCCATAGCACTGAATGGTCCAATTCATTCATGCATCCATTTTGCAAACATTTATTGAGTTCCTACTTTGTGTCTGGCACTGTTACAGGCAGTAGGGATACAGCAGTAAAAAGAAAAACTTTGGTGGTTGGTACGTTATTACCGAGTAGCTAGCTACTTTTCTCATAGTCCTTTTCCCTCAACCCTCCCTTAACAAGGTTCTTTGCAAATAATACTTAGTGCCCTCATACAATTAGCTTTATCGAGAGTAGGAATCATGGTTCTTTTTATCTGGCTATTCTGTTGTGCCTAGCACAGAGTATCAGTGTCTATGTGTGTATGTGCGGTATCTGTGTGTGTGTGTGTGTGTGTGTGTGTGTGTGTGTGTAAGATGTGCCGGCAGTGGGGAAGTAGCATGGGGGTGAAACGAAAATAGACTCTGGAATCAGAATGAAAAGAGTACTGGATCCCATCCTTTAGTTAATGAAGTTCACAGGATTATTATATAAGTTATCATGTAGTGTCTTGGATTGTTACTAAAGGTAGTGATTAGACTTCTTACAAGTCTGTAAGACTGTTGCAAGGCTGTTTACTATAGATAAGGGCATTGGTTTCCTGGGCAGGTTGCTGCATGTTATGCACCAGAGTTCTATTTTTATATATGGCCCTGCCTTGTCCAAGTGTATAATCAGTCTCTCATAACTTTTAAATTTCTTTAGATCTTAGTGTTTCCTAATCTACATACTGATGTTGGTAGGGCTGTAGTCAAGATAAAATGAGTTACTCATGGAGAGCTCTTAGAATCTCACCAACAGAGAGAGGGATGAGTAAATATTTGCTACCTTCGTCCTCTACAGCTTACTCCAGAGGCTGTGATCCCAGGCAGCTACACAGAAAGAAACTCTCTAAGAGCACAGATAAGCACAGAGTGTATGGGAAGTGGCTGCCCACAGCGGGCTGGTCATGACTTGTCTCAGTACTTTCAGCAGCCCAGAGGGACATGAACAGGATATGAGGATTACTGTTAATAGAGATCAGGGATTTGAGTTGGAAAAATAAGAGTTCTGCTTAGTGTTAATTACTTACAGCTGTGTAGCCTCAGGCACGTAGCAGCCAATCTTGCCCTCTTTTATAAAATGGGGATGACATTACCATCTCTTAGTGAAGGATAACTAAATAATACATATAGAGCACCCCACATAGTCCCTGGCAGAGTGTAAGCACTGTGTAAAAGGTAACTTTTTTATTGTTATTATCATGGACTCAGCCAGAGGCCAAAGCCACAGTTTTCCTGGAAACAGAAAGCTCCCATAAAGTAGAAAGTTCTGTCCTCTTGGGTTATCATCATTCTAGACCCACCTCTTTGGTGTTGGCAATGTATATGCACTAGGCGTACCCAAGATGTTTACCACTGAACAGAATCTTTGTGACTGAAACCCAGAACCATGCATGTTTACCATTCCCAGGTGATTTTGTACACAGTAGGGCTTTGAAAACCATCCTGTCCATCTCCTATTGTTCCCCTCTGTTCACACATGTTTCTCTGAAGCAATCTTCCATCCTCCTCACACCTGCTGTAACTTACAGGAAACTCAGAGCCTGCTTCTCCCTTTACAGAGTAGAGAGGCTGCGAGATGCCCACCGAGAGGACAGGATCAGATCTCTGACTGCGAGGTCGGCGTCTCTTCTGGTTTGGGGGTAAGTGCTGGTCAGTCTTGTTCTGGGCTTGCTGGTAGACAGGTTTTGCCAAGATAGCCTCCCCACCTTTGGGCAGGCGGGCGAAGGAAAGACTGAATGTTTCTGGGAGCAGAATGAATTTTCAGTGAGAAAACCTTGTAGCTGACCGCATTTTCGAAATGCTTATATCTTTTAAAAATTATTTATTTATTTATTGCTGCATGGGGGTCTCCCTTGCTCTTTGCAGACTTCCTCTAGTTGCGGCGAGTAGGGGCTGCTCTCTAGCTGCGGTGCGTGGGCTTCTCATGGCAGTGGCGTCTCTGTTAGTGAAGCTCAGACTCTAGGGCACAGGCTCAGTAGTTGTGCAAGGCTTAGCTGCTCCACAGCATGTGGAATCTTCCCAGACCAGGGATCGAATCCATGTCCCCTGCATTGGCAGGTGGATTCTTAACCACTTGACTACTAGAGAAGTCCTCAAAATGTTTATATCTGTGTGTCCTTCAGATTTGGAGAGCTAGTCAGGTCCAGAGCACAAGGCCACTACTACCAAGGAGGGCAGAGCTGACTGCAGGCAGAGCGGATTGCAGACAGTGGCTCTCTTGGCCTCCACTGAGAGAGTGAGGCTTTTGGGGGTATGTCTGAGTCTGACATCCTTGGACTCATGTCAGCTTTGTTCCAGGGTC
Organism: Odocoileus virginianus; assembly: GCF_023699985.2. Taxonomy (NCBI): domain Eukaryota; kingdom Metazoa; phylum Chordata; class Mammalia; order Artiodactyla; family Cervidae; genus Odocoileus; species Odocoileus virginianus. Next base: position 59,927,633 of record NC_069676.1, read on the forward strand.
CCAGGTAGCATGTGTGAACCTAGACTCGGGAGAGCAGGTATCTAGAGCTTAGCATTAGCTCGGGCCTATTTCTGTTGGTTTCTGGCACTGGAGGGTCTCCCTAGGGTTATTGGGTATTCCACTCCTGTTTGAGAAGTCAGGAGCCTTGCAGGAGTTGGAGTGGTCTTGCCTTGTGCTGGCACATGGTGAAGTTTTCACTGATGAGGGATGTCTGGTGTCAGTTTGGAGAGATTAGGAAGAGAAGGCAAGCATGAATGATCCAAGGGCTTTTATTTTGCATCTTTGATGGTACCCTCTTTCCCTAGAGGTATATGGCTGAAAGCTTGTTAGGTGAGTTTTGAAAACCAGCTGTATCTCTAGGTCATTCATACAGAACCTGGTCTATTACCCCTGGGTTTCACTGGCAGGAGGACTCTGCACTCCACTGAAGCTTGGACTCGGGCTGAGATTTACAGTCCACAGGGGACTGAGGGAGAGGGAAGGCTTAACTGGGGCATCATAGATGCAGTAAGTTCCAGTGGCTGCTTTTCAGTCACTAGTAGAAACTGATGTAAATAAGAACAAGACTTATGTGGTATCCAACTCTTTGACTATTCTGATTTCTCCACATTGGAGGTGGCGCTTGCCTAGTTCCCCTGTGTATTGCAAACACTTGAACTTATCAGAGGCCCATGTGTTTTGACTGTGATAGAGGTGCTGCAGGAAAGGGAAACAGTCATTCTCGAGTCCCTGGAACCAACCGCCAAGTGAGAGTCCTTGGCTTTCTGAAGGAAAGAATCCAGAAGTGAGTCAAAGTAAAGCAAAAGCGAGTTTAGAGAGATGCTACTCCGTAGGCAGAATGCCACCATCTCGGAGAGTGAGAGGCAGCCCTGGGGCATGGGCTTGTTGGTTTTTTTATGGGCTGAGTAATTTCATATGCTGATGGGTGGGAGGAATATTCCTGCTATTTTTCCTTTTTGAGCTCAAGCATAATTTATTGAAGTTGAATAAATGGAAGATGACAGACATTTTATTTGTAGTTCTTAAAAGACAAAAAAGTTGAGTAAAGTGAGTTATCCTTTAGTTTTTAATTAAAAAATTTAATTGGAGGATAATTGCTTCACAACATGTTGGTTTCTGTGGTACAACAACACAAATCAGCCCTCTCATGTATGTGAATATATATATATATATCTCCACTCTCCCTCTTGAGCCTCCCTTCCTGCTTCTATCCCACCCTCTAAGTCGTCACGGAGCACCAGGTTGGGCTCCATGTGTTATATAGAAGCTTTCCACTGGCTAGCTATTTTATGTTTGATAGTGTATATAGGTCAATGCTACTTTCTCAATTTGTCCCACCCTCCTCTTCCCTTGCTGTGTCCACGAGTCTGTTCTCTATGTCTGGGTCTCCATTCCTTTCCTACAATTAGGTTCATCAGTACTATTTTTCTAGATTTCATATATTTGTGTTAATATAAGATATTTTTCTCTGACTTACTCCTCTCTGTATAACAGGTTCTGGATTCATCCAGCACACTACAACTGACTCAAATCCATTCCTTTTTATGGCTTAGTAATATTCCATTGTATATATGTACCACAACTTCTTTATCCATTCATGTCTCGAAGAATACCTAGGTTGTGTTCATGTCTTAGCTATTGTAAATATTGCTACAGTGAACATTGGGGTACATGTGTCTTTTTGAATTATGGTTTTCTCAGGGTATATACCCAGTAGTGGGATTGCTGGGTCATATGGTAGTTTTATTCCTAAGTTTTTTGGTTTTTTTTTTTTTTAAAGAAAGAATCTCCATACTGTTCTCTATAGTGGCTGTTTCGATTTACATTCCCACCAACAGTATAAGAGGTACTTTTCTCCACATCCATCTCCAGCATTCGTTGTTTGTAGATTTTTTGATGATGGCCATTCTGATTGGTGTGAGGTGATGCCTCATTGTAGTTTTGATTTGCATTTCTCTAACAATGAGGGATGTTGAGCTTCTTTGCATGTGTTTTTTGGCCACCTGTATGTCTTCTTTGGAGAAATGGCTGTATTCCTGCTGTGTTGGGGAAGGTGGAAATTTTCAGGTACTGAGCCGCTGCTGACTTTTTGGCCTTTTTTGGTTCTGCTCTGAAAATGTCATAGAGTTAAGGGACGGTGATTTTTTAGTATTATAATGAAGGCATAATGAGCTAAAGGTCAGTGACCACCCTGTTCTCATTGATTTCAGCTGGTTGCGGCCAGTTTTTATTGCATTCTAAGTGCTCTTCCCTTTCTGCATTTATCTAGCAGCTGTGCCCTGCCCCTTTCCATCCTGTCTCAGAGGGCAAGAATCACCCAGGAGCCTGGCCTGGGATTTCTGAGGGAAAAGGTACCATGTGTTCAGATTCAGAGGAGAGAGACTCATCCAGCTTCATGATGTGAAGGGTGTCAGGCTCTTGCCATCTCTGTGGGAGATTATTTTCATTTTTTGAACCAATAGATAATTGAAGCCAATAGGTATCTCTTCTGTGTTGGCAGAAGACCCGGCCATCTGTGTGGCATAGCCTGAGGGCATGGGGGACCAAAGCTTCAGAAAATGTTCAAGGAAGACCTGGGGAGAGAAAAACAGAGATGGGGACCTGGGATGGGGGCCAGCAGTTGTGAAAAGACAAAGAGGCTGAAAATGAAACAGGCAAGGAAGAGTTAAACAGTGTCTGAGAAGGAAGGATGTGACAAGGCAGGGTATCCTGAGGCTGGATACTCAGGAGGTAATAATTCATCCACTCACACAGGAGATGATTGAGAAAATGATATCATGAGCTGGTAAAAGTGGAAAGACCTGAATGAATAAGGAAACATGAATTGGAAATATTCTCACAAATCTATGTGTTCCTATGAATATATGAAAGTTGAAAGGAAATTGTTGTATCTTTGTTCCAAGGAGGACCACATTATGACCAACAAATGGGCGTAACTGATGGAAATTCATGTTACTTGTGTTCACTCTCCTGTTTCTATTCTTGGGAGGGAAAGGGAAAAAGAATAGACTTTCTCCCACTCTTTGGTTATAGGAGAGAGGAGAAGAGGTCTTGCTCTTTCTCAACTGTGTTTGAGAGGGACAGTGAAGTTAATGAATAAATGCAAAGATGAATTTGCTGTCAGTTTCACTACCTTCAAACCAGCACTCCAGGAGATGTAGGCATGTTGGCTATTCAGCAGAAGTTGTTTGCAGAAGTGGGATTAGAAGGGCAGGTGGGTGGTTGCAGTGCTCTGGGGGAAACTTTAGAGGCCAGGTTACCAGATATTGACCAGACTCTTTGCTGAAGTTGTTTTTTCCCCCCTTCTGGGAATCACACATTTATTAGTAAATATACCTCTTCAAGAAAACTTCCGCAGAGTCTCCTCACCCTAGATTGTGAGGCAATTTACAATACCTTTTCTCCCTGGCTTGTGGCAGAGCCAAGCAGAAGGCGTCTACATTTTTATTCTTGTTTATGCTACTCTATGACTTGTACACTATGTACCTATATCTTTAGATATAAATACTGTTTTGTTTTGTTTTGTTTTGTTTGGTGTGTGTGTGAATGTGTTGTGCTAACAGGAGCAAAAAGATAAATTCTCTTAAGAACCTAGATGCAGGTTTAGGGAAGATAACGGTGGAACCGTCCCTGAGCCCTGGAAAGATTTATTGAACTGAATTCTCATTAAGTGACCAAGTCAAAGACATGTGAAGAGCTTCTCCACATTAATAACTGCTAAGTTAAGCCAGGGAACATTGAACTGTTAGGTAGGTTACCCGTTAGTCAAGTGCATTCCTTTTCTTTCCTTAAGGAAAAGAGAAAATAGCATAGTAAGACTGAAAGGTCATTTATAAAGATCAGATGCAAAGTGAGGCTTTCTTTGCAACTGAATTCCTTTTTCAAGTATGTTAGATACAGCAAATAAGTAATTTAGCTTGAGGTTTCACAAATGAAGATGAGAGCAAAGGTCATGATCTTTTCTGTTCTTATGATGTGCCAGGAACAAGCAGTTTGTCTCTCAGAAATTGTGACCAGGAATAAAATGAAGGCTAGAGACAGTATACTGTATTAAAGAATTTAGACCCTAAAGTTAAAATTAGCCTGGTTCTATTTAGCCTGCGGAATCAACTTAAGTGTTAAGCTGAGACTGAATCAAGTTGAAAGATTGGAGTCAACTTTTGTTTGGATTTTTGCTCTTTCATGTTTGCTTCAAATAGCTATTTCTGTCATGCTTTAAATACCCACATGGGAATCTGTGGGTTAAATGCTTTAAAATAACATACACACTTTTTCATCAGAATTCTTATAGAAAGCCCCAACTAGGTAACTTGTTAGTTATTTTCTCTGTATCTGTGCATGAAGAAGTACAACATGCAGACAGACTGCAGGTTCAGTGATTTCTAATAAAAGAAGGGTTCAAATTTCAGTTTCAGGATCTACAAGGAGCAAACCAGCCTGGAAAGGGCATGGCTTAGAAAATGATCTTTATTAAGTGATGGCAAAGCATGAAGTTATTGATCTCATTTTGGAATTGCTGTCTTCTAGGCTGGGTACAAGTTACCATCAACATTTTTTTAAATTAGAGTATAATTGCTTTACAATGTTGTGTTAGTGTCTTCTGTAAATGAGGTAAATCAACTATGGGTATAAATCCCCTCCCTTTTGAACCTCCCTCCCACCTCCCCTCACCCCATCTCATCCCACCCTTCTCAGTTCAGTTCATTTCAGTTGCTCAGTCGTGTCTGACTCTTTGTGACCCCATGGACTGCAGCATGCCAGGCCTCCCTGTCCATCACCATCTCCTGGAGTTTACTCAAACTTATGTACATTGAATCAGTGATGCCATATAACCATCTCATCCTCTGTCATCCCCTTCTCCTCCTGCCTTCAATCTTTCCCAGCATGAGGGTCTTTTCCAATGAGTCAATTCTTTGCATCAGGTGGCCAAATTATTGGAGTTTCAGCTTCAACATCAGTCCTTCCAATGAATATTCAGAACTGATTTCCTTTAGGATTGACTGGCTGGATCTCCTTGCAGTCCAAGGGACTCTCAAGAGCCTTCACCAACATCACAGTTCAAAAGCATCGATTCTTTGGTGCTCAGCTTTCTTTATAGTCCAACTATCACATCCATACATGACTGCTGGAAAAACCATAGCTTTGACTGGATGGATGGACCTTTGTTTCAAAGTAGTGTCTGCTTTTTAATATGCTGTCTACCTTCTAGGTCATCACAAAGCACCAAGCTGAGTTCCTTGTTTTATACAGTAGCTTCCCACTAGCTGTCTATTTTACACACTATTGACATTTAGGGCTGCTTTCAGTTGGGTGAAATCTTCCCATTCTGAAGATTTTATGACATATTTATAAATCATAAAATGGTAGAGATAGTAAGGAAAGAAACAGCATAGAAGTTAGAATTTCTGGATTTGGATTCCAGACTTGCTGTTTCTTTGCTGTTGTTCATGAGAAAATAGTTTACTTTTAGTTCATTCTGTCAAGTTTAGGCTTTATGTTTCTGTCTTTGTTTTTACCCTGTAATCATTACTAAAATATACCGTGTCTCAAATGAGCATACCTTCTAGTTCAGCCTTTCTCTGCTGCCCTAAAATTCTTTGTCACCCATCACTTTGGTACTCAACGTATGTTCTGAGAACCACTACCACTAACCTGAGAGGTTTATTAACATAACTATTTCTGGGGCCCACCTCTCTCCTCTAGAAAATAATTTCGTGAGGAAGTAAAGGGTGTGTAAGCAGCCGTAGGGTTTGCATTTTTAATGAACCATATCCCAGACAATTATATCAGACTCTCAGAGGTAGAACCACAGGCATCAATATGCTTCTTAAAAGATTTTGCCTGGTGATTCCATGGTATAACCCAGATTAAAACCCATTGCCCAGAAATTAGCAAAATAGGTTCTCAGTGTATGTTTGTTAAATGACTGTCCTCTGGGGTTCTCCAGAAATGTCAAGAATGTATGATGTTAGTGTTTAAAGCATTATCTCACATTCTCTAAACCCCCGTGTGTTTGACTGAAGAGGGGAATGACATCGTTTTCTGTGATTGAAGGATACTGTATAACCTCTAAAAGGAGGATAGAGAGAGAGTGAAAGAGCTAGAGATTTGATGGTAGGAAAAGGGTGGCTTTGAGGGTAAGTGTCACATCTCTGTCAATGTGATCAGCACAGCTGAGATCTGTGTGGAGGGCATATAGAGAACAGAGATTCCAGAGCTCCTGGGGGATTTTTCACCTCCTGTTAGGAATTACCAGACCCCTTGATTCAAGGCTGTGACATTGCCTCCAGCAACTTGCTAATGCAAAAGGACTATTTGACTAAGAGACTTGACAGTTTTGCCCTCAGGAACTTGAGTTACCAGTTTGTTTTCCAAAAAATTTCCTCATGTTACTCAGCCACTTAAGGACATGCGTTTTCTTGGCAATGACATTCACCATTTTACATGAGATGGATCTGAAATAAATTATATGTGATAGTGTGCAACCTGAATTCTAACTTGCTAAGTCCTTATATTAAAATCTACATGATATATATATATATTTTTAGAAAAATGCTCCTAATTTTCCTTTCTTGCTTTTTATATACCCCATTCCAGTAAAATGTCTCTTTCATAGAATTTAAACTCCATGAGAATATACAAAAAGAAATGTTGGTATTAATATAATCACTGTGCTAAGAGTTTATACCATGCGTGAAATAGAGGGCATCTTTGATTTTAAAAACAAAACAAAATAAAACCAATGCCCAAAACCTTTGAAAAATGATTTCCCTCTCTCATCTCTGTCCCTCCTTATGGTTTTCTCTAGCAGTGTGTATGTCTATGCTTGGGAATCATGGCCTTGGCAAGTTGGTATTAATACTAATGAGTATGTGTCTGTCAGTCCTGCTAGGACAGAAAACAATATTGATAGTCATGGTGGTAGGCAGAATAATGGCTCCCCCCAAATGTCAACATCTTAATTTCCAGTACTTGTGACTATTTCTTTCCACGGCAAAAAGGATTGTGCTGATGTGATTAAATTAAGGATCTTGAGACGGGGAGATTATTCTGGATTATCTAGATGAGTCTAATGTAATCACATGAGGGTTTTTTTTTTTTTTTTTTTGTATATTTTGAATTGGAGGATAATTGCTTTACAGTGTTGTTGGTTTCTGCCACACATCAGCATGAATCGGCCACAGGTGTACATCATAGGTCCCTTCCCTCTTGAACCTCCCTCACTCCTCTCACCCCATCCCACCCATCTAGGTTGTCACAGAGCACTGGATTGAGCTCCCTGCATCATACAGCAAATTCTCACTGGCTATCTAGTTTACATATGGTAATGCATATGTTTCAGTGCTACCCTCTCAATTCATCCCACCCTCTCCTTCCCCTGCTGTGTCCACAAAGCTATTCTTTATGTCTACATCTCTATTGCTGCCTTGCAAATAGGTACTATTTTTCTAGATCTTATATATATATGCATTAATACATGATTTTTTTCCCTCTGTGTTACTTATTTCACTCTGTATAACAGACTCTAAGTTTATCCACCTCACTAGAACTGACTTAAGTCCATTTTTAATGGCTGCATAATATTCCATTGCATATATGTACCACAACTTCTTTATCCATTCTTCTGTGAATGGACATCTAGGTTGCTTCCATGTCCTGGCTATTGTAAATAGTGCTGCAATGAATATTGGGGTACATATATCTTTTAGAATTGTAGTTTTCTCAGGGCATATGCCCAGTAGTGGGATTGTTGAGTCATGTGGTAGTTTTATTCCTGGTTTTTAAAAGAAATTTCATAGTGTTCTCCTTGGTGGCTGTATCAACTTACATTCCCATCAATTGTGCAAGAGGGTTCCCTTTTCTCCACATCCTCTCCAGCATTTATTGTTTGTGGATTTTTTGATAATGGCCATTCTGACCAGTGTAATCACATGAGCTTTTAAAAGTGTAAAACTTTCCTTGGCATAGGAAGATAAGACTATGGAAGAGAGAACCAGAGAGATAGCAGCATGAACAGAACTCAACCCAATATTAGCAGCTTTAAATGAAGCTTTAAATGAAGATAGAGGAAGGGGCCACAAGCCAAGGGATGCAGGCAGCCTCTAGAGGCTGCAAAAAGCAAGACATTTCCCCCTAGAGACTCCAGAAGGGAACACAACCTTGTGACACCCATGTCAGAATTTTGACCTCCAGTACTGTGAGATAATAACCAGGTGTTGTTTTTAAGCTGCTAAGGTTGTGGTAATTTGATACAGCAGCAATAGAAATGAATATATTCACTGTCCTGAACTGAGGGTTGGAGTCCTAGGCTCCAGTTCTTCATCATGGAAGAGACTGTACTCCTTGCGCTTTTGACAGTCTGTGAGCTGCCTTTTCCTTGTCTGATAAATAACGGAGTTGGTTCCAATGAGTTGATTTCAAACGTTTTTACTCACGTAACTTTTCTTCAAAAGAGCTGTTACATAGAAGATGGACCTGCTCTATTGAAGCAGGGAGGCCTGGAGCCTGGTGGGCAGGAGCCCACCGTCCTCATTACAGGAGAGTGACCCTGTATCGTCAGTGTCACTGGCAATGTCAATTCCATCTCTGCTATAATTCATTTCTATTTCTGCTATAATAAATTACCACAACCATAGTGACTTAAAAAACAACACAGGGTTATTATCTTACAGTACTGGAAGTCAGAAGTCTGACATGGGTATCACACAGCTGTGTTCCTCCCTGAAGCCTGTGTTCCTTCTGAAGGGCAGGCTGCCAGGAGAGTTCATTTAGGGGAGCACCTCCTATGGAGGGACAGCAATGGGGCTTAGAGATCCATGTGTCCGAATTTCTTGAATAATATACATGGGGAAATTACTATTTTTAAATTTTTATTAGAACAGAGGTACACCTATTCCTTTCCATATTGTATATTTTATGGCTAATGTCATTGGTCTTCTTAGAGAAATCACTGCTTTTGTCAAAGGCATAAGGGTACTATTCTTTGCTTTCTCGTACAGGTTTTGTAGAAATGGCCATCCTGTGTGGCTTCTGGTAGCTTAGTTCCCTGACCAGGGATCAAACTTGCACCCCCTGCATTAGAAGTGCAAAGTCTTTTAACACTGGACCACCAGGGACGTCCTGGGGAAAATATTTTTATTGAAATATAGATGATGTAAAATATGTTGTAGGTGTATATTATAGTGACTCACAGTTTTAAAGGTTATATTCCATTTATAGTTATTATAAAATATTGGCTACCTGTGCTGTACAGCATACCCTTATAGCTTATTTTATACATGATAGTTTGTACCTCTTAATCCTACATAGGAAAATTTTTAAGGGAAATATATCTGGTAATACTGATTATCAGAACAAGCACCTTGAAAATTGTTCTGTCAGAAAATTGAAAATAATGCATTTCTGTTTTGAATGACATGTTTATCTCCCTGAGAACATACATTCTGTATTTCTTTAGCAAGCTAGGATAAAGTCAGAGGGGAAAACTTGTCTAAAGCTATATTAACATAGAATTTTACAAGAACAATTTTACTAAGTCAATTTTGTAAAAAGTTCAGTGAAACAACTCTTCAGTTGTTTTAATTGATGCCAAAATAGTCTATTTGATCATACTATTAATTTTCAAATAGATGTGTTTGACCTTAGGAGCTAGCTTCTGAATCACATGTGATTTGTTGTTGTTGTTGTTAGCAACCTTAGTTCTTTGGTAATCCTTAGTATTCTTGTGCTGATATTTTTTTTTAATTTTATGAAGTATAATTGATTTACACTATTAGGTTAATTTCAAGTGTACAGCAAAGTGACTCAGCTACATCCTTATATTTTCAATTATGGTTTATCACAGGATATTGAATATAGTTCCCTGAATATAGTAGGACCTTGTTGTTCATAGATCCTGTGTATACCAGCTTGCATCAACTAATCCCCAAATCTCAACCCACCCCTTCCCCAAACCCTTCTCCCCTTTGGCTACTACAAGTCTTTTCTCTGTGTATATTATTCTGTTTCATAGATAGGTTCATTTGTGTCATATTTTAGATTCTACATATAAGTTGTATTATATGATATTTGTCTTTTTCTTGTCTGACTTACTGCCCTTAATATGATAATCTCTAGATCTATCCATGTTGCTACAAATGGCATTATTTCACTATTTTTTTATGGCTGTGTACTATTCCATTGTATGTATGTACCATATCTCCTTTATCAATTCCTCTGTTGATCAACATTTAGGCTGTTTCCATGTCTTGGTTATGGTATATAGTGCTTCAGTGAACATAAGTGTATGTATATCTTTTCAAATTATGGTTTTCTCTGGGTATATGCCCAGGAGTGGGACTGCTAAATCAATATAGAAACTCTATTTTTAGTTTTTTGAGGAAACTCTATACTATTTTCCATAGAGGTTACACCAGTTTACATTCCCACTAACAGTATAGAAGGATTCTTTTCTCCACACCCTCCTGAGCATTTGTTATTTGTGGACTTTCTAATCGTGGCCATTCTGACTGTTGAGAGGTAATACTTCAATGTGCTTTCTTTTTCTTTTTTGAGAGATGCTAAAGTTTTTTATTGCAAAGTAATATCACTCAGATGGTGACTAGAGCCATGAAAGTAAAAGACACTTGCTCCTTGGAAGAAAAGTTATGACTAACCTAGACAGCATATTAAAAAAGCAGAGACATTACTTTGCCAACCAAGTTCCATTTAGTCAAAGCTATGGTTTTTCCAGTAGTCATGTATGGATGTGACAGTTGGACTATAAGCAAAGCTGAGCACCAAAGAATTGATGCTTTTGAACTGTGGTGTTGGAGAGACTCCTGAGAGTCCCTTGGACTGCAAGGAGATCCAGCCAGTCAATCCTAAAGGAAATCAGTCCTGAATATTCATTAGAAGGGCTGATGTTGAAGCTGAAACTCCAATACTTTGGCCTTCTGATGAGAAGAACTGACTCACTGAAAAGGCCCTGATGCTGGGAAAGATTGAAGGCAGGAGGAGAAGGGGATGACAAGAGAATGAGATGGCTGGATGGCATCATCAACTCAGTGGACCTGAGTTTGAGTAAACTCCAGGAGTTGGTGATGGACGGGGAGGTCTGGTATGCTTCAGTCCATGGGGTTGAAAAGAGTTGGACACGACTGAGTGACTGAACTGAATTGAATATGCAATTATGGTGAAACATCAAAAGCTATAGGAAGAAATAAGACAAAAATTACCAGCCCTATTTTTGTTCTTCAGTTGCTCAGTCATGTCTGACTCTTTGCCACCCCATGGACTGCAGCACACCAGGCTTCCCTGTCCTTCTCCATCTCCTCAAACTTGCTCAAACTCAAGTCCATTGAGTCTGTGATGCCATCCAACCATCTCATCTTCTGTCATCGCTTTCTCCTCCTGCCTTCAATCTTTCCTGTATTAGTGTCTTTTCTAATGATTTGGCTCTTCACAAGGTGACCAAAGTATTGGAGCTTCAGCTTCAGCATCAGTCCTTCCAATGAATATTCAGGGTTGTTTTCCTTTAGGATTGACTAGTTTGATCTCCTTGCAGTCCAAGGGACTCTTAAGAGTCTTCACCAACACCACAGTTGGAACACGTCAATTCTTTGGCGCTCAGCTTTCTTTATGGTCCAACTCTTACATCCATACATGACTGTTGGAAAAACCATAGCTTTGACTAGATGGACCTTTTTTGCAAAGTAATGTCTCTGCTTTTTAATATACTGTCTAAGTTTGTCATAGCTTTTCTTCCAAGGAGCAAGTGTCTGTTAATTTCATGGCTGCAGTCACCATCTGCAGTGATTTTGGAGCCCCCCAAAATAAAGTCTTTCTCTGTTTCCATTGTTTTCCCATCTTCTTGCCGTGAAGTCATAGGAGCAGATGCAATGATATTTTTTGTTTGAATGTTGATATTTGTCAGTTTTTTTACTCTCCTCTTTCACCTTCATTAAGAGGCTCTTTAGTTCCTCTTAACTTTCTGCCATAAGGGTGGTGTCATATGCATATCTGAGATTATTGATATTTCTCCCAGAAGTCATGAGTCCAGATTGTACTTCATCCAGTCCAGCATTTCTCATTATGTACTTTGCATATAAGTTAAATAAGCAGGGTAACATTATACAGCCTTGATGTACTCCTTTCCCAATTTGGAACCAGTCTGTTGTTCTATGGCTAGTTCTAACTGGTGCTTGTTGGCCTGCATACAGGCCTTTCAGGAGGCATTTTAGTCCTCAAAACCCAAGATTCATTTCTGGGATAACAACTTAATAGATTCATGTATGTATAAATTTTCATTTCAAACAAAAGGTATCAGTTTATATTCATAATCTGTCAGTAAGTAAACTGAGTTGTCTAGTTCAGTGACATAGGTATACTGCCAGAGTCATTTTGAAGTCTTTTTCTAGAAAGAGGAAAAGACCTTCAAAGCTCACAAATAAAATTATTTGGCCAGTTATCTTCAAAAAGGAGACAATGGGTACAGAAAGAGAACATTTTACACTTTTTATAAAAAGATTCAATTTCTTAGCATATTGATCTTTTATCTTTAATACTAAGTTGTCTTGAAGAATTACCTATGTGTAAATAAGGGCATTATCTTGTCTTCATCTCATCTTATGTTCCTTTAACTTCTGTTTTGTTTGCTTCTGTGCCTCAAAGTCACAAAATCACTTCCTTTTCCAGAGGAAATCATCATCATAAAACATACAACCAGCTAAAGGAAATCCATGTTACCGCTATCATTGAATAAATGGACATCTTCTTCAGGCACTAGAGGCCAGACGCACATGGCCTGAAGGGCTTTCAGAGTCATCCACACCCTGGCTGAGCTGGTACTAGATAGTTGTCTGATAGTTTATGAGTGATCGACTATCTGAGCTAGAGGTTTTGTTTTGCACTGTATTGTTTTTGTGGTACAACTGCTTGTTTTGTGTCATAAACTGCTTGTCTTTGTGTCACAAAGAGTTCGTACATGACTGAGTGACTCCATCACCACCACCAATAATTGTGCTGCTTGCTTTTTTTTTTGATGGCTATTTTCAGTACAGATGGAAATGTTAGCTTGCAGCTCAAAATGAGAGTTTGAGAAACTGAGATTGGGGGCAATTTGATATTCAGATGCAATATGATTCTCTCAGGAGATGATGGGGTGCTATTCTAGACAGCAGTGCTACGGATGAGCTAGTAACATGGAAGAGAGATTTGGAAGAGCAGTGAAATGATGGTGACACAGCAGTGACCCTGACATGGCATATATGTAGGTATATAAGAAAGAGAATGTGTTAGTCGCTCAGTCATATCCAACTCTTTGTGACTCCATGGACTGTAGCCCACAGGCTCCTCTGTTCATGAGATTCTCCAGGCAAGAATACTAGAGTGAGTAGCCATTCCCTTCTCCAGGGGATCTTCTTGACCCAGGGATCAAACCCTGGTCTCCTGCATTGCAGGCAGATTCTTTACCATCTGAGCTATCAGGGAAGCCCTATACGTGGGTGTATGTATACATATGTTTACATGTATATGTAAGCATATGCGTACATACATATGAGAAAATCAATTCCTAGTTAGGTTGATAAGAAGTCCAGGGTTCCTGATGAGGAGAGAAGGGTCCAGAGCCCTCAAAAAGGAGAAAAGAACAAATCTTCTTTTCTACATTGCTTTGTCTTAGTTAATATAACAATGTATCTTGCTCGAGGACATGTTTCTCCTTAACAAGAACCTTCTGACCAATCCTGTCATCTTCAAATGTGTATTATGGGAGTGGGTCTGGTAAGATCTTTCTATTGTTCATTCTAATCTTGTTAATTTAAGATGTATATTGTGGGAGTGGGTCTGAAAAAAGTATATAAGGCCTTGATAACACTAGCAAGGGGGGCATTCTCTATCCCTCTTATGCTGTCTATGTCAGAAGCTTTCTTTGTCCCTTTTCTTATTTATTTAATAAAAACTTTGCTACGCAAAAGCTCTTGAGTGATCAAGGCTTGTCCCTGGTCACAAAGCTAAATCTTCTTCGGAGATCACAAATCCACCATCATTCACCATAAGCTATCACATGTACCTGTACATATATATTTATAATACAAAGGCATCCTGAGTATTAAAAATGACATTTCAATCTATAAGAAAGAAAGTCTAAATTATTTATAATTTCACTTCCTAGAGACACAACACTTCTGTGTGTCTTCTGGCCTTTTTTTGTGGCACCCAAATTCCTCACATAATCACCCTCATTCACTAAAATACATTTTGATATCATCACCAAGATTGTCATTTTCTAATTAAACAACCCTGAGTAGAGTTTGATTTCTTCCATGTTACAGGAAACTAGTTACTTAACCTTTCTAAGAGTCCCTCAAGTGTATGAGGAATACAACTACTATGCAAAGAATACTAGGAATGTTGTCCCAAGGAAGAGCTAATATTATGATTCTCAGTCTTGACTGTGCATGAGAATCACCCAAAATCCTTGAAAAATTCTGATCACCCCACTTCCTCAGAGTGCTGACTTCATTGTATTGCCCTGGCTTGTCTTGTTTTTTTCTAAAGTGTTCTCTAGATGACAGTGATGCAGCCAGGACTGAAAAGCACTGTAAGAATGTGTGCAAAGTTCTCAATACTTAGAACTCAGAAAAGCATGAGCATCATTATTATACTGTGTTTTTTTTTAAAAGAAAATGAATTAATAAAACATGCTTTCAATGTATTTCTGTTTTTCTATACTATGTACGGTTTTTATTGCCAAGTATGTGTCACTGTCTTCTTTATCAAGTTCCGTGGCTGCTTGGTATTCAGTAGTCTTGTGACAGTCCAGTTTACTTGATTAGCTGTACATTAGAAATTTAAGTCATTCTAAGTATTTGACTACTCTAAAGAGTATTTCAAAGGGTCTTGTGCTTATAAATCTTCATAACTGTTCAACTATTTCCTTAGGAACTGCTGGCTCAGAGGGTACATCCATTTTTGAGGCTTCTGAACATTGCCAAATTGCCCTGTTTAATGGGATGATCAATATCATTTAGGATGCATTACAGCTACAAATAAGAAAAAGCTTAGTTCAAATTGACTTAAACAATAAAGGAGATTTATTGGCTCAAATAACTGGTAAATCTAGAGATTAAATGAATTTCAGAGCTAGATGGATTCAGCATTTCAATGATACCATCAAAGATCTGTCTATATCACTTCATCTCTTGCCTTAGCCCTATTCCATACTAGCTTATTTTCCTGTGGTCAGAATAAGGCCGTCAACAGTTCCTGGGGCAGCAAGCTTCTTCATCTCAATACAGTGTAATAAATGTTTCTTTAAGATGTCTTCCTAAAACAAGAAAGCTTAAAATTTCAGTAAACCCATGCCTCACCTCTTATTGTTCAGATTTTGATTAATCAGAGATGAGTATATCCTAATCAGTTTATGCCTGAGTCACATGTTTTATCCTTAAGAAGGATGGAGTAATCTTCTCTCACAGCTCCTCCAGTGCAGAAGGAAGGCTTTGATACCTTGGAAAAAGGAAGAGCATAGAAGAGAGAATAGATAACCACAGTGACCAAGATCAACAAAATTCCAAAGAGAATCACAGCAGGATGCTTCTCAACAAAGTTGAAAAGAGGGGAAGAAAGTGAGTTGATGAGAAATGTGTGTGCTAAGTCATTTCAGTCATGTCCAATTCTTTGTGACCCTATGGACTGTAGCCGGCCAGGCTCTTCTGCCCATGGGATTTTCCAGGCAAGAATACTGGAGTGGGTTGCGATGCCATCTTCCAGGGGATCATGCTGGCCCAGGGATTGATCCCATGTCTCTTATGTCTCCTGTAATGGCAGGTGGGTTCTTTACCACGAATGCCACCTGGTAGGGTTATGTTGAATTAATAGTTATCTTACCAATTGTATCAGTTCTGTCTGCCTCCAGCATTTGGTACCAAACAAGTGTGGATTTCAGGAGAACAAGGATGTCTATTACTTCTTAAGCTAATCACTGCACCCTTCTTGCCTCCTAGCACTGTACAGAGCACCTGTTTCCATATATTTTAAATCCATTTAATATGTCATCAACACAATTCCTAAAACGGTAAGTGTTTAACTTATGTTGTTCAAACTATAAAATGAGAGTTGTGTGCTTTTATTTGTTTAAGGAATATTCAGCATCTGTTCTCACTCTCTCATCCACAATCTAAACTATAAGTTTCTTAAAGTACAAAAATATAATTTTGTGTGTGTGTGTGTGTGTGTGAAAGAGAGAGACTGACTTGTAAATGGCAATGTGTCCAAAAATACTCTATGTGTGATGAATTATAACTTTCTAGTGATTGTTTCAGAGTTTAATAGGTCATCGGTTCCTAATTAGTGCCTATGGATGACCATACTCTCTCATTTAGAGACACTCAGCTAAGGAACTTTCCATTTCTAGCAGCACCTAGACTAAAACCCTCCTTACCTTCAGTTGGAGTCTGGATATAGACATCTGGAAAGATCATGCATTGATTTACTTGAAAAACATTACCTGTGTGGCCAAGTTCTAATTGGATTTTGTCTTATTATGAAAGAGATTGTACAGTGTTTCCTCTGGTGTTGTCCGTCTGGCAATTCCCCCAGTAACATTCTGCCTTGCTACCATTCTTTCAAACCAAGACCCAGAGGAGTCTGGGATGTGGAAGTATTAACATTTAGATTAATTTCTCATGGCAGTTAGGTTATTGGATTTCTCCCTCTTGCCAATGCTCCTTAAACTGCCGTAACTATCACAGTCTCCAGTGGACCTCTTAAATAGAAAGCATTGGTGGAATAATGTCTACTGAAAAGGATTGTATCAATTCCGTCTACCTCCAGCATTTGGTACAAAAACATTACACTGAAATATATTTGTAAAAATGTCTGTATTTGTATTCCAGCGACCTTTGAAAGATCATTTAGTCCTTCCACAATTCTTAAGTGGAACAGTTGCTTGGCCAGGTTGGAGATGTAATTGTCATGACATATGTGAAACAAACTGTCCTCTTGTGCGTAAACCTTTTCTGCTGAAACCAAACATATATTTAAAGAATAAAATTCTTTTAAAAATACGGCTTGGAGAAAATTGGGAACTTTTAGTTTTGGTATTAAATGAATTATTCCCTAATATATAGTTGAAATTCATTCCTATGTAATGAGTATAAATTTCATTCCACATATCTCAGTAAAAGAAATACCACATCAGTTTGTTTCTCTGTATCAAACTGAATTAAACTCTGAGACTCACCTTTCCATCTGTTGAATTTTGAGGCACCTTCCCTCTCCCTAATTTTACTCAAGGACCAGATTATCCTGTATGTCTCTGGGTCATGGCCAAAGAACATTCATGAAGTTCAGCTCACCATGGTTATGTAGGGAGCTCACTGTCCAAACTTGATGGTTCACTGGTGGAGGGTGACTCTGCCACTGGGGACTGAGTAGAAACCTGCTGACAATTTATGACAGCTCCTAAGTAATGATGAAAGTGTCACTAAAATGGTAACAAAAGAATAGACTCTTCCCTCAAACATGTCTAATGGTATTGCTTGTCAATATTTAAGACACATAACTACAGACACATAATTTAAGCAGTGCAGTGATAACCAGATATTAGAGCACAGTTTAACTGCTAGAAGAGCAAAATAGTGAGATGATAGTCAAAGACTGCCATTTCTTAAAAAGCTTTGCTCTTCCACCAAATCAACAGGGTAGGTCTTACCTGCCAAGTTAGATTCTGGATACCTTCATCTGTTCCCCTTTTCCACTTCATCCTCACCCTTCACTGGGAGTCTAGTAAAGGACCTGCAAGAATACAAGCTACTAAATAGGTGTAGGACTCTCCACTTACAAAACTGCCTCTCTTAAAGGAAATGCCAAACCTGTTTTCTTCTTCCACGTGAAGAAGCTCACTTAAGAATTCAGTCTGCATTGGCCATTTGTGGTTGTCCCCCTAGTAAACATGTGCACCATTGCCATCAGCTTCTGATTCTTGTTGGGAGATCCATGTTATTCCAGGGAAGCTGATCTGATCCTCGGAAAATCCTGACATTGATCATTATTCACTATGAGCCTTTTGATGGGTAAGAGATGTTCTTACTTATTTCCAGCCTCTGTCTTAGGTTCTGTGTACTTCAGCCTCAGGGGTGGGATTTTCTCAGTATTCTTGATCCTCCCTCTGGGCTGCCAAATTCTGCCTTGTATCAGAGAGTCTTGTTTAAGAGCAAGTTTCCTACCCCTCCTTCAGTGGTGATGACTTAGGACTTCAGACGAGTTTCCTGACATCCCCTTAGTGGAGGGTGGCTCTGGCTTGGGACTGGGAGGTGAGAGTTTCCCACCGTTTTGTAGAAGGAGATTTTTCTTATTCTACTGAGATTCCATTCTTACTTATCCAACTGAGAAAAAAATATATATATTTTATAAATCTTTAAAAAAAATTTGCTTTTGATGAGATTATGGCAAAACAGGCTTTCTTCAGTGTTTCTGTGCAGAGTGCTAATAAATCTGACCCCAATGGAGGGGAAATTTGATGACATCAAAGAAAATTATGTATTTTCTCAATTGAAAATTGAGAAATGCCTTTTAGGAATCTATTCCTAAAATATGCTGGAACAAATATGAAGCAACATAAGTGCAGGATTTTTTGTTGTGCCATGTTTATAAAACAATGGAATCATCTGGTTAAATAAATGTATCTATACAATAGAGTGTTAAGCTCCATTTAAAAAAATGAAGGAAAATATTTGACATATTGTACATGATCACATATGTAGAGACATCTCTAGGTTAGATGTCAAATGGAAAAGTAATAACGAAAGGAAGGCAAGTAGATGAGATGGTTAACTTTATATGATATCTTGGTTAGGCTATGGTGCTCACTTGTTTGGTCAAATACTAATCTAGATGTTGCTGTGGAGGCATTTTCTAGACATGATTAACATTTATAATCAATTGGCCTTAGTAAAAGTGAAAGTCACTCAGTCATGTCCAACTCTTTGTGACCCCATGGACTATACAGTCCATGGAATTCTCCAGGCCAGAATATTGGAGTGGGTAGCCTTTCTCTTCTTCAGGAGATCTTCCCAACCCAGGGATCGAACACAGGTCTCTGGTGTTGCAGGTGTATCTTTTCCAACTGAGCTCTCAAGGAAGTTGGCCTTAAGGAAAACAAGTTATCATCCATGATGTAGGTGAGCCTCAACCAATCAGTTGAAGGCCACTGGAGCAGAATCCAGGTTTCTCGAGAAGGAATTCTGCCTCCAGACTGTAACAGAATTCTTGCCTGAGTTTCCAGCCTGCTGGCCTGCCCTACATGTTTCAGACTCAAGACTGTAACATCAGCTCTTTCCTGAATTTCTAGCCTGCAAATTTTATGTATCTTATTGGTTCTTTTCCTTTGGAGAACCCTGATTGTTACAGTAGATAAATAAAATATTAGATATAGTATGCTGCCTTTTGTGTATAAGGTAAAATAGAAGAATAAACTAGAAATTACCCCCACCCACAAAAAAAAAAAAAGATCAGCTAAAGGAGACAATGGGTACAGATAAAGAAAAAATAGAAATTAGATCTATTTAAGTACACCTTAATAAACTTGTTTTTTACTTGAAATACATTTTTTTTTGTTTGTTTATTTTGAAATCAGGCAAAGTTCGATCTCTTAATTTAGCATCCTTTTCCTTTTAAAATGCCTAATTATGGCTATCTAAATAACATAGTATCTAGTCTTACACATTTTTGACTTTTTATAAAGATAGATCATACTTTGGTTTGCAACTTGACTTTTTCCTCTAAAGTGTTTTTCCCTGATATCCATGCATGTTGATACCTATTTACTCCTTTTTCTCTATTTTATGGTATTGTGTAAATACACCACAGTTTTTCAATTCTCTTGTTGATACTTCTATAGAAATTCTTGTACAAATTTTATTGCAGAAGGGCAAAAATTTCCCTAGGGTATTTGATTAGGAAGAGAATTGCAGAATTGGGTGGAGGATAAATGAATGTGAATATCTTCCATTTCCTAGCAGTTTGCTTCCTGTGGTTGTACCAGCTTGCATTTCTAACTGGAAGTATAGGAATGAGTTTCCATTCTGCATTCTTCCACATCCTTACCAACACTTGTTATTGGCAGCTTTTCTAATTCTTGCTGACCTGGTAGTTAGAAAATTGTTAAATTTCAGTAATTTTATTACTTGTCTTTAGGTCCCCCATTACTTACTATTTAAAGTTCTATTTCTCTCAATTTTTTGTTCCTTTTGATTTCTTAATTGTTGATGCTTTTAATTGTCTTAGAGTTACTTTACAGTCTCTTTAGATTTCCTGTTATCCAAAGTTCTTGGGGATTTTAACCATCCTATTATGTTTAATTCTCATTATTGATGGAGAGTTTCCTGTGTATTTTATACTTTTTAAATTATGTTCTTTTCTCAGTGGTACTTTATCTGATAGAATCTTGGGCAATTGAGGCTCCTATGTCTGTCTACAGTGTTTTTGCTCTGGCTTCTGGTGAGCACTGTTAAGAGTGGGCACTTGAGCAGCCTGGGACTGACTTTACATCAGTTACTTGACCTGAGGGTTTCAGAAACACTGATTAAGTTTCAACCTCAAATCTAAGGTTTTGGTGCCAAGACAACTTTAATGCTGTAGAAAAAGGAAGATGTTCACTGAGCATGTATCATTTACCTACAGTTGTCCCAAGTCTGTTCTGAGAGGAAGTTCTGAAAGATTTTTGATCCCAACTAAAAAAGAATAGTGTGTCTTGAACTCTGTTCCCTTAAAAAAAATTACATTATAGAGCTGGAGTTACATAAATCTTCAAGATAATTAACTTGTACTGATTTATTTTTATTCCTTTTAAAAATGTCCTGTATGTTCTAAGTACACAAGAAATACATAGCTACAATATCTCTTATTTTACTAATTTTGTGGGTTTTTTTTTTTTAAAGCAAAGTATGTAGTAGTTCAGTAAACCACATTCTCATTTTCTTTTAGGTGACTGAAGAAATGCTGGATAGTTATTTCAAAAATTATAACCCAGTATTTCATATAGCAGAAAATACCTGAAATGTAGGTAGTCTGTTAATTAAGTTGAGTCAAATTAAAGCTAAAAAAAGCAGCAAAAATGTCCATAAAGTTTTTTCCAAACCTAAATGTATGATGTACACTTTGCAGTCAAGGCTGGCTTTGTCTTGTTACTATCAATTCCATGGCTTTATTTCTATTCCTATTTGCCCTTTTCTTGGTGAAAATTACTTCTCTAACAGGCCATGTAGATGTTTCTCATCTATCCTCTTTAAAAACAAAATTCTACCTAATGTGATAGAATTTTTCTTGGGCGTTTTTTCTTGTGTTAACTTAGACATTAAATTCCTAATCCTTCCACTAGGCAGTGTTATGAAATATTAAAGAATATGTGTAAGGAATATTTTTTTCAAGAAAAGTAACTAAAATTACAATTTTTACCTGAAAAAAAAGAAAAAAAAAAACCCTTGTGATAAATTTCCAATTGCTTTTCCCTGTCTTTCCACCTAGCCTAAAAAAAAAAAAAAAAGAAACTTATCTGGAGGTCAGTGATATAGTATACTAACAATGCAAACATTTTTTAAAAAGTAAAAAGTTGTTGACTAGTGCCCCCCCCAATACATTCTCTTTAAAACTCATATTTTAAGTACACTGCGGTTATCCCTGTGTTTTGAGAGTAATTCCTACATACCAGTTCTCAGTTTGGATGTTACTTAGTTCTCAGTTTGGATGTTACTTCTGCTAGGGGATCACTGTGAGCTCTTTCTACACTCTCTCTCCACCAGCATCTTGAATTTCCCTTATTAGAGTGTGAATAGCACTGTATCATAATCTCCTGTTATTTGCAGCTGTCACAGATACATTACTGACAAGCACGTGATAGTCTTTCCAGTATGCTTTCCTCAGTCTTTGAAAGTGTTTGTTATAATCAGCGTGTCAAAAGAATAAAAGGATTACTGATATTCACCTTATTGACTGAACAAATCAGAAAAGATTCTAAAAGAATTTTACAGCTAAAATAACTCAGGAAAATTGGCTTAGTGTAGTCAAAGATACTTCAGTTAAGCAATTCTAAAGAAATATTGATCTACCCATTCACACGTATGGCTGAGGAAATTGAAAACTAGGAAAGGAAAGTAGCTAACCAAAGAGGTGGTCATTGATAAAGCTAAGTAAAAATAAGTATCTCTTGAATCTTATTTCAGACTATCTCCAGGAGATAGTTGCTGAACATGACAATAAATTGAGTCTTTATTGTAAACTAGGCATGGCGCTAAGTGATTGACATTTGCTTTCTCATTTAGTCCCCAAAGCACCCTGAGAGCGCTGATGCAGATATTAGCCATTTGTACAGGCCATAAAAGGCCTACGACCACAAGCTGCTCCTAGAAGTTGAGAAACTTATCAGCAGGTAGAAGCAGGGTTTCTACTTCTAACTCCAGAACCCACTTTCCAATCTTTGCCCCAAGCTCAGGACCCTTCCCCTAGATGAGAGACTGCTAGACTGACTGTTTAAATGGTTCAGTTCAGTTCAGTGGCTCAGTCATGTCCGACTCTTTGTAACCCCATGGACTGCAGCACGCCAGGCTTCCCTGTACATCAAAAACTCCATAGCTTGCTCAAACTCAATGTTCATCGAGTTGGTGAGCCATCCAACCATCTTATCCTCTGTCATCCCCTTCTCCTCCTGCCTTCAGTCTTTCCCAGCATCAGGGTCTTTTCTAAGGAGTAAGTTCTAAGCATCAGGTGGCCAAAGTAATGGAGCTACAGCTTCAGCAACAATTCTTCCAATGAATATTCAGGACTGATTTTCTTTAGGATTGGCTGGTTGTATCTCCTTGCAGTCCAGGGGACTCTGAAGAGCCTTCTCCAATACCACAGTTCAAAAGCATCAACTCTTCGGTGCTCAGCTTCCTTTATAGTCCAACTCTCATATCCATACATGACTATTGGCTTTCACTAGATGGACCTTTGATGGCAAAATAATGTCTCTGCTTTTTAATATGGTGTCTAGGTTGATCATAGTTTTTCTTTGAAGAGGCAAGCATCTTTAAAAGTCATGGCTGCAGTCACCTCCTGCAGTGATTTTGGAGCCTCAAAAAATAAAGCCTCTCACTATTTCCATTATCTCCCTATCTATTTGCCATGAAGTAATGAGACCAGAAGGAGAAGGCAATCACAACCCACTCCAGCACTCTTGCCTGGGAAATCCCATGGACAGAGGAACCTGATGAGCTATAGTCCATGGGGTTGCAAAGAGTCGGACACGACTGAGCGACTTCACTTTCACTTTCCACTTTCATACACTGGAGAAGGCAATGGCAACCCACTCCAGTATTCTTGCCTGGAGAATCCCAGGGATGGAGGAGCCTGGTGAGCTGCTGTCTATGAGGTCTCACAGAGTCAGACACGACTGACGTGACTTAGCAGCAGCAGCAGTAGTGAGACCGGATGCCATGATTTTAGTTTTCTGAATGTCGACTTTTAAGCCAACTTTTTCACTCTCCTCTTTCACTTTCATCAAGGGGCTCTTAAGTTCTTCTTTTCTTTCTGCCACAAGGGTGGTGTCACTTGCGTATCTGAGTTTATTGATATTTCTCCCCAGAAATTCTTGATTCCAGCTTGTGTGTCATCCAGCCCAGCATTTCACATGATGTATGTACTCTGCATATAAGTTAAATAGCAGGATGACAAGATACAGTCTTTACATACTCTTTTCCCAATTTGGAACCAGTCCGCTCCATGTTTGGTTTTAACTATGCTTCTTGACCTGCAAACAGATTTCTCAGGAGGCAGGTAAAGTGGTCTTGAAGAATTTTCCACAGTTTGTTGTGATCTACACAGTCAAAGGCTTTGGCGTAGTCAATAAAGCAGAAATAAATGTTTTCCTGATATTCTCTTGCTTTTTCGATGATCCAACGGATGTTGGCGATTTGATCTCTGGTTCCTCTGTTCCTCTGCCTTTTCTAAATCGAGCTTGAACATCTGGAATTTCACAGTTCACGTACTGTTGAACTCTGGCTTGGAGAATTTTGAGCATTACTTTGCTAATGTGTGAGATGAGTGCGTTTATGCAGTAGTTTGAACATTCTTTGGCATTGCCTTTCTTTGGAATTAGAATGAAAACTGACCTTTTCCAGTTCTGTGGCCACTGCTGAGTTTTCCAAATTTGCTGTCATATTGAGTGCAGCACTTTCACAGCATTATCTTTTATGATTTGAAATAGCTCAGCTGGAATTCCCTCACCTCCACTCGCTTTGTTCATAGTGATGCTTCCTAAGTCCCACTTGACTTCACATTTCAGGATGTCTGGCTCTAGGTTAGTGATCACACCATTGTGGTTATCAGGTCATTAAGATCTTTTTTGTACTGTTTTTCTGTGTATTCTTGCCACCTCTTCTTAATATCTTCTACTTCTGTTAGGTATATAATGTTTCTGGCCTTTATTGTGCCCATCTTTGCATGAAGTGTTCCCTTGGTATCTCCAGTTTTCTTGAGGAGATCTCTAGTCTTTCCCATTCTATTGTTTTCCTCTATTTCTTTGCATTGATCACTAAGGAAGGCCTTCTTGTCTCTCCTTGCTATTCTTTGAAACTGCATTCGAATGGGTATAACTTTCTTTTCTCCTGTGCCTTTTGCTTCTCTTTTCTCAGCTATTAGTAAGGCCTCCTCAGACAACCATTTTGCCTTTTTGGATTTCTTTTTCCTGGGAATGGTCTTGATCACTGCCTCCTGTACAGTGTTATAAACTGCCATCCATATCCATAGTTCTTCAGGCACTCTTTCTATCAGATCTAAATCTGTGAATCTATTTGTCACTTCCACTGTATAATATTAAGGGATTTGATTTAGGTCATACCTGAATGGTCTAGTGTTTTTCCCTACTTTCTTCAATTTAATTCTGAATTTGGCAATAGGTGTTCATGATGTGAGCCACAGTCAGCTCCCAGTCTTGTTTTTGTTGGCTGTATAGAGCTTCTCCATTTTTGGCTGAAAGATTATAATCAATCTGATTTCAGTATTGACCATCGGCTGATGTCCATGTGTGGAGTATTTTCTTGTGTTGTTGGAAGAGGGTGTTTGCTATGACCAATGAGTTCTCTTGGAAAAGCTCTGTTAGCCTTTGCTCTGCTTCATTCTGTACCCAAGGTCAAATTTGCCTGTTACTCCAGGTATCTCTTGACTTCCTACTTTTGCATTCCAGTCCCCTGTGATGGAAGGACATCTTGTTTGGGTGTTAGTTCTAGAAGATCTTGTAGGTCTTCATAGAACTGTTCGACTTCAGCTTCTTCAGCATTACTGGTTGGGGCATAGACTTGGATTACTGTGATATTGAATGGTTTGCCTTGGAAACAAAGAGAGATCATTCTGTTGTTTTTGAGATTACACCCAAGTACTGCATTTTGGACTCTTTTGTTGACTATGATGGCTACTCCATTTCTTCTAAGGGATTCTTGCCCACAGTAGTAGATATAATGGTCATCTGAATTAAATTTGCCCTTTCCAGTCCATTTTAGGTCACTGATTCCTAAACTGTCGACATTCACTCTCTCCATCTCCTGTTTGACCACTTCTGAGTTGCCTTGATTCATGGACCTAACATTCCAGATTCCTATGCAGTATTGTTCTTTACAGCATTGGATTCTACTTCCATCACCAGTCACATCCACAAGTGGATGTTGTTTTCAGTTTTGCTCCATCTCTTTATTCTTTCTCCACTCTTCTACAGTGGCAAATTGGGCACCTACTGACTGGCTGAGTTCATATTTCAGTGTCATATCTTTTTGCCTTTTCATATTGTTCATGGGGTTCTCAAGGCAAGAATACTGAAATGGTTTGCCATTCCCTTCTCCAGTGGACCACGTTTTTTTCAGAACTCTCCACCATGACCCATCCATCTTGGGTGGCCCTACATAGCATCATGGCATGGCTCATAGGTTTTTTTTTTTTTTTTTGCTCATAGTTTTATTGCGTTAGAAAAGGCTGTGGTCCATGTGATCAGTTTGATTAGTTTTCTGTGATTGTGATTTTCATTGTGTCTGCCCTCTGAGGGATAAGGATAAGAGGCTTATGGAAGCTTCTTGTTGGGAGAGAATGGAAGCTTCTTGTTGGGAGAGAATGGAAGCTTCCTGTTTGGAGAGACTGACTGGGGGGGGGGGGCGTGGGGGAACCTGGGTCATCTTCTGATGGGTGGGCCATGCTCAGTAAGTCTTTAGTTGAGTTTTCTGTTGATGGGCAGGACTGTGTTCCCTCCCTGTTGTTTGCACCTCCAAACTATGGTGGAGGTAATGAGGATAATGGTGACTTCCTTCAAAAGGCCCCATGACCACCCTGCTATAATCAGTGCCCCCCACCCTTCTGTAGGCCACCGCCAACCCACACCTCCACCAGAGATTCTTGGACACTCACAGGCATGTCTGGGTCAGTCTCTTATGGGGTTATTAGTTATTGGTTCATAACTCTACAAGTCAAAAATTTCTGAACAGGTGGGGGTTAAATTCAAAGTTAGAAGTAAGATAAGCAGAGAACGACCTCAATTTTAGTAGTAACCTGAAAAAAAAATGAATACATTTGACAGGACATTAAGGATTTAACTTAGTATACTATGTTCTATGAATATTAAAAAACACAATATCTACATTGGACCTTTGACTCTTGTCAAAGAAAATCATTCTTGGAAGATTATGTATTTCTCATATGAGATATTTCTGAATATTGAACATATTTAAAAGTATAAATGTTGTGCTTATGAAACTTGGAATATGACTCTGCTTTGTTTAAATTTTTGTGAGCAATATATGCAAAGAAGGAGCAACTTCTCAGGTAGTTTGGGGTGTAGCTTGGAGGGATTATATAGGGTCTCATGGCTGCCTAGCTTGTGCCTAGTTAAAGAGTGGCTGGATGTTGAAGAGATAAGCAGTGACCCTCCCATCTACAGACTTGAAGCCTGTCTTTAGATGTCTGAAATGAACATGGCATTAACATGAATCTTAACTCCTTCTGTACATTCTCTACCAATAGTGCTGATCCTACTTAGGAAATTTCCTTTCCACAACTTCTCCTGAAGTTTAATATGTTTAAGCAATTTATTTGTTTAGAAATTATGGGGATGAGGGAGGAGAAGAAAGAAGAGACAAATATGGATTGTTTATAGTCCTCTTCTTCTTAGTTATTCTACAGGTTGAGTAAATCAGAAGGTAGTCAAGAAACAGATCAGGAAGCTTCTCCAAGTGAAGCTATTAATCTACTACTACTAAAAATAACAGTAAGAATCAGTTCTTCCTGCAGGCCTATTAAGTGTGGATGACTCCATTTAATCCTCAGATTCACATACGAGGTAGATACCTCAGTTATCCATTTTACCAATAAGAAGACTCTGAAAGTTTAATATGCTTAATATTCTATAGCTGATAATTTTCTTTCTAGATCTGAGTTAGCTGTAACCATTTTTTATGGTGCATTAAAAGTATTTCCCTTTTGTATCAAGGGAAAGCAGGCATCTTCAGCAGAGAGGAAAAAGAGTGACCCCAGAGAAATTATTTAGAGAGAAAAATGTGGATTTGTTATGTGAAAGATGAGGAATTAGGAAAAGCAGGAAGGGTATATAGGAGAGGGCTATAGCATAGTTCTAGACTCTGAAAGATAACTTCTATGTATGTATTGTGACATCCACGTGAGTGAGGCCATATTCTATAGTGTCTAAGAGCTCTGATATTTGCTAGATTCAGAGACTCTGTATATTCTTTTGAGGATCTCCTCAAAGATACTGTAAGTTCCCACAATGTTTGCTATATTCTCATCACTGCAACCTATATTTCTTAGTATATTGAACTACAGAAATGTCCCTAATACTAACTTTTTATACTGTTATATTAGAAAATACACACACACACTGATTACAGTAAGAGAAAGAAAAGGTTTTAAGAACCCAGGCTCTCAAGAAGGTATAGGCCTTCTCAGATCATCATCTGAAAAGATGATCCAAGATGCTAAGATGCCACTAAAAGCAACAGGAATGATGCCATTAAAATTAATAGTAATCTGGCAGATTTATGTTTGTCTAATTTTATGTAATTAGAATACTGAGTTTGGTTGATGTAGTGGAGCTGCTGGATCAGCCTTTCATGCCTAATCTGATTATCCTTAGGCTGTGCAGAAGCAGGCATGCTGATGGAACTTACAGATGCAAAACATTTCCTGTTTCTACAGAATGGGTTCCTAGAAGTGAAATTGCTGAGAAAAAGAAAATTTCAATGTCATTTTGTTTAAGGTTGCCAAATTGCCTCTTCATAAATGCCATCCTGGTTGATTATCCCACCAAAAGTGAAAGAAATTCTTTTATAAAACTGGTTCAAATGTCTTATTTCCACCAAAACATTGTGGTTCCTTTATCCCCAAATTACAATTTTTTCCCCTTTTTCTTATATTTATTGTCTCTCTGATTTGAGGGTGGCAAATGAGGCACAGAGAGTGAGACCATCTTTGCCAACGTTTTAAACACAGATTTACTATGGGGCTTAAATAATTTCACAAGCTAGTAGCATACAGAATAATGGCTTAACAAGCCAACAAATAAATAACATGCTCCAAACAAATGATAGATTAGTTATATTATTGTTCTCCAGAGGGGAGATGAGGGGATAAAGTCCAAATGTACTTTGAGGACTACCTTTACGGAGCTGGTTCTCAGAGATAAATGGTTTAACCATCTGTTGGCCAAACAAAAGTAAAACCTTCAGGTTGCTAAAGCATGTCGTTAGGGAATGATGTGGTGGTGTTGACAGGCTAGATGATCTTCACAGGGCTGCTACACCAGCTTTCACCAATGCCAGTTAACAGAGTTGCCTTTACCATGGCAGGAGCTAATGCCTCAAGGTCTTTGGAGAGGTATTAAGATCAGTCAAGGGTGGCCTTGTCCAGACCAGCCACTCTTGAATAGTTGTCACAAATGTGGGTGTTTATAATCTAAATGTTCCCTCTCCATAGTTGCTTTTTAAGCCCCCAGCAGGACCCCTCTGCACCCGAGCTAGAGGATTTATCAGAAAACATAGACACGGTGACATCCTGCCACACAATTTCCCTTTTACTATATCAAAATAATAACCTCATTCTTGAAAACAATTTCACTCTTAAGAGCATCATCATTTTTGTTATAAACAAATGCGTTTGATATCATATCAAACCACTGCATAGCACTGTATTTATATTAGGTGAGTGAAACAGCATTTGCTTGGGTTCTAGCTGCCAGTATTTCCTTCCAGGAACTGACATCTGGATTGGAGAAAGGGGAGAAGGTGGGGGAGCATTGCTTGGAGTAACTCAGAGTGCAAAATAGCTGAGGATCCATGTATTCAGGGACCTTTATGGCATTATTACAGACTGCTCATTATAGCCATTCCTGTTCTTTTGAGGATCTTGTCTCTAATACATTAGAGGTTGCAGAATAAAAAGACATCATTTCAAGTATATGCTAAAGCTTTTAATTTTAATTAGGTCCCATTTGTTTATTTTTGCTTTTATTTCCAATATTCTGGGAGGTGGAGGATCACAGAGGATCCTGCTGTGATTTATGTTGGAGAGTTTTTTGCCTATGTTTTCCTCTAGGAGTTGTATAGTTTCTGGTCTTACATTTAGATCTTTAATCCATTTTCAGTTTATTTTTGTGTATGGTGTTAGAAAGTGTTCTAGTTTCATTCTTTTACAAGTGGTTGATCAGTTTTCCCAGCACCACTTCTTAAAGAGATTATCTTTTCTCTATTGTTTATTCCTGCCTCCTTTGTCAAAGATAAGATGTCCATAGGTGTGTGGATTTATCTCTGGGCTTTCTATTCTGTTCCATTGATCTATATTTCTGTCTTTGTGCCAATACCATACTGTCTTGATGACTGTGGCTTTGTAGTAGAGCCTGAAGTCAGGCAGGTTGATTCCTCCAGTTCCATTCTTCTTTCTGAAGATTGTTTTGGCTATTTGAGGTTTTCTGTATTTCCATACAAATTGTGAAGTTATTTGTTCTAGTTCTCTGAAGAATTCCGTTGGTAGCTTGATAGGGATTGCATTGAATCTATAGATTGCTTTGGTTAGTATACTCATTTTCACTGTATTGATTCTTCCAATCCATGAACAGTATATTTCTCCATCTATTTGTGTCCTCTTTGATTTCTTTCACCAGTATTTTATAGCTTTTGCACAACAAAGGAAGCTATAAGCAAGGTGAAAAGACGCTTTCAGAATGGGAGAAAATAATAACAAATGAAGCAACTGACAAAGAATTAATCTCAAAAATATACAACTCCTGCAGCTGACTTCTAGGAAAATAAACGACCCAATCAAAAAATGGGCCAAAGATCTAAACAGACATTTCTCCAAAGAAGAACACAGATGGCTAACAAACACATGAAAAGATGCTCAACATCACTCATTATATCTGGGAAATGCAAACCAAAACCACAATGAGGTACCATTTCACACCAGTCAGAATGGCTGCTATCCAAAAGTCTACAAGCAATAAATGCTGGAGAGGGTGTGGAGAAGAGGGAACCCTCTTACACTGTTGGTGGGAATGCAAACTAGTTCAGCCGCTATGGAAAACAGTGTGAAGATGCCTTAAAAAACTGGAAATAGAACTGTCATATGACTCAGCAATCCCACTGTTGGAAATCCCACCGAGGAAACCAGAATTGAAAGATACATGTGTACCCCAGTGTTCATTGCAGCACTGTTTATAATAGCCAGGACATGGAAGCAACCCTGATGTCCATCAGCAGACGAATGGACAAGAAAGCTGTGGTACATACACATGGAATATTACTCAGCCATTAAAAAGAATACATTTGAAACAGTTTTAATGAGGTGGATGAAACTGGAGCCTATTATACAGAGTGAAGTAAGTCAGAAAGAAAAACAGCAATATGGTATACTAATGCATATATATGGAATTTAGAAAGATGGTAATGGTAACCCTGTATGTGAGACAGCAAAAGAGACATAGATGTATAGAGCAGTCTTTTGGACTGTGTGGGAGAGGGCGAGGGTGGGATGGTTTGGGGAGAATGGCATTGAAACATGTGTATTATCATATGTGAACTGAATAGCCAGTCCAGGTTTGATGCATGATATAGGGTGCTCAGGGCTGGTGCACTGGGATGACCCAGAGGGATGGGATAGGGAGGGAGGTGGGAGGGGGGTTCAGGATGGGGAACACACGTACACCCGTGGCAGATTCATGTCAATGTATGGCAAAACCAATACAATATTGTAAAGTAATTAACCTCCAATTAAAATAAATAAATTTATATTTCAAAAAAATCAAGCTTATGCAGGCATACCTCAGAGATATTGTGGGCTTGATTCCAGAATTAAACAACAGTCACAAAAATAATACAAACAATGTACTCTTTAATAAAATCCCTCAAATGTTAACATTTAATACATGTGCTTTGTTTTCTCTTTTGCTTCCTTTTATACATGTGTATCTGTTAAATGTATACAAATATTATATAATGTAATACATATAAATCTCTGGACTCAGTACAGAGTACTGAGTATTCACAGATATAATTATCCTTTACACACTAAACACATCAGTGTGTGTTTCTTAAAGATATTCTCTTTTATAATACAATTTTCAAGATCAGGAAATTAACACTGGGTACAATACTATTACCTGATATACAGACTTTATTCAAATTTTACCAATTGCTTAATTAAATAGCCTTCATAGGGAAAAGAAAAAAAGATCAACAAAAGCAAAAGCTTTTTGTTCCAAGTTCCAGTCCACACATTTCATTTGATTGTTGTCTCTTTAGTCTCCTTTAGTCTGGTAGTTTCTAAGTCTTTGTCTTTCATAACCTTGACATTTGTGTAGAATGTCCTTTAATCTCTGTCTTTGGAAAAATAATCTTCTTGTTACTATATTTGAGTTATAAGTTTCTGTCAGAAATATCTCAAAATGATGTTGTGTCCTTTCCAACAAATCAAATCAGTAGGCACATTATATCTACTGGAATTGTTTATGGTGTTGTCAACTTTCATCACTTGACTTTGTCAGTGTCTACAAGTTTTCTCCACCATAAAGTTGCCACTTTGCCTCTTGTAATTAGAAAGTATTAATACTTTGAGACTATGAAAATAATCTGTTTCTCATTAAGCACTCACCTATTAGTTTTAGCATCAATCAATGGTTCTAGCTGAGACAATTATTACTGTGGTGATTAACAAATGTTGACTTTTAAATCTCATTATTCTCTTCTACACTTTAGTTGGCGTTGTAGTGTAGAAAGGGTTTTTTGTTTGTTTGTTTGTTTGTGTGTATCTCCCATTTAATTTTCTCATTTATTGTCTCTTGGATTCTTATTTATTGGGCAAGATCTATTGATATGATTTATTATTTTTTCTTAACTTTTCCTAGAGTTGGCCAGGGGGACTCACTTTCAACTAGTTTCTGTGTCTCTTGATGTATACTAATCATCCTTGAATATTCTTGCCTGGAGAATCCCATGGACAGAAGAACCTGGCAGGCTTCAGTCCATGGGGTCGTAAAAAGTTGGACATGACTGAAGCAACTGAGCTCACATACACAATCATTCTTTGAGCACTTTCTTACTTTTGGAAAGCTCCATGTTCATATTTCACTTGGTCTGCCCCAGTCCTGGAGTCTAGCCTTTCTCCAAAGAACCATAGGTTCTTTCATTGAGGGCCATATTTAAAAACTATGATCTGGACATGACAAGTTACTGGGTGTCAATGCTTATAAGTCCCCTAAATAGACTTAGAGAAGAACTCCATAGATATTTCTGTGTATGTACATAAAAAGACATACACACCTGTATCTAGATCTGTGACTTCATACTTATATTTCCAATGTTATAGAATTCTTCATTCCCCTTTTCCAAATTTATAATTCTTTTCCTCTGACGTTGAGAAACTTAACTCTAATTATCCAAAATATATTATTTCCTTGGTCCTAGAGTACATGTGATTTTAGTTTTTCTAACTAATATTTGAATTTGTAATGCTTAATTCAGTCAATTTAGTTTTGCTAAAACTGAAAAACACATCTGTTGTCTAGAGTCTACCCTGTGTTTACTGTTCTTGTTTTTAGATTGAGAGCATAGAGCAAAGTAAGGTATTCAGTAGTTAACTTGGAACGGTTCAATTTTCTTCTTCACTGGGATTGTTATTCATTTGAATTATTTATGTTCATTTGTTTCTGTTTCTATTCCATTTTATCTCCACAATCTTTGTCGATTTTATTTATATTTTACGTACACTAAAAATATATTTTAATAGTATTGTACAAAAAATTGTACTCAGAAGTGTCACCCCTCCAACCTCTATCACTCCTTTTTGTCGTTTCCAGTCCTCCATCCCCTTTACCCTGTACCTACACCATAGGTAATCAATCTCTTCCATTTCTAGTTTATCACTTGTTTCTTCTTGTGCAAATGAGATTTCTACAAGTGTTTTTTCCCCTTCTTACTTACCCAAAGGCAACCTGTAGCTTCTTTTTTGCACTTCGATATTTTTTTTTTTCACGTAACAGTATTCTTATCATCTTTTCTAATAGCTACAAGATTTGCCCTGATGTTCCCTCTTTCATTCCTGATGTTGATAACTGTGGTTTCTCCCTCTTTTCTCCGTATAATTTTTTGTGAGGAGTTGATCTTTTTTATTAATCTCTTCAAAGAAATTTGGATTTTAATTTTATCTACTATTTGTTTTTCATCTCATTTATTTCAGCTCTTTTCTGTAGAATTTCCGTTATTCTACTTATGTTGAATTTAATTTGCCTAGGTTTTTAGGATGGAAGCAGATCATTGATTTAAAAATGCATCTCCCTTTCTAAGATAAGCATTTAAGGCTGTGCATTTCTCACTAGCTACTATTTTAGCTATATGCAACACATTTCTATGTGTTGTGTTTTCACTGTCACTCAGTTTAAAATACATTTTAAAGTCTCTAACTTTGATCCATGCATTGCTTCTATGTGTACTGTTTAATTTCCAAATACATAGGGTTTTATAGATTTTTTAAATGTATTTATTTTTAATTGAAGGATAATTGCCTTACAGAATTTTGTTTTTTGTCAAATATTTTTTATTGATTTCTGATTTGATTCTAGTGTGTCAAAGAATATAGATTCTACTATAGCAATCTTTTAAAACATTTTGAGAATTTTTTTTAGTGGCTTAGCACACAGTCTCTTTTTTGAACATTCTATGTATACTTGAAGAGTACATGTCTTCTTGTAGTCGCTAGTTGCTGAGTGTAGTGCTCTGTAAATGTTATCTAGGTCAAGGTAGTTAATAATGCTCTGATTTTCTATGTTCTTACTGATTTTATTTTTTGGATCTTTTGTAAGTTACTCAGAGAGGAATGTTAAAGATGTTAATGAGTACTGTGAATCTGTCTGTTTCTCCCTTTATGTCTTTCAATTTTGCTTGATGTTTTTCAAAGATCTCTTAAAAGGTACATAAATTTCTAATTGATGTCGTCCTAAGAAATGAACAATTTTGTCATTATGAACTGTTTTTCATTATCTCTTAAAATACTCCTTGCCTTAAATTCTACTTTACTATTAATATGTCACTCCAATTTTATTATGTTTATTATATGTATGATAAATCATCCTTCATTCTTTTACTTTTAGATCATCTTTAAATTTAAACAGCAGTATTTTTAGAAAGCGTATAGTTCTTGTTTTTTATTTTCAGTACAGTCACCTTTCACTTTTAATTGAAGTGTTCAGTCCACTTTTGTTTAATGTAGTTGTTAATCTGTTAGGTTTAAGTCTATCATTTTGCTATTTGTTTTTATTCAGATTGGCTGGATTGTTTGTTTACTTATGGTTTCCCCATATCTTCTTTCATGCCATCAATTCAGTTCAGTTCAGTCGCTCAGTCGTGTCTGACTCTTTGCGACCCCATGAACCACAGCACGCCAGGCCTCCCTGTCCATCACCAACTCCCGGAGTCTACCCAAACTCATGTCCGTTGAGTCGGTGGTGCCATCCAACCATCTCATCCTCTGTTGTCCCCTTCTCCTCCTGCCCTCAATCTTTTGCAGCATCAAGGTCTTTTGAAATGAGTCAGGCCTTCGCATCAGGTGGCCAAAGTATTGGAGTTTCAGCTTCAACATTAGTCCTTCCAGTGAACACCCAGGACTGATTTCCTTTAGGATGGACTGGATGGATCTCCTCTCAGTCCAAGGGACTCTCAAGAGTCTTCTCCAACACCATAGTTCAAAAGCATCAATTATTCAGCACTCAGTTTTCTTTATAGTCCAACTCTCACATCTATACATGACCACTGGAAAAACCATAGCCTTGACTAGACGGACCTTTGTTGACAAAGTAATGTCTCTGCTTTTTAATATGCGGTCTAGGTTGGTCATAATTTGCCTTCCAAGGAGTAAGCATCTTTTAATTTCATGGCTGCAATCATCACCATCTGCAGTGATTTTGGAGCCCCCCCGAAATAAAGTCTGACACTGTTTCCACTGTTTCCCCATCTATTTGCCATGAAGTGATGGGACCGGATGCCATGATCTTAGTTTTCTGAATGTTGAGCTTTAAGCCAACATTTTCACTCTCCTCTTTCACTTTCATCAAGAGGCTCTTTAGTTCTTCTTCACTTTCTGCCATAAAGGTGGTGTCATCTGCATATCTGAGGTTATTAATATTTCTCCCAGGAATCTTGATTCCAGCTTGTGCTTCCTCCAGCCTAGCATTTCTCATGATATACTCTGCATATAAATTAAATAAGCAGGGTGACAATATACAGCCTTGACGCACCCCTTTTCCTATTTAGAACCAGTCTGTTGTTCCATGTCCAGTTCTAACTGTTGTTTCCTGATCTGCATACAGGTTTTTCAAGAGGCAGGTCAGGTGGTCTGGTAGTCCTATCTCTTTCAAAATTTTCCACAGCTTACTGTGGTCCACAGAGTTTAGGTTAATCAGATAGTTTTAGTAGTCTATTTTATTGGCTTTTTAACTATACTTTGTTTTGTTGATTGTTTTAGAGATTATAATTTGCATTTTTTCCTGGCTTCCCAGTATTTTTATTTTATTTATGTATAGTTTATGTACAATGTTATACAAGTTACAATATAATGATTTGCAATTTTTTAAAATTATACTTTATGTAATTATAAAATATTGGCTATATCTTGTGTGTTGTAAAATATATCCTTGTAGCTTATTTTATACATCATATATGTACCTCTCAATCCCTTACCTCTATATGCCCCTCCCCACTTTCCTCTCTGGTAACCACTGGTAGTCACTAGTTTGTTTTCTCTGAGTCTATTTTATTTTTTGTTATATGCATTAATTTGTGGTATTTTTTATATTCAACATGTAAATGATAGCATTCAATGTTTGTCTTTCTCTGACTTATTTAACTTAGCAAAATGCCCTCTAGATACTCACCCATATATTTATGACTGACTGTGCTCTACATTAGTTTATAGAATCATAATCTGTCATCATTTTCCTTTAGTTTGAAGAACATGCTTTCAGTTCAGTTGCTCAGTTGTGTCCAACTCTTTATGACCCCATGGACTGCAGCACATCAGGCTTCCCTGTCCATCACCAACTCCCAGAGCTTGCTCAAACTCATTTCCATCAAGTTGGTGATGCCAGCCAACCATCTCATCCTCTGTCGTCCCCTTCTCCTCTGGCCTTCAATTTTTCCCAGCATCAGGGTCTTTTCTAGTGAGTGAGTTCTTCACATCAGGTGGCCAAAGTATTGAAGCTTCAGCATCAGTCCTTCCAATGAATATTCAGGACTGATTTCCTTTACAATTGAGTGGTTTGAGCTCCCTGCAGTCCAAGGGACTCTCAAAAGTCTTCTCCAATGCCATAGTTCAAAAGCATCAGTTCTTTGCCACTCAGCTTTCCTTATGGTCTAACTCTTCACATCCATATATGACTACTGGAAAAACTGTAGCTTTGGCTAGATGGGCCTTTGTTGGCAAAGTAATGTCTCTGTTTTTTAATATGCTGTCTAGGTTGATCATAACTTTTCTTCCATGGAGCAAGCATCTTTTAATTTCATGGCTTTCAGTCAGCATCTGCAGTGACTTTGGAGCCCAAGAAAATAAAGTCTCTCACTGTTTCCATTGTTTCTCCATCTATTCACCATAGAGTGATGGGACCTGGATGCCACAATCTTATTTTTTTGAATTTTAAGTCAGCTTTTTCACTTTCCTCTTTCAGATACTTGCTAAATTTATAACAATTAAAGAGGAATGTAGTATTACTGAATTCATAATTATTTTAAGTGTAAAAGTATTTTATATTGCC
Source organism: Odocoileus virginianus (assembly GCF_023699985.2). Taxonomy (NCBI): domain Eukaryota; kingdom Metazoa; phylum Chordata; class Mammalia; order Artiodactyla; family Cervidae; genus Odocoileus; species Odocoileus virginianus. The sequence goes on from NC_069676.1 coordinate 59,964,933, forward strand.
TCATCTTATAAGTTTATATCAGTAATATGAAATAGTACACATGTTTGTGGGAACATAAACTGGTGCAGCCACTGTGGAAAACAGTATGGAGATTTCTGGAAAAAAAAAAACAAAACTAAAAATAGAACTACTGTATGATCCAGTAATTCCACTCCTGGGTGTATATCTGAAAAAGAAACACTAATTCAAAAGGATACAAGCACCTCAATGTTCATCGCAGCATTATATACAATTGCCAAGATCTGGAAGCAACCTAATTGCCCATCAACAGATGAATGGATAAAGAAGATGTGGTATACATAGATGATGGGATACTACTCAGCCATAAAAAAGAATGAAAACTTGCCATTTATAGCAACATGGATGGATGGACTGAGGGCATTATGCTAAGTGAAATAAATCAGACAGAGAAAGACATATACTATACGATATCACTTATATGTGGAATCTAAAAAAAAATACACCAAAGTAGTGAATACAACAAAAAAACAGGCCCACAGATACAGAGAACAGGCTAGTGGTTACTAGTGGGGTTGGGGAGGGACAATATAGGGTTGGAAAAATTGGTGTAAGATAGGCTACAAGGAGTTATACAGCATAGGGTATATGGCCAATATTTTGAAATACATCCAAAGGGAAAGTAACCTTGTAAAACTGTATAAAAATTTTTAAAAATTGAAAAAATATATAAACTACTATGTATAAAATAAGCAACAAAGATATTATGTATAGCCCTGGGAATTAGAATTATCTTGTAATAGGGACTCCCAGGTGGCACAGTTATAAACAATTTGCCTGTCAATGCAGGAGACACAGGAGATGTGAGTTCAATCCCCGCATCAGAAAGATCCCCTGGAAGAGGAAATGGCTACCCACTCCATTATTCTTGCCTGGAAAATTCATTGGACAGAGGAGCCTGGTGGGTTGCGATCCATGAGATCGCCAAGGGTCAGACAAGACTGAGTGAGCATACATCTTGGAATAACTTTTAATTGAACAGAATCTTTAAAAATACTAAGTCACTATGGCATGCACCTGAAACAAAATGTTATAAATCAACTATATTCCAGTTAAAAAATTAAAAACCCAACCAACAGCATTGAAACATGTATGTTATCTAGGGTGAAACAGATAACCAGCCCAGGTTGGGTACATGAGACAAGTGCTAGGGCCTGGTGCACTGGGAAGACCCAGAGGGATCGGGTGGAGAGGGAGGTGGGAGGGGGGACTGGGATGGGGAATACATGTAAATCCATGGCTAATTCATTTCAATGTATAACAAAAACTACTGTAATGATGTAAAGTAATTAGCCTCCAACTAATAAAAAAAAATTAAAATAAAAATTAAAAAAAAATTAAAAACCCAACCAATCAAATAAAAATAAATAAAAATTCATTTCCTTGGTCTTACTAGCCACATGTCAAGTGTTCAATAGTTACAACTGACTAAAGACTGTCATGTTGAGCAGCATACATAAGTCTACATAAGCATACATAAGTGATAAGAAATTATTTCTGTATTTTCACTAAATGAATTGGTCTTAATAATGGAAGCTATCAGTACAAGTACAATTTTACAGGAATTAAAAATAATATATACCATTACTTGTATTTTGGAAAAAATAAAAAAAAGTAGACCTTGTCAATATTTTCAGTGACATAAAATAAGTTCGAAAGTTTTGCAAAAAGATTTTAGAAACAGCAAAACCAAATCAGTGTGCATAATGTCCATTATTTATGTAAAGAATTTGCCAACAGATTGCTATTTTTAATAGAACACATTGTTGGTTCTTCTATGAAATTATCTTTTGGGGATTCACATTTAATAATATCAAGACTATAAAAGTCTCCTACTTTGAAAGTGTCCCTTTTTGTTGCTAAATAATTATAACGATGATGTTGATTATTTAAAAAGTAGACTTTTGGTATTACAGTTATAATTGTCTTGATTCCCAAGGCAAAAATATGTCTAAATTGGCTTGTGTAAAATTCCAGTTCTGTAAACTAGCATAAAAATTTCACAAATGGTGTTTGACTAGGTAGAAAATGTATCTACAAACTGACTGTACTGAGAGGAATGGTGGTGTATGTTGAGAGCTATATCTTAATTCTAATGATGTATTAAAATTTTTATAGAATCAAAGGGCAGTGTTATTCATTCTGGATTCCTCAGGATATTATTTTAGATTCTATGCCCTGGGCTTCAGTAGCTTTTGAACTTGTAGGAGTGATCCAGGCTTCTAAGGAGAGGATTGTTTTACTTCTTTGAATTAAAATTATAGGATTCTGACCTGGAAGGACCCTTAGAGTATCGTAAACCCTTTGTCTTTTAGACTTGTATACAAATTCTAAAGAAGTGTCAACGTGTTCAAGATCTCAAAGTCTGTAAGTGTCAGTCATTAGACCAGAGCTCACTTGTATTAACTCCCAAGTATTAGTTATTTCCTCTGTGTCACGGTACCTCTTGTCTCACAGATATCCCTTATTCTGTCAAAGTTTTGGACCAAATAGGAGTCTAAATAGGAAAACTTGGCTGGCAGAAGTTTCAGGCCATCCAGGAGTTGCAGTGTTCCCACCCAACAATGATGCTTCAGTGTTCTGAGCTTTGCCATGGTGTGTAATGGGAGGTGGTTGTGAGTGAGGGTCACTCAATTTTAATTATCCATGAAACATCTGGTGCTCATAGAGTGAGACATGATTCGCTAACTTTGTTTTTTAACCAAGATTTTTCATTAAGCAACATGCTTATACATTGCTGAAAGGGAAATAAATATTTCAGAATCACAGAATTGCACGGCTGTGTATCATGACCATTCTCCACTCCTTCCAATGATTAAACCCTACTTTAATATGCCCATCAGATAGGTTATATATTTCCTATATATATATTTATATATTCTAGCATCTTCACTGGACTGTCACATGTAGTTTCTCTTTTGTTATTTACAACCCTATTAGAAAAATATTAACATTAACCCCATTTTATAAATGAAGACTTGGCTCATAAATGTTATGAAACAACAATGGATAATACCATAGCAAGAATTAGGACTTAGTTCAGTTACAATCCTTATTGTATTCTATATTCTGTGTTCTCTCACATCGTTTTCCTTGCATACCTTCCATGATAGGGTGCTCATTAGTATTCAGGGTATTTCTGTTTGTCTTTGGGTTACTGGGATTACGAGAAAGCTCATCCTTTAACAAGGCTGAAATTTGCTCCTATTGGGGTTCTGCAGGGTAACTTTATTACCTGGATATATGTGGGTACAAAAGTGATAATTTTCACACATGATGATCTTTAAAGAATATGAAGGGAAATCCCTCTGGTATCTTTTTTCTCTCTTCCTCAAGTTATATATTTCTTCACCTTTCAAATAGTCTCTCTTGGGACATGATTTCTAGTTACCTTGCTGTGCTCGGTTGTGAACTCATTTCATTTTAAATGAGCCTTAAAGTGAGGCTCATTATTGATGGAGCTGGAAAAAGAGATAATCCAAAGCAGTGACTTAGATAATGTATAAGTTTCCTTCTGCAGCAGGTAGATGTTCAGAGGTGAGAGGTCTGAGGCCAGTGGCATTGCTCTATGATCTTTAGGACAGCATTTCTACAATCCTCATTTCCCAGCCAGCAGTGTGGGGAACAAAGGGCATGCAGGGAAATAGCTCTGACTCTAAGAGTATGGTTGGAGGTTTTGCCTATCACTTCCAGCATTATTTAGGTGGCTACTACTAGCTGTCAGGGAGATGGGAAAATGCCACCTCAATCTGGACAACCATGTTCCTGGTGAAAATTTGGGATGTTCTATTACTAAAAGGAGGAAAGGAAAAATGGACCCTGGAGGGCCATTTGCAGATTCTGCCACCTAGAGTAAAGTGAAGATAAAAACAAAAAGACAGTGTATCTAGTTGGTCAGAGCATGGAAATATGAACCAGGAAGTTTTAGTTCTCTGGTTTATCTGACCTCTGCATGCATGCAGTCACTTCAGTCATATCTGACTCCATGCAACCCTATGGACTATATAGCCTGCCAGCTGTCCATGAGATTCTCCAGGCAAGAATATTGGAGTGGGTTGCCTTTTCCAGGGAAATCTTCCCAACTTAGGGATCTAACCCTTGTCTTCTTTACCACTAGAGTCACCTGGGAAGCTGACCTCTACCTTTAGTTCTAAAAGTAATATAAATTATTTTCCTTTTCTTTTTTTGTTTCACAAAAATATTGTAATTTAATTATAAAAGTGATTTTACTTGTTGAATTAAAAGATTTTACAATGGAATCATAGTCAGTGTGATAATTCTTTAAGTGATCTCTTTGGAGTGAAGAAATTAGGACCTAGTGAAGTGAAATTATAGCAGACAGAACACTTCCAAATTCCAGAAATGGCAGGCAGATGAAAATGCAAAGGGTCATCGTTTGGGGTTACTTCTATTTAAAAATTTATTGTGCTGCTTTTGAAAGAGAATTGTTTTTGTGACTATACTCTTTTTGTGATTGAAAAATCATCTAATAATAAGCAGTATAGTACTAGTAGGCTACTTTTTAATTGCTGGCAAACAGTTTTAAGTGCACTTTCTTTGATTACACTTCCATTTTTTGTCAGACTTGAATTTTCTGAAGCCTTTTATGTACCACTAAACAAATAACTTTAACTTTTAATAAACCTGCTTTACATCTTTATTATTTCTAATTGTTAAAATCATACTTTCTAAAGTTAACTTAAATACTGAGATACAGCTGAGAAACTTAGGAGATAGAATCAGTTTTTTTTTTTTTTTCTTCCTATATCTAATTAAGCACTGGTTTTAGTACTGTATTGCCTTTACATTGCTTATTTTTATTGACTGGATCCTGTCCCTCATTTACTTTGTTTCATTTGAAATTTAAAGTTATTTTCTTACTGTAGTTATCATACCTATTGTTTTAATGATATACTTTCTTTAAATGCAATAAGTTTCAAGTTGATTGCTTATTTCTTAGTTTGAAAAAGTGAAGTTATTCAGAAAAACACTTTTAGGAATTTCCCTGGTGGCCCAGTGGTTAAGACTCCATGCTTCCCATGCAGGAGATACAAGTTTGATCCTTGGTTGGGGAACTAAGATCCCATATGCCATGTGGTGTGGCCAAAAAAAAAAAAAAAAAATTCGAAAAACTTTTTTATATGTTAAGGCTCTTCAGCAATTAGTTTCCTCATGGTTTAATATACCTTTTGGGAGGAAAATCAATTTAGAGTTAACATTGTTGCTTTGTAACATTCAGCAGAAATTTAATGTGATTATTTCCCCCATTGAGTGATTTTGGAAGAAACAAACTGATTCTAATAATTCTTCCAGAGATTTCACTGCTATGATAATTGGTTGTACCATGGATGAATCTAAGCATTTAGAAATTGCATGATAAATGAACTGTAAGCTCTCAGGAGCCCTGAGCATTTTTGTTAAAACTTGATACGCAGATTACAGTGTGTGACTAGAAAGAGAGAAAAAATGTGACTTCTATTAGCCTCCAACTAATAAAAATAAATAAAAAAAAAATGTGACTTCTAAAGGAAGGATTCTGGATCAACAAATGTCTGCCCATTCTCTATCCCCTAAAAGTGAAAGTGAAAGTTGCTTAGTCATGTCAGACCCTTTGCGACCCCATGGACTATAGGAATTCTACGGGCCAGAATACTAGAGTAGGTAGCCTTTCCTTTCTCCAGGAGGTCTTCCCAACCCAGGGATCTAACCCAGGTCTCCCGCATTGCAGGTGGATTCTTTACCAGCTGAGCCACAAGGGAAGCCCAAGAATTTGAATTATATGAACATGTGAATAGGCCCCAGACTGTCCTGAATAACATGTGCATTGCCACTACTTTACTCCTACCAGGTATATCTACTCCTCTTCACATACTTCTTGTTCAGTTTTGAACTACATCTAATGAAGTGCTCTATGAGAGGCTCCTGTTTGAGAAGGTTTGGATCCCCTTTTCAAGCCCCACTGTCACAGTCAGGCCCTGAAGCAGAGACTGCTACTATCTCTGCCCTTTCTTCTTCCTTTCTAACAGACTTTGTTCCTGGGTGTGTTAATGTGCCCAGCCAAACTTCTGCCTTTTCCAGTGTCTCTTACAGACACAGGTGGGCCCACTAGTCATGAACAAAAGTCACTGGATAGTCCCTCCCTGAGAGCCTTGAAGCCGAACTAAGCATGATAGGATATACTATTATGTTGGTATCATTTCTTCTCTTTTGTCTGCAACTTGGATGTGGTGGCAGTGGCCACAATCTAAGGATGAAGAGAGAGAAAGACAGAAGGATCCTGAGTCACTGATGACTTGGGAGCTGCCGTATTATCCTGGGACTGCTAGTTCCCTGATTTCATAAATAAGAACCACACACCCTCCTGCCCCCACAACTGTTTGTACTACTAATGTCTCAAGATGAGTTTTTGTAGAAACAGAACTCCAGACAGGGATTCAGGGGCAAACTTACAAGGGAGGGAGGATAGCAGGTTAAGGAAAGGTGAAGCAGGAGAGTGAGACTGTGGTCTCTATGGAGATGTGGGGAATCTCTGAAGTATAAAGTGCCCTGCAGAGGTGTTCCACTTTAAAGTAAAGGGACAGCCTTTTGTACCACGTGTAAGGTAGCTAGCAGCTGTGGGCTACCCTTAGAATGGGGTGTGTGCATTATTTCCTGGATGAGATCAGTCATGCCAACTTAAGATAGTTCTCCAGGGAGGAAGGACAGAATAAACCCCCAAGCTGATGCCTTGGAGATAGTTGTTCTATCCCAGCCCAGGATAGTTGTTCAAGCAGAGCATTGCAGTGTCTTGTGGAGTCCAGTTCTTGCATTGCTCATAACCACTTGCTTCTCACATGTTCATTCCATCCAACTCTATCTTTCTCCAGGATTCCACGTTCGTTTCTTAGGGAAATTTTCAAGAGGAGGGTTAATGGGATGAACTCTGGAGCTATTGCTTTTGGTCCTGAGGTTGTGACTGATTCATATCATCTCCCTTCACTACAGCCCATTCTAGACAATTCTCTCTCAGCCAGTACTTCTCAGGTGTTGGATGATCCAGACCCTCGTCCCTACGAGGTCTGAGTCCCCTGATTATTAAGCCTTTATCAGGCTGTGACAGCTCTTTCCCATCCTTTGCCGTTTAGAGTTGAAATTAAACATGAGACTATCAAGAGATGCCCCACTAGATTATCTGAGTGTAAGATAGGTCCCCTCCTGCTTCTTAAGTGACAGCCGCCCTGTCCCCTCATGTTATTGTTCAGTCGCTCGGTCGTGTCCTACTCTCTGTGACCCCATGGACTTCAGCACGCCAGGCTTCCCTGTCCTTCACCATCTCCTGGAGTTTGCTTAAACTCATGTCCATCAAATTGGTGATGCCATCCAACCATCTCATCCTCTGTCATCCTCTTCTCCTGCCTTCAATTTTTCCCAGCAGTCAGGGTCTTTTCCAATGATGTGGCTCTTCACATCAAGTGGCCAAACTATTGAAACTTCAGCCTCAGCATCAGTCCTTCCAGTGAATACTCAGGACTTTCCTTTCAAATTGACTGGTTTGATCTCCTTGCAGTCCAAGAGACTCTCAAGAGTCTGCTCCAACACCACAGTTCAAAAGGATCAATTCTTTAGCATTCATCCTTCTGTATGGTCCAACTCTCACATCCATCCATGACTACTGGAAAAACCATAGCCTTGACTATATAGACCTTTGCTGGCAAAGTGATGTCTCTTCTTTTTAATACTCTTTAATGGTCCCCTTATAACCATTAGGATTAATTCTTCCTGATAGTATGAAACCTTTTTTTCTGTGGATACTGGTCTATTGACACAGAATCTTAAAGTAAGCAAGTGGCATCTTTGCTTTAAATTTAGTGGCTGTCATACTATGTCTACTGCAGAATTGTTCCTTTCTGGGAATCAGCACCGTTAGAACCACAAAACCTAAAGTATGGATATAGGAAGCACGTATTTGCCTACTGAGAATGGTGATTGCCTAAACAATCACCTAAGAATGATGGTGAGGAGGCCACTCCTAATTTCATTCCTTTGTTACCAGAATATTCACTGCATTCTTTTTTTGCCTGTTTTACAGAAGGGCTGATTCAGAATGCTGCTATAACTATAAGTGCTTTTTCCTGTTATAACTCAACAGTGCTTTATCCTGTTGAGCAGGATAGTATTTTAATGTTAATTTAGTCAGTGTTATTCCACAAGTGATCTGTTTGGAATGAGCCTACATAAAATGCCTATTGATTTTTTTCTTTTTTTACTAGAATTTGATTGCTTTACAAGGTTGTGTTTAGTCTCTGCTGTACAACATTGTGAGTCAGCCGTGTGTGTACACGTACCCTCTCTGTCTTGAGCTTCCCTCACACGCCCCCATCCCTCCCATCTAGGTCATCACAGAGCACTGAGCGGAGCTCCCTGTGCTATAGAGCAGCTTTCCTTTTCTTTACTCATGGTCGTGTATATGTCAGAGCTACTGTCTCAATTCACAGCCCCCCAGTCTGTTTTCTGCATCCGTGTGTTTATTCTTGCCCCGCAAATAGGTTCATCAGTACCTCTTTTCCAGATTTCACATACATGCATTAATATATGATATTTGTTTTTCTCTGACTCACTCCACTTTGTATAACAGGCTCCAGATTCATCCACATCACTTCAATTGACTTAACTTCCTTTTTATGGCTGAGCAACGTTCCACTGTATACATGTACCACATCTTCCCCACCCATTCATTTATCGATGGACATTGAGGTTGCTTCCATGTCTTGGCTATTGTAAATAATGCTGCAAAGAGCATTGGGGTATATGAGTCTTTCTGAGTTATGATTTTCTCAGGGTGTAAGCCCGGTAGTCATATGGTAGCTCTATTTTTAGTTTTTTAAGGAACCTCCGTACTATTCTCCACAATGGTTGTACCAATTTACAGTCTCCTTGGTTTTAGAGTAGAATGCCTCCCCAAGGAAGACACTTCAATCTCAGGGTGTCTCTACATGGTTCTCTGTTCATTTTATGTATCAGGAAGGTTCCTGTCCCAAGGTGTTTATCCTTGCCTTTTCCTCTGTCTGGAGTGTTCTTTCCCTGGATGTCTGCATGGCTCACTTTCTATCCCTTCAGGTCTTTCCTCAACCATCACCATCTCAATGACATCTTCTTTGACCTTTTTATGTAAAGTTTTAATTACATTCAAAACACTTTTCATCTACTTTCCATGCTCTATTTTGTGTCCTTAGTACTCAACATTATCTAGTTACTGCATATTTTACTTCTGTATAATATTTACTATCTGTCTCATCAACTAGAATAATGAAAGCTCTGACAGGACAGAACAGTGCCTGGTTCTAGGTGCTTAGTAATTATTAGAATTAATGAAAAATACTGTTACAAATTCTGTTACTTCTCGATTTTAATGTAGGGATTTCTTGATTTATGTTGCATATGTAATGAAAAGAATTTTCTTCCTAAGAGCCCCCTAAAAGAGAGTACATTGCTTAGAGTTAAAGAAGATTGAATATTATAATCAAACCTCTGACTTTAGCAATCAGAATGCAAAGGCTTCAAAGGGGCTTGACTATCATTTCATCCACTCTTGCATTTTGCAAATGAGGAGGTTGAGCCTCAGAGCAAAGAAGCGACTCGCCTCAGATCATGCAGAGTGAGCGGAATGTGTTGATGGAGACCTTGGTAACCTGAGCTGCAGCACAGGGCGCTGTGAATCATGCCTTTCTTGGACTATTGTTTACAAAATAACACATTCTGATAACTTTTGAACTGAGATGTTCTTAAAATAATAATCATTCTTGAAAGAAAAGTATTTCAGATGATAGCAAAACCTTGCTTAGCTTTTCACACATAAAATACCTAATAAATGATTGTTAAAATATTCATATATATTAATGTACATATTTTGCTACATATAAGCATAATAAGCTATGTTCAATTTTGGAAGGGTGCCCATATTCTGAGAACCCTGGAAGGCAAAGAGTTGTCATTGTATTCATCCATTTATTTAACAAGTATCTGTGGAATACCTACTGTGTGCCAGAAGTTATCCTAGGAACTGAGTCTTAGAAATAAATAACACAATTGAAACCCTTGTAGAGGAGACAGATGGTAAACAATTAACGAAAGTAATTTCAGCAATGCAGTTTGAAGAAAATAAACTAGGGGTATCAGCAGAGATCAGATTAGGAAAATATTCTAAGAAGCTGACATCTGAAGAGACCTAAAGGGAAAAAACCAATCAGCCAGTTGATGATGCAGGGAGCAAAGGGTGTAGAAAGACACCCACAAGAGCAGAGGTACTCAAGCTAGAAGAGGCGTCTTGTGTCCAAGGTAGAGAAGAAAGGGATGAGTTGATTGTGGCATTGCAAACAAACGGAAAGTTGATATTAGATGATGCCAGAATAAAAGCAAGAACTTGGTCATTGAACCTCATATTCCTGATGAAGATCTTGGGAAGCCATAATAGGAAATTATTTCAAGGTGGGTAACTTGCTCTGCTGTAGATTTTTAAAATCCTGTGATGGCTAATGAATAGAGAACATGTCTCAGAGGGGGAAAAAAATAGAAGGGAAACCAGTGAGATTACAGAAAAAAGATCAGTCAAGAGAAAATGGTTTTGGAGAAAGGAGGTTACTATGGAGATGTAAAGATCACATAATGTACCTGTAGGCACCACACGAACTGCTGCTTCAAAGCAGATCCTATGAAGTGCTTGGGTACATACCAACCCTTGCTGGTATGACAAGTATGAAATGGCTGGTACGTTGTGTCAGTTTCATCAAAAGAGAGTCTAGCTTACTTCATAGACTACTGGTTTAAGAGGATGTTACTTTAAAAAAAATGCAGATAGGATTGCTCTGTGGCCAAAGAAGTATGGGGAACAGATCCAATAATTAATATTCCCATTTAGAGATTCATAGTACATAAAGGCATACTGACAATTCTGAGTCTAGCAGTAAAGAAAAACATTAACTTTGTCCTTCCCATACTTCCTAAGATCCTTTGATCAAGAAACCCTGTTGCCTTTTACTTTTTTTTTTTTTAACCTTCTCACAGAACACTCACTTGTGAACTGAGGGGCATGGTTTGTTGAACAAACTGAGACAGTGGAAAGAGAAGCAGAACAGCAGACCATTCTGCTCTCCTGCCATCGGTGCCTCTGTTCTGTCTGCTGCTAGGTCACTTCAGTGGTTTCCGACTCTGTGTGACCCCATAGACGGCAGCCCACCAGGCCCCCCCCGTCTCTGGGATTCTCCAGGCAAGAACACTGGAGTGGGTTGCCATTTCCTTCTCCAATGCACGAAAGTGAAAAATGAAAGTGAAGTTGCTCAGTCGTGTCTGACTCTTCATGGCCCCATGGACTGCAGCCTTCCAGACCCCTCCGTCCATGGGGTTTTCCAGGCTAGGAAAGGTCATATCACTTTTCCTGTTGGAACCTCAGTTTCCTCATCAGTCAAATATGAGGTTACACCAACTGATCACTAACTTCTCTTTCTTTTATCAAGTTGTGTGTGTGTAAAGCTGTTTTTATATATATCCTCAAAGGCCAGTTGCTTTGTGTGAAGATGCCAACTCAGTTTAATGATAGTTTGGTGGTATTACTTCAACCCACCCTCTGTATCCGTCAGCTGATCATAACTTCTTCTCTTCATACTATCTGAGCATTTTTACCATCTTCATTTGGAAAGAAGACAGTTACTAGCTGGATCAGAATTGCTGCTGGCCCAAGATCTGATTCTTCTAGCAGAAGAGTTGCAATACTGAGAAGGTGGGCCAGAGACCAGCTGGATTTGGAGTATAGCTGGCATACTCACTTAGGGGTTATTAGGCAACTGCGCAGGGCAGGATAGAGTGAATGTCGATACCCAGACTGTGTCTTGCAAGCTGTTTGCTTCACATCCCAAGGGCTACATTTCTTTGCCAAAAAAAGATTGAGTACTGAGAAAACATTCTCTTCTTGTTCAGAACATTTTCTGAAAACAAGGAAAATACCAGCCATGTTTCTGCATATTGAAGACTTGGTTATCTCTATTTACCAAAGGATCCATCCTCCTTCTCTCTTCGTCCTTTTCACCCTTCTTTCCTTCCTTCTCTTCTTCCTTCCTTGCTTTTCTTCTTCCTTTCTCATTTTGAGAAATGGGTAATCATTTTCCACTTCTTATGACCTTGAACATTCTTAGCCATGCCTTTGGGAACCACCAGCAAGCCTGAGAAATAGGTAGAGGAGAGGAAGAACATCAGGAGGCTGGTAGAGGGAGGGGGCTTAAACAGCCATGAAGTGTGGAGGAAGAAGAGAGGATGAGAGTGATAAAGATCAAGAGAAAGATTGGTGGACAAGTACTGTACTCAGTTTGGAGGAGGTAATTTGGAAAGAAGAAGCATTTTCAAACTGGTGTTAACACTTTGAGTTTGAAGAGAGATAAGAGCTGCTAAGCCAAGTCCACTGGGGTCTCACTACCTTTCCTTTTACCTGATATTGGTAGTATTAGAAGAAAGTGTATTAAACAATCTTTCTCCACGTAAGAGAATTTTGTCTTGGGTCGCTCAATGTGTGAGCTTTTCCTCAGATCATGGTAACTCGCTTTGGGAAAGGAGGTAGATATGCCATGAGAAGCAGGAGAGGATAAAGCGTGGATTGGGGGAAGAAAACATCATGAGGGATAGAAGAAACTAGTAGATTGGGATTGCAAAGATGAAGGGTAAAAGAACAGAGTTATGAAGGAGGTTAATGATGCCAAGAATTTTAGTGAGGTTGAGAGTGAATTGGCGCAGAAAAGAGGCTTCAGAGCAGGTGTGAGGTGACAACAGGGAAAAGATGATTTGAAACAATATTTCTGTGGGCTGTGAATTAGAGTTCCTTGTGTGTTATTGAGGGACATCGGTAAGACTGTGATTGCTTGTAATTGCTTCTGATTGCTGTCTCTTGAACATGACGCAGAGCAAAGACTAGGGGACGGGCAGTTACTGTTTATGTGAAGATTATGCAAAAGACAGAAAGCAGTGGAAAAGCTGAAAGGGAAAAATGAGAAGAGTATATACATATAAGTAAGTGCATAGTAAAGGAACTGTGAAATGTTTACTATTTTCACCCAAGACTTAAAATTCTAAGCAAGAAAATTTAGATCTATGTGTATTTCTTGATTGTAACAGTGTACTATGAAATTTTTTTGATATTCACACAACTTGAGAAATCTGATTCCTCATTTTTAAGAACATGTTGACTGTGGAATCTTTGTAGCTTGCTGTAAGAACACATCTTCTGTGGGAGAAGAATAAGTGTAACAGATTTCCTAGTCTTAGCATTTGTGATTTAATGATTCAATACCTTTGAAGCAAATTTTAAAATAGTCAATACCAGTTCTCCACCCTTATGCCAACACACTGTTGTCACTGGCTTTGCCCTCCTGACATCTACTTTCCATCAATGTTTTTCACATCGCTTACTATCTTATTTCCTAGGCTGCATCCAAAGAGGCTGGACATAATGAAATAGTTATCCTGTTTCTGTTTATGTCAATGTCCACCAGGGATGTGCACTGCGAAAAATAACCCCCCCAGAACTCTGATGGCCAGTGTACCAGTTACACTGGCAGAAGTTCGTACTGTTTGAAGAAGAGTATCCACATAGGGAATCATTTCACACCTATTCCATAGGACACCAAGCATGCAAGGTGATGTTTGTCAAAAAGATTCATTAGTCACACCCAGCTATTTGATGCATACTTGAAGCAATGCTGGTGTAAGATAAAAGACATTGGGTTAAGCATGAAGGGATTTGATTTCTAGTTCTTAGGCAGGCACTTAGCCCTTTGTGTGTCCTTGGCAAGCCACTAACACTGTAGGAATGTAAAACAGAGGTCCATTATTTGTTTTCCCTGCAAGACAGGGCTGTACCAATCACTTGTTTGTTTGTAGTCTATATATGTTAAAGTCCTGGCTCTATGGCCAGAGAACCTTTACTGGTCTTCTGGCTCTACTTCCTGAAGCTATGGACTAGGTCCCGTTACTGAACTTACCTGAGCTAATCCTTAGGTGTGTATGATATAGTTATCTCATAAGGTGTTAGATCAAGCAATTAATGATCATCATAATACTGTCAATACTTAAATACTTACTAGGTCAATCATAATAGCAATACTATAATTAGCAGCAAGAATGATTATAATTATTAAACTTACTATTAAAAAAACACACTGATAACAGTAGTAGTAACGACAGAGTAGCTATAGTTTATTGAACACTTTTCCCCCAGGGACTAGTCTAAGAGCTTTACTTTTATTATTTTACTCAATTCTCAGAAAATCCTATAAGGTAGGCATCTAATTCTCTCCATTTTATTGAGAAGGATGCTGTAGTTTGTAAAAGTTAAAGTTACTCAGAGTCTCCATCAGTGAACAGCAGTGAGATAGGCCTCTGTTTAGTTCAGTGTCAGGGGCTTTTAGCCTAGCCTCTTCCGAAGTTCAGTGTCCCTCTAACCTGACCCTTGATGCTGTTAGCCACCTGCCCTCCACGGTAAGGGCTCCGAAGGAAGCAAACTTGGCATTCTCTTTAGAGCTCATCAGCAAATCATTACAAATGAAAATTAAAGACATGTGGACGCAATAAGGAAGCTCTAGAAGTACTTAGATTTCCCTACTGGTTTTTTCTTTCTCAGTGGCAATATTTATTTAAATGTCTAATTGTAATTGAGAAGATAGTGCCATAACTTGAATATGAAGGGAGAATTTAAGTACTGATTGTTGATTTAAAAAAATTAAGTGGATGGCCCTGAGTCCTCAGAGATGTTATGGCATCCTGAAGCTCATGAAGGCAGGATCTTAGCCCTCTGCGCTTGATGCATAGCACTGTGTTCAGGCAGTGTTGTAAAGAGGAATTAAAGGTTTTTATGTCTCAGAAGAAAAATGGATAAGATCGCCATCTAGTGGATTCTGAGTCAACTTCAGTTCAAAAAATACTAGCAGCGTTTGAATGAAATTTATCTAAAGTGATAAGCAACACTGATGGATACATTATTTAGATATACAATGGAGAAATATAAACTGAGTCAGACCAATACTCAGGCTGAATTGTGAGTTGGCAAAATCAGAAGACCAAGGGGAATTTTAGGGGTTCATATGTATAGGATGTTAACACAGAAGAGAGTCCGAGATTAAGGGGCATTTTAGGGGTTCAGAAGCATAGGACGTTAGTACAAAAGAGAGTTTAAGGTTAACATCTTGAATCTCCTGCTTTTACAGCCCAGGGAAGGAAAGCAACTCATTCGGGTCACCAGGCTTCTTCATTTCATGTCCAGTGCTCAGACTTTTGTATCCACCTCAAATTGTATAAGTTCTCCCCATCAGAGACTATTGAGTCATAGTTACAAAAGAAGATAGATGTGATAAGTGATAAGTTCTCGCAGATCTTTTGGAAACATCTCTGTGCATATCATGAAAGCACTACTTATGGTATTGAAACATCCCAGCAGCTCCCTGAGAGGTCAGAAGTGTTTCTATCTGCTGTTGAGGGATTTGCCAAGGATACACATCTGAAGATATATTATGGCACTGTGTTGTGATTTTGTTGACTTTAATTCTACCTCCATTCAGCCAGGGGAGAGAAATGACAAAAAGAGCATTATCACATGTCATATTTAAGATACAGAGGGCGAGTATATCCCTATTTTGAGTCATGGCTGTGCTCCCTCTAGGCTGTGTATTAATAATATGAAGTTGGTTTCTTTTCTTCTCTCTTGAATGGAGGGTCTTTAGCTCAGAGTCCTCTTGAGATTTAAGATGAAACACAATACTCTGTCACAATTCCTGGTCAGTTGATCTCTCTGTCTTTCTGGGTCTTTCTCTATTCCCCTCACCCATCCCTGTGAAAAAAATGTTTCATTTAAAAAATTGTTTTCTTTGCCTTTCCCCCCTAAATCCCAAGCCTGTAAAAGACTTGAAAGAATAGGTGATACCTAAATACCCTTTTCCTAGGTTCACCAGTTATTAATATTTTAAAGTTGTATATACTATACCTTCCGCTCATAAATTCTTCTGCATACATCACCAAAAATAAAGATGTTTTTCAATATAACCATAATGCAATTAATATAACTAAAAATTAATAATTCTGTAATACTGTCTAATATTTATATTTAAGTTTCTTTAATTGTCCATGCTTTTACATCATTTTTCAATCCAGGATCTAACCAAGTTAGTGTATTACATTTGTTTGTTATATCCCCGTGGTTTCTTATAATTTAGCATGATACCCCCTCAAACTAACATTTTGCATAATGATGACTTTTTGAAGATTTCAGGAGGTAGGTTATAACTATTGGTGCTACTAAGTTGTATCATTTAAGTTGGTATTTCTGTTGTAAAGTCATGTTCTTCTGGTTATATTAAGTATTTGTGGATTGATACTTTGAGCCTGTGTGAACATTCTGTTTTCAGATATATTTTGACATCAAAGTTTTAAGCCTCTATAGATGAACTGTAGCATCATTATTACAGTAGAAGTGGAAAATGGTAATTTTCTTATTTTTTATACATTATTTCACATTCTTTTCAAAAGAACTGTTTTCCCCTTCTCTCTTTTGGCTGTGACTATGGACTTGGATTTTTCAAAATCCAAAGTGTTTTAACCCATTGCCACCATTTCCCTTCTACTGAAACTCAAGATGTTGCATGTTGGGTCAATGAGAGCTCCTTGAAGCTGGCTCTTCTGTTCTTGCAGTACTTGATCACCTCCTTACTTCCTGGCACAGACTGTCCCAGGCTCATCTTATACTCTGCCTCCGCCACCCTGGAATTAGCACTAAAAGATACAGAGTATGATATTTAGAAACTGAGAGCTGAGTACTAGATGAAGCAGCATGCAAATATTTTCAAAACCCTGGTATGAGTATAAGATGTTGAGAAAAAATGCAGCCGACTTGGTGAACTTTGTCCCATTAACCCTCTGATTAAATCATCCCTCAATCTGTTTTAATTATGGTTTCCTCAGAGAATACCAGGAAAGTCTGAGGACCTCAGGATTAAGCTCATTTCCCTGTAACATACAGGCCTTTAGAGCCCCAAACATCTCAATATTCATCACATCTCTAAATATTGAAAATACCTCATCTGAAAACTCAACTAGGGAAGCAATCTTCTCAGCCTCTATGTTGTTGGCCAGGTTCAGCTCCTCACAGACTGTCAGCCCTCAGGCCTCAGTCTCTCCCTGGCCATTGGCCAGAGTCCACCCTCAGTTCCTTGCCGTGTGACGCTCTCCAGGAGGCATCTTAACACATGACAACTTGCTTCTTCCAACTTGCAGGGAAGAGAGGGTAATGTACAGTATGTCATCCCCAAGTTGATATCAAACCAACTTTGTTGTATTCTAATAGGGATAGGTGCAACTCACATTCAAAGGGGAGGGGATTACACAAGAGTTAGTACAGAAAGTGGGGCTTATCGCAGCCCCCTTAGAGTCTGTCCATCACGCGGATGGACATGACGTTCTACTGTGGGGAATCAGATGATTGACATATAAAGTGCAATGTCAGATGGTAATTGATTTATAAAGAAAGTGAACAAAGCGATAAGATGGAGAACCATTGGATGGGGCACCTTGCGTGTGTGCGTGCTAAGTCACTTCAGGCATGTCTGACCCGTTGCAACTTCATGGACAGTAGCCCACCAGGCTCCTCTGTCTGTGGGATTCTCCAGGCAAGAATACTGGAGTGGTTGTCATGCTCTCCTCCATGGGATCGTCCAGACCCAGGGCTCAAAACCCAGTCTCCTGCGGCTCCTGCCTTGTGGTCGGATTCTTTACCACTGAGCCAGTGGGAGAGCCCCATGGGGCACCTTACCTAGAGTTCAAAGATGAGACCTCTGTGGGCAGGTAAAATTGGCTAAGACCTGAATCATTAGAAAGCATCAGTCATGTGAATATATGCAATGAGCAAAAGAGTAAGTGCAAAGACCCTGAAGTAGAAATGAACTGATCACAGGAGGAGGCCAGTAGGCCTGAGGAACCATTGAAATGAACCTCTTTAAAGAGGGAGGCAGTTACAAGACAGTATGGGACTTGTGAGCCTTGCAGTAAAGAGTTTGGATTTTATTTAATTAGTTTGGAGCTAGTGGAGCAGGGTTAACATAGAGAGTGACATGATCTATTTTCTGCTCATACAGTACTCATCCTGACTCCTGTCTTGTGAATGGACTGGAACAAGAAAGCGGAAGCAAGGGGACTTGTTTAAGGCTGTTGTAATAATGCAGTTGAGAGATGACAGTGGCTGAGACCAAAATGAGGGGAGTGGACTGGATGAAAAGTGATCAGATTCTGAGTATACGGTTGGAGACAGGAGCTATAGGATTTCCAAATGGGTGAAATAAGTGACCAAGAGAAGTCCTGATGTGATCAATCTATTGGGCTGAGCATTTGGATGAACGGCACTAGAGGGAAGATGGATACAAAGAATCAATGTCTTAGAGCATTTTCTTTTTAATAGACTTAATTTTTTATAGGAAATTTTAGGTTCACAGCAAAATTGAAGAGAAAGTACCCATATATACTTTCCTAAACACATGCATAATCTCCTCTACTATTAGCATCTTACTAGGGTGGTAGATTTGTTACAATCTATGATGCGATTTTCACTCAAAGTCCACAGTTTACGTTAGGGTTCAGTGCAGTTACATAATCCGTAGGTTTTGACAGATAAAAATGACATGTATCCAACTTCACAGTATCATACAGAATAGTTTCACTGCCCTAATATCCTCTGTGCTCTGCCATATTCATCCTTTCTCCCTGCAAAACTTGGTAACCACTGACCCTTTCCTGTCTCCATATCTTTGTCTTTTCTAGAATGTCATATAGTTGGAATCATACAATATACAACTCTTAAGATGCTTTTCTTTTAATAATATGTATTTAACTTTATCCCATGTCTTGTCATGGCTTGATTACTGTCTTGCATGTCTCATAGTTTATTTATCCGTCACCTACTGAAAAATATCATGGTGGCTTCCAAGTTTTGTCAATTGTAAGTTAAGCTACTGTAATCACACGTGTGCTGGTTTTTGTGTAAAAATAAATTTCTAACTCATTTGGGTAAAAACAGAGGAGTACAATTGCTGGATTGTACAGAAAGAGTATGTCTAGTTTTGTAAAAAAAAAAAAAAAAATCTTGCAGCAATTTTTATTGTATTAAATTCCATACACACATCCTCTTACTACTTCCTCTATGTCATATGTGTGTATCACATCTAATTGGTTGTGGGATACTGCCATTTCTATATCAGTCCTTTTTATTGCCTTAATTTTTTTTTTTTTTTTTTTGGTTCTCCAAGATTAATGGACTGATGTGGGTGCCATCTAGTGGAGGTAAGGAAAATATGTTTTGATAGAGCAACCACAGAAAAAATTGATTAAAAATAACTAAATTGAAATCTTATTCATTTGTCCTAAATAAGAAAAACATTTCAATGTTTTGGATATGGACCACATATTTAGACTACAGTGGGGTCCATAACTAGGAGAGGCATGGTAGAGAAAAGAAATTAGCAAAGATTAGTCAGCAAGTTAACATCCTAAAAATCTGAATTTATTTACCAAGGTGATTTCAGATTGCCATAAATATACAGAGATTTTCTAGTATGCATATGTGTGTGTGTGTGAGATAGAGAAGGAGGGAGGAAGGCAAGGAGGGATGGAGAAGAGATGGAGGGGAAAAGGGAGAAGAAGAGAATATTAAAGGATAAAACATGGCTGTTGCCCTCATGAAAAAAAATGCAAGATGCAATAACTCAATATTGAATTGTAAATTATAAATGGAAGGAGAAGGAAACCCAGAGCGTGAGGTCACAGGGAAATTGTCACTAAAACACTATGACCTGACATGGGTTTTGAAATATGAAGAAGATATGAATAGGTAACAGAATGAATATCATAGAAGAGGATAAATTCAGAGCAACAGAAAAAAAAAGTTTGAATTATAGAGCTCATCCAGAATACCAGTATCTGTTTGAACTCATTTGGACTTAAAGAGGAAGTAGAAAGGATAAGTGAATTAATTGAACTATCTCTATAAGAGATACAGTTAATTGAGCAATAGAGTAATTATTAATGAAGAGTAATTAAGATAGTAATAAAAGATGATGTTAGTATTAGCAACAACAGTGATGGTAAGTGCTAACCCTGATGTATTGTAGTTACTGTTCTAGTCACTGTTCTAATCACTGTTCTAATTAATTTTACATGTGATCTCATTTAAATTTCATAGCAATCCTCTGAGGTAGGTATTATAGTTCTCATTTTAATTTGAGTAAATAGACATCAAGCTTTTGATAACTTTCACTAAATCACAAAGCTAGTAATTACAGCAGCTTGGATTTAAACCCATTAGTCAGCTTTCGAAGCCTTATGATCCCTTGAATTCTGCTAGATAGAGTGAAGCAATTGGGATGGACAGATTTAGGAACCTGAGTTGCAGAACAGATTTACATACTGTTCCTGGGAATCAGTTAATATCAAACCATGTTGCCTCTGAGGTTCAGCCAAGTTCTAAAATGTGTTGATTATATTTAACTGGGGTGTTCAGTGTTTGGTTCTGATAGTTGACTAATATGAAAACACCTGAATGTATAGAATCCCAACACTTGAGAATGTATGTTAACATATGGGGATAATATAATGCACTCCTAACCGATCGCACCTCTTTCCCGATTTGCATGTGAGGTGGGGGTTAAGACTAACCTCTGTGGATAGCTCTGTTGCTAGCATTGGAGTGAAGGTGATGCTGTGGATTGCAATAGTGTCGAGGAGTCAGCACAGTGAGAAGGGCAGCTGTGGAAGGCTTACCATCCTTGACTTGTTTCTCCTTCACCATTCGAGTCTACAGAGTCCTATTGATAGAACTCCCCAAGCTCCTTTGGATCAATCTGAAGCTCTACTGAATCTCTACAAAATTCTCCTGGGTTTGTTCAGAGCATTCCTTCTCACCATCTTTATCCTAACGCAGGACATCGTCTTTGTCCTTGAGAACAACTACAACAGCTTCCTAACAGGTCTTCTAGCCTCTAGCATGGCGCCTTCCCATCCATTTTTCACACCATGGATGAGTAATCCATCCCATGCGATTCTTCTGCTGATACCCCTCCAGTGGCTTTTCACGGTGCACTTGGGTTGAGTACCTAGAATTCTAATTTCTTTAACGGGGTTTAAGAGGCATTTCCTATTCCAAATACCACTTGCCTCCCAGACCAGGCCATGCCACTCCCTGTTAAATTTTACCTTTTATCCATTTCTTTATATGTATTCTTTGACCAGGCTTCTATACAGGCTCTTCTGAAATCAACCCCTCTGTAACCCCCATCCCAGCAACACCCCTACACCCGGTGTCTGGCATAGGTTTCAGCTGAGATATCATTGAAAAGCGGCCCTGACTTCTGGCCTTTCTGTAGGTGACCCTTCTGTACATTGCCATGATATGCTGCAGTACACTGGTCCCAGCACCTAGTGTAGGATGCATAGTTACCTTCATTGCCTACTGGACTATAAGAACTTAAAAGGGAAGAACTGTATCTGCCTTGTTCACACCAGTGTTTCCTGCTTGAGAAAAACGCTTATTACAAAGCAGATGCCTAATGAGTGAATGAACAACACAGGAAAGGAACAATCAACTGAAAAATCAACACTTAAATATCCCTTGAAGGTTTACAGAAGACCCAGGTTACAGGGGGACTTCAGATCATATAGCCAAACTTCCATGTGGAGCCTGCCTACTTTGTACACACTGTTGACTGCACCCAACATCAGCTGGTCATAAGCATGATAAACCCCAGAGCTATACAAGACTTTTGGCCTCTGCTGTTCTTTGGAGTGTTCTGACCCAGACCCCTCTGAGCTGCTGAGCAGCATCACCGAGACCTGTGAGTCCCTTCTGTCCCCTCCCTCAAGAATATCTTGTCTTCTTCCCCTCTGTTTGGTGTTCCCCCCTGTGGTGGCCACTGGAAAGATCTCATACTTTGAGGGACTTACCCACATCCCTTCCCCTCATTGAAACTGTCAGAAAGTAAACATGTTAGTCGCTCAGTCCTGTAGCCCACCAGGCTCCTCTGTCCATGGAATTCTCCAGGCAAGAATACTGGAGCAGGTTGCATTCCCTAGGGATCGAACCCAGGTCTCCTGCATTGCAGGCAGATTCTCTACTCTGAGCCACAAGGGAAGCCACTGTCTGTCTGAGCATCACCTAAATAAATCTTGTCACACTGCTCCATCTTGTGGTCACTTCTCCCTACCATCAGCTACAAGATCCCTTGAACTCATTGCAGTTTTTATAATGGGGTTGAGTTTTATTTTAAGAGTAGCAAAAAGTAATTGAAGGGTTGTAATCAGAGGGATGACATGATCTTACATTCTAAAAGATGCCTTAGTTGGAAAAGACCAAGAGGGGAGCAAGATCAGTTAAGAGGCTGATGCTGCAACCTGGGTGAGTGGAGATGGGCTAGGATTAGGCCAGCAGTAGGGAGATGGAAGAGGAGACAAAGGCAAAATAAATTTTGCAGATGGAGTTGGTAGGACTTTCTGATGGATTAGAAGTGGGAAAATAGAGAATCAGGAATAAATATTTGAGCAACTAGATGGATGTCATGACCATTTAAAAGGTGCTCAAGATGAAGAGGAACTGATCTGTGGATCTGAGAAGTACATTTTGCCAAAGTGGTTTTATTTATCCATTTAATTTTCATTTTATATTGAGCATGGTTGATTAACAATGTCATGTTAGTTTCAGGTGTACAGTATAGTGATTCAGTTATACATATGTATGTGTCTATTCTTTTTCAAATTTTGTTCTCATTTTGATTGTTACATAATATTGAGCAGAGTTCCCTGTGTTATATGTAGGTCCTTGTTGGTTATCTCTTTTAAATATAGCAGTGTATATATGTCAGTTCTTTCTGTGTTCCTTCCCTGTTTCTTTGCTCTATTTTATAGTTTCTCTTTACTTAATTTACATTCCTATGGTGAGGCTGAAATTTCTGCTAATCTTTTTAATATGTAAGAACTCTGATTTTCAGAAAAATACCCCTTTTCATGTACAACTCATGTTTTAATGATGAAAAATCTGCTTTTAATGAGCTGGAAGTCTGGGGGCGGGGTTGGGATATCATTATCATTTTATTTAAGCTTCTTCTCATTTCTTGGCTTTCTGTTGGTTGCATTCTATATTGGGGGCTTCTAAAAATGATTTTCTAAGATGTTTGTGCTCCTTGGTGTTTTTTTCTTGTTTAAGACTAGGGCACTTGAAATCGAGTGGAATTTTGGGTGTGAGATTGGTGTTCCTCCAAAGAGGGTTTTACTGACGGTAATCTGGAGGAAGTGTTGACAGGGGGGTATCCCCGAAATGTGAGTATCTTGAGGTTTTTCCTCTTACACTCATCAGATTCCCAGAGGAGATGCTCGTACTGTCCTACCTGAAAGAGTAGGCCAGACTGTGAGTTTTCTGAGACCAAGAAGGGGCAGAGGATGCCAGAACTCAATGGTCATAGTAACTATTGGTGATAACTATTCAATAGTAACTATTGGCAGTCTGGAAAAGAAGAAACATCTACAGAGGAGAGAGAAGAACATAGGGCCCTGTCATTCACAACCAAAGTGCAGTCAACCTAGAGCTGAATCAGGAAGAGGGGAGGAAACTCACTTTGATGTAAAGATTAAGGTGTTCATCACTACATGTGACTGGAAACTGCTGGTTATTGAACTGAGACAAATTATACATATTATATACTGTTATGTTTGAAGGATTGCCTGACTTTTATTATCTAAAACTAACAAGAAAAGGCTTGGCAACCAGAAGAATTTTCCTTCAGAGATAGAGAAAGGTCACCCATTGAGCAGGAAAAAGGTGGAAATTACAATTGTATGATAAAACCCATGGTTTCTATTTATTTCAATGTCTCAGTAATACATAATTAAAAACCTGAGGTTAGCTAGCTTATTAACCTTTTCTACTCAAATTGCAAGGGACTTAGAGTATTTTATCTCTGACCACTCCCAATTTAATGCAGTTTTTCTAGTGTTTATCATTTTTTGGAGCTGACAACTGATACTATTTTAATACGAAGTTTATATGTTGACATTTATCAACTATCTTTTTCTCCCTTTTAAAAAACTTCAGAACTTCTATCTAGGTCCTCTTGTAATTTTTCACAATCATGAAATTGGGAACTTGAATTGGGACTACCTTTTGGGAATTTCTTAAGGTTCTGCTGATGGCAAGTTCTCAGAATTATTTGCTGAAAACATTTTTAGATAGTTTTATCAGGTGCATATTTCTTGATTGACATTTACTCTCTGGCTTCAATATTTGCTGTTAAGAAACCTACTGTAGTTGAATTGTTCTTTTTAACAGAAAAGCCATCTCTCCTCTCTAATTTTTAAATCCTTCTTTTTTCCCACCTCCCTCTCTACCTGATCTCTCTGGGTCTTCCCAGTGCACCAGGTCCGAGCACTTGTCTCATGCATCCAACCTGGGCTGGTGATCTGTTTCACCCTAGATAATATACATGTTTCGATGCTCTTCTCTTGAAACATCCCACCCTCACCTTCTCCCACAGAGTCCAAAAGTCTGTTCTGTACATCTGTGTCTCTTTTTCTGTTTTGCATATAGGGTTATCATTACCATCTTTCTAAATTCCATATATATGCATTAGTATACTGTAATGGTCTTTATCTTTCTGGCTTACTTCACTCTGTATAATGGGCTCCAGTTTCATCCATCTCATTAGAACTGATTCAAATGAATTCTTTTTAATGGCTGAGTAATATTCCATGGTGTATATGTACCACAGCTTCCTCATCCATTCGTCTGCTGATGGGCATCTAGGTTGCTTCCATGTCCTGGCTATTATAAACAGTGCTGCGATGAACATTGGGGTGCACCTGTCTCTTTCAGATCTGGTTTCCTCGGTGTGTATGCCCAGAAGCGTGATTGTTGGGTCATATGGCAGTTCTATTTCCAGCTTTTTAAGAAATCTCCACACTGTTTTCCATAGCGGCTGTACTAGTTTGCATTCCCACCAACAGTGTAAGAGGGTTCCCTTTTCTCCACACCCTCTCCAGCATTTATTGCTTGTAGACTTTTGGATAGCAGCCATCCTGACTGGCGTGAAGTGGTACCACATTGTGGTTTTGATTTGCATTTCTCTGATAATGAGTGATGTTGAGAATCTTTTCATGTGTTTTTTAGCCATCTGTATGTCTTCTTTGGAGAAATGTCTGTTTAGTTCTTTGGCCCATTTTTTGATTGGGTCATTTATTTTTCTGGAATTGAGCTGCAGGAGTTGCTTGTATATTTTTGAGATTAATCCTTGGTCTGTTGCTTCATTTGCTATTATTTTCTTCCAATCTGAGGGCTGTCTTTTCACCTTGCTTATAGTTAAATCCTTCTTTTTGATTTAGTGCTCTGCAATTAACTTCCTGGATAGCTCAGATAGTAAAGAATTTGCCTGGAGTGTGAAACACCTGGGTTTGATCCCTGGGTCAGGAAGATCCTCTGGAGAAGAAAATGGCAACTCACCCACATTACATTGTGCTTAGATGCGCCATTTCTTGTGATTTTTCATATTTTGATGGACATGGTGCTTAGTTCTCCTGTTTGTGTTGTAATATTGCTACTTTGAACTGTGCCTGGTGTTCAGGAACCTTCTGTTTACCCTCCCAGAGGATTAACCGCTTGGACTTTGCCAAAATGGGTGAAGGGAAGAAGCATTTGCCTAAATCTCTGGAATAAGAAAGGGGATTCATTTGTTTGCTGGAGGAAATAAGCCCTGGTGCTTGAGTTGTGTCTGGGGAAGAGCAAGTAGTCTAGATCTAATTGAAGTCCCTTCAGAGGACACAAAGCCATGAATCCATCAGTCTAAATACAAAACCCATGATAGATGTCAAGGCACAGAGTTATTTTTTTAAAAGATGATGTGCAAGCATATAGTCTGGCAGGATAAGGGGAACCCAGGATTAAAAGCCTGTGGGGGTATGTTTCTGGGAGTAGAAGGTGAAAGTGGAGTTGGGAGCAGCCAGATGGAGAAGCACTGCAGGGCTGGAGGGGCCAGAGTGCGAGACTAGGGAACTCCAGGAAGCATCCACCCTTGTCTGTATACTTGTTTCCCCTCTCCTGTTCTTTTTGTTCTTGTGGCTTGATTTACACCTTTAAAAATACTTGTAATATTTTATGAGGTTTCAGGAAGAAACAAAATGTGCACAAAGATTCTTAAGTATTTTTTAAGTATTCAAATTGCATTTCATGCAGTATTTGAAACAAAGATTATTCATAATATTGGATGTGTGTTATGGTACATAATAATAACCAAACACCTGTGATCCCATCCTCTGACCTAAGAAAGGGAACTGTATCCCTTCTGTCAAGATGCCTGTGTGGGCTCCTATGGCATCCTCTTGCCACTCTACTCATAAAGTCTTTTTCTTAAATTTGAATTTTCTCATTCACTTTTATTTCATCTCATAGCTCTCAAAAATTAATATATTGAGATTTATCTATTCTGTCTATTGGTAATTCCAATATTTGAAATCCTCTAGGGTCAAAATATGCTGACTCTCATTTATGTTTCTATATTTTTGTTTTGTATTTTAATGAACACATTTAGCATTGAACTTGATCAGAGAATATCACAGACCCTAAGATAGGGAGGTCTGGGTTCATGTCATACTTGTATTTGCTTCTGTTAGACACCAGGAGGTGCTGCAAAGCAGGGGCTCCTTTATTTTCTTGGCTTGGGCTTTCCCTGGCCAGGCAGATGCTATCTGTTTTAATTTTAGACCCAGGTGAGAGCAATCTAGGAGTTAATATTCTCAAAGGATTCTTGGATGTGGAGATATTGAAGCCAGGATTCCTAGAAGTTTCCCTTTGCTGGTAGGCAGACTC
Organism: Odocoileus virginianus; assembly: GCF_023699985.2. Lineage (NCBI taxonomy): Eukaryota > Metazoa > Chordata > Mammalia > Artiodactyla > Cervidae > Odocoileus > Odocoileus virginianus. The sequence continues at coordinate 59,991,844 of NC_069676.1, forward strand.
TTTCAGCATGTAGCACCGTTTTGTTGTTCTTGGCTTAATGGGGAAGTCTAAGTTCAACTCCAGAACTTTACAAGGGCTTAAATGCATGCTCAGTCATGTCCGAATCTTTGCAACCCTATGGACTGTAGCCCACCAGGCTCCTCTGTCCATGGGATTTCCCAGGCAAGAATACTAGAGTGGGTTGCCATTTCTTTCTCCAGGGATCATCTTCATTTTTATCAAAGATAATCATAGTAAGACTCACTTGTTGCAGAATAAGTCTAGTCTCATTAACTTTGACCTGTCTGTTTACATAAGAGAAGTAGAAATAGTCACTTACATAAGAGAAGTAGAAATAGTCACTGACCATATACACTGTGCTGTAACTTTTCACAAGGAATCTTAGATTTTTACAAGGAATTAGATTTTTCACAAGGATTTGAAAAGCCTCTCCAGGCTAAGAAGCCAAGCCAAGAATTTTCCATCAAACTATGTAAGGGTTTAGAGTCTCCCATTGTCTTTTGTCCATTTGCTTTGGGGGCAGCTGTCGCTCTTATATTAGCTTAGGACTCTGATTTCAGCGAGCTGTTGCTGTTTACATCCCCTTATTTTCTTGAATGCTTAGCAATGAATTAGCAAACATGTTGGTTTTAATTTATCCAGATCTTGTTAAAGAATCCAGTGCATCACATTGCTAGATGAAAAGTCTATACTTGAAGTTTTATTTCTTTTGTGATATAAGAGCTGTTAGATTTGCATTTCTAAGTTGTTCGGTTACATTTTATAAGCTGCCAGTGTTACTGCTGCTATTTTTCCTATTTGGCTTTTGCTTTTTATTATTTATATCTGTTTTTATTGCAAAGATTAAAAAATAAAGTTGGTATTTTTCCTGCTTTATAGCTTTTTAAAAAAGTTTTTCCTTGTGCCATATTAGGCAGTTAATTTTTTATGATATATTGATACTTTAAAGAGTGTATTTCATCTTGTTTACTATATTGTTAAGATTCCCTTAATAATAATTTACTTTTATTCACTTGAAATGTCAAGTTTTATGAGATAACTAGTTTCCCACTATTTTTTGTAAATTTTTCCTTCAGCGTCTCCAGAGGTTACTCTATGTATGTCAGTACTGTATCTTTGAGTGCTGAAAGATTGACTGATGGCAGCTTATTTTTTTAGTAGATTGTAATGTTTATCATTATAAAGAAATTCTCTTTCATCATCACATCTATGATACAAAGCATGTTCACCACTTTAGTATCAGAACTTCATTATATTTTGGTTTATCCTTATTTCAGACAATATATATTTCATTTAAATACTATAGTTTATAAGTATCATGGTTTTTAGTCATATTTCTATCATGTGTGTTTCTACCTTTAAGCAATATTTTGTTTAGTTTTACAGATTTTGAAATTGTATAGAAATAAGGTGATATTCATTTACTCAGCAAGTATTAATTGAGCAAATATTAATTGAGCTAGGTGCTTGAGATATTGAATACACAAATGGACAATGACCTGACCATATACAAAAACAGAATTCTGACCCACCATCTACAGCAATCTGTCCAGGAAATCAACCCTCCTGTCTCCATTATCCAGCCCAGAAGCCAACCTGCTATGAGTCAGACTTACAGGAAGTCATATTCTGCTATCTCCAGGAAGGCAAACAAAAATTTGTGTAACAATTGGCCCCAAATGCTCAGGATTTGATTAATAACTGATAATGTCCTTAGTATTTGTCCCCTCTTCCAACTTAGAATCCACACAGAAGGCTGAATATGTATTTCCTAACCGATCACATGGATGCCTACTTCTACCAATAGTTAGTCTGCCTTTAGTTTCTCCAGGCTGGCAGCTTCCAATCAGGGCACATCTCAGATCTTCTCTCTTGGCACTATAAAGCCTCCCCAGTGCTCTCCCCGCCTTTAAGTCTTTGTGAATACACAGTGATGGTGGCTACTTGCTCTAGCAGGCTCAGAGTAAATAGGTGTTTATTTCCACATCCTGCTGTATCATGAGTATTAGACCAGAGAAAGAACAAAAACATACAAAATTCTGCCTTTATGGAACTAATGGGACAGTGATGGGAGAAGACAAAAAACATGTTAAATAAATTATATAGAATGTATGTAGGTTATGAGTACTAGAAAAATGAGCAAGGGGAGAGACATGGGGGGAACTGGGTTAGGAGGTTACCATTTTTTTGTTAACTTTTTATTTTATATTGGAGTATAGCTAATTAACAATGTTAATTAATTAACAAAGTGATTCAGTTATACATTATTCTTTTTAAAATTCTTTTCATATTTAGGTCATTACTTCCAAAAGAACCCACCTACATTGTTGGTGAGAATATAAATTGGTACAGCCACTATGGAGAACAGTATGGAGGTTCCTTAAAAAAAAAAAAACAAAAAAAAAACCTAAAAAACCATGTGATCCTTCAGTCCCACTCATAGGCATGTTTCTGGAGAAAAACATGGTCCAAAAGAATGTACCCCAATGTTCATAGCAACACTATTTACAATAGCCAAGATATGGTAACCCCTATATGCCCATCAACAGAGGAATAGATAAAGAAGGGGTGGTACATATATACAATGGAATATTACCCAGCCATAAAAAGAATGAAATAATTCCATTTGCAGCAGCATGGATGGACCTAGAGATTATCTTACTGAGTGAAGCAAAATAGAGAAAGAAATAACATAGGAAGTTACCATTTTTAAATAGGATTGTCAGGATATTCTGCTGAGAAGGTGATATCTGAGCAAAAAGTGGAAGGGATTGAGAAAGTAATATATACAGCTGAAATGCAGGAGGAAAAAGTGTTGCAGATAGGAACCCCAAGACAGAGGCTCTGATGCAGGAATGCGCCTGACAATTTCTAGAAAAAGCAGGAACTTAGGGTTGGAGCAAATCGGGGACGAGAAAAGGAGGCAATGTGGAGGCAGAGGCAATGAGAGGAGGCATGAGAGGCCTCAGGGAGCTGGATCATGGAAAGCTTTCTGGGACACTGGAAGCACTGTGGCTTCTACAGCAAGTGAGCTGAGAAATCTCTGAGCAGGCAACTCACAGAGTGTGGCTTTGGTTTTAAAAAGACATCTTGGCTGCAGTGTTTAGATAGGGTGACCACATGCCCTGGCTTGTGCAGGACAGTCTTAGTTTATGCCTGTAGTCCTGGACTCTTCCACATTCACGGCGTCCTAGGTTAGACACGGAAACGTGGGATCACCCTAAGCATGGACAGGTAGGGGCAAGGATAAAGCAGACGGACAGTCGGAAGCTATTCTAATGATTCCAGTGAGAAATGATAGTGCCATCGGATTGCTGATAGCAGTGGAGGTAGTAAGAAAGGTTTGCTTTGGGCTGTGCTTTCAAAGTAGATCCAGTGCAATTTCCAAACATTCAGAGAGAGAGAGGTGTGTGTGTGTGTGTGAAATATAAGGTAACTCCACTATTTTTGTCTTTTTGTTTGAGTAACTAGAAAATGCATTTTTCATTTACCTAAATGAAAAACTGGAACCTAATTTTCAGGGGAAGATTGGAAGTTTGGTTTTGGAAATTGTACTTTTGAAATGTCTATCAGATGCTCATGGGGAGATACAGGATAGAACTTGAATGAATTTGGAATTCAGGAGAGCAGTTCAGGGTAAACACATAAATCTGAATGTGTATACATGCATGTGTGTGTGTGTATAGAAATACATATGAATATATATATACAATATATAAAAATATATATTGAAAAGTTTGTTGGATGGACAATTCTTTATTTTTTTTTAATTTTTTTTCCATTTATTTTTATTAGTTGGAGGCTAATTACTTTACATCATTGCAGTGGTTTTTGTCATACATTGAAATGAATTAGCCATGGATTTACATGTATTCCCCATCCTGGTCCCCCCTCCCACCTCCCTCTCCACCCGATCCCTCTGGGTCTTCCCAGTGCACCAGGCCCGAGCACTTGTCTCATGCACCCAACCTGGGCTGGTGATCTGTTTCACCCTAGATAATATACATGTTTCAATGCTGTTCTCTTGAAACATCCCACCCTCGCCTTCTCCCAGAGTCCACAAGTCTGTTCTATACATCTGAGTCTCTTTTTCTGTTTTGCATATAGGGTTATCGTTACCATCTTTCTAAATTCCATATATATGTGTTACTATACTGTAATGGTCTTTATCTTTCTGGCTTACTTCGCTCTGTATAATGGGCTCCAGTTTCATCCATCTCATTAGAACTGATTCAAATGAATTCTTTTTCATGGCTGAGTAATATTCCATGGTGTATATGTACCACAGCTTCCTCATCCATTCGTCTGCTGATGGGCATCTAGGTTGCTTCCATGTCCTGGCTATTATAAACAGTGCTGCGATGAACATTGGGGTGCACGTGTCTCTTTCAGATCTGGTTTCCTTGGTGTGTATGCCCAGAAGTGGGATTGTTGGGTCATATGGCAGTTCTATTTCCAGCTTTTTAAGAAATCTCCACACTGGTTTCCATAGTGGCTGTACTAATTTGCATTCCCACCAACAGTGTAAGAGGGTTCTCTTTTCTCCACACCCTCTCCAGCATTTATTGCTTGTAGACTTTTGGATAGCAGCCATCCTGACTGGCGTATAATGGTACCTCATTGTGGTTTTGATTTGCATTTCTCTGAAAATGAGTGATGTTGAGCATCTTTTCATGTGTTTGTTAGCCGTCTGTATGTCTTCCTTGGAGAAATGTCTGTTTAGTTCTTTGGCCCATTTTTTGATTGGGTCATTTATTTTTCTGGAGTTGAGCTGGAGGAGTTGCTTGTATATTTTTGAGATTAATCCTTTGTCTGTTGCTTCGTTTGCTATTATTTTCTCCCAATCTGAGGGCTTGGGCAATTCTTTAAATATGCAGTTCCATTTCCAAAGTATGTTGACATAGCTCTTAACTGCTTGCATGTAAACTGAGAAGTCAGGGCCTGTTCAGTTCACTTCAGTCGCTCAGTCGTGTCCGACTCTTTGCAACCCCATGAATCGCAGCACGCCAGGCCTCCCTGTCCATCACCAACTCCCAGAGTTTACTCAAACTCATGTCCATCGAGTTGGTGATGCCATCCAGCCATCTCATCCTCTGTCATCCCCTTCTCCTCCTGCCCCCAATCACCCCCAGCATCAGGGTATTTTCCAATGAGTCAACTCTTCGCATGATGTGGCCAAAGTACTGGAGTTTCAGCTTCAGCATCAGTCCTTCCAATGAACACCCAGGACTGATCTCCTCTAGGATGGAGGTTGGATCTCTGCTGTCCAAGGGACTCTCAAGAGTCTTCTCCAACACCACAGCTTAAAAACATCAATTCTTCGGTGCTCAGCTTTCTTTATAGTCCAACTCTCACATCCATACATGACCACTCAAAAAACCATAGCTTTGACTAGACGGACCTTTGTTGGCAAAGTAATGTCTCTGCTTTTTAATATACTGTCTGGGTTGGTCATAGCTTTTCTTCCAAGGAGTAAGCGTCTTTTTTAATTTAACAGCTACAATCACCATCTGCACTGATTTTGAAGCCCAGAAAAATAAAGTCAGCCACTGTTTCTACTGTTTCCCCATCTATTTGCCATGAAGTGATGGGACCAGATGCCATGATCTTAGTTTTCTGAATGTTGAGCTTTAAGCCAACTTTTTCACTCTCCTCTTTCACTTTGATCAAGAGGCTTTTTAGTTCACTTTCTGCCATAAGGGTGGTGTCATCTGCATATCTGAGGTTATTTACTCTTGATTCCAGCAATCTTGATTCCAGCTTGTGCTTCTTCCAGCCCAGCGATTCTCATGCCTGTTATATATATATTTCCTATTTCAATAGCCACTCCTTCTGTCCCCTATTCTTATAGGATACTTTTAATTTTAAAATATAACTCAATCAGAATATATTTGTGATAGTATTTATTAAAGTTCCCTGGAAAACAGGAAACTCATTGGACCTTCAGATAAACTCGTCTTTTAAATTACTTTTTTCAAAAAAAAAAAAATAAATAAATTACTTTTTTCCCCCAGTATAGTTGAATAATTTTTTTCTGTTGCAATTATTTTTTTTCTCCTCTTCAGGGAGAGTAATTTTAATATAATAGCCCTCTATGATCTTTCACAAAATATATATTAAGTTTTCCCTCACCACCTTAGTCTCTCTTTGTTTTTTTTCACTTCAGCATTATGTGATTTTTCTCAAGCCTGCCCTCATGTCACCAACTCATTATTTTTCATGAATGCCAAATCTGCTGTGGATAACTCCCTGTCGTTTTAGAGAGTTCACGTAGTATCTGTATTCCTTTACTCTGCTAGCTTTCTTTTCACTGTGTGTTATAAATTTATTTCCTGTTTCAGAGCCTTTATGTTTTATTTAATTTCCTTGACAGAGACAAGCAGCTAGAGCATGCTGCTTTCTTGTATTTTATGTCTCTTCCATTCTTTCAGAGGTTTTGTGGTGGGTTCTTGCTTCTGCCTAGTTATCTTTCAAAATGTACTGTTCTACTGAGTCCAAAGAGTAAATATGGGTAAGTGAGTGAACTGGATAGGGTAAGTCCTTCTCAAACAGAAAACAACTTTGATCTTTTTCTCTATCGCTGTCCCTCTGTATTATGTCAGACCTCTTTTTGATGTCCCTGACAATATCTTGGGCATGTTTTATAGCTTTTTCTGTTACTTTCAAAAATAATAATAAATAGTCTCATTTTCCAGGCTAAAAAAAAAATCTGTTCATTCTAACATCAGAGCATCAGTGTTCCTTCCAGTTTCAAACTTGACCCCTGCTCCAGTTTAAGCCTGATTCCTTCTTGGGTGCCTCCAGTGGAAGAGTTGGGAAATAGTGGGTTAGCTTTGCCACCTGCTCCTCTGTCTTTGCATTCCAGGTCGCTCACTTACAGGGCGGCTTCTCACCCCTATATGACCGCAGAAGGGCTGTGGGAAAGGGGACGCACAGTCAAGCCAGGGCAGGCAGAGTTCTTGATCCAGAGTTGATGCCTATGGTGTGTGTCTCAATGTGGGGGCTTTGTGAGGTCCCCTCTTCTTTCTCAGTGGCTCCTGGAAGAAAAAAAAAAAAACAGGTAGATAGGTTGTGACTTACTGCCTGCTGGTGATGCGTTCTAAGCATTTCATCTGTATCCAACAGCGTGAGGCAACACAAAGAAAAATATTTAGCTTGTGTTAACTCCTCCTACTCTTAAGGTTATGAGTATGCTCTTCTTACTACTTTTATGAGCATACCTTTGGCTTCTTTATTTTGGTTCTTTTTTTTTTAAGGACTAGTGTTAAGAGAAGTGGTATTTACAGACACAGAGAACAAATATCTGGACAGCAAAGGGGGAAAGGAGAGGTGAGATGAACTGGGAGACTGGGATTGACACCTATACACTACTATGTACAAAATAGATAATGAATGAGCACCTGCTGGATAGCGCTGGGAATGCTCCTTGGTGCTCTGTGATGACCCGAGTGGGAAGAAAATCCAAAACGGAGGGGATATAAGTATCTATATGGTTGATTCACCTTGCTATACAGCAGAAACTAACACAACATTCTAAAGTCACTATACTCCAATAATTTTTTTTAAGCAAAGTTGTATTTAAATAGGAGATTATAACTACCAGCTTTCCTTGGTCCTGGGAATTTAGGAGGATTTTATGTTTTTATTTATAGGCGATTATCTATTTTGTAGAGAGAAAAGCATTGCTATTGTTTAGTTGCTAAGTGTTATCCAACTGTTTTGTAACCCTGTGGGCTGTAGCCTGCCAGGCTCCTCTGTCCATGGGATTTCCCAGGCAAGAATACTGGAGTGGGTTGCCATTTCCTTCTCCAGGGGATCTTCCTGACCCAGGGATCAAACCTGTGTCTGCTGCATTGGCAAGCAGGTTCCTTATCACTGAGCCACCAGTGGAACCCCTAAGAGAGAAAAGTACTTAGAGTTTAATCCCAATTGGAAAAAAAAAATACATAAGCAACTGAGGCCCATAGAGGGGAAGATGCTTGCCTGTTCTGTAGGGGTGAATAGCCAGGACTGAAATATGGGACTTTACCCTCTTTCTCTAAATCTGGGCCTCAGCACCCAAGGTCTCCCATCTTGAAGGAAGGTGCTCTGTGCTTTTATGATTGAGTATAGAGGTCTTTCTGTTCATCTAGTCTCACCGGATTCTTCCTGCAGTCCTGATGGGTAGCACAGTTGTGACATATAAGGAACAGTGAACATGTGTAATCTTTTGAGAAATAACCACCAGATGTCACTCAAGACTAGCTTTTGTCAAATGAGACTGCCTTATCCATTGTTTCCAAGTATGCTCAGAGGAAGAAAAATGAGACGGAGTATGTGCCTTGCATCCTAATGCTTCAAATCATGAGGAATTTTCTGGGGCTGTCTTAAGGCATTAAGAGAGTCATTCCCGAGAAACAAATGCAAAAGAATCCTTTGGGTCCTACTCTCTCAGTAATTACAGTTTAGTGGGATAGGAGGAAAGAAAACAAGTTATTGTCCTTACTTGCAAGTGGAATGGACTGAGACAGGAGAAATCAGACTGAGCAGAAGGAAAACTGACTTCATAGTGGGGGAAAACTGTAAATTTTGAAGGGTATCTTAGATTCAGGTAAATAGAGTATAGGAATGGGAGATGCCACTCAGTGGGTTAGGAAGAGGTTGGCAGGGGGTGGGAGTGGGGTTGGAAGCATAGTGCCATGAATGAGCCAATCAGCTTGGACTGTTTGGGGGATGCGAGGAGGACAGTGAACTATCTAGAAAGGGTGAGTCACAGAGAGATTATATAAGACTGGAAATGTAGCATGGTAGTTAACAGTGTGGACTCCAGAGCCGGGCTCCCTGGGTCCAAAGCCTAGCCCTAGCAAGTGCTAACTGTTGGCACATGCTTTAGGGCAGGGCCCCCAACCTTTCTGGCACTAGGGGCTGATTTCGTGGAAGACAATTCTTCCACCAACAGGATCGGGATGGTTTGGGGATATTTCAAATGCATTACATGTATTGTGCACTTTATTTCTATTATTATTATGATTTCATCTCTACCTCAGATCATCAGGCATTACATCCCAGAGGCTGGGGACCCCTGTTTTGGGGCATGCTGTTTATCCTTGTTGTGCCTCAGTTTCCTCAATTATAAAGTGAGGAGATATTATCATATCTAATTCCTAGGGTTGTGGAAAGATTAAATATGCTAATATTTTTCAAGTGCCCAGAGGAGCATGCATCGGCACTTAATAAGTGATACATCAAGTATTTGTTGAACAAATTTTTTCTGTATAGAACTAGGCTCAAGAAATCAAAATAAGGTTAATGGCTGAATATAGACCTAGGATGTACCCTGCTCAGCAGCTGTTCACTGGACACTGTATTCCAGACAGTATGGTGAACACTGAAAAATGTTAAAAAAAAAAAAAAAAAAACCTGAGAGAACAAGATGGTGGAGGAGTAGGTGGACATGGAGTACATGTCTCTCCACAGATACACCAAGAATACACCTTCAGACACATAAGTGCATGCAGAACACCAGCTGAGAGCTGACAGGAGGACCTGACCAGAGGAAAGGAATGTATAGAACCACACAAAACTCGGTAGGATGCAGGAACTAGGGGGAAAACGGGAGTGTTAATAGGACTGGACCTGCCCTCAGCGGGTAGGGGAACTGAAGCAGGGGTCTGATTCCCACAGCCGGGCAATTGTCTGAGTCAGAGAAGAAACATTTAAGGCTGAGAGTAAAACAGCTGATCTGTGGCAGCCTAAATGGAATGAGAATCAGACAGTCCTTGCCGCAGCCGTACATGCCCCAGACAGGGACAAGGGTCCCCTGGAAGGTGCAACAGCTGGGAGCTAGAGCTTGCGGAGTGTGGAGTGATCCCAGGGTGAAGGCTGCTGGTGACTGTGGAGAGATGGGTTGAGAGGAGGTAAGGGAGGAGATTGTGATGAAAAATGCCTGTGGAGGAAAGCCAGGCAGCCATGGGAGCAAGGCAATGCTGCTGAGTCCATAGTCTCGCTCTCTCCACACTCCGGCATCAGCAGCTGAATTATAAAGAGGTTGACCCATCAAACACCTGAGGCCCTGGACTACAGAGTAGGACCCCAGCCAGGGTGCCCCTGTAAGTGCCTGACGCACTGATCTACAGAGTAGGACCCCAGCCAGGATGCCCCTGTAAGTGCCTGATGCAGCGATCTACAGAGTAGGACCCAGCCAGGGGGCCCATCTATGTGCCTGATGCGCCGAACAGCAAAGAAGGACCCCAGGCAAGGGAGCCCCCTGAGTGCCTGAATGGGCGGAGCTACAGAGAAAGACTGGCCAAAGAGGCCTTCTGATCACCAGCTACAAGAGGTTCGAAAAAAGACTGATAGGGTCATAACTTCTGCGCTGGAGGCAGTCCGTGTCCCAGCACACTTGGCGCCGCCAGCGTCCCTGCAGGCAAACCAGCTTCACCACCTTCACACTCGACTCTCAGCGAGGGCAGAGCTGCCACAGGCAAAAAAGTCCTGTGTCTATGCGCACAGGGTCACTTTGGTCCTGTCCGACTCTTTGCAACCCTCTAATCTGTGGCCTGCCAGGCTTCTCTGTCAGGGAGGGGGGTTCTCCAAGCAAGAATACTGGAGCGTATTGGCCAATACTGGTTGCCATACCCTTCTAGAGCATTATATTTCCTGCTGCTCTAGCTTCCAACTCCCCTGAGTACCTGGTGCTTCCAGAACCCCTGCAAACCAAGCAGCTATATCCCCTCCACACCTGATCCTCACAGGGGCAAACCCAAGTCCACCAGGGCAGCCTCAGGAGCAAACCCCAGTGGATGACCCACATGCAGAGGTGGAAGTAAAACCACAATTGAAACCAAGGGGCAGTGTGGCTAAAGAAGACGACCCAAAACCTTCTTATCAGCTGTGCAAGTTGACGATTAAATCCACACAATCAATTATGGAGATTCCGAGTCTATGGAATATATAAAATGTCATTGAAAGCTCCCACAAAAGAAAATGCGCTAATTCTGCTAGCTGTGGACATCGGAGGCAAGAACACAGAGGAGTAGGACTGGATTAGAGTCTGAGCTGCCCCCACAGCAGGTCCAGAGAGCAGCACAGTGTTGGAGAGCATCCAAGGGAGGTGAGGTGGACTGTGACTCCCAGAGAGGGAAAGGACTCTGACAGCAGTGACTCAAGAAAAACCTTTATTAATCTTATGTTTTGACTTGTTCTGTAGATTCTTTTGGAGTTTTTTCTTTTCTTTTCTTCTTTTCTTCCCTCTCTGCTGTAGTTGTCGATTTTATTGGCACTATGAAATCTAATTAAGCCTTTGAGGTTTTTATTTTTTATTTTTGTTGGACTGTTTTCACTTTGCTCATGGGTGTGTATGTATATGTGTATATCCATTATTTTAATTATCATTTGCCTGATTTTGTAACTGCCATTTGTCTGAGGTTCATCTTTGGTTTCTCACTTTTGGATATTTGTTTTAATCTCACTTAATGCCATAACAAACCACTTGTGGAATCTTTGTTCCTGAATAGAGATCAAGCCCTGAGCCTTTGGGTGGGAGCACTGCCTCCAAGACCCTAGACTACCAGAGAACTAACACTGCTGCTGCTGCTGCTAAGTCGCATCAGTCATGTCCGACTCTGTGTGACCCCATAGATGGCAGTCCACCAGGCTCCGCCGTCCCTGGGATTCTCCAGGCAAGAACACTGGAATGCATTGCCATTTCCTTCTCCCGTGCATGAAAGTGAAAAGTGAAAGTGAAGTTGCTCAGTTGTGTCTGACTCTTCACAACCCCGTGGACTGTAGCCTACCAGGCTCCACCATCCACTCGGTATCAAATAGTGAGAGCTCACACAAAGGAAACCACTTGACTATAAGACCTGGCATCACCCAACCACCAGTAGCACCCTGTGCAGGATGCCACATCTAAACAACAAACAAAACAAAAACACAAACCCAGTCATCAGCAGGCAGGATTACCACCTCACTCAGCCTTGCCCATCAGAGGAAAAACAAACAAAAACTCAGCACAAATCTCACCCTATAAGAAGCTTACAGAAATTACTGGACCAACCTTAGTAGGGCAGAAACCAAAAGAAGGAAAGAATTCAACCTTGAAGCCTGGGAAAAGCAGACCTTAAGCACAATAAGTTAAAAAAAAATAATAATAATGAAAAGACAGAGAAATACTACACAAATAAAGGACCAAACTGGAAACACAGAAGTCCAAATGAATGAGGAGGAAATAGGCAAACTACCTGAAAAAGAATTCAGAATAATGATAGTAAAGATGATTAAAAACCTTGAAAATGAAATGGAGAAAATGCAAGAATCAATTAACAAAGACCTAAAAGAATTGAAGAATAAACATACAGAGACAAACAACACAATTACTGAAATTAAAAATACTCTGGAAGGAATCAATAGCAGAATATCTGAAGCAGAAGAATGAATCAGTGAGCTGGAAGATAAAATAGTGGAAATAACTTCTTAAGAGCAGTATAAAGTAAAAAGAATGACAAGAACTGAGGATAGTCTCAGAGACCTCTTGGACAATATCAAATGCACCAACTTTCGAATTATAGGGGTCCCAGAAAAAGAAGAGAGCAAAATGGGTATGAGAAAATTTTTGAAGAGATTGTAGTTGAAAATTTTCCCAATATGAAAAAGGTAATAGTCAATCAAATCCAAAAGGCACAAAGAATCTCATGCAGAATAAATCCAAGGAGAAACATGCCAAGACACATACTAATCAAGCTAACAAAAACTAAACACAAAGAAGGAATATTAAAAGCAGCAAGGGAGGAGCAACAAGTAACATACAAGGGAAACCACATACGCATTAACAGCTGATCTTTCAGCAGAAACTCTGTAGGCAAGAAGGGAATGGCAGGATATATTTAAAAGTATTGAAAGGGAAAAATCTACAACCAAGATTACAGTACCCAGGAAGGGTCTCATTAAAAATTGATGGAAAAATAAAAAGCTTTTCAGACAAGCAAAAGTTAAGAGAATTCAGTACCACCAAACTAGTTCTACAAACAAATGCTAAAGGGACTTATAAAGTCAAGAAATACAAGAGAAGGAAAAAGATCTAAAAAGTCAACCCCAAACATTTAAGAAAATGACAATAGGAACTTATATATCAGTAATTACTTTAAATGTAAATGGATTAAATGCTCCAACCAAAAGACACAGACAGGCTGAGTGGATAAAAAAACAAGACCCATATATGCTGTCTACAAGAAACCCACTTCAGACCTAAAGACACGTATAGACTGAAAGTAAGAGATGGAAAAATATATTCCATGCAAATGGGAAGCAAAAGAAAACTGGAGTAGCAATCCTCATATCAGACAAGATAGACCTTATAATATAGAAGATTACAAGAGATAAGGAAGGACACTACATAATAATCAAGGGGTCAATCCAAGAGTAAGATGTAACAATTGTAAATATCTATACATCCAACATAGGAGCACCTCAATACATAAGAGACACTAACAGACATAAAAGAAGAAATTGACAGTAACACAGTGGTTGTAGGAGACTTTAACACCCACTCACGTCAATGGACAGATCATCAAAACAGAAAATTAATAAGAAAACACAAGTCTTAAATGATATGTTAGATGAGCTGGATCTCATTGATATCATCAGGACATTCCATTCAAATGCAGAAGAATGCTGCTTCTTCTCAAGTGCACATGGAACATTCTCCAGGATAGGCCACGTCTTGGGTTACAAATCAAACCTCAGTGAATTTAAGAAAATTGAAATCATATCAAGCATCTTCTCTGACCACAATGCTATGAAACTAGATATCAATTACAAGAAAACTGTAAGAAACACAAACACATGGAGATTAAACAACACATTTCTAAATAACCAACAGGTTACTGAAGAAATCAAAAGGAAAATAAAAAAAAATTTCTAGAAACATGTGACAATGAAAACACAACTCAAAACCTATGGGATGTAGCAAAAGCAGTTCTAAGAGGGAAGTTTATAGCAATAAAATCTAACTTCAAGAAACAAGAAAAACATCAAATAGACAACCTAACTTTACACCTAAAACAAATGGAAAAAGAAGAACAAAGAAAACCCAAAATTAGTAGGGGAGGAATCATAAAGATCCAAGTAGAAATAAATTAAAATGAAAGAAACAATAGTAAAGATTAATAAAACTAAAAGCTGGTTCTTTGAGAAGATGAACAAAATTGACAAGTCTTTAGCCAGACTCATCAAGAAAAAAAAGAAGAAGAATTAACAAAATTAGAAATGAAAAAGGAGAGGTTACAACAGACAGTGCAGTAATACAAAGGATTATAAGAGACTATTAGGAACAGTTCAGTTCAGTTCAGTCTTGGTGTCCGACTCTTTGCGACCTCATGAACTGCAGCACACCTGGCCTTCTTGTCCATCACCAACTCCCAGAGTCCACCCAAACCCATGTCCATTGAGTCGGTGATGCCATCCAACCATCTTATCCTCTGTGGTCCCCTTCTCCTCCTGCCCTCAATCTTTCCTAGCATCAAGGTCTTTTCCAATGAGTCAGCTCTTCACATTAGGTGGCCAAAGTATTGGAGTTTCAGCTTCAGCATCAGTCCTTCCAATGGACACCCAGGACTGATATCCTTTAGGATGGACTGGTTGGATCTCCTTGCAGTCCAAGGGACTCTCAAGAGTCTTCTCCAGCACCACAGTTCAAAAGCATCAATTCTTCATGCTTAGTTTTCTTTATAGTCCAACTCTCATATCCATACATGACTACTGGAAAAACCATAGCCTTGACTACATGAGCCTTTGTTGACAAAGTAATGTCTCTGCTTTTTAATATGCTGTCTAGGTTGGTCATAACTTTCCTTCCAAGGAGTAAACGTCTTTTAATTTCATGGCTGCAGTCACCATCTGCAGTGATTTTGGAGCCAAGAAAAATAAAACCAGCCACTGTTTCCACTGTTTCCCCATCTATTTGCCAGGAACAACTATATGGCAATAAAATGGATAACCTGGAAGAGATGGACAGATTCTTAGAAAAGTTCAATCTTCCAAGACTGAACCAGGAAGAAATAGAAATTATGAACAACCCAATTACAACCACTGAAATTGAAGCTGTGATCAAAAATATCCCCCAAAAAAACAAAAGCCCAGGACCAGATGTCTTCACAGGAGAATCTGTCAAACATTTAGAGAAGAGCTAATGCCTATCCTTCTAAAACTCTTTCAAAAAATTGCAGAGGAAGAAACACTTCCAAACTCATTCTACAAGGTCACCATCACCCAGACACCAAAACCAGGCAAAGACAACACAAAAAAAGAAAACTACAGGCCAATATCACTGATGAATATAGATGCAAAAATCCTCAACAAAATTTTAGCAAACAGAATTCAGCAGCACATCAAAAAACTCATACATCATGATCAAGTTGGTTTTATTCCAGCAATGCAGGGACTCTTCAATATATGCAAATCAATCAATGTGATACACTATATTAACAAATTGAAAGATAAAAACCATATTATCATCTCAATGGATGCAGAAAAAGCCTTTGACAAAATTCGTCACCCATTTATGATTAAAACTCTTTAAAATTTGGGCATAGAGGGAAGCTACCTCAACATAGTAAAGGCCATATATGATAAGCCTACAGCAAACATTATTCTCAATGGTGAAAAACTGAGAGCATTCCCCGTAAGATCAGAAACCAGACAAAGGGTGTCCACTTTCACCACTATTATTCAATATAGTTCTGGGAGTCCTAGCTACTGCAATAAGAAGAAAAAGAAAGGAATCCAGATCAAAAAAGAAGTAAGCTCTCAGTGTTTGCAGATGACATGATACTGTACATAGACAACCCTAAAGATAGTATCAGAAAATTACTAGAGCTAATCAGTGAATTTAGCAAAATTGCAGAATATAAAACCAATACACAGAAATCACTTGCATTTCCATATACTAACAATGAAAAATCAAAGAAATTAAGGAACCAATCCCATTCACCACTGCAGCAAAAAGAATTAAATATTTATGAATAGACTTTCCTAAGAAGACAAGAGAACTGTACACAGAAAATTATAAGACACTAATGAAAGAAATCAAAGATGACATAAACATATGGAGAGATATTCCATGTTCCTGGGTAGGAAGAATCAATATTGTGAAAATGACTATACTACCAAATGCAATCTACAGATTCAGTGCAATCCCTATCAAATTACCAATGGCATTTTTCACAATTGAATATGAATTTCACAATTCATATGGAAACACAAAAGATCCCGAATAGCCAAAGCAGTCCTGAGAAAGAAGAATGGAGCTGGAGGAGTCAACCTTCTTGACTTCAGATTATACTACAAAGCTACAGTCATCAAGACAGTGTGGTACTGGCACAAAAACAATAATATAGACCAATGGAACAAGATAGAAAGCCCAGAAATAAACCCATACACCTATGGATACCTTATTTTTAACAAAGGTGCACGAATATACAGTGGGGCAAAGACAGCCTCTTCAATAAGTGGTGCTGGGAAAACTGGACAACTACATGGAAAAAATGAAATTAGAACACTTCCTAACACCATACAAAAAGGTAAACTCAAAATGGATTAAAGAACTAAATGTAAGATCAGATACTGTAAAACTCTTAGAGAAAAACATAGGCAGAACCCTCAGTGACATAAATCAAAGCAAGATCCTCTCTGACCCACTCCTAGAGCAATAGAAATAAAAAGTAAACAAGTGGGACCTGATTCAACTTAAAAGATTTTGTACAGCAAAGGAAATTATAGCAAGGTGAAAAGACAACCCTCAGAATGGCAGAATAATAGCAAATGAAACAACTGACAAAGGATTAATTTCCAAAATATAAAAGCAGCTCATACAACTTAATGCCAGAAAAATAAACAACCCAATCAAAAAGTGGGAAAAAGACCTAAACAGACATTTCTCCAAAGAAGACGTACAGATGGCTCATAAACACATGAAAAGATGCTCAGCATCACTCATTATTAGAGAAATGCAAATCAAAACTGAAATGAGGCATCACCTCACGCTGGTCAGAATGGCCATCATCAAAAAAGTCTACGAGCAATAAATGCTGGAGAGGGTGTGGAGAAAAGGGAATGCTCTTGCACTGTTGGTGGGAATATAAATTGATACAGCCACTATGGAAGACAGCATGGAGATTCTTTAAAAAACTAGGAATAAAACCACCATATGACCCAGCAATCCCACTACTAGGCATAAACCCTGAGGAAACCAAAATTGAAAAAGACACATGTATCCCATTGTTTATTGCAGAACCATTTACAATAGCTAGAACATGGAAGCAACCTAAATGTCCATCAACAGATGAATGTTTAAAGAAGTTGTGGTACATATACACAATGAAATATTACTCAGCCATAGAAAGGAACATGTTCGCATCAGTTCTGATGAGTTGGATGAACCTAAACCTATTATACAGAGTAAAGTAAGTCAGAAAGAGAAAGATAAATACCGTATTCTAATGGATATATACAGAATCTAGAAAAATGGTACTGAATAATATGCTCACAGGGCAGCAGTGGAAAACAGGCATAAAGAATAGACTCATGGACATGAGAGGGTGAGATGTATGGAAAGAGTAACATGGAAACTTACATTACCATATGTAAAATAAATAGCCAAAGGGAATTCGCTGTATGGCTCAGGAAACTCAAACAGCAGGGGCTCTGTGTCAATCTAGAGGGGTGGGATGGAATGAGAGATGGAAGGGAGGTACAAAAGGGAGGGGATATATGTATACCCATGGCTGATTCATGTTGAGGTTTGACAGACAACAACAAAATTCTGTAAAGCAATTATCCTTCAATTAAAAAAAAATTAAAAATAAACTAATAGTGTCGCTGGTCATTTCTGCTATGTACTGAGCTGTGACCAGGTGCTAGCAACTCGTTAACTATTTTAAATACTTCATTTAATCCTCTCTAAACATATATAGGTGTAGGTGTTATTATTATTATCATCATCTCTATTTTATTAATTAGAGAAATAAGACCAAGAGAGACTAATTAATTTGTTCAAAGTCATACAAACAGTAAGTGGCAAAGAGCCTGATCATTTAATCACTGTCTGAATATCTAAGAGGCATTGAAGAAATGAGGTTATTATGAAATAACCTCATTTTTGAGCTGAGTACTTTAAGTCTCCCAAATTATGGATGAATAAGCTGAGTCATGTAGATATTAAAGGATTTGTTCAAGGTCATTTTGGTTGAAGGGTGACAGTATGAGAACCTACATTTTGTGTTCCCAGTTCTGATAGTGAGGTTTTGATAATAAGAACAGAAAGCATCCATCTGGAACATTTTTTTTTTATTATTATTCCAAAAGACTGTTACACAATGTCTCCTTCACTAGGGCATAAGTGAGAATACCATGTTATTTTTTTCCCCCATATGTCAGTATGACAGTAATTCAAAGAATTTTTTTTTTCTATTATGGATGTAGATAAAAATGTCCCCAGAGTCACTCCCTTTTCTGGTTTCCCTGAGCTCAATATGCTTTTCCTTGTTTAGAGAGCTCCTCTTCCTATTATAATGTTTTGTCATCTGTCTCTTCCATCAAAAGACCTGTTTCTAATGACAGAACTAAGGTGTTGCTCAGGAGACGTCATCTTTAAATTTCTTTCAACTCCACCAAATTTACCCTTCAACAAATTATACCAGCTCACAATGATTTTTATATATAAACTCAAATCCAGGGTAAGTCACTGAACTCTTCCCAAATCCCCATTCATCCCAACTGCCCTCTTAATGTTCCTGTGTATAGAAATTCTGTAGTTGCCATTGACAGCCTTTCAAGACCTGTAACAAGTTGTTTTGGCTTTTGTCCTCTACCAAAGTGCTTGTCGTAGAGTAGACAGACTCTCGGCTCACTCAACAAGAAGTGATCCTAGCCTACCCAAAGGAGAAATGAGCTGTTTGTGCTTGCTTGCTTTGTCTGTTGCTAGCATTTTTATCTTGACCCTGGAACTGTGTGAACTCTGGCTTTGTTACAGAGGTTTCTGCTGTTTAGGCTTTTTTTCATAAACAGGAGTGAAAAGGTAGAGCAGAAACCTGCCTGGGGAGTGTAGCATTTAATCCAAAATGTGGGTCAATTATTCTAATGAGTGATTGAGCAATGAGTTTTGGAGAATGATATATAGTTTCTTTTGTCCTGAATGTCATGGAGAATATGTACATAGTAAAACCTCCAAGATTCAAGAGTGTAAAAAAGAAATAAATGAGCTTGAAGGATGCTTTTCAAACTTATTGAAAGTATGGAACACCTATTGCCAAATGCCTTTTAGGAATACTGCTTCATGGAGTGCCGTGTAGGAAATGCTAGTTGAATTGAAAGAGTACAAGTTTGGTATCTGGATATGAATTGCCAATCCTGTGTAAACAACTTAGCTGCAGTCAATGCTACTAAAATAAGGGACTGTGAGTTCACAAACTTCTTAGTGCTAGACTGCACTCCATAATGAGCACACACAGAATGTCAGTCAGTTACATCACTCAGCATACTGTTTGGTTCAAATGATTTTTTTGGGGGGGTAGCAAAACTTCCTTGATGAAAGAAGCCATATATGCTGATTTATATTCTATTACAAGTCTGACACTTTGAGTAGTGTTAGCTGCAGTGATTGTAAGTAAACCACTTGACCTTTCCAATCTGAATTTCACTCTCTCAAATGATGGGGTTGGAAAATAAACTGATTTCTCTAATTTTAAAACTGGTAGTTTCCCAGGAGCCCAGAGTTTGGAACAAATTGATTGTCTATTCTAAGCCTCTGACGTAACCCATGAGAAACACAAGGGTTTGACCTGCATCTTCATTTCCAACTTTAAAATAGAAGCATTTAATATTGTCTCATGGGTACGTTCAGTCACTTAGTTGTATCCAACTCCTTGTGACCCTATGGACTGTAGCCTAGCAGGCTCCTCTGTCCATGGGGTTTTTCCAGCAAGAGTCTTACTCTTTCCTAATTATATGACCAGTGATACTG
This sequence comes from Odocoileus virginianus, assembly GCF_023699985.2. Taxonomy (NCBI): domain Eukaryota; kingdom Metazoa; phylum Chordata; class Mammalia; order Artiodactyla; family Cervidae; genus Odocoileus; species Odocoileus virginianus. Next base: position 60,011,840 of record NC_069676.1, read on the forward strand.
ACCCCATAATTTTCTCCTTATTGTTTTTCAAAGTCCACAGATACTATACATAGAGAGATATAGAGGCTGATGGTCAACTTTAGTAATGCTGACTGGTATTTATATACTATTTACAACAATGGTGTACCTTTCTTGGATGATGAACAGATTGCATTAGAAAACTTTCTGGCACAGTCATCATCTGAAGAACAGGATGGAGATAATTGCAAGATGGATGAGGATTTGGCATACAGCCTGATACTCTGGAAGGAGTATGACTTCTGAGTTAGGTAGACCTAGATTTAAATTTTGTCTGCATCACATACTAGTTCTGTGACCTTGGACAGTTTTATTTGTCTTTATGTGTATTCATTTTCTCACCTACAAACCTCACAGGTTTGTTAAGAGAATTAAATGAAATAATGCTTCTGAAGTACCTCTTATTTTTATACTTTAAAAGAATTAGGAAAAGATATGAGTGAGAAAAAGAGACACATAGGAAATTAGGACGTAAGTGAAGATCATAAAATGATGATGACAAAGAACATTGGTTTAGATGCTCAGATGGAATATGCTGAACTTGCTCAGATAATTCAGTGGAAGAGGAGCACAGTTAGAGGTTTGAGGAGTTTGGAACCTGTGTTTATAGGCCAAAGATCAAGGTAATAGTGGAAACCTGGGCAGGAGTGAGGAGAATATCAGATTAATGGGATGGAAATTTATAACATGAATAGGTTCTAATCTATTAGGGGAGGAAGGCAGACAGAACGGGAGCTCATAAAGAGAGCTCTAAGTAGCCTAGAGGGAGACTGGACTAATGCTCAACAGGGTGACAAGGCTGAAGGCATCAGGTGAGTCAGCATAATATTTGCTTCCCAGGGTTATCACCCTGTGTGGTAGGATTGAGTTTACTTAACCACAATTAAAATCAATAGAGCTTTAGGGGCCTGTAATTGTGGAAGATCTCTTGATGTTACAGAGTGAGCTCTCCAGAATATTTTCACTTAGTAATAGCTCCTATTCATAGCACTTGTATATTACATGGCACTTCTCAATATCCAAAGCACTTTCATATACATTATTCCAGTGGGCATCAGCATAGCTAACAGGTCTCTCTGTGGTACAGAAGAAGAACCCAAAGCTCAACCAATGAACACAAGGATGCACAACCAGTACTTAGAAGAAATGGGATTGGTATCTACAGTTTTAACTGATGTAACAGCTTTTCCCAGAATGTGTTTCTCCCTAAGAGTGAAAGTTACCAGTTGCCATCCATCCTTTTCACTTGTACTAGATGGTAGGAAATAGTGAAAGAGAAGTTTCCCTGGAAAGGGCAGTAGAGATGCAGTTGGCAGACACAGACAACACAGCTTAAGGGTTATTTCTCAAAATACATCAAAATACATCAATTAATTTAGCTCAAAAATAATAGCCCGATGCCAACGAGATTATTTATCAGAGTGTATCTACGAGAGACTGCACAAGTTGAAAAATACAACTGCAGGCCTTTATTAATTGTGGATGATTTAAATCAGAGAGGATAAGTAAATTGCACTCAAACTCTGCTTTCCTTTTCCATGACTGTGATGGACATCAGTCATCGGTCATGACCTCCTTTCCTACTGCATCCAGATGGGGCTTCACAGTTCTCAATTTTGCTTCCCCAACAGGCACTATGAAGTATTCAGAATTGGCCAAAAGGTCTGCCTCAGCCTTTCAATCCAAAGCCGTATTTGAAACCCCATTTTCTTTTCTAGGTAATACTCAAAGAGAATTTATCACTTCCTTTATTATGTCTGAAACCTATTAACAAGATAGCTTGCATTATTGCAATTCAAGCAAAATTATGTAAATGTTCCCAAGAACATGAAATCTGTACAGGAGCTGACAAACCCAGAACTTTTGTTTGTTCTACATCTTTGAGGATCTTGTCATTTCTGCTTGTGAGAGGACAAAGCGGCCCTCCAGTAGTCATTGGTGAGTTTCCTGCTTCAAAAGCGTGACTGTTGTGCACTTATTTCCTACAATTCTAAAAATTAATTTTATTTCAGGTACCCAGAGAAGTCAATCATTGCCTTTGAGGAAGGTCATTGCCTTGTACTTTGCTCATTGTTACTAGCTCAGAAACCAGCTATTTGATTCATAAGGCTTAAGGCAGTGCTTTAAATCAAAGTTCCACTTCTATACCATGATTGAGCTCTTGGCACTCCGTGCAACAAAGCAACCTGAGATTGTAGAGTTGTTATAGAACTAAGGATCTGTCAATCACTGGAGGGCCTTTCTCAAAATATATATGCTTATATTTTCACCTCCATGTTTCTGCTACCCCCACCCCCATTCTTTCTTTCTTCTGGTTTCCTTGGAGGCAGGGAAGTGTTAAGAGCAAATGTACATTTTTTAAAGTTCCTCCACCTAACATCTTCCTCCACTCTCCTAATGAGAACTTCTGATGTAATGAAAAGAAAATTTAAAGTTAAGAGACATAGTTAGATTTGAATCTTGGCCCTGTTACATTTCCTTGGTAATCTTGGTTATTATTCAGGTCTTACTTGTCTGCAAGAACAAGTTAAACTGGTCTCAGCAAAAGAGGGGGGTGTTGGCTCACATACTGAAAATGTGCCAGGTCAATTCTGGCTGGAGTACAAACAGTATTATAAGGAAATATATTTCTTCATCTCTTTAGCTTTTCTTCCCTCTGTATTGATGCTTTTCTCCGAGTCTCAGGCACTTTATGATTAGTTGTCTCTGACCATTTAAGAACCTCCAAAGAGGGAGAGAATGTCTTTCTTCGATAAGCCCCACAAGATCTTCACTGCACTCTTTGGCCTGACTTGTCTCGTGTCTCTTTAGGAATGGCCTGACCATTCCTAAACCAGTCACCCATCACTATACCAGTGGGAATAGAGCAGCCTAATGTGTTTACTCCTGAGCAGAGAAGATACTGCTCAGTTCTTGCCTGGGTAGTTACAGTTGTCTGCAGCTGATATTTATGCCATCCAGATGTTAAATGTTGTGAATGTTCCCCCTGTTCTTGGATAGTCCCGATCTGAGAGTTGAGAACAAATATGATTTCTCTTGAGTCTCAAAATCTGGAATTGTGAAAGTGATGTATTCTTCATAGGAAAATTATACTAGAAGAAAAGGAAATGAAAAAACTGTTTCCTAGGAAAAGATATCTATGCTTTGGGTCACAATTTCCCTGTATGTAAAATAGAAAATATAAATCAGTTGGTCTTTATATGTTGCCTAATCATTTTAATTTTCTATGAAAAGAGCTGTCTTTTGTAGCCTTTGCTTGTATATATTACACATTTTATATTGAATGTAGCTATAAAATAAACATGTGCCTGTCCATGTGTGTATGTGTGTGTGTGTGTGTGTGTGTGTGTGTGCATATAGCACTCAGTTTGCATACCAGGCAACTGAGGAGAAGCCACCAGGATTCCCCAGAAAGGTGACAGAGCCAGTTATTTAACTTGATTTCTTAGTGGACAGCTTTTTTCATTTATTCATGTATTAATCTCAGTATGTAACCCATTGAAAAGGATTTTACAATTTATGAGAGTCTCTTAGAAATATAAAGTTATAACTCAGGTGTATCTGTCTCAGATGCAGGAATTTGAGGTACTTTAACCAGAAGTGGGTCATAACACTGAAGGAGCATTGGAGTGATGACAGGGTCAGTGCCGCCGTTTGGGGACAGAGTAATTAGCTGAAAAAATCCACCTGCCTTTGACTGCTTCTCTGTCTGCCTTGCCGTGCCCCTGTTTTCTTGGCTATCATCCTTGTTTTCCTCACAGTCTCTGCAATATCTTCCTTCTAACCTATTATCAAACAATGAAAGCGTGCCACTTTCTCAGAACATGGCTTCTCCTCCTTCCCTAGCTGTTGCCCTTATAATGATATGTCAGTATGAGTGAAATTTTAGACTAGAGTGGTGCTTTTGGTGATTTAAAAATCATAGCATATTAGACCTTGTGTATTCCACGTAATTTTTCTGTGTTGCTGTTGGTATTGTCTATTTCTAGGGTAAAAAGACTTGCTCTCTTCTCTACATCTTGCAAACATTTCACACAGAATTACTAGATAAGAATTTCAAATCCAAACCATGGACCCAGCACAAGGCACTCCATTTCATTCATGTGAAAATCACTTATTGAATGCTATTCTGTGTAAGGTTGGATGATATATAAAGATGAATTGCTGCCTTATAGAGATAAGACCTGGACATAAATCATTACAATACAAGATAGCTAGTAATATGTGTCATCGGAGAGGAATAGATAAATTGCCATGAAAGGTGAGAGTATAAAGAAATTACTTTGTTGGAGAGGGGCTATAGAGTGCTGTACTTGGTTAGTTTTTGGCTACAAGTAAATGATTTCCTTCAAATGTGCTTAGGCTAAAGGCAAAAGCATGTTCACATTTAATTTCAGAAGGAAGGGAAGGCTTCATGAAGAAGAGCTCTAAGCTGGGCCCTTGAGAGGTCAGTAAAATTCAGAATTAATTCAACTCCAAGGAATCCTGCTCAGGATTCATATCACCTTGGAGAAGGAACGCTTGAACCACTTGGCAGCTATTACATGCTTAGCTGGACAGTGACAGCTATTTGCTAGAATTAAAAGTGGATACCCCAGTATGGATGCATATGAAAAGAGGAAGGACTGAGCACAAGCCACTCTCTGAAGATGGTGCTCACACTGTGGAATGGAGAAAGGCAGTGGGGCTCGGGGGAGAGAGTCCTGCATCTGCTTCCAGGGAGGTTCGAAGCATCTACCTAGAGCAAGGAGGAACCTGTGGATTAAAAACAAAAAGAATTGACAAAACTGGGCAGGTATTATGAAGACTAGTGATACAAGTGTGATATTTCGGGAATACACGCAATCTTCTCTAAAAATTGTCGTTTCATGTCTTGGTATGAAAAGGAACTAAACGGTCTGTGTTTTTTTTCCCATAGAGAAGCTCTATTCAGGGTGTCGATAATACAGTAGCAAAAGGAAAAGTCCCTGCTCCGAGGGAGCTTATATTCTAGCGTGGGGAGGGGATAAATCAATAGTAACCACATATGACGCATTTTATGGCAAACATTGTCTAAAGTTAGGCTTGGATCGTTTCCAAATAATCTACCCCAACTATCTATTCTGGTTCCTAGTCTTAATTTAAGATTGTCTTTACTAGTCATGATTGGATAATCCTTCTATTTCTTTAATTTGTACAAGTATTCAACAAATATTAGAGTGCTTACCACATTCTAGGCATTGTGATGGGTGCTAGAGTACAACAAACAAGATAGATGGTGAACTTGGTCTTAAAGAGCTTATTTTCTAGAACCATGTCATAATTTTCTGTTGTCCTATATATGCTTCCTATTGGGGTACCACCAACTACTTGTGACTACTGAGCATTGAAGCGTGACTAGCATGACTAAGAAACTGGATTTTTAATTTATGCCAGGAAACACTGAAGTCAAAAGGAGAAGGGGGCAGCAGAGAATGAGATGGCTAGATAGCATCACCGACTCAGTTGGCCTGAATCTGAGCAAACTCTGGGAGTAGTGGAGGATAGAGGAGTCTGGCATGCTATAACCCATGTAGTCATGAAGAGTAGGACATGACTTACCAACTGACACACAACAGTTTTAATTCATTTAAATTAGTGTGGCTTTTGAGTTGCACAGCATAGTTCTAGGAGAAGTGATAACTAAGAAATAACTTTAAATAAACAAATAATACATTTTAAATAAGGAATTATTTGGATGCTGTGAAACAAATACATGAGATCCTAAGTGAAAAAAAAAAATGGGAGAGGATGTACTTTAAAGGATGCTGTGATAAAACTCGTCACCACCTTTAAGTTGAGACCTGAAGGACAGGAAAGAGCAGTTAGAAAAAGGTTCCTGGGGAACAGAGAAGAGAAAAAGTCCATAAGGAAAGGAATTGCTTGGCCTGTGGGAAGGACTGAAGAAGAGTGGCTGGGGCTTGCTAAGTGAGAATAGTGTGGATAAGTGGAGGCTGTGGGTTGGGGGGCTGCAAGAGCCTTATCATGCAGAAATCAGGCAGGGTCCATGTCAGTTCCATCAAGTGTACCATGCTGTCTCCTGAGGCATGCCTGGCCCTTGTTTTCCAGTCCAGTGGTCACTTCCTAATACACGCATTTTAATAGAACTAAATTGCCAGAGCACCTCATACTATCAACCCATCACATTTGATCATCTGCCTTCTCTACTAGGTGATTCACTAGGAAAATATTTCTTCTCTTGAAACAGTTAGGCAAGGTCCATACATGCAAGACATTTAATAAACTAAATACTATTTAAGAAAAAAATTTTAAGTCTTTATTTCATTCATTACAACATTGCTTCTATTTTTTTCCTTCATATTTTGCTTTTTTGGCTACAAGCCATCTGGGAATCTTAGCTCCCCAACTGGGGATCGAACCCATGCCCCCCTGCCCTGGAAGTGGGGAGTCTTAACCGCTGGACCACCAGGGAAGTCACAAGAAATGTTATTTTAATAAGAGTAAACAATTATAAATGACTAAAAATAGGATGAAAACTATTCTATTTTAATATTGCTAGAAAGAAGCTAGCTGATGAGGTCGGGGAACACTTCCTGAAAGCTTTTGGGAGGAAACATGAGGGAGATAAAGAAAAGGATAAGAAATTGACTTAAAAATAACTTGACTGTTTTTAAGGCTGTCAGTCCTTAGTTTGGATTTTCTTTTCTGAATGTATAGATATTCAGACTTTAGAGATAAGTGATGTATGCAGGGAGATACAGTCATTATGCAGATGAAATGCCCATGGTAGGGGGTGCTGGCAAATAGCTGTGTTTTTCAGCTGTCACTTCTGTCAGCTTCATTGATTTTAAAAATTGTCAGGAACTTGCATTATAGAATGTAGATTCCTCTGGGGGCAATGTTCATGCACATTTTTTTCTCTGTACTATCATGGTACATTAGTTTAGGTTCTGGAGCCCAGGGAATCACTACTAACTGATAAAGAAAAAAAAAAGGTAAAATGTCATTATATGTTTTCTTCTGTAAAAATAGAACTTTTCATTAAAATAGCAGTGTGCATTATAGATGGGCTAATTTTTAATCCCATGGCTAACATTCACTTGAATGTCTTTAACTTTTTCAACTTGCCTATTACGGCACCACACATATTCATGTATTCTGTATTGGCAGATTGTTTTCCTAACTCATTGTGATACTAAAAGCATATAAATAAGTGTACATCTTTTGAGCCAGTCATTGTATCAGGCTTTAGACCTACCAGAATTCTTCCACAAATATGATATAATTTCATACCCCCAGCAGCCCCATGAGAAGTTTGTGGAATGGAACTTTACCTGTCCCTTACTTACAGGAAACCTGAGGCCACATATTTTGTGCCTTGGGAGTGTGAATGAAATGTGGACAGAACTTGAAGTCAGAATACAGGCTGTTGTACCATTTGCCCCTCTTCTTGATGGAGAGAAGAATAGTATGGATTCTCTTCTACCTCTGTATTAACATTCAGTGTCATGTGCTAGTAAAATCATGGATTAGTTTGAGAAAAGTCTTTGGACTTAGAGAAAGAAAGAGTCTACGTGTCAGTTAGAAATCTGTGTATTACAAGCAACCAAACTGTAACACATCACGGTCTAAAGATCAGCATGAGTTTATTGACTCTTAGAGCTAAGAAGTTCAGAGAGGGCTGGCTTCAGGGCTCAAATAATGAAGTCATGACCTGTCACTCCTCTCATTGTTCTCTTGATTGGTTCCATCGTGAAATAAGCCCTCTTTCTCATGTACTTACTCAACTCATATTTACAAAAGACCCTTCGATATTTCGAAGATAAAGGAACACACAGTGGAAAGGATGCAGGTGTGGCAGTCAGGACATCTGGATTCTAGTCTCAATTCTGCCACTGGCTACATGAGCTTAACCTGTCAGTGTCATTGGAGACGTGTGAGTAGGTGCCTAGAATTGTGTCTTTCCAGGTGCAGATCGAGAGTGAGGAGAGTGCAGGGGGAAGTAGGGAGGATGGTTGGAGAGGGGAGCACCTTGACCACGGAATTTTCAGAAAAGAGATTTTTCTCTGTCTGGACTCACATGTGTCTCATGCCCACCCAGAACCACTTACGCGGACTCGAGCAATGGAGTGCCACCTATGTACTTGTGTTACTTGAACCATGGAGGAGACAGAAACTTGAAACAAGGGGCTGTTCATTGCTGGAATTACAGTGACTGCATTTTGTGTCCTCTATCCAAAAAATAACACACCAGGAAACATTACATTCACTGATCCCCTAAAAATCAAACCTCTGATCGCAACTTTTTGAGTCCTATGAGCTAATCCCTTTGGTTAGCCATTGACAGAACCAGAATGCATCCCTGCTTTCCCCTCGGAAGGACTCCCCAGTCATGAGATGCCCCAAGGGAAATGGGCTGTTCCAGATGGCTTTGATCCATGCCAGTTCTCTTCATTATGTAAACTTTCCTTCTGACAGCTCACGCGGAACATGTCACATCTTGAAAGAGGAGTTTTCATTAACTACTTTGCTGCTGCCAAATGGAATCAGTGTATTATATGGCCCTCTGCCAGAATGTCAGGGAGAGAGATGGCTCCTCTGTCTGCAGCAGCAGCCTGGCTCCCATCAGCAAGCGGAAGCCTTCTGTTTTTCAAAGATCAATGTATTTCCTAGCTCATGTAGCAGGGTGAGGTTACACAGCCTATGGCAGAATTGAGAACAGAATCCAGATCTCCCGACTCTGTGTGTTTTGCTCTTTCCACTGTATACTGCTTAATCTTTAAAATCTGAAATGTCATTTTAAAAATATGAGTTGAGTGAAGTTTGATAAAGGGTATGTATTTATTACAGAAAGAAATTTGGCCACCATCATAGGTTCCCTCTCCCACTTCTCTGCCATATGCAGTGAGTGAGTACATTCTTAAGGACTTCTAAATATCTTAACTTTGGGGGGTCTTCACTCTCTAGACCACCATCATCTTTTTCCTGGATGACAGCAGGTCAATAGCTGTAGTGGATTGTCTGCTCACAGCGACAGACAAAGTCATATAAACTATAAATCTAGCCCTGACTGTCCCTTACAGAAAGCTTTTCAATTGCTCCCATTGCCTTTGCCTCAAGTCTTTGACCATGTCTCTCCCATTACTTCTCTTGCCCAATCCCCAGACCCACCTCCATCATGGCACAGTGAACTTTTCTTTCTTTTTTTCAATTGGAGTATAATTGCTATACAGTGTTGTGTTAGTTTCTGCTGTAGAGTGAAGTGAATCAGCTATGTGTATAGATAGATCTCCTCCTCTTTGGGTTTCCTTCCCATTTAGGTCACCACAGAGCATTGAGTATAGAGTTCCTGTGCTATACAGTAGGTTCTCATTAGTTGTCTATTCCGTACATATTATCAATGGTTTTTATGTGTCAATCCCTATCTTCCAGTTCATCCCACCCCTTCCCTTGCCCTCTTTGTGTCCATCTGTCATGTTTTTCTCTATGTCTGTGTCTCTGTTTCTGCTTTGCAAATAAGATCATCTATACCATTTGTCTAGATTCCATGTATATGCATCCATTATGACATTTATTTTTCTCTTTCTCATTTACTTCGCTCTGTATGGCAATCTCAAGGTCCATCCGTGTCTCTGCAAATGACCTCTTCTGTTTCTCTGAAACAGCTGACTCCCCTCTTTTTCACTTCAAGGGCTTTGCCCTTGCTTGGAGTGTTACATTCCTTCCCATCTCTACTCCCTCCCATTAAATGTCTGCTCATTCTTCAGATCTGTTTGGAGACTCTCATCCTGACAACCTCTTCCTCATCTCTCAGTCTGGCTTAGCTGCCTCTACTGCTTGTCTTGAGAACATCCTATAGTGTATTAGCCCCACTCGTGTGCTTTCTGTCCCATCAGTTTCTGTGCACACCCCTTGATCCCTTTATGTACACATGTACACGCACTGCACATTCACTGTCACTGTTTTGTGATTCCAACGCGCACTGCAGAACGGGGTGCTCTACCTCTCACAGGCCCTGCCTTTCGCCTCCCTCTCCTTCACGGCGGACCAAAATGAAGTCTTCTCTGTGGCCCAACATGTGCCAATGGCAATTGTATTTATTAGTCACACTCTTTTTTTTATAACCATGTTTTCTTTAGCTTCCACATAAAAGGAAGTGTTTCCCTTAGAACATGTGTAGAGAAAGTCCTGACCCCTTAATCTACAGCAGCAGTTTTCTCAGTTTCTTCATTCAAATGTATGTGTAAGTGACAAAGATCTATAGAGTTCAGGTCCTCTGGGTAATTCACATCTAAATTGCAATTGAATCCTAAAGAAAAAGAAGAAGATCCTAAAGAAGAATAAAATTTTCCTGAAGTTTCAGGAAGCATCCAAAGATAGACAAGGCTGCTGGGGTGAGCAGGGCTCTTGAGTCACCCTAGAATCTCACCTTGCAGGTATCTTGTCCAAGGTCCAGAAGCCTCAGGGTAAGACACTTGATATTTATGACCCCATGACTAGTTCTTCCCCAAGTCTTTCAAAATTCTAGTCATTACTGGGTCAGTGAGTGTGTGTGTGTACATTCTGACCTAAGAGACTATTAATTCTCCACTGGATCAAGTAAAGAACCTCTTAAACAAGTTCACTGATTTAGCCCTTGTTCTTCTGTGACTACATTCAAGCTACTGCATGGTAGCTTGAATGGTGTTTTGGAAAAGTTGTCCTATCCATCCTCTGTTCAAGCCTCCAAAGGCTGCTGTTTTTACTGAGGAAAAGCCCAAGTGCTTAGGATGGTCTCAAGAACAGGATGTGTCCCCTGCTACCATGCTGCTTTGTCTTAGGCTGCTGCCTCTCATCCATCCCACTCTGGCCACCCTGTCCTCTGTGCTCCTCACTCAGCCCAGGCCTGCTCCCACTTTATGATCTCTTTAAGAGCTGTTTTCTTGGCTAGACACACTGCACTCTCTTACAGAACTTCCACATGGTTCCCTCCTTCACCTCTTTCAGATCTGTGCTTACATGCCCCTTTCTCAATGAGGTCTGTCTTTATCACCCAATTTAAAATTATCACTTCCCCACAGCTCTTTTGATCTATCACTGTTATGTTTTCTTTCCATAGCTCTTATCTAAAATTCACCTGCTTATTAGGCTTATTATCTCTCTCCCCAGCTAGAATGCCATCTTCAAAAACACAGGGCTGTTTGGCTGTGCATTTCACTGATGTATTTCTATCATCTGGAAGAGGTACTCAATAAATATTGGTTGAATAAATTAATGGAACATAACCTACTTTACACTCTTTCCAGTTTATCTGTGAGCTTTTTGAGAGTTTATAAAACCCTTTCAGCACAATTATAAACTTCCAGTTAGTCCCAGCGAAGGATGTAACAGCTATTCTTTTATAATTCACCTCATGGTTAGAGTTGACATTCTATTGTTTAAAAAACACACCTGGTGGCTTAGCTGGTAAAGAATCCACTTGTAATGTGGGAAACCTGGGTTCGATCCCTGGGTTGGGAAGATCCCCTGGAAAAGGGAATGGCTACTCACTCCAGTATTCTGACCTGGAGAATTCCATGGACTATTCCATGGGATCGCAAAAAGTCGAACACAGCTGAGCAACTTTCACTCACAGAGAAAGGTCTCAGCTACCTTGTAAATTCTTCTACGCTCCTTTGTTATTTACATCTTCTTACAGACCCCTTTTAACCCTTAATTTTGGTTCCTAACATGAATGTTTTGATGTTATTACCAGGCTCATCTTCCCGTCTTGCCTCATACTGCATTCAGCCTTACCTTTGCATCTTTTCCTTAGACACCTTTTGAGAAAAGACTTTCCTCTATTTAATAATAGTTCTTCATTCATCTAATACCATCACCTTTATAATCATAACTAGAAAGATGAGAAAATTTGCTTTCTCACTATTTAAATAGATATCAGAATCTGTTACTAAATATAATACGTTTAATGTACAGTGTGACCCAAATGTATACACGGTGCTGCTTCATTCTCATTATATATGATTTCAAAATATTTCTTACCATCCCAAACTAAGTGACTGGAGAATTTTTCATAAATCTGAGGTTTCCTGAGCTCAGCTGGGTGTACCTGTTTCACGTCAGCTGAGGGCACATGACATGGCTGCAGTGTCCTGGAAGACCTCCCAGCTTGTAGGCCTTACTTTTCTCTCAGTCTCTCGTTTTCTGGTAGTCTGTTCTGAATTTCTTTACAGCGTGGAGGTTGGCTTCCTAAAATGAAAGAGCAAGTGTCAGACCTGGGGTCCGACATAGCATCGCCTCTGGAGAATTCTGTTCATCAAAGCAGAATAGGGTTGACTCAGATTCAAACAGATCTGCCTATTGACGAGACGAATTGTGGTCAGCCACAGTTGCTGATAAACTACCATACCTAGTACTCAGAGCTTGAATGATACGAAGTATAATTTAGAATGTATACCTAATGACAGAGACTCAAACAGTTGATCAGTTAAATAATATTTGTGTTGGTATGAATGTATGTGTGTGTAGGTGGGTGGTGGTAGAAAACACATAAACATATAAAAGGCTCAAGATTTCCAAAATCATAGCACTTTGTGGGACATTTAACATGAAGGCAAAACTTGTTGGATCCCGAGGAGCATTCATGTTTCCTAGCATTGCTTACTAATTGTTGTGCTTGACTCTTAAGTTATAAGTAGCAGGATTATCTAATTACATGTATACTCTGTTCCAGTAGATGAAGAAATATTTAACTCATTACAGAAATTTTATAGGAAAAAAAGGGGCTACTTTGAAAAAAAAGTTTGGGAGTCAAAGGAATACATTTTAATTAAGGAGAATTCACTTATGAATAACAGTTTATTTCCCATCCATATCAGGGAAATAATGAGTCCCCTCTGTAATTTTTACAGTTTATTAATTTAAGCACAGGCCTGCACACATAGTAGATACTGGGTAAATGACTGCTTATTAAAATCAGGCCATGAACAGAAGCTAGGCGGATGTGGATGTTCTCATTCCATCCAAAGGCACATTTCCTATTCTATAAAGATTAATCTTAGAACTTCTAAAAATATTAACAATAGCCTTTTACACAGAAGCAATGGTACCTGGGTGATTTAATTACCTTTTGTTCTCATTAACTAGAGGCAGATATTCAGGGCCCATAGCACAGCGCCAAGGAAGTGATATTAGTCATGGTTTTGTTACAGGTCATGGGAGAAAAAATTGGGTTAATGAGAGGGCATGGGGATTGAGCACCATAAGCCATGGTGGAGTGCACCAAATAAAGAGGATCTGACTGTGAGTGGACATGTGTACGCTTGAGTTCTTAGTCGTGTCCAATTCTTTGTGACCCTTTGGGCTGGAGGCCATCAGGCTCCTCTGTCCATGGGACTTTTCAGGCAAGAATAATGAAGTGGGTTGCCATTTCATTCTCCAGGGGATCTTCCCAACCCAGGGATCAAACATGCGTTTCCTGCAAGGTAAGGAATCATTGCAGGTGGATTCTTTACGCATTGAGCCCTCAGGGAAGCCCGAGTAATAGGATGAGGAAGAACAAATGCACATCCTGAAACACCGAGGGTTTGTTCTGCAGTTTCCAACCAAATAGATAGAAGGTACATTCTTGCTGGAAGAAAGACAGTCTTCTTGGAGAAATCAGCTCATCTTTGTTTAACACCTCGGATGTTAAGGAATGCCCTGGAAGTAAAGTTCAGCTGGCATTTAAACCACTGGCTGTGTCTGTAGAATCTGCCTTCTAAGAATAGCCTTAGAAGTCTCTATAGATTGACTCCAACCTTAAAGAGAAATGTCACATTCAGTGTTCATGACACTTGTTTCTCCAGTCTCCTGGACCTGTCCAGTGATGGGGAACACTCTCACATTATAGGGTTTAGTTAATTAAAAAGGAAGTTTCTGAAATCAGAAAAGCTTACTTGAATACTGGACTCATAATTTATCAGCAATGCTTTCCTTGAATAAGTGACTTAATGTCTCTGAACTTCCGTCTGAAAAATGCTGATGGTGGGGAGAAGATAGTGTTTATATCACAAGGCTGATGGGGGGTTAAATGAGGTAATGAAGGGAAAGCATTTATCAGGGTCCCTGACCCATATCCAGTCCTCTGTACACTTTGTTGGTAATTTTTCAGTTCATCCTTACAAATGTCTAACATTATCTTTCCATTGACATAGCACCATTGAAAGTATTTTGGATTCTTATCTCCTTAGATGTTTGTAATAGTTCTGGTAGGAATCATCATTGTTGTAAGTCTTCCAATGAGAAGCTAGTGTCTCTGTGTGCTTCCTCTTTCTCTTAGAGACAAAAAATGCAATTTTATCTTGGTAGCAAAGCTTGATAGACAAGCCTGGGGTTGGACAAAACAGTGCACACCTCACGTGTTTCTTGTCCTCTTGCACCAGGTCCTCCTGACACCTCCAATCCTAGATGTCAAGAAATGACAAGATATTTCTCAGTATCTTCACTTGGCAAAGTAAAGACTCTGCCAACGGCCACTGCATTTTGGGGAGATAGCCTTTGAGTTGCCTCTCCTGGGGTTTTAATACTTTGTTTGACTTTGAGGGCACTAAGACTTTTCTCACCAAACTGAATTCCAGGCATCAGAGAGCAGGTACAGGCAAAATCTGTGGTCATTAAAGTTCACAACATGTGGGGTTCCCTGGTGGCTCAGTGGTAAAGAATCCCCCTGCCAATGCAGTAGACATAGGTTTGATTCCTGCATTGGAAAGATCCCCTGGAGAAGGAAATGGTAACCCACTCCAGCATTCTTGCCTGGGAAATCCCATGGACAGAGGAGCCTGGTGGGTTGCAGACCATGGGGCTGCAAAGAGTCAGACAGTACTTAGCAGCTAAAGATGCACATGGTATGTTCTACTTACATTGGCTAATATTCCCTTTCCCTAGGTATCTGTAGGCCAGAGGAAAATTCTGGCTACTTAACAGCTACAATTTTATTATGGAAGAAGCCTAGAATATTTAGACATGAACATATTTTCATGGAAAGTGGGAAGATCATATCTTAATCAAGGACTATTAGCCCTGGGAGGGAATCAGTCTAATGTTCTCATCCTTCCAGAAGGGATTGGATTGGGTCAGGACTTAACCTAAGGTCCAGAGGCCCAGAGGTAAAATATACATTATACTCAAAGTCAGAGGGACTGAATGTCAGAGCCTGCTCTAGGACCCAGGATTTCTACTCCAAGAGCCTCGGATTCCAGACCTGCTGGTCAACATCACTGATCAAAAAACCCACCCTCCCTTTGGAATGATTTAAACTCCCTGAATTTGTGAATAGCAGATGGGTCTCTTTCTCTGAAACTACTTCCAAAATACATAGGTTTCATTCCCTCCAAAGGTAGTCCTATATGCATGCACAGTTTGAGTGGTTCTCTTTGATAAGAGCACTGAAAGTTAAGTTAGAAAGCCTTAACCTTGCTCAGCATCCAGGGGCTGCATGGCCTGGTTGCTGGCCAAAGACAAGTCACCCTCTCTCTGTTGCAGGTTGCTCAAGCCACCCTGCCTTCTGCACATATGCAAAAGGCAACAGAAATGTGGACATGTTCGTAGATTTATTTCACATAATCTAAGCAAGGTTGAAGTCAACAACCTGAATTTAATTACTGTCCTGACAGTTGAGAAGCAATTAATCCTTCTCCCTCCCTTCCTCTGCCCAGCTTCAAAGTGTCATTTCTTTTCCCTCCTCCCTCTTGTACTAATTAGAAACATGCTGTAGGGTGAAAGGTGACCAGTGTGAAGCTAGCACCGTGTCACCAGAGCCCCTTTGTTCGGAGAGAATGCTAACTGTTTAAGGAGGCTGATTCTCAACACAGGAGCATCTGCTTCTGGGGAGGAGAGCTGGGTGTGGAGCTGGCTTCAAGGTCCAGTGCTTCCCACCTGCTCCACAACTCAGACAAGTCCCTTGACATCTCTTTGTATGTCCCCACATTTCAGAGTCAAGGACTCCCAACTTTTCTATTGCCCAGTGTCCATGAGAGCATAAAATAAAAGTGAATGTGCTTACAGTAGTCAAAGCACCATCCAAGTGTATGAGATGAACCTGGTATCTTTATCATCTTGGCTGCCATAGCAAAACACCACAAGCTGGGTGTCTTAAGCAACAGACATTTACTTTTCATAGTTCTAGAGGTGTGGAAGTCCACGTTCAAGGTCTTGACTGCCTTCTCCATATGTCCTTACAGACCTTTTCTCTGCATGTGCATGTGGGTATGGAGATTTCTCTTTTTCTCTTCTTCAGTTCAGTTTAGTTCAGTCGCTCAGTCGTGTCCGACTCTTTGCGACCCCATGAATTGCAGCATGCCAAATTTTTTAAATTGTATTAGGACCTCACTGTTATGACCTCATTGAACTTTAATTACCTCCTAAAAGCCCTATTTCCCAATACAGCCATATGGAGGCTTTAATAGATAAATTTTGGAGGAACAGACTTCTGTTCATAGCACCTGAAAAAAGGCTCTCCTTAGATTAGGGCATGAAATAGATTTAGAGACCCAGAACCCAGAAATATACAGGATGCCAACTTCTTAAGCAATGTATTTATGTGTGGGAGTAAGTTTTTACACACTGTTCTCTATTGTCCAATTGTCCCTTTCCTTCAACAACATATTTCTAGCAATAATGGTGGGCTCTGCTTTGGCCCTGGGGCCAGATTCTTGAGAGCAGTAAGAGATTCCAAAGTCCAAGGTCAAGGGCCCAATATTACCTCCTTCATGGTTCCCTCCAATGTGGGATTGAGCATCTGGGGTTCCTCCTAGGTTCTAGATCCCTAGATATTTGTTTCAATCATCAAAAATAAATAAATAAATAAAGCTGAACAACTTTGAAATTGAAGGTGGGAGAGATTAATCATCCCAGGGGAGCTATAGAGAAAAAGTGACTTTTCCATGTCACTGGTTGGTTAGATTTCAAAATGGGGCTAAAACCAAAACTTAACTGAATTCAAGTAGGAATTTTAGGTTGGTAATTAGGCTCTTCCATTATTCCCTTCTCCTATTTAAAGATGATTATGGCCCTACATCTCATTACGTTAACTGGATAACTGTTTCCTGATGTAGACTACTTGTAGAGGCACAAAAAATGAGAACAATTCAGCTTAAATACATCCTTCTTTTCTCCAAGTGCTTCCTATCCATCTGGGTTGTGTTTCTTACCCAAACCAGCATGCTTTTTCCCACCCACCTTGAACATATCATTTGATTTCTGAAAAACCACAGGGGCCAATTATAGATGAGAAGTTCTTTGCCTATATCATCATAGTATGATATACACCATGTAAACACCCACCTTAAAGGCTAAGAAGGAATATGAGTCTGCACAACTGTGGTGGCCTTGATCTTGCTGTTCATGGTGACCTGGCAGTTTTACTTCTGTGTTGTATCCTGACTCCATGAGCCATCAGTTTCTCAGGGACAATGGCCAAAATGATGCAAGCGTAACATGTTCTGAACTAAGCTCATAGGTTTTAGGGCTATTCTTTGTTGCCTGAGGGCCATTTTAGATTTGTTTAAAGTATTAGTAGTAATAATACTTGAAACCTTATTAATTATTAACAAGGGCTTCCTGGGTGGTGCTAGTGGTAAATAATCCACCTGGCAATACAGGAGACTCAAGTCGATCCCTGGGTTGGGAAGATCCCCCGGAGAAGGAAATGTCCATCCACTCCAGTATTCTTCCTGGAAAATCCCATGGACAGAGGCGCCTTTCGGGCTACAGTCCATGAGGTTGCAAAGAGTCGGACATGAGTGAGCACACACACAATAAAGCATGAATGATTTTTAAACACTTATTGAATCCAATTCTGAGTAAGTCACCTTAAGGGCAGCATCAGCATTCTCACATGCTCCTTCCTAACCACCTGGCATGATACATAGACACGCTCCCATGATATGTGAAAGGAGGGTCAGATGTGACCCTGACCATTTGAACCTTTCGAAAACACACATATGTACAATGTGAAACAAAAGTCACAGTTCTGTTTGTTCTGCAACTGTGTGGAAATCACGTTTTTCCCCCTCTAGATAAAAATGAAAAGCGAGGGTCTAAGGGAGGAGTCATTTATGGGACAACTCTCTGCTGCCACCTATGAATGGTTACCCCCTTCACCTCCTAAAACACCCTTGTCAGGTGCTTGGCTGGGCAATTTACTTCTTGACCTGTTTCTTTTTTTAAAATTTTTGTTGGTGTAAAGTTGCTTTACAATGTTGTGTTAGTTTCTGCTGCATAGCAAAGTGAATCAGCCACATGTTTACACATAATCCCCTCCTTTTTGGAGTTCCTTCCCATTTAGGTCCCCGCAGAGCATTGGGTAGAGATCCTGGTGCTGTGCAGTAGGTTTTCATTGGGTATCTGTTGTATATAAGGTAGTGTGTACATGTCAATCCCCATCTCCCAATTCATACCCCCTCTTCCCTCTTTGGTGTCCATATGTTTGTTCTCTATGTCTGAGTCTCTATTTCTGCTTTAAAATAGGTTCATTTTGAACTTTATGATATCTGTTAAATATCTCCATAGGGTATGGAGATTCAGAAAGATTTACCATGACTTGCACATGTTGTAGATCCAGAATGTGAATCCTTGACATTGGAACCTAAACTCCGTACTCTTGATCACAACTCTGTCTTGCTACCAACTGGAAATGAAAGGATTTACTGAGTGGTCTTTTGAAACCCTTCCAACACAGTCTATGATTTAGAATGGCAGAATGGCATAGGGCAAGACCATATCTTCTTGTCTTCTTTTCTACATCTGGGGGAAGAGGATTCAGTGTGAACCTGATGCACTTTGTATTCAGAAAACTCAAGGTCATGATTATTACATATGTATATATATATGTGTGTGTGTGTGTTCACAGTATGCACAAAACAGTGAGCATGGTAAGAACAGAGACTATTTTTTCCCATAAATATTCTCAATATCCAGAAAAATTCTTTACTCTTAGTAGGCAATAAATATTTATTTTTTATTTATTTTTTAATAAGTATTTATTGAGTAAATGCTGATAAGTCAATGAAAGATTTAGTATCATAGAAGATTGTTCCATGTCTAAAAGTAACTGTGTATATTTGGGGGGTTTTTATGTCTTCAGACAAAATCACTGCAGCAAGTTCCTTCCATTGCCACCTGAGCAGGGAAAGCATGGCTTTATAAATCAGCACCATCAATCATGCCAAATGGTTGAACCCCATTTCCAAGGCTTCTTGGGTGTTGCGTCCTTTGTGGACAATCACTTGTGGCCTCTTCTGACCACAAGGGGGCAGTGCGTGTTCACTCAAGCCAGAAGCGGAATTTGTTCTGCATAATACTATCTGACAGTCTTTGTGTGGTCGTATTCCTCTGAGATGTCTTCATGGTGCTTACAAGTGCGGAACAAGATTGCTTTCTAACTCCCTGTGCTGCAAACAAATCGTGTGGCTGTTATTGTTTAATATTTAAATAGCTATGGTAAGAAGCTCGTTCACTGCTTCTATAGGGCTGACACTGATAGAAAGCCATGTGACAGAAAGGTAGTAAGGAACTTGCCTTACCCATTTTGTTAGTCCTCTAGTCTTACTGGGGGTGAATTCCATCTGTATGGGAAAAAAAAAAAGAAAAGCTGGCTCAGGCTTTATTCCATGGCCAGCACATTGGCAGCACCCAGTTCTAGGAGTTATGACTTTTATTATTTTTCAGATAGAAAATGGAAGGATGGAGTCTCAGGGATATGAAGGACCTTTAATGTACGTCTAATTTCATAGTTTTGCAGCCGCTGTTCTAGCAGCTGATCCCAAAATGCTTCATCCTGGTTCCTGGGCTCTGCCACGGCCCATTCGGTGGGCTTTTGAGGTATGGTGGAGGAGGAGCCCCCTCCCTTGCTGGTGAAGGATTGACTGTCCATTCTGAAACTGACCTTTAGTCACCTTGGAATTATTTCCATTCTTTCCAAATAGAGAATAGTTCCACTTATGTGACAGAGGTGTTTGGGGAATTGACTTTCACAGGCAGGATTTTGAAGTGACGTGAAGAATTAACCTTGTGATGAGATCATTAGACTGATGGACCAAGACTTTGCTTACAGTTGCTAGTGTAGATGATAAATTGCTATCTGTGGCTGCTGGAGACTACTTAGTTTGACTTACCTGTCCTGTCTTCACTTGACTTTGCTCTGTCTCCGTGGAAATCTGTGTGTTTACACAGTTTTCTTACTTTTCTGAAAATGTTTTTACTTCTGTTCCAGGGTTTTTCTGGCATCCTGGAAATCCAATCCTGGGACTTAGGGCTGGCATATTGTGTAATTTCAGGACATGATTCATGTGGCCTCTTATGTAAGTGCCATCCCTTGAAGCATAGTTTCAACCGGAAGTGACTGAATTCCAGTGATGGTCCAGAGATGAGACCCTATTCTTTTGTAAGATCTAACCAAACACATCTCAACCTGGGACCTAGAAAATGCTCATTTTAAATAAGCATTCCAGATCAGTGTGAAGGAAGTGATCCAAGGGTCACTCTTTGAGAAATACTGTAACATCCTAGAACATCCCTTTCAATAAGGCTGGGGGATAAAAACAGACTGGAAAGCAATACTCTAGTGATTATTTAGTACTGATTCTGCCTCAGGTCCTGAGGTAAACATGTGAGGTCCTGTTATTGAACTTGTTTGAATTTCATCCAGTGTCTCTGCTTAACTTTCAGGAGAAAGTTGATTATAAAGTAATTGATTATAAGATAATTCTTCTATAATCCAGTGGTTTCAATGCTCAAAAATGCCTGTGATAACAGCCAGCCAGGGACCAAAACTGTACTGCTGGGGATTCAACTTCTCTCTACAGAGTATGTGCACATCCAAGGGACTCAACTCTGGCTGACTTTTGATTTGGACAACCTTTTGTTGTCT
This sequence comes from Odocoileus virginianus, assembly GCF_023699985.2. Taxonomy (NCBI): domain Eukaryota; kingdom Metazoa; phylum Chordata; class Mammalia; order Artiodactyla; family Cervidae; genus Odocoileus; species Odocoileus virginianus. Next base: position 60,032,724 of record NC_069676.1, read on the forward strand.
GTCTGGAATTTTCAAATGAAGCCAGAAAGATACATACTTTTTAATGTGAAATTTCTTGATTTGGAAAAAAAATATCTCCTTTGAGTTCACATTAATACCAGGTAGAATAAACAAGAGCCCTCTGTGGGCCAGATGCAGATAATGGGTCACCAGCTTACAATCCTGGTCTAGTCTTGGACAGCCGCTATTGGTTTTGAGATGGAAGAGGTCTCTGATTCTGGTAGATAACGGGAAAGTATACTAACTGTGTGGTCAGGGAGACTTGGTTTTAGTTTCAGTTCTGCAGTTCATTAGCTCTGAGGCCTTGAGTTGTTTGCCTCATCTCTCTGAGTATTAATATTTTATCTGAAAGGAGAGATGGGATTAATGGTATCTTCTTCACAGAATTTCTGCAAGGCTAAAGTGAAAGACTGTGTGTCAGCATTTTCCAAACTTGAGTAATTCACAAACAACCTTCACAGTTTTTGCCACATCCAAGTAATACGTCTGCTATTATCTCCTTAATATTTTTCTTTTGGCTCATTTAAAAAAATCTAAAAATATCTATGTTGCTTTTAGTCAAAGCATTAACATATATAGAAACCTGAGTTAAATCACAGCCCCCCCCTCACATGATAAATTAAATCTGAAACCATTTTAAAAGAGTTTGGTTGTGTGCCACTTTACACTTCCAAAATCTTCAGGGCTTTCATAAGACTAACATGTTTGTTAAATAAAATGCAAATAAGGAACACAGTGTGAAGTCAAGTAGGTCTTAGGAAGCATCACTATGAACAAAGCTAGTGGAGGTGATGGGATTCCAGCTGAGCTATTTCAAATCCTAAAAGATGATGCTGTGAAAGTGCTGCACTCAATATGCCAGCAAATTTGGAAAACTCAACTGTGGCCACAGGACTGGAAAAGGTCAGTTTTCATCCCAGTCCCAAATAAAGGCAATGCCAAAGAATGTTCAAACTACTGCACAGTTGAACTCACCTCACATGCTAGTAAAGTAATGCTCAAAATTCTCTAAGCTAGGCTTCAACAGTACATGAGCTGAGAACTTCCACATGTTCAGCTGGATTTAGAAAAGGCAGAGGAGTCAGAGAGCAAATGGGCAACATCTGTTGGATCATAGAAAAGCAAGAGAATTCCAGAAAGACACCTACTTCTGTTTCATTGACTATGCTAACACCTTTGATTGTGTGGATCATGACAAACTGTGGAAAATTCTTCAAGAGATGGGAACACCAGACCACCTTACCTGCCCCCTGAGAAATCTGTATGTAGGTCTAGAAGCAACAGTTTGAACCTGACATGGAATAGTGGACTGGTTCCAAATTGGGAAAGGAATACGTCAAGGCTACATATTGTCACCCTACTTATTTAACTTATATGCAGAGTGCATCATGTGAAATGCCAGACTGGATGAAGTACAAGCTGGGTTCAAGATTGCCGGGAGAAATATCAATAACCTCAGATATGCATATGACACAACCCTTATGGCAGAAAGCTAAGAGAAACTAAATTGATGAAAGTGAAAGAGGAGAGTGAAAAAGCTGGCTTAAAACTCAACGTTCAAAAAACTAAGATCTTGGCATCTGGTCCCATCACTTCATGGCAAATAGATAGGGCACCAATGGAAACAGTGAGAGACTTTATTTTCTTGGACTCCAAAATCACTGCAGATGGTGAGTGCAGCCATGGAATTAAAAGACACTTGCTCCTTGGAAGAAAAGTTATGACCAACCTAGACAGCATATTAAAAAAGAAGAGATATTACTTTGCTGACAAAGGTCCGTCTAGTCAAAGCTATGGTTTTTCCAGTAGTCATGTATGGTTGTGAGAGTTGGACCATGAAGAAAGCTGAGTGCTGAAGAATTGATGTTTTTGAACTGTGGTGTTGGAGAAGACTCTTGAGAGTCCCTTGGACTGCAAGGAGATCCAACCAGTCCATCCTAAAGGAGATCAGTCCTGAGTGTTCATTGAAAGGACTGTTGTTGAAGCTGAAACTCTATTACTTTGGCAACCTGATGCAAAGAACTGACTCCTTGGGAAAGACCCTGATGCTAGGAAAGATTGAAAGCAGGAGAAGAAGGGGACGACAGAGGATGAGATGGTTGGATGGCATCATTGACTCAATGGACATGAGCTTGAGCAAGTTCTGGGAGTTGGTGATAGATAGGGAGGCCTAGCGTGCTACCCTCCATGGGGTCATAGGGAGTCAGACATGACTGAGTGACAGTACTGAATGAAAAGAGATGAGTGGGTATGCTAGCTCCAACATAACTCTATATTAAATTTTGACCGTTACCTTTAATGAGGAGAAATTTTTTTTTTTTATTTATGAAGTATCTGTTTAAAGTAGCAGGGCTCAGTTTCTTTTCTTTTTTATTTTTTCATTTCAACTTGGCATTTGCAATTCATCTTCTACCTTTAATAAAAAGCAACATAGAGTTTGTAAAATCCAATAACTTAGGATGTGTTTAATATTGTAGATTTCATTCCACCTTGATGTGTGCATTAATAAACATTTCATGTTTTTAGCATCTCATTTTAGCATTAAGTCAATGAACAGCAATATCTTAAAATGGATTTTTGTATTACATGGTTGGTGAGTCTATTACATTTCATTTCCTAAAACTGACTCTGGTAGTATTTATTCAACAAAACTGTACTAAGTATATATAATGGACATTGAAGATATAGCAGAGAACAAACCACAGTGTTAGTCCTTCAGTCTGGTAGGGGGAAACAGGTAATTGAGAATAATATATTTACTCTATCAAACAGTGATAAATGCTGTGGAATAAATAGCAAGATGGGAAAAGAGTGATAGTAGGGACAGGTTACTCTTTCAGAATTATTCATTTGGGACATGCTAATCTTAATACCTTACTATTTTATTATAGCATGAATAAGGCGAGCTAGTAACTCAGATGTTACTTAAGAGGAGAGCACCCCAGGGAGAGAAAGAGGTATACAAGTCTTGATGTGGGCGCTTGGCGTGTTTGTGGATGAGTGAAGAAGCCGGAATAGCAGTAGAAGGCCAAACAGGAAAGAGAGAATTTAGGACTTCCCTGGTGGCTCAGATGGTAAAGAATCTGTCTGCATTGCAGGAGACCCAGTTTCAATCCTTGGGTCAGGAAGAGCCCCTGGAGAAGGAAATTGCAACCCACTCCAGTATTCCTGCCTGGAGAATCCCATGGACAGTGGATCGTGGCAGGCTATAGACCATGGGGTCGCAAGAGTCGGACATGACCTAGCAACTAAACCACCATACAGGCAACCTTTTTAAAAAAGAAACTCTGAGTGAATGGGAGGACTTTGAGGGAATCTGAGCGAAGGAATGACACCACTTGATAGGATTTTGGACCATCTCTCTAGCTATTACATGGAAAACAGCTTGTAGGGGGGGAAAGAATAGAAAATGGAGACGGGTTCAGAAACCATTGTCATAGCCCAGTGAGAGATGATGGTGGCTTGGACTAAAGGGACAGCTTTAGGGTCAGATTCTGGACACCTTTTAAAAGTAGAGCAGGTGGAGCAGGTGTCATTAAGAGAGAAATTTAGGAGTCAAGAGAATTCCAACCTTTTCAAGAATTGGTAAGAGCATGAGGAATAAGTTTTGATTTACTGAAATTTTCATCTTTCTTGAGTCTTTCATATTTTCCTTATATACAGGGCTTCTTCTGTAGAGAATCCTGATATAGTTTACTTCTCCAGGTGGCAAAGGACAGTTAAAAATCCAAGCCTCCTTAGGCAAATGCCTTTGGACATTGCCCGTTTTTGTTCCAAAGGCAAAACCATCCACTGAAGAGCTCAAAATAGGCAGGGGATGATGCTTCCCTCTGATCCTGGTTATTCTCTACTTGGCCTTTAGCTGTAATAATGCACAACCTGTACATTATTTTTCCCCAAAGGCTGAATATCAAGTAAAACCATTCAACTCCGATTGAATTATTTCTATTTTTCTTTCCCACTTTTTTATTCCCATAAACCTAATCATCCACTGCTTCCTGGCACAATTCCTGGACATCAGTCAGGGCTCTGTCTTCTTTCTCTTCCATTAAATACTATACAGTTTTACACTTTACATATTAATAGCAAGCTTAGTAATATGTCCACATGAACTCTTAGTTGTGTTACCTTCTCTTACAGTTGAGGCAACAGAGGTTTGGAGATTTTCCTTGAGTTAATCAAGCCTCAAAAATGGTGATGCTGATATTTGAGGTTGGGAGCAGTTGATTGCCAGTGCCAGCTCTTAAAGGCTTTGCAGTTCTGCTTTTGCTGTGTCACATTAGCAGTAGTCACTTTCTTCCCACTCCACTGCTTCCATTAGCTTCCATGAAGATGTTATTTTAAAGAAAAAAGATATTTCTAGAGTGGGAGGACTGCTTCCACTGTTCAGCCTCCCTTGAATGCCTCAGCATTTCTGGGTCTTATTTTTTCTTGAAATACTGATATTCAAATATTATCACTGATCTCCCTAAATTCTCATCTCCTTTGTGAAGCCTTCCCACCTTTTCCCTATTATGGTACTTAACCAGTTCCCTGATAATACTTAAAAGTCTGCCTCTGATAGTGTTGATACTAGCACAGTAGCACATGTGGTATTGTTAGTTTGCTATTAGTGTCTATTTTCTGATTAGATGTGAACACCTGGTCCTTTCTCTTTCTATTCTTCATAGCCCATATTGGTCCTTATTGTATTTAATTCTTTGAGCATAAAGATATGACCTATCTTATATCAGCTTTCAAGTTCCTAGCAAAAGTCCAGATACAAGCAGACGTTAACTATATCTCCATGAACAAAGAGCAAAAAGGAGCGTTGCTACTTCTCATATTTCCTTCTAAAAAAAAAATTGGATGATCAGCTTGTCTTGGCTTTGCAGCCTTGTGAATTTCCCTTCATATGGAAGGCTTAGATTTTTGTCAAATGAGATTTGCTAAGAGGCACATGAGGCTTGTTGAGGTTCAGCTTACTCTTGCATGCAGCAAAGGCCAAGTCAGCAGGAAGACTCCTGCCACCCAACCCCAGCCTGCTGCAGACTTCATGCAGTTTTCATTTGCCTTCTTCTGGCCAGCCATCCCAATCCTAAGCTTACATAAAAATTCAACCCTCTGGCATTTGATGAATAAAACAACTCCTTGGCCAGAACACAAGCTCTCCACGTACTCAGATTCCCTCCTTGGTGGGGCACCATTCCATTGCAGTGCGTATAAGCAATTAGGCCTATGCCACTTGCTTACCTGGAGAGTCTCTGCAGCAGAAGACAGTGAGGTAGGATGACAGGGAGACCAGACTTGAAATCAGGAGATGGTGTTGTAATCTGCCGTCTCTCTGAATATTCTGCCTCTGCAAAACGGGAATAAAAATTATTTTCGATAAAAACCCCTCGATTGCCTCTAGAATCAAATGAGAGAGGACATATGAGACTGTTTGAGACTGTTCTCTAATCATAGGATGTTATTCACAAAAGAATCCTGAAACGATCTCATTTTTCAGACTGGCCATTAGTAAAATGAAGTGGAGAAGAGGGACACGGGTAAGGAAACGGAGGATGCAAGGCAGAAAGCACATTGCAGTTCCCAGTTCATGGGAGATGGCTCAATGCAGCCAAAGCAGGTTCTGCTCTTATTGTTTTAATTGTTGTAGCCTATTTTCTTGATTTAACTCTGCCATGCAGATGATATCATTTGTAGACATATTATTACCATGTTTGAGTGTTTTGGATAGATTTTTCATTTAATCGTTTTAATAGCACCTTCTTTCTCCTCCTCTTCCTTCTCTTTTTTTCTTGTCCTTTTTATTTTACAACTGAGGGAATTTATACCAAGAGAGTTTATAATCAACTTCCTTAAACTAGGATAGCTTATAAGTAAGGATGCTACTCAAGAGTACCTATACTTCTTGGCTATGAAGTATTGGCTCTTGATGACATTTAACTCTGCCAAAAGAAAATACAACAGTGTTGTCTAGCTGAAATAATTCTAGAATGCTCTGTTAATAACCTGCCTTTGATCTGTGAAGTAGAGAAGACATATTTTATTATCTTCATAAGTGAAGAGACTGAGGATTAGAGGCCTAAAATGATGTGACAGGAAACTGCTATTTCACAGAATTCTAGAACTCTTGAGCTCATCTTGTTTAAACCTGTCATTTTAAAGAGGAAATTTTTGCAGGGAGAAGGCATCATTTATTCATTGTTATATATTGCACTAATAATAGCATCAGGGTTAAAACATACTATCTTTTAATCACATTTATGAACAGATTGACTAGGTGAGGGGCACTGTTTACAATTACATGTCATGATATTAATTGATGCCCACAATGTTAGAGTGACTAACAGATCTTCTAATCCATCTTAACTCCTTGATTATCTGCAAATATGGCCATTGGTTAGTTACTGGAGGAAATCTTTGCTATTATTTCCAGTGTGGGCAGCTTTAGATTGGATTATAGGAAGATATTTGAGGGTTTATCAAGATTCTTTATTAACACTTTGAATGAGAAGTACAATACAAATGGATTGTCTTGTAAGGATACTTGAAAAAATTAATTTGTCGAGACCAGCAGGGAAACTGATTCCCATAGAAAACTAGAGACACTAGAGGGGGACAGAGTCTCATTGACCTTACTGAGTCTGAGTTTCTTGGGAGTGACTGGGGTGCTAAGCCTTTGTGATCTGACAATGGGATGCCAACATTCTATGTGTAACCATGGTTTGTGGGGTTACTTTTCCTCCAATTGAAACAGATCAGTCATCAGCAAAACACTTATTTTCAGTAAAACTCTAACAGTTCTTTCCTCGTCTAAAATCTCATGCCTTGCCAATGATAGTTTGAGATATTTTTCTTTCTTTTCCTGTGCAATGACACCCTAATATTGGTGATGATACTGAAAGAAAAAAAAAGCAGTAATAATGACTCATAAAAACTCTCAGGCACTAAACAACAACAACAAAAAGATGGCAGTTTTAAGATTCTTTTGAGATTTGGCAGAAATTACTTTTTTGTCATCATTTTATGTACTTTATCAAAAAACTTGCTGTAAAGCTTGGTGATGGCTCAGAGAGAATGCACATGAAATGTTGGATGCTGCATCTTAAAATGCCACTGTTTCTCTCAGTGGAAGAGAAAAATATATACTTAGGGTTGTGACAACTGCTAGACAAAAGATGCATAATAACACTTCTGGGGAGCACTTGTACACAGGCTATTGTAGATGAATAAGTGGAGCTGTCCATGGGACTGGACAAAACCCAAGAATCTGTGCAAAGCCATCTGGAATATTTAGGCCTTCACAATGGGGGCAATCAGACCTCCTCTATGAGGACTGATTGCTAGTCTTGTTAACAGGGAGGAGTTGGTGATCAATGTATTTAATCACAGCCTGACAACAACTTCTAGTAAATACAGTTTTAAGGAAGGAAAAGTATTTTAGAAATGAATCGGTGTTCTATAGTGTTTGAAAAGTTTTGTGCTTTGCTTCCTCTCTAGTCTCCCAACCCAGGCAGCCTTTTTCCTATCCAGTGTCTGCCTTTTTTCGTAGTAAAATCTACAGGATAAAGAATACTAGAATCTGTAGGGCACAAGGATGTTTACTTCATAGACATGTGTGCGTAGGAGTCTATTACAGTGGAGGTGACTGTGTTTAGTGCTTATGCTGGGGCAAGAATAGATAGTCACGTATGCATGCTTATTTTAATTCAATGAATTAAAGTCCACTTTTAGCAGTTTCTCATTTGGGGCAGATTTAGAAATATTCCAGGCACAGTGCTAAATGATGTCGGAGTTAAAGAACAAAAATGCACAGTCCCTGATATCAGAATATAAAATGATATATGGTATAACTAGTGCCCTATACCCAATTCACTTCACTGGAAGGTGAAATAAGTTAAACCCTTTACCCAGAGGTGCAGAAAGTATAATACAAACGTAGCCCAAAGAGATCATTTATTATGCAAATGAAAGACTAGATGTCAAAGATGGCATTTGAAAGAGTCTTTGACAACAAGGTCATGTTTAAGTTCCTAGGAATGAGTCATGGCCATACATCATTTTATCTAATTGATACTCTTCTATCTCAATTGTGAAAGAGAAGACAGGGGCTTAATTTGACAGGGATTTGGGTATGAAGTACGGAAGAATGAAGCCAAGGAATGCCACTGATAACTGCAAAGGCTCACAACAAGCACAGGGGTTTTGTCTAAGCACTCTGTTATGCATCACCTTGTGAAGATTATATGTCATGAAAGAAAGCATACAGATTAAAAAACATTAACAGTTTCACTGTTTCCAAACTGTTCAATTGAGTGAGGCACTAGGCAAAGTATTTCAATTATTTTTTCTGACCATATCTTGTGTTGAAATATATTACATAGAAATATATTCTGTTTATTATTTTGCACTGAGAGAAAAAGGGTCCTCACTATCTCCTTGTCATTTATGCTCTGTCCTTCAACTAGTAAGTCTTTATTGTTTATCCTTTTTGCAGCAGGAATTTATAATGCTTAATAAGAACACTTGGGTATAGGGGAAAATGTTGACATTAAGAGAGATAATTCATTGAGTAAACTGACACAAATTTATTGTGACTGAGGGTCAGTGTGCTGACATCAATTCTCTCAAGCAAAATTGCTTTATCAAAACACAAACCGGTGAAGAAAAATTCCATATCTATTTTCCTTCCCTCGAAGAAATCACTCTAGGACCTTCTGATACAGAGTGCTGAATATTTCTCAAAGTAATTATTCCTCTAGGAAAATCAGCTTTCGACAGCTTCATGAGTTGTGAGAAGCAAAATGCCAATGAAAAATATCTGATTTTCTGGTTTCAAATAAGACAATTTCCCTTCCTGAGATTGTGGTGTTCAGCATGGACTAAGGTATGCATAGTTAGAGTTTTATAGCACTTGAGTATATTTGTATAATGTCTTATGTCAGTGGTTCTTAAGCTTGAGCATGCACCAGCATTTCTGATTCAGTAAGTCTGGGGTGGAGTGTAATAATTTGCATTTCTAATAAGTTTCCAGGTTGTCCTAAAGTTGCTGACTCAAGGACCACACTTAGAGAAAATGCTTCACACTGTTCTTTAAAAATTCATTTTACATTTTCATCAGATTCATTTGTCATTAAGCTTCACAAAATAGGAAATGTTGGCATAATTCCTTGTATGTTGTGCATGGAAAAAAGCAGGTGCTGAGGTTAATTTGCCAGTGTTATTCATATGGTAAACTGGTGATGGAGTATGGAATCCATCTTCTAACTCTGAATGTTGGCTTTAGTGATGCAAATTCCTTTTTTTTTTTTCTTTTTTTCAAATAGGATCCAACTGATAAGTCCCTGTAGCTCATAGGTTAAAGAATCTGCCTGCAATGCAGGAGACCAGGGTTCAATCCCTGGGTTGGGAAGATCCTCCAGAGAAGAGAATGGTAACCCACTCCAGTATTCTCACTTGGAGAATCCCATGGACAGAGGAGGCCGGTGGGCTATAGTCCATGGGGTCACAAAGAGTCAGACAAGACTGAGTGATTTAGCATGCACGATAAGGCCAAATGATAGGATCTGAGATGATCTTTATTGTCAGGTAGGCTATATAGGATATGAATTAGGTACAAACTCGTCTGCCTGGGATTCAAAGTTTTATGATCAGTCCCTAAGCTAAGTTTTTGCCCATTCCCAAATTATCTATTTAAGCAAACTGGACTTTTCTCAAATGAGGGAAGGTTATTTTCTACTTTCAGACCGGGAGATGTTTAAGTTTTTTCTCTCCATCTCTTCTCACTAAAATTATGTTTCTCAGTATTCAGTGATATTGAAGAGGAAAAGTTAAAATTTACATTAATTTCTTGCTTGTTCTGCTTCTGTAACTCAGCTTGCTCCTTGCAAAGCCTGGATCACGTAAGTCACGTAGTCTCGAGAAAATGGAGACTTGCAGCAATGCTAGAAACTAAAGCTTATCTCACTCACCCTTGCTCTGCTTTTTCAATGGCCCAGCTGCTGTAATCCTGCTTAACCATGCTTGTCTGTATAAAGGTCAGACATTCTCCTGCCTTGTCCTAACCTCTGTTATCCCTAGTTTAAACCAGCCTATTAACAGTTAGCATTGCCCACTCTAGTCTGATGTCATGCACAGTCTCTAAAACTTTGCAACCCCTTTGTTCAGGGCTCAGAGCTTGGAGTGTTAACACCTCTGGGCCTGCCAGCATAAAAGCCTGAGTTCTCCAACTTTCTGCGTTTGGTGCTTGATTTCTCAATGGTCCAACTTCTGCAACAATATGTCACTTTTTCCTTAGAATTTTTTTTTTTTCAAATCTTTTTCCTAGCTCCTTCATCTTCATATAGTAACTTGCATCTCTTGCCTTTCCTGCATTGCTGTGCAGGTTCTTTACCACTAATGCCACCTCGGAAGCCCCAAGTGCTATGTACAGTTCAGTTTAGTTGCTCAGTAGTGTCCAACTCATTGTGACCCCATGGACTGCAGAACGCCAGGTTTCCCTGTCCATCACCAACTCCCAGAGCCTACTCAAACTCATGTCCATCGCATCAGTGATGCCATCCAACCATCTCATCCTCTGTTGTCTCCTTCTCCTCCTGCCTTGAATCTTTCCCAGCATCAGGGTCTTTTCCAATGAGTTAGTTCTTCGCATCAGATGGCCAAAGTATTGGAGTTTCAGCTTCAGCATCAGATCTTCCAATGAATATTCAGGACTGATTTCCTTTAGGATGGACTGGTTGGATCTCCTTGCCACCCAAGGGACTCTGAAGAGTCTTCTCCAACACCACAGTTCCAAAGCATCATCAATAGAATAAGTCTTTCAATTTATGAATATCCTATATCTCTCCATTTTATCCAAGTGTTTTTATGTTATCAACATTTGTAGTGTTCAGTGTACAGACACTATTAACATTTTGTTAGATTTATAGTTATGTATTTCATTATTTTGGAACTCTAACACATTTTAAAAAATTCTGTTTCCAGTTTTTCATTATGAATATATAGAAATACAATTGATTTTTGTGTGTTAACATTGTATTCTGTGATCTATGTAAAATCAATGATTAGTTCTAAGAAGTTGTGCCTTGTTGGGATTTTCTCCCATCATTTTCCTTCTCAATCTGTATCACTTAATATTTCTTGTTTTAAGCTTACTATACTGGCCAAGACTTCCAGTATGATGTTGAATAAGAGGTGAGAGTACATAGCCATGCCTTGTTCACAGTCTTAGAGGGAAAGCATTTTGTCTCTCACTTTTATGAAAGTGAAGCATCATAACATCATATGACTATGATGTTAGCCATAATCTTTTTTAAATTGAAGTATAGTCACTGTATAATAGTATATGTTATAGGTATACAATATAGTGATTCACAACTTTTAATTGTTATACTCTATTTACAGTTCTTATAATATACTGATTATATTCCCCTTATTGTACAATAATTTTTGTAGCTTATTATACACTTCTTAATACCCTAACCTTATATTGTTCCTTACCTCTTTCCTCTAGTTTGTCCTTTATATCTGTGAGTCTGCTGCTTTTTTGTTATTTTCTAGATTCTAGTTTTTTGTATTTTTTGGATTTCATGTATAAGTGATGCCATACAGTAGTTGCCTTTCTCTGATTTTCTTTTGCTTAGCATAATAAGCTCTAAGTCCATCCATATTGCTGAAGTGGCAAAAATTCATTCTTTTTTATGCTGGGTAGTATTCTGCTGTATTTATATACCACATCTTTTTTATTCATCCATCTGTTGATGGACATAAGTTGTGTCTGTGTCTCAGCTATTGTAAATAAAGCTGCTTTGAACATTGGGGCGCATGTATCTTTTCGAATTAGTGGTTTTGTTTTTTATCTGATTGATACCCAGGAAAGGAATTGCTGGGTCATATGGTAGTTCTCTTTTAAGTTCTTTTTCAGAAACCTCCATACTGTTTTCCACAGTGGCTGCACCAATTTACAGTTGCACCAACAGTGTCTGCTGCTGCTGCTAAGTCACTTCAGTCATGTCCGACTCTGTGAGACCCCGTAGACGGCAGCCCACCAGGCTCCCCCATCCCTGGGATTCTCCAGGCAAGAACACTGGAGTGGGTTGCCACTGCCTTCTCCAATGCATGACAGTGAAAAGTGAAAGTGAAGTCGCTCAGTCGTGTCCAACTCTTAGGGACCCCATGGACTGCAGCCTACCAGGCTCCTCCACCCATGGGATTTTCCAAGCGTGTTTCCTTTTCTTCACATCCTCACCAACATTTTTTATCTGTGTTCTTTTTTATAATAGCCATTCTGACAAGTGTGAAGTTTTCTTGTTGTGGTTTTGATTTGCTTTTCCCTGATGCTTAGTGATGTGAAGCAACTTTTCATGTGCTTGTTGGTCATCTGCATTTTGTTCAAAAAAATGTTTATTTAGTTCTGCCCATTTTTTGATTGGGCTGTTTTTGGTTTTGTTTTGTTTTTTTACTATAAATTTATTTATTTTTCCAATAATGATTTAAGCTGTGAGCTTTACTTTATTGTTTTTTTTTCGTTTATTTATATTAGTTGGAGGCTAATTACTTTGCAATATTGTAGTGATTTTTGCCATACACTGACATGAATCGGCCATGGGTGTACATGTGTTCCCCATCCTGAGCCCCCCTCCCACCTCCCTCCCCATCCCATCCCTCTGGGTCATCCCAGTGCACCAGCCCGGAGCACTTGTCTCATGCATCAAACCTGGACTGGTGATCTGTTTCACAATTGATAATATACGTGTTTCAATGCTATTCTCTCAGATCATCCCACCCTCGCCTTCTCCCACAGTGTCCAAGTGTGTTCTATACATCTGTGTCTCTTTTTCTGTCTTGCATATAGGGTTATCGTTGTATGAGCTATTTAAGTATGTTGGATATTAACTGTATTTCGAGCACAACATGTACAAATGTTTCTCCCTTTTAGTAGGTTGTTTTTTCGTTTGTCAATGGTTTTCTTTACTGGGCAAAAACTTTTGAGTGTAATAAGGTTCTATTGCTTATTTTTTGTTTTATTTCTTTTGTTTTAGGAGACAGATTTAAAAAAGAATATTGCTACTTCTGTCAAAGAAAGTGTTCTGCCTGTGGTTTCCTCTATGAGTTTTATGGTTTTCAGTCTTAAATTAAGGTTCTTGACACCATATACAAACATAAATTAGACTTAAATATAAGGCTGGAAGTTGCAGTCTTTATAAAGATATACCCTCTTTCAGTCAAGGAAGTTCCCATCCATTCCTACTTTGCTTATATTAATACCATTATCATGAAAAAATGTTGTTTTGTTAAAATGCTTTTTCTGTGTCCATTTATATTATCCTGTAGCTTTTATTCTTTAGATTCTTAATATGCTGGTTTAAATAGATTGATTCTCAAATATTGAACCAACCATGCACTCCTGTGATAAGCCACACTTTGTTGTGTCCTATCATTCTTTACTTAGAGTGTTGGATTATATTTGCTAATATTTGGTAAAAAATTTTATCTTTAATAGGGAAATTGGCTTTTAAGTTTCACTTCAAGAGCTATCATCTGTTTTTAAATTTTTATTTTATGGGTTTATTAATAAGTTAGTTAATACAAACAAAATAGGCAGAAATATGATTTCCATAATTTTGAATCATATAGACATTAGGTATTGTGGAGTTCACTGGGAGGTGATCAATGTCATTGCTGGATTTTGGTATTAGGGTAACTCAGATCTTATACAAGGAGTAGAGAAATGTTTTCTTATTTTAAGTTTTCTAAATATATTTGGTAGAATTGTTATTTCTTCTTTTAATATTTGGTAGAATTCACCAGAGAAACCATTTGGGCTTGGGAATTTTTTTCTAAAGACTTTTAAGTATGAATTCAATTTCTTTAATGATTATATAACTATTCATGTTATCCATTTCATTTCTCTTGCATTTGCATTTTTTGGCAAGCTGTCAATTTTATTCAAGCTGTTAAGCTTATGTGCATGGAGTTTTTTTAATAATATATGCTTATTTTAATTTCTGTGAAATCTGTACAGGAATCCCCTCTTTCATTCCTACTTCGGTAGTTTGTCTCTCTGTCTATCTCTTTTCCAGTTTTGTCAGAGGTTTATAAAGTTTGAAGATCTTTCTGAAGAACTAGCTTTTGGTGTCATTGATTTTTTTTTTTCCATTTATTTTTATTAGTTGGAGGCTAATTACTTTACATCATTACAGTAGTTTTTGTCATACACTGAAATGAATTAGCCATGGATTTACATGTATTCCTCATCCCAGTCCCCCCTCCCACCTCCCTCTCCACCTGATCCCTCTGGGTCTTCCCAGTGCACCAGGCCCGAGCACTTGTCTCATGCATCCAACCTGGGCTGGTGATCTGTTTCACCCTAGATAATATACATGTTTCAATGCTGCTCTCTTGAAATATCCCACCCTTGCCTTCTCCCAGAGTCCACAAGTCTGTTCTATACATCTGAGTCTCTTTTTCTGTTTTGCATATAGGGTTATCGTTACCATCTTTCTAAAGTCCATATATATGTGTTAGTATACTGTAATGGTCTTTATCTTTCTGGCTTACTTCGCTCTGTATAATGGGCTCCAGTTTCATCCATCTCATTAGAACTGATTCAAATGAATTCTTTTTAATGGCTGAGTAATATTCCATGGTGTATATGTACCACAGCTTCCTCATCCATTCGTCTGCTGATGGGCATCTGGGTTGCTTCCATGTCCTGGCTATTATAAACAGTGCTGCGATGAACATTGGGGTGCACGTGTCTCTTTCAGATCTGGTTTCCTTGGTGTGTATGCCCAGAAGTGGGATTGCTGGGTCATATGGTAGTTCTATTTCCAGCTTTTTAAGAAATCTCCACACTGTTTTCCATAGTGGCTGTACTAATGTGCTTTATATTTTATTGACTTCCCTTTCCTTCATTATTTCCTTCCTTATATTTGCTGTTATTTTTCTAGTTTCTTAAGATGAAAGTTTGGATTACTTACTTGAGATCATTTTCCTTTTCTAATGGAAACATTAATGCTATACATTTAGCTAATTGCAGTACTTTAGCTGAATCCCACAAATATTGGAAAGTAGTATTCTCATTTTTCTTTAAATCACAATATTTTCTAATTTTCTTGGAGACTCCCTGTTGGATCTGTGGATTATGTAAAAGTGTGTTGTTTAATTTTCAAGTATTTGGAGATTTTATTACTATCCTTCTATAACTTAGTCCTAGTTTACTTTTATTATGGGCATAGAAATTGCTGTAAATGATTTAACTTCTTTAAACTTTGCTAAAGTTTGTTTTATAAACAGAGATATGATGTATATTTTTGAATATCCTATGTGCACTTGGAAAGAATATGTATTCTACTGTTGTTGGATCAAGTGTTCTAAAATTGTCAATTAGATCCAATTGGTTGATGATATAGCACCATTATTCTATTACTATGTTTTTACTGATTTATTACCTGTTCTATCCATTACTCAGAAAGGACTGTTGAAGTCTCCACCTATAATTGTGGGTTTGACTCTATACCAGCAATTTTTGCTTCATTTTTAAGTTCTATTATTAGATGTATATGCAATTAAGTTTATTT
Source organism: Odocoileus virginianus (assembly GCF_023699985.2). Lineage (NCBI taxonomy): Eukaryota > Metazoa > Chordata > Mammalia > Artiodactyla > Cervidae > Odocoileus > Odocoileus virginianus. Next base: position 60,048,290 of record NC_069676.1, read on the forward strand.
TTATTCTTTGTGGATGTCTTGATCTTGTTATCATTATTGTTCTTTTTCCTTGTTGCTTTTCTTTGCTCTGATGTCTCATTTGTCTTACATTAATATAACCCTATCTTGGTTAATATGTGTATGATATATTTCTTTTTCAGCCTTTTGGCTTTTAACCTAATTATATCATAACATTAGAAGTGATTTTCTCAGAGATATAACTGGATCACTTATATACCTTCTGAAAATCTTTGATTTTCAACTTCTTTGGTTAGGCCATTTAAATTTAACATAATTATCGACATGTTTGCATTTAGGACTATTATTTTATTATTTGTTTTCTATTATCTCTTTTTTTGGTTTCTTTGTTTTCTCTGGTGTTATCTGAATATTTTTTTAAAAAATACTTTACTGTGTTTTTAAACTTTACCCTATACCTTTGGTAGTGAATTCACTTGAGATTCTAAGAAAATAATTAACTTCCTTGTAGAATCAGTACTTTACCACTTAAAGTAAAATATTAAATCCATATAGATTTATTTTTCCTACTCCCTTTATGTTGCAGTTTTCTTATGTATTATACATATAACCATTGAAAACCTCTTTAAACCATAATTTTAATGTTCAGCAGTTCAGCATATTATTTAAAAGTACCCTCTGGGTCCATACATATTATTGAGAATGGTAAGATTTTGTTCTTTTTTATGCCTGAGATGTATATAAGTATCTCTCATCTTTGTCCATCCATCTACTAATAGGCATTTATATTGCTGCCATATCTTGACTTATAAATAATATTACAATGAATATAGGGTGAGTATATGTGTGTGTGTATATATATATATGTATATGTATATATGTATATACATATATATGCACACTTTTAAACTGATGTCTTTGTTTGTAAAAACACCTGGAAGTAGAATTGCTGACCTAGAGGGTATTATGCTAAGTGAAATAAATCAGACAGAGAAAGACAAATTGTATGATTTCAATTACATGTGGAATCTGAAAAACAAAGCAAACAAAACAGAAACAAACTCACAGATACACAGAGCAAACTAGTGGTTGCCAGAGGAGTGGGGTAGGATTGGCAAAATAAGTGAAGAGAATTGCAGTACATATTTTCAGTTATAAAATAAATAAGTCACAGGGGTGTGATATAGCACAAGAACACAGTCAACAATACTTTTGTATGGTAATAGATGTCTTTTAGACTTACTGTGGCAATTGTTTCACAATGTATTTGATTGTCAAAAGACTTCATTGTATACCTGAAACTACTGTACATCAACTATATTTTGATAAAAAATAAAGTGGCTGAGGACGCAGATGAAAAACCAATAGAAGAATAATATAATGTATTAATCATATATTTACCACTTCTGTTGCTCTCTATTCATGCCTGATATTGGGTTTCCTTCTTACATCTTGTCCCTTGAAGAGCTTCCTGTAGCAATTATTTTAGAGCAATGGTTTATTAAAATTTTTGTTTCATCTGAGAATCTCTTTGTTTTCATTCATGGAGGATTTCTTTTTTCTAAATACAGAATTCTGGTTTTGCAGTCATTTTCTCTTAGCACTTGAAATACATTTTTCTATTTTCTTCTTGGCTCTGTGGTTTCTAGTGAGAAACGTGCAGCTATTTGCATTTTTGTTCATCTATAAGTAATGCATAATTTTACTGTTTTCCATGTTTTTCTTTGTGTTTTGTTTCTAGTGTTGATTGTGATTTGCCCTGGCATGAACATTTGTCTTCATGTTTATCCTGTTTTGTGTATTCTGAGATTCTTGAATTTGTAGGCTTATAAGTTTTTCCTCAAATTTAGGAACTTTTCAGTCAGTGTTTCTCCAAATATTTTTATTATGCTGTACCTTTTCTCATCTTATTCTGGTTCTTTGACATAAATATTTGACTCTTTGGCATTGTTCCACAAGTAACTGAGGCTCTCTTAACTTTTTCCCAGTCATTTTCCTCTATTTTTCACATTAGACCATTTTTATTGAGCTTTACATTTTAAAACTATTCCCTCTGTCATCTTCATTCTGCTATTTGCCCATTTAGTGAGTTTAAGGATACTTTAGTTATTCTGTTTTTCATTTATATTTCGTTCTCCTTTACATCTTCTGTTTCTTTTCTTAAACTTTTAAACATTCCAGACATTTCAAGAGTATTCACAAATACTTGGAGTTACTTTAAAGTCTGTCAGGCAATTACAATATCTGGGTCATCTGGGATTAGTATTTCTTAATTGTCTTTTTCCACATGAAGTGAGGTTCTCCTGATTATTTAAATGCCATGTAATTTTGGCTTGTATTCTAGACTTTTCAAATTTTATTTTATGAGTCTGGTTCTTATTTAAGCCTTTCAAAGAATTTCATCACTTTTGTTTTAGCATGTATTCAGTCTGCTTGGGTTTAGGCCACAAGTCTTGAGCAGTTTTATATGGACAGTAGTTTCAGTGCCATCACTTCACGGCAAATAGATGGGGAAACAGTGACAGACTTTATTTTTTTGGGCTCCAAAATCACTGCAGATTGTGAGTGCAGCCATGAAATTAAAAGACACTTGCTCCTTGGAAGAAAAGTTATGACTAACCTAGACTGCATATTAAAAAGCGGAGACATTACTTTACCAACAAAGGTCTGTCTAGTCAAGGATATGATTTTTCCAGTGGTCATGTATGGATGTGAGAATTGGACTATAAAGAAAGCTGAGCACAGAAGAATTGATGCTTTTGAAGTGTGGTGTTGGAGAAGACTCTTGAGAGTCCCTTGGACTGCAAGGAGATCCAACCAGTCCATCCTAAAGGAAATCAGTTGTAAATATTCATCGGAAGGTCTGATGCTGAAGCTCCAATATTTTGGCCACCTGATGCAAAAAACTGACTCATTGGAAAAGACCCTGATGCTGGGAAAGATTGAAGGCAGGAGGAGAAGGAGACAACAGAAGATGAGATGGTTGGATGGCATGAGCGACTCAATGGACATGAGTTTGAGTAAACTTCGAAAGTTGGTGATGGACAGGGAAGCCTGGCGTGCTGCAGTCCATGGGGTTGCAAAGAGTTGGACACGACTGAGCAACTGAACTGAACTGAATCTCAGTGTCAGTTCTGCGGTCGAAGCCTCTGCAGTGTTACCGGGACCTGTCCTTCATGTGTGCCACCTAGTGGGAAATTTATTTTTATTGGAAGGTAATTGCTTTACACGGAGAAGGCAATGGCGCCCCACTCCAGGACTCTTGCCTGGAAAATCCCATGGACGGAGGAGCCTGGTAGGCTGCAGTCCATTGGGTCGCGAAGAGTCAGACATGACTGAGCGACTTCACTTTTACTTTTCACTTTTATGCATTGGAGAAGGAAATGACAACCCACTCCAGTGTTCTTGCCTGGAGAATCCCAGGGATGGGGTCGCACAGAGTCGGACACGACTAGTGACTTAGCAATTGCTTTACAATGTGTTGGTTTCTGCTTTACAATAAAGTAAATCAGCCATCGGTACACACATATCCCCTCCCTCTTGGACCTTCCTCCCATCCCACCCCCTCATCCCCCTCACCTCTAGGTCATCACAGAGCACTGAGCTGAGCTTCCTGTGCTTTATAGCAGCTTCCTAGTAGGGCATTTGTCCCACTATAATTTAGTTCGCAAAGTCTTTGTATGCTGTTTAGAGTCAGATCCATACATGTTCAACCTAATTTAAATCCAGCACTTCATAAACAACCATATTATGAGGTCTCTTTCTGAGCTTTTTCCTCTCTGCAATCTCCCCAGTACTTTTTGTTTTCCTGGGGTTTTCTTCTCAATCTGGCCAGAAAGCTGAGACGAGTTCTTCTATTCTGCCATGCAATTCTGGCAACAGAATCAAAGTTTAGGGCCAGGCAGTGGAAGGATAGAGGGGGAAAAGATCACTCACTCTTAGGACCACCACTCCTTTAACCAGAGAAGACAATAGTCTTCCCTTGGGGTTTTGGGTCCTGTGGCCTCTCTTATTGCCACTGCTGCCAATTGCTATGTGATTGTTGGGGGGCCAGGACACAAGAGAACAGAGAATTGAAAAAACAAATTTCTACTCTCCTTTCCCACTCTTTAAGTCACTCCTAGAGGTCTTCTCTGGGATCTCTCTTGGGCCAATTAGTTCCCACTTCCCAATTTGAGCCATGTTGAATTTAGATATGGGGATGATGCATGAGGAAAATGAGTGTGCAGTTTTACTTCCAGTTGGGTGCTACTGGAAATCGTGGTCCCCTTCCTCAGTCTGCCTGCCACTATTGACTTGTTAGAGTCTTTAGTAACCACTACATCAAACAAAGAAAACTGCTCACCAAGGGTGGAGGAGGGGGGTAAGTGGAAAGATGTTCAGTTGATGTAAAATTTCATGTAAAAGTTATTCAAGATGAGTACGTTCTAGAGACCTGCTGTACAACATAATTAGCAATACTGTGCTGTCCACCTAAATTTTGTTAAAAGGGTAGATCTCATGTGAAGTGTTCCAAAAAAGAAGGGGAGACACAAACTTTAGGGGTAATGGATATGTCCATTACTTTGATTGTGGAAATGGTTTCATAGGTGCATGCTTATCTGCAAACTCATTTAATTATGGGATTAAATATGTGTAGTGTTTTTGTGTATCAATTATACCTCATTGCGTGTGTGTGCCCTCGTTGTGTCCGACTCTTTGCACCTGCATGGGCTATAGCCCACTAGGCTCCTCTGTCTATTGAATTTTCCAGGCAAGAATACTGGAGTGGATTGCCATTTCATTCTCCAGGAGATCTTCCTGACTCAGGGATTGAACCCATGTCTTTTGTGTCTACTGCTTTGGCAGGCAGGTTCTTTATCAGCTGAGCCACCAGTTAAGAAATAACTGCTACATGCATTTTGCCCAGATTTTTTAGCCACATTTAGTAGGAGAGATAGAGTAGTGTGTGATTACTTTCTTACGCAGAACCAGAGACTCCCAACAGCCATATGATCTTTTGTTTGCTGAGGGGCATATTTTTTAAACCTCATGGGCTTGTATGTATGAATTGATTTCATCACAGGTGGAGAGTCTTTATGATAGTAGGATACAGTTTCTTACCAGAGTTGTATGACCAGCAGTGCTTAGGACAATGTCTACGTTATTTGCTGTTACTCAGAAACTACTTGTTGAATCAGTTCTTACATAAAATCAATTAACTTCCCCTTTGGATCATTCCCATTACTCCAGTCTAGGGGAAATCCAGATGTTTTGAATACAGTTATGAATAAAATGAAATAGTCATTGTGCATTCATCTCTTTACCAGAAAATCAAGAACGAGACCTGCACCTAAGTTAAATCTTCTAGGAAAGAGAGCAAGGGAGGGAGGGGGAGAGAGATAGAGGAAGGGAAAGAGGGAGGGAATTCAAGAAAGGATCTACATAACCAATTGTTAGAAGGTACTTAATGTCACTAAAAATAATGTCTAGAATTGATTTCCTAAGGAGAAACTGCTAAAATACCCACAGAGGGCCCTTCTGTCATTAGTTACATTAAATTTTTTAACATCATGATTTGACTGTTACATAATTTTCATTGGTAAATCAAGCTATGACCAACCTAGACAGCATATTAAAAAGCAGAGACATTACTTTACCAACAAAGGTCCATCTAGTCAAAGTGAAAGTGAGTGAAGTGAAAGTGAAGTCAGTCGCTCAGTCGTGTCCGACTCTTTGCGACCCCATGGACTGTAGCCCACCAGGCTCCTCCATCCATGGAATTTTCTAGGCAAGAGTACTGGAGTGGGTTGCCATTTCCTTCTCCAGGGGATCTTCCCGACCCAGGGATCGAACCCAGGTCTCCCTCATTGTGGGCAGACACTTTACCATCTGAGCCACCAGGGAATCCCAATATAGTCAAAGCTATGGTTTTCCCAGTGGTCATGTAAGGATGTGAGAGTTGGACTATAAAGAAAGCTGAGTGCTGAAAAATTGAAGCTTTTGAACTGTGGTGTTGGAGAAGACTCTTGAAGAGTCCCTTGGACTTCAAGTAGATCCAGTCAGTCCATCCTAAAGGAAATCAGTCCTGAATATTTATTGGAAGGACTGATGCTAAAGCTGAAACTCCAATACTTTGGCCACCCAATGAGAAGAACCGACTCCCTGGAAAAGACCCTGATGCTGGGAAAGATTGAAGGCAGGAGGAGAAGGGGAGGACAGGATGAGATGGTTGGATGGCATCACCGATGCAATGGACATGAGTTTGAGTAGGCTCTGGGAGTTGGAGATAGACAGGAAAGCCTGGCATGCTGCAGTCGATGGGGTCGCAGAGAGTCAGTCATGACTGAGCGACTGAACTGAATAATTAATGGATAGATCAAGCAACTTCAGAACCACATTTATTAATTTGATAGAATTTATTAGGCAAATATCAAACTCCGGCAGTATGGAAATCTCTTGATAATGTGATGGGATGAAAAAAATGAGTGAAATAATTACTTTCCTCCAAGATGTTGACAGACTTTTTCTTGAAAGGGTCATATATTTAATATTTTTGACTTTTCAGGCCATAAGTTTTCTGTCACAGCCACTAACTCAATCTAGTAACAGTTCTGCTTACAGAAGTCTTCCTGGAAAAGGTAATGGCTGAGATAAGTTCTGAAGTGAAAGTAAAATTAGGTGAAGAATTATCATAGAGAAAAGGGCAGAGTTAAAGTACATTTCATTAAAAGGAGATAACATGAGCAGAGTTATGGAGCTATGTGTAAAGAATTACCCATAGATTCGGATTTTTCTGAAGCTTTAAAGAAAAGGCCAAGAGTGAATTGTTTTAAGCAGGTGTGGAGCTCAAGGGAGAGATGAATTTGGAAAAGTTGGTCACTTGGTATCCAGCAAAGCAATGTTAGGCAAAGCTTCAATGTGTTCAGGTTTTCATTTTATAAAAATACCACTGGGACCATGTAGAAGAATGGTTAGGGGAAAGAAAAAAAACAGCACAAGAGATAGTCATATTATTAGGAGGCTATTCAAAAGAGGATTGATAGCCAAAAACAGAGTAGTCACGAAAGACATTAGAGGGTCAAAAATCAGATTCAAGAAGCATTTAGAAGACAAAATCATTATGGTTTCTAATGACTGACTAGAATAATTATACTGTATATAAAGATGAGAGTAAGGGATAAGTCTTAGATTTACAACTTCATGGTACCACCATATGACATCTAGAATATTTATAGAAAAAAAAAAAAACAATTTGCAGTGGAGAATGTGAATATGGACAAGCTGTGTTTCAGGCAGGTGAAGTTGGTCAAACTGTGGTTGAATATACATAAATAAAGGGTTAAAAAAAAGAAGCATGAATATATAAAGAGAGAGCAGCTTCTGGAGGGAAAGACTGAGGGATTCTCCAGCAAATTTAATTTCTCCAGTGATATTGGACTACTTGATCTGAGAAGCAGAGAGAGCATTGTAGAACTGATCCAAAATTATGAGCTTTCTAAATGTGTGTGGAACTCATGAGATGGAAGACAGAGGGAGAAAGCAAGAAGTGTGCTGAGCACATCATCATTTCCCTGCTATCACTGGATTTTTCTTTTTTTCCTTTCTGGGTATCTTACCTACAACAATGCTGGATTTTATGCTGTGACCTGCAACAGGCTTCAGCTGATTCTTTCCTTTTCCTCCCTTTGTGATTTTAAGGCAAAGCAGAACACCAGTATCTGATGGTAAACATTTTCCATCATTAGTGAATAATAATTGACAAATATAATTGTACATATTCAAAGTACACAGTGTGATGATTTGATATACATTGTGGAATAATCACCAAGATCAAGAGAATTAATATATTCCTCACCTCACATAGTTAACTCTGGGTGTGTATATGTGTGTGTGTTAAAAATACTTAAAATCTACTTTTAGCAACTTTCATTATAAAATGCTATATTAACTGTATTCAAGATGCTATACCCTAGGTCCTCAGAAATTATTCTTGTAATTTAAGGTTTGTGCCCTTTGATCTTCATCACCACGTTTCTTCCTCTCCTTCAGTCCTTGGCAACCACAAGTGTGTTTTCTGTTTCTATGAAATTGGCTTTTTTTCTTTTTTCTCTCTCTCTCTGTTTTTTTTTTTTTTGTTTTGTTTTGTTTTTACAGTTTCCACATGTATGTGATATTTTTTGATTCCACATGTAAGTGATATTATAAGGTATTTGCCTTTCTTTGAGTGGCTTATTTTACTTAGCATAATGTATGCCAAGTCCATCCATGTTGTTGCAAATGACAAAATTTCTGTTTTTATGGCTGAATAATATTCCACTATATATATACACAATATATGCAATATAAGACATAAGATATAGGATATATATACAGAGAGAAATTATGTATTATATACATATATATAAAGGTGTTCCTCCACTTAAAGTTGGTTTATATTCTGATAAACCCATCATCAGTTAAAAGTATCATAAGTCAAAATATGTTTGTTACAACTAACCTACCAAACATCACAGCTTAACCTAGCCTACATTAACTGTGCTCAGAACATTTACATTAGCCTACAGCTAGGCAAAATCACCTAACACAAAGTCTATTCTATAGTAAAGTGTTGAATATCTTATGTAATTTATTGAATACTATAATGAAAGTGAAAAAACAGAATGGTTGTGAGAGTACAAAACCACTGTAAATATGAGGAGGGTGTTTACCCTCCTCATCCCATGGCTGGCTCACTGCCACTGCCCAGTATCACAAGAATGTGTGCATGCCAAGTAGCTTCAGTCATGTCTGACTCTTTGCAATCCTATGGACAGTAGTCTCCTCTAAGGGATTCTCCAGGCAAGAATACCAGAATGGGCTGCCATGCCTTCCTCCAGGGGATCTTACCAACGCAGGCATCGAACCTACTTCTTTTTAAGTCTTCTACATCGGCAGGCAGGTTCTCTACCACTAGAGGCACCCTAGAGCATATTACTAGCCCAGGAAAAGTTAAAATTCAAAATTTGAAGTACTGTTTCCAGTGAATGCATACTACTTTCATGGCACTGTAAAACTGAAAAATATAAGCTGAACCATTATAATTTGGGGACTGTCTGTATACATACATCTCACATCTTTCTTATCTATTCAGCTTTTGGAGGACATGTAGGTTACTTTAGTATCTTAGCTATTAGGAATAATGCTGCGATGAATGTGGGTGTGCAGATATCTCTCCAAGATACTTATTTTGATTCCTTTAGATATATGGTGGTGGTTTAGTTGCTAAGTCATGTCCAACTCTTATGAACCCATGGACTGTAGCCTGTGAGGCTCCTTTGTCCATGGAATTCTCCAGGCAAGAATTCTCTAGGTGGGTTACCATTTCCTTCTCCAGGGGATCTTCCTGACCCAGGAATCGAACCTAGGTCTCCTGCATTGCAGGCAGATTCTTTACCGACTGAGCTATGAGGGAAGCCCGTTATATACCGAGGAGCAAGACTGATGGATCATATGGTAGTTCTTCTTTCGAGGAGTGGCTATACCGTTTTCCAAAATGGCTATACCAATTTACATTACCACCAACAGTGTGTCAGACCCTGTTTTACCCACGTCCTCACCAATATTTGTTATGTCTTGTCTGTTTGATAAATAGCTGGCTTCCCTGGTGGCTTAGACGGTAAAGAATCTGCCTGCAGTGTAGGAGACCTGGGTTTGATCCCTGGGTCAGGATGATCCCTTGGAGAAGGGAATGGCAACCCGCTCCAGTATTCTTGCCTGGAGAATCCTATGGACAGAGGAGCCTGGTGGGCTACACCCTTTTGGGTCACAAAGAGTCGGACCCAACTGAATGACTAACACTTTCATTTTCACATTCTATCTTAACAGGTGTGAAGTGATATCTTATGATGCTTTTGAGTTACATTTCACTGATGATTTGTGATGCTGAGACCCTTTTTATATGTCTATTGCCCATTTGAACGCCTTTGGAAAAATGTCTGTTTGGGTCCTTTGCCCATTTTTTTGTTTGTTTTTGCTATTGAGTTGTATGAGTTCTTTATATATTTAGGCCATTAAATATATATTTTAAATGTATATTTTGCAGATATCTTATCCCCTTCTGTAGGTTGTCTTTTGATTTGTTGTTTACTTTGCTCTGCAGAAACTTTTTAGTTTGATATGCTGTCATTCACTTATTTTAATAGTTGCTTATGCTTTTGGTGTCTTATCCAAGAAATCAATGCCAAGGAAACTTTTTTTCTGTTTTCTTCTAGAATTTTTATGGTTTTAGGTCTTACATTTAAGTCTTTGATCCATTTTGAGTTAAGTTTTGTGAGTAGTATAAACTAAGTGTCTAGTTTTGTTTCTTTGCATGTGACTATCAAGTTTTCTCAACAGCATTTATTGAAGAAAGTTATCCCTTTCTTATTGGATGTTCTTGGCACCACTGTCCAAAATTAACTGACTACATATGCATGGATTTATGTCTGGACTCTCTATTCTGATCTAATGACCTATTTGACTGTTTTTATGCCAGAGCCATATTGTTTTGATTACTACAGCTTTGTAATATAGCTTAAAATACAGAAGTGTCTATATTTTAAAATGTATCATCACAAATAATAGTATGGTAATATACTAATTTGAGAGCAGATGTCAAGAAAGCAAACGAGCAAGTGTTTTCAGTGTAGACTTTCTCAAGTTCTTTTATTGCCATCTGCTTGAAAATTACAGTAGTGCCTCAGCATATAAATATAGGGATTGGAGCTTCCCTGGTAGCTCAACTAGTAAAGACTCTGTCTGCAATGCAGGTGGGGCCCGGGTTTGATCCCTGGGTTGGGAAGTTTCCTGGAGAGGGGAATGGCTACCCACTCCGGTATTCTTGCCTGGCGAATTCTATGGACAGAGAAGCCTGGTAGGCTACAGGCCATGGGATCTCAAAGAGTCAGACATGACGGACTAATACACTCACACCCAGAGGGATTAGAAATGTGCCCTCTAGTGTTGGGAGACAGAAAACTTGCACAATAATAAGCAGTCATCCTGCAAAGCAAATTACATGCTCTTTTCTTGATATACACAAAATAAAACAGAGCAACCCTAAAGGAAAACCAAACTCCTGATTCAGTTATACCACTGTCTTGCACTGTATTAACTCTGCTTAATTCTTCCTACTTTGTCATCTCTAATTCCTAATCCAGAAGACCAGTATATCTGGAATAAATAGAAATCTTTTCAGTTCATTGTACTTTACCTTGAGGTACATCTTGATTTTCAGATGTTATAGGAACTGTTTCTACTTAGCAAATACATTTCATTCATAGGAATCCATACTTAATCACCAGTCATCACGCTGAAAAACCCATGGACAGATATGAAAGAGATAAACCACTTTCCCCTATACAATTTTATCTTCTTTTTATGCTTTAGAGACATAAATTCATTTTGGCTTTCATGAAGAGACTGGAGTTAACAGTTGTTTGCCTGGAGTCATCCTAATGGATGTGTGAGTTTTCAAGTTGTTGAATCTGGATTCAAATGTCAGCTCTTGCACTTAACTATGATTAATGTCTAAACTGAGAAATTTAGATGTTTAAGCTCACTTTCCTTTTTCATATATATATATATATGTGTGTGTGTGTGTGTGTATTTACATCTATATGGATGATTTAACATAAATTAAAATTCATAGAATTTTTGTCAAGATTCAAACAAAATTTTGTAGGTGTTATTAGCTCTTTTCAGAAATGAAAAAAATGAAAGGTACATGAAATATGCTATACAATCATGTTCTTTAATAACACATAACATATTTGTACACAGATTTTAGTGTCATATGTTCTTTTGATCTCCTTTCTGTATGGGAAAACAAAACATAGATTTAATTCATGTGTGTTATGTGTGTGTTAGTCACTCAGTTGTGTCTGACTCTTTGCAACCCCATGGACTGTAGCCCACCAGCCTCCTCTGTCCATGGGATTTTCCAGGCAAGAATACTGGAGGGGGTGCATTTCCTCCTCCAGGGAATCTTCCCATCCCAGGGACTGAATCCTGATCTCCTGCATTGCAGGCAGATTCTTTACCACTTGAGCCCTCTCTAAACTGTTGAGTCAGGTCAACAGAATCGGAATATGATGAGGTTGGCATATTTCCTGCCCTATAGGAATTTTTGTTCAGATAAACACCTTATTTCCCTCTGATTTGAAAGGTTTACACACATGCTAGTGTGTATGTGCACACATACTTAGCAGAGACAGCCAGTCTAGCAAGAAGCCAGAGGCAATCCCAAGATTCTAGTCAGTGCCACTTCTAAATTCAGTTGCTTTGAGCTGACTTAAATCCATCTTTCTTCATATCCAAGGCAGGGTCTCTGCAGAGACATGGTAGTTCTGAGTCTGTGGCCTCATCTGGTACAAAACTGTTCTCTAATGAAAGGCCTGGAGCCAGAGACCTCACTTCCTTTCCCCAGAGCCTTCACAGATGGCAGAGAGGATTTCTGTTTCACAAAGCAAAAGGGCATGCTATCACAACTACAGTGTCTGCTTCTCGATTCAATAAAGCAAATTCAAAACCTAATGTCCCTCGCTGCTGACATTATCACAGTGACTGTGTGTTTTTAACATGGTTGTGTCTCCTTTGTGACTGTGTTTAACTCACTGCAGGACCAGACTCTTGCATGCATGCGAGGGATGCTGCAGAAACCCTTGTCCTTTCCTTTTATGTACTATACAGGGATGATCATTAGAATTCCATAGGTTCACCTTCTTTTATAAATGAGGAATCTGAGGCCCAGCAGATTAATAACTTTCTTAAATTTATACATAAGCTGGTGGAGGTATCCTAAAATGGCAGTCACAAGATTTCTGCATTACAAATTTGCATTCTGGAGGGCCTGCTCTTTTGTGCTCTGTTCGTCATGGAGAGTGGGGCCAAAGACTCTGAGGTCACAGTGTCTGGGAAATTCTGTGGACAGAGGGCTAAATCCATGAAGACTGTGGGTGGCCTAATGATCCACATTGGGGACCTTGTTCACTGCTATGTTGATGTCACCGTGTACCATGTCATGCTAATACAGGGCGCATTGAGCATCAAGTGAAGATTACGCTGTCCTGGGACCTAAATGGTAAGATTGACCTTAAAGAAGCCCCTGCCTGACCATGTGAGCATTGTGGACCCAGAGTTGAGACACTGCCAACCACCTCTTCTCAGAGCAGTAGGATAGGAAGCCAGAGTTGCCTGCTATGCCCCAGCAGTACGCCTGCCATAACAGGGTCTCCCTGACAGCTGGATCTGGAGAGTCTGCATGTTGGTCTATAAAGACCCTTAGTAAAATCTGTTCAAAAAATGAAAAAATAATCGAGATCTCTCACACAAGTGTCTCAGGTTGTATTTTCCATTTACTCATCTCTAATCATCACTTATTTTACTCTGAAGCAGTGTTTGTTTCAGACCAGAGTTTCTCCAAGAGAAACCCTGAGAAATTTGCATTAGGATCTCCTTGTGTGCCAATTAGAATGCATATTCTTGAACCCTGCTCCACGACTACTATTTTCATGCCCTGAAATTGGAGAAATTTGCATTTTCAACATGTACCTGAGGTGACTCCTATGAAATACAGTGTTTTTACTTTTTCTTTTGAAATAATGTTAGATTTATAGAAGAGTTGCAAAGATACTATAGAAAGTTCTCATGAATATTTCATCCAGCTTTTAATGTTAGCATTTTACTTAATAATACAGTATACTTATCCAAAAATCATATCATTGGGCCATTATTCCTACCAACTATGAACTTTATTCATATTTCACCATTTCTTTTCATTAATTATCTTTTTGTTGTCCTGAGATCCAATTTAGGATCCCACATTGTTTTTAGTTGTTATGTATACCAAACTTTGGGTTTCCCAGGTGACTCAGTGGTAAAAAAAATCTGCCTGCACTTCAGGGGACCTAGCTTCAATTCATGGGTTGGGAAGATCCCCTGGAGAAGGAAATGGCAACCTACTCCTGTATTCATGCCTGGGAAATCCTATGGACAGAGGAGCCCAGCAGGCTACAGTCCAGGGGGTCACAATGAGTTGGACATGACTTTAGCGACTAAACAGTAACAGCTACAGTGGCTGAATTCTGACTCTGAAGGCAGCCAAAGGCCCAATTCAAGTACTGATATAAGTATATTTAAATTCAAGCTACAATGAAGTATTCTTAATAATGGTGCAGAGATGCAATCACTCAGAAATAGAACTGAAGGAGACATAAAAGACCATTCAGCCTCCGATTTTATGGATTGAATTCCTAGAGGAGAAGTGTGAACAAGTTGATGGAAATATTGAAACTAGAGTCTATTTCACTGGGTCCCAGATTTCCTTGTAATTTCTTTAAGCACTTACCTGATATTATAGCTTTTCCCTTTTATTCTCAAAGTGAGGATCATGAAAAGTTTTTTTAAAAATATATCTGTGATTTCACATGGTTTTCCACTTATCCATGAGAAGAACATGAGAAATCTAGTTTCCCCCCAATTTGATGATCAGGGAATATATTCAGAGGGGAAAAACTAAGGTCCTCAAGGTTCCATGGCAAGCATACCGCTGAGCTCTATCCATACCTCTACAAGCTGATCCTGAATTAGTGCCTTTATGCAGTATGCCACACACTTCCTCTGGCCCTGAATTTATACACTCTGTGCTGGAGTGAATATTTTGTGTATTCAACTAGAACATTTGGAGGAATGAGTATTTATAAACAAATTCAAACAGGGGACCCAAATGGGGAAACGTTGTGAACCTGGATTATTTAGCAATTATAAATGGGAGACATGACTGTGGGAAGGGAACTGACATAAAGCAGCATGGATATCTGTTCCCAGTGGAAAAGGCTAGATAATTCTAAGGTTTATTTGTTTTTGTTTTTTTCATTTAGGCACCTCATTCTCTGTCCTGAGAATGAAATAAATGACTCCTCTGACTCTTGTCATTGCTCACAACTTGGCATGTTTCTGGGGAAAAAAGAAAATTGTTTATGGGGGAAATCAGGATAATTTAAGACCCCATTACACACATAGCTACCGACAAAGTTGTATACAGGAAAGATAGAATTCTAGTCCATTTTTTACCACTAAAACTAGTTTTGTGCCTATACGCAAGTAATTGCTTTTTTTTTTTTTTTTTTTTGATGCTGTGCCACAGCCCAAATGTAAATGAAAGCATGAGAATTGATCCATCATGAGGGATTACTGTGGGAAGGAGTTGGTAGGTTAAGCCTGCCTGTTGTGTGGATTGATGGGGGTATATTCATATGAAAGGCTATTACCCTTTGCCTGTGTTGGCCATGATTCCCAATGTGTGGCTCCAACTCTGTTTCCTCTGAGTTGGATGCAATCTCATGCATGCGTTTGTTTTTATTGATTCCTTTAAAGTCATAAGTAGGGTAGAAATATTCTCCTGCTCTCCATCCAACTGTGGCTGTGCTCTAGGGTCCTGGCTGAATTCTTATACTTCTTAAATTTCCAGGACTGAAGTGTTTCTCAGCAAGTAGAATTAAGAGGCTTTCTCTTCTGTGAGGTTTTAGATCACAGACATTTGGCAGAGTGGGTAGTCTCTTTGGCAGAGCCATATGAAGGATTCATCTATCAAATCTAGAGACCCAAGTGTGGGAGGCAACCATGGTGAATTAGGAAATAAGTGACGTGTGACTTCCATGTCCAGCCTTTAAGTGAGAAACATAGGCTTAAGGGATTGTCCTGCCAATAGGATTTGCCTTCTAACAGTGGAACTTAGAAGATCCATCAGCCCAGAAAAATATATCTTTAAAAGTAAAACTTCTGAAGGGTATCTGGGATTGTGAAATATATTGTTAGTTAACCTAGACATACCCCCAAAGCCAACAAAATGGGCATTAATTTTTCACTAGCCCCAGGAGTTATTTTGGTAATTTTACTTAGATTTGAAATACATGACAGACACAAATTGGCTTTTTCTCTCCTATATTTCTTCATTTTCATACCAGGACCATAGTTACAGATAGTGGTGACACCATAATTTCCTTATGGGAGAGTGTTAAATGGCCTGGTAAGCTTGTCTAGATATTGACATATTGTTTGACTTTAATATACTCACTTGAGGAAGCTAGAGTAGAGAGTCACCTTGCCAAGAATGGAGACAACTATATGTATATGTATTGACTTTTCTCTAATTTGATGAGAACATCAAATTCAAAGATGGGGCTTAGGTAGTAAATGTTCCAAGGTCACAAAAGGGTTGTGTTTGAAAACCAAGTCTCAATTTCTGAGGAAAGCAAATCCTTTCCCATAAAGCAGTTACTTAACCTTATAGCTTCAATAGGAGAGAATCTCTGCCTTCTAAGGTGAGTACCCTTTCTCCAAGGTCAGCTAAACACTGAGTGCACTGCAGTCCTACTGATCCTACAGAACACTGTGTGCAGTTCTCTAAGGTGTGCAAAGGTTTTTATTTGTGGGTCAGATTTGAACTTCTTAGCCTACAGTATTTTATAGGTATCCTAAATGAAAGCATGATTTCTGCTTAGATGCACAAGTATTTTATGAGTCGTAGAGAAGAAAAAGAAAAGCAATAGAAGAAGATTCTGTCCTCAAATTACATAATTTCAAGGTGTTATGTGAAAGGAAAGTTTAGTAGAACTAGTGGATCAATGAAGACTAACAAAGCAGCCAGGTCTCATCACAGAGAAGAGTTAGGCTCTCAAGTAGTCTCGTTAAAACCACCCTTGAAAATACGTATGCAGGTGGCACAAAACCTGAGAAGTCCAACCAGGACTTCTTCCAGTTGTTCCTCCAGAGAAAAGAGGTGCTTATTTTCCGGTGTCACCTCCAGTGACAGAACCTCTTTATTTGCATGAATATGAAGTATTTTCAGGGTTGTGTTATATGGAAGAAAGTGCAGTATGTCTTTAAAGATAAATCACATACAGCCTTATAAGATGTTGACTCAGGAGGTGCAGTCAGGTGAGGAGGGGGCCTTCTGAGGAAGTCACTTTAAGTCCCCACTGAGGGGAATGGTGTGTGGAATCACACTCTCCTGTTTTCTCTCTCATCTTTTCACTTATTGTTCTTCCCCATTGCCCAAGAATGAGGCTAATTGAATATGCCTAAATGCACATCAGATAGTTAAGTTCACTTCAGTTGCTCAGTTGTGTCTGACTCTTTGTGACCCCATGAACCGTAGCATGCCAGGCCTCGCTGTCGATCACCAATGCTCGGAGTTTACCCAAACCCATGTCCACTGAGTCGGTGATGCCATCCAACCATCTCATCCTCTGTTGTCCCCTTCTCCTCCTGCCCTCAATCTTTCCCAGCATCAGGGTCTTTTCAAATAAGTCAGCTCTTCACATCAGATGGCCAAAGTATTGGAGTTTCAGCTTCAAAATCAGTCCTTCCAAAGAACACCCAGGACATCTCCTTTAGGATGGACTGGTTGGATCTCCTTGCAGTCCAAGGGACTCTCAAGAGTCTTCTCCAACACCACACTTCAAAAGCATCAATTCTTCTGTGCTCAGCTTCCTTTATAGTCCAAATCTCACATCCATACGTGACTACTGGAAAAACCATAGCCTTGACCAGACAGACCTTTGTTTACAAAGTAACATCTCTGCTTTTTAATATGCTGTCTAGTTTGGTCATAACTCTCCTTCCAAGGAGTAAGCATCTTTTAATTTCATGGCTGCAATCACCATCTGCATTGATTTTGGAGCCCCAAAAAATAAAGTCAGCTACTGTTTCCCTATCTATTTGCCATGAAGTGATGGACCGGATGCCATGATCTTAGTTTTCTGAATGTTGAGCTTTAAGCCAACCCTTTCACTCTCCTCTTTCACTTTCATCAAGAGGCTCTTTAGTTCTTTTTCACTTTCTGCCATAAGTGTGGTGTCATCTGCATATCTGAGGTTTTTGATATTTCTCCTGGGAATCTTGATTCCAGCTTGTGCTTCATCCAGCCCAGCTCTTCTCATGATGTACTCTGCATATAAGTTAAATAAGCAGGGTGACAATATAGAGCCTTGACATATTCCTTTTCCTATTTGGAACCAGTCTGTTGTTTCATGTCCAGTTCTTTTTTTTTTTTTTTTTCATTTATTTTTATTAGTTGGAGGCTAATTACTTTACAATATTGTCATGGTTTTTCTCATACATTGACATGAATCAACCATGGATTTACATGTATTCCCCATCCCGATCCCCCCTCCCACCTCCCTCTCCACCTGATTCCTCTGGGTCTTCCCAGTGCATCAGGCCCAAGCACTTGTCTCATGCATCCATCCTAGGCTGGTGATCTGTTTCACCCTAGATAATATACATGTTTCGATGCTGTTCTCTCAGAACATCCCACCCTTGCCTTCTCCCATAGAGTCCAAAATTCTGTTCTGTACATCTGTGTCTCTTTTTCTGTTTTGCATATAGGGTTATCATTACCATCTTTCTAAATTCCATATATATGCATTAGTATACTGTATTGGTCTTTATCTTTCTGGCTTACTTCACTCTGTAGAATGGGCTCCAGTTTCTTCCATCTCATTAGAACTGATTCAAATGAATTCTTTTTAATGGCTGAGTAATATTCCATGGTGTATATGTACCACAGCTTCCTTATCCATTCGTCTGCTGATGGGCATCTAGGTTGCTTCCATGTCCTGGCTATTATAAACAGTGCTGCGATGAACACTGAGGTGTGCGTGTCTCTTTCAGATCTGGTTTCCTCAGTGTGTATGCCCAGAAGTGGGATTGCTGGGTCATATGGCAGTTCTCTTACACTGTTGGTGGGAATGCAAACTAGTACAGCCGCTATGGAGAACAGTGTGGAGATTTCTTAAAAAACTGGAATCAGAACTGCCTCATGTCCAGTTCTAACTGTTGCTTCCTGACCTGCATTACAGGTTTCTCAAGAGGCAGGTCAGGTGGAGAAGAAATTAAAAACCAGGTGTTTTTAAAAACTTAATAATTAATTATGAGTGCACTGGGTCTTCATTACTGCGTCGGCTTTCTCTAGCTGTCGCGAGCAGGGGCTACTCTTTGTCATGAAGTATGGGCCCTGGAGTGCACAGGCCTCAGTAATCGTGGCTCATGCCCTTCAGTGGTTGTGGTACCTAGGCTTAGTGGCCCCAAGGCATGTGGAATCTTCCAGAAGCATGGATCAAACTCATATCCCCTGCATTGGAAATTGGATTTTTAACCACTGTAACAACAGGCAAGTCCAAAACCCAGGTTTTGACTCTGATTCTAGTCTGATGTTTCTCAACAACCACACTTCTTCTGTCTCACCTCTTCCCTTTCTTCCACACATACTTAGTTGTGTCTCTACATGGAGACTCGAGAAAGCACTCATGTTAACCAGAGTCTTACCCCTATCGTGTTCACAGACTTAGTAGGGAAGAAAGAAATTAAAAACAACAAATAATTGCTAATAGATTTATTCCATGAAGAGGAAAGACAATCATGTAACCAGCCTAATCACATCATGCTTGGGTTGAGGGGAGCAGAACTCATGCTATTTGATACTTGTGAGACTTCCAGCACATCACTTCAATATCTCAATTTTTATTTCTTCAGCAACTGTGTATCTGTTGTAAGAATTCAATTGAATAGGGTAGCCTGTTAGTTGGAACATACATTATTTGTCCTATCATTGCCCATATATCCTGTGTCCACATTTTTACTGGGCTACACCAGAAATTCCTGAGAGGTATAAGATACAAACTTGCTTCTTTTTTTCTGCATGGAAAATCAGATTAGTTCAAGGGAATAATAAAGTGATTATATTGTATGGCTTAAGCAAAACATGTCACTTGGGTTCAAAGAAGGGAGCAATCCAGAAAAGAGAGTGGAAATATAGGTCAGACTTCAAATAGTTGACTGGATTTTATCTAGAGGGGACAATGAGTAATGTGGAGTGTTATAAGAGGGGACATGGAATATAATGCATATATGTGTAAGGATGCTATCACATTGGACTAACATATCACAGGTATAGTAGGATAATATTAAAGTAGGGCAAACCATTATGGATCCAGATGACTGGATTTTCACTACACTGATTTTTTTCTTTGCAAAAATTTTTATTTTATTTGTTTTTTCAAAATGAGCCAGCTATGTGTGACATGTATCCCCTTCTTTTTTTTTCTTTTTTTTTTCTTTTTTTTAATTTAATTTTATTTTTTTTTTAATTTTTATTAGTTGGAGGCTAATTACTTTACATCATTACAGTAGTTTTTGTTATACATTGATATGAATTAGCCATGGATTTACATGTATTCCCCATCCCAGTCCCCCCTCCCACCTCCCTCTCCACCCGATCCCTCTGGGTCTTCCCAGTGCACCAGGCCCGAGCACTTGTCTCATGTCCCCAACCTGAGCTGGTTATCCATTTCACCCTAGATAATATACATGTTTCAATGCTGTTCTCCTGAAACATCCCACCCTCTCCTTCTCCCAGAGTCCACAAGTCTGTTCCATACATCTGAGTCTCTTTTTCTGTTTTGCATATAGGGTTATTGTTACCATCTTTCTAAAGTCCATATATATGTGTTAGTATACTGTAATGGTCTTTATCTTTCTGGCTTACTTCGCTCTGTATAATGGGCTCCAGTTTCATCCATCTCATTAGAACTGATTCAAATGAATTCTTTTTAATGGCTGAGTAGTATTCCATGATGTATATGTACCACAGCTTCCTCATCCATTCGTCTGCTGATGGGCATCTGGGTTGCTTCCATGTCCTGGCTATTATAAACAGTGCTGCGATGAACATTGGGGTGCATGTGGCTCTTTCAGATCTGGTTTCCTTGGTGTGTATGCCCAGAAGTGGGATTGCTGGGTCATATGGCAGTTCTATTTCCAGCTTTTTAAGAAATCTCCACACTGTTTTCCATAGTGGCTGTACTAATTTGCATTCCCACCAAGAGTGTAAGAGGGTTCCCTTTTCTCCACACCCTCTCCAGCATTTATTGCTTGTAGACTTTTGGATAGCAGCCATCCTGACTGGCGTGTAATGGTACCTCATTGTGGTTTTGATTTGCATTTCCCTGATAATGAGTGATGTTGAGCATCTTTTCATGTGTTTGTTAGCCATCTGTATGTCTTCCTTGGAGAAATGTCTGTTGAGTTCTTTGGCCCATTTTTTGATTGGGTCATTTATTTTTCTGGAGTTGAGCTGGAGGAGTTGCTTGTATATTTTTGAGATTAATCCTTTGTCTGTTGCTTCATTTGCTATTATTTTCTCCCAATCTGAGGGCTGTCTTTTCACCTTGCTTATAGTTTCCTTTGTTGTGCAAAAGCTTTTAAGTTTCATTAGGTCCCATTTGTTTATTTTTGCTTTTATTTCTGAAATTCTGGGATGTGGGTCATAGAGGATGCTGCCCACTCTCACCACTACTATTCAACATAGTTTTGGAAGTTTTGGCCACAGCAATCAGGGCAGAAAAAGAAGTAAAAGGAATCCAGATAGGAAAATAAGAAGTGAAACTCTTGCTCTTCGCAGATGACATGATCCTCTACATAGAAAACCCTAAAGACTCTACCAGAAAATTACTAGAGCTAATCAACGAATACAGTCAAGTTGCAGGATATAAAATTAACACACAGAAATCTCTTGCATTCCTATACACTAACAATGAGAAAACAGAAAGAGAAATTAAGGAAACAATACCATTCACCATTGCAACAAAAAGAATAAAATACTTAGGAGTATATCTACCTAAAGAAACAAAAGACCTATACATAGAAAACTATAAAACACTGATGAAAGAAATCAAAGAGGACACAAGCAGATGGAGAAATATACCGTGTTCATGGATTGGAAGAATCAATATTGTCAAAATGGCTATACTACCCAAAGTAATCTATAGATTCAATGCAATCCCTATCAAACTACCAACAGTATTTTTCACAGAACTAGAACAAATAATTTCACAATTTGTATGGAAATACCAAAAACCTCGAATAGCCAAAGTAATCCTGAGAAAGAAGAATGGAACTGGAGGAATCAATCTGCCTGACTTCAGACTCTACTACAAATCCACAGTCATCAAGACAGTATGGTACTGGCACAAAGACAGAAATATAGATCAATGGAACAGAATAGAAAGCCCGGAGATAAGTCCACGAACCTATGGTCACCTTATCTTTGACAAAGGAGGCAAGGATATACAACGGAAAAAAGATAACCTCTTTAACAAGTGGTGCTGGGAAAACTGGTCAACCACCTGTAAAAGAATGAAACTAGAACACTTTCTAACACCATACACAAAAATAAACTCAAAATGGATTAAAGATCTAAATGTAAGACCAGAAACTATAAGACTCCTAGAGGAGAACATAGGCAAAACACTCTCCGACATAAATCACAGCAGGATCCTCTATGATGTATCCCCTTCTTCTTGAGCCTCTCTCCCATCTCCCGATCCCACCCTTCTAGGTCATCGCTGAGCTCCCTGAGTGCACTAATATTACTTACCATAACTTTAAAGACAAAAAAATGTCCAGCTTCTAATTACAGACCATTAAAAAGTGCTGCATTATTATAATGTCCCTATTAGTAAACACGAGTGAGTGAGAATGTTTTCTCTCCTGCTCTTTTTTTTCCCTCTACTGCTAGTTTTTGGGATAGTCATGCATTCCTTTAGAGATAGTTTCTTTATATCCTTCTTTTCTCATATTTCAAGGTTGTTTGCTGTCTTATGAATTACCTTACTATTCCATAATTCTGCAATTCAAAAGGAGACAGAAACAGTTTTTGAGATTCTTATATGAATCCTATAGACCATATAATTGTTCTTAATGTAAAAAAAGATTCCTCCTTTCTATCAAATTTCTTCACTGCCAGTCAAGGCATTTACTAAAATGGAGAGCTTTATAATCATCTTTGAAGGTGTATGAAATTCATTCATAACTAGTTTTATTTCCTTAATTCTCACAGTGTACATTTCATAGATCACACAGTGGAGCATATAATTAAATGCTGCCTTGGATTGTATTCTGTATTATTGGTTGGTTACTTCTCTAGGCTCAAAAATATTTTAGTGCTAAATGCTATATGACCTTTGCATTTCCCACTTAAAATGCCTAACAGAGAGCTAAGCATATATATTTTTAAAAAAATGTCATTGCATGGCATTTTGTTGGACACTGTGTTCATGTTTCTTAATTGAGCAGATACCTGACACATATTAAGCTATTAATAAATACCAGTCTGATGCTTCCCTGGTAGCTCAGTGGTAGAGAGCCCACCTGCCAATGCAGGAGGCTTGGGTTTGATCTCTGGGTCAGTAACATCCCCTGGAGAAGGAAATAGCAATACTCTCCAGTATTCTTGCATGGGAAATCTCATAGTCAGAGGAGCCTGGCAGGCTTTAGTCCCTGGGGTTGCAAAAGAGTTGGACATAACTTAGCAACTAACCAACAACAAATACCAGTTGAAGGGATGATTAAAGTTGGTCAAAAGACTTGAGGGTGCTCAGCATGTCATCATCTTGAATATCTTCACATTAGGCTAAAGGAAAACAGTGATTATCTTTAACAATGTGTCTTCTACCTACTCTGAATTTCAATCCCAGCTCTTGCACTTAATAGGTATAAAGTTGGGTCTCTCAAAATATGGGCAGTAATGGTATCTACTGCATGGAATTATAAAGATTAAATGAAACAATGCATTTAAAGTAGTTTGTGCACTCTTAGAATGTTACTGCTGCTGCTGCTGCTAAGTCGCTTCAGTCACACTCATTAAATGTTAATATTATCTTCAAGAGACCCAGGATAGAATGACTTTATTTTTAATGCTTAATTTGGTAGGGGGCTTTTTCAATATATTATTTTCAGAATTAATCAACTCTCCATAATAGTCCAATTCGGGCATTTTCCCCTGAGAATTATTATAGCTGAGGATAAGACCTCTGTGGTCTTAATTATTACCTGACCAGCCCACTTCAGCTAAATTAGAGCTCTGCATGGAAATTACTGAGGGCTTTTAATACCATGCCTGACATTAATGAGTGACAGGAAATGGCCTGGAATCCTATGCTTTTTGGCAGCTCCTCCTTACCAATTGAGGGCTTAATATTTCCTTGCTTATTGCAGCGTGAGTCAAGAACTTAACTCACTGTGACATTTTACTTGAATTTCAAGGTATAATCAATCAATATTTGCTGAACCAAGAAGCAAACCACCCATTCTGTGGATCATGAGTCCAAACTGGGTCCTCTCCTTCATGTTGTGTTTCATCATTGTGGATGTCCTCAAGACTTGCCACTGGAAAATCTTTAGACCTATCTGCTTAAAGAAATGTTGTCTTCAAGGCAAGAAAAGAAAATGGTCTCTATACTCAAGAAGTCCCTTTGAAAGCAGCTGTATTTACTGAGGGAATTGGTGGTTATTTGTTCACTAAGCGTTATTGCATGCATCCCGTCACTCAGACATCCTATCCAATAGTTCTTTCTTTCACACAAGGTGTGCTCTACCTCAAAATGTATCCTGCATTCTGCCACTTCCCTTCATCTTCACAGTCACTTCATCAATGTACTACAGTTATTATTTACCCAGTTGCCTCCAAGCAACCCATTCTGCACACAGTAACCAGAAAGAGCCATGATTTTAAAAATAGAAATAATAAAAATAATGAAAAATAGTAATAGTGATGACTATCCCTGGTACAGCATTTACCATGCACTGAATCCTGTTTTTGTTTTTAAACAACTTTATTGATATATAATTGACGTATCATATAATTATGTACCTTTTCAAGTACACAAGTCATTGGATTTTAGTATGTCCACATAATTGTGTAATCGTTACTACTATCTAATTTTAGAATACGTTTCATCACCCCATCAGGAAAATCTTGTATTTATTAGCAATTCCCTCCACACCTCTCAGTCTCTGGCAATCACTAATCCTTTTGTCTTTGCAGATTTGCCTAGGTTTTGCTG
This sequence comes from Odocoileus virginianus, assembly GCF_023699985.2. NCBI lineage: Eukaryota > Metazoa > Chordata > Mammalia > Artiodactyla > Cervidae > Odocoileus > Odocoileus virginianus. Next base: position 60,073,153 of record NC_069676.1, read on the forward strand.
GATATAGAATTCTTTATTGATACCCTTTCTTTCAGCACTTTGACTGTGTCATGCCATTATATTCCAGCCCCCGTGTTTTCTGATGTAAAGTATACACTTAATGTTTCTGAGGACTCTTTGGATGTGAAGAATACTTTTTCTTGCAGCTTTCCAGATTTTCTCTTTGAATAGTTTGAACATGATGTGTCTACATGTAGAATACTTGGAGTTATCTTACTTGGAGTTCATTGATACTGTTGGATGTGTAGGTTACTGCTTTTCATTGTCAACTGAAAGAAAAATGCCCAACCTCTCAGTTTCAAGTTGTTTCTTTTATGGCCTTACCGAGGACTATAGCCTGAAAGACAGCTTCTCAGATAGCTCTGCTCCAAAGAGGTAGGGGAACAGGCTAAGTTATATATGATTTTTTCTTCATCTATGGAGTACATGTAGTCACGCATACATCTTGGTAAGGATTACTGCTTGTCACAAAGCTATCTCAATGATTAAAGTGCCTTTCTATTTATGGGAAGATGTTAGTTAGCAAATGTTAACTAGCAAGAATCTGGGTTCATTAAAATTATTCTGAAATGTTCCTAACTATCTAAGGGGCCTAATTGTCCAAAACACAGAGCATTGTATTATTGTCTCTAATTTTTTCTTTCTAAAGGCAAAGAGTACCCTATTGGTCAGTGACTGTAGTGTGTTAATCTTTGTAGATAGACCTGGATGGTGAGTGAAATGCTTTTTGTTCTTTTTTTGTTTGCATCCTCAAATTTGGAGAGTTTTTGGCCATTATTTTTCTAAAATATTTTTTTTCTGTTCCTTCTTCCTAGATATATACCAAAGAAAAATTAAAATGTATGTCCACCCAAAAACTTCTATGCAATTGTTCATAGCCACATTTTTCATAATAGCCAGAAAGTGAAACAACACAAATGTCTATCAATTGATGAATGGATAAACAGAATGTGGTATATCTATGCAGTGAAATGTAAAATATCATTCTCCTATGATAAGGAATGATGTGCTAGTGTATACATACATATGCTTAGATGAACATACATGAACCTTGTATGTTACATAGATGAACCTTGAAAACAATATGCTGAATGAAAAAAAGTCACACACAGTTAACATATTATCAGATTCATTTATATGAAATGAAGTCCAGCAAATTCTTTTGCATCCAACAGCTGGTATTCCTGTTCAAAAGCAGTTTATCTGAAGAATTAAAAAAAAATTATGTGCTGAGTACTTACCATGGTAAACGATACCGTGAGAGGCATTAGCTATATATAAAATAGGAACATGTGAAATGTACAAGTAGCAGCCCATCATTGAAATGTGCAGTGAGGGACTTACCTATGATAAGGGATGTGTGAAAAGATACAGTAGTGGGATTTGGGAATTAAGCAGAGCTCAATTCCTGACTCTACCCCTTACAGAATTACTGATTTAGTTTAGAAGTGTTTTTTTTCTTTTTTTAACAAATTTGATATATGTTTTTCAGTTTTAAAATGGATATAGTTACAAATTCTGAAAAATGACCAAGACAAGTGAGATAGCTCATGGACTATTCCTAGCACATAGCATTTTCTCAATGCAAGTTCATGGAGGAGTTTCAGTGCTGAGACAGACAATTTCAAAGCAGGCACTCTCACAAATGGCTTACTGAAGGAGCCTAAAGTTGAGCAAATAATTATTTTTGAAAAAGACATATGTGTTAAATGCCAAATTAATGGCACAGGTGATATGTATTATTGTAAAGACAGTGAAAATGAGAAGTGTTGAAAGTGTTAATTGCTCAGTCATGTCCAACTCTTTGTGATCCCATAGACTGTAGCTTGCCAGGCCCCTCTGTCCATGGAATTCTCCAGGCAAGAATGCTGGAGTGGATAGCTATTCCTTTCTGTGGGGGATCTTCCTGATCCAGGGATCAAATCCTTCCTTACAGGCAGATTCTTTACCATCTGAGCCATCAGGAAGCCCAAAGGCAGTGTGAAAGTGAAAGTCACTGAGTCATGTCCAACTCTTTGCGGTTCTTTATCAGCTGAGCCACAAGGGAAGCCCAATGTAGTTGACATGATTTCATGCGAGACCAGTGTTTGAATGCCCTAGGTTTACCTCTCACTTAACTGAGAGATTTCAACCAACTTTGTTTTTATAATCTGGGAAAAGGGAAATTACGCTTCTTCATTCTTAGGGTGTTGGAGTTATATAAATAGATGAAAAGCCATTAGCAAAATGCCTGGTCCCCAACAAATTGACAATAGACTTTTGTTGGAGTAAAAAGAGTATTTCAGATCCAAATAATCAGAAAAGTGTTACGGAGATGGTAGAACTTGTGGTGGTAGAACCCCAGAACAATAGTTGAAGAGTTGAATTTTCATAAGGACAGGGCCTTCAGGGTCTGAGATCTCTCACACTAGCTGCTTCTTACTTGAACTTGATAGTTGTTCTATCTTTGGTTATTGTCTGGTTCCAGGTTGATTCCAGGTGGAGAAATAGTGAGACAAAGTGTGCAGGCAGGGGTCACTCAGTGCTGATATAGGTCAGAGGTTTTCAAAGTGAAATGCCTGCCTAGCAAGAGGTAGGGGACAGAATATATCCTACATTTATATATCCAACTCTTTGGGACCCTATGGACTGTAGCCCACCAGGCTCCTCTGTCCATGGGGATTCTCCTCTGTCCATGGGGATACTGGAGTGGGTTGCCTTTTCCTTCTCCAAGGCATCTTCCTGACCCAGGGATTGAACTTGGGTCTCCCACACTGCAGGCAGACTCTTAACCCTCTGAGCCACCAGGGAAGCCCATTTATATGTATTATAATATTATATAACTGGATAGTAAATTCAGGAAGTGACAAGGTTTATTTATATAGGCTTCTTGGCCCAGTTCCTTATCTCTAGAGATGAGGGTGTCTTTCTACCTCCAGACACAGGAAGGGCACCTTTCACATGGAAGGTAAATTTCCTGCATTCAATGAGGCTGAGAGGAAGGTCAAAGTATTTCTTTTGCATCAGTTCTTTCTTAAGTAACTTTAATTCAAAATAATCAATATTTCATTAAGGTGTATTTTGGGGCAATGTACCCTGGGTCCCAACAAAACCAAGATTCTTAAAAAAGCAGAAACAACTGCTTGAATAGAATAATGGAAGAAATGTAGCTGGGAACCAGAGCCTCCCATGAAACAACTGTTTTTCTTGGGGTGATGGGGAAAATGTATGTGCCTTGATGTGGGTATGGGAGTTAGAGGGGTTGCAAAGTCAGTCTTTAGTTTTTGTTCTTGTCTTTTTCTCCTAGATAACTCTGGCAAACCTTAGTTACACCCAGGCCCCGTAAGCATGTATTAGAGAAGCCAGTGCTAAGAAAATTCATCACTCCTTCCCCTGCCAGAGTTCTCTTCCATGACTCGTGGTATCCTCTGTAGATTCTGTTTCAAAAATGTAATTTCCCTGAATGACAAATGCTCTTTGTGATAAAACACAACTCTCAGTTCCTGTGACCTGGGTGCCTAAAAGGCATGAATTTTCCTCTCTGTGGAATTACCTTGGGAATCACTGAAGCATCTGTGAAGCCATTATTGCCAAGCAATATTTCTTTTTCTCCCTCTGCAAGGAAAGGGAAGATTGGAAGTTTGGTTGAGGAACTTGTCCCCATTGAGAATTGTTTGCATTTTAAATAAAGAGAATCTCAGGAGTAGTCTCCATCTATTAACTCATGTGAAAATGTCTCTATGGCTTAAACCAGCAATCGTTAAAGGCACAGTCTTGATTTTGTGCTTAAAAGATATACAGATAGTAACAGCTTTGGGCAGCAGAAATATATTTGTTTATTGACTTTAAGAAAAATGATTTTTCTAGTAGAAAAAGGAATGATGTGTTTTATAGATTAGATTAGAAGGGAGCAATGCCCCCAGGAAAATGTTGTGTTCATTTAAAATGTAAATGAATCTCCACCATTCACTCCAGCTGCCATTTTGTGCAATCATGTGGGTTTTTATACAGAGAAATCTTTTTTGCTCACAGAATGCTGTTCCCTCTCCACACTGACAGTTGTCCTGCTTCAGATTTCTCTTGGGCTTCCTATCAGAGGGAAGGCCCTTTCTGCTTGGCATAACCAGGGCCTGCTCAGTGGGATGGGCAAGTTTGCCCCTGCAAGAGTCCCATCAGCATCCTCTCAGTTAATGAGAACCTTCCAGTGCCTCCCTCTGAGGGAATCAAGCATGCAGAGGGTGGAAAGGCCAGCAGAGAGAATGCCTTAATGAGGGACAGATAGTTAAGAAGCAGTGGATCCTGGGGCCATGGCTTCAGAGAAACTGGCTAGTGATTAGAATGAGAAGTGGTGGGTTAGACCTGACAGTGATGAAATGTGAGGGAGAGGACTGGATGGCAAAAGAAAAGGCAACAAATTGCAAATCTAGATACTGGATTCTGGCCTAGGTTGAACATCAGCCATCCATGGACTCTGATGCACATCATAGTAGACTTTGCCCTTGGGTTTCCCTGTCGGTAACATGGCAGGTTTCCATAACCGGACTTCTAAGGCTTCTTCTAACTTTAATACTCTGTTGAGCAGAAAAGCCCATGTATTTCAGTTTCCATTTGGCTAGCTATTTATGATATTGTCTAAGGCCTTTTATTCTAGATTTCCACATATCTTGTGTTTACATTTAAGTTTTCTGTCTCTGAAGGAAATTTAGTACATCTCAGCACCCTTCTTTGTAATCAATTTGTGGTCTATAAAACCAATATATGTAAGGTAGACAGAAATTATTAACTGAAACCTGGATGTCCATGAATTTAAACAGCGCTTCATGGCAAGAGACTAAGGAAGGAACACTGCTGTGGAAGGGGTGATAACCTAGATGCCTGACCTTGGGAGTATCCTTCAATACTTCTGAAGTACACAGTGGTGGTGATGTTTGCCCTGCCTGAAAGCACAGGGCATGACCAGGTTATCATTTCAGGGTCTGAAATGCAAATTCCATATTGTGGAATGCATGCATTGCTAGTTGCTGCAGAGAATTTAACTCCCTGGATGCTTCTTGCTTTCACTGAAGCTGTCCCCACAATTGTCTATTTAATCAACCCAGAAAGGCAGTGTGAAGCAGTGATTGAGGCTAGACCCCTGAGCTTGAATCTCAACTGTGTCACCTGCTAGTTCTTTAAATTTGCACCTGTTTGGGCCTCAGTTTCTACACTTTTAGAATAGGAAGCACAATAACAGTAAACATAAAAAGTTTCATAAGGATAAACTGAAATCATACACATAAATTACCTATGTCAGGATCTGATGTGTAGTAAGAACATAGTAAAAAAAAAAAAAGTCATTATTCTCATATGTTTCAAATCAACCTTAGGTGCCACCTTCTCAATTAACACACTTTTATTACTTTGACCCATAGTGATCTATTTAGTCTCAAATGACAGCACTTAATATTTTTACAAACTCATTTAGCTCTTGCCTACACACCATCTTGGAATAGTTCCTAACGGCAGAACTTCCCAATCATATAATAAGCTCCCTTGTAGAAAAGGAGGGGCCTGAGACAACTTAAGTATCTTGATCAAAGTGAAGCAGCCTAGTAAATGGCTCACGTCTTACTTTCTGGCTCCCAAACCACTCTATCCTTCCTTGTTTCTCACAATATTCCTCTACTTCTGAAAATGAAGACTGGTTGCGTTTTCTCATACGTGGGTGCTAAGTAGATAGCCCTTTCCTGGGAGCTGGTAATCCATGCTGGAGGAATGTCACAGTTAGACTGGTAGGCTACCATATTCATATTCTAGAAATAGGAGCCTGGAGCTTTCCCTTTCTAAGCTTCAGTTTCCCCAGCTTTAAAATAAGATGGCAGTGGACATAACTGGTAAGAACTTGAGCTAGGGTTAGACAGAATGGGCCCCTTTGGGTACTGTCACTGGTGTGTAGCCCTGAGCATGCTACTAACCTCTCTAAATTAGCTCAGATTCTTCAGGTAAGTAATAGATATTAATACCATGCCACATGAAGAACTGTGACCATTAAATGAAGTAGTACATGTAAAGCATTTGGCATAATGCAGGGACCACAGTTTTCTTTTGTTGTTGCTGATATTTTTATCCTTAACAACAGTAACACCATGACCACCACTATCATCATCTCCATTAGCTTTTATGGAGCAATAGGAAAGAATATAGACTGTGAAGTCAAACTCTACTTGGATTTAAAAGCCAACTTCGTTTCTTACTAGCCATGTGACCTTGGGCAAGTGACTTTGGTCTTCTAATTCTTAGCTAATTCATTAGTAGAATGGGAGTAGTGATAATGGTTACTTTATAAGCTTGGCATGAGGATTAAATGAGGTATTGTTGAGTGTTTTCTACATTGTCAAGCATTTGGGTATTCAAATACAAGGTATTCAAATGCAAGGTATTCAAATATAAGTCATAAGGATAATCTCTTCAGCTATAACTTTGTGATGCCCTAGTTATAAGTTGAAGCTTGGAAAGAAATCAAACTTATGCTGTGGAAGTTGGTGAAGCCATCTGTGGGTAGGCGTGGAATAAACGTCCTCAGATGCAGCCTGTCAGACATCTGTCTACAGCCAGTGCAGCGGCCTTTGAAAGAAAACAAATGGGATGTGGCAGGTTTTTGGCCTCCTTCTGTAGGACCTGCATCTTGGCACTAATGTTCCTGCTTCCGCAGACCAGCTGGTCCAATGAAGACTAGCTGACTTTCTCCCCACCCCACTCCTCAACTTAGCAAATGAAGGCGAACACATGAGGTTTCCCTGGAGGAGGTGTGATGAAACCTGAGACCCTGTAGATGATGATGAAGTGCAACAGTGATGAAGACATTTTGGAAGAAATAAGGGAGACAGGAAAATAATGGTCAGTAAGAATAAGTGTTCTTTACAAAAAGTACTTCTCTTTCATTAAAAGAGACCTCCTTTAATTAGATGTGTCTCATCACAGAACCCAAAACTCATGGGAAGGAGAGCCTGGGAGTAACCCCATTGGGTCAAAGAATTTATACTTCCACGCTGAGCCAGAAATGATTCTTTTTATAACCTTTGTCCTAGACTTTAGATTCAGGTGTATTTGGGTTTAAAATCCAGATTTACAACTAATTAGCTGACTGATTTGGGGCAAATGATATGCATTCTACATTTTTCTCATCTATAAACTGGAGATGTTTCTGATTGCTTCTACCATATCATTGGTAGGTGATTTGAAAAAGATGATGGTAAAACACTTAGCCTAATGTGTGGCATTTATTAATCAATAAAGTTTGACTTGGGGCTTCCCTGATAGCTCAGTTGGTAAAGAATCCGTCTGCAATGCAGGAGACCCCAGTTCTATTCCTGGGTTGGGAAGACCTGCTGGAGAAGGGATAGGCTACCCACTCCAGTATTCTTGGGCTTTGCTGGTGACTCAACTTGTAAAGAATCTGCCTGTAATGTGGGAGACCTGGGTTTGATCCCTGGGTTGGGAAGATCCCCTGGAGAAGGGAAAGTCTACCCACTCCACTGTTCTGGCCTAGAGAATTCCATGGATTGTATAGCCCATGGGGTCACAAAGAGTCAGGCACAAATGAGCAACTTTCATTTTCACTTTCAAATCTTAACTAAATGAAGGTAAGATTATGGGGTAATCCTGTCTCTGTAACTGAAAATTAAGAAAATCCCTAATCTTTTCTGAATCTCAGTTTCCACTCATATACAGCAAGAAATCTAGACACCAATCAGTAGTATCTCCTAAAGATCTCCACATCACAATCTCTTGCAAGCAATAACTCAGGAGACAGAGTTGGAAGAAACTGACCTCGGAGGTTCTAGTTTCAAAGGTTTGGGACATGATGAAGGCATCCTGTTTTCCTTTGATGATGTATTTTCCTAAATCTTTTAGTTCTGCATAGTTATTTGGAAGTAATGAGTTTGCCAGATTTAAAGAAAAAAGAACTTTGAAATGGGAGATGACTCTGTGGTCCTTTGATGTTAAGTAGTCATGTGGCCTGAGGCAAATGTTTATTTTCTTCAGTGGTCAAATGTGGGGGCTTACTTGGATGAATTATAAGGTTCTCGAGAGATCTGAAGATCTGAGTATAGGATTCTAAACCATTTTCTGTCATTTATCCTGAATTTTCCTGATCAGAGCCTTACAGTTGCATTAGTTAATGTTGCCATAATAAAATACCTATAGCAATCAAAAAAGAAAAAGAAATAAAAGAAATACAAATTGGAAAGGAAGAAGTAAAACTGTCACTGTTTGCAAATAACATGATATGATACATAAAAAACTCTAAAGATACTACCATAGAATACTAGAACTCATCAATGAATTTGGTAAAATTGTAGGATAGAAAATTAATATACAGATATCTGTTGGATTTCTAAACACTAACAAAAGATCTGAAATAGAAATTAAGGAATCAATCCCATTTACCATTGCATGAAAAAGAATAAAATATGTAGGGTTAAACCTACTTAAGGAGGTAAAAGACTGTACTCTGAAAACTATAAAACACTGATGAAAGAAACTTAAGTCAACATAGCCATGTTCTTGGATTGGAAGAATTAGTATTGTTAAATAACCATATTAGCCAAGACAATCTATAGAGTCAATGCAATCTCTATCAAAACAGCATGGCATTTTTCACAAAGCTAGAACAAATAATCTTAAAATTTGTATGGAAACACAAAGGAAACTGAGTAACCCAAACAATATTGACAAAGAACAGAGCTGGAGGAATTGTGCTCCTTGGCTTCAGACTACACGACAAAGCTACAGTAATTAAAACAGTATGGTACTAGCAGGAAAACAGACACCTGGATTCATGAAACAGGATAGAGAGCTCAGAAATAAAGCTACACACTTGTGGTAAATTAAGCCACAGCAAGGGTGGCAAGAATACACAGTGGAGAGACAGTCTCTTCAATAAGTGGTGCTGGGAAAGCCACATACAAAAGAAAGCTACTGGACTGCCACATGCAAAAGAATGAAATTAGAATATTCCTTAACACTCTATACAAAAATAAACCCAAAATAGATTAAAGACCTAAATGTAAGACCAGATACTATAAAAATCCTAGAGGAAACTCTTTTACATAAATCACGGTAATTTGTGGGAGAATCCATTTCCTAGTGTAATCAAAATAAGAGTATACGTTAAAGATGGAAACTAATTAAATATGAAAGTTTTTGCACAGCAAAGGAAACCATCCCCACTACACCCTGTCTAAATTCCTAACTCACAGAATTCACAAACACAACCAACAGCTGACTCTGGAAGTGTTCTTGGAAGCTAAAAGAAAGAAAACACTTGTGATGTGGTGATGGAAAGTTTAGGAACACTATCTCCTGTGATAATATGGAATCTGGAAAATGGATTGAATGGTCTGGATAAATGAACATGGGGCTTTCTTTCAGCTTCTAGTGACACTTTTCTTCCATACCTTTAATCCCTCACTTTCAATCTTCTGAAGAGCCATGAAGGTTTCCTGACTGACTTTGTAAGACCCTTGTTTTCAGAAATAACCTCCTCAATGTTTCTCTAGTCTCTGCCCATCTCCAAGTCACCCACCGGTTTTAGGTATTTTTCTAATGGCATTTCCCTACTTCCAGGTATAAAAATCTGTTTCCAATACTTGGTGCTGCACAAGAAATTACTATGAAGTTTAGAATATAGAATAAGCATCTGTTGTGTTCGTGGATTCTCTGAGTTAGGAGTTTAGGCAGGGTGTGTAGGGATGTTGTGTTTTTCCTCCATGATGTCTGAGTTTAAGCTAGACGATTCATTCTGAGGACTGGAATCATCTGAAGGCATGTTGATTCAGTATGGTGGTTGATCAAGCCTGTTGACTGAGGTCTCAACTTCTTTCCACACAGATCTCTCTCCATGTGATCTTTTCATGTGGGTGAATGTGGAGCTCTTCATAGCATGGTGGTTGGTTTCTCAAAGCAAATATCCGCCACCTCCAAAAAAGGGGATTCAAGTGAAAGCTGTGTTTCTTTTAAAGACCCAGCCCCAGAAAATAAAGTATTGTTGCACTCATTTGGTTAGTTAAAAGTCACAAGTCTTCCCAAGTTTGAGGGGAATGAAAATAAACTACAATTAAAAAAATGTTTTTAATACTTATTATTTATGTATTTGGCTGCATCAGGTGTTAGTCGTGGCACGTGGGATCTTCACTGTGGTGTACGTATTCTCTAGTTGTGGCATGCGGGCTCCAGAGGGTGAGGGCTGAGTAATTGTGTCATGTGGACTCTAGAGAGTATGAGCTTAGTTGCTCTGTGGCATGTGGGATATTAGTTCCTTAACCAGGAATTGAACTTGAGTCCTCTGCCTTGCAAGGCAGATTCTTCACCACTGCCCCCAGGGAAGTCCCAATTACAACTTTCAATGTGGAGTTGCAAGGTTTTGGAGGCATATGTGGAACTAAAAATATTATTGTGATCATTTTAACAAACTACAATCTTCTATGCTATCTTTTATTTACATTACTAAAACATTCCTGGTTTAAAAAAATTAAACTAATATATATAAATAAAGATAAGACAAAAAAGATAGTGTGAAAATTAAGACTCCTCTGCTTTTTCCTACCAATAATTCTGCATTCCTGTTTATTAAATAGTGATGTAATTTATCTTATTAGCTTTGCATAATCTTTCAGAAGTATTCTATGCATGTACCAACACACACATGTAAATACTACTGTATACTATTAAGTCTATATATATTTGAGTTATAAAATCCTTTCTCATTAATCCATACTGATAGGATAAGAAATCAGAGAACACTCAAACTTTAGGGAGTTACTCTATTAAAAAAATTTATAAATCTTTTTTTCTCAGTAGGTGTGCCATAACTATATCTGTATTTCTAATCACTTTCTGACAATGGCCAGAGGCAAAACAGAGGCTCACCTTATGCTGGGATGTTGTAATGGCCATTGATGAAGAAAACAGTTGGTCCTTGATGGCCAAAAATAGGTTTGGTTTTGTTTTCTTAACTATTTGGTAGGGCAGAGAACAAACTCATACAGAGATTTTTGCTTGTGAAATGTAGTAATCTCAGGACCAAGATTTAATGACATGGGAGTGAAGGAAGAATGTGTTTTGGGTTTCTGATAGAAGTAGTAGGAACAATTCTGAATTGGTATTTTAGAAACTTCATGTCTGGTCTTGATCTTCTTACTGAAAAACTTTGTGACCTTGAGTAAGTCTCCTTTTCTTCTCTACCTCTTCATTTTTTTAAAATGCGTAACATGAAGAGATTGGAACTGAACTTTGCTACTCTAAGTCCGGCCCATGAAAGAGCAGCACCCACATTGCCTGGAATTACTTGTCTTCAGACCTATTGTATCAGATTCTGCATTTTTTCAAAATCCTCTGATGGTTCACATTAAAGTTTGGAAAGCAATGGACAGAAAACTCTCTAAGGTCCCTTTCTATTGTAACTTTTAATGCTTAACAGGACTTAAAAGAAAAAAGTAAAAACCAAAACAAAGCAGCTTCAGTCACAATGCTGTTTTATTCTCTCTGAGAAGTAAGAATGACCTATATTTGTGATGTAGATTGCAATGCTCCCTACTGACATAGTCAAAAAATTTTCTTTCTTGTTAGTTCAAAATTATGGAGGCAAAAATGCCAAGGGATACAAAGAGTTCTTGTGTTTAGTCATTCTTGTAGCTCTTGTAGTTTCCAGCTGTATCCTTTTCAGCTTCCCTGGCTCTTGGCATCAGTCAGCCTCTCAAGGCTGCTTTAAATAATTCTAATGGAAACAAACTAGGAAAAGTAGAGAGACCTACCAAAGGTCATGCTGCAAGGCAGTGCTGAAAATGCCAGTAATAATGGATGGCAACAATACTCCAGAAAAATCTAAATGTGTAAAGTATTTAGTCCAATGAAACCTAGAATAGTAAATAGTGTTCAATATTAAATAGTGTGATTTATTATATATATATATATATGTAGGGAAAATGACATTATACTTCCTCATATTCTTAACACATTTATCCCTTAATATAACCCCTTACCTGAACACAAGAGAGGCCTATTTCTAATGGATTTATTCTTTCTTTAATATTTCCAACAAATATTCATTGTTACTTAGTAGGTGTCAAGCATTGTGCTATTAAAAAGAATAGGAATATTGCTCTTTTATTTTTTAATAGCTCTACTGAAATATAATTCACATACTGTATAATTCATACATTTAAATAATGAAATTCAATATTTTTAGTATTGTTACAAATATCTGAAATATATTTCAGATGTTCAATTTTAGAACATTTTCATTATCTTAGCATGAAACCCCATACCAGTTAGATATCCCCTTCCCTAAATTTGTCCCCTCCTAGCCCTAATCAATCAGTGACTGGTTACATTACAGTGATGACTTTTACATTCTGGACATTTTATAAGAATAGACTCATGTAATATATAGTCATTAGTGATTGACTTCTTTCAAATTCCTCATAATGTTTTCAGAGTCCATTCATGTTCTAGTATATATCAGCACTCTATTCCTTTTTATGGTCAAAATATTCCACTATTTGTATATATCACATTTTGCTTATCTATTCATTAGTTGATGGACATTTGTGTTGTTTCTACCCTTTGGCTTCTATGAATAATACTGCTGTAAACATTTGCATACATTATTTTATTGTTGTGTGGTTGATTTAGTTGTGTTAGGTTCAGTATTCAGCAAAATGATTCAGTTACACATGTATGTATATTCATTCTTTTTAGCGCATACATGTTTTTTTGAGGGCATGTTTTCATTTCCTTGGGTACATGACTAGTTGTAGAGTTGTTAAGTCTATATTCAATCATTTGAAGACTATTTTGGGGCTTCTCCCCTAGCTCAGCAGTAAAGAATCCTCCTGTCAGGCAGGAGGCACAGGAGACATGGGTTCCATCCCTAGTTGGGGAAGATCCCCTGGAGAGGGAAATGGCAACCCACTCCAGTAATCTTGCTGGGATAACCTCATGAACAGAGGAGCCTAGAGGGCTACAGTCCATGGCGTTGCAAATAGTCAGACATGACTGAGGAGACAGCAAGCATGCAGACTATTTTCCAAAGTGTGAGTGTGTGTGTGCGTGTGTGTGTGTGCATGCACATGCACTCAGTCATGTCCAACTCTTGCAACCCCATAGACTGTAGCCCACCAGGCTCCTCTGTCTTTGACATTTTCCTGGCAAGGATACTGGAGTGGGTTGCCAGAGGATCCAGGGTACCCCCATGGATTGAACCTGCATCTCCTGCATTAGCAGGTGGAATCTTTATCATTTGAGCCACCTGGGAAGCCCCCATTTTCCAAAGATATGGCATGGAATTTCAGTCTTGGTGAGCTTAAGGAAATGAAGTCAAATTGGAGGTGGCAGAGTGTGGGATGTTGGAAAATATGTAGTCTGTTTCTCATCACCCCATCTATTTTATTCTTACCACCTCAATCTGTATAGGATTCTTAGAACAGCTCTTTCAAAATGTTATTTCCTTGCTAAAGAATCTACTGTGGAAACCCACTGAATGGTAGGATTATATCCTCAAAGATAGGGTATTCAAGGTCCCCCATATTATATCATAAGCAAAGCACAGTGTTTTGAACATAGACTTTAACATTAAGGTGAATTAAGTTCTAATTCACCTTTAGAACTTTATTGCTTTGTAGCCTTAACTATAAAATTAAATTTATCTCTGCCTTAGTTTGCTTGTCCCTGTTTTAAAAATTATTTTTTATTGGAGTATAGTTGCTTTATAATGTTGTGTTTGTTTCTACTGTAATCAAAGTGAATCATGTTGTATGTATACATATCCCCTCTTTTTTTTAACTTCCTTTCCATTTAGGTCATCATAGAACAATGGGTAGAGTTCTTTGAGCTACACATTAGGTTCTCATTAGTTATGTTTTATACATAGTATCAATAGTGTATATAAGTCAGTCCCAATCTCCCAAACCACCCGGTTCCTCCCCCTTTCCCCCTTGGTATCCATGTTTGTTTTCTACATTAGTGTCTTTATTTCTGTTTTGCAAATAAGTTCAACTATGCCATTTTTGATATATGGTATTTGTTTCTCTCTTTCGGTCTTACTTCGCTCTGTATGATGGTCTCTAGGTCCATCCACATCTCTACAAATGAGTTTACTTATCTCTTAAAGAGACTTCGGTAAAGATTTTAGTGTGGAGCATGTTTAGTATAGTCTATGGCACATTATAGGTACTCAGTAGATAATGATTGATATACTGTCAATATATACTAGCAGCACACACTTGAAACATAAACTTTAAATATACCATGTACAATAGCATAAAAGATACCCATAAAATCTTGGGATAAATTCAGCAAAAAGATACATGAGATTTCTCTACTAAAAATTCTAAAATATTCCTAAAAAATTTAAAGAAGACCTAAATTGGTGGAGATTTCATGAACTAAAAGATCCAATGTTGTTTTGATTAAATATAATCTCAAGTAGGGGCTTCCCTGGTAGCTCAGATGGTAAAGAATCCGCCTGCAATGCGGGAGACCTGGGTTGAATCCCTGGGTTGGGAAGATCCCTGGAGAAGAGAATGGCTATCCACTCCAAGTATTCTGGCCTGGAGAATTCCATGGACAGTGGAACCTGGCAGGCTACAGTCCCTGGGGTTGCAAAGGAGACAACTGAGTGACTTTCACTTTTCAATCTCAAGCAAAACTTTTCCACAAATTTTTTGTGTGGAAACAGAAAATCTTATTCTGAAATTTATTTGAAAATGTAGAGAATATACAATATTTGAAATTGTCTTGAATAATAACAAAATCAGGTGAATTGTATTACTTGATATAAGCCACAGTAATCAAGATAGTATTATGCTATATAAAGATACATAGGTTGAGGCAAAGTAGTGTTCAGCACTAGATCAGTACACATATAATAATTGCATAGAAACTTAAAGGCAATTCAGGTGAAAAAAAATATTTTTAAACAAATGGTGCTGGAATAATGGGATAAACATATGGAAATATGAATCTCAACTTTACACCATCCACAAAATTAATTTAGATAAATTATAGACCTAATTGTAGAAACTAAAACATTAAAAATTTTTTGAAATAAACATGGAAGCATATATTTATGATCTTTGAGCAGGCAGAGATTTCTTGGAGTGAAAGAAAAAGTCACAGAAAAAGATACCTTGAATTTCACCAGACAATACCTCTACTCAGCAAAAGAAAATTAAAAGTTTAGCTACAATATGGTAGAAAATGTTTACAGTATATATTTTACAATAAACTTGATCCATAATAAATAAGGAAAAAGCCAATAATAAAATCACAAGCAATTTTTATACAATGAGGCAAGAGATCTGGACACTTCACCAGGAAGGATGTATGAATGGTGAATATGAACATGAAAAAGAACTTGGTATCATTAGTTACCAGAGAAAGGCAAATTAAAACCATAGTGTAATACCACTTTCTTGTTGCATCAGCAGACGCTTTTGACAGTGTGAAGTCATACAACTCAGGTATTGCTCAGGGAAGTAGGTATGTAACAAGACATGCACTTTAGAAAATAATTTGGTAGTTTATCCTAAACACATTTATAGCAGCTTTATTAATATTCAGCCAAAAATCATTACTTAAAAACAGACAAGTGATCATTAACAAGACAATTGGTGAACAAATTGTGGTATATTCATATAATAGAATACTACTCAGCTACATAAAGTCAACTCACTACTGATACAAGGAATAATATAGATGCATATTAAAAAAAACGATGTTGAACAAGCCAGTAAGAAACAAATGAAGGGACTTCCCTTGTGGTCCAATGGTAAGGATTCCACCAGTCAATGCAGGGCACATGGGTTCATTCCCTGGTCCAGGAAGATCCCATATGCCGTGGGGTGACTACGCGCATGCGCCACAACTACTCTGCCCATGCTCTAGAGCCCATGCTCCATGACAAGAGAAGCCATTGCAATGAGAAACACGTGTACTGCAGACAGAGAAAGCCGAAGCATAGCAACAAAGACCCAGAGTGGCCAAAAAGAAATAAAATATTTTAAAAATGTAAAAACAGAAATAAATGAGAACACACTATATAATTTCATTTATAAATGGGAGGTTCCAGTCCTTAATGGTAGAAATTGGAATCATAGTTGCCTGTGGGGTGTGGAGTGAGTAAAAGGGGATATGGGGGAATTTTTAAGGTAATGGGGATATTTAATATCTTGATTGTAGGTTTGGTTACATGGGTGTATGTATATATTTGGCAAACACATGCAATGGTATGCTGAAATCTGTACATTTTGTTTCACGTAACTTTTATCTCAAAGAGACCGATGTAAATGTATCCTGTATTTCTTAGCTTTATAAACTTGGCAATATAATTTATCTTTCTGTGCATTACTGTCTTCATCTCTTTAATGAATTGTTAAAACTTATAACTATACATCAAGTGTTTAGTGATTTTTGGCACATTATTGGCACTAAGAATGTGCCTTGCATCATCAATGCAACTGAATTTCCAACTAGCCAAATATTTGCTATAATCAAATAAGAGTCTTGACAACTTTTGTACATTATCCTTTTATTATTTCCTCTATGCATTTGCTTTTGAGCATCTTCTCTATTGGAACTTAATCATTGATCATTAAGGCAAGGCTTGCTCCCTACCAAGTGCTAATATGATCTTGAACAAATCCCTTTACTTTTTTCAGCTTTAGTTTTCTCCTCTTGATTCTCATGCCTTACTGTATATTAGAATCACCTGGTAAGATTTTCAAATCACACTGATGCTTTTTTCCCACCCTCAGAGATGCTCATCCAGTTGATCTGGTATGGGATCCAGGCATTAGCATTTTTTAGATCCAGGGGTTTGAATGTGGTGTCAGAGTTGATCACCAACCAGATCAGGTGATCTTTTAAGACCACTGGTTTAAAAAAAAAGAAAAGAAAAAACTTTTGCAGCTCAAATGGGAATCTAAGCTGTGAATATTCAATTATTTTGTGAAAGCGCATGAACTATAGTATACTTAGATGGGGCACAGAATTTCCAACTGGACATCAACTCTGCTTTCTGTTGCCTCATATCCATCCTTTTCAGATATCTGCTTTATCTCCCTGGGCCTTTAAAATATTACACTTCTTATTTATGATCTTATTTATGGTCTTCAGTCTAAATATATTCACCTACTATCGTTGTTTAGTCACTCAGTCGTGTCAGACTCCTTGTGTTACCATGGACTTTAGCCCACCAAGTTCCTCTGTCCATGGAATTTTCCAGGCAAGAATACTAGAGCGGGTTGCCATTTCCTTCTTCAGGAGACCTTCCTGATCCAGAGATCAAACACTGGTCTCTGTGTCTCCTGCTTTGCAGATGGATTCTTTACTCCTGAGCCACTGGGGAAGCTCATAAAGCCCAGCATTTACTTATAAAAATTAGTTGCATTCATGGAGAAAAAAGTCAGACTTTATAAACTTGATGTAAAATGTTACTAGTTATTTCTTATTTGAGAAAAACATATCAAACCAAAAAGGTTTCATTTTCATAACACCACCTTACATAACGAATTATCAGGCACATTTGTACATATGGGTGTACTATCTTAGCATATTTTTATAAGTAACCTAAAGTCTGATTGTTTCTTTTTTAATTACTGTTATTTTTATTGTCCTTATATGTGAATGAAAGCCATGATCTTAGTCATCTGGAAAGACAGAACTGTGATACTGGAAATTCTGAATACAATCTCTCATCCTTCATTGCTCAGTTGCAGAAAGTTGGCTAGAAATTTGCCCCTCACAGCTATTGTGTGTACTGCTGTATCAGCAGAGTAAGGAAAAGGAAATCTGATTTAAAACCATCTGAAAATGCAGAGATATTTCTTTTTAATCTGGAAATTGCAGATAAAAAACAGCTTCATTCTTTTCTTTCCACTTATAATAAGGTAGTCAACTAGGGTAGAGGTGATGAGGTCACTAACTGCATTACAAATAGCTTGATCAGGTGGGCTGATTCTTGCAAGGATGATGACTTAGTCACATTTTTAAAGAGAGAAAAGAATGGGATCCCAGGATTGCTCTTGAAGCCCCTTTCAGTTCAAAGAAGCTGGGCTAATGCTCCCCACCGGTGATAAATGATTTGCTATTGTCCAATCTTATTGAATGGCTGATGGTATAATCTACAGCTCAGAAGTCTGCATAGAGGGGACATTTTTTGCTCTTATATGGGGAACAATAAAAGAGTAAATCCTATGATGATTGAAGTCAGTGATATCTCAGTCTAGCCATCTTGGTCCATTCAGTAATATGACATATTTCACCTCTACTTAATTTTGATAGAAAAATTGTGTGCCTTTTCATAGATATTCCTTCATTCTTTTTCCTAGTTCCTTACTCCTTGCGCTTAGCACATAAACTATGCCAAATCTTTCACACCAGTGCCTAGCAAAGAGGAAAAGATATCTTTCAATGTACATACTTACGAGTTGGTTAAATGCATGACTTTTTAAAGAGTCCTTCCTTGCCACCTGACATGAAGCAATTGTCGAGAGATTTATAACTGTGCCTCTTCTTCAATACCTGAAATATTAGTAACTCTTACTACTTCATAGGCTGTTTATCATTTTTGGATAGGTTTTGGTATTTCCACCTATCAGTTGTATTCTGTTCTCTGAAACCATATTCTAAAAATCTAAGCACTCTTCAATATGACAGAAAGCAAAGGAGAAAAGGAAAGATAGACCCATTTGAATGCAGGGTTCCAAGGAATAGCGAGGAGGGATAAGAAAACCTTCCTCAGTGATTAATGCAAAGAAATACAGGAAAACAATAGAATGGGAAATAATAGAGACCTCTTAAAGAAAGTTAGAGATACCAAGGGTACATTTCATGCAAAATTGGGCACAATAAAGGACAGAAACAGTATGGACCTAACAGAAGCAGAAGATATTAAGAAGAGGGGGCAAGAATATAAAGAAGAACTGTACAAAAAAACTATATCTGGGTTATATGACACAGATAGTCACAATGGTGTGATCACTCACCTAAAGCCAGACATTCTGAATGTGAAGTCAAGTGAGCCTTAGAAAGCATCACTACAAACAATGCTAGTGGAAGTGATGGAATTCCAGTTGAGCTATTTCAAATTCTAAAAGATGATGCTGTTAAGGTGCTGCACTCAACATGCCAGCCAATTTGGAAAACTCAGTGGTGGCCACAGGACTGGAAAAGGTCAGTTTTTATTCCAATCCCCAAAAAAGGCAATGCTAAAGAACGCTCAAACTATTATACAATTGCACTCATCTCACACACTAGCTAAGTAATGCCCCAAATTCTCCAAGCCACGCTTCAATGGTACATGAACCATGAACTTCAAGATGTTCAAGCTGGTTTTAGAAAAGGCAGAGGAACCAGAGATCAAATTGCCAACATCCATTAGATCATTGAAAAAGCAATAGAGTTCCATATAAAAACATCTGCTTACTGACTACGCCAAAGTCTTTGTGTGGATTACAACAAATTGTGGAAAATTCTTCAAGAGATGGGAATACCAGACCACCTGACCTGTCTCCTGAGAAACCTGTATGCAGGTCAAGAAGCAACAGTGAGAAATGTCCATTGAAAAACAGATTGGTTCCAAATCGGCAAAGGAGTATGTCAAGGCTGTATAATGTCACCCTACTTATTTAACTTATATGCAGAGTACATTGTGTGAAATGCTGGGTTGGATGAAGCACAAACTGGAATCAAGATTGCTGGAAGAAATATCAATAACCTCAGATATGCAGATGATACCACCCTTATGGCAGAAAGCAAAGAAGAACTAAAGAGCCTTTTGATGAAAGTGAAAGATGAGAATGAAAAAATTGGCCTAAAACAACATTCAGAAAGCTGAGATTATGGCATCTGGTCCCATCACTTCACGGCAAATAGATGGGGAAACAGTGGAAACAGTGAGCGACTTTATGTTTCTGGGCTCCAAAGTCACCACAAATGGTGACTGCAGCCATGAAGTTAAAAGATGCTTACTCCTTGGAAGGAAAGCTGTGAGCAACATAGACAGCATATTAAAAAGCAGAGACATTACTTTGTCAACAAAGGTCCATCTAGTCAAAGCTATGGTTTTCCCAGTAGTCATTTATGAATATGAGAGATGGACTATAAAGAAAGCGGAGCACTGAAGAATTGATGCTTTTGAACTGTGGTATTGGAGAAGACTCTTTGAGAATCCCTTGGACTGTAAGGGGATCCAACTAGTCCATCATAAAGGAAATCAGTCCTGAATATTCATTAGGAGTGAATGTGAAGCTGAAGCTCCAATTCTTTGGTTACCTGATGTGAAGAACTGACTCATTGGAAAAGACCCTGATGCTGGGAAAGATTGAAGGCAGGAGGAGAAGGGGATTTCAGAGGATGAGATGATTGGATGGCATCACTGACTCGAAGGACATGAGTTTGAGCAAGCTCTGGGAGTTGGTGATGGACAGGGAAGACTGGCGTGATGCAGTCCATTGGGGTGGCAAAGAGTCGGACATGACTAAGTGCCTGAGCTGAACTTTAAGTATTAGGTAAAACAAGGTAACTGTTTTCAAGGTCTTTTCATTATAGTAAATATCCTCAGGTTCCTTGATGTTCAGTCATTTGCTACATGCCACGATTTTTTGCCCATCTGCATCCTGGACACTCCAAATAAATGAACTCTAGTTTTTCCAAAAACACTGTGAAGTATTTCTTGTGGAATTTAGGACTGTCTCCAATGTGTTGCCTGAAAACCAGAAATAGAATGTGATTTTCATTTACTTGTTTCAGGACACTATTGTTTATTGCCCCTTTAAATCTTTCTTGGAGGAGGGGAGAGAATAAATAAATGGCTGTTGTTCTATTTAACACAGCCTTAGATTGCATTAGCTTTTTTTTTTTTTTTTTCTTGGCAGCCTCATTTTTCCTGTTCAGTGAACTCAATCTCCATGGCTGGTTAATTCTGTCACTTGAGAGTGTGATTCAAATGAAGCCAGGCTGAATGCCAGGCCATCCTGCAGTCATAGTCCATAGCTCTCTTTCCTGCCCATCACTAGTCTATAGACCCTTGGTTATATGAGAAATTGAACATGCTTTGTTTGTCTGATTGCCTCAAATGGCAATCTTGAGGCCATAGGAAAAAAATGAGCTAGTTTTAGCTATTTGGAGTAATAGCTTTCATCTGATCAGAATGGCTGGGTGACCTAGGATAAGTGTTCTAACAGGGCTTTGGAAGCCACTGTAAGGATTAAATTGACACAGAGCACTCCCCTTACCCATATCAGTGTTCAGTGTTCAGTAATATTTATGTTTTTTTTTTTTTTTTTAGAGCTAGTCAAACTGCCAAACCTTTCAGATGTTGTTTAAGTGTGAGAATTTCAACTGCCCTTTCCTTTTTCTTCTGCATGAAATTGTTTTGAGTATGGAAATTCACTTTCTTTAACTGTTACCTGACTTTTAGACATGTATTTCAGTCCACACTAGTTTGAAGCACATAGAGGAATTTTATTGTTGAGTGTATCCTGTTATTTTTATTAATAAACATGGAGATAGATGGAGTTTAAAAAACAAAGATTGAAATTGTGAAATCACGTTTTGAACTAGAGGTTAATGACCTAAAATCTTAGTATATTAATCTAGTTTAGCCATCCAGCATTGTCCTAAGAGGTGCTCACCAATGTTCAAACCCATAGCAATATTGCTAAACCTGTGACCTTATCTTTGATTATTTTACTTTCCATCTGTCATATTTGGGCAAGGTTGCACTTGTAGTTGGTGGTTGTTCAGTCTTTGGATCTCAGGTCTGGGTTGTAAATACTCACTTTGCACATCTCTCCCATCTTCCTACGGGTAGTACACTTCCCCCATTGACTGTAGCACTTCTTGTCAGGTTTGAATGCAGTCAAAAACAGTTCTCCATATAGCTTCACAGATGGTTACTGATACTTGATAGTTGACATGGGGATGAAATATCATCATTTTAGCCTAACATTCTAGATCTAGACACCTGAGTTCAAGTTCAAGCTCTGCCTCTTTTTCAGCATATTATTTATGATATTATGCATATTTCCTCAGCATGATTTCTCTGTCTCAGTTTCCTCATCCACAATATGGAGATTATAATAATACCTACTTCATAGAATTGTTGAAAAGATTACGTGAGATAATGTGAAGATGCTGGAGCAGTGTCCACACAGTTAGTTTTTAATAAATGGTAACTTTCTAGTGAACCCAACATCCCATTCCTTTATGCAGTATGACCTTCAGATGTAATTGTTAAAAATTATTTGATAACTCACAGCTGTATAATGGGTATTAGGAGTGATATTTGATAATTACAGATGTTAAAGTGTGTGTGTGTATGTTTGTATCATACTTGATTCCTCTGTGCCTTTGAGGAGATGGATCAGATGGAGAATAATTTACATTTTTTACAATTTTCTATTTTAGTTAGTATTTGAATTAGACCCTTTGGTAAACATTTCACTAAAATATCCTTTCCAAAATGGGCAGTGATCTGGCTAATGATAGCACTTAGCCATTAACCTGAATTTCTTCCCTCTTCAATTCTATTTACAGAAGTACAGAAAACTCATCAGTTGCTCAAGGAAGCAGGTATCAGTCATGCTGATCTTTCTGTTGGCCTTTGGATAGGTCTCTCTGTTTTTCTGATTGACAGTGGCAACCTCTGTCCCTATGACTGCCTGTCTGTCTTTGAAGCTTTTGTGCCCTCCATTTCTGCATTTGTTTCAGGCGGCTTGCTAAAGTGCTGCTGCTCCTCTTGTGGATATAAGCAGGGTGGAAAGTGTGTGTGTGGGTGTGATTTGTAGGTGTGCATTTATGTGTGTGCATGGACAAATGAAGTCTTCCCTGGTGGCTCAGATGATGAAGAATTTATCTGCCAATGCAGGAGGTGTCGTTTGAATCCCTGGGTCAGGAAGATCCCCTGGAGGAGAAAGTGGCAACCCACTCCAGTAATCTTGCCTAGGAAACCCCTGAGCCTGGCAGGCTATAGTCCATGGGGTTGCAAAAGAGTCGGACGTGACTTAGCGACTAAATAACAATGGACGGACACACAAGTTGTACATATTGAGGAATACAAGGATATTGTGTACATATATAGTGTCTGTGGGTGGAGGAAATACATAACCACATGTGTTTCTGTCTCTGTGTTTGCACGTGTGCACCCTTGAGAGTATAAAATACAGTCACTCCTCTAGTTGATGTTTTCTTTAAACAGCCTGGTCAGTATAATCCCATATTTTTTTCTCCCTTTCCCTCCCCATTTTCTAGCCCCTCTCTATCACTTTCCCTTCCTCATCTCTGTAAGTTTTGCCTCTCGGGTAATTACCACCACTTCGTGATCTGTACTGTACCCTCGTTCTCTTAGAGCTTCTCTGCATATACCTGCAGAAGGACTCGCAGGTCAGATCTACTTTGTTTCTCAACAATTCTATGCAAGATAGCTCATGTGTACCCAGGGCATATATCACTTCAGGCTTTCTGGAGAAAAACACATGCCTCAAATCTTGAATTTCAGTTTTTCTCTGCTGCTCCTTGACAAAGTAGTTCCTTTCTGCTAGTCCAGCTAGGCAGATAGGATATTTGAATTATGCCCCTTTTAATGGTGAGGAATTTCAGGCCAGTAATTTAGAGAATCAGATTAGAACTTGGTGCTCTTTTCACAAAGTCACTTATGTGGAGGGTTGGGGAGGAGGGAGTGTTTAGATCAGACATGTGGAGAATATTACAGTATATTATTTTACCTTCCAGCCCTTTCCTGCCCCCTGACATTATTGAATCATTATCCATCACAGACCTTAGTAGAGATCTGTTAATCAATTGATTATTTTCTCAGGGCTTCTGTGAGATGTATATCCTTTCCTTTTTAGTAGTATTCCTTGGACTATTAAGTTCTGGGTAAAGGAGTTTTCTTTGCTTCATACTCTGTACTGATGTTGACAACCTACCCTGGGAAAATTAATAGTAATATTAATAATTGTGGCAGGTCATGAACAAAATCTGTCAGTATCACTAAATATTCATGCTTTCTGCACCCCTTATGTTCTGTTTACATTTCTAATAATTAAGCATCACAGAGTTCAGTTAGAGAAATAACAACTGAATTTATTGATGATAACAATTATGGATATGAAATTATACAAAGCACTATTTACATAATGTAAATAGGGGAATTAATTACAAACCTAGAAAAGGGAGAATGTTCTGGCTTGTCAGTGAACTTTAAGACCTATAACGTTCACACTGGGAAAGCTTTTCATTTTTTCTGGCAATGACGTTGACCTTCCAGGTATCTGTGGAAGGAAGGCTACATTTTGGGGATCTAGAGGGTATAGGTTTAAATATGACTGCTTTACATCTGACTCATGGGGTGATTTGAGGTTAAAGCTAGTACCTGACAGATGGAATGTCATTTGAATTCCACGTTTTCCCCCTAGACATGGTATCATTTAAGACTTAAAAACCTCATGAGGAAAAAAAAAGTCAGATTTTAATATTGAGGGAGTAAAGTTATATAAGCTAATGGGATACCTTTGAAAATATTATCTCAGCTCACAGTCCCCTTGTGACGGGGATGGATCTGCCTTCTATTGGGCCATAGAACTAGGACCCAGCCATGGTCTCTAGAATTGATGTATACTCTATTAATGCTTTGGGGTTCTGGGGAAGACACCTGGCACTAGCTAGGCTGCTCAGATCTTTGACTGGGAATCAGGCATAGAAACAAGAATTGAGAATCAGTCGTTCTTGTGGCTGGATCTATGCCATTCAAACTTGGGTTATTCCATCAGGCACACTAGGTAGCAAAAAAATGATTGACTGAGATGAGAAAGAAGCAGATTCACAGAAGGAAGCAATAAGGAAAGAGGAAAGAAGTTTTCTTCCTAGGCATGCAGTGCCACTGTAGCTCCTTTACCCAGTGCTTCTGGGACTGTGTGTTCCTCCCTTCGACTTCCATGAAATGCCTGCGCGTCATTGACATAAACAACTTGTTTTATTGCCTTTACTTATAGCTTTTGTGTTTGCTTATTACTAAAAACTAGAGTCCCAATAAGACAAATAATTTGCCCAAGTCACAAAACTAATGAGTAGTACAGAGTGAGAGAGAACTCATGTTTCTTTCCCACTTCTCTGCAGTTTTCCCCATAGCTGTAGTTTTCTCCTGGAGCTGTTTCTTATATTCCCCAGTCCTCATCCTCTATTCAGGACCCATCTAGCCCTATCATGAGGGTGCAGCCAGCTCTGGGTTTCTCAGATCTCAGAGTTGGGGACAAGAGCATTCAGCTTAGCTTCTAGCATGTACAGATGTACTCTATCAGGATGCTGCTTGATTCATTAAAATTCTACAAGAAGGAAATGCAGCCAGCTGCCATTCTCCTTGCTCATCATCTTTCCTGGTGTCAGTTGCACCTCATTGCATTTGGCAATGCTGTTGATGTGAGTGACATTAGCCAGAGCACAAATCAGGTAGCATCTGCTGAGGAGAGGAAAAAAAAAAATCATAAACACATTTATAAAAGGGAAAACAGCATCAGGGTGACATCCAGGTTGTCTTTTTGATAGTCTCTGTTTGGGGGTTTGTGTTTGGAATAGATGGCTCCATTTTTCTATGTTTCAGTTTAACTGTTTCGATGGCTGTTTGTTAGTTTTATCTCAGAGGAAACTCATGATGTTGAATAGATACGGTAGAAGAGGGGTTATAATTAGGATAACCACCTGGTCCAATTTGTCTTGGATGATCTCAATAGCTATTTTCCCAGCATACTTTTTAGTAGGACCCATTTCCCTCTCAAACATATCCTGATTTGGATGATAAATTACTTGATTATGCTTGTAATAGGTGATTGATCACATCTGAGGTGCTATCCATCAATGATATTTACTGAGCACCTACTGTGCATGATGCTGGGAAAGACTCAGGACAGGAAGAGAAGGGGACAGCAGAGGAAGAGATGGTTGGATGGCATCACCAACTCAATGGACATGAGTTTGAGCAAGCTCTGGGAGATAGTGGAGGACAGGGAAACCCGGTACGCTGCAGTCCATGGAGTCGCAAAGTCAGACATGACTTAACAACTGAACGACAACCAACAAAGTGATCAAAGGTGGAGTGAGAGGTGTGTATTTGTGTGGCTGAGTGTATAAATATAAGTAGTTCATGGTCTCTGCCCTTAATGAACTTCCTTCCAGTTTAGGAAAGAAAGTAATATAGAAAAATGGAACTATGACTCCAGGGGACAAAAAAATCTTTTTAAAGGTTGGACTGGAGATTGGAAGGCAGTTGCTCCATAGTTTACTGCTCTTGTTGGAAGCATTGTAGGCAAGGTCAGAGAATCTGGAGACAGACAGCTTGGGTTCATATCCCAACTCTGCCATTACTAGCAGTGTGACCAGAAGAGCAACTCATCTATTTAAGTCTCTAGGTTCTCAGTTACACATGTAGACGATTAGGGTGCCTTTCTTCTTGTTGGGGTTTTGTTAGGATTATATATGTGTGGAAGGTGACTGCCATAGTTCCCAGTGGAAACTAAGACCTCAATAGTTGAGAGTTAACCTAGGATCTGTAGCAGTGTGTCCTTACTGAGTTAAAAATGTTTGGAATCAGCCCCGTCTCTATCATTCAACCTCTGTGACATATAATGTAGGGCTACACATAGAATCCCAGTACTGTAAGGTCTTGGACTGTTACCCCAGCTCCAGCCCAGTACTCAGCAGTGAGATGGGTGGTAGGTAAACAGCATTCCTTAGAATTATTCATCACATGCCTTATCGACATTTTCAAATAGGGTTGTGACAGCAAGGCAAACTGTGTGCTGTGGGCTTAGGAGAACAGATGGTGTCAGAAAAATCTAGCATGTGAGGGAGACACATGGTATGTTCCCATCCAGCATAGGAAGGGGCAGGGACCATGTGTACTGGATTATTCCTCCTTCTGGTGGTGAAGGTGGGAAGTAAAAGGAAATAGTGGGATACCAACAGCACAGTCCTACATGGAAAAGGTCTAGAATGCTGCTTCTCTAGAATTTCCTCCCTGGACCTGGAAAGGTATTAACTTTTGAACACATGTTTCTTGGAAATGCACTAGGCACTCGTTCCATCAGTTGATTGAAAAGTGTGGGATATCTTGGGAACTTGTTCAAAGAATATGGGCTCCTCGAAGAAAAAAAATCAGATATAAAACTAAAGTTATAGTACTTACTATGATCTTTTAAATTAATGACTAACTTGATCAAGTCCTGTATGTCAGATCTGAGTCAAAAGCTTTACTAAGCATTACCTCATTAAATGTCTATGGCTGCATTCTGACATAAGTGCTATGATAATTCCCATTTTGTGTATAGGTAAACTGGTTCAAAGAGGCCTAAGGATCTAAACAGCCACTAGGAGGAAAGGCCTTTTACCTGAGCCGACTTGAGTTCAAATTTTATATTCTTGATTATTATGCTGTATGCTATGATGAGCTTGCCCTAAAAATAATAGATTATAGAACTAGCTAAGCAAAAGGTCTTTAATGATCACTGTGGTGAAGGATGGAATAATATTGAATGGAAGAAGAATTAAAATACTGAGGGCTAGAAGGGCATTTCTTGTTTGACTGACTTTTCTTCTTTTTCCCAATCTAAATTATGTGGGGCTCTGGCCTTACAGCTGGGTAGCCAGTCTTGTTTCACAGGGAAGATCTTTTATTTTTTCTCTGGACAATATTCCAAGATTTTAGTGACACTAAAATGCCAAAAAGTGCCAGAAAATTCTTCCTGATTTTGAATCTAAAGTGGTGTTATTTAGTCTAATTAGATAATATGAATAGTATTGGGATAGAAGCTATTTTTGGTATATTGGCTAATAAAGTGCTTCCTCATTTTTCTTTCTTTTCATTCTTTTGTCTTTTGCAACTTTATTTAAATATAATTGATGTACAGTAATATGCACATATTTAAGGTGGAGAATTTGATGAGCTTTGACATATATTGCATCTAGAAAACCATTTTCTAAATGGTTTTAAGCTAAACAATTAGGATAATGAACATACCTATCATTTCCAAAAGTTTCCTTCTGTCCCTTTGTAATCCAGCCCTCCCTTCCCCATCCCCAGGTAACTACTACTACTCTCTGTCATTATGAATTAGTTTGCATTTTCTAGGATTTGTATATAATTGGGATTATACTTGCCTCCTGAGTCAAGTGTATGAAAATGCTATAGAACGATTTTTAACAAGACTCTAAATAAGTGATCTAGGTTATGTAGGGATGGGATGGGAGGAGGGTCAGGAGAGAGGGGACATATGTATACTTATAGCCGATTCATGTTGTTGTACAGCAGAAACTAACAACATTGGAAAGCAATTATCCTCTAATCAAAAATAAAAAGAGGATACAGTGAAAGCTGGTCTATGACAGCAGTGCTTCTCTAATTTTAGGATGCATCAAAATCACCTGGAGCAATCATTAGAACAAAATCTCTGGACCACCCCCCCAAAAAAAAAAAAAGTGGTCTAAGTTAATTTTTGGCTGATCAGATGTTATATAGTATACTGAAAAGGCTATGGAATTTTCAGTTGGAAGATCTGAAAATCAGTTCCTGCTTGTGTTATCTTAGACAATAAGCTGAGTCTCTCTAGGCCTTAGTTTTGTCATTTGTGATCTTGGACTAATAGTTACCACTGGGCTCATTGTGAGGATCAAATAAATAACATATGGATTTAAAAAAAAATCTGTAAATTGAATTACTATTAACCAGGAAAATAACTTATTTGATAGATCCCATTCTAGAGGCATTCTGATTAATTGGTATGATTCTACACTTTTATGTCTGCTTTTTGCTATTGTCTTCCTGTATTATTGTATCTCTGAACAGACATGACCATTAGTTTTGGAATCATACATATTTTCTTATCCATATAAAATTCATATTTCTATATGCTGTACTCTGCTCCTATATTTCTTGTGGTTGAAGACAGAGTTTGTTCATGTGGTATCTAAATATGTATATAAGTCTGAGGAAAAGATATAGTTATTAAAACAAAGGAAAAAAGAAACTTCTCACAGATAAGGCAATAAAAACAGGAGTAGAATGCTAATAAGTATCTGGAAAGTAATAAATATATTCAATATACCTGTATATGTCTGGCACTAGATTAGTTAAGGTCCTTGGACTTGCCCTTGACTTTGACCTTGGCCTTGAACTTATCTGAACTTGGGCTTGACCTTGACCATCTTTTTATTCTTTACTTCTACTAATATTTATGATATGCAGGCTCTTTGCAGATATATACAAGACCCAAGGCAAGGGAAAGAAACATAACACCTATTCTCATTAAGTCTATTATCTTGCTTTGACCTGGGGCGGGGGAGAATGATTATGAAATCCTGCCACATTCAATAGTAGGGTGTATCAACTGCAATTTGTCATTCATCTATACTTAAAGTTTAGTTGTTTGCATATGTTTCTAAGTGCATTCACAAGCTGTCTCATAATAAAGCCATGGAGACATAAGTAGTGTAGAGTTTAATGGCTGATTGCCTTGATTCAGAAAGGTGAGAGGGTCAGAGCTTTGCTGAGTAACCCAGAATAAGTTGTTACATTTCTCCAAGCTTATTTAGTAATTTACAAACTAACCCTCTGCCCTCCTTTCTCTGCAGGCGAACCACAAATATCAAACCATTTTCCACATGAAGATGTATCTGTCCCAGAGCTGAACATGCACCTGGAGCCAGAGGACTCTAAGGAGTTGGTTTTGAAGAAGAAGCGTTGCCTCCTTTTCCCTGTTTACTTTTGGGTGAGTCACCCCATCTTCTACTAAGTAGGAATGCTTTTCCACGTTCTGCCTACCTGGAGGATGGCCCAATGTTAGGATCCTGTGAGATGGATTTGAAAGAACTCCATAGATTCAAGCCTTTCTAGTTTAATGGAGCTTCAATCTGATAGTT
Organism: Odocoileus virginianus; assembly: GCF_023699985.2. NCBI lineage: Eukaryota > Metazoa > Chordata > Mammalia > Artiodactyla > Cervidae > Odocoileus > Odocoileus virginianus. Next base: position 60,103,084 of record NC_069676.1, read on the forward strand.
TAGTTCATGCCTATGAAATAATGTCAAGTGTTGTGGCTGTGTACCTGGCAATAGGAGATGATTTCTTTGTGGGTTGTATAGGACAAGAAAATGGCAATGTGAATTATTCTATGAATTTGGATACCACTGTAACCAAATGTCTCCTGTGATACAATCACTGTTAAGTGACCAAGTTGAAATGCCTGTGTAGTCATCTATCAACACAGGAAACAGTCCATTCAATATGAATGGGTCCTCAAACTTCTGTTCCTCCTTCCCATTTAGGAGAGATGTCCATGGCTCCTGGCAATAAGCCCCCAAATCTGCCTCCAGCTTACAGAGTATGCTCAGCAGGGAGCTGTTCCCTTGTCAACAATGAGCATTAGCACAGCAGTTGGACTGGAAGGAAAAACCTTTGTCTGTTAGGAAGCCTGCCGAGCTTGGTTGCTAAGCAACCCAGTCTGGAGGCAGCAAACAGTGTGCACCACGAGGGAATACAGGGAGGTGGGCCTGGAAAATAGGGAGAAGGGATTCCTTATTCAGAGTCAGCTGAGGCAGGAAAAGAAAAAGCACTGCCTACTACCCTGGTACAAATGAGGTACACAGATTGAATTAAATTGTGCATTTTAGCATCGAACATATTAGGTGCCAATGCTCACAGGTAACTCTATGATTATCTGGAGAACTGTGTGACCTTGGGTTGGTGACTTTCTCCTGCTTCAGGCCGCGTGACCAAATCAGAAAGGCAAGGAGCCAAGTATCACTAAGTTCTCATTTCTACCACTGCATCCACCAAATGCGCATGTACCTCTTTCAATAGGAGACATGTGGTTCAGATCTTTTATATACTGTATTTGCACAAAAGGATGGATAGAAAAGGCTGTATTACTAAAAACCGCAGCGTAAATGTACTTTGTAATTTTTTAAGCTGAAGGTTCTAAGTTAAATGACTATTTCCTATGCCTAAACAGCACTAAATATTTACATAGGGCAGAGTATGCCAAAATGGAGATACAGGGGAAGTAATCTTTCATACAGCCAAGCTCTTAGAGTTCCTTTCTCATCAAATATGTTCCTCACTAGGCTGCCAGCACATTTGAAAGATGCAAGATTAAGTACTTTTGGGGGAGTTAAGGCATAAACTACTCCTGAGCCACTTAGGAAGTCTGACATATCAGGTAAATATTCACTGATTCTCAGCTTATACCTGACAGCTTATTTGAACACAAAGGAATGAGGCAACTTCTAGTGAGATTTGCTATGAAAGGCACCCAGGGTTGAGAACTGGGCTGGGGTTGGCATGTGTAGGTGCTTGAGGATTGAATCATTACAGAAAGAAGGCACTGGGTGGTAAGATTTGCAGATTACAGATAAACATTTGAAGCAGGACTTCTTCCCTTATTTTAGTTGTTAACTTTGTACATGTTACCTAAGTTCTTTGATGCACAGCTTATTCACCAGTACCGTGGGGACAAGAATAGTATTGACCTCTGAGAGATGCTATGCACTGACATATACACACTGCCCTGTGTAAAGCAGACAGCTGATGGGAAGCAGCTACAGCACAGGGAGCTCAGCTCGGTGCTCTGTGAGGACCTAGAGGCGGGAGGTGGGGGGAAGGGAGGCTCATTGATTCACATTGTTGTACAAACCAACAACAAAAGCCAACACAATACTGCAAAGCGATTATCCTCCACCCACTCCAGTACTCTGCCTGGAAAATCCCAAGGATGGGGGAGCCTGATAGTTTGCAGTCCATAGGGTCGCGAAGAGTCGGACACCACTGAGCGACTTCACTTTCACTTTTCACTTTCATGCATCGGAGAAGGAAATGGCAACCCGCTCCACTGTCCTTGCCTGGAGAATCCCAGGGACGGGGAGCCTGGTGGGCTGCCATCTATGGGGTCGCACAGAGTCGGACACGAGTGAAGCGATTTAGCAGCAGCAGCAGCAGCAGCAAAAATAAAACATGATCAAATGGACAACCAACAAGGATCTAGTGTATAGATAAGGGAACTCTACTCAATATTCTATGATTACTTATATGAGGAAAGAATCTAAAAAAGAATAGACGTACATGTATAACTGAATCACTTTGCTATACACCTGAAACCAACACAGACTTGTTCATCAGCTAGACTGTAGTATAAAATAAAAAGTTAAAGAGATGGTATGAACTTTAAGTAGAATAATGCAAGGGAATCACTTAGCAAAGGCCCTGATATATTGTTAATGATTAAATAGAGACTGGTGAGCTGATCCATGTAGGTACTTAAGTCACTGTCACAGAGTAAAACTGGGCAATATTAGTTTTTGAAAGAAAAAACAAAGCTCAAAGCTCCAGGACAGGATGTTGGAATGGAAAAGGCCTCTAGTAGAAGCTGGGAAACCTGGCATCTGTTAGGATCTAGGTCACCACTAGGCACTTCAAGCCCCAATGTGCAACTGTGACAGCTTGGAGTTGGCACTGAAAGAGCAGGCCTATGCCCAAGACTGCCTTCCCAAGCACTAGAGAGCCCTACTCCAGGCAGAGTTCAGGAAAACAGCTCCAAATCCAGATGCTATATGTCTTGCTTTTATGCAGTGCATGTCCTTCCTATGCCCACCCCTACCACCCTGGCCCTGGGCTACCACTTTCTCACCAATAACAAGAAAGATTGACCTAAATGGTCTTTGGATTTACTCCATCTCGTCTTTTTATATTTTTTTCTTAAAGTCTTGGCACTTTCTGTTCATTCACCAAATGAATTTTATTGAGTGTCTACTAGGTACTGGTTGCTACTATAGATGCAGAAGATACACACAGTGGTCATGTCCTAGCAAAATGTCTGGTATCAAGTTTACAATGACAGGAGATGACCTGTATCAGGTAGATAAAATGATTATGTCAGTTGGTGGTAAATGCTTTATATGGGAAGTGGGTGAAACCTCTGAGAAACAGTGATATCTGAACTTAGACCAGAAGGGTATAAGAAGATCTGTGACAGGAGGATAAGAACAGAGGTGCTGAGGTAAGAAAAGCTTGGTATTCCTGAGGATCTGCGATTAGGCCTGGATAACTCATACCTGGTGAGCAAGAGGAAGCAGTGTTGAGATCAAGTCGGTGAGGTTGGGCAGAGGCCAGATCTTAAGGCCTAGAGGACCATAGTAGGAGCTTGCATTTTATTCTGTTATATGCAAGTGAGAAGCCATTCATATGCTGATGAAAGAGAATCATCTGATCTGATTTATATTTGTAGAAACAAAAGTCAGACTTCTTTGTGAAGAAAATTTAAGAAAATTGGCCCTATCTTGTCAATAAGTCAGAAATAGATAAAAGGGACTGTGCTAGATTAAGAGTATAATGAAATTATGATCCTGGAAGAGAGGGAAAATGTGTCTCAAGACATTTGAAGATCATTGGAGAGATTTTAAAGATTACTGAAATGCAGACGCAACACTATCAATCAAGGTACAAGTTACTAAACAGTAGAGACATGTTGTTCTCACTTTGGTTAAAAAACAACACATACAGACACACAAACATATGGAGAAAAAGATCCATAAAGACCTACACTAAGGAGTTAACCTTGGTGGTGATCCCCGAGTGTAAGATTCAGGTTATAGTGTTCTCATTTGCATAAAAATAATGGATGGCAAAGAGAAAAAGAGTGAAAATTGGGAGTCCAGGTGGGAAGTTGTTACACCTGAGAGAAAATAATCACTCTCAAGGCCGATTACAGTGAAACTGGTGAGAAGTTAATAAATCAGAGAAATAATTTTGGGGTAAGGGTAGTTAGGCCTTACGGATCAACTATTCTAGAAGAGGAAAAAATTTAGTCAAGAAAGACTCCTAGGTGTTTGGCTTGAGACATGGATGGGAAGTAATGACTTTTTCTGAGATGCAAAAGAAAAAGAAAAATAGTCAAGTCTGGCTTGGGCACCTTTCTCAGAGGGAGGTTAAGAAGTGACTAGATTCCTTGTGATAGGTCATCCCTAAGGAGGTGAGCCATTCTAAGACCCCGATATTCTTGGGTGAGCTACCTTCATTCCCTAGTGTTCTATTCAGACCAAGGCTTGTGAAGCAGAAGATAAATGAATGACAGCATGTCTTGAAAAATCACCTGGGGTGATAAAGTAGAATGTAAATTATATAGCACAGGAGGTTCTGTGGAATATTGGTTGCCTCTTAAACCTCTCCATTTTAGAAAGTCAGTGCCAACACTTGAGATGGTTCATAGAAATGAAACCTAACAACTTACCATAGATAAAAAAGACACCATTAAAGAACAGAAAAAGGAGTAAAAGTTACTATGTCTAGAAAGTAAAATCAGACATTTTGGAGGCAGGTTCTCAGTGTTGTTATTGTTGTTGTTATTCAATCATTAAGTTGTGTTTGACTCTTTGTGACCCCATGGACTGCAGCATTCTAGGCTCCCCTGTTCTTCACTATCTCCTTGAGAATGCCCATTGAGTTGGTGATGCTATCTAACCATCTCACCCTCAATGTAAATAATCACTGATGAAAGTTTTAATTTTTTTTTAGCCAAGCCAGCTGTCAGTTACCTGAGAGGTAGTCAGATAGTCCAGGTAGTCCAAACTCATATTATCCGTGTGATCATGATTTCATTGTGATAGTTTTCATAACTTTGTGGGATGGCATGGAAGACTTCCCAGTCAGTGCTGAAGTTAAACCAAACAATGTGGCTTCTTTTCTAACTGTAGCAAGAAAAAGTTTTTTTAAATGTGAGGAAGAGTTTCTAAAATAGAAAGGCAAGATTAGACTAGGTGATTCTTTGAAAGGGTTTCCACTCATTGAAGCTACTCTCTAATTTATGATTTTATGGCCAAGTATTTAAAGCAAGAATAACCAGATGCTTGAAAGGTAACTCCATTCAGTCTAATTCTTTTTTAACCTGGCCTATACCCAATCTACCCAGATGTATCACAGCTGACTCAATCCAGATGGTTCTTTGAAGCAGCCAAACTGAGCATTTCAGACATGCCCCAAATTTGCATGCGGGAGATCCCAGACTCTTAAGCAAACAGTAAATCTGAGATGCCAATTATAGAAGCTCAGAGACCACAAGAATTAAAAGGGTAGGGACAAAATGTCAAGCAGTAGGGAGGAGTAGAGTTTAATAAGAAAAAAAAGTTCCCTAGCCTTCAACCAAGGTCAGGTATTTAACATAGTTCTTTCATTAATATTTATCCAATTTTTATTATTTGTTATCACTTCAAAAAATTTTACATTTCTGAACAGCAAATGGATTTAGAAAAGGTAGAGGAACCAGAATTGAAATTTCCAACATCTGTTGGATCATCAAAAAAGTGAGAGAGTTCCGGAAGAAACATCTATTTCTGCTTTATTGACTATGCCAAAGTCTTTGACTGTGTGGATCACAACAAACTGTGGAAAATTCTTCAAGAGATGGGAATACTACCAGACCACCTGACCTGCCTCCCGAGAAATGTGTATGCAGGTCAAGAAGCAACAGTTAGAACTGGACATGGAACAACAGACAAGTTCCAAATCAGGAAAAGAGTATATCAAGGCTGCATATTGTCACCCTGCTTATTTAACTTATATGCAAAGTACATCATGAGAAACGCTGGGCTGGATGAAGCACAAGCTGGAATCAAGATTGCCAGGAGAAATATCAATAACCTCAGATATGCAGATGACACCATCCTTATGGCAGAAAGTGAAGAACTAAAGAGCCTCTTGATGAAAGTGAAAGAGGAAAGTGAAAAAGTTGGCTTAAAACTCAATATTCAGAAAACTAAGATCACGGCATGCGGCCCAATCACTTCATGGCAAATAGAAAGGGGAACAATGTAAACAGTGAAAGAATTTATTTTTTTGGACTCCAAAATCACAGCAGATGGTGACTGCAGCCATGAAATTAAGACACTTGCTCCTTGGAGGGAAAGCTATGATCAATCTAGACAACATATTAAAAATCAGAGACATTACTTTACCAACAAAGGTCCATCTAGTCAAAGCCATGGTTTTTCTAGTAGTCATGTATGGATGTGAGAGTTGGACTATAAAGAAAGCTGAGCACAGAAGGATTGATGCTTTTGAAGTGTGGTGTTGAAGACTCTTGAGAGTCCCTTGGACTGCAAGGAGATCCAACCAGTCCATCCTAAAGGAGATCAGTCCCGAATATTCATCAGAAGGACTGATGCTAAAGCTGAAACTCCAATACTTTTGTCACCTGATGTGAAGAACTGACTCACTAGAAAAGACCCTGATGCTGGCAAAGATTAAAGGTGGGAGGAGAAGGGGACAACAGAGAATGAGATGGTTGGATGGCATTACTGACTCAGTGGACATGAATTTGAGCAAGCTCCAGGAGTTGGTGATGGACAGGGAGGCCTGGCATGCTGCAGTCCATGGCGTCACAGAGTTGGACACAACCGAGTGATTGAACTGAACTGAACAGCAATATCTCTCAGAATATTGTTTTCAGTGTTCTTATTTAAGAAGCAATTTACCAATGGAAAGGAGAGAATGTATAAAATATTTTGTCATCTTAACAGTCTAAAATATATTTGGGTGCATAGTCAAAATATTCACTTTCTTTGGCAGATTAGACTGTTAAAGCTAAATTATAACTGTTTTTAGCTTTATAAATTAAAACTTTTCCAGGGCCTTTGCTGGTAGGTCAGCTGGTATAGTCCACCTGCAATGCAGGAGACCTGGGTTTGATCCCTGAATTGGGAAGATCCCCTGGAAAATTATTCTTTTCCTATAATAATTTTCCTACCTCACTTAGAAAATACCTTATCAACTCAGAGGGATCATATTTCATCCCATAATTATGAAATACAGGCTTGGAGACAGCTATGTAACTAGAATTCATGGTATTATATGTCCTTCCTGTCTGTTCAAATCTGCTCATGTGACCTGTTGATAATAAGATCTTGGTGGTTTTGAAAAATTTCCCGGTGAGTTTAAACTCACTAATAAATGGGTCAAATAAAATAGATGGACACTTGGCTGAGAAAGTGACTACAAGTCAGATTAATCACCGGGGCTTAAGATGTTTCTAGATGGTTTCCACAGAGAAAGGAAAAACAAGAAGTATGACAGAATGAATTGGCGGTTGTAAATAATCCAGAGGTGCCCTCAGATGCTGAAAAGAAAAGTCCAGAGATTGGCTACAGCCACTCATCTTGGTCTCCCCTTTTTGGAAGAAGATATCAGAGGAGCCTGGCAGGCTACATGAGGTTGCAAGAGTCAGACAGGACTCAGTGAGTAAACAGCAACATGTTCCTAGTAGAGGAAAGAGCAATGTCAGAGACAAAATATCTCAGGTTATAAAAACTCTCCCTATGGAATCACACAGAATTGAATGCATATTCTGACTTTAGCAATTATTAATTCTTAAAAGAACCTGGCACTTCATTCTCTGTTTCCATTTCCTTATCTAAAAAAGGTTTGGTCAGGAAGATTAAGTAAGATACTACTATATAAAATATTTGTATAACATTTGACAACTAAGCAGGTTCAATGGGTATTTTTAAATTTTTGCTTATGTTTTAGAATTAAATTTATTTATTTTTAATTGAAGAATAATTGCTCTAAAATATTGTGTTGGTTTCTGCCAACCACCAACATGAATCAGCCACAGGTATACCCATGTCCCCTCCCTCTTGAACCTCCCTCCCATTTCCTCCCTATCCTACCCCTTGAGGTTGTTAGAGGCCTGGTTTGAGTTCCCTGAGTCACATAGCAAATTTCCATTGGCTATCTGTTTTACATATGGTTATGTATGTTTCCATGTCACCCTTCCTTACATCCCATCCTCTCTGTTCTCCCCCACCATGTCCATAAATCTGTTCTCTTATGTCTGTGTCTCCACTGCTGCCCTGTAAATAGGTTCATCAGTACCACCTTTCTAGATTCCATATATAGGCATTAATATATGATATTTGTTTTTCTCTTTCTGACTTACTTCACTCTGTATGATAGGCTTTAGATTTATCCACCTCATTAGAACTGACTCAAATACACTCCTTTTTATGGCTGAGTAATATTCCATTGTATATATGTACCATAGCTGCTTTATCTATTTCTCTGTCAGTGGACATCTCGGTTGCTTCAATGTCCTAGTTATTGCAAATAGTGCTGCAATGAACATTGGGGTACATGTGTCTTTTTCAGTGTTGGTTTCCTCAGGGTATATTCATAGTAGTGGGATTGCTGGGTCATATGGTGGTTTTATTCCAAGATTTTAAGGAATCTCCATACCATCTTCCATAGTGGTTGTATCAATTCACATTCCCACCAATAGTGCAAGAGTGTTCCTTTTTCTCCACACCCTTTCCAACAATTATTGTTTGTAGATTTTTTGATGAGGCCATTCTGACCAGTGTTAGGTGATATCTCATTGTAGTTTTGATTTGCATTTCTCTAATAATGAGCAATGTTGAGCATCTTTTCATGTGTTTATTAGCCATCTGTATGTCATCTTTGGAGAAATGTCTGTTTAGGTCTTTTGCCCACTTTTTGATTGGGCTGTTTGTTTTTCTAGTATTGAGTTGTATGAGCTGTTTGTACATTTTTGAGATTAATCCTTTGTCAGTTGTTTCATTTGCTATTATTTTCTCCCATTCTAAGGGTTGTCTTTTTATGTTGCTTATAGTTTCCTTCACTGTGCAAAAGCTTTTAAGGTTAATTAGGTCCCACTGAAAAAAGAGAGTGAATGGATCAAAAAATAAAGAAAAACAATAAAGAAAGCAAATACTATTAGCTTTTTCTTTTGTATAGAAAGCATGTTTCTGAGAATGCTATAATTCCTTCAAGTAGAGAATTAAATTACATTGAAATCCCCTTACTACTAGAAAAGGTGTGACTCTTTGAATGTGTATAGCCTGTGGCTTTTTGGAGTAGCTCTTATTATTTATGTTTGCACTAAGCCACATCATCGAAAAGCAAGAGAGTTCCAGAAAAACATCTACTTCTGCTTTATTGACTATGCCAAAGCCGTTGACTGTGTGGATCACAATAAACTGTGGAAAATTCTGAAAGATATGGGAATACCAGACCACTTGACCTGCCTCTTGAGAAACCTGTATATAGGTCAGGAAGCAACAGTTAGAATTGGACCTGGAACAATAGACCAGTTCCAAATAGGAAAAGGAGTATGTCAAGGCTGTGTTTTGTCACCCTACTTATTTAACTTATATGCAGAGTACATCATGAGAAATGCTGGGCTGGAAGAAGCACAAGCTGGAATCAAGATTGCTGGGAGAAATATCAATAACCTCAGATATGCAGATGACACCACCCTTATTGCAGAAAGTGAAGAAGAACTAAAGAGCCTCTTGATGAAAGTGAAAGAGGAGAGTGAAAAAGTTGGCTTAAAGCTCAACATTCAGAAAACTAAGATCATGGCATCCAATCCCATCACTTCATGGCAAATAGATGGGGAAACAGTGGAAACAGTGGCTGACTATTTTTTTTTTTTTTTGGCTCCAAAATCACTGCAGATGGTGATTGCAGTCATGAAATTAAAGGACGCTTGCTCCTTGAAAGGAAAGTTATGACCAACCTAGACAGCTTATTAAAAAGCAGAGACATTATATTGCCAACAAAGGTCCATCTAGTCAAGGTTATGGTTTTTCCAGTAGTCATGTATGGATATTAGAGTTGGGCTATAAAGAAAGCTGAGCACCAAAGAACTGATGCTTTTGAAGTGTGGTGTTGGAGAAGACTCTTGAGAGTCCCTTGGACTGCAAGGAGGTCCAACCAGTCCATCCTAAAGGAGATCAGTCCTGGGTGTTCATTGGAAGGGCTGATGCTGAAGTTGAAACTCCAATACTTTGGCCACCTGATGCAAAGAGTTGACTCATCTGAAAAGACTCTGATGCAACTCCAGGAGTTGGAGATGGACAGGGAGGCTTGGCATGCTGCGGTTCATGGGGTCGCAAAAAGTCAGACACAACTGGGCGAAGGAACTTAACTGAAGCCACACTTGATGATAGACATATATCTTAAATTGTCATGTGACCTACAGAGAGAAAATGACTTATCCCACTGTAGGTTCACCCTTAGATCCCTGACTTTCCAGTTTTGCGTGATTAACTTTTTGGTTGAGCTCAGTCTGGGAGTGAGAAGATGGCACGGCTAAAGACAGTTTTTGCCCGTCACTACAGTTGTTCTTATTTAATCCATAACAACCACCACTCTCCTATTTTCATTTTTCCCTGCATGAGTAGCATCTGTCCTCTTCTGTGAACTTGAACACATCCAACATGTTTTAAGGGCTTCCCTGGTGGATCAGACAGTAAAGAACCCACCTGCAATGCAGAAGACACTGGTTTGATCTGTGGGTCACAAAGATCCCCTGAAGGGAATGGCTACCTTCCCTGGTAAATTGTATTCTTGCCTGGTAAACCCCATCAACAGAAATGCCCAACAGTCCATGGAGTCACAATGAGTCAGAGATGAATGAACAACTAACACACATATACAACATGTTGGCTATAGTATTTCATTATATTAAGTCTACTCCTTCTAATAGTCCTCTAAGGCCTCTGGAATCTAATGCCTAATGATCTGAGGTGGAACTCATAGAATAATAATACAAATAAAGTACATAACATATGTCAGTAAGTTCAGTTCAGTTGCTAAGTTGTGTCCGACTCTTTGTGACCTCATGAATTGCAGCACACCAGGCCTCCCTGTCCATCACCAACTCCTGGAGTCTACCCAAACCCATGCCCATCGAGTCAGTGATGCCATCCAGCCATCTCATCCTCGGTCATCCCCTTCTCCCTCTGCCCCCAATCCCTCCCAGCATCAGGGTCTTTTCCAATGAGTCAACTCTTCGCATCAGGTGGCCAAAGTACTGGAGTTTCAGCTTCAGCATCAGTCCTTCCAATGAACACCCAGGACTGATCTCCTTTAGGATGGACTGGTTGGATCTCTTTGCAGTCCAAGGGACTCTCAAGAGTCTTCTCCAACACCACAGGTCAAAAGCATCCATTTTTCGGTGTTCAGCTTTCTTCAGAGTCCAACTCTCACATCCATACATAACCACTGGAAAAACCATAGCCTTGACCAGGTGGACCTTTGTTGGCAAAGTAATGTCTCTGCTTTTTAATATGCTGTCAAGGTTGGTCATGACTTTCCTTCCTTTAATTTCATGACTGCAGTCACCATCTGCAGTGATTTTGGAGTCCCAAAAAATAAAGTCTGACACTGTTTCCACTTTCTCCCCATCTATTTCCCATGAGGTGATGGGACCAGATGCCATGATCTTAGTTTTCTAAATGTTAAGCTTTAAGACAACTTTTTCACTCTCCTCTTTCACTTTCATCAAGAGGCTTTTTAGTTCCTCTTCACTTTCTGCCATAAGGGTTGTGTCATCAGCATGTCTGAGGTTATTGATATTTCTCCCAGCAATCTTGATTCCAGCTTGTGCTTCATCCACATATAAGTTAAATAAGCAGGTGACAATATACAGCCTTGATGTACTCCTTTTCCAATTTGGAACCAGTCTGTTGGTCCATGTCCAGTTCTAACTTGCTTCCTGACCTGAATACAGGTTTCTCAAAAGGCAGGTCAAGTGGTCTGGTATTCCCATATCTTTCAGAATTTTCCACAGTTTATTGTGATCCACACAGTCAAAGGCTTTGGCATAGTCAATAAAGCAGAAATAGATGTTTTTCTGGAACTCTCTTGCTTTTTCGATGACCCAGCAGATGTTGGCAATTTGATCTCTGGTTCCTCTGCCTTTTCTAAAACCAGCTTGAACATCTGGAAGTTCCTGGTTCATGTATTGCTGAAGCCTGGCTTGGAGAATTTTGAGCATTACTTTACTAGCATGAGAGATGAGTGCAATTGTGCAGTAGTCTGAGCATTCTTTGAGATTGCCTTTCTTAGGGATTGGAATGAAAACTGACCTTTTCCAGTCCTGTGGCCACTGCTGAGTTTTCCAAATTTGCTGGCATATTGAGTAGAGCAGTCTCACAGCATCATCTTTCAGGATTTGAAATAGCTCAACTGGAATTCCATCATACCCACTAGCTTTGTTAGTAGTGATGCTTTCTAAGGCCCACTTGACTTCACATTCCAGGATGTCTGGCTCTAGGTGAGTGATCACACCATTGTGATTATTTGGGTCATGAAGATCTTTTTTGTACAGTTCTTTTGTGTATTCTTGCCACCTCTTCTTAATATCTTCTGCTTCTGTTAGGTCCATACCATTTCTGTCCTTTATTGAACCCATTTTTGTGTGAAATGTTCCCTTGGTATCTCTAATTTTCTTGAAGAGATCTCTAGTCTTTCCCATTCTGTTGTTTTCCTCTATTTCTTTTTTTTTTTTCATTTATTTTTATTAGTTGGAGGCTAATTACAATATTGTAGTGGTTTTTGTCATACATTGACATGAATCAGACATGGATTTACATATATTCTTATCTCTCCTGGCTATTCTTTGGAACTCTGCATTCAAATGGGAATATATTTCCTTTTCTCCTTTGCTTTTTGCTTCTCTTCTTTTCACAGCTATTTGTAAGGCCTCCTCAGACAGTGTGCTGGAATCATCCTGAAACCATCCCCACTACAGGTCCATGGAAAAATTGTCTCCCAACAGACCAGTCCCTGGTTGCCAAAAAGGTTGGGGACCATAGATAAGGGGCTAATCAAGTTTAACAAAGGGCACATACTGAAACAATAGGACAACTGTTAGAAGGCCATGTTTTACATGTTAAAGCTCTAATAATGCATACACATACATAACACTACATTCTATTGATGAGGGATCTGAGGTCCAGGAAAGACCAGGTCACGTGGCCAAGAGGAAGGGAATTATAATTCAAGCTCCAGTGTTCTGACTGTAAGTTCAATGTTATTTCTGTTCCTTTTGGCCTGAATGTTTTGACTTGAGGAGTTGAAGTGAGAGAATGATACATGTGGTAGGGATAATCAGGGAAAACTTCTGGGCAGAAATGAGTGTCCAAGTCCTCATAGACATTGGCTGGGCCAGGGGAGCATTTGAAACTAGGCTAAGCCACACACATCCTAGCTTGAGGATAAAAACTCACACCTTGCATTTTGGGGTGGAAAATCCTGTCTCTCATTTGAAATTCTTTTTATCCTCATGCCAGTAATGTTATTTTCTAGCACGAAATACTTTCCTGCACAGTTGGTGGTCCAGCTACAGTGACTAATTTAATCTTTCACTGAATATATTCTCTCAAATACAGTATCTTGGTTGACAGTTATTAAATGCCTGGTTGACACCAGACATCAAAGAATTGGGAAACAAACACAAGGTACCGCAGATTCATTTAGCAATCAAAGATAACTGCTGGATAAATAGCGACCAGCATAGATTTATTTTCAGGATGAATGGGCAGTTGCTACATGAATTGTAATTTCTGAATTTGTCCTCTTCACCGTCTGCCAGAACACTCTAGAGGCCCTTGTTTGAGGCCTTTCAGAGATGGGCTTTTAAATTCTTACTGCTGCTTAACGACTGGTCCTTTTGGATGCCAAAATGCATTTTCCTCTCATATCTTTTGTGCTTTTGTTTTTTCTTGTTACTCTGGCTGGTATCAGTTCATTTTAGTTCAGTCACTCAGTCCTGTCTGACTCTTTGTGACCCTATGGACTGTAGCACACCAGGCTTCCCTGTCCATCACCAACTCGCAGAGCTTGCTCAAACTCATGTCTGTTGAGTCGGTGATGCCATCCAACCTTTTCATCCTCTGTCATCCTCTTCTCCTCCTGCCTTCAATCTTTCCCAGCATCAGGGTCTTTTCTAATGAGTCAGTTCTTTGCATCCAGTGGCCAAACTACTGGAGCTTCAGCTTTAGCATCAGTCCTTCAAATGAATATTCAGGACTGATTTGCTTTAGGATTGACTGGTTGGATCTCCTTGCAGTCCAAGGGACTCTCAAGAGTCTTCTCCAACACCACAGTTCAAAAGCATCAATTCTTTGGTATTCAGCTTTCTTTATGGTCCAACTCACATCCATACATGACTACTGGAAAAACCATAGCTTTGACTAGACAGACCTCTGTTTGCAAAGTAATGTCTCTGCTTTTTAATATGCTATATGGCATCTGTTAAATTTATAAATTCCTGGGTGCTAAGACTACCTGTGAAAAAGGGATATGCTACTGGTATGATCATATCCCCACCTTACTTCCCAACCTCAAAAGCATCAATTGAAGAACTAGGAGAGTGGTAGCTGATCTAGAATATCAGGACAGATCTCATAAAATCATACTCTTTGTTCTGCTGCTCTTTGTCCTCTGCATTCAAAGTATTTCTGAGAGATGCTCTTACCCAAATTGTCACCTCTTCATCCTATAGTGTAGACCTTTGTTCCAATTTGGGCTTCCCTGATGGCTCAAGAGGTAAAGAATCTGCCTGCAATGCAGGGGACCTGGGTTTGATCCCTGGGTTGGGAAGAACCTCTGGAGGAGGAAATGGTAACCCACTCCAGTATTCTTGCCTGGAGAATTCCATTGACAGAGGAGCCTGGTTGGCTACAGTCCATGGGGTCGCAAGAAGTCGGACACAACTGAGTGACTTTCACTTTCACTTGCTCCATTATATCTTACAGAAGGTTGAGTTAACTGGTGACACAAGTAAAATTCATTGTATGCCATCTTGATCATAAAGTATTTAGCAAAAAGTAAAGGAGAGTCAGGTAGCAAAAATATAAAGTGTCCAGGACTGGTGGAGCCAGTGGTCAACAAAGGAGTCCATTCCCTGGCCTAAAATTATTCTCCTTTATCACTATCAGCATCGTCTTCTCTTTTGTGAAGGACCAGTCTTTCAGGCCAAACTTAAAACATCCATCAACCTGACTGGTCCTGGGCCCCCATTTGTAATTTCTTAGTACTTTAAAGTTTGTATATCATTGTCCTATTTATGTGCATGTGATTCCCAGGACAATTCATAGACAGACAATAGTTCTCTTATACAAATAAGAGAACTCAGCTCAGTGACTTAAAGGAGGCTAGGAAGGATTTGGGACCAAACCCAGGCCTATTCATCATAAGTGGCCTGTTATGAGTTCTCTTCTTTGTACTAGGTCTATCTCTAGTCTTCATCTCTTTACTTCTTTCCAATTCGCCTTTGCTGTCTAGGTAACTAAGGCCTCATCCTCTGCCCTATTGTGGCAGGATACTACAAAGAGTCCACGTCTGGGCAGACTTGTCTGAAGTCTCAACAGTTTACCTTTCCCACTCAACATCATTTATCCCCGCTCTGACATTATAAAATGGCTATTAATGGCTATTATTGTGTTTGCCTGTTAGCGATTCTAGATGAATAATTGTATATATCAGGAATTTCAGCCATCACAATACTAGAGATCTTGTGTCAGTCTTTTGTTTTTTTTTTGAGAGGAATAGTAGGACTTAGTATTTTGGTTTGGGCTTTTTTTTTTTTTTTGCATGAACAATACATAGCCTTACATATGTTATCTGACAGTAATCAAAAAACGTAAGTCAAATTTCCCTCAGACTTCATCATTTAGAAACTGGCAATAATATATGTACAGGAAAAAGTTTGTGGTTAAGTAGACTTTTATGGCAGGAAGAGGGACTCCTTCTGGGGCCTGAGAGTGGACTCTTGTCTAATACTCAGAAATGAATTGTCTGAGGAGACACACATGCTGACAAAGCAAGAGTTTATTGGGAAAGACCCTGCCACCGCAGGCGGGTTAGGGAATCCAGGAGAGTTGTTCTGCCTTGTGGCTCCCAGTCTCAGGTTTTATGGTGATGGGATTAGTTTCCAGGCTGTCTTTGGCCAATCATTTTGACTCAGGGTCCTTCCTGGTGGGACATGCATTGCTCAGCCGAGATGAATGCCAGCAAAAAGGATTCTCGGAGGTGGTCAGACATGTGGTGTCTCCTTTTGACTTTTCTCACACTTTTCCAGTGGGTGGTGGCTTCTTGGTTCTGTGTTCCTCACCAGAACCTCCTGTTATAAATTAACTCATGCAAATGGTTACTTTGGTGCCTGGTCAGGGTAGGTGGTGTGGGCTTCCCCTGACAGGTTGGGTAAGTTCATTCAGCTGCTTGTGTCTTAGCTTCCTTGTCCTCAAAACCAGTAGCCATAGTCGTGACCTTACTGTTCTGAGAATGAAATGAGACAATGTGAGTAAGGCAATAGTGCAAATAAATAAATCTTGAGAGGATATTAATAATATAGCCCAAGCCTGTCATAGTGCAGAAACTGTCATCTTTCTTTGTTTTTGTAGCCTTCTCTCCAACAAAGCTCTGAGGGACTTAGAGACAGAAGTACTTGCTTGCCCACCACTGTTCACACCTAACCCCCATATGACTCAGTATTTTCTTTCTGACCCCATAGTATGAAAATGACCTCAGGTGGTATGAATATACAATTGTATACACAAGAGAGGCAGGTTACAGTTGTCTGATATTTCTGTCTGAACTCTGGGATTTCAAAAAGAAAACAAAACATATACAGTTCATTTTCTCTTTGGTGTGACTCTTTTTTTAAGTTAAATCATAATTTCCTTTTTTAACCCTTTAGCTTGTTCAGACTTGTTCTGAAAAACAAAATGTTTCCACTGGTTTGCAGTGAGGAAGCACTGTGTAAATACAGATCTTCCAAAATTCCATAGGAAGGAATAAGTGTGATTGAACTGTGAAGTTATAAGGAAAGTTAGAGAAAACCAAAGCCTGCCCTGTGAGAGGGACAGCTGAGAAGGGAAGGTGTGGGAGGGGCATTGATTGAAGTGGAAACAATTTTTCATTAGAATAATAATCAGGAAAGAAATAAGATGGTGTAATGAGAGTAAGAAATCACCCAGATAGTGTTGTATTGGTATGTGACCTACTCTGATAGTAAAGGATAGTAAATAGTAGAGGATAATAAAGGTAAATCAATATATTAACATGCATGTAACAAAGCTGTGACCCAAGAGTGGAGGATGGTTTCCTGGATATCTGTGGACAAGGTTGTCATTCCCACTGTGAGTGAGGTCAGTGCAATCCTTGCTGAAAGCCTGTGGCTGAGGGAGCGGGCTGACCCACCCAGGGAAGCTCTGGAAGATGCGTCTACTTCATAGCACCTCCAGGTGGAGCTAGGAAGGAACCCACCTGCCAGTGCAGGAGACCAAGAGGTGTGGGTTTGATTCCTGGGTTGAGAAGGATCCCCTGGAGAAGAGAATGGCACCCTGCACCAGTATTCTTGCCTGGAGAATTCCAAGGTCAGAGGAGCCTGGTGGGCTACATTCCATGGGGTGGCAAAGAGTCAGACACAACTGAACACACATACCATCCCCCAAACCCCTCTAAGGTTAGTTGTGTGGGTAGATGTGTGCTTCACAGTCCTCTACAAAGGGAATATCCATCCACCAATGCTTTCCTTCAAGCTAAACTCTAAGGCACTGAGGCCATTTGGCCATACCTTCTGAGACAGTTATTTTTCAAGGCAACAGGCAGTACTTTTGTTGCTATTTCTTTTCCTGGTTCCTGAGTTTTTGCCAAGTTAATGCAAATAGTTGCCTGCCTTCTGCTGTGGTTTGGTTACTGTCAACTGGCAGACAGGTGGGTTCCCAGCTTGGTTGACCCCTGCTCCTACCCTGGTTAGAAAGTCAAGTCACTCAGATCTGAGATGGGCACACAGTTGTGCCACCTGACTGACTGTGAGACATTGGATGAGATATTTAACTTCTGGAAGCCACAGTTTCCATGACCATATAATGAAGAACGCAATGGTTTAAGTCTCAAAGGTTGGAAAAGTTATCATTTGTGAAATACTTAGGATTGTTTAGTTTAACCTTGTTGCTGAAACTGTAGTCAAGTTACATCGAAACCTAGTCATGAAAAATCCTATAGAAGTTGGTTGTGACCCTTCTTATATCTATAGCTAACAAAATATAATTTTATTTGGAAAGGAAAAGCTTAGTAAATTTATTTTGAGTAATAACTTAGAAATTGATGCAGTGTCCTTGGCATTCTGAGAGAAACAGTAAGCAAGAAAAGCAATGAAGTTGTTAACCTTAAATTGAGAGCAACATGTATAATACCCACAGGCTACTCAACTAATGACTGACTTTCCACCTTTGCGATAAGAATTCTAGAAAGCAGATAATTCTTAAAGACTCTGTTATCACAATCAGAATCAGAAGAAACTGTATCAAAGATCATGAATATTCTCTTCCGAGACCTTTAAGAGTAATCTAGTCTATTCCAAATCCAGTGCTTGACTTTTCCCTACACTAACCCTCCTGTTTCTGCTTCCATACCTCAGAGTAGGAATCCTGTTACCATTCAAAGCTGTTTATTCTCATCTGGACTTGGAAAGTTCAAACTGTTCTATTTAAATTCAGTGTAAGAAAGACATCTCTGACTTCTTGCCTCTTCCAGAAATTCAATTCTTGCTCTCACAAGGTACATGATGAATCTTTTGTCAGCAAGGTGGTCTCTTCATTTGATATCATAAGTGTTAGAATCTTTTCTTCCCAGTTAAATATCTGAGGTTGTTGAAATATTCTCCATGAGACCTAGCTTTAAGATCCTTTTTCTCTCTTGGCAAGTTTTCTCTTAAAACATTGACCTGACAATAGTGTCCTCCTTAAAGGGTGGTGCTGAAAAAACAGCACACTCTTAATCTGCATTCTACATCTCACAGTTCTCAAGGGATCAGTTGCATGTCACATTTTCTTCAATTTTCATTCTACTCCTGCCAGGTCACAGCTTGTTGTCTCCTAGGTATACACTTGTTTGCACCTTATATTGAAGATACATGTTTCTTTCTGCTAGTTTATCCAGAGATAATTCTCACATTTTTTGAATCCCCAGCCAGAACAGTACTTGATTACCTCAATGGCAAATACTTTTGCACTGTGAAAACAATTTGTTAGCTTGGGCCAGGTACTTAAACTCCCTTAGCTATTATGTAAATTGGGCATAAAACTAAGACCTACCCTACTACCAAAATGATTGTTGAGAAGATTTTTAAAGTTATATAAGTTCTGAGTGTAATGCCAGGCCCCCAGTAACTACTCAAGAAAAGGTCCAAATTGTATATTAATAAGGGTAGGTTGTAATTCCCAGAGAAGGCAAATCTATAACCTCTCAAGTAAATAATTTGCATTTTCTCATAATCTCCACATCCCAGTAGTACTTTGTGTCTATCCATTTGGCTTTTTCTTTGGTCTCATGCCTAAAAAGAAGTTGATTACCAACTTCTACAAAATAACTTTAATATAATATTTCAAACTTTCATCATCAAGAGTTTAAAACAACTATAGCAGTTGTCTTGACATTCATTCTTAGAACTCGGTTTTCAAGGCACATGAACTTACAGGAAAAAGAGAAAGGGAATGTGTTATAAGAAGCATGAGAAATTTATCTTCAGTCTTTTTAGACAAGACAATTCTCATTTTCTGTTTCTTAAAACTTTAAGGGGAGATTTAATGAAGCTATAAGAAGGAAATAGAACCATTTCTTTAATTGTGGAAGAACTATACACTACGTTAAGAGATTGTTTTCAGGAAATGAATACTCTTCATGTAAATTGAGATTTAAGAGCCTAGGTTTTAGCTGTGCTATGAAATTAGGCAGCCTAATTGTCCATTTACAGTGAAAATGCTACAAATACTGTTCTGAATTTGGGCTACATTTTGGACATTGTTCCCTGTGAAAAATGGGATTTCATACATATCAAAATTAAACAAATTGCTTTTTGTATGTTTATAAAACTTTAGAAACTAATACCATATTTTTTTGAATCAGTATTTTGCCCATTGAAATTCAGAGTTTATATAACCACTTTATATATGAGTAAATTGAGGCTACTCTAATTTCATAAACTGAAGTATTGGGATGGAGGTTATCATTATCTCCTTGGAAAGAAGAGAAAAATTAAGAACTATTAAATAAATGAAATACTCATTAAAACAGTATGGCACAATTATAATGCAAGGATGACAGAAATATTCCAGTACTAATAGCACATTTGCTGTGAATAGTAAGGATTTGTTTCTGTGAAGCATTCTTTCCAATCTTTCGACATCCATAATAGATATCAAGGAGCCATTGATATAAAAGGGCTAACAACAACAGCAACAAAAAAGCATGGTGGTATGAAACTTCTGGTGCAAATAGATACTTGAATTTTAATAGTACCTTAATCAAACCCCTTTGTCCTTATTGAAATCACAGGTTCTCATTAGGCCAGGATTTCCCTAGCTTATTGCTTCATTAATGATCTCCACACAAGCTTGAAAACCATAGAGAATTTCTATATAGACATATATAGCATAATGTATTGGTTGTGTAAGAAATCTGCCCTGCCTTGGATGCCACCAATGTGGGGTACACAAGTAAAGACTGTAAAGTATTCTAAAGGAAAAGAAGAAACAATGCAAGATGATTTGCACACATTTTAACAGCTGTGTGTGTATGTGCATTCACGTGCTCCATCATGTCAGACTCTTTGCTACCCCATGGACTGCAGCCCACCAGACTCCTCTGTTCATGGAATTTTCCAGGCAATAATACTAGGTTGTCATGTCCTACTCCAGGGGATCTTCCTGATCCAGGGCTCAAACCCACATCCCTGGGATCTCTTGCACTGGCAGACAGATTCTTTACCACTGTGCCACCTGGGAAGCCTACAGTTATTTAAGCAAGTTAACAGTTTGGAGAGAGCTCTGGACAGCAGATACTGCACCTTTAGTAGTCATCAACATTTAGGTTGTATTTACATACTACAAAAAAATGAGATTAACAGGGGGATGTGTACCGACAGAGAAGAAAAGAGGACCAAGGATGGAGGTGTGGATTGCTCCAACATCTTGAGTTTGGAGAGAAAAGGAGGAAATGGCACAGGGGTTAAGATGGAAAGGGTAGAAGCAAAACCAGGACAGGGAAGTATCCTGGAAAAAGTGAATAAATGTATCAAAGAGGAGCAGATCTTAGACCCAATACTACTGATAGGTCAAGAAACATGAGAAAGGAAAGTAGATCACTGGATTTAGCAACATGTATAAAGCAATGGTGATCTTAATAGCTCATATCTCCTGAATCAGCAAGAGGATTCTTTACCACTGTACCACCTGCGAAGCCCAATCTTAATAGAGAGCAGGTGAAAGTCAAATGGGAGTTGGTTCAAGAAAATATTGGAAGAGGAACCTTGGAGAGAGTGAATGTTATAGAAATCCTTGCAGGAGTTATGCTGGGAAGAGAAGCAGAGCAGTGGGGAGGCAGCTAGAGAAGAAAGTAGGATAAAATTGTTTTGTTGTCGTTTTGGTTTATACAATGGGAAAGATAATGGCATATGTA
This sequence comes from Odocoileus virginianus, assembly GCF_023699985.2. Classification (NCBI taxonomy): domain Eukaryota; kingdom Metazoa; phylum Chordata; class Mammalia; order Artiodactyla; family Cervidae; genus Odocoileus; species Odocoileus virginianus. The sequence continues at coordinate 60,124,340 of NC_069676.1, forward strand.
GTGAGTTAGCTAAAAAGTCATTTGGGTTTTCCATAAGATAACCCAAATGACTTTTTGGCCAATCCAATATGATTTGATTAAAAAAATCAAATAGTGAGGGAAGACGTTTCTTGATGATGTATTACAGAATGGATCAAATTGCTGGAGTGATGTTTTTGAAAAGATTCAAGATGACATTCAAAGAACAAGTACAGGAACTGACTAGATGGGAATTTAGAGCATGCAAGGGAAGGCTTACAGTGCCTCACTCTGGTCATGTGGCAGTGGTCTCTGAATTTGCCTGCTGACTCCGCCATTCCTAACACTGACTTCATTGGGTTTTAGGAGGATTACCTGATCTCACAGGTATAAAGTGCTCAGCATATTGCCCGGCACATAAAAAACAAACACAATAATTAGCAGCTGGTGTAATTCTCTCATCATTTGATAAAAAGTCACATTTTCCAAGACAATAATGGGATTTATTATCAGATTTAGTCTATTATGAGCTAGTAGGATTTACCTCTGCTTTCTTTGAACTCTAAGGGGAGAACAGGGATAGTCCTAGTCACTCCCCTGGGAAAGCTCAATATGGTAAGAGGTCGATGTTTGCAGTCTGATATTTTTACTAGTTCTTTATCACCCTCATTCTATAAATGTTTATAAACAATTAAGTATATGTTTAACTGCTTTTTATGTAATATTATTTAATTTTCAATAATGCTTTTAGATAAACAGTATTATTTTCCTCCTGCTATAGAACCAAGCCTGAAATTTAGAGAAGAACCGTCACCAAGGTGACATTGGAGCTGGGTATGAACCCAGGCAGTTAGACTTTGTTGTTGTTTAGACACTAAGTCATGTCTGACTTTTTGTGGCCCCATGGAGGCAGCATGCCAGGCTTCTCTGTCTTCCAGTATCTCCTGGAGTTTGCTTACTGTCCCTCCAAATTAGTCAAAATATAAGCACTTACAATTTGCATTATGCTTTCTTGGTCCTAGGCATTCTTACCTGATGGTTTGTATCGATAGATAAGGATACAGAAGGGAATATTAAATTAACCAAGTCACACCTTTAGAGAAGGGAGTGAACTTATTAGTTACTACAAAGTGAAAGAGAAGCTGAACAAGGCTACTGGGAAGAAAGCAGAATAGAGTGAATCATGTGTTTTTTTTCAAAAGAATTCTGTGCCCAAGAGAAGAATTGAACAAGAATTACTGGGCTATAGCTTAGTATGCTGAACTAGAGTCTCTTCCAGAAAGGCCTGAGGATTAACCAGTTAATCATTGGGTGACATTTAATCAAGAGCCAGAAATCTAATCAATGGCTGACCCATTGTGACATTGGGGTACTGGTCTGGCTTCTTGTCTGGACTGTCCAATCTTAATTAGCAATTATCTCAGCTGGGTGACCCTTTGCCCCTGGGAAATTTCAGCAAGGAATAGCTATTTCTAAATAGAAATTTCACCTTTTGCCTCTATCACTTGTCATTAGGCAGTGTGTTTATTCAGTTTCCAATGTCTTATTGGGCCTATCTGATGGAAAGATCTGGCGTTAGACCAACAATTACTTTGATGAGGAGAAATAATGAAGATCTCCTGAAGGGAGATAGAAGATCTGAAATTTCCTTCACCTTCATCTCCTTTATAACTTTCTCCTTTTCTGTCATTCTGAAATGTGGCCTTATTTAATTCTATTGATTGTAGTTCTTTCTGGACTAAAAAGAAAAAGAAACCCAACCCACAGTCAAGAAGAATTTTTGTTTCAACTTGGAATGTGAGAGATTTTGTTTTAATTGCTTTCTTAAGATAAAGATAAATCTCTGCTCTCCTTCTTTCAGCAATAGCTTTTTTTGACCCCTGCTTTGGAAGGTCTTAGATGCAAATTGTTGCTTTGCTCCTGTGTGTCAGGTGAACTAATCCCTTTGAGTCTGTCTCAAGAGGGGAAGGTCAGGAAAGGCCTTTCTACAGAGATGTCATTGAGCTATGAGCTAAAGGAGCCTACTCCATGATCAAGGGTGAGGACTCTCCAGGGAAAAGAAAGAGCAAAGGCAAAATCTGTGAGCCATGGTAGGGACGTCTCAGACGGTGCTAGTGGTAGAGAACCTGCCTGCTAATTCAGGAGACGTGAGAGGTGCCTGTTCAATTCCTGGGTCAGGAAGATTCCCTGGAGTAGGAAATGGCAACCCACTCCAGTATTCTTGCCTGGAAAATGCCATGGACAGAGGAGCCTGGCAGGCTACAGTCCATGGGGTCTAAAAGAATCAGACACAACTGAAGAGACTTAGGATGCATGTACGCATGAGCCATTGTGGCTGGAATGAATGAGCCGTAGGAAGAGAGGGGCATGCCAGGTCAGAAAGACAGGCAGAGATAGACCATACGAGATCTGATCTTGCAGACGGGGCAAGATTTAAGATTTTGCTTTATATGGAAAGGCAATCCATGAAAGGAATTTATAAGCACCGGTATGACATAATCTAATTTACTTTACTCCCCAAATCTCTTTAGTTTCTATGTAGAAGACTAATTAGGAGTAAATATAAGAAGAGTGCTTAGTGCAATGTCTTATTTATAGTAGTTGAGAAGTGTTAGCTGTTTCCATCCTTCTATTACTTTTTTCATTCTCAGAGAGGACTGTATACCCTAGAAAGGCATGTCAGAATCTTCCAGGAGAAGTACTTGGGCCTCAAACCAGTAACTCCTTAACCCGCAAACTTCTGGTCAAGTTCTACAGGGAAATGCTCTTCCCATCCTCTGTCCATAACTGCCCTCTCAGCCTGGGGAGTGTCATCAATGGCTTGCTATGTGCTGGCCATCTTAGGTGTGGTGGGGCTGGAAATGATGTTAAAGACTCCCACATTCACAGCCAGCCTCCTTCTACAGAATTACACTGCCATTGGGCTCATATCAAATTCAAGCTTGGTATGCAGATCATTAGAGCACCCATTTCTATAATAAATGGAGAAACGTAATATTTGCAGATAAGGCACTTTTCAAGGAACTCATTATAACCTCAATTTTAAAAGCTGTGCAACTGAAAGCAAGTTTAAATTTCTAACTTATGTACTTGCTGCTGTTAATAACACCAACACGTGGCCTTGGATGACACTGAATATATGGGGAAGCATCTTGAAAAGCTTCGTTCATCTCATTTGACCTTCACAAGACTGATGACTTAGGTAAAGTTAGATCTGGGACTTCCAGTTTTGGGGGTAAATGCTGTAGTGTGGGAATTGTGTGACATGTCCAGCCCCACAGACAGCACCTAGCTGGGACTCACCATGGCAAAACAGTCTGGATTTCTTTTTCTCATCCCCAGTGACTGCTGCTACCCCGGCCCTATGTTCACTGAGGTTATGGAGGACAAGAATATTGTAACCTGTTATACAGAGCTGAGATTTTTAAAATATCATGGTGGAAAAGATACCCGTATTAATTTAACAGTATTTGAAGAGGAGGAAAATTCTTAATAGGTACCCTTAACAAATGCAAAATGTATGTCTTACTAATGTAGGAAAAGCCTAGATTTTCCTTAGAAACCAAATCTACTCAAAATTGATTCTATATCTCTCTGGCACATGAAAAAACCTAAGGTTTGGAGGATGAGCTGGTCAGATTTATTTTGTCTTAATACATTTTTGTTATTCATTCACTCAATTGTGACCTCATGAACTGCAGCATACCAGGCTTCCCTGTCCTTCACTGTATCCTGGAGTTTTGTTCAAACTCATGTCCATTGAGTCAGTGATGCCCTCCAACCATCTCATCTTCTGACGGCCCCTTCTCCTGCCCTCAATCTTTCCCAGCATCAGTGTCTTTTCCAATGAGTTAATTCTTTGCATCAGGTGGCCAATGTATTGGAGCTTCAGCTTCAACATCAGCCCTTCCGGTGAATATTCAGGGTTGATTTCCTTTAGAATTAACTGGTTTGATCTCCTTGCTATCCAAGGGACACTCACAAGTCTTCTCCAGCACCACAGTTCAATTTATACAGTTCTTACTAGCTAAAGATTCTCAAATAAAAATACAGCTATATAAAAAAAATTATCTTTCAGTTGAAAGAATTCTTTATATATTCGGGACAGTGGTTATTTATTAGATTTGTAACTGGGTTTCCCAGGTGCCCCCACTGGCAAAGAATCTGCCTGCCAATGCAGGAAACACAAGGGACACCAGTTTGATCCCGGGGTTGGAGAGATCCCTGGGAGTAGGAAATGCCAACCCACTCCAGTCTTCTTTTAGTTTATTTTTAGTTGGAGGATAATTGCTTTACAGTATTACACAAATATGATGTACATGCCATATATAAGCATGAATCAGCTGTAAGTATAAACATATACCCCTCGCTGTTGAACTTCCCTCCTACCCCTTCCCACCCCTACCCAACCCTCTAGGCTGTCATAGAGCACTAGATCTGAGCATGCTGTGTCACACAGCACATTCCCACTGGCTGTCTAATTATACTTTTTTTAAATCTAATTATACTTATGTGATGTATATGCTTCAGTGCTACTCTGTCAAGTTGTCCCACCCTTTCCTTTCTCCTCTGTGTCCACAAGTTTGTTACTTATGTCTGCATCTCCACTGCGGCCCTGCAAATAGGTTCATCAGTACCATCTTGCTAGATTCCATATATTTTCATTAGTGTACAATTTTTTTTTTTCTCTTTCTGACTTCCTTCACTCTGTATAACAGGCTCTGGGTTCATCTACCTCATTAGGACTGACTCAAATGCATTGTGGCTGAGTAATATTCCACTGTATATGTGTACCACAGCTGTTGATGGGCATCTAGTTTGCTTCCCTGTCCTCACTATTGTAAATAGTGCCACAATGAACATGGGGGTACATGTGTCTTTTTCAGTTATGGTTTCCTCAGAGTATAGGCCCAGTTGTGGGATTGTTGGGTCATAAGGTAGTTTTATGCCTATTTGTTTTTTTTTTAAGGAATCTCCATACTGTACTCCGTAGTGGCTGTATCAATGTACATTCCCCCCAACAGTGTAGGAGGGTTCCCTTTTCTCCATACCCTCTCCAGTATTTCTTGTTTGTAGATCTTTGATGATGGCTATTCTGACCGGTGTTAGGTGATACCTCAATGTAGTTTTGATTTGCACTTCTCTAATAATGAGCAATGTTAAACACCTTTTTTGTATTTATTTTTTTTTTCCATTTATTTTTATTAGTTGGAGGCTAATTACTTTACATCATTACAGTAGTTTTTGTCATACATTGAAATGAATTAGCCATGGATTTACATGTATTCCCCATCCCGGTCCCCCCTCCCACCTCCCTCTCCACCCCATCCCTCTGGGTCTTCCCAGTGCACCAGGCCCGAGCACTTGGCCCAGCACCCAACCTGGGCTGGTGATCTGTTTCACCCTAGATAATATACATGTTTCAATGCTGTTCTCTTGAAACATCCCACCCTCGCCTTCTCCCAGAGTCTGCAAGTCTGTTCTATACATCTGAGTCTCTTTTTCTGTTTTGCATATAGGGTTATCGTTACCATCTTTCTAAATTCCATATATATGTGTTAGTATACTGTAATGGTCTTTATCTTTCTGGCTTACTTCGCTCTGTATAAAGACCATTACAGTATACTTTTTATGTATTTATTAACCATCTGTATGTCTTCTTAGGGAAATGTCTGTTTAGGTTTTGTTTGTTTTTCTGGTATTGAGCTGCTTATATATTTTGGAGGTTAATCCTTTGTCAGTTGTTTCATTTGCTATTATTTTCTCCCATTCTAAGGGTTTTATTCACCTTGTTTGTAGTTTCCTTTAGTGTGCAAAAAGCTTTTAAGAAAGTTCCATGGACAGAGGAGTCTGATGTGCTGCTGTTCATGGAGTCACAAAGAGCCAAACATGACTGATCACACATGCGCACACACACAACTGGTAAATAGTCTGTGGTTATTCTTCTTCTCTGTAGTTTCTCTTTTCACTTACTTAATGGTCTATTTTAAAGAGACAAAGATCTAAGTTTGAATAAGATTGACTTTTTTTTTCCTTTTAAGGCTATGCTTTTGGTGTCATATCTAAGAAACCTTTCCCTAATATAATGTCACAAGGGATTTCTCCTTTATTTTCTTTTAGAAGTTACATATTTGTAGCTCTCACATTCAGGCTTATGCATCTCCAGTTAAGTTCAGCATATAGTGTGAACTAAGGGTTTTTGTTCATTGTCTGTGTATGGTTATATCCAACTGTTCCAGCACCACTTGTTGAGAAGATTATCCTTTCCTCTTTGAGTTGCCGTGGTATGACCACAAATACAGGTTTTATTTCTTGACTTATTTCTATTCTTTGGATTTATATGGGTACTCTTTTGTTATTAATCTTTATGTATAACCTTTATGTGCTGTTACTCAGTTGTGTCTGACCCTTTAGGCCCTGTGTACTGTAGCCCAACAGGCTCCTCTGTCCATGTAATTTTCCAGGCTGGAATACTGGAGTGCATTGCTATTTCCTACTCCAATATAACATTCATATGTGTATATTATTTGCCACTATTTGTAAAAGCTAAAAGCAAAACCCTGTATACCCTGGGTTCCTTATTTCTCTTACCCTAATCTCTCTCTCTCCCTATCTATAGATACAGGCAAACCCTCTGCTTTTAGGCAGCCAGTGGAGCTAAAAAGCTTGTTGTAGGTAGAAAAATATTTTGTTTCCCTAAACTATAAACCAAACAATTTGAATCCTCTTTGGGCAAATGTGCTCTTCTGTTAACTCTGGACTTCTTTCTAGTTCTTGGGAATGCGGCTTGGACCAGAGTCACCTGCATTCAGCCCCAAAAAGCTAGTTTGAAATGTGAAATACAACCTAACCCCACAATTATGTAGAGCAGGAGATGACCTGCATGCTATGGTTTTGAGAGAAATCTGGCTTTGGACTCCTTTACTGTTTAGCCTGGAAGACTCCCAGTGGGACACTCTGAGATGTGCAGAGTCGAGCAATAAAAGCGGAATTAGAGACCCTAAAGGAGCACAGCTTGCATCTTCCATGACTTGGTTTTAGCCAGGGGTCATAAGAGCCGATCTGCTGTATACACAGAGGCCTAGTGTTGCTGCTCTCAAATCTAGCCACATATAATACTCTAATGTCATTCCAGAATACTACCTTGTAGTCAGAGAGAAAAGCATTAATTCTCAATCATGCTGCCTTCCCTCTCTTCTCAGGACAGTGTCTCCCTATTTGCAGAGCATTCATGATCTTGCTCCAATGCAAATGCTGCACACTACTCAGGAAGTCTTTTATAATTTTTCCAGTCAGGATTAATATGTATATTTCTGCCCTAATTTTTACTTTGCTGACATAAACAAGTTTACCCCTTGAAAATATACAATTCAATGGCTTTTATAGTACAGTTGTGTGTCTAACACCATTATCTAATTCTACAATATTTTTATCACCCCAAAAGAAACTTCCATACTCAGTGGTTATTTCCCATTCCACCTGCTCCTAGAAGTCACTTAATCTACTTTCTGTTCCTGTGGATTTGCTTATTTGGTACATTTGTTTAAAATGAAATCATAAAATGAATGGGCTTATGATTCTGGCTTCATTTAGTGTTTTCCAAGATTAATCTATGTTGTAGTATGGGCAACACTTCTTTATTTTATGTCACTGAATAACAGTCCATTGTATCAATATACCATAATCTTTTTGCCATTTATTAGCTAATAATACATGTGAGGAGCTGGTTTCCACTTTTGGCCATTATGAATAATGTTTCTATGAACATTTAGGTACTAGATTTTGTATGGACTTTTGTTTTCATTTGCACTGAGGAAATTGTAAAATGTTCTACAAAGTAGCTCTACCATTTTACTTTCTCACTAGCAATCAGTCTTCCCAATACTTTTCAAATATTGTATCCATCCTAGTGGTTGTGAAGTTATATCTCATTGTTATTTTACTTTGAATTTCCTTGATGATTATGAGCATTTTTCACAGCTTATTGGTCATTTGTATATCTATTTTTTCCTCAGAGAAATCTTTCTTTTTTAATTGAGTCACAGTTATAAATTTCTTTGTAAGAATTACTTTAGTTGCATCTTTAAATTTTGTATGTTGTTAGTTTGTTTACATTCATCTTGAAGTGTTTTCAAATTTCCCTTGTGATTTCTTCCTTGGCTCATTGGTTATTTATGAGTGTGTTGCTTTATTTACTCATATGTATAAAATGTACAGAATTTGCTTCTGTTATTGATTCCCAATTTCACTCCATTGTGCTTGGAAAACATACTTTTTATGATTTCAGGCATTTAAAATTTATTGAAAATTGTTTTGTGGTTTAATATAGGGTCTGTTCTTGAGAAGAATACTTATTCTAGCTGCTGTTGGATAGAATATTCTATAGGTGTCTGTTATATTTAGTTATAGTGTTCTCAAATTTTCTATTTTCTACTTAATACTCTAGTTTTATCGATTACTTAAATTGGGATATTGAAGTCAGCATTCTGCCAGGCAGTTAATGACCCCGACTTAGCTTTCTACTTCTGCAGAAACTCAAAGTAAGCCCAAGACAAGCACTTAGGGTCTTCTCAAGTGTATCCTAAGCATTTACATTAACCATGAGCATGTGCATGGCCTCCTAGATACTGTGGAATATGTCAGCATTTTTCAAAGCCCTCTTTGGATATCTCATTCCTCTGATTTCCTTTAAAGCTTTTTGGTTAGCCTATTATTTAGCCCACCTGTTTTCTAGGGCCTTGGATGTTGAGCTCCATGTTAGGTCAAATAAAGATAACCTTGCTCGAAGGCTTGCCCAGAAAATCACCAGGCAGCTTCTCTGATAATGTGGTTTTGAAAGTGCTACAGTCTCATCTGCTCCGTTGAGTGGTTGCCAGGCCTGTGATTTTCAAGGCTATTGTAGTGCTGGGGAGAGCAAGCAAACAGGACAAGTGTAAATGCCATAATGCTCATTGTTGTACCTAGGGTCAGCCATTGGTCTTAAATTCTTACGGTTTCTGTAAGAATACTTTAGTTAATTTTCAAAATAATGAAAACATCTATTCTGACAATTTATACCAGTGTTCCTCTTGTTTTTATGGAAGAGAAGATTGTCAAACATGCTTACTCTGCCATCTTTGCTGTCTTTAGTCTTCCGCTTCTAATGTTCCTCTTCTTTGGCACTAGTGAAGTTAGGTGTGCTTTCAAAGATAATAAGTAGAATCTCCTTTACTAAAATCAGAGACTTTAGTTCACTGCATGCATCATAGAATGAAGAAGTCAGACTACAAAACAGAATAAACATGAGAGAGAGAAGATGGTAGTTTGTAAATTAGTTTGAAAATGAGAGTATGGAGGAGCTGTCGTATTGCTACTCATAAGGTCTAGGGAAAGGGTAGGAGGAAAAATACTGAAAAAGGAAACTTTGGGAATTGAAAGTTCAGGGATTTAAAAAAATCCCTATGGTTACTTTTTTAATTCACTAAAATTGAATTTAGGAGAAAGGTCAAATAGGGAAAGACATCGAACCAAAGTTTTTAAGAAATGAGGGATAGTTACACAGATTCATCTGACAACTGCATTAAGGAGGAGGTAATATATATTTGAGCCGAGCAAAGTGAGACTCCAATGGGGGTTTAAAAAAAAAAAAAAAAGAGTTGAAAGTAGCAGTGAAAAGCAAGAAAGTGACACCCCAGGCCTCTGATAAAGACGCGGGGGAAGAATCCACGAGAAAACTGCAGAGAGAAAGCACTGACCTCAAGGGAAAGCCGGGTTTCTACGAGAAGAAGGTGATGAACATTTTTGTTTGTTTTAGATATGTTAATAAATACTGAAGGCTTTGGGGATTTCTATTTACACTGAATTAAAGAAAGAGAAAAGCAGTAGAATTGTAGCAAGATTTGCTTATTCCGCCCCTCTCCAGTTTGATAACAGCTATTTTAATGGTTTCTAGTGACACAAAGGGGCTTCCATGGTGGCTCAATGGTAAAGAATCTGCCTGCCAAGGTTGAAGGTTCTTGAAGGCAAGACTGAAGGCATAGAAAGTATGGAGAGTTTGTGGAAGGAGCCTACTGGTCACAGGATATGGGGGAGGAGAGGAACTGGGGTCAGCAGCAGTGATCTACATACAGAGTCATGTAGGTGTTAGCGCCTGGAGGAAAATGGGTTCCCATGGAGTCCTGGGTTTCTTGTGGTGACAGTAGTCACAAGATGATGCACATGAGGTGTGGAGAATGATGGGGTTTCCTACAAGTATAAAGAGATCTACGGTTTAGGCTTTACTCTTCCTGAAGGCAGGAACTAGTTGAAGTACCTCTTGATGAGAGAATAACATCTTTCCCTGATGGAGGCACCTAGCCTCCCTTTGCCCATCACTTCCCATTCCTGTGTCTGGGTTCAACATAAGGCTTGATGACACAATCTTTACTGACCCCAGCCCATTTATGAGCTGTACTGGCCTTGCAATCGGTACCTTTTTTTGTATAGTCTTTGCATGTAAGACCAGAGGTCTTCAGCTAATTATCAGTCTTCTAAAGTTCAGAGAGGAACCTTAACTAAGCAGTTTCTTATAAGTACTAACCCTCGCCATCTGGCCTAAAAGGTGTCAACCCTTTTCTACTATAGCATACACAACACACGGTGTTCCAACTGAGCTACCAGGGAGGCCCTTAACACATGGTGTTCCAATGAGTGACGGTTTCCCAAGGGTACACCCACATTTTCATATGGCCTCAAAAACCTTGTAAGTGCTACAGTAATTGACCAATTAATTACATACCTGTGATTAATGTCCATTCAGGATGATTCTCAACATCCTAGATGTAACTCCATCTCTTTCTCTTCCTGTTTAGAAATGATACCATAGTAAGAGTGGCATAACTGCAGTTATAAACTTGTATCTGCTCTATTGTATAAATCATTTTCCAATTTCAGTACTTTGCTACAAGGGAAGATTATTCAGGACCTAACTTACAATTATTTCTGGATATTAGTGTCATGACCATACATTGAGAACCATTGTGCTTTAAAAATTGGGGAGACATATCTGAGTGCCTACCATTGAAGTTTTTGCATTTGTGACCTGTCCTGTTGTAATCACTAATTCCTTAGGCAACAACTATCCTTTCTTACCTTAGAAACATGAAATGAAACATTTTCTTCTATTATAGCAGCTATGAAAATCCATCTTCAGCAGATTTATTAGTTTCTCTGCCCTCATTTTCCACATCTTTAAGATTAGTACATATATCATAGGTTTCTTGTGAGGATTAAGTCAGTTAAAACATACAAAGTACTTAGAACAGTACCTACTACTAAGTAAGTGCTCAAAAAAGTTTACTTGCTAAGATATATTTCTAATGGGCTACCGTTTACATTTTGCTTTCTTTGGAAATGGAAGGGTTTTCACAGAATCCTCCATAGTGTTTCTTTGTTTTCTATTTTCCCTGGCTTTATTGAGATACAATTAGAATATAATGTCACATTGTGTAAATTTAAGGTTTACAGTGTGATTATATATTTTTGCACATATAAATATACACACTTATATATATAGTGAAATATTTACCACAGTAAAGTTAGTTACCTTGTCCTTTACCTCAAATAATTGCTACTTTGTTGTTGTCATGGTGAGAATATGAAAATTCTCATCTCACTGTCAACTTTGAAGTGTACAATACAGTGTCATTGAGTGTAGTCACCATGCTATACATTAGATCCCCAGAATTTATTTATCTTGTAATTGAAAGTTTGTATTCTTTGATCAACATCTTTGATCTCTCATGATAAACAGAAATGTGACTGTTAGCTTTATCCTCATTATTGTTATTATTAATATGACTTTTATAGGATGCTGCCCTAAGCACTTTATGTATTTTAACTTAATGGATCTTTACAACAACCCTCTGGGGCAAATGATCTTATTACCTTAATTTTACAGATGTGGAAAAAAATGCACAAGAAATTTTAGGACCTTATTCAAAATGCTAATAAGTGCCCAAGGCGGAATCCATACCCAAGAGTTCTGGCTTCAGGACTGCACACATAACCCCTATACTCCACTGCATCCCACAAGTACAGGTAGACATTACACTGATGAAGTCACAGGTAGGGTTCCCGATACTAATACAGGCAGCACACCAACCCTTTTGGAAAATGGGCCTGTGGCTGTGATGAATGTCATTTCCACCATTCTCTAGGTTTGCGGTATTAGGACAGATTAGTTCAACAAACAGGCACTTAGCAATGTTTCTAGCACTCCTCTAAGCTCTTGGATACAGCTGTGAAGAAAACAGACAAAACCATTACTTTCCAGGAACTGATATTGAGTTGAGGGGTGCAGACAGTAAACAAAATGGGTAAATAATTATGTAGTATGCGAAAGGACAATAAATAGTATGGAAATAATAATGCAGGGAAAAGGAAAAGATTGTGTGTGAATGTAAGTATGTATGGGGGCGTTCCATTTTAAATAAAGTTGTTAGAGGAGGCATCACTAAGAAGGAACCCTGTGAGCAGTGACCTAAGTGAGGAAATGGGAGCAACCAGGTGTGCATCAGGAGGAAGCATTCCAAGCAGAGGGCACAGCCAGAAGACCTAGCAAAGAAGCCGTTATGCCTGAATCAAGGTACCCCAGAGATCAGAAATTTGGAGGTGGGATGGGGCTTGTCATAGGACTTTGTGTTTTCTGAATTAGATGGGAAGCCATTGAAATATTTTAAGCAGAGAAGTGAGATAATCTAACTGGTGCATTTTAAAGTATCATATGGCTTATGGATTGAGACTAGGGTGCAGGGGGCTAAGTTTGAAAGCAGGAGGCAACTGAGATATTCCAAGTAAAATCTGATGCTGACATGGATTAGGGTGGTATCTGTGTAGGTGGGGAGTAAAGTGCATAGATATTGAAGATGGGCCAATAGGATTTCCTGAAAGATTAGATATGGAGTGGGAGAGAAACAGAGGAGTCAAAGAAGACGTCATGATTTTGGCTTGAACAATTTGAAAGATGGCATTTTTATCAGCAGAGGTATGGATAATTAGATGGGTCTGATTTGGCCATGAGTTGTGTGTTGGGGGAAAGTCATGAGGTACATTTAAGATGTGTTGAGTTTGAGATGGCTATTAGACATTCAAATGACATTAAGTAAGAATATGGATATTGGAAGGGTTTCATGATGGAGATGAAGTCCTAAAGTTCTATATTACTTCTACTTCACTGTGAAAACTTTATGGGGATGAAACCAATAAGGGATATGTGAAGGAGTGGAGGGCAAAGACAGAAGGAAACTAGGAGAGGGTATTTTTGGAAGCCAAACATAGAAAATGCTTTGAGAGAGAGTAATCAATGTCACATGCTACAATGGACAGGTGACCATTAAAGCATCAGTGTCAGAAGTACAGAGATAAGAGCCTAAGTAGGGCTTCTCAGGTGGTGCTAGTGGTAAAGAACCTGCTTGCCACATCAGGAGATGCAGGTTCGATCCCTGGGTTGGAAAGATTACCTGGAGGAGGAGGGCTATGGTCTACAAGTCCGACACAACTGAGGCAACTTAGCAGCAGCGAAAGCCTACGTAGAATGGGTTCAGGAGAAAATCAGAAGTGGAGACTAAATATAAAGTCTTTAAGAAGTTTTGTTATCAAGGAAAGCATAACTATGAGGTGATAACTGGAAGGAAAAATGAGATCAACAGAAGTTCCTTAGGATGAAACAAACTGCAACATTTGTATATGCTGATGGGAAAAGATGCAAAAGAGAAAGGAAAACAAGTGTCCCAGGAGAGAGAGGAGTTAGCAGTGCAGGAACTATGTCCTAAAAGGCAGGAGGGCACGGGGTCTAGTCCACCAGCAGAGGTGCTGGTCACTGAAGGAAGCAGAGAGGGCTTCTTTCGGGGAAGATGATCCAGGCTCTGGGGCACATTTCCTGGGGTCAAACTCAGCCTCCACATGCCTTCACTGAATGCCTGTTTTGAGTAAGTTATTTAACCTCTGGAAGGCTTGAAAAATACTGAGCACAGGGCTCAATTACCTATCGTTATGATAAGATAAAGTTAAGCTTACTTAGTTTCACAACAACAACAGCACAATTTTCAGATTTCCTGGATTAACTGTCTACAGCATGTTTTTCTAAAATGTAATACTCCTCTCTCTGCTGTATTTTCCAATGGCACACACAGATTTGTGTATTTTGCACACGCTTTGCCTTGTACATGACATGCACTGCTCAGGAAGGTAATTATCCCAGCAAACTAAGCTGTGTGAAAAGATAAACTGTTTACTGAATTAAAACTGCATATTTTATATAACCCAATGGCACAAGCATCCTTGTTCTGCTTGTTCGGTGTTTCATAAATCTCTCCCAGATGTCAGTGGCTTTGAGATTTTCCATCATCACTGTCTTTTCTCTGGTGGTACAGTCTTGTTGCCCAGGGTAGAAGGGAATCTTTCTCACTACCAGCAACCTTTCTGGACCAGTGTTAATAACAGAACCAAGTAGCTTAGTGAATGAAGTCAGAAGCATTTCCACTGAAGCAGCCTTTCTAGCTTAGCTGCAAACCAAATAATGTTGCTGCCTCTAACTGGTCCAGGAAGTTTTGCAATTGAAATGGGAAAATCACTTGGCGGGGCAGGGTGCTGATCAGATTGTCTGTATGATTGTCAGACAAAAATAAGTCCATTTTGTCCTCAATGAGGCAAGAGATATTGCATTTAGAAAGGAGGAAAAATGGGTGTAATTAAGTCACAAAAAGTCTAAAGTCTGTCTCCAGAGATTTTGACTAAGACAGGATGCATTCTTCACTTCCAAAATGAGCAGATTTTCAACTTTCTGAATGCTGAGATGGACAAGGAACTTGATAAACAGTTCCTCTCATTTTAAGGTTCTAAAATCTACACTTTTGATAGTCCTGTTCTTTCCCCTCCACGAAACCCATGACTGGCCCCTACTCTAGCAGCCTCAGGAACACCGGAAGGATAGTCCTGATGATTTCACATCTTTTACCCTTTCTGTTGACTTGTGATTGCTTTAGCGCCTACAGGGGCAGACACACAGTAGGTACTCAATAGTTACTGCCAAATGATTTCTTGAAATGTTCTGGAGGGAGGAGAGTATACATATGAGAAGGAGGAATCTGGAAGAGTCTTATCAGGTGAGAGCACATATTTAGTGTTTACATTCCAAACATCTTATCAGCACTCTCTGTTAAGCCTTTATTTTTGCACAGGAATTCCTCACTCTTTCACATTAGCTCTAAATCATAGATTTAACACTTTGGAATATTCAACACTGAGCTCCATAAAATAAATGTTGACAAAGTCATATGGCATGGACAAGAGGCTCCAGATTGGAAAGTTGACTGGAAGAGTGGTGATGTAGGGACCTGGGTTCTTGGCACTGGAAATAGTGCTCCCTGGGCTGCCAGGAAAGCTGCAGTTATGAGGTAGAAAAGAGAATCAATTGTGGTGGTCTGTTCTAGAAGGAAGAGTTAAGTGGTAGAATTTACAAGAATATAAATCTACAGACATTTAAGGTTGCTTTATGATATAGTGAATTCTTCCAAGGAATTGTTCAAACAAGGTCTAGGTAACAATAACAGAGAAAAAAAAAAATGGAATTGTGGGAAAGATCACTTAAGATTTTAAGATTTCTTTCAACTTGAAGAAATATACATGCATATCTATGGTAATTTAAAATGCTGTGATAAATTATTTAAAATCACAGTAAGTATCATTAATTTCTTTACATGCACCAGAAATTTGCGCTAGTCCTTTAAATTCATTCACACCATATTCATGACAGCCATCTGTTTTTATTGTTATTTGAGTGCTAAGTCATGTACCACTCTTTGTGACCCTGTGGACTGCAACAAGCCAGGCTTCCCTGTCCTTCACTGTTTCCATGCCCTTTTTAAAGATGTGGAAGATAAGTATCAGAGCTGAGATTCAAACCCAAGCATCTGACTCTAGAGCCTGCATTGTTAACCACCCCACTAACTCCCTTGGCCTATGAAAGAAAATAATGAGTAACAAGAGTCTGTTATACAGAGTTAAGTCAAAAAGAGAAAAACAAATATCGGTATTAATGCATATATATGGAATCTAGAAAAATGGTAAGGTGATGTGCCTGTTTGCAGGGCAAGAATAAAGATGCAGACATAGGAAACTTGTGGACACAGCAGAGGAAGGAGACTATAGCACTGACACATATTCACTACTGAGTGTAAAATAGCTAGCTGGTGGGTAGCTGGGAGACTCAAGAGGGAGGGGAGATGTGTATACTTAGGCCGATTCACGTTCTATGGCACAAATCAACACAACATTGTAAACCAACTATCCTCCAATTAAAGATACATTAAAAAAATAAACCATCAGTGAAGCCCTTCCTTTTAAGTTACAATATTCCGAAGACTTCGCTGAGTATAGATATTTTAGCTGAGAACTGGAGAGTAGAAGACAGTTGTGCACTAGGGGTAAAACCCGTCTAAGACAGGGAACATTGCTTGACACTGAATGAGTGGTAGTCTGCTTCCAAACAGCTAGAAGGAGACAACTGTCAAGGGAACAAGGTGAGGAAGAAGGAAAGGGATTGTCAATAAGGTCAGAGTTTGAGGTTGTGTTCAGAACACACAGGCTGCACTTAACAGCTTAGGATTATAACCTAGTACAGTGGAAAGGTCTGTGACAGGGGAAGGATGGATACCATAACCTGTTTTATAGATGAAGGAAAAATCCCAGTGAAGCGAAGACATTTCCTAAGGTTCTTAACAGGCTATGTGAGAGTCAAAGATTGAGAACACAACCATCCTTGTTAGCCACTGTGATGTGGGGTGTGTGTAGGGGGGTGTTTGTTATTGTGGCATAACCAAGCAAAGGCTTCCCAGGTGGCTCAGTGGAGAAGAGTTTGATGGCCAAAGCAGGAGATGTGGGTTCACTTCCTGGGTCAGGAAGATCCCATAGACAGACGAGCCCGGTTATGGGGTCACAAAGAGTTGGACACAGCTGAGTACACAGATAACTAAGCAAAAGCTGAGTAGTACTCTACAAGTAGCAAAAGAACTGTGAGGAAGGACAGAAAATTTGATGTGGGATAAAAAGGAACCACATTTTCAAAGGCTCTGTGGTGGTAAAGGTATGATATATTGTGGACTGCAAATGGCTAAAGTTTTCTAGTCAAAGGAGGGATTGGCACAAGAGAAAAGTGAAGAATTAGTCTGGGTCTAGGCTCTATAGAGCCTTGAACGTATTTTAAGAATCTTAGATTTAACCTTAAAGGCTTTAAAGTGAAGTCGCTCAGTCATGTCTGACTCTTTGCGACCCCATGGACTGTAGCCCACCAGGCTCCTCCATCCATGGGATTCTCCAGGCAAGAGTACTGGAGTGGGGTGCTATTTCCTTCTCACTTAAAGGCTTTAGGAAGCCAAAATTCAATGAGATAAATATATATTTATGTTACAAATAAAATAAACTTTTTTTTACTCTAAAATATTGAAAGCTGCAGTCATTATAACTCTTGATTCCTAAGTTGTCCAGCATAATTAAAATATCTTCTCCTAAGTAAGCACAATATTGTTACCACATTTAAGCAAATTAAGAATACTTCAGTGTTTGAAAAAATGTAATATTTTGGGGGATTAAATAAAAGTCTCAATGAGCCTCATAGACAACTAAGCCTGTAATATAACAAAGATATTTTTTAAGCACTATTCATTTGATAAGAAACCCTTTCATTTAACCCAAGCACAGAAATCACATAATTTTAAAACTCTCACCTTCTTGGTGAGAAGATATATATATATGTGTGTGTGTTTGTAAATGGTAAATCAATAGCTTGTGACATTATATATATATATATATATATATACAGAGATGGGCCTAGGAATGATATTAATACTTATAGCTTAGCTCAACTTCGTCGTTTCTGTGCTACTGGGACAGCTTAGGGAGTCTCCCTTTTTCCAAGGGCAACAAGGGAATCAACATCGGCCAAGTTCTACCAAGAATCACTGCCTCTCCAGCTAATCCATTTTTTAATGTATCAGTCTGAAGTAGCCCTCCATCAACATGTTTCATCTCTGTCCACTTTCTGGAGGGCTTCAGATGGCATGGTTTATTCCTAGGCATCCATCTTATATCTGTAGCAACTGGTTAAACCCAGACATAATTTAGAGTTGTGGACCTAGTCAGGAGGCACTGTTTAAAGCCAGTATTTTATCCAAGGGTCCAATGGGAATATTGCCTAAGACAGTTTAATGCAGCTGCAGGATCACAGCAATTTATTTTCAGATTCCTGCATCAATGCCCTCTCTTTCACTTCCCTAAATGCCACAGCAAGATATCTTTCCTTGAGCCCCAAGAAAGGCCCATGGTACAGGACAGAGAAGATGACATCAATCAATCATTGCTATATTACCTGCAAATTTCAGTAGCTGTCAGTTTAGCATGATAATGGACCAATGAATGCATATGCATTTCAAAATATGCATTGGCTTAGAGCTTTTCTGTCTTCGAGTAGCTCAGAGAATATATTCAAAACAATTTAACCAGGAATTTTAGACCCTCTATTATATCTCCTTATGTGTTTTCTCTATTCATGCATTTTTTTCTGAATAGTTCTTCCTCCTCGTGGGCCACCAGCTTTCACCTATGCTGGAAGGTTAATTGGACATCTGCACTGAATGAGTATCCGATTCAGCATGCCACTCTTTGGTTTTCTTCAGTAATTGATGGTCCCCTGCCACATCAAGTTCGGGACCAGTGGAGAAAAAACACAGGTACAAGACTAGACCCCAAACATTAGCAGAATCCTGATAAAGTTGGATAGGAGAAGGAGACCTAGGTTCTGGTTACAAAGTGCAATTTCTAACCCCTTCATACATCCCACGAACTGTAGCCTGCCAGGCTTCTCTGTCCATGGGCATTCTCCAGGCAAGAATACTGGAGTGGGTTGCCATTCCCTTCTCCAGGGGGATCTTTCTGACCCAGGGATGGAACCCAGGTTTCCTGCATTGCAGGCAGATTCTTTACCACCCAGTCACATGCCAAGCAGCACAAACATTGCAGGCTGTTTCAACGGCACTAATGTATTTGGGTTAAAGCCAAAACCTACACAGGAGGAGTAGCACATGTGCAATGTACATATGTGTATGTATATATGCACACACGCAGATCTCAAGACAACAGATCAAGAAAGGCAGCCAACCACTTTCCAAATTTCTTTCCCTATCTTAAGAGAGGAGATGATTTGAAACTGAGGCAGGATCAAGGTGGTGGAATTAGGGGATCTAGAACTTACCAACACACCTCCTTTCCACCATGAACACATCAAAACTACAACTACCTGTAGAGCATCCTTCCCTGAGAACAACCTGATGACTAGCAGAACAGCTGTTCCACAACCAAGATTGTAAAGAAAGAACTGTATACAGTATGGCAGGAGGACAGAAGTGATCTAGGAGAAGTACCCCTGGTGGGAGACCTAGAAGAGGAGGGAGTTACCATAGACTCTGCTCCTAAGAGTGCACACATAACGCTTGTTGCTCCCAGTCCTAGAATAAAGGCAGCAGATTGAAAACTGCCTGACCGTTCTGGTGGGCCTGCCAGTACCCCCCAGCACACCCTGAAGTCTGCACCAGGCTCAGTTCTGCTTCAGCCCCTCCTGCTCTGGCACTGCTCCTGACCAAGATAGAGACTGCTACCACAGGCACTGAAAAGTGAGTGTTAGCTGCTCAGTCTTGTCCAACTCTTTGCAATCCCGTGGGCTGTAGTCCGCCAGGCTCCTCTGTCCATGGGATTCTCCAGGCAAGAACACTGAAGTGGGTGGCTCTCCCTCCTCCAGGGGATCTTCCCAACCCAAGGATCCGACCCAGGTCACCACACATACTGAGGAGAAACATAGCTTACTGGGAACTGTTGTTCTCATACCTTAGGTCCCAATCCCACCCCTAATCAAGGCAGAGACATCACTACATAGGGGAGAAGCAGAGATGGCTTATCTCCAGCCCCATCCTCAGTCAAGTCTGAACCTCTCCCCCCCACCACCCTATGGAGGAGCCAAACTCCCTCAGGGCTCCTGTTCCAGCCCCTTGGGCTCTGACCCCACTCCCCAACAGGCAGTGGCCACCGTCAAACACCCCTGGTTCATACCAGGCTCCTGTGCTAGCCCCTCTGATCTCAGCCGTACACCACCCCCACCAAGCTGGCAGTCATCAGCACATCCCCAGCAATGAAATACAGCCCATGCTCACTTCAGGTGCAGCTTTCCCACCAAAAACCACTAGGCTCATGAGATTGCATAGGGACACTCCCATACAAGGACACATCTTCAGGATCAGGATAGGTAACAGTTTTACCTTATATCATAGACACAGAGAAAGCCCAACAAGATGAGAAGCAGGGGAATATCTTCCAGAGGAAAACCATCAAAAAATGAGAGATAAAACCTAATGTATTAGAGATAAATAATTTACTTAATTGGTGACAGACAGGGAGGCCTGGCGTGCTGCAGTCCATGGGGTCGTGAAGAGTCGGACACGACTAACTGAACTGTATTTGAGTACCTAATAAAGAGTTCAATAAGCATAAATATAGACAGTGAGCTCAGAAAATGAATAGAACCATACAATGAGAACTTAAAGAACTAGGAAAGTTAACTTGAAACAACAAGCAATCAGAGCAGAAGAAGAAAAGAATTAAAATGAAAAGTATACTAGAAGGACTTCACAGCAGATTACGTGACACAGAAGAATGCATGAACAACCTGAAAAACAAAATGGCAGAAATCACCCAAATAGAAGAGGGAGAAAAAAGATAGTTTAAGAGACTCTGGGGACATCACTCTTACTGAAATCTGTACTACATGGCTCACAGAAGAAGAAAAGAAAGGGGCAGAAAATGTATTTGATGAAATTATGGCTGAAAACTTCCCTAGCCTGAAAGGGGAAACAGATATCCAGGTTCAGGAAGCATAGAGAGTCTCAAACAAAGTTAACCTAAAGAGACCCACACCAAGACAGAGCATAACTGAAAGGGCAAAAGTTAAAGAGAATTTTAAAGGTGGCAAGAAAAAAGCAAAGTGCCACATACAAGGGAACCAACATAAGACTATTGGCTGATTTTTCAGCAGAAACTTCACAGGCCAGAAAGGAGTGGCATGATATATTTAAAGTGATGAAAGGAAAAAATCTACAACCGAGATACTCTGCTCAGCATGGTTTTCAATCAGAATTGAAAGATAAAGAGTTTCCCAGACAAGCAAAAAGTAAGAGTTCATCACCACTTTTAGGCTTTACAGGAAATGGAAAAGGTCTTGAAGCAACAAGGAAAAGGCTATAACAAGCTGTAAGAAAATATATGAAGGACAATGATCTCACTGGTAAAGGTAAATATATAGTAAAGACAGTAAATATATAGTAAAGGCAGTTAGGCTATTAGAAAGATTAAAACAAAAATATTGTAAAATCAAATATAACTATAGTAAACAAGGGTTAGTTGTAGAGATGTAAAATATAATGCTAAAACATAAAACATGGTAAAGATGTAGTGCTTTTAGAATGTGTTTGAACTTATTTAAAGGAAGCAGATAGTAACAGGTTGATATATATATAAACCTTTTTGTTACTATCATTCAGAAACCTACAATAGATGCACACACACACACACACACACCAAACACTGAGATAGGAACTCAAATACAAATCTAAAGAAAATCATCAATCCATAGGGAAGAGGCTAAAAGAACAGAGAAGAACCACAAAAAACAGTGGGAAAATAAGTAACAAAATAGCAAAATCATATAACTATGAATAATCACTTTAAATGTCAGTGGAATAAATGCTCCAATCAAAAAGTATAGGGTGCATGAATGGATAAAAAGTAGCACCCAGTTGTATGTTGCCTGTAAAGGCTCACTTCACAGCTAAAGACACACAGACTGAAAGTGAAGAGATGTAAAAAGATATTCCATGTAAATGGAAATAAAAAGAAACCTGAGGTAGCAATATTTATGTCAGACAAAACAGACTTTAAAACAAAGCTTATAACAAAAGACAAAGAAGATCATTATATAATGATAAAGGAGTCAGTCCAAGAAGAAGTATTTTGTGAACCTATATACCTGACAGAAGAGCCTAAAAAAATAAAGAAAATGTGAACTTACATAATGGGAGAAATTGACAGTGACACATTAGTAGTACAGGACTTTTACATCAATGGATAGATCATCCAGACAGAAAATCAGTAAGGAAACAGTGGCCTTCAAAAACATATGAGACCGATTGACTTAATAGATACTTATACAATACACCCCAAATCAGTAGAACATATATTCTTTTCAAGTGTACATAGAATTTTCTCCAGGATAGAGCACATGCTAGGCCAGAAATCAAGTCTTAATAAATTTAAGGAGGTTGAAATTATATTAAAGATCTTTGTTGACCATAATGATATGAAACTAGAAATCAATTACAGAAAGAAAAATAGGGAAAGAACCCAAAACATGTGGAGACTAAAACAACATGCCACTAAAAAAACCATGGGTCACTGAAGAAATAAATGAAGAGGAAATCAGATCCCCTGAGACAAATGAAAATAGAAACAAAATTTCCCCAAATCTATAGAACTCAGCAAATGTAGTTCTAAGACATAAGTTTGTAGTGATAAAGGGTTTACCTCAAGAAACAAGACAAATCTCAAATTAATAACCTAACTTTCCATTTAAAGGAATTAGAGAAAAAGGAGACCAAACAAAGCCCAGAGTCAGCAGAAGGAAATAATAAAGATCAGAGAGGAAATAAAACATAAGATGCCTTTTTTCCCCCCTCCCAAAAGAAAAAAAAAAAAAGGTAAAAGGTCAATAGAAGTAACAGCTGGTCTTGGAAAAGATAAACAAAATTCATAGACCTTTAGCTAGATTCATTAAGAGAAAAAGAGAGAAGTCTCAGACAAAAATAGAAATTAAACAGTTAAAGTTATATCCAATATAACAAATAGATTAGCAATCATAACAGAACTGTGAGCAGTTACACACCAACACGTTGGACAGCCTAGAAGAAATAGATAAATCCTAGAAACATACAGTTTTCTAAGACTGAATCATAAAGAAATAGAAAATGTCAACAGACTAATTAGTAGTATTTAAATTGAATCAGTAATAAAAAAATCACAACAAATGAAAGTTCAGGATCAGATGGCTTCACAATGGAATTCTAGCAAACATTTAAACAGTCAATAACTATCCTTCATGACCCATTCCAAGAAATTGAAGAGGAGGAAATAAGTCCAAACTCATTCTACAAGGCCAGCATTATTACCCTAATATCAAAACCAGACCAACACACTACAAAGAAACTAATAGGTCAATATCCTTGCCAAGAGAACACACTGGTTATAGCAAACACCCTCTTCCAACAACACAAGATATGACTCTACACATGGACGTCATCAAATGGTCAGTACCGAAATCAGATTGATTATATTCTTTGTAGCCAAAGATGAAGCTGTGGACAGTCAGTAAACAAGACTGAGAGCTGACTGTGGCTCAGATTATGAACTACTTATTGCAAAATTCAGACTTAGGCTGAAGAAAGTACGGAAAACCACTAGGCCATTCAGATATGGCCTAAATCAAATCCCTTATGATTATACAGTGGAAATGACAAGTAAATTCAAGGGACTAGATATGATAGAGTGCCTGAAGAACTATGGACGGAGGTTCATAACATTGTACAGGAGGCAGTGATCAAGACCATCCCCAAGAAAAAGAAATGCAAAAAGGCAAAATGGTTCTCTGATAAGGCCTTACAAATTGCTAAGAAAAGAAGACAAACAAAAGGCAAAGAAGAAAAAGAAAGATATACCTATCTGAATGCAGAGTTCCAAAGAATAGCAAGGAGAGATAAGAAAACCTTTTAAGAGAACAATGCAAAAAAAAAAAAAAAAAATAGAGGAAAACGATAGAATGGGAAAGCCTAGAGATCTCTTCAAGAAAATTATAGATACCAAGGGAATATTTCATGCAAAGATGGGCACAGTAAAGGACAGAAACAATATGGACCTAACAGAAGCAGAAGATATTAAGAAGAGGTGGCAAGAATACACAGAAGAACTGTACAAAAATGATCTTCATGACCAGATAACCATGATGGCAGACATCCTGGAGTGCAAAGTCAAGTGGGGCTTAGGACGCATCACTATGAACAAAGCTAGTGGAGGTGATGTAATTCCAGTTTGGTTATTTCAAATCCTAAAAGATGATGCTGTGAAAGTGCTGCACTCAATATGCCACCAAATTTCAAAAACTCAGCAGTGGCCACAGGACTGGAAAAGGTCAGTTTTCATTCCAATCCCAGAGAAAGGCAATGCCAAAGAATGTTCAAACTGCCACACCATTGCACTCATTTTATATGCTAACAAGGTCATGCTCAAGATCCTTCAAGCTAGGTTTCAATAGTATGTGAACCAAGAACTTTCAGATGTACAAGCTGGACTTAGAAGAGGCAGAGGAACCAGCGATCAAATTGCCAACATCCGTGGGATCATAGAACAAGGAAGAGAATTCCAGAAAAACTTCTGCTTCACTGTCTACGCTAAAGCCTTGCACTGTGTGGATCACAACAGAATACAGAAAATTTGGAAAGAGATAGGCATAACAGACCACCTTATCTACCTCCTGAGAAATTTTGTATGTATGTCAAGAAGCAACAGTTAGAACCAGACATGGAACAACAGACTTGTTCCAAAAGGGGAAAGGAGTATGTCAAGGCTGTATATTGTCACCCTGCTTATTTGACTTATATGCAGAGTGCATCATGCAAAATGCCAAGCTGCATGAAGCACAAGGTGAAATCAAGATGCTGAGAGAAATATCAATAACCTCAGATATGCAAATGACAGTACCCTAATGGCAGAAATTGAAGAGGAACTAGAATCTCTTGATGAAGGTGAAACAGAAGAGTGAAAGAGCTGGCTTAAAACTCAACATTCAAAAAATGAAGATCATGGCATCCAGTTCCATTACTTCATGAGAAACAGATGGGGAAACAATGCAAACAGTGACATACTTTATTTTCTTGGGCTCCAAAATCACTGAAGATGGTGACTGCAGCCATGAAATTAAAAGACACTTGCTCCTTGGAAGAAAAGCTATGACCAACCTAGACAGCATATTAAAAACCAAGACATTACTTTGCTGACAAACGTCTGTATAGTCAAAGCTATGGTTTTTCCATTAGTCATGTATGGATGTAAGAGTTGGACCATAAAAAAGGCTGAACCCCAAAGAACTGATGCCTTCAAATGGTGATGCTGGAGAAGACACTTGAGAGTCCCTTGGACAGCAGGGAGATTAAACCAGTCAATCCTAAAAGAAATCAACCCTGAATATTCATTGGAAGGACTGATGCTGAAGCTGAGGCTCCAGTATTTTGGCCACCTGATGCAAAGATCCAACTCATTGGAAGATGACCATTACCATCACTTCTATTTAACATAATATTATAAGTCCTAGTCACAGCAACTAGGGAAGTAAAAGAAATAAAAGGCATACAAATTGGAAGGGAAGAAGTAAAATTGTCATTCTTTGCAGATGACATGATGCTATAATATATTTAGAAAACCCTAAGTTCTCCACCAAAACACTTTTAGAATAAATAAACTCAACTAAGTTTCAGGATACAATATATAGAAATCTGTTACTTTTCTACATAGTAATAATGAACTATCAGAAATAAAACAATTACATTTATAATCAAAAGTATTTGATTATGACCAAATAAAAAGAGTATATGTAGGAATACTCAAAAACTGTAAGACACTACTAAAATAAATTGAAGATGACACAAAGAAATGGAAAGATATTCTGTTTTCACGGATTGGAAGAATTAATGTTGTTAAATTATTTTTAAATATTGTTAAATTAATATTGTTAAAATATCCTGGGACAGGAGGGAGAGAAGGGATACACACACACACACGCGCGCGCGCGCGTAGTTACAACTGATTCACATTGTTTTACTGCAGAAACCAACACAAAATTGTAAAGCAATTTTCCACTGATTAAAAAATAAATAAAGCTAAAAAAACTATCCTTACTATCTATAGATTTAATGCAGTCCCTATCAAAACATTCATAACATTTTTCACAGAATTAGAACAAATGATATTAACATTTGTGTAGGACCACAAAAGACCCTGAATAGTCAAAGCAATCTTGAGAAAAAAGATCAAAGCTAGAGGTATTAAGACTCCCTGACTTCAGACTATACTACAAAACTACAGTAATAATAACAGTATGAAATGGCACAAAGAGAGACACACAGGTTAATGGAACAGAATAGAACCCAGAAAGAATCCACATTTGGCCAATTACTCTACTACAAAGGGAACATGAATATACAATAGGGAAAAGACCGTTTCTTCAACAAGTGCTGCTGGGAAATATGGTAAGCTACATGTAAAAATGTGAAACTAGACCCTTTTCTCACTCCACATACAAAAATAAACTCAGAGTGAATTAAAGACCTAAATGTAAGACTGGAAATTATAAAACTCTTAGAATAAAATATACACAATATACTCATTGACATTGGTCTTAACACAGCTGGGTGATCTGACCTTAGGAGAGTTCTTTAACCTGAGTTTCAACTTTCTTATCTTTAAATAGAGAAAATAATAGTACCACATGATTATAATGAGGGCTAAATGAAATACTGCCAATAAAATTGTTAAAAGAGGACCAGGCACATATGGTGATTTTTTTTTTTTTTTTACATTATCACTCTTTATAATTACTATAAAGTAATAACTTTTGAATTTAGAAAAAAATTCAGGGGCAATGCTTATAGCATTATCATATTTTTATAAAATTGTATGTATACACATGCATATGTTTTTCTATGTTTTGATTGTAGATAAAAGTATAACATGATAAATACCAAACTATTAACACTGGTTAGGTGTCTCAGATGGTAAAGAAGTCGCCTGCAATATGGGAGACCAGGGTTCTATCCCTGGCTTGGGAAGATCCCCTAGAGAAGGGCATGTCAACCCACTCCAGTATTCTTGCCTGGAGAATGCCAATGGACAGAGGAGCCTGGCAGGCTACAGTCCATGGGGTCACAAAAAGTAGGACATGACTGAGTGATTAGCAACACATT
This sequence comes from Odocoileus virginianus, assembly GCF_023699985.2. Taxonomy (NCBI): domain Eukaryota; kingdom Metazoa; phylum Chordata; class Mammalia; order Artiodactyla; family Cervidae; genus Odocoileus; species Odocoileus virginianus. The sequence continues at coordinate 60,151,420 of NC_069676.1, forward strand.
CAAGAAGGACTGCTTGGGGTTAGGGGAGAATGGTGGATAATATCCTCTTTTATTAATACATCACCATCCTGTTTGATTATTTACAGTGAGCATGTAGTTTTTGCCAATTAAAGAAAGTCTCCACATTCAGTATCCACTTATTTTATATTTTATTTGCACTTTTAGAATTATCAAATTCTGAAAATTAGAAGTGTTAATTGCCTACTCAAAAAGCTTTACCTACAAGAATGACATCTGAATACATTAGTACATTTTTACAAAAAACCCTTTCTAAGCCAGCAATTCAATTTGCTCTTTTAATCTCTCCAATTGCCACTGATTACTTTCAAATCATCACTCATATTGTTTTCCCCCTCATAATGCAGGACATTGAGTATTCCATCATTCTATCATTCATGCCACAGGATGTGCCATTTCCTCTTCCCTTAAATGCCCTTCTCTAATTCTTGGTCTTGTGATTGTGTGATCCCCGCACTTCTTTTTTACACACTATGAGCAAATGTGATTTTCTGCCAGTAGGTTTCATCCTGCTGCTTCCATTCCCAGTTACCTTACCTCTTCTAAACCATGACCATACATGACACTAACTGGTTTGGGAGCTGTTTTAAGTTAGATTCCAGGCCCTTCTAAGACTCTATTGCTACTCACTTTGATTTCCCATTGAGCCTTGTTTCTCTCTGGAGTCTTTCAGATTAACTCTCTTATGACTCTTACTGATGATCAAGTCACATTAATTACCTGGATAAGTCTGAGCTAGTCCATGGTGTCAAGGAAATTGTAATCTAATTATTTTTCTAAATGTGAATATTTTTTGCTAATAAAATATCACCAAACCAGTTAGCCTGTCAACGACCAGTATGGTTGTTGTAGAAAAAAATTTTTCTGGGCAATCAATGGGGATGGAGAGAATGTAGAGGAGTATGAGGGGGGTGTGCTGTGATAGAAAATACACCATTACCATCTTATTTTCAATGTCCTTTTTAAAGAGCAATTTTCATTTTTTTATAAACAGAAAGATAATTTTTAAAAGCCTGTAGTGAAATATTAATTAAGTTCAACTTATTTTTTATTATGATTAGTCCTGTTTGAGTCCTGTTTAAGACTGCCACCTGCTCACCTCAAGGTCATGAAGAGTCTCCTATATGTTATTTTCTCAAAACTTAATTGCTTTTTACTTTTCCAGATCCAGGGCCACAGGCCCACTGACCCTCTCAATGGGCAGAGGAACCACCTGGAGGAAGCTGGTTTGGAGAAAACTGAGGCTCAATGTCCTTTACAGCTGAGAATAAAAAATTTGCTGCCCTGTCAACAAAGGATGCTGCAGCTGTCTAGTCATCAGCCAATACTGTGGCCTGGTTGGTGAGCCCCGAGGGACTGCAGTATGGAGACCAGTGGGCTGACTATCGCCAAGCCTTCAGCCACTACAGACACTCCCAGTGGTGCACCCTGAGGGGATTCAGGATGAAAAAGGACAAGATACTGGCATTGGATAGCTAAGGTGCATAGCAAAGGAATGATTTCATTGAGCCCAGATTCTTGTTTCTTCTGCTACACAGAAAAAAGCTAAATTCATTCCTGTGAGATGCTTGGTTTTCTCTAATAGTAACCTTTTGATGTTCTGACTACCTGCTTTTGTTGCAAAATTCTTATATATCCTTCAAAACAGTACCTCAGAGCTATCTGAGAGGCTGTCTCCTGGGCTTGAGCCCTCAAAAAGTCTGCTGAATAAAACAATTCTCAACTTAAATAAATAAATAATAAGAAAAAAAAATCCCCTGTAAAAAACACAAATATGTGGAGGCTAAACAATACACTAGCAAACAACCAATGGATCACTGAAGAAATTCAAAAGGAAATAGTGCTGCAATGAACTTTGGGGTGCACATGTCTCAAAAAAAAAAAAAAATACCTAGAGATAAATGAAAACAAAAGCACAATGATCCAAAACCTTTGGGACTCAGCAGAAGCAGTTCTAACAGGGAAGTTTATAGTGATACAGTGTTATCTCAGGTAAAAGAAAAATCTCAAACAACCTAATCTTACACCAAAACAACTAGTGAAAAACAAACAAAACCCAAAGTTAGTAGACAGAAAGAAATCATAAAGATAAGAGCAGAAATAAACGAAATACAGAGATGAAGAAAACACTGGAAAAGACCAATGAAATGAAAAGTTCATTTCTTGGAAAAAGGAAACAAAATTGATAAACTTTAAATCAGACTCATCAAGAAAAAGAGGGAGAGGGCTCAAATCAATAAATTAGAAATGAAAAAGAAATTACAACAGACACCACAGAAATGCAAAAGATCATAAGAGAGTATTACAAGTAACTCTATGCCCCAAAATATAGACAATCTAGAAGAAACAGACAAAGTCTTAGAAATGTATAAACTTCTAAGACTGGACCCACAAGAAATAGAAAATATGAACAAACCAATTACAAGTACTGAAATTGAAATGGTGATTTAAAAACTCCCCCAAAACAAAAATCCAAGACCAGATGGTTTCACAGGCAAATTCTATTAGATATTTAGAGAATTAATACCTATCCTTCTGAAAATTTTCCAAAAAATTTCAAAGTAAGAACACTCCCCAAAGTTATTCTGTGAGGCCTCCACCATCCTGATTCTAAAACTAGACAAAGACAGCACAAAAAGAGAAAATTACAAGCCAATATCACTAATGAATATAGATGCAAAAATTCTCAACAAAATACTAGCAATCCAAATCCAACAATATCTTAAAATGATCATACACCATGATCAAGTGGGATTTATCCCAGTGATACAAGGACTTTTTAAATATCTGCAAATCAATCAATGTGATACACCATATCAATAAATTGAAGAATAAAAACCATATGATATCTCAATAGATGCAGAAAAAGTTTTTGACAAAAATCAGCATTCATTTATGATAAAAACTCTCCAGAAAGTTGGCATAGAGGGAAGCTACCTCAACATAATAAGGGCCATATATGACAAACCTACTGCTAACATAATATTTAACAGTGAAACACTGAAAGCATTTCCTCTCTCTCCACTTTTATTCAACATGGTTTTTGGAAGGCCTACCCATGACAATTAGAAAAGAAAAATAAGTAAAAAGAATCCAGATTGGAAAAGAAGTAAAATCATTCCTGTTTGCAAATGACATGATATTATACATAGAACATCCTAAAGATGCTATGAGAAAACACTGGAGCTCATCAATGAGTTTGATAAAGTTGCAGGATACAAAATCAATACACAGAAAATGAACATTTCTATACATTAACTATGAAAGATCAGAAAGAGAAATTAAATAAACAATTTCATTTACCACTACATCAAAAAGAATAAAACATCTAGGAATAAACCTACCTAAAGAGCCAAAAGACCTGTATTCCAAAAACTATTAACATATTGATGAAAGAAATGAAGATGGAAGAAACAGATGGAAAGATATACCATGTTCTTGGATCAGAAGAATCAATATTGTCAAAATGAATATACTTCCCAAGGCAATCTACAGATTCATTGGAATCCCTATCAGATTACTAATTGCATTTTTCTTTCACAGAACAATTTTTTCATCAGAACAATTTTTTTTTTTTTAATGGAGAAACAAAAGCCTATACAATGGAGAAAAGATAGTCTTTAACAAATGGTCCTGGGAAAATTTGACATCTGCATGTAAAAAAAATGAAATTAAAATATTATTTAACACCATACACAAAAGTGAACTCAAAATGGATTAGAGACCTGAATATAAAGCTGGATACTATAAAACTCTGTGGAAAACAGGCTCAAAGTTCCTTGAAGACAAGATTGATCTCTAAATGAGAGCTCTGCCCACATGTTGGTTAGTATGTCACTTTGTACATTATAGTTAATAAGGAAATTTGTTAATGGATGGATATGAGTCCGAGGAGAGGAAGAAAGAGCATAAATCAGTTCACAGCAACTGATGCTGCCATAAAGGAATAAGGAATGTACTGATGCTGGGCAGAGAGTCTTGGGAAAGGAAGGTCTTTATTTTTTTGGCCACACCCAATGTAGGATCTTAGTTTTCCCACCAGGGATCGAACCCATGCTCCCTGCATTGGAAGCGCAATGTCTTAACCACTGAACCAGCAGGGAAGCCCCAAAGATGTTTTTAGTGTTAAAGCTAAACCCTGTAGGTAGGCCCAAATCTTGGGTAGAGATTGTGGTGCAGATGACTTTACTGGAGTCACATGCTAACCATGGGCAGGAATAGGACCCGTGTCTAGCCTTCTGACTCCCTAGCAGCATTCTTTTCACTCTGCCATGGTGCTGCTATGATTGAGCTAGACACAGACAAGACACAGGAAGCACAGCAGCTACTATTGGCAAAGAAGAACTATCAAAGACCACCATCCGCACCAGTATCAAAAGGTTTTCCTTTCTTTTACAGAAAACCTTGTGCACAGCCCCAGTACATTGAACCAGTGAATGCTAAGTGACTGTGATTACCACAGGCGCCAGGGGTTAGTTGGAGTCAAAGGCTTCCCACACTATTTGACTTTCTCCTTTCTTTTCTGACCAATCGACAGTGTTTCCTCAATACCTCAGTAGAAGTATCAACCTCTAAATGACATGATTTTAAGAGAGGGATGTACCAAAACAGAATGGGCACAGCCACTTCCAGTGTTATACATGGATTCACTGTCAAATGAGTGGTCTTGTCATTCCAGCCCAGATACGACAACGCCTCTGAAGGAGACTTTTATTCTTAAAAGTCAGAAAGTGTAAAAACAGAAAACGTAGGCTTTGAAGGTCGTCTCTCCTGTGCTATAAATTTGAACCTGACAGCAGTCACTGACTTGAAAATATCCAGGGGGCTCAGGCCACGCTTAGGAAATTTATTTCGACACATAGACTAATGTGGAGGGAAACCTGCTATCACTCTGGAGCAGTTGATCTGCAAATCAGTCAACCGACAAAGCAATTTACACGTGTCAACCCCTTTCCTTCTTCTTGGAAACGATAATGGGCTCTCCACTCACTAAGGTGGCAAGAAGCGCCAGGCTTTGGGATGAATTCGATTACCTGCTGAAATGTATATTGCATTTTGAATCCCCTTACTGTGTAGCGAGGATTTAAATTCTATTCTATCTTACTAATTGGGTAGGTGGCTGACCATTCTTCCAAAATGAGTCCCTTTTCAGAGATTACTGTCACAGAGCCCAGGAAACTGTAAAAGCAGTCAGCAGGCCACCACGAGGCCTCTGCTTCCCTGAATTTTTTATTGATTGCTCGCTCCTCTGCCCCACGTGATAGCCCCCACCTGCTCCTGACTCTACTGCTCCAGAGAGATGCTCCAAAAAATTGCATTTGGAGCTGTTCAGTCTCACGAGTCAGAAAATCTGATTAGATTTCCATGCTTTCCAAATACAATCCTGCATGCAGCCAGCCAAGCAAATCACTGGGCCCTTTTAATCACTCATTTCATGGAGAAGTTTCTGGGGCCCTGGGCAGTGGCATCCTTCCAGAAAGAAGGCATAGGAAATGTTCACAAGAAGCAGCCAAGGTCGTGTGGGCCCCAGCTTGGTTGGATGTATGGCTGAGAACAAAACAAGTTCAATTTTAGAGTACTTCACACTTTACTTCACACATTCATGTGCCTTATTTCATCTGAGGTCCTGAAAAAGTCTATGAGGTAAGACTAAAAGGAGATCTTCTAATACCCACTTTCTAGTTTTTCAAAATTGTGTTCACACAGATAGTTATTCATCCAATCCCATGCAGTTATTGACAAGGCTGAGATTCAAAGTGGGATTCTGTGACTCCATACCCTATGTTGTTTGCATTTCCCTGCACGATGCTCACACAAACTACCTTCACCAAAGGCAGAAGCTAACACTCAGTGAAATACTATCTCTCAGGTGCTGTGCGCAAACTGTTCCTACATTATCATTATAGACACTCTGTGAGATGGGTACCCGCTTGTCCCTGATGAGCACAGTGAGGCTTAGAAAGAGTGTAGCAGCTTGTCTATTTCCCTGTCTTTACGTTATTGCAATTTTAAAACATGATGCTAACCTGTCCTCTATTCAACTAAAACTGCCTTACCCTCAGGAAAGTGAGTTTAGTGAGTTTTTGTTTCTGTCCCTAAATATTACATAACTGTGGGAGGGTCTCACCTACACAGTCTCAGCAATCTCTAAAGAGGTAGCTCCTTAAAACATTGGAGAAAAAACAAAACAAACAAAAAAAACCAAAACATTGGAGATATGGTAAGGGGTAACCATGGAAATATGGTTATAATTCCACTTCAGTTAACTGTCAATAAAAGTGAGTAAGAATATAGGATTCATTCTGTATTAAAGAAGAATACGATTTTTATTATCCCTTCCTCCACACCCACCCCCCACCCCCGTCCCCGCTGTTAGCCTATGTAATAATGTTACCAGCTTCAAAAGGCAGCTGGAATGAGGAGGAAAGAGCGCAGGATTATTGTGTTTGTGTGTCCCTTTGATTTGGGTGCTGTTCAGTGGAATCCTACTGTGTCTGCTGGTTGAGAGGTCCTTTTGGTCTGGCAAGCTGGCGTGCAAGGTGAGAGAAGGCTAAGTAGGAAGAGAAGAGAAGCAGTTTGGGATGAAGATAAAGGGAAAAATAAATGCTCACAGTTCCTGGAACTGTCTGGGTTGGTATTTAGTGGGGGGGGGGGGCAGGGTGGGATGCTGGAAGAAGGAACATGTGACTGTTGTGGTAGCAAACTTGAGTAGGCCATGCAAACTGGCACTATCAGTCCAGTTATATTTCTTTTCATTCTGGAAAGCAGAGAAAGAAGAAAGTTGAGGAAATGACATTATTTATAACATTTTTTTTATAATGAGACATTTCTTCAAAGCAGACATCTGGGGAGGAGGCTTCTCTACCTGCGGATGCCCTTTCTTTCCCTTCGTCATCACTGTTCCAAGTCTCCAGCCTCCTTCAAGGTCACCTAAGATCAAGGAAGCCTTCCCTAATTCTTATGTCTGTTCAGAAAAACATCAATAGCAGTTTGTGTCAGAACTCAACAAGCAAATATTGGCTATACACACTTCCATTATTCTATATTTATTTAGTCTTATAGTCTTAAATAAATCTGAAAATCCTTGAGGACAGTGATCACACTGTCATCCTCTTCTATTGTATCTTAAGCCTTCTGTAACTACTGGCGCCTGGACGCACAGTAAGTGATAATGCTGCTGCTGCTAAGTTACTTCAGTCGTGTCCGACTCTGTGTGACCCCATAGACGGCAGCCCACCAGGCTGCCCCGTCCCTGGGATTCTCTGGGTAAGAACACTGGAGTGGGTTGCCATTTCCTTCTCCAATGCATGAAAGTGAAAAGTGAAAGTGAAGTTGCTCAGTCGCGTCTGACTCTTAGCGACCTCATGGAGTGCAGCCCATCAGGCTTCTCTGTCCATGGGATTCTTCAGGCAAGAGTACTGGAGTGGGATGCCATTGCCTTCTCCATAAGTGATAATGAACCTTAATAAATGCTTGTTAGCTGTGATATACATGTAAAACTTCATCCCCTAACTACATATCTCTCATATATCCAAGACTATGCACATAAGTTCAAATTTGGACTAATGGTAACTATTGATGAGGGAAGAGAAGTTGCAAAATCACAGTTAACATAATGTTTAACCTTCAACTCCTAGAGCTGTTTTCAGAAATTCTAAACTGAAGACTTCTGAATCTGCTCACCTTTCAGTGATACCAGTGGATCACATTTTGTTTTCTATACTTATCAAAAAGCGTGCCAGAGCAAATATTCTTCCCTCATCCAAATAACTCCAATTAAAGCATAAGCCCTTAGTTAAACAAAATAGAAAACAAGCTCAAACTATGTATCTTTGGGTGTAAAATCAACCACAAACAATATATTGTGTATTAATTTGCATCTACTGCTGGAGAAGGGTTATTGCTAGATTTAACCAATATTTTAAATTTCTCAATTTCAGGAACCACTTAGGGAAATAGGACAAGATAAAATATTGGCTTTTAAAAATAGCACAAGAGAACATACCAAGACTAAGTGTGTTCCTGCCATTTGGAACAAAGTCTCATTGTCATAGCATGGATTTTCTGTAAGAAAGAGCTTCTAGGTGAGCTAGTCTAAGCTCGTGCCATAGGTGAGATGACTGAAGCAAAGTTAAATGTTAAATGACCCAAGCAGAGTCACACAACATGGACAGGAGACTAGGTTCCAGCCTCTCAGTTCCTCTCCAATGAGATATAAGAACTTTAGGAACACAAAGATGATAGGAATTAATATACGGTGGAATAATCTAAGAACATTTACATAATTCTTATATTCATTTACTGTGTTTCTTCAAAATCAGTGGAAGGACTGGTCTTTTTAATTTTAGAAATTCTACTGCCTGGGATATTAAAGCCCTATAGTAAATGGTCTGAGTGCTGAAAAACTATAAAAGGCCTCATCCCTGTTCATCAGATGTAAATGTAACGATTTGACTATAGCTATCATTAACTGGCTAATAACTGTTTATAACCTCAGGATGCAGTTCCTACCCAGTTAATGGGCTACGTAGTAAAGCTGTGATTTTATCTCTGTTCAGGCTCTTGGTCTCAGTTGCTTGCATTAAGGGGTGAGCAGGTTCTGCTGATTATCTATATAATATGAGATCATGTTGCAAGAACCTTCAGAAAAACTCTCATCAAATAAAATTGGAGTTGTGCCTGAGAAGGAAGCCTTGCAGAATAATATGTTGATTGCCCCAAATAGCCCTCATGAATAGCACTTACAAGGAAATTCATCATAGGTTTTTCTCAGCTGCATTTTCAAGCAATTTGTGAATCCCTAAGCACTGTGATAATATGTCTGCTGACACTTCTCAAACAAGATTTCTCCAGTATTCTTCCACATAGCCTTAGAGATGGCACCCACCTCTTGTAGGAACAGATTTGTGGAACATGCTGAGACTCAGTTGTGTCTGAGCTGGGCTCCAGGGCTGAGTGCAGGGGCCACTTCTCAGTGGTTGGCCAGATGGACTCCAAGGAGGAAAAGGCTTAGCAATGCCTACATCTGCTACCCTGACTGTGCTTCAAGCCCACCTGCACTTCCTTCTCACTCTCTGTTTTTACCCTTCAAGAAATTGTGTTCATTTCAAGAGTGTATTTCTTTATCCTGCTATACACAATGTGTTAGGACAAGAGAAGACATCAGGAAAGAAGTTTAAAATATGTTCCTTGTTCACTCTGGCCTTGCAGTTTAGTTTACAAGTGGAAATATACACAGAAGCAATTTTTTAGAGTCTGACTGCTTTTCATTTATCACTCTTGATGAAATGACCATTACCTTTTGCCATATTATTGCAATGTCAGTAACCCTTACCAATATCCTTTTGTCTTTTTTGTTAAAACATCATTTCCATGCCATCATTTTCTTCCTACATATTCCCCAGTGGCTTCATTCTCAGCTTATGCTGAGCCAAAGTCCACCATGGCCTGTAAGGCCATCTATGGCAGCCTCATTCTTGGTCTGACGTTATCTCCTGCCTCCTGTCCTCTCCTCTAGTTTTCACCTGACTCCACCGCCCCTTGGCTGTTCCTCAAGTGCAGTAATGATTCAAGTACTTTCCCTGTTCTTCCCTGTGTCTGGACTGTTTTCTCCCTAGGCACACACAAGGCATTCTCTTTCATTTCATTTAGGTTTCTTATTAAATGTGGACTTATCAATGAGGATGCCCCTGACCCTTCAATCTAGAATACACTCATCTCTGTCTTTTCCCCCTGATTTATTTCTCTTCTCAGCATTTAAGAACCACTAAAATGGTTGATTTCTCTGCCCCCCTCCACCAAACTATGTAATCTTGATGACAAAAGGATATCCATAAAACCTAGAATTGTGCCTGACGTATAGGAAATGTTAATACTTTGGCTGAACTGGAAAACCTAAATGGCTTAATGATTATAGAAGATGAATGAATGAATGAATAAAATGCTAAGATGTGCTCTCCACTGCCTGGTAAATGAAGTCCTGTCTCTCTATCCTGGCCTCCAAAGTCACTCTGTTAGGAATACTTTCATATTCAACTAACAACATACATGATCAGCAGTGGTTTAAGTAATAAAGACACTCAATTAGGTTTTACAGTAAGAAGCCTGGAGGTAAGCAGTCTTGACCTAATAGACACTAAAAAATGTATCAAAGATATAATCTCTATCTTCATCTTTACTCTTGTTACCATAATGGTTTGGAGCTGCATGGTCATGGGACAGTGGTCGTAGAACTGGGCAGCATGAATATACTCAAGACAGAGAAGGTGGAAGTGGTAGTAATAAAAACATCTACCCTATTTTTCTGGATAGTAAGAGATTTCCAGATATATTTTCCTGAGACTTTATTAAAATGTGCCATTTATTCATTTCTTAATGCAGGAAAGTTTTTTTTTTTCTTCCCAGTCTTTAAGGTGAAAGTGAGCATTAAAGTGGATTGTGAATGGGTTTTGATATAGCCAACCTCTACTGTCTATCACAGTAGACAGTAATGCCTTCCAATATATGATCCCTGCCTGATTTCCCACTGCAGTACTGTACAGTCCCTCTTCCAACCCAACTCTTTACTATTCCCCCAACAATTCTGCCCGCCATGTTTCAAAAACACAGACATTTTTTAGAACAATTTCAGATTTACAGGAAAAGAAAATAAGAAGGTAGTACAGGGAGTTGTTATACATCCCACACACAGTTTCCCATTGTTAACATCTAACTTTAGTTGGTATATTTGTTATAACTATTAAACTGACATTGACAAATTATTATCAATTAAGTTCCATGCTTTATTCAGATTTCTGAAAAAAGCTTTTATGTAATGTCCCTTTTCTTTTGGGAAACACATGTAGATGTCATATTTCTTTATGTTCTCTTGGCGTGACGGTTTCTCAGACTTCCCTCGCCTGTGATGTCTTTTGACAGTTTTGAAGAATTGGTCATGCTTTATAGAATGTTCTCTACTATAATTTGACTGGTATTTTTTCTCTATATTGTTAGATTGGAGTTACAAGGGGTTTTGGTGGAGAAGACCAGGGATCAAGTGCCAGTTGCATCATATCAAAACTGTACTATCAACATGAGGTGTATGTCAAGTTTCTCTAATATAAAATTACACTTTTTACCCTTCACATACTGTGTTCTTTAGAAGGAAGTTGTTATGCACAGCTGATACTTGAGTAAAGAGTTATTCTTCTGCTCCTTGAAAGTGGAGTATCTACATAAATTATTTGGAATTCTTCTGCATGGGTGATGTGTCCCTTTTCCCCAGTATATTTATTCATCTTTGTATATGTATCAGCATAGATACATTGATATTTACTTTATACTGTGGGTTAAAATCTAATACCTTATATTTTTGGTCAAATTAATTCTGCTTTTGTCCATTGGAAACTCTCTTAGTTAGCTTCTGTGTCCCCCTGACATGCCTACAACAATATGGGTCTGCAGTTTTTAAGCACTTTCTCTTTGGCACTGAAAAGTGCTCCCAGCTCATCTGGCATATTTTCTGCCCTGGTTTGTTTTACTGGGAAATGGTATTTGAAATCAAGATCTGGGTGTAGATGTACACACTGTTACTGAGGTGTCATTGTTTCTAGATCCTCTTAGGTGATAGAACAAGGAACTGCATGTGTGTTTACTAACCTGTAAACACACACAGGTCACTATCTCTACATGGAATCATATGTGCCTTTACAACATTCATTGTGAGTTCAGATTCATGGCTCCAACTTTAATCCATCACCAGATGAATCATTCTAGCTTTCTCTCCTTATCAATAAACTCCTACACCTACAGTGAGAGACCTGGCTCCCGCCATCTGCCACCCAGTTACTTAGTCATTGGGTTCCAGTTTACATGTATAACAGTATCATAATTGTTAACCTCTATCTCTGTGATAGATACAATTTTACCAACTAGAGAATAGTCATTGTACGTAGCTCCTTTTGGCTTTAGACTTTCTGACTCATTTTCTAGGTTACTTAGGTCAGCACCTTTTTGCACCACCCTCTTCCTAAAGTTGTTTTCTTATATTCATAATACAGCCAGATTCTCTTGGAAAGTCTACAACCTTCTGGGATCAGTCCACCTCTTAAATGATTTATTTTAATTTATCTATCATGACTGATTCATGTCAATGTATTAAAAAAAAAAAAACAAAAACAAAAAAAACAAAATCTATCAATACATTACATTTCATAATTTTTATGCTATAAACTTCAATGGCTTTTGAAAAATGCATAATGTCATGTATCTACATGGTATCTATTATGGTATCATATAGAATATTTTACTACCCTAAAAGAAAACCACGTGTTTCATCTATTCAACCCTGTCCCATTCCCCTGACATCCTGGCAACCACTGATCTTTCATTATCTCTATAGTTTCACCTTTTCAGAAAGTCATGTAATTTGAATCATGTAGGATATACCCTTTTCATATGGTTTCTTTACTTAGCAATATGCATTAAGGCTCTTCCTTGTCTTTTTGTTAGCTTAATTGCTCATCTCTTTTTATCACTAAATAACATTCCATTGTATGGATGTATCATAGTTTATCCATTCACCTATTAAAGGACATCTTGGTTGTTTCCATTTATTACTAATGATTAATAAAGCTGCTTTAAACATAATACCTAAGATTTTGACTATATTTAGCTTTGGAAGAAACTGACAAACTGTCTTTCCAAGTAGCTGGACCATTTTGGATTCATACCATCAATCAATGAGAGTTCCTATGGTTCTACATTCTTGTGAGCATTTGTTATTGACATTTTAAAGTCATGCTCATAGATGTGTTGAAGTGTGAAAGTTGCTCAGTCATGTCTGACTCTTTGTGACCCCTTTGGAATTCTCCAGGCCAGAATACTGGAGTGGGTAGCCTTTCCCTTCTCCAGGGGATCTTCCCAACCCAGGGATTGACCCTAGGTCTCCCGCATTGCAGGCAGATTCTTAACCATCTGAGCCACAAGGGAATCCCAGATGTGTTAGTGGTATTTCATTCTTTTTTTTTTTCCCATTTATTTTTATTAGTTGGAGGCTAATTACTTTACATCATTACAGTAGTTTTTGTCATACATTGAAATGAATTAGCCATGGATTTACATGTATTCCCCATCCCGGTCCCCCCTCCCACTCTTGATTTAACCTGTGCACATTTCTATACCTTCCCTCAAAATAGGAAAACTCTTTCCATTCAAAGTGTAATTCATTGCCATGTACTCCTTAAAGTTCCTCTAAAAATATCCATCTTCTCTACCAAATGAACTTCCTTTTCTAAATTTCTAATTCCAGTACTCATGTATGGATGTGAGAGTTGGACTATGAAGAAAGCTGAGTGCTGAAGAATTGATGCTTTTGAACTGTGGTGTTGGAGAAAACTCTTGAGAGTCCCTTGGACTGCAAGAAAATCCAACCAGTCCATCCTAAAGGAGATCAGTCCTGGGTGTTCATTGGAAGGACTGATGTTGAAGCTGAAATTCCAATACTTTGGCCACCTCATGCAAAGAGTTGACTCATTGGAAAAGACCCTAGTGCTGGGAAGGATTGGGGGCAGGAGGAGAAGGGGATGACAGAGGATGAGATAGTTGGATGGCATCACCGACACGATGGACATGGGTTTGGATAGACTCTGGGAGTTGGTGATGGACAGGGAGGCCTGGCGTGCTGCGATTCATGGGATCACAGAGAGTCAGACATGACTGAGACTGAACTGAACTGAATATCCTTTATCACTAAAATAAATTCTTAATATTTGAAAGAGACTTCCCAGGTGGTGTTAGTGATAAAGAATCTGCCTGCCAATGCAGGAGACATAAGAGAGTCAGGTTCAATCCCTGGGTCAGGAAGGTCTCCTGGGGGAGGGCATGGCGACCCACTCCAGTAATTTTGCCTGGAAAATTCCATGGACAGAGGAGCCTGGCGGGCTACAGTGCACAGGGCCACAAAGAGTCAGATGTGACTGAAGAGACTTAGCACTTCAGTCTAAGTTTATATCTTCAAGAAAACCACATAATATCTTCAATAATATCACCATATCACTTTCCACAAAAAGTCAGACATTTAGAAATAAAATCTTTATCAGCACTTCAGATGCTTACTAATAGTTGCTGTGCAGATGCCAATGAAGAGAAAGCAACCAAGCCACACTACAGAGATATTAGGAAGACAGCTTAGTTCATTTACCAATGATGTGATTTATTCCTAAATACCAGAATTGCCCCAGAATTCAATCATCTCAAATTCTATCATGCCATGGGTCACCTCAATAAATTTTGAATCATCAAAATCATGAATATTAAATCTGTGAATGCAAAGCACCTAAAGAACCTTTTCCAGGGCCTACTCTTTTTTTTTTTTTTAATAGGAATTTTTGTTTATGTCTTTATTTTCCTTCTAGACTAAAAGGACTTGAGGATAAAATATATCTCTAATTTCATATTCAGTAAATAGTTATCAAATAAACAAATACAAATAGTGCTATAGAGCTTAAAAGGAAAAGATTGTTCTTTCTTACAAAAGCATTATGTGCAGTTTAATTGCTTCCTTGAGATTTCAAAGAAGCCTGAAAGAGAATAATAAAACTCTAAAATAGACCAGAAATTTAGGCACCTTGTAGAGAAGGCAGCCCCTGCATTAATATCAAAGCCCTCAGGAGGGATGTGTGTTCCTTTTGTCCATGAAGGCTGTGTCTATGGAGTGGGTGATGGTGCCTAAGTGATCAACTTGCTTGTTGCCATGGCGATTTAGCCACCCTTGCTGCAGTTGGCAGGTCTCCCAGCACTGCCCCTGCAGACTGGAACCACCCACCTGTTCTTTCTCTGTTTTCTACCTAGCACACTGCCTTTTATTGATCACAAGGAGGGTTCACAAATTCTGTCTATGCTAAGGGCTAACAGACATGCCAGAATACAGGTAAGCATAAAAGGATGGTGTGGGGGAAAAGGAGGTCGATATTCTTAGAGGATCTGGGGAGGTTATCTCTGCCACATAGATAGGGACCCTTTTCTTTGAAGGAGCAAGGCATTTACAAGGAGGTGTTTTCAAGAAAATTCTCTTCCATCCCCAAAATGTGGTTCTGTCCTGTGATATCTATCCAGAAAACAAATCCACAAGTGACGTTGCAGGCCTAGGACAGTACTAAGCAGGAAGTTGGTGCTCAGGAAGGAGGGATCTTAAGTCAATAAAAATCAGTGTTCCTGTGGGTTCCTGATGCTTTGCATATCCAGGGCTGGTCCTGGTGAAGGAAGCTAAAGTGAGTAAACCTCAGGAGGCAGTTGGGGGAGTTAGTTGGAAAAGACCCCGATGCTGGGAAAGATTGAGGGCAGGAGGAGAAGGGGATGACAGAGGATGAGATGGTTGGATGGCATCATTGACTCAATGGACATGAGTTTGAATTTGAGCAAACTCTGGGAGATGGTGAAGGACAGGGAAGCCTGCTGTGGTGAAAAACTTGGGGTCGCAAAGAGTTGGACCTGACTTAGCAACTGAACAGCAACAAATACTAGTTATCAAAGAGCCTGCACATCCTTTACTAATTTCAACAGCTTTTTTTTTTTTGAGCATTTATTCCATGTCAACTCTGGAGATAGATCATAAATCAAAACAGATATGGCCTATACCTCATTAATTCATTTAACCTTTAAATTTCAGTTTTTAGGTATTCCTTTGGGTTACATAGTTACATTTAGAAAGCCTCTATTGTACATTTACTAGAAATAATAATACTGTCATCAACAAAGCTAATAAAAATCTCTATATGTTTATAGCACTTTAGAGTTGTCACAAAATTCACAATCCCCTCAAACAGACCTTTGAATTAGGTCAGGCTAGAGTTTTCAGCTCTATTTTGCAGTTGAAGAAACTGAGGTTCAGAAAATACATCTAACTCATCTAAGTCAAAACACTAGTTTTCAAGGTGTGGTCTGAGGACTACTTGCACTAGGATTATTAGCAGAGGTACTTTTGTAAATGGAACTAGGAAGCCCAACCCAAGATATCCTGGTTCACAATATACAAGGATACATTCTAGAACTTTCATTTTTTGATAGTCCTAACTCTCCATTAACAAACTACTACCAAATACCTTGGGCTTCCCTGGTGGCTCAGTGGTAAAGAATCTACATGATTCTACATGAATCTACAATTCAGGAGACTCAGGTTCATTCCCTGGGTCAAGAAGATCCCCTGGAGAAAGAAAGGGTAACCCAGTTCAGCATTTTTGCCTGGAGAATTCCATGGACAGAGGAGCCTGGTGGGCTACAGTCCATGGTGTCTCTAAAAGAGTTGGATGTGACTTAGTGACTGAACAACAATGTGCCCAGGTGCTTTGGTTCATTCAGGATTTTTAACTCGAGTATGTTGAGCCTGTTACACTTTCTACACATCGTGTTGACAATGTGACCTGGGATCATTGCTGCCTCTTAGTCACATGAGGCAGGTTTGAGATTTTATGGATCGGTCAGTCCTTTCCTAGCTAAATGCTTCTGTGGAAATGGAAACAAGCCCATGGGAATGATAATTCAATTTCCTCATCAACTACCCTTCATCCCCAAAGACTAACCTCTCAGAGCATAGAGCTGCAGTGAAATGTTTGATTCACCAGGAGACTTTTTGCTGGTAGCAGCATTTTGTCCCTGGTGTTTTCTATTTTGACAACTCATCAGCAGAGTCACTGGAAGGTGACAGGAACTTCACTGTTCAATTAAGGCTTGAGTGTCACCAGAGTATGTGGAGGAGGAGAAGGAAGAGACCCGTGTGGAGGCAGCTAAAATCAATGAGCTTTAACAAGCAGATTAGCCGCCTTTCATAAGTCAGGGCCTTCCCAAGATTTCAAGCCTGGTGCCTTATACAGTGGGATACCCCACCTCTTCTCACAGCACCTGTTTCCTGGTTTACATGTATTGTTCTTCATAAATTACTGTGGTTTACAAAAGTAAGGGATTATCATCAATTCAACAAGCATTTATCTGCTATGGATTGTGGCTAAACAACAGAGAGGTTGCTGCCAGAGCAGAATAGCACACACATTAGCAAGGCCCACAGGCCTAAAATGAGTAATGAAGGACTTTCATGGTGGCTATAACAAAGGTACTCTAACGTCATTTAGTAAAAGAAGTTGACATCACTCAGGGCTTCTCTAAGTATGGTCTGAGAGCTACTTGGTCAGAACTCCCCAGGATATTTGTTAGTAAAAATGTAAAATGCTTGGATCAATACCTAAGATACTCTGGATATGGGCGCTGGGAAGCTACATTTTTAACAAACTACTTAGGTCTTTCTTTTGCACACTGAAGTTGGGAGTCATTGATATGTGTGCATGTGTGGTGATAGCTGGGGAAGAATTCAAAGAAGGTCTTTTGTGCAAGATGAGGCTTAAAGTCAGGGGGCTTGAGTGAGAGTTTCCCAGGTAGGAGTAAGAGCCATGAAGATCCCAAGTGAGTGGAAGGAGACGATCTTCTGTAGGGGAAAAGAAGAGGAATGAAGAAAGGCAAGACTTCAGATGCAGGGGCCTGTCAGTGTTGTTTAGGATTTCAGATTTGCTCATAAGCCACTGAAGAAATTTAGCCTATGGAAGAGCATAGTTAAATATTTATTTTAAACAAATTTAAAACAGATTGAAGGGATTGGGATCTCTAGAGAGGATACTGGGCAGTGAGGAGGTGACTGTGGCAATAATTTGGTAATAAGAAATGCTGTGTGTATGTGTGTGCTCAGTTGTGTTCTATACTTTCGCAGCCCCATGACTATAGCCCTCCAGGGCCCTCTGTCCATGGGACTGTCCAGGCAAGAATACAGTGGTGGTTTGTCAAGCCCTCCTCCAGGGAATCTTCCTGGCCCAGGGATCAAACACATGTTTCCTATGTCTCCTACATGATCAGGTAGGTTCTTTACCATTGTTCCACCTGGGAATGCTACCTTGAATTAGATCAGAGGCAATGAGAATGGAGAGAAATTGATGGATTCCAGAGGCATTAAGGAGGTCCAATCAATAGGATTTAGCAATCCTACAGACACTAAATGCCATCGCAACCCTGTTAACTCTTGCTCTGGTTTTGAAGATAGGAACTGAACTGAAGCATTGCTGCCTTGATGAGAACACATTCTTTGAGGAGACCTCCTGTTGCCAGGCTCCTCTGTGGACAAGGATGTGCTTTTGTTCAGATAAGACAAAAGTGATTGGGATAAAAGTCTCCAGTTCAAGGGGTCAGAAGACATTCGTTTGGCTCCAGACTCTGAAAGTAAATCCCTTGGACCTAGTTAGGGCCTCAGGTTTCTCACATGTATGTCATGCTATTTTGATACACTCACATTGCTTTCTATACTTTTCCTCCTTAGCACTAATAATAACTTAAAATTAAGTGACAAATACCTCCAATTATTTGTGAAATAACTGTATCATCCATTTAATCATAAGTGCTACTGGCTGGCTCATTATCTCCACCTCTAACAGTATACATGAAACAACTATAAAACTGTAACTGAGGAGATACTCCACATCCAAGGGCAAAAGAGAAGCCCGAGCAAGACGGTAGGAGGGGCAAAATAGCATTTAGAATCAAACCCCATACCTGCCAGAGATGCTCAAAGAGGGCTCAAACAAACCTTGTGTGCACCAGGACCCAAAGACCCCACAGAGACTGAGACAGAACTGTGTTTGAGTGTCTCCTGCAGAGGTACAGGTCAGAAGTGGACTGATGCAGGGGCTCTGGGTGCAGTAGACCTGGGTATGGCATAAGCCCTCTTGGAGGAAGTTGCCATTAATTCCACCATAGAGCACCAGAACTTACACAGGTCTGGGGAAACAGACTCTTGGAGGGTACAAACAAAACCTTGTGTGCTGCAGGACCCAGGAGAAAGGAGCAGTGACTACACAACAGATTGACCCAGACTTGCCCATGAGTGTCCAGGAATCTTCAGTGGAGGCGTGGGTTGGCAGTGGCCTCCTGAAGGATTAGGGGCACTACACATGTACCAGTGCAAATGTGGAATATTTTGAAGGAGGTTGCAATTATCTTCATTACCTACACAATAGTTTGACCTCAGGTCAAAAAACAGGGAGGAAACACAGGTCTGCCCATAAACAGAAAATTGGATTAAAGATTTACTGAGTCTGGCCCTGCCCATCAGAACAAGATGACTGAGTTTCTCCCTCAGTCAGTCTCTCCCATCAGGAAGCTTCCATAAGCCTCTTATCCTTCTTCATCAGAGGGCAAACAGAATGAAAACCTCAATCACAGAAAACTAGTCAATCTGATCACATGGACCAGAGCCTTGTTTAACTCAATGAAAATATGAGCCATGCCATGTAGGGCTACCCAAGACAGATGGGTCATGGTGGCGAGTTCTGAAGAAACATGGTTCACTGGAGAAGGGAATGGGAAACCACTTCAGTATTCTTGCCTTAAGAACCCCATGAACAGCATGAAAAGGCAAAAAGATAGGACACTGAAAGATGAACTCCTCAGGTCTGTAGATGCCCAAGATGCTACTGGAGTTTAGTGGAGAAATAACTCCAGAAAGAATGAAGAGATGGAGCCAAAGCAAAAACAACACGAAGTTGTGGATGTGACTGGTGATGAAAGTAAAGTCCAATGCTGTAAAGAGCAATATTGCATAGGAATTGGGAATGTTAGGTCCATGAATCAAGGCAAGTTGGAAGTGGTCAAACAGGAGATGGCAAGAGTGAATATAAACATTTTAGGAATCAGTGAACTAAAATGGACCACAATGAGTGAATTTAACTCAGATGACTATTATATCTACTACTGTGGGAAAGAATCCCTTAGAAGAAATGGAGTAGCCATCATAGTCAACAAAAGAGTCCAAAAAGAAGTACTTGGATGCAATCTAAAAAATGACAGAATGATCTCTGCTCATTTCCAAGGCAAACCATTCAATATCACAGTAATCCAAGTCTATGCCCCAACCAATAATGCTGAAGAAGTTGAAGTTGAATGATTCTATGAAGATCTACAAGATCTTCTAGAACTAACACCCAAAAAATATGTCTTTTTCATTATAAGGGACTGGAATGCAAAAGTAGGAAGTGAGGGAACACCTGGAGTAACAGGCAAATTCAGCCTTGGAGTACAGAATGAAGCAAGACAAAGATAATAGACTTTTGCCAAGAGATCACACTGGTCATAGCAAACACTCTCTTCCGAAATGCAAGAGAAGACTCTACTCATGGACATCACCAGATGGTCAATACCAAAATTAGATTGATTATATTTTTTGCAGCCAAAGATGGAGAAGCTCTATACAGTATGCAAAAACAAGACTTGGAGCTGATTGTGGCTCAGATCATGAACTCCTTATTGCCAAATTCAAACTTAAATAGAAGAAAGTAGGGGAAACCACTAGACCATTCAGGTATGACCTAAATCAAATCCCTTATGATTATACAGTGGAAGTGACAAATAGATTCAAGGGATTAGATCTGATAGACAGAGTGCCTATGGACAGAGGTTCCTGACATTGTACAGTAGGCAGTGATCAAGATCATCCTGAAGTAAAGGAAATGCAAAGAGGCAAAATCCTTGTCTGAGAAGACCTTACAAATAGCTGTGAATGAAAGGAATCAAAAGGCAAAGGTGAAAAGGAAAGATACACCCATTTGAATGCTGAGTTCCAAAGAATAGAAAGAAGAGATAAGAAAGCCTTCCTCAGTGATCAATCCAAAGAAACAGAGGAAACAAAAGAATGGGAAAGACTAGAAATCTCTTCAAGAAAATTAGATACCTAGAGAACATTTCATGCAAAGATGGACACAATAAAGGACAGAAATAGTATGGACCTAACAGAAGCAGAAAATATTAAGAAGAGGTAGTAAGAATACACAGAAGAACTGTACAAAAAAGATCTTCATAACCCAGATAATCACAATGGTATGATCACAATGATATGACCCAGACATCCTGGAATGTGAAGTCAAGTAAGCCTTAGGAAGCATCACTATGAACAAAGCTAGTGGAGGTGATGGAATTCCAGTTGGGTTATTTCAAATCCTAAAAGATGATTCTGTGAAAGTGCTGCACTCAGTATGCCACCAAATTTGAAAAACTCAGCACTGGCCACAGGCCTGGAAAAGGTCAGTTTTCATTCCAATCCCAAAGAATGGCAATGCAAAAAATGCTCAAACCACTGCACAATTGCACTCATCGCACATGCTAGTAAAGTAATGCTTAAAATTCTCCAAGCCAGGCTTCAGCAATACATGAACCATGAACTTCCAGATGTTCAAGCTGGTTTTAGAACAGGCAGAGGAACCAGAGATCAAATTGTCAACATCCACTGGATCATCGAAAAAGCAAGAGAGCTCCAGAAAAACATCTATTTCTGCTTTGTTGACTATGCCAAAGGCTTTGACTGTGTGGATCACAATAAACTGTGGAAAATTCTGAAAGAGATGGGAATACAAGACCACCTGACCTGCCTCTTGAGAAACCTGTATGCAGGTCAGGAAGCAACAGTTAGAACTGGACATGGACCGACAGACTGGTTCCAAATAGGAAAAGGAATATGTCAAGGCTGTATATTGTCACCCTGCTTATTTAACTTATATGCAGAGTACATCATGAGAAACACTGGGTTGGAAGAAGCACAAGCTGGAATCAAGATTGCCAGGAGAAGTATCAATAACCTCAGATATGCAGATGACACCACTCTTATGGAAGAAACTGAAGAGGAACTAAAAAGTCTCTTGATGAAATTGAAAGAGGAGAGTGAAAAAGTTGGCTTACAGCTCAACATTCAGAAAACTAAGATCATGGCATCTGGTCCATCACTTCATGGCAAACAGATGGGGAAACAGTGGAAACAGTGGCTGACTTTATTTTTCTGGGCTCCAAAATCATTGCAGATGGTGATTGCAGCCATGAAATTAAAAGACGCTTACTCCTTGGATGAAAAGTTATGACCAACCTAGACAGCATATTAAAAAGCAGAGATGTTACTTTGTTAACAAAGGTCCATCTAGTCAAGGCTATGGTTTTTCCAGTGGTCATGTATGGAGGTGAGACTTGGACTATAAAGAAAGCTGAGCACAGAAGATTGATGCTTTTAAGTGTGGTGTTGGAGAAGACTCTTGAGAGTTCCTTGGACTGCAAGGAAATCCAACCAGTCCATCCTAAAGGAGATCAGTCCTGGGTGTTCCTTGGAAGGGCTGATGCTGAAGCTGAAACTCCAATACTTTGGCCACCTGCTGGAAAGGGCTGACTCATTTGAAAAGACCCTGATGGTGGGAAAGATTTAGGTCAGGAGTAGAAGGGGAAGACAGAGGATGAAATGGTTGGATAGCATCACCGACTCAATGGACATGGGTTTGGGTGGACTCCGGGAGTTGGTGATGGACAGGGAGGCCTGGCGTGCTGTGGTTCATGGAGTCACAAAGAGTTGGACATGAATGAAAGCCTGAACTGAACACACACTTTTAAAATAATACTCAAAATTCCTCAAGCCACGCTTCAACAGTACATGAACTATGAACTTCCAGATGTTAAAGCTGGATTTACAAAAGGCAGAAGAACCAGAGATCAAATTGCCAACATCCATTGGATTATCCCGAAAGCAAGAGTTCCAGAAAAACATTTACTTCTGCTTTATTGACTATACCAAAGCCTTTGACTGTGTGGGTCACAACAAACTGTGTAAAATTCTGAAAGAGATGGGAATATGAGACCACCTGACCTGCCTCCTGAGAAATCTGTATGCAGGTCAAGAAGCAAGAATTAGAACTGGACATGAAACAACAGATGGTTTCCAAATGGGGAAAAGAGTACATCAAGGCTGTATATTATCACCCTGCTTATTTAACCTATATGCAGAGTACATCATGAGAAATGCTGGAAAGGATGAAGCAGGAGCTGGAATTAAGATTTTTGGGAGAGATATCAATAACCTCAGATATGCAGATGACACAACCCTTATGGCAGAAAGTGAAGAACTAAAGAGCCTCTTGATGAAACTGAAAGAGGAGAGTGAAAAATATGATTTAAAGTCAGCATTTGAAAAACTAAGATCATGGCATCTGGTTTTACTGCAGACCATGACTGTAGCCATGAACTTAAACGACGCTTGCTCCTTGGAAGAAAAGTTATGACCAACTTAGACAGCATATTAAAAAGCAGAGACATTACTGTGCCAACAAAGATGTGTCTAGTCATAGCTTTCGTTTTTCCAGTAGTCATGTATGGATGTGAGAGTTGGACCTAAAGAAAACTGAGCACCAAAGAATTGATGCTTTTGAATCCTGGTGTTGGAGAAGACTCTTGAGAGTCTCTTGGAGAGCAAGGAAATCCAACCAGTCCATCCTAAAGGAGATCAGTCCTGAATATTCATTGGAAGGACTGAAGCTGAAACTCCAGTAATCTGGCCACCTGATGTGAAGAACTGACTCATTTGAAAAGACCCTAATGCTGGAAAAGATTGAATGCAAGAGTTGAAGGAGACAATAGAGTACGAGACGGTTGGATGGCATCACTACCTCAACGGACATGAGTTTGAGTAGCCTCCTGGAGTTGGTGATGGACAAGGAAGCCTGGCGTGCTGCCACCCATGGGGTCACAAAGAGTCGGACATGACTGAATGACTGAACTGACCTGAAATTCCTACCCTTGTAGGACTCACTCTTTGGAGTATGGATAGATGAATATGATATTAAGAGGGAAAATTGACAGAATCCAGTGACAGTTCACAAGTGGAGAGTGATGGTGAGAAAGAATGAAAGTCTAGGAGGGTCCCCATGTTTCTAGCCTGGTACATGGGTAGATGGAGTGACCAGTGATTGAAGCAGAGAAATCTATAGAAGAAACACAGTGTTTAAAAGTAAATCAAGACTAATTTAAGGCATCCAACTGTCTGCAAGATATACAAACAGCAATGTCTGGTGGGCAGTAGGGTATAGAATTTTGAGGCTTTGATAAGAGTTTCAAGTCAGAAATTTTGCATATACTTTGGAAAAGTAGCATGGGCTCTTTTATTTAATAAATAAAATGGCAGAGAATTTAATAAAATCCAATTAATAACAGCTGTTGTTTATAACTAATGGCAGCCTCAATTTTATGTACTTTGATTTATTTCATTCTCATGTCAATTCTATGGGGTAGATATCCTTGTAATTTCCATTTTGAAGATGAGGATACTGAGGGATAGAAGGTTTGAGCACCTTGCTCAAAGTTACACAGGCCATAAGGGGTGAAGACTTCCTTTCAATCCCAACTGTCAGAAGGTACTTTCTTTGCTCTCAGGGTGATGTTCTTCAACCTGTCATGCACCTGATCTCTTAGCAGCCAGGCCATCTTCCATCACTCAGAGCACACATCATAATAACTGTTTACTGTCTTACTCACTTCAGAGCTTGTGAAAGTCTTGGCTAGAGATATCGCCTTATTGGTCTTCATTAGTTTACACGTGCGAAAACTGAGGCAAAGAATGATAAAATAACCTCCATACTGGTCATACAGTCAGGGGAGTAGGGTGGGGTATTTGAACTCAGCTCTAGTTCCAGGATTAATAAGTTTAACTGTTCCATAACCATAAAACAGTATTTTTGAATACAAACTTTTCCATCACTAGAAGCTGACACAAGAAGCGCGAGCATTTGTCTGGGAAAAGGTTAAGTAAAATATAGTCTAGGAACCACCATTCAATTTGTGATGTCAAAGAAATGTTACGTGTCCCTTTTGATCTTTAAGTGGAAGCATTTAAATCAGTTAGTCCATCAAGCTCTAAGATAATTAGTGAGAACCTACTGTATAACTTAGGGACCTCTGCTCCGTGCTCTGTGGTGAACTAAATGGAAAGGAAATCCAGAAAAGAGGGAATGTATATACATATAGCTGATTCACTTTGCTGTACAGCAGAAACTGACATGACATTGTGAAGTAATTACATTCCAATGATTTAAAAAAAATAAAAATTTGAAAGTATTATATAGGGAGGGAAAAAAGATTGAACATCTTTAGACATTACCAAAACCAGCTTTAAAATACCAAATAATTATTGTTGTTCAACAGAGCCTGCTTTAAATGCAATATTCTACCTGACCCTCACAATCAGTACGAAGCGGCATTGTCATTTATTATGCATTGGTAGGAAACAGGGCAACACGCCCAACAGGGAATCATTTATGCCAAACCCCACATCACCAAACTGAGACTTAACAGTTTCAACTCCTTCAAAACTGCAATCTTAAACCAGTCAGTCGGGAATTGCCTGATCCACATTAGTTAGTAATCTTCCTGGTAGACCCCTGCAAACACAGAAAGGAGAGTGACCTTGGAACAACCAATCTGCTTTTTTTGCTTAGTATATAACTTCCTTGTTCCTGCTCCCTTCTCCCTATAAAAGTCTGCCATTCTGTACAGCTCCTCAGAGCTCCATTTTATTATCTGCTAGATTGGATGCTGCCCAATTCATGAATTGTTGAATACAGCCAGTAAGGTATTTAAAATTTATTCCATTTTTTTTTTAACACCATCCTGCTTCCATTCTTTTACGGAGGAGAGAATTGAACTTGAAGTAAATTAAATAAATATCTCAAGGACACACAACTCGTAAAGGACACTGCAATTTCAAATTTAGGTATGTCTCATGCTCAAGCCAAAGAACTTAAATATTCTATATTATTTCTCTTTGACTTAGCATAGAAATGACTCTGCTAAACCAGAGATTTAGTTAAGAGACAACTGAAGCAACTAAATTTACCCTAGAATACTGTTTATGAAAGATCAGTAACTTAGGTATGCACCACAATGAGAATACTTTTTTATTGTCTAAGACAGAAAAGAGGTATTCACAACTCTTCAACTGCCCCATCCATTTTCAGCCTGTTTGTAATGATGCTAAAAAACAGTAAGTTCTACTGTATTAACAGCGTACTATGGAGAAGTACAACATTGACCATTTCTAGTGTCATTTGGACATTGGGATGAACACAGGTGCTAAGAAATGGGTAACCCCGACTGTAGTGATAAATAAGTTTACTCAAATACATCTCTTACTATGGACTCACAGTAGTGTCTTTTCCCCTACTCGTTCACTGGGTTTGTTTTCAATTTTGGTGTTTTGAAGTCTTACATTTTATAACAATCTTATATCTCTCCTGGATTTCAGTATATGGCTGATAAAATCTTTAGCTGAACAATAAACAGAGGAAGCAAATGAAAAAGAAAGGCTGGTAAAGATTGAGGAAAACTGGATAGGTACTACAGGTGAAATAAGGGATGGCAAAAATCCTAGTTGCCTGACATCTTTTACTTCCTCTTGGAAAATGCAAATGCTCCCAAAGGGTCAGAAGATGGCCATTTATAGCTTAGTAGGAATTAGTTTATTCAGTTTTCTTCCTACCTTCTGGGCATATTCCTGAAGTAGAAGAGTCTGAAAGATCACATAATTCAATCTCTCACAATCAGACTAAGTCACTGAGGGTGGGAGACGGGGATAGTTTGATCAGGAATCCACAGCTAATTTTATAATTTGCTTTGGAACTCAAAAAGGAGGAATCTCAATACAGTGCTCTTCCTTTCAATACCATGCTGTTTCAGATATTAAAATGTAGAAATACCATTATAGACACAACATAACATATAGTTGAGTGGCATGTGGAGACAAATAGACTTGGCTCCTCTACTCACTAGCTTTGGGAACCTAGGAATATTTCTTATCTTCTCAAAGCCTCAATTTGTTCATCTGAAAAATGGAGATAAATATTATCTATCTCATTATGTTGCAAAAATTAAATAAAATTATGCATATAATATTCTTAGAAGAGTGCCTGGTGGCAGAAGCTAACTGATACATGCTGATTCTTAAAAATGTACCACTTTAGAACTATTCAAACCTTGACAATGGTTTATTTGAATACAGGTGGATTAAGATCTTAGATAAAGATTTTGATTAAAATGACTTGTATTCAGGATCTAAATCAATTTTATGTTAGGTGGCACTTGTCAAATGCTACTATAAAATGCCAAGGATGTATGCAGTAAACAATACATATCTTTAGAAATTTCCCTTCCCAACATCTTCCTAACTGTGCCAGGCAGAACACATTCAGTACAATTGATATTTCTTGAGATAGATGTTTGAGTTTATCATGGAAGGGCTGATCAATGTACTTACTTCCTGTGAATTTCTAGTTTTCATGAAGAAGCTTTGGTTCCGATAGGGACAGAGTAAAGGGGCAAAATAAGTGAATAAATAGTTAATCCCACTAGGGGATTGTAAGTAAAGAAAAAAGGATAGGAGATCCTGTATGTTAATGATTACTCAAGAAAGCAGGTTTGCTTAACCACAAAGCCAAGCAGACTTGCTTAGCAGCAAAATCATGCAACAGAAGCGTGAGACATGCCCCTAAACAACAAAAAAATGGTGACATGAGACCCACACCCTGCCCAGCGAGCTCAGTAAGTTAATGACCCCTAAGACATGCTCTGTGCACACAGGTTAAAAATAATTATGGAAATGTAACATTTCAAACTGAAAGGCACTCATTGTACTGACACCTGAAATAATTTTTCCATAGTGCTATGACAGTCCTAGCTTGATCATGTAGGGACAAGAAAACTACCCACCCCCTCAACCTGGAGGATAGAAGCTTGATGTCTACTCAAGAATGAGGAAGAAAATTGGTCTTTCCCCCTCCCCACTTTTCTTCTGACTATGAAACTGTAGCCCACTAAGTCTTGGGGCATTGTACCCTCTCACCCACCAACTTGTAAGCCTCACAAGCATCCAACTCTAATGAATCACTTCTTACCTATCACTTTGCCTTTCACTGAATTCTTTCTCTGCTGAGACACAAAGGACCAGAGCTCAATGCCACCTAGTGATTTAATGATTAGCCACCACTAATTAAATTTCAGAATTCTCATATTTTTAAGGTCTTGAGGAAACTAGAGATCAGTGAGGATTTTTGAGATGGGAATTAAACCAGAATATATTAAAATGTTGGAGGGACATTATGATCAGAGGAAAGAACAGCAGCTGATGAGACAATTTCTCTAGGAGATTGAGAACTCTGTTATTTGTCAAAATTTGAACATGTGATAAGCAACAGATACAATTTTAGCAAGGTGGCTTTTTTTTTAATACAATATTCAGTGAAGATTAAAATGAGATCAATTGCTTTGAGAGAGCTCAAACTCAGACAGAGGTAAAGTAAGAGAATCTTCTAGTAGTTTTAAATCAGATATAATCAATCATAATTAATGGATTGATAATATTTTAGATTAGGATTATATTACTGAGGAAAAACTCTAAACATATGCTTAAGAAGTTAAAGTGGATTTCTGGCTTCTACTCAAGATATCAAAAGCTAGGTGTTGCTTTCACTTGAACATTAAGGAAATAAAATTGCATAATTTCTGAAGGCATAAATTTTCCTGAATCCATCAGAAACTGAGGTCTCAGGGCAACCAGCTATTTTGAAATACAGGGAGAGACAGGCACCGGCAAGGAGATGTAGGCACTGGCTTTCCTAAGAGCATAGAAGAGGACAGACCCGCCATTCAAGTGGTGAGTATAGTTTAGCCAATACTTCTGGCTAATTGCCAAGGCCAAGTGGACTATTATTAGAATTTAGAAGCCCCTAAAATGCAGACACAGAGGGAACTGGCAGAGACTCACATATTGTTCTTTATGGACAATAAATAAATCCTCTTGTTCTAAGCACAAGATGAGGAAGAGATTGAACAAAGCCTCCCATGGGCTATAGGCCTCAAGGTGAGGCCACCTCCTCTCTGATAAAACCCTGTTTGGACCCTTCATGCAAAAAAGTGTTATTTGTTTAAAGTGTTGCCTGAGAGGCAGGCGTCTAACCTAACATACATCTTGGTACTGGCTGGGGTACGCTCTGGGAACAAAGGCTAGTGAGTGCCATCTTTGTGCTCGCCTTCTACTTCATTCCAGCTCCCCAGGACCTCCTAGAAAGAGGCTTGCACCCTTTTCTGTCACCCTGAGTTGTGTGGCTGCGTGTCACCCAGAGGACACTTGCATATTGCCTGGCTCTGGTAGCCAGAGAAGGTTATGCCTGTGGACTCCACAGGACCATACCAATGGAGAGAGTTCTTGAGCAGCTACTACTCCCAGGGCAAAGCAAGAGGCAACAGTCCCAGTGGCACAATCTTTCCACGGAAGAGTCCTATTAACTTATCTTCATAGCTGGGACCTGAGGGGCAGGGTTCTAATTAAACATACATCTAAGAGCTCACTGTAATCCTTTTCAGAACTCAGAGTGTGGATGCTCTTTGCACACTCCACCTACTGTACCCCTGGGCCTCCAAGGTGGCGCTAGTGGTAAGGAACCTGCCTGTCAATGCAGGAGATAGAGGTTTGATCCCTGGGTCAGGAAGATTCCCTGGAGACAGAAATGGCAACCCACTCCAGTGTTCTTGCCTGGAAAATACAATGGACAAAAGAGCCTGGCAGGCTACGTCCATGGGATCGCAAGAGTCAGACACGACTGAGCAACTAAATCACCACTCTATATCTGCTGTATTCCAGAAAGCAAGTATCTTCTGGACGGGAGCTTTTATACATGTTTGGTGCTGCAATGATCACATCCAGCTTTTGTGATTGTCACCCAGGGGACACTTCATATTGTACTGGCTCTGGTGGCCAATGGGCTTTCATTCCTGGGTCCCCGGGGATGATAACAATAAGAGAGACAGTTCTTCACCACTGAGAGATCCCAAGACACTGCACGGAGAATAGACTGAAATATAGCTCCAGGTTCCTTGTGAAGGATGTCTATTGGCTTGTCCTTGAGCTTTAACTTGAGGGGCAGGCTTCTGGTCTGGCACATTTAGAAGCCTACTGAGATAAACTCTGGGGAGGGAGAATGGTTGCTTCCATGTTTATACTCTCCTTCTCCCTCACTCCAATTGCTGGTATTTCCTGGAAACAATCTTGCACACTCATCTGGGCCCCTGATTTTTACAACTGATGCCCAGGGGCTACTACTAGATCACCTGGCTTTGATGGTTAGCAGGATTTACACTTACAGTCACACAAGACTGTTTATATTTGCTATTAGCAAGCCATCATCTGAGAGTATGACTTCCTAAACAAAGACATTCTCAGATAAATAACCTAACTTCACACTTCAAATAACTATAAAAACAAGAGCAAATGAAACCCAAAGTTAGTATAAGAAAGGAAATGACATAAATCAGAGTGAATAAAAATAATAAATAAATATAAATATTATAATAAATAAATGAAATAGAGAAGAAAAAGACAACTGAAAATCAATGAAACTAAAAATTAGATCTTTAAAGAGGTAAACAAAATTAACAAATCTTTACCTAGTGTCAACAAAAAAAAAAAAAAAGGAGAGAACTCAAATATAACCAGAAATGAAAGAGGAGACATTACAACTAATACCACAGAAATACAAACAATAAGAGGCTATTACAAACAATTAAATGCCAACAAATTGGACAATCTATCAGAAATAGATACATTCCCAGAAATAAGAAATCTACCAATACTGAATCATGAAGAAACAGAAAAGCTGAACAGACTGATTGCTAGTAAGGATACTGAATCAGCAATCAAAAACCTCCCAACAAACAAAAGTCCAGGCCAAACAGTTTCACTAAGGAATTATATCAAAACATTCAAAGAAGAATTAATACCAGCCCTTTTTCAACTCTTCAGAAAAAAGAAAAGGAGGGAGCACTTTTAAACTCATTTATGAGGCCAGCATTACTCTGATCACAAAACCAGACAAGGATGCTACAAGAGAAGAAAATTACAGGTCAATAGCCCTGATGAACACAGACACAAAAAATATCAACAAAGTATTAGCAAACCAAATTAAATAACACATTAAAAGGATCATATACCTTGATCAAGTAGAATTTATTCCAGGATTCAAAGATGGTTTAACATCTAAAAGTCAATGTGATGATTCACCTTGACAAAAATATTATCATCTCAATAAATACAGAAAAATCATTTTGACCAAATTCAATATTCATTGAGAATAAAGACTCTCAGCAAAATAGGTATAGAGGAAATGTACCTTAACATTATAAAGGTCATATATGACAAACCCAGAGCTAGTGTCATTCTCAATGGTGAAAATCTAAAAACTTTAAAGATCAGGAAGAAGACAAGGATGCTCACTCTTGCTACTTTTATTCACCAAAGTATTGGAAGTCCTAGCCACAGCAGTTAATCAAGAAAAATAAGTAAAATGCATTCGAGTTGGAAAGGAAGAAGTAAAACTATCGCCTGTGGATGTGATGCTTTTACATATAGAAAATCCTAAAGATTACATAAAAACCTGTTAGAATAAATGAATTCAGTAAATTTTCAGGGTATAAATTCAATATACAAAATCATTTGCATTTTATACACTAACAACAAAATATCAGAAAGAGAGATTAAGAAAACAATCCCACTTACATTTGAAAGAATAAGACACCGAGAAATGAATTTAACCAAGGAGGTAAAAGAACTATTTACTAAAAGTTGTGAGATACTAATGAAAATAAACAAAAAAGACAAAAGTAAATATAAAGATATCTCATGCTCATGGATTTGAAGAATGAATACAGTTAAAATGTCCATTATACCAAAAGCAGTCTGCAATCCATATCAAAGTTCCAATGGCATTTTTCAAAGAACTAGAACAATCCTCAAATCTATATGGAACCACAAAAGATCCTGAATAGTCAAAGAAATCTAGAAAAAGAAGAAGTAAAACTATGAAAAATAAAACAAAGTTGAAGGCATCATGCACCGTGATTCTGACTACTACAAAGCTATAGTAATTAAAACACCATGGTTTTGGCATAAAAAGGGGCACATAGATTAGTGGAACTGAACCAAGAACCCAGAAACAAACCCATGCATATATGGTGAATTAATCTGCAACAGAAGAGGCAAGCATATACAAGGGTACATAACAATCTCTTCAATATATGATGTTGGAAAATCTTGACAGTCATGCACAGAATAATGAAACTGGAAATCTATTTTACATAATACACAAAAATTAACTAAAAATGGATTAAAAACTTGAATGTAAGAGCAGAAACTACACAACTCTTAACAAACTGGTGGAAACCTCCTTGATGTTAGTCTTATCAGTTCAGTTCAGTCACTAAGTCATGTCTGACTCTTTGTGACCTAATGGACTGCAGCATGCCAGGCTTCCCTGTCCATCACCAAATCCCGGAGTTTACTCGAATTCGGTCCATTGAGTCGGTGATGCCATCCAACCATCTCATCCTCTGTCACCCCCTTTGCCTCCTGCCTTCAATATTTCCCAGCATCAGTGTCTTTTCCAATGAGTCAGTTCTAATTATCAGGTGGCCAAAGTACTGGAGTTTCAGCTTCAGCATCAGCCCTTCCAATGAACACCCAGGACTGATCTCCTTTAGGATGGACTGGTTAGATCTCCTTGCAGTCCAAGGGACTCTCAAGTCTTTTCCAACACCACAGTTCAAAAGCATCAATTCTTTGGTGCTCAGATTTCTTTATAGTCCAAGTCTCACCTCCATTCATGACTATTGGAAAAACCATAGCCTTGACGAGACGGATCTTTGTTGACAAAGTAACATCTCTGCTTTTTAATATGCTGTCTAGGTTGGTCATAACTTTTCTTCCAAGGAGAAAGCGTCTTTTAATTTCATGGCTGCAATCACCATCTGCAGTGATTTTGGAGCCCCCCAAAATAAAGTCTGCCACTGTTTCCACTGGTTTCTTCATCTATTTGTCATGAAGTGATGGGACCCTAGGCCATGATCTTAGTTTTCTGAATGTTCAGTTTTAAGCCAACATTTTCACTCTCCTCTTTCAATTTCATCAAGAGGCTCTTTAGTAGTTCTTCGCTTTCTGCCATAAGGGTGGTGTCATCTGCATATCTGAGGTTATTGATATTTCTCCCGGCAATCTTGATTTCAGCTTGTGTGTCATCCAGCCCAGTGTTTCTCATGATGTACTCTGCATATAAGTTAAATAAGCAGGGTGACAATATACAGCCTTGACATACTCCTTTTCCTATTTGGAACCAGTGGGTTGTTCCATGTCCAGTTCTAACTGTTGCTTCCTGACCTGCATATAGATTTCTCAAGAGGCAGGTCAGGTGGTCTGGTATTCCCATACCTTTCAGAATTTTCCACAGTTTATTGTGATCCACACAGTCAAAGGCTTTGACATAGTCAATAAAGCAGAAATAGATGTTTTTCTGGAATTCTCTTGCTTGTTGGAAGATCCAATGGATGTTGGCAATTTGATCTCTGGTTCCTCTGCCTGTTTTAAAACCAGTTTGAACATCTGGAAGTTCATGGTTCATATATTGTTGAAGTCTGGCTTGGAGAATTTTGAGCATTGCTTTACTAGCTTGTGAGATGAGTGTAATTGTGTGGTAGTTTGAGCATTCTTTGGCATTGCCTTTCTTAGGGATTGGAATGAAAACTGACCCTTTTCCAGTCCCATGGCTACTGCTGAGTTTTCCTAATTTGCTGACATATTGAGTGCAGCACTTTCACAACATCATCTTTTAGGTGTTGAAATAGTTCAACTGGAATTCCATCACCTCCACTAGCTTTGTTCGTAGTGATGCTTGCTAAGGCCCACTTGACTTCATATTCCAGGATGTCTGGCTCTTGGTGAGTGATCACACCATCGTGATTATCTGGGTCATGAAGATCTTTATTGTACAGTTTTTCTGTGTATTCTTGTATTCTTCTGTGTATTCTTAGTCATATAGAGATTTTTTTTTTCCTGATCAGAATCCAAAGTCAATGGCAACAAAAGCTAAAATAAACAAATGGGATTATATCAAACTAAAGAGCTTCTGCACAGTTTGCAGAATAATATAAATAATCAGAAGTTTAATTATATCAATCTAAAAGCCATCAACAAAATAAAAAGCCAGCCTATTGAATGGAATAAGATGTTTGCAAACGATATATGAGATAAGGGGATAATACCCTGAATAAATAAAGAATTCTTACAATTAAATAAAAACCAAACAATCCAATTAAAATAATGGGAAGAGGGGCTTCCCTTGTAGCTTAGTGGTAAAGAATCTGCCTGCCAGTGCAGGAGAAAGGGGTTCAATCCATAGTCTGGGAAGATCCCACATGCCACGAAACAGCTAAGCCCATGTGCCACAACTATTGAGTCTGTGCTCTAGAGGCTGGGAGCAGAAACCACAGAGTCCTCATGCCACAGCTCCAGAGTTCTGATGCCGCAGCTTCCGAAGCCCTCGTACCCTGGGGGTCATACTCTACAGCAAGAGAAGCCACCACGATGAGAAGCCTGCGGACCCCAACTAGAGAGGAGCCCCCACTCACTGCAACTAGAGTAAAGCCCACGCAGCAGTGAAGACCCAACAAAACCAAAAAATAAATAAACAAATAAAAAGTTTTTTCAATGAGAAGGGGATCTAAATACTGATTTTTTTTTTTCTGAAGAAGACATACAGGTGGCCAACAGACATGTGAAGAGATACTTAGTATCACTGATCATCAGGTAAGTGTAAATGAAAACCACAATAAGATATCACCTCATACCTGTTAGAATGGCTATTATCAAAAAGACAAGTGATAGTAAGTGTTGGTGAGAAGGTAGATGAAAGGGAATCCTTGTGTACTGTTGAGAATAATCAGCTACCCTGGAAAACAGTATGGGGGCTTGTAATAAGTTAAATGAGAACTAATATGTGATCCAGCAATTCCACTTCTGGGTATTTATCTGAAGAAAGAAAAAACACTGCCTCAAAATTACATATGTATCTCCATAGTCCCTGCAGTATTATTTACACAAGACAAGATATGGAAAGAATCTAACTGTCCATTGATGGATCATTAGATTAAGAAAATGTGGCCTATATACAAAACAGAATATTCAGTTTTTATATTTTTATGTTTCTTTAAGAATTTCCAAGTTTCTACAGCTTGCTCCACAGGACCAGTCCATAGTGAAGCTGATCTTTCAGTTCAGTTGAGTTCAGTTGAGTTGCTCAGTCATGTCTGACTCTCTGTGACTCCATAGACTGCAGCATGCCAGGCCTTCCTACCCATCACCAACTCCCAGAGTTTACTCAAACTCACGTCCATTGAGTCAATGATGCCACCCAACCATCTCATCCTCTGTCGTCCCCTTCTCCTCCCGCCTTCAATCTTTACCAGCATCAGGGTCTTTTCAAATGAGTCAGTTCTTTGCATCAGGTGGCCAAAGTATTGGAGTTTCAGCTTCAGCATCAGTCCTTCCAATGAATATTCAGGACTGATTTCCTTTAGGATGGACTGGTTGGATCTCCTTTTAAAGTAAAAAATAAAAGTAACCCCCTTCCCCAAAGAAAACACATATAGCTTAATTTTTATGGCATGATTCCTTTCTAAGGGGTTTTACTAGTGGCTCAGATGGTAAAGATTCTGCCTGCAAGGCAAGAGACCTGGGTTTGATCCCTGGGTCAGGAAGATTGCTTGGAGAAGGGAATGGCAACCCATGCCTCTGTTCTTACCTGGAGAATCCCATGGAGAGAGTAGCCTGAAGGGCCACAGCCCATGAGGTCACAAAGAGTCGGACACAACTGAGTGACCAATACTTTTCCTTTCCAAGAATTAACCTAGGAAGATGTACTGATCCCAACTAGCTGTAGCTTACAATTTGGTTTCCTCTGTGAATGAGGAATTGCATCTCAGCAGGCAACTAGCTTGTGTTTTGCAAAAGAAGGAAACATAAAATAATTAAGGAGATAGGAAGCTACATGTATTCATTATTTCTGTAATTAGCTACATTCTGTGCTCTGAATTATGAATTTTTGAGAAGACCACATCACATTCCTTATGCTGCAGTAATAAAGGCACATTGCGGAGCCTTCCAGAAAAGAGGACCAAAAAAAAAAAAAAAGAAAGAAAGAAAAACCACTGAGATAAATGTCTCAGGGCTTGTTGACCACCTATCAGTTTCTTCTGCCTGTCAGAACCATAAAGCAGAATCCAGCCAGCACTTTCAACTTAGAGGTCGCTTAGAGGTCACTTCAACCTATGGAAAATTATAGCCATCTGTGAATTCAGTTTTGGTAACTTCACAGAAGTTTATAGCCACATTACAAAAAAAATACATTCTTTTTGTTTTAAAGCCTAAAGCAAAGATGGACACAGAGAACTACATCTCACTCTATCTTCTCTACTTATAATCAAGTCTATCATTAGTACTGGAAATAGACAGATCTTATAACACTAGGAATTTGTTTTTATTTTTATATCAATGGATAAAAATCAGTAAACCTTGCTCAATTTTTTTCCATCTATTATAGAATAAACACTTTTTTTTCTCTTCTACACTCATTAAAACTTGAGCTCTTTTTATCCCCAATGTGAACAACTCTGGCTTCTTATTTCCTATGCATTTCTTCCTTACCAATATAGTAAAACATTCAGCAAGTGTTTATAGAGTGACAAAGACTCCTTGACCAAAGTCAAGCTCCTCTAAGCCCTCTTTTCAACTAGTCTTCAGTCTACATCTGTAAGAACTGCAAACCAGAGCAAAAATGATTTCTCCCACCCTCACACTAAGAGGCAACAGACACTACCAACACCTCTATTGGCTTAAGGCTACATTCTTACGATGATTACCTCAGCTTTCTCAAACGTCTGCCTGAGAAGGTTCAAAAACAATTTGCTGTTCATTCCAACTGAAACCCTGACTACAGGTCCATTTCCCTGGAGCATTTGCTTTGGAAATTGTAAATTCTTTTCTCTGTCTCTGAGATGTGTTGCATCTTCTTTAACCCAGGAATGTCTTTCTCAAGAACCTGAGAGCCATCCCCTTGAAATGTAATCATCAGTACGAACAGGAATCCTGTCTTCCCATCTCTCAAGGAGAATAACAGCCTAACCTCAGTAAGCACTGGTTAGTGACACAGAATCATACCAAGCTGAACAATCCTACACCTGCTTTTTGCAATTTTTCTAAGTTCCTTTCTCTACTTAAGCCTTGCTCATCCTTCCTCCATGTAACTTCACATGTCCCTCTAAAAAGCTGAGTCACCTGAAGGCTCTCTCTCCTACTGCAGTGTGTTATGTTTAGTCCCTCAGTCATGTCTGACTGCAGCCCCACTGACTGTAGCCCACCAGGTTCGTCTGCCCATGGGATTTCTCAGACAAGAATACTAGAGTGGGGTTGCCATTTCCTTCTCCAAGGGATCTTCCCGACCCAGGGATCAAACACAAATCTCCTGCATTGCAGGCAGATACTTTACCACTAAGCCACCAGGGAAGCCACTCCTACTGCAGCAGTACTGAATAAAATCTTTCTTGAAATTTAAAAAAAAAAAAGTCCCATGCAATTTTTTTTTCATTTATTTTTATTAGTTGGAGGCTAATTACTTTGCATCATTGCAGTGGTTTTTGTCATACATTGAAATGAATTAGCCATGGATTTACATATATTCCCCATCCCGGTCCCCCCTCCCACCTCCCTCTCCACCTGATCCCTCTGGGTCTTCCCAGTGCACCAGGCCCGAGCACTTGTCTCATGCACCCAACCTGGGCTGGTGATCTGTTTCACCCTAGATAATATACATGTTTCGATGCTGTTCTCTTGAAACATCCCACCCTCGCCTTCTCCCAGAGTCCACAAGTCTGTTCTATACATCTGAGTCTCTTTTTCTGTTTTGCATATAGGGTTATCGTTACCATCTTTCTAAATTCCATATATATGTGTTAGTATACTGTAATGGTCTTTATCTTTCTGGCTTACTTCGCTCTGTATAATGGGCTCCAGTTTCATCCATCTCATTAGAACTGATTCAAGAAGAGTACTATATACTGAGACAGATACTGGGGTACTATGTTAAATAAAATAGATGTGGCCTATATCCTTAGGTGCCCAAGTCTCTTTGGGGGCTGACTGGAGAAAAAAAAAACAAATTATCATGTAAATAAGTATAAAGTTACAAGTGTGATGATTGCTAGAAAGGAGTGGTAGCTGGTACCACAACAGCCTACAGCATGGAGATCTGATGAAATCAGAGGTATACTTGAGGAACTGAAAAACTGCTGGAGTCTTAAGGGTGGAGTAGGAGTGAAGGAGATACAAAGGCCTAAGGAAGAATATCCCACACACAGGCAATAGCACAAACAAGACTCGCTTAGGAGAGGTGCTTCGAAAGGATATAAAAGTTAAATGTGGATAAGGTGGCTCAGGTATGAATAAAGGGTCCAAAGTGAAGTAGGGTGCAAGATAGTAAGGCCAATTCAATCAGGGATTCCTTTTCTATCTTTTTAATTATTACAGGAAATTAATACATATAAAAAAAGAGAAAATAACCATAGTGAACTTCTAATATATCTATCACCTAGCTTCAACAATTCAACCAGAAGCCAATCTTGTTTTATCGAGTCCTCACCTACATGTTTGGAAAATTTATCAGCAAGTGTGCATTTTATTTGTATCTCCTGCTTCCCTTGGATAAGTGGTAATGATCATGGTATGGTAGTATACAGAGATATGTCTTGTCCTTTTTACAGTATCCCAAAGGATAAATGAATCACTGTTTATTCAACAAGTCTTTTACAGATGGACACATGGGTGATTTCCAGTCTTGCAGTTGTATGGTACTACAATTCACAGCCTGATTCATATATTTTTTTTCATCTTTTTGGCTTGAATAACTTAAGGATAGAATAATAGAGGTGGATTACCAGGTAAAACATGTATAAGAGGTGTTCCTAGATATTACCACTAAGTTCTCCATAGGTAATGTAACAGTTTGCATTCTAACAATATATAACATAACTTGGTTTTGTTTTCTTTTTCTTTTGAAGAAAATGTCTGATTTTTGGATCTTTGCAATCTGAAAGGTAAGTAATCTATCACTATCTCAAGAGATTGGAGAGTGGTAAGAAAGCAAGCCCTGGACCAATTAGAAAGATATAATCAAAGTGATAACCGGAACAAAACTGGAGTCACAATATATTCAGGATGGAAAATGACAGGACTGAGTGTAAGTTCAAATTCAGAAATAGAAGAAAGGGAATACCAGAATGACTTTTAAAAGAACTGTAACAAAGTTGGGATATTTTTCTTGTATTTTCCTCTCCCATCCCTGCCCTGTAAAGAACAATTTTTGTATGCTTCCCTCTCTCTACATAGAACAGTCTTTTAATCATTAAACTATTTTGAGTGAAAGTTTTAAAAACATAATTGCCAAAACGTGGATGAACCTAGAAACTGTCATACAGAGTGACTTAAATCAGAAAGAGAAAAACAAATATTATATATTAATGCATATATGTGGAATCTAGAAAAAAGGTACAGATAAAGCTATTTGAAAAGCAGAAATAGAGACACAGAAATTGAGAACAAATGTATGTACCTCAAGGGTGGAATCGGCTGTGGGATGAATTGGGAGACTGGGATACACACTACTATTATAAAATAGATAATTAATGAGAATCTACTGTATAGCACAGGGAACTCAGTGTTTTGGGGTGACCTAAAAGAGAAGGAGATACAAAAAAGAGGGGATGTGTGTATACATATGTCTGATTCACTTTGCTGTACAGAAGAATTTAAAAGATTTTAAAGCAATTATATTCCAGTAATTTTTTTTAAATATATGAAAATATATTTACTAAGGCAAACTGCACTAAAGAGATTTGAATGGGTCAAGATAAACATCTATCATTTGAAATGTGCTCAAGATTTTGCTCTATGAGGCAAATTCCCATCTGGGGAGACTTCCTTCTCCTTTATTCCTAACTGAGCTAAACAGGAAACAAACTCCCATAAAGCCCTTAAAGTCCAATAGACTGCTGGAGCGTTTCATTAATTAACTCTGATTCTCTGGGTAGAAATACTGCAGTGCAGGTTGAATTATTTGTAATTGCTTCTAACTTCACCTCTCTCTTCCCATCTCAACACTGTCAGTCCATTCTAAGTTCAGTTTGCTCGTCACCAGCTGCTAATCACCTGTTTGGTGGTACCGTTCCCTGTCAACATGACTCTTCTCTCTGCTCAACACCAATCCAAACCCTAACTGTGCTCCAGAGCTTATATACTTAAGACTCCCCTGTACCGTTATCAACTTCTCTATATAGTCTTAGCACCCACATGAGCCTTCCTTATTCTGAGTACAAGATGTGCCCAAAAGAGTAGACAGGAGCTGCTTGAGTTGAGTGGGAGAGGGAGACTGGAGTCCAGGGGACCAAAAGAATGGATTTAATTAGAAAAAAGAAGACCTGGGCTTTCTGGTTTTTGTTTTTTCCTTGAATCTGAAGCTAGTTTAGCTTGAGACAATCATGTAACTTTACTGAGCCTCACTTTCCACATGTGTAAAATATAAAGAATAATACTTGCCCTGGTCCTTCATGGAACAATTTTTAAAGAAAAATTATGGATATATAGTCAAATAGTACACATAGTAAATAACTGAGAACAATCAACCACATTTTTATGTGCCTGTCTAGAACCTGTTTTTTTTAGATAAACGGGTACGTTCATAAAGTTCATTTTGTAGTCCATACTTTAAAAAATAGAATATATTTTTTAATGAATACAATTTTAGAAGGTACATTTTGATAAAAAAATATCGAATCTGAACTGTATTAGGAATACTATACACACACACAGTATGTATACATGCCTACATAATAATATATGTATTAAAGGCATGTGGGTGTGCATGTGTGAATGTGTATATATGTATAGTATAGTAACTTATCTATACAGTAAAATTGTAGAAAACACTGTTAAACAAGTAGGCACTAGAAGTTGAAAGTTAATACAATGAAATGTAATCAGAATATCTTTTTAAAATTCTGATTACTGATACTTGAAGAAAAATGAATATAATTAGAGGAAGTGCAGGAAATAGATACTTTTATAGAGATTATGAAGGGGATATCTAAACACTTAAATGCATTTTAGAATTTTATAGCATACATTCATAATTATGCATAATACTAGTCTTTTTCATGTCTGGATGAATGTGGAGTAGCAAAATGGGAGAGGGTCCCCCCCCCCACTAATATATTAGCAAAAAGTAGGAGGAAAAAAAGGGCAAAAAAAAAAAGTAATTTAATAGCTACCACCTATTGAGGGATTAATAAGAGACAGGTAAGTGTTTTTCTTAAACTAAGTACTAGTATTTCTGTTAGTTGGTTTGCTCTTGTTTATGGTCAAATTTTCTATCAAAGGATAATATACATATTATTAAATGCACAAATTGTAAGTGTTCACCTTGACACATTTTTATAATTTGAACACACCTGGTGTGTAACAAGCGTCTAGAGAAACAGGCAGACATTTACTCGAAGAAGCCTTCCTCAGTCACCCTTCCAGTCAAAAACTCTGTGTCCTGGGTAAGCACTGTCCTGACTTCTAAAACCATAGGGTAATTAGACTTGCTTTTGAACATTATATAAATGCGAGCACACAGTATGCACTCTTTTGTGCCTGGCTTCTTTTCCATGTTGTGTGTGACAGCCATCTGTGATTTTGTATGCAGTTGCCATATGTTCATTTTATTGCTGGACAAATGTGGCCTCTCTGATGAAGTGTCTGCCCAAGTCTTTTTGATTTTTGTATTGAGTTGTCTGTCTGTTGCATGTTGATTTATAGAATTTTTTTAAAATAACCTGGGTATGAGTCCAGGGAATTATTTTTTTCTACTTCATAGCTTGCATTTCATTTTGCTCCTGGTATCTATTATCATTAAGAAAGAATTCCCATTACAT
Source organism: Odocoileus virginianus (assembly GCF_023699985.2). Classification (NCBI taxonomy): domain Eukaryota; kingdom Metazoa; phylum Chordata; class Mammalia; order Artiodactyla; family Cervidae; genus Odocoileus; species Odocoileus virginianus. The sequence continues at coordinate 60,193,144 of NC_069676.1, forward strand.
GTTTATTTATGTAAGCTTCATTATGTTAAAAATATAACCATTGGCTACTATCTATGCCTTGTGCAGTTTTTCCCTGTTTAAGAAATTTTGTATACACCAAGGTTATGAAGATGTTTTGCTGCATTTCCTTTGGAAACTTTCTTCCTTCCTTTTCTATTTCTTTATCTCTTCATTCATCTACCTTTTCTCACTTAGATAGGCAAATTTCTGGTATCTATTTTTGTTCATGGTGTGATGTCAGGGGCTAGAGTTCATAATTTTCCATACTGGATCTTGTGTTACTTTTATATTGTTACTTTAATACATTATCACAAGCTTCATGGCTTAGAACAACACAGCTTATTATCTTGTAACTACCTAGGTCAGAGGTCTGACGTGAGTCTCACCCAGCTAAAATCAAGTGGTTGCAGGGCGGTATTTGCTTCTGGTATTTTCTAGGGGAAAATCCATTTTCTTGCCTTTTTCATCTCTAGAAGTCATTCACATTCCTTGGTTCATCCGCTTCTTCCATTTTCGAAGCCAGCAATAATGAAACAAATTCTGTAGCTGAATCATACTCTGACTCTGACCTCCTCTTCTTCCTCCTTCTACTTTTAGGAACTGTTTCAATTACTCTGGGGGCTTCCCCCATATTCAGTCAGTAAAGAATCTGCTTGCAATGCAGAAGACCCAGTTTTGATTCCTGAGTCTGGAAGACACACCGGAAACAGAAATGGCAACCCGCTCCAGTATTCTTGCCTGGGAAATCCCATGGACAGAGGAACCTAGCTGGCTACAGTCCATGGATCATAAGAGTTGGACACGACTGAGCAACTAAATGACCACCAGAATTATTTTGGGTCCATCTGTAAAATTTGGGATAATCTCCCTATTTTAAGATCAGCTGATTAGCAAGCTAATCTCACCTGCAAGATTAATTCCTCTTTGCCATGCATAATAACATAGTCACAAATTCTGGAGATTAGGATGTGAACAGGGAAGGTATTATCCTGTCTATTAAAGTATTCAGTTTAGTCTTTCTGCCACTGCAGTGAACTGCTTTCTTTGTTATAAGTTCACCAGTGTTTTCTATTTTTCTGTTCTGATAGTCTCTTTGTACATTTTTGCTAATACATTGGGTTAATTGCTGTGTTTTATAAAAAGTGTATTCAGCAATTAGGACCTCCAATTTAATTTTTCTTAAAGACTATCTCAGCTCTTTGTCTTTTCATATACATTTTCAAACCAGCTTATTGATTTTGACAAATTGATACTGCTTCAGATTGCACTGAAATGATAATTCACTAAGGAAAAACTGACATTGTTGTTACCTCAATTTTTTTCACTGCATGTGCACGATACCTCCCATATTTGGGGAAGGAATCTGTTTTCTCACCTCAGTAATGTTCTGCATTCTCTATGCAGAGGCCATTCACAACTTTTATTAAATTTGTCCTTAGGTACTTGATTTCCTGGGTTGGGAAGATCCCCTGGAGGAGGGCATGGCAGCCCACTCCAGTATTCTTGCCTGGAGAATGCCATGGACAGAGGATTATGACTGGCTATAGTCCATAGGTCACAAAGAGTTGAATGTGACCGAGCACAGCACTTGATTTTTTAATGGAATTATTAATTGCAGCCCTTTAAAGAAACCGGAAAGTTTTATTTATCTTCTATCTTGAATGTTGCTACATGAACTTATTCTTATAATTTATCTGTAGGCTCATTTTGATTTTGTATGTACACTATTATGTTGTCCGAACAAATAGTTTTATTTCTTCTAGTTTGATACCTTTACCTTTCAGGTTTTTTTGTGTGTGTTGATTGGCCATTTATAGATCTTCTCTAAAGAAATGACTTTTCAAATTCTTTGACCATTTCTGGGCTAGTTGTCTTTTTATTATTGACTTGTAAGAGTTCTGTATATATTTTAATACAAGTTCCAGATTCATTATTTCCATAAGAATATAACAACCTTTTGGCTATGGTTTTTCCAGTGGTCATGTATGGATGTGAGAGTTGGACTGTGAGGAAAGCTGAGTGCCAAAAAATTGATGCTTTTGAATGGTGGTCCTGAAGACTCTTGAGAGTCCCTTGGACTCCAAGGAGATCCAACCAGTCCATCCTAAAGAAGATCAGTCCTGGGTGTTCATTGGAAGGACTGATGAAGCTGAAACTCCAATACTTTGGCCACCTCATGTGAAGAGTTGACTCATTGGAAAATACCCTGATGCTGGGAGGGATTGGGGGCAGGAGGAGAAGGGGCCGACAGAGAATGAGATGGCTGGATGGCATCACCGACTCGATGGACATGAATTTGAGTAAAGTCCCGGAATTGGTGACGGACAGGGACGCCTGGTGTGCTGCCATTCATGGGGTCGCAAAGAGTTGGATGCGACTGAGCAACTGAACTGAACTGTCTATTGATCTGTATCTGCATCTTTTCTGAGTCATTTATTAGTGCTAATAGTTTTTTGTGGATTCTTCTAAGGTTCTCTATGCATGAAATGATGTTATTTGCAAATAGTGATTTTTACTTATTCTTTTTCGATCTGAATCACCTTTTATCCCCTTGCTAACCAATATGTTTAGAACCTCCAGTTCCAAGTTGAATAGAAGCAGTGAGAATAAACATCTGTGTCCTGTTCCTGATTCCAGAAGGAAAGCTTTCAGATATTCACACTTAAGTCTGATGATAGCATGGATTTTTCATAGAAGTCCATTTTTAAGTCAAAGAAATTCCATTTTCCCCCACAATTGTTGAGTGATTTTTTTTTTTAATCATGAAAGGGAGTTGAATTTTATCAAGTATTTTGTATGCATCTATTGAAATGATCACATAAAATTATCTTTTCCTTTATTAATGTGATATATCACTTTGATTGATTTTCATATGTTGAACTAATCTTGCGTTCCAGGTATAAATCCCATTGGATTATTGTGTGAGATCTTTTTTCATGTGCTGAGGTGTTCTTTTCTAATTTATGCATTCAAGACTAATTTTTCTGTTAAGGGCTTTTGAAACCACATCCCATAAGATTTTATGAGTACTGTCATCACAAAGTATTTAAAAATATTTTCTAATTTCTATCTTTATTTCTTCTTGGAAGTTTTAGTTATTCAGATGTGTTCTGATTAATTTCTAAATATTTAAGGATTGTAAAGTTAATTTAAAATTTTGGTTTTACTAATTTTTGTATAATTCTGCCTAGTTTAAAAAAAAACTATTCTGTATGATTTAAAACTTGATATTTGCTGTAAATTGATTAAATGACATCAGTTGGTAAATACTGATAAATATTCCATGTAGACTTGAAACATGTTTCAGTGCTGTTTATATGCATGTGATCAATTTTGTAAGATGTGTTGTAAAAAGCTTTGCTCTTATTACTGTTTTTGTTCTATTATTGAGATATATTAAAAATTTTTAATAATGATAATTGATCTGACTAGTTCTTCTTTCCTTTTGCCAGGTTCTTTTGCTCATTCTGTACTTTGGAGTTAACGTTAATTTTGTGAGTGTATGTATGTAGATTGTGATTTAGCACAATGAAATGTTCCACTTAAGCTCTGGTAATTCTTTTTTTAAATTTTACATTGTTTGATATTAGTTCTCATTTGTTTAGGATTTACACAATATACTTTCTAATGTATTTCATTTTTATCTGTGTTCATGTTATTTAAACTGTATCTCTTGTAAGTAGCATTGCATGATTTAACTCTGACCTGACAAACTTAATATTTTAAATGGAATATTTAGTCCATGAAGATGCATATGACCACTTAAATATTTGGGCTTAAATAAATCATTCTACTCACTATTTTCTATTTAAGTCAACTATCTCATGTTACTTTTCTTGCCATTTGAAAATTAATCTATTATTGTTTTACTCACTGATTTTCCCATTTTCATTTTGTCACTTGTTACACATTTTAAATTATTTTTAATTACTCTAGATATGCTACTATGCATTATTAACTTATTAGCATTTATCATACATTCATGTTTTTCCACTTTCCAGACAAAATACCTTAAAAACTCATATATCATTTAGCCCTTCATACCTTTTGTGGTATTGCTATCATATTTAAATTTTACATATTTAAAACTCCAAAACACATTATCGTTGTTGTTTCAGGTTTCCATTATTCATTTAGTGTTTTTATACATTTGCCCTTTCTTGTGTTCTTCATCTCCTCCTGTATTTTCACACTTCTGAGTTTATTTTTTGTTCCACCTGAAGATATTCCTTTGTTTCATTGTGAACCTGGCAACCTTTTATTGATTGCGAGACGTTTCATATTGAAAATGAGAGAGATGCAGGATGGGGCAATCTTTTTCCAGACATGAATTAGTTTTGCTCTTGACAGGAAGTTAGATTGGAGGTGCAAGTACCTGAATATAACCAGGAATGGCAATTTTTCATGACCGAGGTTTACTCTTGTAAAGCCCTGCTTTATTTTGATGTGTCCTATGGCTTAGTTCTTCAGAGTCTTCAACTGAAAGCCGGAGTATCTACACAGCCCCTCTTTTTGTGAAATCTGAATTCCACTTATAAGGCTGACATCTCAACCTACCTTCTCCTTTTTCCTTGGTTTTCATACTGCTGCTTTGTGCAATTTAGGAAGAGGCAAACTCATTGAGGGGAAGTCATACACAATATTGGACAAATTTCTTTGCGGTTCTATACTTTCTCGGAAAACTGGGCCTCTCAATCCTGGATGCCTATGTTGCTCTTCAGTGTCTTCATATGCTGTTTCTTTTTATTTCCTTTAATTTGTGTAATTGTTCTTAGCAGGAAGGTTAAGGTTTTAAGCTGCTCCATCATAACCCAAAGTGGAATTCTTTCTTTCATTACCTCATACATTATTCTATAAAATGTTTGTTATTACTCTCATTTTAGAAAATTGGTTCTAAAAAAGTTATGCAACATTTAAGGTCACACTAGTGAATGGTGAAGCTGTGCTTATTTTTCTAATTCCCAAAATTGTGTTAATTAGGAAGCAATATTATAAGGTGAAATACAGAGAGATTCTGGAGAAAACTGAGAACATGATACATGCTAGGAAGAAAGAAATGGTAGAGAAACACAAGGTCCCTGAAGCAGTCAGCAGTTCAAACCTAGGTCCATCACAACTCAGTGGCCACATCAGCAGGAACAGATGGTATTTAAGTATTGAATCTTAAGATGCTCCCAAATAAGATAATCACAATTTAGGCAATGCTAATATGACTTCTTCACTCACATACATTATGAATTTCTTAAAAATATAAATTGCCTACTCTGTTTGTATCACCACTAATTAAACCAAAGGCAACATTGTGTGAGTCACTGATAACTACTGAATAATAATAAATTTAACTAAACTACAGTGGTAGGCTTGCCCCTTTTCTAGTCTACACTCTAAGTATATAATCTGGTTATTGTTTTAATCATGCATGCTATGTCTAAATACAATGCACAGAATGCCTATCAGGTACAGAAGAATTTTGAATAGGTTTTCTTATGAAAATTCCAAACAAATTTCCTGGATTTTAAGTTTCATGATAGTAGTATCTCAGGGTTGTCTTACTTTAGATGTCCACAGTGAATTTCAAATTATATCAGATAGTTAACTGTTAATGGACACATAACTTCATGTATATATAACCCTTACCTAGAGGAAGAAAAGGTAACAGCCTGAGCATAGGTGGTGACTGTGGATGTGGAAAGACAGCAGAAACTCTTGAAATACTTGATCCCTGTTCCTCCAAAGAACACCTAACTGCCAAGCTTTACTACATAAATCATCATCAAAGGAGACAGACTTACTCCTTTTAAAATGATGCCAAATCACCTCTGAAAGTTAATATCTTATTGATTAAATGCATTTTGCCAAGAGTAGGCTGGTTAGCTCATTTATGAACTTAATATATCTTTATTTAGTACTCGATCCTTGAAGGTGAGTACAGTTTATAAATTGAGCACATACAATATGGTTCCTGCCTTCATGGAGCTCACAACCTACAATTAGGTCAATAAAAACTGCTGCAGCATAGCATAACAAAAAAGAATTTCAGTTTCATTTTGCAATAAAACTCCTTTGAATAAAAGTCTAGTTTCACTTCTTACTAATAGTTTGAGTTGATATAATTCAGTTAATTTCTCTAAACTTCTATTACATCCTCTGCTAACTAAGGATTATTATGTCACTTGGGGTTGTTTTGAGATAAAATATTTAAAGTACCTAACATTTTACTTGATGGCAGACACCATATATAATGCATGTAAAAATTATTTTAATTAAATCTTAGAAATTTAAAAAAAATTCAATAAAATAGGTAATATCAGACATCCAGAGATCTAAATTGTCACCACTGAGAGAGTACATCAAGTCAAAAATTTAGATACAACAAAAAAGACATATTTCATGACTTTCTGTCCTATTCCAATGATCTATATATCTGTTTTTGTGTCAATGTAATACTCTTTTGATTATTATAGCCTTGTAGTATACAGTCTGAGGTCAAGGAGCCTGGTTCCTCCAGCACCTATAGTCAACTGATCTATGATAAAGGAGGACTTTATCTATGATAAAGTCAACTGATCTATGATAAAACTGGCGAAAGGACACACACTTCAGTAACTGGTGCTGCTACAATTTAGCAGCTATATGTAAAAGAATGAAATTAGAGGATTCCTTAACACTATAAATAAAAATAAACTCAAAGTGGATTAAAGACCTAACTATAAGACTGGATGGAGAAGGCAATGGCAACCCACTCCAGTACTCTTGCCTGGAAAATCCCATGGATGGAGGAGCCTGGTAAGCTGTAGTCCATGGGGTTGCTAAGAGTCGGACACGACTGAGCAACTTCACTTTCACTTTCACTTATTATAAGACTGGATAGTATAAAACTCAGAGGAAAAAATAGGCAGAACACTCTCTGACATAAATTGCAGCTTGTCTTTTTTGATCATCCTCCTAGAGTAATGAAAATAAAACAAAAACAAATGGGACCTAAGCAAACTTATAAACTTTTGCACAGCAAAGGAAACCATGAACAAAATGAAAATACAACCCACAGAATGGGAGAAAATATTCACAAATGAAGTGAACAACAAGGGATTAATCTCAAAATATACAAACAGCTCATGCAGGTCAATATCAAAAACCAAAGACGAACAAACAACAACAACAAAACCACAACCCAACCAAAGAAATGGCAGAAGATCTAAATAGACATTTCTCCAAAGAAGACATATGGATGGCCAAAAAGCACATGAAAAGATCCTCAACATCACTAATTATTAGAGAAATGCAAATCAAAAGTACAATAAGATATTTCCTTACACTAGTCAGAATGGCCATCATAAAAAAATCCACAAACAATAAATACTGGACAGGGTATGGAGAAAAGGGACCACTGCTACATTGTTGGTGGGAATGTAGAGAACAGTACGGAGGTTCCTTAAAAACTAAATGTAGAACTACCATATAATCTAGCAATGCCATTTCTGGGCACATATCTGGAAAAAAAAATACAATTTGAAATGATACATGCATCCCAATGTTCAATGCAGGACTATTTTCTGTAGACAAGACATGGAAGCAACCTAAATGTCTATCAACTGGAGAAGGAAATGGAAACCTACTCCAGTATTCTTGCCTGGAGAATTTTATGGACAGGGGAGCCTGTTGGGCTATGGTCCATGGGATTGCAAAGAGCTGGACATGACTGATCACACAGTACAAAGGTCTATCGACAGACAAATGGATACAGAAGATGTAATGTATGTATACACACACACACACACACACACACATACACACATAATGGAATATTGCTCAGCTGTAAAAAATGATGAAATAATGCCATTTGCAGCAGCAAGGATTGACCTAGAGACTATCAACTAAGTGAGGTAAGTCAGACAGAGACAGATAAATATCATATGATGTCACTTATATGTGGAATCTAATAAAAAAGATATAAATGGACTTATTAACAAAACAGAAACAGACTCACAGATCTCAAAATGAAACTTAAGGTTATAAAAGGGGAAACATGAGGGGAGGTGATAAATTAGGAGATTTGGATTAATATATCCATAGTACTATATATAAAATTGATAACTAATAAAGACCTACTGTATAGCACAAGGAATTTTATTCAATATTCTGCAATAAGCAATATGGGGAAAAGGAAAATATGATATACATATATGTGTGTGTGTGTGTGTGTGTGTGTGTGTGTGTATTTAAATAATTGAGTCACTTTGCTGTATACCTGAAACTAACACCACATTGTAAATCAATTATACTCCAGGAAAAGTTTTAAAAAGATACATTTCAAAGGAGAGTAGCCAGTTGGGAGAAAGCATTTGCAAATATCTAACAAAGAATCTGTATTTAGAACACATTAGAAAGTCCTACAAATCATTGAAAATGATTTGCTATGAATAAGCAAATCACTAAAGACTTATGCAAATGTACACACTAAATAATTCACAGCATCATCAGGAATTAAAGACATTCAGTTACAGAATATTTTCCCCCAATAAACTGACAATAATGAAATACTTTGATAATATCGGTTAATTGTGGTGATCTGGAAAATGTCTGTTTATGTAGGGCTCATGATGGCACATACTGTCCCTTGGGAGAACAACTGATACACTATATAACTGTGTATCTTAAAACAGTTGTTTAGTGTGCATTTTATTATGCAAAACAACTCAAGAATGTGTAAGTATGTACTTTCCACCAAGTGAAAAGTAGCCTTACTTAAATATGAAACAACACATTATATAAACTTCCAATATTAGGTAAATTAGGTAAATCCATTTTACTTAAATGTCTTTATAGTGAAAAATCAAAATTTGCAATGCATACTAATTCCCTGAAACTAGCTGGGAAGCTGGAGAAGGAAACGGCAACCCACTCCAGTATTCTTGCCTAGAGAATCCTGTGGACAGAGGAGCAACCCTATGGGCTGCTGTCCATAGGGTCGCACATAGTTGGACACGACTGAAGCGACTTAGCATGCATGCATGCATTGGAGAAGGAAATGGCAACCCACTCCAGTGTTCTTGGCTGGGGAATCCCAGGGACAGAGGAGCCTGGTGGGCTGCCGTCTATGGGGTCACACAGGGTCGGACTGAAGCGACTTAGGAGCAGCAGCAGCAGGGAAGCAAGTAACAATGGGGTAATATATTGTGCAGTGTTGAACTGGAGATAGGGAAGTTGTTATAAAAACATTTGACAAATCTAAATGGAAGAATGGAAGGGAACAGCCACGTTTTGTCTTAATGAAATGTCAATGATTTTATTTTTGATATAGGTGTAATTTTATTTTTCAAAATTTTTTCAGCCTGGTGTTTCCTTCTGACTGGCAAATTAACTTTGTTCTAAGAAGTTTATATAAGAATTTTTTACAACATGAAGTAGATTGTGATAGTTATTTTCAGTCTACCCGTTATGCAGTCAGTCACCCTACATGTACCATTTAATGACTGAATCTTAACCATGCTGCTCAATGAATTTGCAAAGTAATAAATTATTCTTGTGTTATTTATTGCAGTTTTCTTTTTTTTTTCTTTTCATTTATTTTTCAAAGAATGTTTAAAACATGCTGTGTGGAAAGATCAAGTGTTTACCAGAGTAGGGAGATTAGTATAATGAATTTCCATGATTCATTACTGCATGTTGTATGTGTGTGCTCAGTAATGTCCGACTCTTTGCCCATGTACCATAACCTGCCAGGCTCCTGTGTCCATGGAATTTTCCAGGAAAGAATAGTGGAGTGGGTTGCCATTTCCTACTGAAGGGATCTTCCTGATTCAGAGATTGAATCCAAGTCTCTTGTGTCTCCTGCACTGGCAGCCTGATTCTTTAACACTGTACCACCTGGGAAGCCCTATGTATCCATCACCCAGCTTCAATAACTCATACTTCGCTCTGTTTAATTTATCCCACACTTGCCATCTCAGCAAAGTTATTTCAAAGAAGTTTTCAGACAATCTATAATTTCATATGTAAATATTTGAATGTGTCTAGAAAAGACGGGACTTGTTATTTTTAAGATTATAATGAATATGTGGTATGCCTAAAAAATAATGGCTGTTTCTTGATAGTGTCACACAAAGCCAGTGTTCAAATTCCCTCACTTGTAATATAACTTTTCTTTATCATTTGTTTTTGCATTAGGGTCTAAATAAGGTCCAGATACTGTAACAGGTTGTTATGAATTTTGACTTTCTTCTCTTTTAAACTATGTTTTTCTCTCATTTATTTCCTTTCCAATTTTTGTTCAAGTAACTGGGTTCTTGGACTTGTAGTTTCCCGTATTTCGGACTTTGCTGAATTTTATTGCCATGATGTTTCCAATAGCTCTTATATTTTCAGCAAATTGGAAGTTAGATATAGAGACTGGTTTTGATTCTACCTTAGTTTGCTCTGGCACAATAGTGTCATTGGTGAAATAGTGCATTCCAATTAGAAGGCACATATTTGACTGTCTTTCCTTTTGTGATGTTAGCAGTCATAGCCTATATCAGTGCTACTTAATGTATATTCTGTACCACCTGAGAGCTCATTAAAAATGCAAATTAATAGGTTCCACTGCAGACACATAAACCAGGGTCTCTGGAGGTGGGGCCAAGAAGTTGTGGTTTTAACAGATTTCCCACATGATTATTATGTACACTAAACTCTGAGAATGGTTAATTTATGACAATCAATTATAGGTTATAAGATTGTGATAATATAACTATTATTTCTTTTAATTATTCAGTTCAGTTCAGTTCCTCAGTTGTGTGTGACTCTTTGTGACCCCATGGACTGCAGCACGCCAGGCTTCCCTGTCCATCACCAACTCCTAAAACTTACTCAAACTCATGTCCATTGAGTTGGTGATGCCATACAACCATCTCATCCTCTGTCATCCCCTTTTCCTGCCTTCAACCTTCCCAGAATCAGGGTCTTCTCCAATGAGCCAGTTCTTCACATTGGGTGGACAAAGTATTGGAGTTTCAGTTTCAGCATCAGTCCTTCCAATGAACACCCAGGACTGATCTCCTTTAGGATGGACTGGTTGGATCTCCTTGCAGTCCAAGGGACTCCCAAGAGTCTTCTCCAACACCACAGTTCAAAAGGATCAATTCTTCAGTGCTCAGCTTTCTTTATGGTCCAACTCTCACATCCATACATGACTACTGGAAAAACCATAACTTTGACTAGGCAGACCTTTGTTGGCAAAGTAATGTCTCTGCTTTTTAATATGCTGTCTAGGTTGGTCATAGCTTTACTTCCAAGGAGTAAGTGTCTTTTAATTTCATGGCTGCAATCACCATCTACACTGATTTTGGAGCCCCCCAAAATAAAATCTTTCACTGTTTCCATTGTTTCCCCATCTGTTTGCCAGGAAGCAATGATAGCTGTAATTCTAAATTAACCCTTATGTTCTCACTTCTCTAGTTACACTACATGTCTGAACCTATTCTCCAAAAGACTCTCATCAAGTGTCTTTAGGAAAAATATTCCATGTATTCTGGAATATTCATGATTTCTCTTGATCTTTATATTGAATCCCAGACTGGTTGTAAAGAAAACCCGAGGGTCATGTTTTCTTTCCTTGAATATTTTATATACATTACTACATTATTTTTTTCTCAGCACATTATCAAGTAAAGGTTCAGATAAATAAAAAGCTAACAGAACTTTATAGTGAACCACAGTATATCCACCACCTAGTTTCTACCATCAGCATTTTCTACACTTGTTTTTATCACATTTACCCTTATCCTCATATATCAAAGAAACATATTTTTTATGCATTTCAAGTTAAATTGAAGACAGAGACACCTGGTCTCAATGCTTCAGCATGCATGTCATTAACAAGTGTTCATTATTTTATTTACATAAAATTCACATGCAACTAAATGAACACATTTAGATTTATTGAATTTTTACAAATGTATATATGCATGTGACCCAAACAACTGTCAAGATATAGTATATTATTATCATCCAAAATGTTTATTTCTAGTAAGTCTTCACCAGTTCTCCCTAGTGTTCAGTACTCTGGAACAATCATATAGAATTAAACTGTAGGTATTTTATACACATTCACTCACGTTATTTCATGTAGCTGAACTATGCTCCTTTTCATTGATGTATGACATTATATAACATAAATATATCACAGTTTGCTTATCCATTCTTCTATTCCTGAGAGTCCCTTGGACTGTAAGGAGATCAAACCAGTCCATCCTAAAGGAAATCAGTCCTGAATATTCTTTGGAAGGACTGATGCTGAAGCTGAAACTCCAATAATTTGGCCACCTGGTGCAAAGAGCTGACTCACTTGAAAAGACCCTGATGCTGGGAAAGATTGAGGGCAGAAGGAGAAGGGGACAACAGAGGATGAGATGGTTGGATGGCATCACCGACTCAATGGACATGGGTTTGAGTGGAGTCCGGGAGTTGGTGATGGACAGGGAGGCCTGGCGTGCTACGGTTCATGGGGTAGCAAAGAGTCAGACATGACTGAGAGACTGAACTGAACTGAGCTATTCATGAGGCCCTGGGTTTATTCTTTTTGGTTATTAAGAAGTTGCTATGGGGGGTTGGGGGCGGTCCTAAGATGGTAGAGGAATGGGATAGGGAGACCACTTTCTTCCCCACAAATTCATCAAAAAATCATTTGAATTCTGAGCAAATTCCACAAAACTTCTGAACACTGGCAGAGGACACCACGCATCCAGAAAGGCAGCCCATTTTCTTCAAAAGGAGGTAGGACAAAATATAAAGACAAAAAGAAAGACAAAAGAGCTTGGGATGGAGACTCATTCTGGGGAGGGAGTCGTGAAGGAGGAACACCAGGAAACCTTCTTACCAGCGGGTCTGTGGGGAGTTTTGGAATTTCAGAGAGCAACATAACCGGAACAACAACAACAACAAAAAATGCCCACAGATTATGTGCCTAACCGCAACTCTCAGTGGAGAAGTAGCCCAGAGATTCACGTCTGCCAGCAGCAAGTAGGGGCTGAACAGGGAGGCATGGGCTGCATGCTTAGGATAAGGACCAGACCTGAATGCCCTGAGGACAACCTGAGAGAGCTAACGTGAGATAGCAACCCAAACTGTTGGATAGCCAGAGAAAGAAAAGAGAGAGAGAGAGAGAACTTTCCCTCGAAAAACACTAACCTAAGGCACATGCTGGCCAGCTCACAGAACAAAGGATTGAGGAAATACCAGAGGAGAGCTAGCTGGCTGTGGACCAGCCCATTCCCCCACCAGAAGCAGAGAAAGAGGTGAGCAACAGCCAGAGCTGAAGGCGAGGGGTAATCTTGGCCCCAGAGATGGCATCCTCCACCAAACTGCGAGCAGGCTCCCAGTTGCTAACCAAGTCTTCCTGGGATCCTGGATGGTTGACATCTGCCAGGAGGTTGCAGCCAGAGATCAGCTCCCCAGAGGAGACACACGGCATACCTGCTCAGACCTGGGAAGGGCACAAAACAGCAGGCCCGACCGAGTCTGTGCCTTTGTGGAGTATCCAAGAACCTGAATCTGAGCGGCTCAGACTGGGAAAGTGCATGCAACCCAGGGCCCTCTTTAGACAGTTCCCCCTGCAGAGCAACCTGAAGCCTGAGCAGTGTAGACTGGGAAAGCACACACGCTGTGACCAGGGGCAAACCCAGTGTGGCCCAGACACTGCGAGCACTCCCCACACACAACAGTGATATTTGTTTGCAGTTTTCCTCCCTCTCCACAGCACAACTGAACAAGTGAGCATAATTAAGTGACCACCTTGACCTGTGTCAGGACAGGAATTAGACACCGAAGAGACTTGCAAACAGAGGAAGCCAAAATAAACAATGAGGGAACCACTTTGGAAGTGACAGGTGCAACAGATTAAAACACTGTAGCTAGTGCTGACTATATTGGAAGGGGTTGATAGACCCAGAAAAGAAAAATAAGCTGGAACAAGGAACTATCTGAAACTGAACTCACTTGACACTGCCCTCAACAGCTCCAGAGAAATTCCTAGATATATTTTACTATTATCATTAATTTTTTTTATTTTTAAGTAAATTTCCTTTAATTTTCATTTTTATAACCTACGATTACCTTGCCAAAAAAAGCACCTATTTTAAAGCAAATTTCATATATATATATATTTTATAACTTTTGTGATATTGCTTAGTTTTTTTAATATTGTATTTTTGAGAGTCTAACCTCTACTCTAGATTATTAATCTTTGCTTTTTGGTATTTGTTATTACTTTTGCACCTTTAAGAATCTAATCTTCTGTACCCATTTTTACTTAGGAGTGTGATTACTGACTTGATTGCTCTCTCCCCTTTTGACTTTCCTTTTTCTCCCCCAGGTCACCTCCCTTCTCTTTTCTACCTAACTTTGTGATCTCTTTGGGTGTTCATGGCTATGGAGAACACTTAGGGAACTGATTACTGGCTAGATCTGTCTCTCTCCTTTTGCCCCCCCCCACCTTCTCCTCCTGGTCACCTCTATCTCCTTCCTCCCTCTTCTCCTCTCTATGTAACTCTGTGAACTATGTGTGTGAGAGCACATAGGAAACTGATTACTAGATTGCTCTCTCCCCTTTTGAGTCCCCCTCTTCTCCTCCTGGTCACTTCTATCTCCCTCCTCCCAATTCTCTTCTCCATGTAACTGTGAACCTATCTGGGAGTACCTCACTATGGAGAACCTTGTCACCATTAACCTAGATGTTTTATCCTTTGTGGTGTATGAATGGAGAAGTCTCAAGGCTACTGTAAGAATAAGACTTAAAGGCAGAGGCAGGAGGTTTAAATCTAAAACTTGAAAACACCAGAAAACTCCTGACTGCAGGGAACATTAATCGACAAGAGCTCATCCAAAAGCCTCCATACCTACACTGAAACCAAGCTCCACCTAAGAGCCAACAAGTTTCAGGGCAAGACATACCAAGCTAATTCTCCAACAACACAGGAAAATAACCCTGAGCATTAAGATACAGGCTGCCAAAAGTCACACCAAACCCAAAGACCCTTCAAAACTCACTATTGGACACTTCATGCACTCCAGAGAGAAGAGATCCAGCTCCACTCACCAGAACACCGACACAAGCTTCCCTAACCAGGAAATCTTGACAAGCCACTTGTCCAACGCACCGATAGGGAGAAACCTCCACAATAAAGAGGAACCACAAACTTCCACCATATAGAAAGGCCAGCCCAAACACAGCAATCTAAACAAGATGAAAAGGCAGAGAACTATCCAGCAGGTAAAGGAACATGATAAATGCAAACAAAAGAGGAGGAGATAGGCAGTCTACCTGAAAAAAGAATTCAGAATAATGATATTAAAAATGATCCAAAATCTTGAAAACAAAATGGAGTTACAGATAAATAGTCTGGAGACAAGGATTGAGAAGATGCAAGAAAAGTTTAAGAACCTAGAAGAAATAAAAAAGAGTCAATCAATAATGAATAATGCAGTAACTGAGATAAAAAGCACTTTGGAGGGAATCAACAGTAGAATAACTGAGGCAGACGATACAATAAGTGAGGTGGAAGATAGAATGATAGAAACAAATGAAGTAGAGAGGAAAAAAGAAAAAAGAATTAAAAGAAATGAAGACAACTTCAGAGACCTCTGGGACAATGTTAAATGCCCCAACATTCAAATCATAGGAGTTCCAGAAGAAGAAGACAAAAAGGATGGCCATGAGAAAATACTTGAGGAGATAATAGTTGAAAACTTCTCTAAAATGGGGAAGGAAATAGCCACCCAAGTCCAAGAAACCTAGAGAGTCCCAAACAGGATAAACCCAAGGGGAAACACTCCAAGACACATATTTATCAAATTAATGAAGATCAAACACAAAGAACAAATATTAAAAGCAGAAAGGGGAAAACAATAAATAACCCACAAGGGGATTCCCATAAGGCTAACAGCTGATCTTTCAATAGAAACTCTTCAGGCCAGAAGGGAATGGCAGGACATACTTAAAGTGATGAAAGAGAAAAATCTACAACCCAGATTACTGTATCTAGGAAGGAAATATGAAGGAGAAGCTTTACAGACAAGCAAAAGCTGAGAGAATTCAGCTCCACCAAGCCAGCTCTTCAACAAATGCTAAAGGATCTTCTCTAGACAGGAAACACAGAAAAGGTTTATAAACTTGAACCAACAACAAAGTAAATGGCAACGGGATCATACTTATCAATAACTACCCTAAATGTAAATGTGTTGAATGTCCCAACCAGAAGACAAAGACTGGCTGAATGGATACAAAAACAAGATCCCCTATAAATACTATCTACAAGAAACCCACCTCAAGACAAGAGACACATACAGACTGAAAGTGAAGGGCTTGAAAAAGATACTTCACGCAAATAGTGACCAAAAGAAAGCAGGAGTAACAATACTTATATCAGATAAAATAGACTTTGAAATAAAGGCTGTGAAAAGAGATAAAGAAGGACACTACATAATGATCAGAGGATCAATCCAAGAAGAAGATATAACAATTATAAATACATATGCACCCAACGTAAGGGCACCACAGTACGTAAGGCAAATGCTAACAAGTATGAAAGGGGAAATTAACAGTAACACAATAATAGTAGGGGACTTTAATACCCCACTCACACCTATGGATAGATCAACTAAACAGAAAATTAGCACAGAAACATAAACTTTAAATGATACAATGGACCAGTTAGACCTAATTGATATCTATAGAACATTTCACCCCAAAACAATGTATTTCACCTTTTTCTCAAGTGCATATGGAATCTTCATCAGGATAGATCACATCCTTGGCTGTAAATCTAGCCTTGGTAAATTAAAAAAATTGAAATCATTTCAAACATCTTTTCTGATCACAATGCGATAAGATTAGATGTCAACTATAGAAAAAACCTATGAAAAACACAAACATATGGAGGCTAAACAACATGCTTCTGAATAACCAACAAATCACAGATGAAATGAAAAAAGAAATCAAAATATGCATAGAAACAAATCAAAATAAAAGCACAACAACACAAAACCTATGAGATTTAGTAAAAGCAGTGCTAAGGGGAAGGTTCATAGCAATACAAACTTACCTCAAGAAACAAGAGAAAAATCAAACAAATAACCTCTCTATACCTAAGGCAACTAGAAAAAGAAGAAATGAAGAATCCCAGGGTTAGTAGAAGGAAAGAAATCATAAAAATTTGGGAGAAATAAATACAAAAGAAACAAAGGAAACCATAGCAAAAATCAACGAAGCTAACAGCTGGTTCTTTGAGAAGATAAATAAAATAGACAAACCATTAGCCAGACTCACCAAGAAACAAAGAGAGAAGAATCAAATCAACAAAATTAGAAATGAAAATGGAGAAATCACAATAGACAACACAGAAACACAAAGGCTCATAAGAGACTACTATCAGCAACTATATGCCAATAAAATGGACAACTTGGAAGAAATGGACAAATTCTTAGAAAAGTATAACTTTTCAAAACTGAACCAGGAAGAAATAGAAAATCTTAACACAATCAGGGAAATCAAAACAGTAATCAAATGTTTTCCAACAAACAAAAGCCCAGGGCCAGATGGCTTCACACCTAAATTCTACCAAAACACCTATCCTACTCAAACTCTTCCAGAAAATTGCAGAGGAAGGTAAAATCCCAAACTCATTCTATGAGGCCACCATCACCCTAATACCAAAACCAGACAAAGATGATACACAAAAAAGGAACCTACAGGCCAATATCACTAATGAACATAGATGCAAAAATCCTTAATGAAATTTTAGCAAACAGAATCCAACAACATATTAAGAAGATCATACATCATGACCAAGTGGGCTTTATCCCAGGGATGCAAGGATTCTTCCATATTGACAAATCAATCAATGTGATACACCACGTTAACAAATTGAAAGATAAAAACCATATGATTATCTCAATTGATGCAGAGAAAACCGTTGACAAAATTCAACATCCATTTATGATAAAAACCTTTCAGAAAGCAGGCATAGAGGGAACATACCTCAACATAATAAAAGCCATTATGATAAACCCACAGCAAACATTATCCTCAATGGTGAAAAATTGAAAGGATTCCCTCTAAAGTCAGGAACAAGACAAGAATGCCCACTCTCACCACTACTATTCAACATAGTTTTGGAAGTTTTAACCACAGCAATCAGAGAAGAAGAAGAAATAAAAGGAATCCAGATTGAAAAAGAAGAAGCAAAACTCTCACCATTTGCAGATGACATGATCCTCTACATAGAAAACCCTAAAGATTTCACCAGAAAATTACTAGAGCTAATCAATGAATATAATAAGGCTGCAGGATATAAAATTAACACACAGAATCCCTTGAATTCCTAAACACTAGCAATCAGAAAACAGAAAGAGAAATTAAGGAAACAATCCCATTCACCACTGTGATGAAAAGAATAAAAAACTTAGGAATAAATCTACCTAAAGAAACAAAAGACCTATATATAGAAAATTATAAAATATTGATGAAAGGAATCAAAGAGGACACAAATAGATGGAGAAATATACCGTATTCATGGATTGGATCAATCAATATAGTGAAAATGAGTATACTACCCAAAGCAATCTATAGATTCAATGCAATCCCTATAGAGCTACCAACGGTATTTTTCACAGAACTAGAACAAATAATTTCACAATTTGTATGGAAATACAAAAAACCTCGAATAGCCAAAGCAATCTTGAGAAAGAAGAATGGAACTGGAGGAATCAATCTGCCTGACTTCAGACTATACTACAAAGCCACAGTCATCAAGACAGTATGGTACTGGCACAAAGACAGAAATATAGATCAATGGAACAAAATAGAAAGCCCAGAGATAAATTCATGCACCTATGGACACCTTATCTTTGATAAAGGAGGCAAGAATATACAATGGAGAAAAGACAATGTCTTTAACAAATGGTGCTGGGAAAACTGGTCAAACACTTGTAAAAGAATGAAACTAGAATACTTTCTAACACCATACACAAAAATAAACTCAAAATGGATTAAAGATCTAAATGTAAGACCAGAAACTACATAACTCCTAGAGGAAAGCTTAGGCAACATACTCTCTGATGTAAATTATAGCAGGATCCTCTATGACCCACCTCCAAGAGTAAAGAAATAAAAGCAAAAGTAAACACATGGGACCTAATTAAACTTAAAAGCTTTTGCACAACGAAGGAAACTATAAGCATGGTGAAAAGACAGCCTTCAGAATGGGAGAAAATAACAGTAAATGAAGCAACTGAAAAAAGATTAATCTCAAAACTATATAAGCAGCTCCTGCAGCTCAATTCCAGAAAAATAAATGACCCAATCAAAAAGTGGGCCAAAGAACTCAACAGACATTTCTCCACAGAAGACATACAGATGGCTAACAAACACATGAAAAGATGCTCAACACCACTCATTATCAGAGAAATGCAGATCAAAACCACAATGAGATAGCATCTCACGCCAGTCAGAATGGCTGCTATCAAAAAGTCTACAAACAATAAATGCTGGAGAGGGTGCTGGGAAAAGGGAACCCTCTAACACTGTTGGTGGGAATGCAAACTAGTACAGCCACTATGGAGAACAGCATGGAGATTCCTTAAAAAACTGGAAATAGAACTCTCATACAACCCAGCAATCCCATTGCTGGGCATACATATCAAGGAAACCAGAATTGAAAGAGACACATGCACCTCAATATTCATCACAGCACCATTTACAATAGCCAGGACATGGAAGCAACCTAGATATCCATGGGCAGACAAATGTATAAGAAAGCTGTGGTAGATATACACAATAGAATATTACTCAGCTATTAAAAATAATGCATTTGAATCAGTTCTAATGAGGTGGATGAAACTGGAGCCTATTATACAGAGTGAAGTAAATCAGAAAGAAAAACACCAATACAGTACATTAATGCATATATATGGAATTTAGAAAGATGGAATGATGACCCTATATGTGAGACAGCAAAAGAGACACAGATGTAAAGAACAGACTTTTGGACTCTGTGGTAGAAGGCAAAGGTGGGATAATTTGAGAGAATAGCACTGAAACGTGTATATTATCATATGTGAAATAGATCACCAGTCCAGGTTCAACACATGAGACAGGGTGCTCAGGTCTGGTGCACTGGCATGACCCTGAGGGGTGGGATAGGGAGGGATGTAGGAGTGGGGTTCAAGATGGGGAACACATGTAAATCCATGGCTGATTCATGTCAATGTATGGCAAAAACCACTACAATATTGTAAAGTAATTAGCCTTCAATTAAATAAATAAATAAATGAAGAAGTTGCTATGGAAATTTATTAATCAGTCTTTTTGTTGACATTAGTTTTCTTTTTTTTTAAAATGGGTAAATATATGGCAGTGGAATTGTATAGGAAAGAACCAGAACACTTCTCAAAGTGGTTGTACTGTTTTACATTCCCACTTGCAATGTAGCTTTCTTCATACTTTTTGCCCTTTTTAAAAATGAGGTTGTTTTATTAATTCTTAGAATTTGTCTATGTGTCCTGGATACTAGTCTTTTGTTAGATATATGTTTTGTGAATATATTTTCAGAATCTGTTGTGTACCTATTCATTTTTAATAACATCTTTTGATGAAAAAATATCTTGTTTTAAAGATGCCCATAGTATCATTTTTTACTTTTATGACATTTTCCTCTATGTTCCAGTTAAGAAACTTTAGTTTTTTCAAGTAAGAAAATATTTTACTTTTCTGAATATATTTTCCTTTTTTTACCCTAAAAATTGCATAGTATTTGACTCAAGTTCAGGTAATTTTGTGCTTGGTATAAGATGGGGTCAAGGTTCATCTTGTTCAATTTTATGGATATCTCGTTGTACCAGGAAATTTTTTTGAAAAGACATTTCTTTCTTCATTGGAATTCTTTGGCATCTTGGTCAAAACTCAAATGGCCATGTAAGACTGATTTGATTTTATCTTGTTCTATTAATCCATTTGTCAATACTTATTCCAGTACCACATCATCATGATTACTAGTTTTATAGAAAGCCTTGTAGTAAGGTAGTCTAAGTACTTCAACTTAATCTTTCTTTTCCATAGAAGTTTATCTTATAACTCAATAACAAAAAATAAACAATCCAATTTAAAAATGGGCAGAAGATTTGAATAAACATTTGCTAAAGAAGACATACCAGTGGTCACCTGGTGCATGAAAAGGTGCTCAATATCACTAATCACCAAGGAATTGAAAGTTATAACCACTACAAGATATTACCCCATACCTATTAAAGTGACTATTATTAAAAAACAAAACAAGAAATGACAAATTCTAGAGAAGATGCAGAGTAAATGAAACACTTGTGTACTATTAATGGTAATGTAAATGGTACAGTCAATATGGAAAAGAGTATGGAGAGTCCGCAAAAAATTAAAGATATAACTACCATATGATCCAGCAATTCTGCTTCAAGGCATCTATCTTAAGGAAACAAAATCACTAAATCAATATATATGTATATATAAAATATATTATTATTATATAAAATACTATATATATATATATATATATATATATATATATAATAATGCATCACCATGTTCATTGTAGTAGTATTTATAATAGCCTGATATGGAAACAACCTAAGTACCCATCAATGGAAGAAAGGAGAAAGAAAATGATTTTATATAGATATATAAAATCATGTGTGTGTGTATAGACAAATACCATATTCCTACACTTAGATATTGGAGAAGAAAATGACAACTACCTCCAGTTTTCTTGCCTGGGAAATTCCATGGGCAGAGGAGCCTGGCAGGCCTCAATCCATGGGGTCACAAAAGAGTCAGACATGACTTAGCAACTACACAACAAATTTATATATGGAAATTTTTAAAAAGAGAGAGAAGGGACACAGATATAGCAACTAGATTGGTGGGGTTGGGGGATGGGCAAAATGGGTGAAAAGGGTCAAAAAGTACAAACCTCCTTATATTTTATACAAATTATAAAATAAATAAATCATAGGGATGTAATATACAAAATGGTGACTATAGTTAATGATACTGATTGCATATTTCAAAGTTACTAAAAGAGTAGATTTTTAAAAGTTATCATGAGAAAACAAAACTTAACCATGTATGGTGTGGGGGTATGGGGGTGTGTTTGTGTGCGTGTGCATGTGTATGTGTGTGTTAGTCATTCAGTCACATTTGCAACCCAATGGACTGTAGCCCGCCTGGCTCCTTTGTCCATGGAATTCTTCAGGAAAGAGTACTGGAGGGAGTAGCCATTCCCTTCTTCCAGGGGGTCTTCTTGACCCAGGGATCAAACACAGGTCTCTGCACTGCAGGAAGAATCTTTACCTTCTGAATCACCAGGGAAGCATACCACGTGTGTTAACTAGTCCTATTGAGAGGGGCTGGGTGGGGGACTACTTTGATAGCTTAGGTGTTTTGCTTATCCATACAAATTTTTAAATTAACTTCTACAGAAGTCCTGCTGGGATTATGTTTGAAATTACATTGATCTAGAAATAGTGATTTTCAGCTGGGGTGATTTCCTTCCCCAGGGGACATTTGACAATGCCTAAGGATAATTTTTGTTGTCATAACTGGGGGAAGTATCAGGAAGTAGAGGTCATGTATATTGCTAAATATCCAACAACTCACAGAAAATCAAAGCCACTCCCCTGGCAATAAAAAATTATTTAGTTCAAAATGTCAAGAGTGCTGAGGTTAAGAAAGTTTGCTATAGGTCATTCTAGGGAGACTTAACACTTTAAAAAACACTGAGTCTAAAGGTCTGCTCTTTACATCTGTGTCTTTTTTTTTTTTTTTCTGTTTTGCATATAGAGTTATTGTTACCATCTTTTAAAATTCCATATATATGTGTTAGTATACTGTATTGGTCTTTATCTTTCTGCCTTACTTCACTCTGTATAATGGGCTCTAGTTTCTCCATCTCATTAGAACTGATTCAAATGAATTATTTTTAACAGCTGAGTAATATTCCATTGTGTATATGGGCCATAGCTTCCTTATCCATTCGTCTGCTGATGGGCATCTTGGTTGCTTCCATGTCCTGGCAACTATAAACAGTGCTGTGAGGAACATTGGGGTGCACGTGTCTCTTTCAGATCTGGCTTCCTCAGTGTGTATGCCCAGGACTGAGATTGCTGGGTCATATGGCAGTTCTATTTCCAGTTTTTTAAGGAATCTCCACACTGCCATATGCAAAACAGAAAAAAAAGAGAGACACTGATGTACAGAACAGAACTTTGGACTCTGTGGGAGAAGGAGAGGGTGGGATGTTCAGAGAGAACAACATTGAAACAAGTATACTATCAAGGGTGAAACAGATTACCAGCCCAGGTTGGATGCATGAGACAAGTGCTCAGGGCTGGTGCACTGGGAAGACCCAGAGGGATGGAATGGGGAGGGAAGTGGGAGGGGGGATCAGGATGGGGAACACATGTAAATCCATGGCTGATTCTTGTCAATGTATGGCAAAAACCACTACAATATTGTAAAGTAATTAGCCTCCAACTAATAAAAATAAATGAAAAAAAAGAAAAAAGAAAAAACACTGAAACTTTTAATTCATGAACATCAAATAACCGTCCATTTATTTAGATATTCTTTTATTTCACTCAACAGGATTTAATAGTTTACACTGCAGTAATCTTATATGTGTCTTGCTAAATGTGTTCCTTGTTTTTTTGTGCGTGTGTATGACAAAATCATAAATTCAGATGCTATCTTTAAACTTTATTGAGATATAAATTGTGTATACATGCTGACTTTGAGAATGTAATGTATACATTTTTATCATGATAAGGAAACTAATATCATCTTCTGATAATCTTCAACAATCAGAAATTGATGTTGGATTTTGTAAAAATATGTTTTTAGCATCTATGGTGATGATCCTATAATTTTTATTTTTATTTCTCTTACAATGATGGATTAAAGTGCAGGGTTTACTAACATCACACTATTCCTGCATTCCTAAAATAAACCTCACCAGGTCATGATATATGATTTCTAATTAAATTTTTCTTGATATTATTTTTATTTATGATTTTGCATCAATATTTTAAGCAAGGGGTTTATAGTATCTTATGACCTTGAAAAAAATCAGGCTTTATTATCACTGATAAACTTTGCTCATAAAAAGCATTTATGTTTATTATGGTCAGAAATAGTTCAGGTTTTAGTGTTATCTAAATGGTTATTAAAATTATGTAAAATCATTTGTGTTAACATTTTACTTTATTTTGTTTTCTATGGGAATTTCACTGTTATTTCTCACTCTCATCCCCAATGGAAAAGTATCTGCTTAACACCCACCATCTATCTTCACAAGACCTGTTTGGGCAAGTTATGTTTCCTAGGAAATTAGACATTTTTTTGCAGACTTTCAAAAATGTTGTATTCACAATTTTATACAGATCTTCCTTAATTTATGATACCATTATATCCCAATAAATTCATCACAAACTGAAAATATAAATAAAAAATGCAGTTAATACATTTAACCACACCTATCTTAAGTATTCTTAGAATACTTACATTAGCCTACTCTAGGGTAAAATCATATAACAAGAAGCCTATTTTATTGTATAGTTCCTTAATATCTCATGCAATTTATTTAATTCTGTAATAAAAGTGAAAAAAATAACTGTCTGAGTACAGAATGGGTCTAAGTATTTAGGTTGTGACTGCATGGTTGGCTGACAGCTGTGGCTCACTGCTACTGCCTAGCACCATGAGAGAGGATAGTACTAATAGCCCAAGAACAGATCAAATTCAAAACTCAAAATGTGATTTCTACTGAAACTGCATCTCTTTTCACCATCGTAAACTAAAAAAATCCTAAGTGAAACCAGCAAAAGTCAGGGACTGTCTATAATGGTAATATTCACTCTATGAGACTGACAGGTGATATTTTATTTTGAAATATAGATTTATAAAATAAAAGAAATATACATGCATCTTGTCTTTCCTATATGAATTCTATTACTTGCAACCAAACAGGGGATGAGGGAAAATATTCTGTCATAAAATTATTCTCCAAGTAGATCACAAAACAGTATTAAGATATTATATTTTACAACCTCCAATGAAATACTGTATGCTTGCTTTAAGCAGAAATAGGTGTTAACATCACAAAGAACGAAAACTATATGTTAGGTATCTCCTGATGAAAGAACCTGGTACCACACACACACACACACAAAAGTCATTCTTCACTGATAAGAGGTCAAACCTGAGTCTCACCAAGTCTTTGGATTCACCTCCCAGTTTTCAGGATATATAAAGTACAGTGAAGCATTAGCAGTTTAAAATAGACCATTAAACTGATAAGATATTTCAGAAAGCCTCAAAGTAACTACAAAACAAAAACTAGTAGTTGATACATAGAAAATAAAAAAAGAAAGTATACTATTATAGAAAATCATCTATTCACAAAGGCAGGCAGTGAGAAGGGAAGAAAGCAAAAAGCAAAAAAAAAAAAAAAAAAAGACAAAATAGCCAAAAAGACCTAAATAGGATGGCAATAGTAAGTCTTTATCTATCAATAGTTACTTTACATATAAATGAATCCAATCCTCTAATTGAAAGACACAAGAGTGGACGACTGAATTTAAAGAAACAAAAGACCCAACTATATGCAGTCTACAAGAGACTCTGCAGTTTCAGGAACACACAAACTCTAAAGTGAAGGCAGAGAAAAAGATACTCCATACAAATGGAAAAAGAAAGAAAGAAGAAATAGCTGTATTTATATCAGACAAAATAAACTTTAAGTCAAAAACCATAATAAGGGACAAGATGGTTGTTATATATTGATAAATGGATCAAATCATCAAGAGGATATAACAATTTTAAACTTACATATGCAGTGCTGGAACAGTGGCTGTGCTGCCCTGGAGCAGCTATGAGGAGATATACCACAATCAAGATCAGAGAGAGCCCAGCAAGATGGTAGGCATTGGAGCGGTGGCTGCACAGTACTGGAACAGCTGTGAGGAGATACCCCATATCCAAGGGCAAAGGAGAAGCCCCAACAAGATGGTAGGAGTGGCGAATTCATGTGTAGAATCAAACCCCAATCCCGCTGGAGACACTCAGAGGGCTCAAACAAATTGTGTGCACCAGGAACCAGGGACCCCACAGAGACTGAGACAGAACTATGTTTGAGCATCTCCTGTGGAGGTACGGGTCAGCAGTGGCCTGCTGCAGGGGCAGGGGCACTGGGAGAAGCAGGCTGGGGTGTGGCATATGCCCTCTTTGAGGAAGTCACCATTAACCCTACCATAGAGCTGCCAGAACTTACACAGGTCTGGGGAAACAGACTCTTGCAGGGCACAAACAGAACCTTATGTGCACCAGGACCCAGGAGAAAGGAGCAATGACTGCACGAGAGACTGACCCAGACTTGCCTGCGAGTGTCCAGGAGTCTCCAGCAGAGGCATGGGTGGGTGGTGGCCTGCTGCAGGTTTAGGGGCACTGAGTGCCGCACAGGATCTTTTGAAGGAGGTCGCTATTATCTCCATTACCACCATGGCATGGCCACAGGTAAATCAGAGGGAGGGGACACAGCTCCATCCATCAAAGGAAAGTGGACTGAAGATTTACTGGACATGGCCCTGCCCATTAAAACAACCCAGTTTCCCCCTCAGTCAGTCTCCCCCATCAGGAAGCTTCCACAAGCCTCTTATCCTTCTCCATCAGAGGGCAGAAAGACTGAAAACCACAATCACAGAAAACTAGCTAATCTGATCACATGGACCAGAGCCTTGTCTAACCCAGTGAAACTATGAGCCATGCCAAGTAGGGCCACCCAAGAAGGACGGGTCATGGTGGAGAGTTCTGACAAAATGTGGTCCACTGGAGAAGGGAATGGGAAACAACTTCACTATTCCTGCCTTGAGAACTCCATCAACAGTATGAAAAGGCACAAAGATAGGACACTGAAAGATGAACTCCCCAGGTCAGTAGGTGCCCAATATGCTACTGGATATCAGTGGAGAAATAACTTCAGAAAGAATGAAGAGATGGAGCCAAAGCAAAAATAACACCCAGTTGTGGATGAGACTGGTGGTGGAGGTAAAGTCCAATGCTGTAAAGAGAAATATTGCATAGGAACCTGGAATGCTAGGACCATAAATCAAGGCAAATTGAAAGTGGTCAACAGTTTCCCATTATACAGAGTGAAGTAAGCCAGAAAGATAAATGCCAATCATACTAACACATATATATGGAATTTAGAAAGATGGTAACGATAACCCTATATGCAAAACAGAAAAAGAAACACAGATGTACAGAACAGAATTTTGGAATCTGTGGGAGAAGGTGAGGGTGGGATATTTAGAGGGAACAGCATCGAAACATGTATATTACCTAGGGTGAAACAGGTCACCAGCCCAGGCTGGATACTTGAGACAAGTGCTAGGGCCTGGTGCACTGGGAAGACCCAGGGTAATAGGGTGGAGAGGGAGGAGGGAGGGGGGATTGGGATGGGGAATACATGTAAATCCATGGCTGATTCATGTCAATGTATGACAAAAACCACTATAATATTGTAAAGTAATTAGCCTCCAACTAATAAAAATAAATGAAAAATAAAAAATAAAAAAAAGAAAGAAAGTGGTCAACAGGAGATGGCAAGAGTGAACATAGACGTTTTAGGAATCAGCAAACTAAAATGGACTGGAATGGGTGAATTTAACTCAGATGACCATTATATCTACTACTGTGGGCAAGAATCCCTTAGAAGAAATGGAGTAGCCATCATAGTCAACAAAAGAATCCAAAATGCAGTACTTGGATGAAATCTCAAAAACGACAGAATGATCTCTGTTCGTTTCCAAGGCAAACCATTCAATACAATGGTAATCAAAGCCTATGCCCTGACCAATAATGCTGAAGAAGCTGAAGTTGATCGGTTCTATGAAGACCTACAAGATCTTTTAGAGCTAAAAGATGTCCTTTTCATTATAGGGAACTGGAATGCAAAAGTAGGAAGTCAAGAAACACCTGGGGTAACAGGCAAATTTGGCCTTGGAGTACAGAATGAAGCAGGGCAAAGACTAATAGACTTTTGCCAACAGAATGCACTGGTCATAGCAAGCACCCTCTTCCAACAACACCAGAGAGGACTCCACACGTGGACATCACCAGATGGTCAATACTGAAATCAGACTGATTATATTCTTTGAAGCCAAAGATGGAGAAGCTCTATACAGTCAGCAAAAACAAGACTGGGAGATGACTATGGCTCAGATCATGAACTCCTTATTGCCAAATTCAGACTTAAATTGAAGAAAGTAGGGAAAACCACTAGACCATTCAGGTATGGCCTAAATCAAATCCCTTATGATTATACAGTGGAAGTGAGAAAAAGATACAAGGGATTAGATATAATAAGACAGAGTGCCTGATTAATTATGGATGGAGGTTTGTGACACTGTACAGGAGACAGGGATCAAGACCACCCCCAAGAAGAAGAAATGCAAAAAAACAATATGGGTATCTGAGGAGGCCCAATAGCTGTGAAAAGAGGAGAAGCAAACAGCAAAGGAGAAAAGGAAAGATATACCCATTTGAATGCAGAGTTCCAAAGAATAGCAAGGAGAGATAAGAAAGCCTTCCTCAATGATCACTGCAAAGAAGTAAAGAAAAAGAATAGAATGGGAAAGACTAGAGATCTCTTCAAGAAAATTAGACATGCAAAGCGAACATTGCAAGCAATGATGGGCTCAATAAACAACAGATATGGTACAGACCTAACAGAAGCAGAAGATATTAAGAAGAGTTGGCAAGAATGCACAGAAGAAGTATACAAAAAAGATCTTCCTGATCCAGATAATTACGATGCTGTGATCACTCACCTAGAACCAGACATCCTGGAATGCAAAGTCAAGTGGGCTTTAGGAAGAACCACTACGGACAAAACTAGTGGAGATGATGGAATTCCACTTGAGCTCTCTCAAATCCTAAAAGATGATGTTGTGAAAGTGCTGTACTCAATATGCCAGCAAATTTGGAAAACTCAGCAGTGGCCATAGGACTG
Organism: Odocoileus virginianus; assembly: GCF_023699985.2. NCBI lineage: Eukaryota > Metazoa > Chordata > Mammalia > Artiodactyla > Cervidae > Odocoileus > Odocoileus virginianus. The sequence continues at coordinate 60,222,213 of NC_069676.1, forward strand.
GAAAAGGTCAGTCTTCATTTCAATCCCAAAGAAATGCAATGCCAAAGAATGCTCAAACTACCACACAATTGCACTTATCTCACACGTTTTTAAAGTAACAGTGAAAATTCTCCAGCCAGGCTTCAGCAATACATGGACTGTGAACTTCCAGATGTTCAGGCTGGATTTAGGAACCAGAGATCAAACTGCCAACATGCGTTGGATTATTGAGAAAGCAAGAGAGTTCCAGAAAAACATCTATTTCTGCTTTATTGACTATGCCAAAACTTTTGACTCCATGGATCACAACAAACTGTGGAAAATTCTTCAAGAGATGGGAATACCAGACCACCTGACATGCCTCCTGAGAAATCTGTATGCAGGTCAAGAAGCAGCAGTTAGAACTGACATGGAACAACAGACTGGTTCCACATAGGAAAAAGGAGTACGTCAAGGCTGTATATCGTCACCCTGCTTATTTAACTTATATGCAGAGTACATCATGAGAAATGCTGGACTGGAGGAAGTACAGTCTGGAATCAAGATTGCTGGGAGAAATATCAATAACCTCAGATATGCAAATCACACCATGCTTATGACAGAAAGTGAAGAAGAACTAAAGGTCCTCTTGATTAAAATGAAAGTGGAGAGTGAAAAAGTTGGCTTAAAGCTCAGTGTTCAGAAAACTACTATCATGGTATCTGGTCCCATCACTTCATGGCATAGAAGAAATAGAATGGGAAACAGTGAAAATGGTGACAGACTTTATTGTCTTGGGCACCAAAATCACTCCAGATGATGACCCCAGCCATGAAATTAAAAGATGCTTGCTCCTTGGAAGAAAAGTTATGAACAACCTAGATGGCATATTAAAAATTAGAGACATTACTTTGCCAGCAAAGGTTTGTCTAGTAAAGGCTATTGTTTCTCCAGTAGTTATGTACAGATGTGAGAGCTGGACTATAAAGAAAGCTGAGCACCAAAGAATTGATGCTTTTGAACTGTGATGTTGGAGAAGACTCTTGAGAGTCCCTTGGACTGCAAGGAGATCCAACCAGTCCATCCTAAGGGAAATCAGTCCTGAATATTCATTTGAAGGACTGATGTTGAAGCTGAAACTACAATACTTTGGTCACCTGATGCAAAGAAATGACTCATTGGAAAAGACCCCGATGCTGGGAAAGTTTGAAGGCAGGAGGCGAAGGGGACGACAGAGGATGAGATGGTTGGATGGTATCACTGACTCAATGGACACGAGTTTGAGTAAACTCTGGGAGTTGGTGATGGACAGGGAGGCCTGGCATGCTGCAGTCCATGGGGTTGCAAAGAGTCTGACACGAGTGAGCAGCTGAACTAAACTGAACTGAACACACATTGGAATATCTAAATATTGTAAGCACATACTAACATATCTGAAGGGAGTATAAGACAACACTCACTATGAGTTAAAGACTTCAATATCCCATTTATATCATCCATACAGAAAATGGATAAGAAAACACTGGTTTGAACTATATTTTAATCCTAATGGCCCTAACAGAAATACACAGAACATTCTGTCCAACAACAGAAAAAATGCAGTCTTCTAAAGTGCACATAGAACATTCTTCAGAACTATAATAATTTTTTAAAAACATTGAAATCAATATTTTATCAAATATTTCTGATCACAATGGTATAAAACTTAAATCAGTAATAGAAAAAAAAAACAAATATTCACAAACTGTGGAAATTAAACTACACATTTCTAAACCTCTAATTGGTCCATGAAAAATCTGAAAGGGAAATAAAATATTTTGAAACAAATAAAAATGGAAACACAACATACCGAAACATATCAAATAGAGCAAAAATATTGCTAAGAGGGAAATTAATAATGCCTATTTTAAATAAAACCTCAAAGAGCCTAACTTTACACATTACCACTACAATATTGTAAAGTAATTAGCCTCCAACTAATAAAAATAAATAGGGAAAAATAAATAAATAAATAAACACTTTTTAAAAAGTACTATAAAAAGAGCAATAAAGTGAATCTGAAAGTTAGCAGAAGGAAGGAAATAAAGAGCATAGCAGAAATAAATAAAATAAAAAACAGGAAAACAATATAAAAAACAAACAAAAATAAGATACACTTTTTAGAATGTTAAAGAAAACTATAAATTATTATGAAATTATAAATAAAAAGATGACATTATAACATCACACAAATACAAAGGGTTAAAAGGAAATAATATGAACAATTATATGCCAACAAATTGGTCAACCTAAGAGAAATGGATAAATTTCTAGAACTATGCAATATAAGAGATCTGAATCATAAATAAAAGGAAAATCTTACTTGACCACAAACAAGAAGATTAAAACAATAATCAGAAACCAACAAAGAAAAGCCCAGGGCGATTTGATTCCACAGGTAAATTCTATCAAATATTTAATGCCAACTGCTCTAAGAAACTGAAGAGGAAGTAAAACTCCTAAACTCATTTTATGATGCCAGTATTACCTGATATCTAGGTCAGGCAACAATACTATAGAAAATATAACTACAAGTGAGTGTACTGTATGAATATATAAGCAAAAATTCTCAAGAAAACATTAACAAATTGAATTCAACAGCACAAGGGATCATACACCAGGATCAAGAGGGATTTATCCCTGGGATGCATGGATGATTCAATGTATGCAATGTGATAAAGCCATATACAGGATTAAAAACAAAAATTCGTATCACAATAGATTAAGGGAAAGCATTTGATAAAATTTAAGATCCATTTATGAAAAAAACAACGAATTGGATATAGAAGTAACATACCTCAATATAAACAAGATCATATATGACAAATCCACATTTAATATTATACTCAAGAACTAAAGTTTAAAAGCTTTGGCTTAAAAGCCAGGAACAAAACAAGGATGCCTACCCCCAACAATTCTATTCAACATAGTTCAGAAAGTCCTAGCTAGGTAATTAGGCAAGAAAAAGGAATAAAAGTTATCCAAATTGGAAAAGAACAAGTAAAACTGCTGTTTGCTGATGACATCTTTTATATAGAAAATATTAAATATTAGCAAAAAATTGTTAAGAACAAATAAACTCAGTAAAGTTTCAGGATGCAATATCAATATATAAAAATCAGTTGTACTTCTATATTCTGACAATAAGATGTATGAAAACATAAAGAAAACAATCCTATTTATAATGGCATCAAAATAATAAAATACATAAGAATAAATTAAACCAAGGAAGTGAAAGATTTATACACTGATGACTAAAAATAAAGAAGACACAAATAAATAGAAAAATATCTCATGTTCATGGTTCTGAAAAGTTAATATAGTTAACATGTCTATTCTATCCAAAGTCACCAATAGATTCAATGCAATCCCTGTCATAATTCCAATGACATCTTTCACAAAAATAGAAAAAACAACCTTAACATTTCTATGGAACCATAGAAGATTCCAAATAGCTAAAGCAATTCTGAGGAAGAAGAACAAAGATAGAGAGGTCACACTTCCTGATTTCATACTATACTTCAAAGCCACAGTAATCAAAGCCGTGTGAGGCTAGCATTAAAAGACATGTATACCAATGAGAGAAAATCAAGATCCCCGAAATAAACTCCCACATGTACGATCAACTAATATTTGAAAATGGAGCCAAGAATACTCAATCGTGAAAGCACAGTCTCTTTAAAAAATGGTGTTAGGAAACCTGGATAAATTCATGCAGAAAAATTAAATTGGATCCTTATCTTATATCACTTACATAAATTAACTTACAGTGAATGAAGGACATATACATAAGACTTGAAACAATAAACCTCTTAGAAGAAAACATAGGGGTAAAAGCTTCTTGTTTGGCACCAATTTTTTGCATACAACATGAAAAGCATTTAGCAATGAAAGAAAAAATAAGTGGAATTACATCAAACTAAATAAACAGGAAAAGAAATAATCAATAGAGAATGGAAGAAAATATTTGCATATCATATATCTGAAAAGGGATCAATATCCAAAATATATAAGCAATTCATACAACTCAAAAGTTAAACAAATAAATTAATGAAGGAGCAGTGTGATTAAAAACTGGGCAAAGGACTTTGTCACATTTTTCTGAAGTTGACACACAAATAGCTAACAAGTACATTTAAAGATATTCAACATCACTAATCATCAGGGAAATGCAAATCAAAACCACAATGAGATACCACCACATTCCTGTTAGAATATGGCTGTTATCAGAAAGACCAAAGATTAAAAATGTTTGTGAGGACATGGAGAAAAGGGAATTCTGGTACTCTGTTGGGGGGAATGTCAATTGATACAGCCTCTAAAGAAAACAGTATAGAGAGGTTCCTCAAAAAATTAAAAATAGCTCCCATATAATCCGGAAATCCTACTTTTAAGTGCGCTCTGATCACTCCTCTGAGTACTCTCACACTTATTTAGCTGCTCAGTAGCCCCTGCCCCAAAGCTGTCCCTCACAGGGCCCATGTGACTTGCTCACATGCCTTTCTTACGTTTTGTAGCAGTATCACCTCCTCAATTACCACTCAGTTTAAAATGACAATTTTAAACATGACTTCCCTGCTTTCTTTTATAATATAGTGTATATCATCTGTCCAACATTTTACATATATTACTTGTTTCTACATCTATATAGACAGGGATTTTTTAAACTATGTTTTGTGTACTTCTATATTGCCAGTACTTTGAAAAATGCCTCCTAAAGGAAATCAACCCTGAATATTCATTGGAAGGATGATGCTGGTGTTTCAATAAATTGGCCATCTGATGTAAGGAGCTGACTCATTGGGAAAGACTCTGATGCTTGGAAAGACTGAAGGCAAAAGGAAAAGGGGGAAAAAAAGGATGAGATGGATAGATATCATTACGAACTCAATGGACATGAATCTGAGCAAATTCTGGGAGACAGTGGAGGACAAAGGATCCTGGTGTGATGCAGTTTATGAGGTTGCAAAGTCAGACAAGACCGAGTGACTGAACAACAAAGGACAATACCCGGAACACACTGGTGACTCAACAACTATTTGTTGACAACATGATCAACAGAGAGCTTAAGCCTTTGTGGTTTTTTTAGTGATGTTTCCTGTGTTTCTTAGTTCACATGAAGCAGAAATGAATCATTTCAGCATTGACTCTCTTGTGAGCAGAGTGCAGGCCATTTTTTATCTTGTCTGCAGTGACAGAAAAGGAGGCAAATATATTTGAGAGTTACATCCACAGCTCCCATCCTCAGAAAGCTCTTCAAGTAATGGGAAAGCCTTTAAGAGCTCTCAGCCTAAGGTTTTCTCTATTCTTCACTGAAGTCAAAGGGGTTCATAACTGTCCTCCCACCTGAGCTGAAGCAGATCATGTTATTATGTGTTGTTCACAGGGTCTAAAAACATACTGTAGTGTGCATTTATGGATCTATGACAGAGCATGTAGGAGTAACAAGATTGAGAGAAATACATCACAACAGTTTATTTTAATCCATGTGGCCATATGCTAAAAATTTAAAAAAAAGCTAATGCTATTTTAAATTAAAAAATAAATAATATCATTAAAAGTAAATCAAACATATTGGGAAAAATTCCATTGTTTAAACTCAATCTCCCATTTCCTTAGAATAATGAAATACATTGAAATGATAATTTCTGATCTAGGTAACAGTAATTTCATGCTTTGATTTGCTCACTCCACTCCAAATACATCACAATGATATGCAAAACACAAATGAACAAATATACAACAGGGTCCCAAAACAAGATAAAGAGAAATGGATTAGAAACAAAGCAAAAGGAGAACCAAAGCCATGAGCTGCTCTGGGCCCATCACAGACGATGGTGGATGTATGTAGTTTAGCTCTTGAGTGAAAGTAACAGTAGCTAAAATGTCACTTTGCAAGCAGGAACACATAAAATTAATCTTATGGGGTGATTTGTAATAGACTTTAAAATGTATACTAGTGTATATTTATGATGTTCAAAATGTAGGTAAGTCACTTTTATTAACATACTAAGAAGAATCACAACCATAGAATGAAAGAAATGAAATGAGAGGTAGGTATAAAAGAAGCAGTTGGATACCTGAGCAGTGGTGAGTTTATGATTACAATCCTCTTTTGGCTCAGTGGACCAGATTCAGAACACACATGGCCAAGGCAGAAGGGAACGCTCCCCTGGGTCAGGGAGTAAAGCAGGCAGTGGGAACTCTTTAAAGTTAGTGATCTAGAGGAAGGTTCACAGCTTCTAGCCAGAGCCTGGGATAAAAATTGTCTAATTCTGGAAGATCATTCTCCCGCCCTATTCCAATAAAGGTTGTCAATCTTTAACTGGGAAAGCTTTGTCAGAGCTACGGGCCCAGGAGGCAAGGAACGTAGATGTGGACTCAGTCTTGGGAACAAAGCCAAGTTGTGCACTAGCTTTGGATCTGACACCATCCTGACATCATGGAAGAGGCCCTAATTCTGAACTTCTAACTGTAAGCCTAAGAGGTCACTGAGACCTCTTGCAAGGTAGAAGCTAAGAGGGTTTCCAAGTCTGCTTGAAAAGGAGCTGCCTAATGTGGACTTTGCATGAAAAGAAACTTTTAAAAATGTGTTTTGTCACGCCACTGAGATTTCAGGATTTGTTTTCTTTATGGTCAGGTTGTGTTAATAATCAAATTAATATGACAACTCTTTTTGTTTAGTAAAACAAAAGTAACAAGGTAAAATGGTTAGTTAAAATATGCCATGGGTTCTTTCTTGGCCTGGAAAAGAATTGAAATCCTGAAATAGCTTTAGAATTTTTATTTATTTGAACATTAAATTTTTTATCAATGTAACAAAAGGCAGAGGAGAGGATAAGAAACACAGAAAAAAGATGGTAACCATGTGGTAGAAATAAGTCCAAATACATCAATAATTGTAATGAATATAATGAAATTGAACTCACTGATTAGAAGACAAATATTACCACATTACAGAAAGATAGCAATATATAGCAATGACCTATTTATAAGAAACACATCTGCAACACTCCTGAAATGAAGCTGAAATAAAAATGAGCTGGATAGCAATATTAAAAATGGGAATAACTTATATTACAGGGCAGATCTCATTAACAGGAATAAAGAGGAACACTACACAGTAATAAAAATAATAATTCACTGAGCAGATATAAAACCTGTGAACTCTGAATGTTCACATCATCCTGGCATTAAAGTATGTGAAGTAAAATCCAACAGCATAAAAGGGAATTGACAAATCCACAATTGTATTGGGATATTTTAAAACACCTTTATGAGAAAATGACAGATGAAGGAGAAGAAAAAATTAGCAAGACTAAGAATCTTAAAAGAATAAAAATAGGCATATATGTCTGTAAATCTATACATTTATCTCTACATCTGCTAAAGTAACACTAAGATATTCTCTTAAGAGTACAAGAATTATAACAATTTAAAGGAATTCAATGTAACTCCCTATTGCTTTTTACAGAGTTGAATTTGAATTTTGAGTATCTTTTGAACAGCAAGAAATGAGAGTTATCAATCATCTTTGCATTTGCATTCCTGGTTTTTTAGTTGATGGCAGTGATAATGTAATGCATCATTTGCACTGCTTTCATTGTCTTCAGTAAATTTTTTTTTGAAGTTTAGTTATATAAACAATGAGTAGCATATGTATGCTTTGTTAGCAAAGTTCTAAGTGATCAGTGTTTAAAAATTAAAAAAACTGCTACATGGAGTATTGTGGAAGAGAGACATTATGGAGTAATTTATTTGAAGACAGTTTTTGATAATTACATTTAACTTTTTAAGGAGCTGTGTTTGTTGAGATGTGTATTAATACAGTGGTTGTTTTGGGGAGGTGTGCCTGAGGGATGTTTTAAAATGCTTTCCACCAGAACAAATAGTAAACACATATCTGTATTACAAACACTGGAATTAAATATTTCATAAGGTAGAAATGATTTTAAAGACAATACACTCATTCAGGCATGCATAAACTGGAGCAAAGTCACACACTTGGTTTCAGATTTCAAAGAAGTGCTATCATCTAATCTTCTTTGCCCTATAGGTATTAGTTAGGAATTATTCATGAAAGGGAAGCCCTCCTTACCAAAAAGCAAAGGAATACATTTTAGACACCCGAATTTTATAGATCACTGAATCTGTAGGATTGTCATATGAGATTACTAAATGAAAATGTGTCGTGTAGCTAAAAAGTATTTATAAATCTATATGTTTAAAGTTCATTTGTTGCTAAACAAATAGAAAATAAATGCTTTTAAATTTCTAGCTTTTAATTTTTTTTTAAAGTAAAGACCAACCCTAAGAACAGGAAGATTACATTAAAGATTTATAAGAGAGAAAACAAAGGAACAAAAGAGGGACTCTACAAAACTGGAAATTCATTCTTTTAAGATAGTCTAATAACATACAAAATTCTCTAACACGACTAATTTACAAATTGGTGTGGCTGGGGCAGGGAGCAGATAAAGAGCACAGATAGATAAAATCAGAAAGGAAAAAAGAAAAAAGTATAACTTACTGGTATGCAGAAGCTAGAAGATACTAGAGAGCTGATAATGGACCAATTCCATGTTCACCGATGCCATGCTGATAGCTTGAAATCTACTGTGGCAAAGTATTTACACCATGGAAATTGACAAATGCTACAGATTAAAGTTACTTTGGGGGATACAATTTACCAGTATACAGAAATTCAGAGAAGAATCTTTAATCATTATTAATGAATAACTTTATGTCAATAATTTTGAAAAGAAAACAGGATTGTTTTCTAGAAAACTATGAATAACCCAAACCAGTATGAACCAATGGGCATTGAAAAACTGAACACATAAAAGTGTCCCTTCACAGGAGATCCAAAATCCATATGGTTATTATGTCAAAATTTAAAAACATTTCAGAAAATAGAAAAGGATGGAAACTACTCAACTCATTGCATGAGGTGCATATAACCTTAATTCTAAATAAGAAAAGGACAGCACAGAAAAGAATCACAAAACACTCTCTTCTAAGCACACAGATCAAAAAGACTAAAGAAAATAAATACTGGCTGAATTTAGCAGCATATTATAATAAATACAATAAATATATAGAGATATGTAGAATAAGTAGGCTTTTTCAGGATTGTAAGATTATTTAAAATAATAAAGTCTATAAAATATACCACTTTAATAGATACAGAAATCAAAATGTGATCATCTTATCAGACACAGATCAAGCATTCAAGAGTCAAAGATTTTTTATGAAGAAAATCATTCTCATTTAAAACCAGAAGATGTTTTTCTTAGCCTGACAAAGGATATCCATGAGAAAACTATAGCAAATATATTAATTGACTACATTTTAGATGCAATCCTGAAAATTAATAAAAAAAAAAGATAAGGGTAATCTCTATTTCTTCTCCTTAACATGTACCAGAGGATCCAGCCACATGAAACAAAACAGAGAGAGAAAGAGAGAGAGAGGGAGAGAGAAGTGATATAGGCATCGAACAGGATATTTGATTTAGATTAATAAATAAACTTCATGCAGAAGTCTACAAGGCACTGTGTGACCCAACCTATGTACCTCAAGTTCCTTTCATTACACTCTCCTTCCTGCTCTGTCCTCTGGCTACATTTGTTTACTATGAGATTTTTATTTAGGGTCTTTAACTCTTTTTCCCCTTTTTCTAGAATGTTTTTCCTCACATTCTATTTATGACCAGCTCCTTGGAATTTAGTACAGCTTTTTCATTATAGAAGACTGGAATGCAAAAGTAGGAAGTCAAGAAATACCTGGAGTAACAGGTGAATTTGGCCTTGGAATACAAAACAAAGCAGGTCAAAGGCTAACAGAGTTTTGCAAAGAGAATGCACTGGTCAGAGCAAATGCCCTTTTCCTGTTGGAAGGGAAGACTCGACACATGAACATCCCCAGATGGTCAATGCCTAAATCAGATTGATTATATTCTTTGAAGCCAAAGATGGAGAAGCTCTATATAGTCAGTGAAAACAAGACTGGGAGCTGATTATGGCTCAGATCTTGAATTCCTTATTGCCAAATTCAGATGTAAATTGAAGAAAGTAGGGAGAACCACTAGACCATTCATGTATGACATAAATCAAATCCCTTACAATTGTACAGTGGAAATGAGAAATAGATTCAAGGGATTAGATCTGATAGAGAGCCTAAAGAACTATGGATGGAGGTTCGTGACACTGTACAAGAGACAGGGATCAAGACCATCCCCAAGATAAAGAAATGCGAAAAGACAAAACGGTTGCCTGAGGAGGCCTTACAAATACCTGAGAAAATAAGGGAAGTGAAAGGCAAAGGAGAAAAGGAAAGATATTCCCATTTGAAAGCAAAGTTCCAAAGAATAGCAAGGAGATATGAGAATGCCTTCCTCAGCGATCAATGCAAAGAAATAGAGGAAAACAACAGAATGGGAAAGACTAGAGATCTCTTCAAGAAAATTAGATACCAAGGGAACATTTCATGCAAAGATGGGCTCAATAAATGATAGAAATGGTATGGACCTAACAGAAGCAGAGGATATTAAGAAGAGGTGGCAAGAATACACAGAAGAGCTATACACAAAGATCTTCATGACTCAGATAACCATGATGGTGAGATCACTCACCTAGAGCCAGACATCTGGAATGCGAAGTCAAACTGGGCATTAGGAAGCATCACTATGAACAAAATTAGTGGAGGTGATGGAATTCCAGTCTAGCTCTTTCAAATCCTAAAGGATGATGCTATGAAAGTGCTGCACTCAATATGCCAGCAAATTTGGAAAACTGAGCACTAGCCACAGGCCTGGGAAAGGGCAGTTTTCAATCCAATCTCAAAGAAAGGCAATGCCAAAGAATGTTCAAACTACCACGCAATTGCATTCATCTCACATGCTAGCAAAGTAATGCTGAAAATTATCAATGCCAGGTTTCAACAGTGCATGATCCATGAACTTTCAGATGTTCAAGCTGGATTTAGAAAAGGCAGAGGAACCAGAGATCAAATTGCCAACATCTGCTGGATCATTGAAAAAGCAAGAGAGTTCCAGAAAAACATCAACTTTTGCTTTTCTGCTTTATTGACTATGCCAAAGCCTTTGATGGTGTGGATCACAATAAACTGTGGAAAATTCTTCAAGAGATGGGAATACTAGACCACCTGATCTGCCTCCTGAGAAATCTGTATGCAGGTCAAGAAGCAATAGTTAGAACCGGACATGGAAGAACACACTGGTTCCAAATTGAGAAAGAAGTACATCCAAGGCTGTATATTGTCACCTTGCCTATTTAACTTATATGCAGAGTATATTATGCAAAATGCTGTACTGGATGAAGCATAAGCTGGAATCAAGATTTCTGGGAGAAATATCAATAACCTCAGATATGCAGATGGCAGCACCCTTATGGAAGAAAAGTGAAGAACTAAAGAGCCTCTTGATGAAAGTGAAAGATGAGAGTGAAAAAGTTGGCTTAAAACTCAACATTCATAAAACTAAGATCATGGCATCGAGTCCCATCACTTCATGGCAATAAATGGAGAAATAATGGAAACAGTAAGAGACAATTTTTTTGGACTCCAAAATCACTGCAGGTGGTGACTGCAGCCATGAACTCAAAAGATGCTTGCTCCTTGGAAGAAAAGCTATGATCAACCTAGACAGAACAGAATATTAAAAAGCAGAGATGTTACTTTACCAACAAAGGTCCATCTAGTCAAAGCTATGGTTTTTCCAGTAGTCATGTATGGATGTAAGAGTTGGACCATAAAGAAAGCTGAGTGCTGAAGACGATGCTTTTGAACTGTGGTGTTGGAGAAGACTCTTGAGAGTCCCTTGGACTGCAAGGAGATCCAACCAGTCCACCCTAAAAGATATCAGTCCTGAATATTCATTGGAAGGACTGATGCTGAATCTGAAACTACAATTCTTTGGCCACCTGATGCGAAAACAGATTCATTGGGAAAAGACCCTGATGCTGGAAAAGACTGAAGGCAGGAGGAGAAGGGATGACAGAGGATGAGATAGTTGGATGGCATCACTGGCTCAATGGACATGAATTTGAATAAGCTCTGGGAGTTGGTGATGGACAGGGAAGCTTGACATGCTGCAGTCCACGGGGTCGCAAAGAGTTGGATGTGACTGAGTGACTGAATTGAACTTGATACACCTGGCATGCCTCTGTTTATCTGTTTCTTTGTACTTTTTATAGTCTGTAATCCATGACTTGGTTGTACATTCATTATTGATTACCTTCCCTTTTGTCTGTTTGGGAAAGGTATAAAAATGTTTGTTTGTTTGTTTGTTTACAGTCATATCTTTAAAACTCAACATAGTGTATGGCACAAAATATACTACTCTGTCATTTGCCAAAGGAATGATGAGTAAATCTATAAATACTGTGACACAGATACTAGAAACTTCTGGGTGGGGTACAGAATCTTCTTTCCTGAATATGTTTGAGAGATGTTATCAAACTTTACTCCTCTTCACTCCACTTTTCTAGAAATGCAGATTAATCTTGCTTGGGATAGATAGCTCATTTTGGACATAGTATTTTCTTCATTACAATCACAAATACCATTATATCTTGTGAAAAGGCTGACATTAAACCTAGGCCACCTAGACTTGATCTGGAGGTACTCAGAATATTTCCTGTCAACTCAGAAGCATCTTTAGTGGGTGGCTTTCTGTTAGCACCACAACTTCCCAGACAGCACAGTAGTAAATAAACTGCCTGCAATGCAGGAGACCGAGGTTTGATTCCTGGGTTCCAAAGATCCCCTGAAGAAGGAAATGGCAACCCACTCCAGTATTCTTGAAAAATGCCGTGGACAAAGGAGCCTGGTGGCTATAGTCCAGGGCATAACAAAGAGCTGAACATGACTGAGCATGCACATACACACTGACAACATCCTACTGATAACAGTAGAAAGGAAACATAAATATCACATATGTGGACAGGTATGCATACATGTGCATGTGTACTAAGTCGCTTCAGTTATGTCCAACTCTTTGTGACCCCATGGACTGTTGCCTACCAGGCTCCCCTGTCCCTGGGATTCTCCAGGCAAGAATACTCACACACTCACATAAAATGATCTAAATCTATTTCTTGTATATTTTTAAATTAAACTAGGATAACATCTTTCCACTTACCTACAGAGCTCTAGATAATATGTAATATAGTATCTAGAAAACAATATCTAATATGTAAAATAATAAATATGTATATCATCTACATTACCTTTACTGTACATTGAATATATCAATCCCATTTCAAACAATAGACTTTTCCTTGAAAAGCTATTATTAAAATGACGGTAACCTAGAATCAAAAAAATAAGGCAACCAACTGGAGTTAAATGCTCATTAAAAAAAAACTGGCAACTGAGCTCTGGAAAACTGAGATACGCTCCATGCAATGCCCCTCTCCAGTGACCCTGTGATAAAAGTGTCAAATCATTAATACTTGTAAATCAACTGTGTCACTTAGCACTAATGAATCGAGAACCACTTCGTAAAGACTGTCCAATTCCTGGCTAGTGAAGTGGCAGCTGACTTGACCAGGCCTGCTGAGGAGGTTGGCATCTTCAAATAGAAACTGACTCTTCAGATTTTTCTCCTGTCATCTTTACTAAGACCCAGCATCAACGAATTTGGAGCAAACATAAGGGGAATCTACATGATGACATGCTTTGTTCCATTATGTTTGTCTACCACTTTCTGTGGAATTATAATTGGAAAAAGATCAAGGACTTCCCTCTATCCTCTGCTTTAAAGAAACACAGCTATCGGGGGCCACAGAATAGAGGATTGGAGAGCTGAGAGATCAGATACAACACATCTGACATGTCTGGACATTCACAGAGACTGCTTGGCTACCCATTTGACTATGAGGGCCATAACTAAAAGTGCTTATCTTGCACACACTTAACAGCAGGTGTGGAAAATGCTTGGATACCACTACTCATTTAAGAAATCTCATCAGAGGGACAGATATCAGAACAGGGGACAGAGGTGAGCTCTGGTTTCAAGTTCTAGTCATTCACGCCACATTCCATACATTTTGCTGTTATCATAGAGAAGCCTACAAATTTGCTTCTTTTAAGAAAGCCATAGGAAGGTTGATGATGAAAACATCTTAAGTTATCTGCTGTGAATGTAACAAACAGGAAAACAATTCTTAATCTAAAACATTACATGTGTAGAAAACCAGAGGGAGAAAAAAAAAAACAAACCCTGTCAGATAATTTTTTTTTATACTGAACATGCTGGGTTCCTGGATTTGGGTTTTTAATTCAGTCCATAATTGACATTCCTGAAGCATATCTAAACAAATCTAAGATATGATAGTATTCTTGCATTTTCCCTGTGTTATATTCAGTCATTCACTCAACAACTATTTGATTATATAGTAGAATCAAAGAATTGTGACACTAGAAAGGAGCTTAGAAATGATTACAATGCCTCTTTTTCAAGAAAGAGTTCCAAGGAGGTTAAGTGCCTTGTTTGTAATTCCACAGTGTTCCACAGAAAACAAAAAAGAACAAAGCATCCTGCAAAGCAGTATGGGGAAGAAAATGTTTCAGAGCTTCCACTTAGTCTCCAGGATCTTCAAATTTAATGGGGAAATTATATGGATGCACAAATAACTGTAATGCAAGATAGAAAGCTGTAAAGTGCTATGGGGATTTTAATAGAATAAGATGCTACTTCCAGCTAGAAGAAATAGGTGAAGTACAATATCATGTCTGTGCCATCCCAGCATTCATTCCCCTTTATTCTGTTAGTAGAATTCATATTTTGCTCCCAGGATTCATCCTCCATTACTCTTTGTCCCTATAGTATAGATGGACATACCTCATCCACAGGACCAGGTTCAGCATATGACTTTGTCAATAAGAATACCACATCCCCCAGCCATGGCAGTCACTTTAGAGATGGACACATGATCCAATGGCAGCCATAAGGACCCTACCCAGAACCTTTTTTGGCCACAATAACAATAAATAAATTTTAAAGATTTTCTCACTTTAGTAGAGCTGGTAAAGTAGTAGAACTTGG
This sequence comes from Odocoileus virginianus, assembly GCF_023699985.2. Classification (NCBI taxonomy): domain Eukaryota; kingdom Metazoa; phylum Chordata; class Mammalia; order Artiodactyla; family Cervidae; genus Odocoileus; species Odocoileus virginianus. The sequence continues at coordinate 60,237,280 of NC_069676.1, forward strand.
AGCTATTGGAAGCCTTTCTTTTTTTCACTCCAAAAGGAGATCTTGATGAAAAATCTGTTCAGTACAAAAGAAATCAGAGCTAAGAGATAGGAACATACAGATTTACTGATGATATCCTTTTAGCAGCTAGCAGTTATACATTAAGTGAATGCAGTGTCTGATCTTTTCACTTTTGTGATATAAATTAAATCAGTTTAATGTGGGATTTTAACTTATAACTGAGAGCAGTAATATTTTAACTTGGTCTTGATAGACTGGCAGATATTAGATGTGTGTGCATGAGAAAGAGTTAGAAGGTGGAGCTCTAGAAAGAGGGTAGAGATATGAAAAATACAGATTAGTCTGAGAACTACAAAGCATGATGTTGGTTGCAACTATAATGAGTGAGGGGACATAGTGAGAAAGTGAATTTGGAAATGCAGGATAGGATTATATTTGGGAAAAGTCTTCAATCTTACACCAAAGAGCTGAGCTTAGAGAAGAAATACAAAACATCACAGACTTTAAAGAAACTTTTGGCACAAGCGGAGCTGTGCTTTAGAAAGAGTAAGAAGGATATTGTATTTAGGGTGGATTTATAGGGAAAGGATTTTTTCTCTTGGGTAGAGAAGGCCATGTGATAGACACATTATTAATGTTCTTGAAAGTCTCTCTTCTTTTTTTCAGATGCAACACTGCACTTCTCTTTCATTCTTGACATAAATTTGTGTTCTGTGAGTTAATTCATTCCACTGATGTTTTCAATTGCTTAAATGTCACTCTTGATTCCTGGGAAATTCTGGGGGTGTCATTTCACATTCAGGAACATATGTTCACTTCCAGTAATTATTTATAAATTTAATCTCATTTCCTTGAATTGTCTTCAACTCAACATTCCTCAAACCCATCACCATTATCTTAACATAATATGGGAAAAAAATAGTTATACCCATCATGAGCATGTCTACATTTTGGAATAAGTTTTCAATAATGATACCTTAAATTCTTATGTATTCTTTTACATTTTTTCATGGTGCCATAACAACCATTCCCTCCTTTGATTTTCTACATATCTTGTTAAATACCTAAGAAATCTTTGATCCTGTTTTAGCCAATTAGACGACTACAGTCCAAAGATGCTAAGCTAGTTACTTACCAAGAAAAGACATGATTATTACAGGGCTAGGCTTTAACTCTAAATTTCAGACTCTATCCCAGAAGTCTTTCCATAATTCCAACATAATACTTGTAAGAAATTAGAGAGTTGAAAGAGGACTGCTCCATCGAAGTGAAGAATAAATTCACTTAGGGACATTTATATGCTTTGCGATAAAATGTGATGATAAAATTTGTGACAGTAAACCTTTTACCCTGTAACTTTACCAGTGGTGCTTGAGGGTTAACACTGACATACCCAAGTATTTATATTAAATATAGAAAGGCAGCTCACACCAGAGTCACTGATTTGACAATGATCTAGAAAAGGAGGTCTGATCACTCTTCCTGCAACAGGAAAATCTTGCCACAGAGATGTCTCAGAGCAACCAAAACAGTGTTGCTCAAGCTTCAAGAGATGTCAGAAGCAATCATACAGAGTGCTTATTGATAGGGCCCACGTGGGGTCTCATTGATAAGATGGTTTGTTATGTCGACCTTGCAAATGAAAAATAAAATCACAGTGATTTGTGAGACTGACCAAATTGCCCAAATGGCATCCTGTTATCTCACTGGTGCTTATCTTCTCAAAGCTGCAAGACCACCAGATTCCAGACCTCTGGCTATGTGACCATCCCTTCAGAGAATTTTTCATTGGTGGGGTATAAGAAGGACTCCGTCAGAAAGGGAGAATGCTGGTTCTCCTTAAGAGCCAGTCCGCCCTCTCTTTTCCCTCTAATAAATTTCCTTTTCTTGCCTGACTGCCAGGCTCGCTCTCTTTTTCTCTGTACTTGTCTTACACTCATAAAAACGCAAATTCCTCAGGCCTACCTTCAGAAATACTTTCACAATGGGTGTGTAATCTGTTTCTAGTGCCTAAGTCATACTTGAGAACAAAAAGTTCTCAACCTGAACCATACTAGTCAGGCAGGTTCTGAAGTGATGTCACCATAGCAAGATTTGTACAGGAGTAGTGTGAAAAGCTGTTCCAACCCAGATATGCATAATACTGCCTGCTCAGAATTCAGCAACAGAAACTGATGAGGTTAGAGGTATGTAAAGTCACCTTAAATAATATTGACAACCAGATATGATACAACAATTTAAATAAGAAATGACTAACCTGAGAGGTCAGGTACAAAAGCATAAGAAAATGGTCTGCCAGGAGCAAAAAGTAGCAGCAACCATCCAAGGAAATTAGGTCTCTGACTCACTCATGGGCTAGTTCCCATGGCAGGTTTATTCCTAAAAAGGAAATTAGCTGTGAAAGGGTCTGCTAAATTCTGCTATCACACATTTGAAATCAAATATGTAAATTCCTTTATCTGGTTCATGCTGTTGAAGAGAAGTCTTGATTATGGGGCTGTGTGTGTATGTGTGTGTATATTTGGTTTCTCACATAGCCTTCTGTATAGAAAGGTTGTGATGTTAGGCAAGCTACATAGATATTTCAACTCATGTAACCCTTTATCCATTTACAATGAGAAAAACTGTAGGCATTCTGGAGCCTTTATCAGTTTCTATGATTGTGATAAATGATGACAATGCTCTTGAAAGCTGAGTCTCCACTGTATTTACTAACAAAAATAAGGTTTCTAAACTTTCCAGTCTGGATCTTCTTCTGCTTGACTGATTGCTCTTCCATTAAAGCACTATTTGTCAACCTTTTTTCACTATTACTCCTTCAAGGAGCCTTTTAAACTAATTTTGGATTTTTTTTAACCTAACTGCTGCCCTATGAAATTTTAATGTCACAGATATGTTGCATATCAGTTTATATACTGTATATATCTGCACTTTATGCATAAGGAGTAAATTATTTTGCCCTAGGATCAACTTTTACCTCCTTGATGTCAATACTGTCCCAATTGAGAATACAGGCTCTTGGGATATTGCAAACTTACTTTCTGTCTTGCAATTAAACTTCAGTGTGGTACAAGAGATTTTTCAAAAATTCCAGTTTGGTTTCATGTATCTGCACAATGATTTTAAAGGGTACTGTCAGAGTGACAGGTGAATCGGTGGTAAAGAATCTGTCTGCCAACGCAGGAGATATGGGTTGGATCCCTGGGTCAGAAAGATCCCCTGGAGAAGGAAATGGCAACCCACTCCAGTATTCTTGCCTGGAAAATCCCATGGACAGAGGAGCCTGAAAGGCTAAAGTCCATAGAGTCACAAAGAGTCAGACACAACTGAGCATGCACACTTCCATGCACTACAGTGATACTGTAAAAACAATTATGAAATTACATTCATTTCCTTTGTGCAGAATAAACTATGTTCTGCACTTACAAATGTGAACTTGAATATGTGGGCTCATTATTTAGCCAAATCAACTCATCAGATCTAAGCTTGTCTCTCGGCTGAAAGTCATTGGCAAAAAGAGAAGCACCTCTTACGTTCTGTTCCTAGTTCTCAGTTACTAGTATTCAGCTACAAGAACTACACATGAATATTTCTGGAATTCCTGACTCGACTTTGGCAACACTTGTATTTATTAAACCTTTCCTTAGCTGTGGTACATATACACCATGGAATATTACTCAGCCATTAAAAAGAATTCATTTGAATCAGTTCTAATGAGATGGATGAAACTGGAGCCCATTATACAGAGTGAAGTAAGCCAGAAAGATAAAGACCATTACAGTATACTAACACATATATATGGAATTTAGAAAGATGGTAATGATAATCCTATATGCAAAACAGAAAAAGAGACACAGATGTACAGAACAGACTTTTGGACTCTGTGGGAGAAGGCGAGGGTGGGATGTTTCAAGAGAAGAGCATCAAAACATGTATATTATCTAGGGTGAAACAGATCACCAGCCCAGGTTGGATGCATGAGACAAGTGCTAGGACCTGGTGCACTGGGAAGACCCAGAGGGATTGGGTGGAGAGGGAGGTGGGAGGGGGGATCAGGATGGGGAATACATGTATATCCATGGCTGATTCATGTCAATGTATGACAAAAACTACTACAATATTGTAAAGTAATTAGCCTCCAACTAATAAAAAATTAAAAAAAAAAAAAAACACCTTTCCTTGTCCTTTTTTTTCTGAGACAAGTGTCTCTTGATTTCATCTGTGTCCCCAAATATAATATGTCTATTTTTACACCTTTTCCTCTTCTTGCCTGGAATGCTTTCCTCCTTTCTTTCCAAACAAGTTCAAGGCACATTTCTTTAGGTGGTTCCAGTCCATGATCTATTTCTTCTTTCTTCTGGCAGCACTTCTTCCCTGTAGTACTCATTTGGCATATATTTATGCACTCCAATAAGCCAGAATAGAATCCACAAATACACTGCAACAAACTGAGGCTGAAGGCCCTCTTTGCTCATGCCAGTCATCCATAGTCAAGTCACTTCAATCCTACTAAACAATGAAGAAGTGTGAGAGACAGACTATCCTCAGGGATAACTATTTCTTTGGTAAACAAATATATGAATGCATCTATCTAACGTGGATATCTCTGTGAATGCCACAGTTTACATCTCAGAGCCCAGTGGAACCTTAAATGGAAAAGTCAGAGGAAAATGAAGACCTAAGTGGGAGAGAAGCCTTAAGTCATGCCTGGCTCACATATGAGCTCTGAACATCTGTGGATTTTTTTTAAATTAATGATGAGTAATTTATTCTAAGATTAAACCCTTAAGTTTTCCTATATCTGAATTCTTAGAATAATTATTTCTTATTAGTCTCTTGGACATGGATATATTTGCCAAGACAAAAGACGACTTAGGTGAGCCCCAGTCACTGATTTCATATATGTGAAAAAACGATGGGCTTTCAGCTCCATGTAAAGAAGACAGTTCTTACAGTAAATGCTGATCAAGGTCAGAGCACACTACCTTTGGAGTTGTGTTCTATGCTACCAGAGTTAATGAAGAATACATCTGACAGCTTGGAAAGGAATTGTTAGAAGGCATTCAAACATCAAATGGAGGCAGGGGGAGACCAGATCATCATTAAGTTCTTCTGCAGCCCCAGGAGATTACAATTCAGATAGTTCATCCAGGACTGCATGGATAATTCACTGAGAGCATAATATTCAAACAGTATAGGCTATTCAAGTGCCCGATTCCTTTTCCTTCATGAGGACACAAGCTATACTTTCAAACACTGCTACTTCCTGTGTTCAGTGACAATCAAAGGAATCATCACATTGCAGAAGAGAAAAAAACAAAGTCTTTTTACAATTACTGTTATTACTGCTGCTGCAAAGAAAAGCATTTAATTCCCAGCCTTGTCCTACTCAAAAAAAAAAAATGACTAAGAAGCTCTTCCCAGGTGTGGGGTGGCTGTTTTGATTACAGGCTGTTTGAATATTACATTTCTTCCCAGACAGCTACTTTCTGCTGTAGGCAAATTGAGCTGTTTTCATATAAATACAGCCGATGCTTCGACAATGTTTTAATTACCAACTTGAATGGGTAATTGAATGGCTTGTTTTTTTTTTTTTCCCCCACATCAAAATCCTCTGAATGACCTCCCTGTTTCAGATAGATCCAGAGGAAGATCATTAAACACAAAGTTGAAACATTTCCTAAAATCCCTCTATTATAATACTTATCATATACATTTCAAATTAATATCTTTGCAAGTAATTGCATGCCTTTTCTTAGTGGAGAAACCTTCATAAAAATAACTAATGTCTGCTGAGCACATAGTGTGTGATAGTTACACAATGACTTCTATTTACTATTTAATTTTATCCTCACAACTGATGAAACAGGGATTATTATCTTCATACTCTTATTACATAATCTCATTACCTGATCTCTATAAGATCAGGTGGTGATCCAAGAAGATACAGCCACAGGTAGTGTAGCTAGGCTCCAAAACTATGCCTCAGTTCAGTTCAGTTGCTCAGTCGTGTCCGACCCTATGCGACCCCATGAATCGGAGCACGCCAGGCTTCCCTGTCCATCACCAACTCCTGGAGTTTATTCAAACCCATGTCCATCAAGTCAGTGATGCCATCCAACCATCTCATCTTCTGTCATCCCCTTCTCCTCCTGCCCCCAATCCTTCCCAGCATCAGGGTCTTTTCCAATGAGTCAACTCTTCGCACAAGGTGGACAAAGTATTAGAGTTTCAACTTCAGCATCAGTCCTTCCAATGAACACCCAGGACTGATCTCCTTTAGGATGGACTGGTTGGATCTCCTTGCAGTCCAAGGGACTCTCAAGAGTCTTCTCCAACAACACACTTCAAAAGCATCAATTTTTTGGTGCTCAGCTTTCTTTACAGTCCAACTCTCATACCCATACATGACCACTGGAAAAACCATAGCCTTGACCAGATGAACCTTTGTTGGCAAATTAATATCTCTGCTTTTGAATATGCTATCTAGTTTGGTCATAACTTTCCTTCTGAGGAGTAGGCGTCTATTAATATCATGGCTGAAATCACCATCTGCAGTGATTTTGGAGCCCCAAAAAATAAAGTCTGACACTGCTTCCTTTGTTTCCCCATCTATTTGCCATGAAGTGATGGGACCAGATGCCATGATCTTTGTTTTCTGAATGTTGAGCTTTAAGCCAACTTTTTCACTCTCCTCTTTCACTTTCATCAAGAGACTTTTTAGTTCCTCTTCACTTTCTGCCATAAGGGTGGTGTCATCTGCATATCTCAGGTTATTGATATTTCTCCCATCAATCTTGATTCCAGCTTGTGCTCCTTCCAACCCAGTGTTTCTCATGATGTACTCTGCATATAAGTAAAATAAGCAGGGTGACAATATACAGCCTTGACGTACTCCTTTTCCTATTTGGAACCAGTCTGTTGGTCCATGTCCAGTTCTAACTGTTGCTTCCTGACCTGCATATAGGTTTCTCAAGAGGTGGGTCAGGTGGTCTGGTATTCCCATCCCTTGAAGAATTTTCCACAGTTTATTGTGGTCCACAGAGTCAAAGGCTTTGGCATAGTCAATAAAGCAGAAATAGATGTTTTTCTGGAACCCTCTTGCTTTTTCCAGTGGATCCAGTGGATGTTGGCAATTTGATCTCTGGTTCCTCTGCCTTTTCTAAATCCAACTTGAAGATCTGGAAGTTAATGGTTCATGTACTGTTGGAGTCTGGCTTGGAGAATTTTGAGCATTACTTTACTAGCGTGTGAGATGAGTGCAATCATGCAGTAGTTTGAGCATTCTTTGGGACTGCCTTTCTTTGGGATTGGAATGAAAACTGACCTTTTCCAGTCCCATGGCCACTGCTGAGTTTTCCAAATTTGGTGGCATATTGAGTGCAGCACTTTCACAGCATCATCTTTTAGGATTTGAAATAGTTCAACTGGAATTCCATCACCTCCACTAGCTTTGTTCATGGTGATGCTTTCTAAGGCCCACTGGACTTCACATTCCAGGATATCTGGCTCTAGATAAGTGATCACACCATCGTGATTTTCTGGGTCATGAAGATCTTTTTTGTACAGTCCTTCTGTGTATTCTTGCCACCTCTCCTTAATATCTTCTGCTTCTGTTAGGTCCATACCATTTCTGTCCTTTATCGAGCACATCTTTGCATGAAATATTCCCTTGGTATCTCTAATTTTCTTGAAGAGGTCTCTAGTCTTTCCCATTCTGTTGTTTTCCTCTATCTCTTTGTATTGATCACTGAGGAAGGCTTTCTTATCTCTCCTAGCTATTCTTTGGAACTCTGCATTCAAATGGGGATATCTTTCCTTTTCTCCTTTGCTTTTCACTTCTCTTTTTTTCACAGCTGTTTGTAAGGCCTCCTCAGACAACCATTTTGCCTTTTTGCATTTCTTTTCCATGGTGATGGTCTTGATCCCTGTCTCCTGTACAATATCATGAACTCCATTCATAGTTCATCAGGCACTCTGTCTATCAGATCTAGTCCCTTAAATCTATTTCTCACTTCCACTGTATAGTCATAAGGGATTTGATTTAGGTCAAACCTGAATGGTCTAGTGGTTTTCCCTACTTTCTTCAATTTAAGTCTGAATTTGGCAATAAGGAGTTCATGATCTGAGCCACAGTCAGCTCCCAGTCTTGTTTTTGCTGATGGTATAGAGCTTCTCTGCTTAATTTAATGAGTGGTTCTCAGCAAGGGTAGGGTCACTCCCAAGAGAGCACTTTTCATTGTCACAATAGCTGATTGGTGTTACTAGTATTTATCTGGGTAAGTTGAGTGAAAGTGAGAAGATGTGACCCCAAAATATACCACTGCTGCTTATTTAACTTATATGCAGAGTACATCATAAGAAACACTGGGCTGGAAGAAGCAGAAGCTGGAATCAAGATTGCCGAGAGAAATATCAATAACCTCAGATATGCAGATGACACCACCCCTATGGTAGAAAGTGAAGAACTAAAGAGTCTCTTAATGAAAGTGAAAGAGGAGAGTGAAAAAGTTGGCTTAAAGCTCAACATGCAGAAAACTGAGATCATGGCAACTGGTCCCTTCACTTCATGGGAAATAGATTAGGAACCAGTGGAAACAGTGTCAGACTTTATTTTGGGGGGGCTCCAAAATCACTGCAGATGGTGATTGCAGCCATGAAATTAAAAGACGCTTGCTTACTCCTTGGAAGAAAAGTTATGATCAACCTAGATAGCATATTAAAAAGCAGAGACATTACTTTGCCAATAAAGGTCCATCTAGTCAAAGCTATGGTTTTTCCAGTAGTCGTGTATGGATGTGAGAGTTGAACTATAAAGAAAGTTGAGCACAGAAGAATTGATACTTTTGAAGTGTGGTGTTGGAGAAGACTCTTGAGAGTCCCTTGGACTGCAAGGAGATCCAACCAGTCCATCCTAAAGGAGATCAGTCCTGGGTGTTCATTGGAAGGACTGATGTTGAAGCTGAAACACCAATATTTTGGCCACCTCATGCGAAGAGTTGACTCATTGGAAAAGACCCTGATACTGGGATAGATTGAGGCAGGAGTAGAAGGGGATGACAGAGGATGAGATGGTTGGATGGTATCACTGACTCAATGGACATGAGTTTGGGTAGACTCCGGGAGTTGGTGATGGACAGGGAGGCCTGGTGTGCTGCGGTTCATGGGGTCACAAAGAGTTGGACACAACTGAGTGACTGAACAGCAACAAGACCTTAGAAGAGGAGAGGGAAAGTTATTTTTCTTCCCCAAGAGTAGTGATGGAGATGATGAGGGATGAAAGTGGTACAAGATGAGTTAACAGAGGCAATCAAGGAACAAATCCTATTTGGCTTCACAGGTCTTAGTAATAGCATTTGGATTATATTTGAAGAGCATGTGAGGCTACTGGAATTTTTTAGGGAAAAGAGATGTAAGAATTTTAAAAGATGACTTTAGCTCTAACTACAATGAGGAGAATGAATCACCAGCATTCAATAGATACTTATTTAATTATTAAGAGCCCAAATACATTCATGCATGAATGAATGAATAAATCTTTGCATTCAATGATGAAAAAAAAAAAAACAAAACGCCAAGGGCTGCACCCTTATGCTGGACTCATACCTCCCCTCCCCTCTTTCCTACTTTGCCCTGTGACCACCCATTAGTCCCTTCCTGAGCCTCAGGATCCTCATAGAACAATTCTCCTTGAAGATCCCCTCCAGTTCTGAGATAATTCAGTAACTCCTGCCTGCCCCGCCCTACTGCCAAGGCTTTCAAAACTTTAAGCAGCTGAAAAGAAAAGCTGCTGAATGTCTCTGCTCTGTTTATCAGCATCAGTGTGGCATTTTGTCTGCAGCTGGCGCCCTCTCTATAAGACCACTCAGCATCTATAAGCTGACTAATTTCCATGTTGATTGCAAAGCTGGAAATGTATACACTTGTCATTCTTATTCTTGGCCCAGATGCTTTGCGGCAGACAGTAGCTCTGACGATGGGGCGCTGACACCACTTGCTAGTTATTGTCTGATGTGCAATTGACACGAGTGGGTTTAGAAGGAGACACAATTTGATAATCAGAGTGCATCTGCAAAGCAATCATGAGCCACATTATGAAGAAAATGCAAGTAAAACTGGGGATGCAACTGACTTATTTTTGACTTCCCTTATCCTAGCAAAGACGGAGTAAAGAGGTATTGATGTGCGAGCCAACTTTTTTTTTTTTTAATATAATGAGCCTCTCTCAGAATTTTGAATTTCTGTAAGTACAGCAAGTGATAGGCTATAAAACAGTGCTTTCACATATATGATTTCATTTTGCAAATGCATTGCATTAGAGTTATTAAGTAATATGTGTTTGATGAAGATATTAAAACCACACAGAAGCATACAAAATTGAAAGAAAGTATTTCTGAAGTGAATGCCCAGTTTACCCTGTATGATGTAGTGGCTTAGATAAGACTCTACATAGTCAGACTAAATGAACTTGTACTCTGCTTTCACCTTTTAGGATGATTTTCTATTCTAACTCCAGACATGTTTTTTTAACTCTCTTTACCTCATCTCTGCTAAATGGAAATAATAGTAGGGCCTATATAAAAGAGTTGTGATAGGGAACTTTATGACTGTACAATGTAGAATAGTGCCTGGTACATATAAGAGCTTCATCAATATCAGCTATTCTTTTTATCCATTTCATTACTCTTCCACTCCAAAGCCAACCACACCTGGTGGGTACCCTACAGTTCTCAATCTAAACGTTCATCTACTTATGAACATTTTATCTCTATTTTATTTAAATAAGACTATAAGCTACAACAGCTGTTTTAAAATTATCTTTTTAAATTAAAAATACATTATAGATATTCTCCTTGTCAGTATATAGATCTGCACCATTAATAATCACATAGTCTTGAACATGGGTGGGCTAGCACTTGTTTAATTTCCTTGTCAGTTTATCTTTGCACAATACTAAGAGTTTCTCTATAGGACAGATTCTGAGAAGTACAAGATCCTCTCAGCTATATTTTTGCAGAAACTCTAAGGGGAAACAGGGTAACTGAGTGCCACAAAAGAGATTAAATTCCAGAAATTTAGGAATTTCCCTAACATTTCTCAGAGAGTACTTACAGCACATAGTAGAGGTGAGGCAAATATTCAGGTCTTCTGATTCCAAACCCCAACTCCCTGGGTATGTCTGATAAGCTCTATAGCCTACAGTGTTTTTCATGTTAAAAACCGTAATAGATTTATTAGCTCTGGCTACAGATGGGTCTGTTAGGCCTAACTATAAACTGAACATGCAAAACCAGCCAACCTTGCTTTTTATCCATGCCTGTAGAAAGACCCCCAATGCCTAAACATGGATTAAGGATAATATTTGCCAAGAACTTAATACAGTAAACATACTGCACAAAGGATTAAAAGGAAAGAAAGTTGAATCAGACTCTGTAGAGGGATGTCCTAATTCAGCTCATAGTCTAGCAGGTAAAATCACTGTGCCTACATAACTAAAATACAGGGTAGCTTAATTATTTGGGGGAATCGACAAAAACAGCCTTTGAGAGTTTAGTAAAGGAAAATTGAAATACAGCCTACCTGTTTTTTTTAACTCCTTAAGATCTCCAATACCACATCACTAAAGTAAATTAGGTATGGTGTTAATACTATAGCCTCTAGTATCCTTTAAGACTCTAAATTGAACCACAAAATAATTATTCACTCATGAATCATCAGCAACCTTGAACTCAGCCACAAAGTCTTAGCCTCTGTCAGCCATTTGTGAACATACTTTATAAGGTATAAGAACTGTTAAGATTAAGTGGGTAAATGAGATGGTGTACCTCTAAGGTTGCACTTTCTGGTCAACTTTATATCATATTCTGGGAATATTCATCCATGTGAATTACAGGACATTTTTCTATTTAGTTGTCATTTTGATATTTTCAAGAAAACAAAAGTAATTATAGTTCCTGTTTTGCAGCTCATTGTTAAGCAGTTAACAGAACCTTTGCACAGAATTTACTAGTCATTATTCTGGGGCTTTTATAACCTTGGTTTGAATCTACCACAATAAAATGAAATTCTGTTTCTTTTTGGTGTTTGTGGTTGTTTAAAATAGACAAATGGACAGATGAAGTGCTCCTTACCACACTTATACCTCAGATGACTCTGATTTTTCCTATAGACACAAAACTAAACAGCAAAAGCTCCACCTATCTTTACTATAAATCAGTGTTAGTTATTAGGGAACTTAACATGTTGAATATCCTCCTCCTAGCAGTTTCAGATACAAAATTGAGTGCTGGTGTTCTTTGAAATTCTTATTTTCCAAAAGACTGATGTCATTAGCTTTCATTCAATTTTCCAGATGGAAACAATCCAGCACAGAGAACTGCTGCTTTATAATTCCACCTCCTGTGTGATCAGTAATTAAACTATGGAAAAGAAGGAGGTGGAGGAATTATCACCAGTATCTCAGTTAATAGCAGCCAACTCGAGAACATCAAAATAAAATATTTACTGAAAGCCTTGAAAGCATTTATGAGTTGGGAAAGAAAAAAAAAGATTAATTTGACTGATTCAGTGTAAAAGAATCAGAAGCATATGTCTTGATTTTCTCAATATGGGAACATGGCTGACAAAATTCATTTAAGCTTTGCAGATCCTTGAAAAGGGATTTGACAGACTGAAATTATATCTGTGGTATTCTATAAGCAATGAAAATAACTCTCAAATTAAGCACAGATTTTTTTTTTTTTCCCCTGCAGTGGGTCAGGAAACCTAACTGCATAATAACAGCTCCCATTTCTATAGTTCTGCTTTCCCCTGCTCAATAATCCTGAAATCGTGTTACCAGAGTGATCATTTTTCCCTTCTGTACTTATAGCAAGATTGCTCTATGAAGCAGAACACACACACACACATGATATGTCTAGTATGTATTCTGTATCTAGTGTATGCATATATATACAAGTATATGTGTGTGTATATATACATATGTATATATTTCCACACACATATGGAAAGAGAGAGAACACATACATGACATTCAGTTAAGTATAAATTTCTGATTAACAACAAATAATATTTTAATATAAGTATAACCCATGCAGTACTTGGGGTCACATTTATACTAAAAATAGTATTTAAATTTTTCTTTTTAGTACAAGAATGTGCCATGCAATTTTTGGCATCTGCATATATTAAAATGTATTTGTTGTTTATCTGTAACTCAAATTTAAATTTTAACCAGTCACAGAATACATTACAGGGATGTAACATAAAGCATGGTAACTAATAATACTGTATTGCACATTTGAAAGTGGTTAAGAGAATAGATCTTACAAGTTCTCACCACAAGAAAAAACATTTGTAACTATATATAGTGAAAAACATTAATTAGTCTTCCTGTGGTGACCATTTTGCAATGTATACAAATATTGAGTCATTATGCTGTCCACCTAAACCTAATATAATGCCGTACATCAATTGTCAATTAAAATAAAAGTTTAACTGGATATTCTGTATTTTTCCCTAAATCTGACAAGCTAGTTCTATTGCCTCGCCAAACTAGATAAATGAGACAAGAACTCCAGTTTGTGGGCTAGGCAATTTTTCTTTCAAAGAAGAAAACATCTAGAATAAGAACAACGTAGAATAGCAGAAATTTCATCAATATTGGTTTCAGAAAAGAAAGGCTCACCACTACAATTAAATAAGGAACATGATCATGGCTTTTATACACATGACTCTACTGGTGCTCTGCTAGAAGCTCCTGCCTACTTTCAATCATCTTATGGAGGAATTAAGTATGCTTAGAAGGAGCATGGTACATATATTTTATTTGGGAGACTTAACAGGAAGGCAGAGAATGTGAGGTTACTGTCCACTTGAACAGGAGAAGAAAAGGGCAAACACTGAGGAAAAAGAGCAGCCTGATACATGTATGGGTACTAAAGGGGGCGCAGTATACTAGAGAAAAACACAGACTGAGTCAATAGTCTGTGCATTTCATCCTATATTTTGTTTACTATTATATTCTCAATTCTAAATGTTGTGCTTGATTCTGTGGGTACTCAATAAATATTTGTGGAATAAATGAATGAATGGACTTTCCCATTGCTAAAATCAAAGGATGAAACCAGGTCATATAGAACTCGAATATTTCAAACTATGTCTAAGTATCTCAAGATGTATCTCTGAGGTCAGAGGCAGACGGAGAGATCTAGGCACACCCACAATGCTTCAACCAAAGAACTTCCAAGCCATTCTTTTTTTTCTGCACTGAGGTAAAGATGAAATTTCATCTCAAAATGATTCACTGGGGGCTTCCCTGGTGGTCCAGGGGTTAAGAATCCACTTGTTAAAGCAGAGGACATGAATTTGACCCCTGGTCTGGAAGATACTACCTGCCATGACAACTACACCCACATGCCACATCCATTGAGCCTGTGCGCCGCAGTGAGAGAAGCCGCCGCAATGAGAAGTCTGAGCTCCTCAACAAAGAGGAGTCCCTGCTCACCACAACTAGAGAAAGGTCATTGGCAGCAACGAAGACCCAGCAGAGCCAATGATAAATAATGTAATAGATAAGGGAAAATGATTCACTGGGAAGATTAAATAGTTGTAAAAATACAATATTTAGAAGGTATACCTTCATCCTAAGTTCTTTGAATCCATCCACAGCCTGTCTCCAAAACAGAATGTCCACACATTTGCTCCAAGCCAGCAGAAAGTGGCTGACAACACACAGTCCTGAAAGACAGAAGAGTGAAAGCAAACTTGAAAAAAAAAGTGTTTCTTACTCTTACTCTTAGCAGCAGTGATTTTTGCCTGTTGAATTACCATATAAAAATGAGGAAGAAAAAAAATTACATGCAGTCTCTCCAGCAGTTTGTTATATTGAAAATATGGCATAATTGATTTGACAAATGCACCAAGGGAATACAAAACCATAGTCAGTTTTTCTGTAGTGGTTGTATCTATACTGACAGAAGCCTAATTGTGTAATTTATTATTATGAAATAAATTGTAGAGATTACAGGTGTACATGGTAATCTGCAGGATGTGTTACTACCTTTTGTGTAAATCACAGTTGGCATTTTTTGTTCAATACATAAGCCAGTCTTCACTTTGATCGTGTACAAGTATATTCCAATTGCTATGCTAAGTGTTTCAATGACCTGTGTAATCCATTTAGTGTGATATTTCTGTCCCCACCTCCACCTCCAGGAAATTTGGACCTGTCTCTAGCTCATCGGCTCAGATGAGGATGTTACTGGGGATGCCAGAAGGGAACTTCAAAAGTGCCCTTGAACTTTGTTCTTCTCTAAGAAATAGGCTTCCATAACTGCCCATGGAAAAGAATTCCAAATCCTTCAAAGTCCTTATCTCTAGCCACTCTCATTTAGCATTACCACATACCTACTACATCACAGCTACATATGATTACTTGCCAGTCACTGAAAACTTGATCAACTTTTCCTTCGCTGATCCTTTGTTGATTTCTCTGAATCCTCAGATTCTACAGACATGTTAAAAGGTCTACATCTGTAAACCATTTTAACATTAGACACGCTTCTAAGAACATACCTGCCATTAAAAGGACGACAGACTTCTGATGGTAGGGAAAAAGAATAAACATTGCCCTATTTTTCCTGCTAACTACAAATAAAACTTCTTATATCAAACAAATATAAGAAATTCTGAAAGGTGAGGTGGAGGTGGCAGCCTAGAGCAGGAACTGTGCCCTGAACAATGAATTCTGTTGGTTTTCTTCTTGACTTATATACCCCAGACTGGGTGCTGCAGAAGCCAGTAACTGGGACGTGCCAATGGGCATAAGAACAACAAAAGACACAAAAATTGCTACCAAAGGGAAACAAAATGGGCATTACTCTTCTCCCCTCTGAGTGGTATAACAAGAGACCTGATGAAGAATCAGGTCTTCACACCACCAGTGGTAATTAGGCCACTGCTCCACCTTAGTGTCAGTGGGGGCCACAGAGAAGTAAGGCAGGCTCTTCTTATAGCAGGCGAGATCCCAGGGGAAGTCTAATGGGAAACATTAAGTCCTAACAACGTTCAGTAATGAGGAATTCCTCACCCTAAAGTGTTAATGGAGGCCAAGTGGGAAACCTGGACTTCTACTCCTAAACGGCTATAACAAGGTAAAACCCTCCCACGTTTCCACTGCCAGATGAAGTCAGAAAGTGCCAATAAAAATACAAGGTATAAATAAGAACCAAACACTACTATCCCATATATCTAGGTTTTTATTAAAAATCACTGAACATATGAAGAACCACAAGGACATCAAAGTGAATGAAAGAAACAATTAATAGATGCCAGCATTGAGTTGAAAGAGAGGCTAGGCTTTTCAGAAAAAGGTTTTAGAGCAACTATCATAAAAATGCATTACCAAGTAATTAAGACCATATTTGAAACAAAATAGAAAAATAAAGTCTCAACAAAGAAATGGGTATAAAGAAGAAATAAGTAGAAAGTATACATTTTCAAATATGGTAGCTATCCCTTGTCAAAAAAAGTCAATGAATAGGCTCAAAAGAAAATGTACAGAAAAGAAAGAATAGAAATTACCCAATATGAACAAAGAGAAAATGAACAAAAAATATAGAGCCTCAGGGATTTGTATGTCTATGAAAACAAAAAAAAGAAAAGATTTAACATTCTGTCATCCAAATCTTGGTAAGAATTGAAATTATAGTGCTTTGTCTGACTACAATGGAATCAAATCATAAATCAATAACAAAAAGATAATAGAGACATCTCTAATTATGCTAAAACTAAGCAATATACTTCCAAATAATCCATGGATCAAAGAGGAAAGCTCAAGAGAAATGAAAAAAATGTATTGAAATAAGAGACAATAAAAATATGACGTATCAAAGAAGATGAGAGACATATGAAGAAATGCTGCATGTCAAAAAAAAAAAAGACCAGTCACATAATAACCATTTAATATATATTTGTGAAAAAATGAAAAAGAAAAATGCAAATTAACAATTATTAGAATGATCAAAATCCAAAACACTGAATCCATCAAATGCTGGTTAGGATGTGGAACAACAGGAATTCTCGATCATTGATGGCAGGAATACAAAATGGTGCAGCCACTTTGGAAGACAGTTTTGTGGTTTCTTATATGATTAAGCTCCAGTATTTGGCCACTTGATGCGAACAGCCGACTCACAGGAAAAGACCCTGATGCTGGGAAAGATTGAAAGCAGAAAGAGAAGAGGGCAATAGACGATGAGATGGAAGGATGGCACCATCAATCAATGGACATGAACTTAGGCAAACTCTGGGAGATGGTGAGGGACAGAGAGGCCTGGCGTGCGGCAGTCCATGGGGTCGCAAAGAGCTGGACATGACTTGGTGACCGGACAACAACTACAAAACAACTGAACATTCTCTTACCTCACGACCCAGTAATCACACTACTTTGTATTTACACAAAGGTGTTGAAAACTTGCATTCACACAAAAATGCACACACATATGTTTACAGCAGCTTTATATTTATAACTGCCAGAACTTCAAAGCAACCTACCTTCAGTAAGGTGAATAAACTGATAAACAGTGGTACATCCAGACAATGGAATACTATTTAGCACCAAAAAGAAATAAAGGATTACAACTTGAAAAGACATGTAAGAATCTTAAATGGCTATTACTGAGGGAAGGAACCCAATCTGAAAAGGTTACATACTATAAAATAATTTCAAGTATATGACATACCAGAAAAGGCAAACCACAGAGACAATAAAAGGATTGGTGATTCCCAGGGGTAAAGGGGGAGGGCAGGATGAATAAGCAGAGCACAGAGGATTTTTAGGACAGCAAAACTAGTAAATATGATGGCAAAATGATGGACAATTGTCATTATATGTTTATCAAAACACATAGAATGTAGAACACCTAGAATGAACTGTAATACAAACTGTGGATTTTGGGTGATTATGATGTGTCAATGAAGGCTCAATCAATTTTAATAAATGTACCACTCAGGTGGGGATGTTGATAAAGACAAAGGCTTATACCTATATGGAGGCAAGGGGTACTTAGGAAATCTCTACCTTCTCCTTAATTTTGTTATGAATCTTAAACTACTTAAAAATAGTTGTAAATAGACAAAGAAACACACACTATATTAAAAATCATGTGGCACAGCTAACACACTGCTGTGAGAAAAACTTAAGAGTACTAACATATGTTGAAAGTGAAAGTGAAAATCACTCAGTTGTATCCGACTCTTTGCAGCCATGGACTATAGCTCAGATTCCCCTGTCCATGGAATTCTCCAAGACACTGGAGTGGGCAGTCATTCCCTTCCCCAGGGGATCTTCCCAACTCAGGGATTGAACCAGGTCTCCCACATTGCAGGTGCATTCTTTACCATATGAACCACCAGGGAAGCCCAGAAATACTGGAGAGGGTGGCCTAACCCTTCTCCAGCAGATCTTCCCAACCCAGGAATCAAACTGGGGTCTCCTGCATTGCAAGTGGATTCTTTACCAGCTGAGCTACAAGGGAATCCCAAAAATACATACCTTAGAAAAGAATAAAATTCTCACATCAATAAATGTAAGAGCAGAAATAGATAAAAATGTAAACAAAAAAGAGAGAAAAATCAATGAGATAAACAAGTGGCTCTTTGAAAAGATCAATAAAATTGACAAACCTCTAGCAAGACTGACAAGCACAAAAAGGGAAAAGATGTAAATTATTATTATCAGCAATGACATGGGTTATTATCACAAACCCTGTGACATAAAAGAGATAATAAAGGAATACTATGATCAATTTTACACACATAACTTGGAAAAGAGATGAAATGGACCAATTCCTGGAAGCTACCATAGTACACTCAATATGAAATATTAAGACTAGCCTTTTAACTATTAAGGAAATGAGGTTTATAATTTAAAAACTCCTATCAAAGTAAAATCTCCAAGCCCAGAAGTTTTCACTGAAAAATTCTATCAAATCATTAAAAAGAAGTAACACCAATTCTACACAATTTCTTCTGGAATGCAGAAGAGGAAGAAATACTTTCTAATTCATTTATGAAGATAGCATCAAGGTGATACCAAATCATACAAAGACAGTATAAAGAAAGAAACTATAGACCACTATCTTTTATTAATATGACCACAAAATCCTTAACAAAATATTAGCAAAATAAATAATATATAAAAAGAATTATAAAGTAGAATTTGTTCCAGAGATGCAAGGATGGTTCAGCATTCAGAAGTCTCTTGGTGGTCATGTAGGAACACCTGGAACTTACTTCCTCCCACAAACATAATAAATCTATAACTAAATATAGAGTAATTCTCTCAGAAAGGGACCTGAAAATTGGATGAACACAGCCTCCACAAAAATGGGTAAAATGACAGCATCAACACAGTTGGAAGAGGCAAAGTTATGGGCTGGTCTAGGAAAATGCACACCATATCTGCAGCAATCCACAATTGAGAGCAACCACAAAGGTACAAATATTCCCTGAGAAATGAATTATTTGAGCTCCACATCAAGCAGCATAACCCCTAGGTCTTTCACTGCAGAGACAAGCCCCCTGAAACAATTGGATTTGTAAATCAATAGGGAATATGTCCCCCAAAATTACATAACTGCAGTGAATGGAAAATTCACTCATAAAGGGTTTGTGTACAGACTCACTTGACCTGAAAACCAGTGCAAAAACATCAGCTAAAAGTGCATGGAACATAGGCAAAGGGAACCCACATACTAATACTGAATGCCTGAGGATATGCAGGAATCGGGTGGGACACCTCTTGAGGAATTGGCAGGAGCCACTTATGCGATCTCAGCTTAATTTGACAGTATCAATGCTGCTGCTGCTGCTGCTAAGTCACTTCAGTCGCGTCCGACTCTGTGCTAGGAGGTGTCATTTTGGAATTCTCCATTTAACCTGTTAGTGCCAATTGGCATACCCACTGAGAGCCCTGCTCACAGCTGCACGTCTGCTCAGCCTCACAGCTGGCTGAGCATTAACACCACATACCAGTACTCTGTGACCCCACAAAACAGGAAGGCAAACAGCCTACACAGGGGGAAATCACTGAGTACCTAAATCTGGTGGTCATTTTTCATTTTGCCATTCTGTTTGGGTGAATTCTACTGTTTTATCTTGTGGCTTACTATTTCATTCTTATACCTCATTCAGTGTTCTGTTGAACCCCTCGCGTATTGTGCTTCTGAGCCCTACAAGACATCTCCTGAAAAAGGTCACTTTTTTAAGATTGGGAGAGGAAGTTGATATATTTAATTCATAGAAATAAACACACAAAATGAGGCAAAATGAGGAGACAGGGGACTATGTTCTGAATGAAAGAACAAGGTAAAACTCAGAAAAAGAACTAAACAAAACAAAGATAAGCGATCTACCTGATAAAAGTTCAAAATAATCATCATAAAGATGCTCACTGAAATTGGAAGAATAAGGCATGAACATATGAGAACTTCAACAAACGGATGGAAAATATAAGAAAGTACCAAATGCAAGTGATAAGAGTAGTGGAAAATATAAGAGGGGTTCAACAGAACACTGAATGAGGTAGAAGAAGGAAACAGTGAGCCATAAGAGAAAACAGTAGAATTCACCCAAACAGAAGAGCAAAATGAAAAAATAAAGAGAGAAGATACCTTAAGCAATTTTAGGAGCAACCTTGAGTATAGTAACATTCACACTGTAGTTATCTCAGATGGAGAAGAGAGAGATAAAGGGCCAATAAAATTGTTTGAAGAAATAGTAGCTGAAAATTTCCCTAATATGGGGAAGGAAACAAACATTGAGGTCCTACAAGGCCAGAGAGTTCCAAATAAGATGAACTCAAAGAGATAACCATTAAGACATATTATAATTAAATTGGTAAGAGTTAAAGATAAAGAGAGAATCCTAAAAATAGCAAGAGAAAAATAACTTGTTACATACAAGGGAAATCCTGTAATATTTGAATAGAATTCTCCCAGAAACTTTATAGGCCAGAAGGGAATGACATAATATATTCAAAGTGCTGAAAGGAAAATAAATTTCCAATCAAGAATTCTCTATCCATCATGGTTATCATTCAAAGTTGAAGGGGAAATCAAGAGCTTCCTAGTTAAGCAAAAAGTAAAGAAGTTCACCACTAAACTGGCTCTATGAGATAAATTAATGAAACTGCTTTAAGCTAAAAAGAAATGGCACTAATAAATAATAACATAACATACAAAAGTAAAAATCTCACTGGAAAGCTAAATATAAAATAAAGTTAAATATAAAATATCAATCACTTATATGATCATAAAGGTTAAAAGACAAAAAGTATTAATAATAAGAAAAAGTATGTCAACATATACATAAAATAAGATGTAAAATGTGTCATGCAAAGTATAAATTGTCAGAGGTGTGGGAGTAAAACGTAAAGCTTTGGAATGTATTCACATTAACTTGTTACTGACTCAGAATGTCATATGTATGTGAAAATATGGTGACCCCAATGGAAAATCTTATAGTACATACACAGCAGATAATAAGAATGAATTCTAAACCTACATTACAGAAAGCCACAAAAACATGGGAAGAGAGGGAGAGAAAAAAAGGGGAGGTGACAAAGAGGAGCTACAAAAATAGCTAAGAAGAATTAACTAAGTGAAAATAAGTACAACATAACAATTATTACTTTAAAAGTAAATAGACAATAATCTTCCATTAAAAGACACTGAGTGACTTAAAAAAAAAAAACAAAAGACTCATCTGTACGCTCCCTATAAGAGACTGACTACAGATGAAATTTCAAAACACAGACTGAGAGTGAAGAAAAAAACATATTCTCTGCAAATGGAAATGAAGAGAAAAAATGGAATAACTATACTCAGATAAAATTGACTTTAGATGGCTAACAAACACATGAAAAGATGCTCAACATCACTCATTATCAGAGAAATGCAAATCAAAACCACAACGAGGTACCATTACATGCCAGTCAGGATGGCTGCTATCCAAAAGTCTACAAGCAATAAATGCTGGAGAGGGTGTGGAGAAAAGGGAACCTTCTTACACTGTTGGTGGGAATGCAAACTAGTACAGCCACTATGGAGAACAGTGTGGAGATTTCTTAAAAAACTGGAAATAGAACTGCCATATGACCCAGCAATCCCACTTCTGGGCATACACACCGAGGAAACCAGATCTGAAAGACACGTGCACCCCAATGTTCATCGCAGCACTGTTTATAATAGCCAGGACATGGAAGCAACCCAGATGCCCATCAGCAGACGAATGGATGAGGAAGCTGTGGTACATATACACCATGGAATATTACTCAGCCATTAAAAAGAATTCATTTGAATCAGTTCTAATGAGATGGATGAAACTGGAGCCCATTATACAGAGTGAAGTAAGCCAGAAAGATAAAGACCATTACAGCATACTAACATATATATATGGAATTTAGAAAGATGGTAATGATAACCCTATATGCAAAACAGAAAAAGAGACACAGATGTATAGAACAGACTTTTGGACTCTGTGGGAGAAGGCGAGGGTGGGATGTTTCGAGAGAACAGCATTGAAACATGTATATTATCAAGGGTGAAACAGATCACCAGCCCAGGTTGGATGCATGAGACAAGTGCTCGGGCCTGGTGCACTGGGAAGACTCAGAGGGATCGGGTGGAGAGGGAGGTGGGAGGGGGGATCGGGATGGGGAATACATGTAAATCCATGGCTAATTCATTTCAATGTATGACAAAACCCACTACAATATTGTAAAGTAATTAGCCTCCAACTAATAAAAATAAATGAAAAAAAGCATAAAAAAATAAACTTTAAAACAAATAATATAATAAAAGACAAAGAATGGAATTACATAATTAGACAAAGGGATTAATCCAGCAAGAAATTACAACATTTATAAATGTTTATGTATCAAGAAGATAACCAAGAAATGTAAAGCAAATATTACATAAAGGGAGATAGTAACTGTCATACAATAAAATTAGAGGACTTTGATACTCTACTTGTATCAATGGATAGAACATTTAGGCAGAAAAGCAATAAGGAATCATTAGACTTAAATGATATATTATACTAGATCTTAATAGATATATATTTTGAGCATTTCAACTAAAAGTAGCAGAACATATATTTTTCTTAAGTGCACATAAAACATGCCACAGATGTAAAGTAATTAGCCTCCAACTAATAAAAATAAATGGGAAAAAAAAAATGCCACAGAATAGATCAGATGTTACATCACAAAACAAGTTGAAATAAATTCAAGAAATTGATATCCTATCAGGCAGCTTCTCCAACCACAATGATATGAATTAGAAATCAGTCACAAGGGAAAAAAAAAAGAGGTAGGGACAGGAAAGAACACAAAAAACCAATGGGTCACTGAAAAAAATTAAAAAATAATCTAGATATTAGTGAAAACAGAAATATATCAAAATATACAGGATTTAATGAAAGTGATTTTAAGAAAGAAATTTGGAGAAATACAGGCTTATCTCAAGAAACAAGAAAAAATAAATGAAAAATCTAGTTTTTTATCTAAAGGAACTAGAAAAAAAGTACAAAGTCCAAAATCAATAGGAGATAATAATAAAGATCAGAACAGAAATTAATGAAATAGTGACCAGAAAAAAAAATAGTAAAGGTTAGTGAGATGAAGAAGTGGTTCTTTGGAAAAATAAGCAAAATTGACAAAACTTTAGCTAGACTAAGCAAGAAAAAAAGAAAGAGAATCCAAATAAATACAATCGGAAATGAAAGAACAGAAGTTCCAATTGATACCACAAAATTATAATAGATCATAACAAACTACTATGAACAATTATATGCTAACAAATTTGGACCACCTAGAAAAAATAAGTTTCTAGAAATGTAAAAATCTTCTAAGACTCAATTATGAAAGAATAGAAAACCTAAAAAAAAATTGATTACTATTAAGGATACTGAACCAGTGATCAAAAAATCTCCCAACAAACAAAACCCCAGTACCAGATGGCTTAAGTGGTGAATTCTACAAAATATTAAAGGAAGATTTAATAACTGTCTTTCTCAAACCTTTTCAAGAGATGAAGAAGAGGAAAAAATTTCAAATATATTTTACAAAGACAGCATTACCCTGACAGCAAAAGCAGACAAGTACACTATACTACACATACACACAAACACACACATAGACAAACTCTTGTTTTTACAGGCCAATATCTTTCACGAACATAGGTGAAAAAACACTCAACAGAATATTAGCGAACTGAATCCAACAGTGCTTTGAAAAGACTATACATCTTGATCAGTTCAGTTGCTCAGTCGTGTCCAAGACTTTGTGACCCCATAGACTGCAGCACGCCAGGCCTCCCTGTCCATTGCCAACTCCTGGAGTTTACTCAAACTCATGTCCATTGAATCGGTGATGCCATCCAACATCTCATCCTCTGTCGACCCCTTCTCCTCCTGCCTTCAATCTTTCCCAGAATCAGGGTCTTTTACAATGTGTCAGTTCTTCACATCAGGTGGCCAAACTATTGGAGTTTCAGATTCAGCATCAGACCTTCCAATAAATATTCAGGACTGAACTCCTTTAGGATGGACTGGTTGGATCTCCTTGCAGTCCAAGAGACTCTCAAGAGTCTCCTCCAACACCACAGTTCAAAAGCATCAATTCTTCAGCACTCAGCTTTCTTTATAGTCCAACTCTTTCATCCATACATGACTACTGGAAATACCAGACAGAGCTTTGTTGGCAAAGTAATGTCTCTGCTTTTTAATATGCTGTCTAGGCTGGTCATAGCTTTTCTTCCAAGGAGCAAGCATCTTTTGAGTTCATGGCTGCAGTCACCATCTGCAGTGATTTTGGAGCCCCAAAAAATAAAGTCTGTCACCGTTTCCACTGTTTCCCCATCGATTTCATGAAGTGATGGGAGCAGATGCCATGACCTTAGTTTTCTTAATGTTGAGTTTTAAAACAGCTTTTTCACTCTCCTCTTTCACTTCATTAAGAGGCTCTTTAGTTCTTCACTCTCTGCCATAAGTGTGGTGTCATCTGCATATCTGAGGTTATTGATATTTCTCCCGGCAATCTTGATTCCAGCTTGCGCTTCATCCAGCCCGGCATTTCTCATGATGTACTCTGCATATTAAGCAGGGTGACAATATACAGCCTTGAAGTACTCCTTTCCCCATTTGGAACCAGTCTGTTGTTCCACGTCCAGTTCGAACAGTTGTTTCTTGACCTGCAAACAGATTTCTCAGGAGGCAGGTCAGGTGGTCTGGTATTCCCATCTCTTGAAGAATTTTTCACATCTTGATCAAATGGGATTTATTCCAGGGATGAAAGGATGATTCAACAACCACAAATTGATTGATACATCATATTAACAAAATGAAGGAAATAATCATATAATCATCTTGATACAGAAAACATTTGACAAAATTCAACTTCTGTTTACAGCAAAGACTCAATAAAGCGAGTAGAGAGGGATGTATCTCAACATAAAATATACATGACAACCCATGACTAACATCGTGTTCAATGGGGGAAAACTAAATGCTTTTCCTCTAAGATAAGGAACAAGACAAGAATGCCAAATTTAGCTACTTTTATTCAATACAGTATTTAAAGTTTTAGCCATGTCAATTAGGCAATTAAAAGAAATAAAAGGTAACCAAATTGGAAAGTAAAAAGAAAATAGTCACTATTTGCAGATAATGTGGTACTATATGTAAAAACACATAAAGATTCCACCAAAAAATTGTCAGAACTAATCTATAGTAATCTAAACATTATAGTAATCACACAAAGCACATAGAACAATGAAACAGGATGTGAGAGCTCAGAAATAAACCTAGACATTAATTCATGACAAAGTAGCAAAGATCATACAATGTTGAAAGTATAGTCTCTTTAATAAACAGCACTGGGAAAACTGGACATGTACATCGAAAAGAATGAAACTAGATTATACCATACATTATACTACATACATATACTACATTATACCATACTTGCAAGTTAATTCTAAATATATTAAAATCTTGAATGTAAGGCTCAAAACTATAAAGCTACTAGAAGTAAACAAAGGGGATAACCTCATTGACATTGGCCTAGCAATGTTTTTCTAGATCTGACTCCAAAGGCAAAGGAAGCAAAAGCAAAACTAAATAAATGTGATCACACCATTAAAAAGCTTCCATATAATGAAGGAAACTATCATCAAAATGGGAAAAGACAATCTATTGAATGGGAGAAGATATTTGCAAAGCATGTATCCAATAAGGAATTAATATCTTAAATGCATACAAATTAATGATTAAAAAAAGATTAAAAAGTGGATAGAGAAACTTAATAGATATTTCTCCAAAAAAGACATACATATGGCTGACAAGCACATGAAAATATATTCAATATAACTAATTATTAGGGAAATGCAAATCAAAACTGAAACCACGCCTACTAGAATGGCTTTTATCAAAAAGATAAGAAATAAGCAATGTTGGAGAGGATGTGGAGTAAAGTAAACTCTTGTACAATGCTATGAAGACTGCAAATTAATGCAGCCATCATAGAAAACAGTATGCAGATTCCTCAAAAAATTAAGAACATAACTAGATATTCTACTTACAGATATTTATCCCAAAACCACTAATTTTTAAAGACATATATACCCTTCTGTTCCTTACAGCATTATTTACAATAGCTAAAATATTGTAACGACCTATGTGTCCAGTGATGGATGAAAGGATAAAGAATTCAGTGTGTGTGTGTGTGTGTATGTGTGTTGTGTGTGTGTGTGTACACAATACAATGTAATACTATTCAGTCATAAAAAACTCAATCAAAAAGTCGGCAAAAACCCTAAACAGACATTTATCCAAAGAAGACATACAAATGACTAACAAACACATGAAAAGATGTTCAACATTGCTCGTTCAGTTCAGTTCAGTTCATTCCAGTCGCTCAGTCGTGTCTGACTCTTTGTGAACCCATGAATTGCAGCATGCCAGACCTCCCTGTCCATCACCAACTCCAGGAGCTTACTCAAACCCATGTCCATTGAGTCGGTGATGCCATCCAACCATCTCATCCTCTGTCTTCCCCTTCTCCTCCTGCCCCCAATCCTTCCCAGCATCAGGGTCTTTTCCAATGAGTTGACTCTTTGCATGAGGTGGCCAAAGTACTGGAGTTGCTTGTTAGAGAAATGCAAATTAAAACCACAGAGATATCACCTTACACCAGAATGATCATCCACACAAAATCCATAAATTAACAGATGCTGGAGAAGGTGTGGAGGAAAGGGAATACTTTTGTACTATTGGTGAGAATATAAATTGATACAGTGACTATGGAAGATAGCATGGAGATTCCTCAAAAAATTAGGAGTAGAACTACCATACGATAGTTCTATATAATGTAGAATTCTATATTATATATCATACATGATACCCTATGTCAATATCACATATCTATATCATATATCTAGCAATCCCACTACTTGGCATATATCCTGAGGAAGTTAAAACTGAAAAAGGCTCATGTACACCAGTGTCATTGCAACGTTATTTACAATAGCTAGGACATGGAAGCAACCTAGATGCCCATCATCAGATGAGTTGATAAAGAAAATATCTGTACCTATACACAATGGAATATTACTCAGTCATAAAAAGGAATGAATTTAAGTTGGTTCTAATGGATGAAACTAAAGCCTATTATATGGAGTGAAGTAAGTCAGAATGAGAAAAATCACATATATTAATGCATATATATGGAATCTAGAAAGATGGTATGGATGATCCTATTTACAGGGCAACAGTGGAGATGCAGACATAAAGAAACAGACTTGTGGACACAGGTCGGGGGAGGAAGGATAGGATGGCAGAAATGGAGAGAATCACATGGACACCTATACAATACCATGTGTAAAATAAATAACCAATGGGAATATGCTATATGACTCAGGGAACTCAAACTGGGGCTCTCTAACAACCTGGACGGGGTGGGAAGGGGTGAGAGGGAAGTTTAAGGAGGGGGCATGTATACCTTTGTCTGACTCATGTTAATGTATGGCAGAGGCCAACAAAATATTATGGAGAAATTTTTCTTCCATTAAAAATAAATAAGTTTTGGGGAAAAAAAACAGTGAACTTGGGAAAATAGATGCTTGCAGTTTCACAAATAAATATTGAATATCCAGAGCTAGGAGGCATTGGTTAAATAGATGATGCATGCCATTAAGATGGAATATTATGATACCATTAAAATATGCCAGCAAATCTGGAAAACTCAGCAGTGGCCACAGAACTAGAAAAGGTCAATTTTCATTCCAATCCCAAAGAAAGGCAATGCCAAAGAATGCTCAAACTACTGCACAAATGCAGTCATCTCACACACTAGCAAAGTAATGCTCAAAATTCTCCAAGCCAGACTCTAACAGTACATGAACCATTAACTTCAAGATCTTCAACTTGGATTTAGAAAAGGCAGAGGAACCAGAGAGCAAATGGCCAAAATCTGTTGGATCATTGAAAAAGCAAGAGAGTTCCAGAACAACATGTACTTTTGCTTTATTGACTATGCCAAAGCCTTTGACGGTGTGGATTACAATAAACTGTGGAAAATTCTTCAAGAGATGGGAATACTGGGCCACCTGACTTGCCTCTTGAGAAATCTGTTTGCAGGTCAAGAAACAACTGTTCGAACTGGACGTGGAACAACAGACTGGTTCCAAATGGGGAAAGGAGTACTTCAAGGCTGTATATTGTCACCCTGCTTAATATGCAGAGTACATCATGCAAAATGCCAGGCTGGATGAAACACAAGCTGGAATCAAGATTGCTTGGAGAAATATCAATAACCTCAGATATGCAGATGACACCACACTTATGGCAGAGAGAGAAGAACTAAAGAGCCTCTTGATGAAAGTGAAAGAGGAGAGTGAAAAGGCTGTTTTAAAACTCAACATTAAGAAAACTAAGATCATGGCATCTGCTCCCATCACTTCATGAAATCAATGGGAAAACAGTGGAAACAGTGACAGAATTTATTTTTTGGGGCTCCAAAATCACTGCAGATGGTGACTGCAGCCATGAACTCAAAAGATGCTTGCTCCTTGGAAGAAAAGCTATGACCAAACTAGACAGCATATTAAAAAGCAGAGAAATTACTTTGCCAACAAAGGTCTGTCTAGTCACAGCTATGGTATTTCCAGTAGTCATGTATGGATGTGAGAATTGGACTATAAAGAAAGCTGAGTGCCGAAGAATTGATGCTTTTGAACTGTGGTGTTGGAGAAAACTCGTGAGAGTCCCTTGGACAGCAAGGAGATCCAATCAGTCCATTCTAAAGGAAATCAGTCCTGAATATTCATTGGAAGGTCTGATGCTGAATCTGAAACTCCAATACTTTGGCCACCTGATGTAAAAACTGACTCATTGTAAAAGGCCCTGATTCTGGGAAAGATTGAAGGCAGGAGGAGAAGGGGATGACAGAGGATGAGATGGTTGTATGGCATCACTAACATGATGGACATGAGTTTGAGTAGGGTCGAGGAGTTGGTGATGGACAGTGAAGCCTGGCATGCTGCAGTCCATGGGGTCACAAAGAGTTGGACATGATTAAGCGACTGAACTGAAAAATAATGTTGAATATTTAACGAAGTGCACAAATGGCCAGGATATTTCATTGAGTGGATAACTATCATCTGTTTAACCAAAATAATATGTAGGATATTATCACAGTTTTGTTCTTAAAAATTAAAAGTATATACATAGGAAAAAGTATGCAAATATATGTACCAATAAATTTTTGTAGTTAAAAAAATACTCTAGCATTCCTGGGATAAAGCCCACTTGGTCATGATGAATGATTTTTTTAATATGTTGTTGGATTCTGTTTGCTAGAATTTTGTTAAGGATTTTTGCATCTATGTTCATCAGTGATATTGGCCTGTAGTTTTCTTTTTTTGTGGCATCTTTGTCTGGTTTTGGAATTAGGGTGATGGCGGCCTCATAGAATGAGTTTGGAAGTCTACCTTCTGCAATTTTCTGGAAGAGTTTGAGTAAGATAGGTGTTAGCTCTTCTCTAAATTTTTGGTAGAATTCAGCTGTGAAGCCATCTGGTCCTGGGCTTTTGTTTGCTGGAAGATTTCTGATTACAGTTTCGATTTCCTTGCTTGTGATCGTTTTGTTAAGATCTTCTATTTCTTCCTGGTTCAGTTTTGGAAAGTTATACTTCTCTAAGAACTTGTCCATTTCTTCCAAGTTGTCCATTTTATTGGCATAGAGCTGCTGGTAGTAGTCTCTTATGATCCTTTGTATTTCAGTGTTGTCTGTTGTGATCTCTCCATTTTCGTTTCTAATTTTGTTAATTTGGTTCTTCTCCCTTTGTTTCTTAATGAGTCTTGCTAATGGTTTGTCAATTTTGTTAATTTTTTCAAAAAACCAGCTTTTAGCTTTGTTAATTTTTGCTATGGTCTCTTTAGTTTCTTTTGCATTTATTTCTGCCCTAATTTTTAAGATTTCTTTCCTTCTACTAACCCTGGGGTTCTTCATTTCTTCTTCCTCTAGTTGCTTTAGGTGTAGAGTTAGGTTATTTATTTGACTTTTTTCTTGTTTCTTGAGGTAGGCCTGTAATGCTATGAATCTTCCCCTTGGCACTGCTTTTACAGTGTCCCATAGGTTTTGGGTTGTTGTGTTATCATTTTCATTCATTTCTATGCATATTTTGATTTCTTTTTTGATTTCTTCTATGATTTGTTGGTTATTCAGAAGTGTGTTGTTTAGCCTCCATATGTTTGAATTTAAAAACCATATGATTATCTCAATAGATGCAGAAAAAGCCTTTGACAAAATTCAACATCCATTTATGATTAAAACTCTCCAGAAAGCAGGAATAGAAGGAACATACCTCAACATAATAAAAGCTATATATGACAAACCCACAGCAAGCATCACCCTCAATGGTGAAAAATTGAAAGCATTTCCCCTGAAATCAGGAACAAGACAAGGGTGCCCACTCTCACCACTACTATTCAACATAGTTTTGGAAGTTTTGGCCACAGCAATCAGGGCAGAAAAAGAAGTAAAAGGAATCCAGATAGGAAAAGAAGAAGTGAAACTCTCGCTGTTTGCAGATGACATGATCCTCTACATAGAAAACCCTAAAGACTCTACCAGAAAATTACTAGAGCTAATCAACGAATACAGTCAAGTTGCAGGATATAAAATTAACACACAGAAATCTCTTGCATTCCTATACACTAACAATGAGAAAACAGAAAGAGAAATTAAGGAAACAATACCATTCACCATTGCAACAAAAAGAATAAAATACTTAGGAGTATATCTACCTAAAGAAACAAAAGACCTATACATAGAAAACTATAAAACACTGATGAAAGAAATCAAAGAGGACACAAGCAGATGGAGAAATATACCGTGTTCATGGATTGGAAGAATCAATATTGTCAAAATGGCTATACTACCCAAAGTAATCTATAGATTCAATGCAATCCCTATCAAACTACCAACAGTATTTTTCACAGAACTAGAACAAATAATTTCACAATTTGTATGGAAATACAAAAAACCTCGAATAGCCAAAGTAATCCTGAGAAAGAAGAATGGAACTGGAGGAATCAATCTGCCTGACTTCAGACTCTACTACAAAGCCACAGTCATCAAGACAGTATGGTACTGGCACAAAGACAGAAATATAGATCAATGGAACAGAATAGAAAGCCCAGAGATAAGTCCACGAACCTATGGTCACCTTATCTTCGACAAAGGAGGCAAGGATATACAATGGAAAAAAGATAACCTCTTTAACAAGTGGTGCTGGGAAAACTGGTCAACCACCTGTAAAAGAATGAAACTAGAACACTTTCTAACACCATACACAAAAATAAACTCAAAATGGATTAAAGATCTAAATGTAAGACCAGAAACTATCAAACTCCTAGAGGAGAACATAGGCAAAACACTCTCCGACATAAATCACAGCAGGATCCTCTATGACCCACATCCCAGAATTTCAGAAATAAAAGCAAAAATAAACAAATGGGACCTAATGAAACTTAAAAGCTTTTGCTCAACAAAGGAAACTATAAGCAAGGTGAAAAGACAGCCCTCAGATTGGGAGAAAATAATAGCAAACGAAGCAACAGACAAAGGATTAATCTCAAAAATATACAAGCAACTCCTCCAGCTCAACTCCAGAAAAATAAATGACCCAATCAAAAAATGGGCCAAAGAACTCAACAGACATTTCTCCAAGGAAGACATATGGATGGCTAACAAACACATGAAAAGATGCTCAACATCACTCATTATCAGAGAAATGCAAATCAAAACCACAATGAGGTACCACTATACGCCAGTCAGGATGGCTGCTATCCAAAAGTCTACAAGCAATAAATGCTGGAGAGGGTGTGGGGAAAAGGGAACCCTCTTACACTGTTGGTGGGAATGCAAATTAGTACAGCCACTATGGAAAACAGTGTGGAGATTTCTTAAAAAGCTGGAAATAGAACTGCCATATGACCCAGCAATCCCACTTCTGGACATACACACCAAGGAAACCAGATCTGAAAGAGACACGTGCACCCCAATGTTCATCGCAGCACTGTTTATAATAGCCAGGACATGGAAGCAACCTAGATGCCCATCAGCAGACGAATGGATGAGGAAGCTGTGGTACATATACACCATGGAATATTACTCAGCCATTAAAAAGAATTCATTTGAATCAGTTCTAATGAGATGGATGAAACTGGAGCCCATTATACAGAGCAAAGTAAGCCAGAAAGATAAAGACCATTACAGTATACTAACACATATATATGGACTTTAGAAAGATGGTAACGACAACCCTATATGCAAAACAGAAAAAGAGACTCAGATGTATGGAACAGACTTGTGGACTCTGGGAGAAGGTGAGGGTGGGATGTTTCAAGAGAACAGCATTGAAACATGTATATTATCTAGGGTGAAACAGATAACCAGCCCAGGTTGGGTACATGAGACAAGTGCTCGGGCCTGGTGCACTGGGAAGACCCAGAAGGATCGGGTGGAGAGGGAGGTGGGAGGGGGGACTGGGATGGGGAATACATGTAAATCCATGGCTAATTCATTTCAATGTATAACAAAAACTACTGTAATGATGTAAAGTAATTAGCCTCCAACTAATAAAAATAAATGGAAAAAAAAAATACTCTAAGTCCTTCCATTTTCAATATTCTATATGAAGAGTGAAACTATTATTCTAAGTAAAATAAGTAAGACAGAAAAAGACAAATTTCACTCATGTGTGAAAGTTAAATACAGAGAACAAATTAGTGCGTACCAGAGAAGGGGGGATAGGTAAAATGGGTGAAGGAGATCAATGCATAGTGATGAATGGCAACTAGATTTGCATTGGTGAGCACTTTGTAACATATGCAGATGTCGAATTACAATGCTATACATCAGAAACTTACATAATTAAAAAAAAACTCTCAATATATCTCACCATGTTAATGGATTAGATGTGAAAAATAATGATCCTATCAATAAATACAGAGAAAGCATTTGACAAAATTCAATATCAATTCAAGATTTTTAAAAATGATCTCAGAAACATAGGGATAAAGAGGAATTTCCTCAAGTTGACAAAGAACATCTATTAAAAAAAAAAAAAAAACAATAACTAACAAAGCACTTAGTGATAAAAGACTGAATGCTTTACCCTAAGATCAGAAATAGGCAAGGATGTTGTTCTCCCCTCTCTAATTCAACATAGTGGTAAAGTTTCACCTACCACCAACAACAAGGAAAGGAAATAAAGGGCATACAGATCAGGAAGGAAGAAATAAAATTACACATATTTGAAGGTGATATGATTGCCTAAAAAGAAAATTCCAGAGTATCCACCCTCCCAAAATTAAAAATCATATACAGGGGTTCAGCAAGTTCAGAAGATATAAAATAAACATTCTAAAATCCATTCTATAATATAAAGCAAGTGAGAATGTGGACATAAAAATTAAGAAGATAATGATTTATAAGGACTCAAAACAAATACTTAAGGGCATTTCTGTTGTTTTCAGTAGCTAAGTCATGTCCAACTCTTTGTAACCCCATATGCTATAGCACTCCCGGCTCCTCAGCCCTACACTATCTCCTGGAGTCTGCTCAAATTCATGTCCATTGAGTCAGTGATAGATATACTTAAATGTATATCTAACAAAATATTTATAAGACTTGTATGCTGAAAACTAAAATCTGCTTATGAAAAAAATCAGTATACCTGAATAAACATACTGTGTTCATGGATTAGAACACTCAATACAGTAAAGACATCAATTCTCCTTTAGGATAGACTGGTTGGATCTCCTTGCAGTCCAAGGGACTCTCAAGAGTCTTATCCAACACCATAGTTCAATAGCATCAATTTTTTGGTGCTCAGCTTTTTTCACAGTCCAACTCTCACATCCATACATGACCACTGGAAAAACCATAGCCTTGACCAGACGGACCTTTGTTGGCAAAGTAATGTCTCTGCTTTTTAATATGCTATCTAGGTTGGTCATAACTTTCCTTCCAAGGAATAACTCTTAGGCCCTCAATATTCCTTCCCTTCTCAAAAGATACTGCACTGAATGGATCTAACTCATCCAGTCAACTTCAGAAAAACATCAGAAATAAACACCTATATCATTTCTTGTAGAAGGAAAAAAAACACTAGAAACAGACAATCTGGGGTTTAATTTCAGCTTGATACTTCCTTAAGGAGTGATCATGGGTGAGTGACTTGACAGCAGTAAGTCTGTTTCCTTTTCTTTAACATGATTAGACTTCCTGTCTGTTCTACAACATAATACAATGATTGTAAGGATAAACAAACAATATAATTGGTGATGGTGGTCTCCAGACAGCTTACATGTCCCTGACATTCAAGCAGGGCTCCTGGATATATGAGGACAACGTGGCCTGACAGCATCAGGGGTACCAATTAATAACCATTCTTTGAGCTAGAATTATTATTAGTCTCAGAATAAACACTGAATGGCTAATGCAATTTTATCTGTCTTCAGCAAGGTTTTAATTTGCATGCTTTATGACACTAATATTTGTACAGTAGCCAGTAGATAGCTTTTAAAGTCTGTGTTTCTCTCCAACATTTAAATGCAGTATGGGAAGAAATTAGTTTTTTCCCCCCTCCTTGCCCCTAACACTTCTCTTTCCTCTGGGGATTTCAGTGCAGCTTTCATATTTCCATTAATTTATCTGCTTATTAATTTAACATTTGTTTAGGTGATTATGAGCGGAGACCACAGCAGAAACTATGGTGGGAAGTGCCTCTCAGGAACGAGGCATGCTCACAAACTAAGCAATCTCTTTTCTTTTACCCTGAAACAAGAATCAACACATATTTGCAGTTCCCCAAGCCCATGATGTTATTCCAGTCTTCATGTCTTGGACCTGTTATTCCCTTTGCCTGGGTCTTCTGTAGTAGACCTGGCCATCTTTAAGATTTGGCTTAATCTTCATCTTTGAAGCCATGGATCACAAGCCATTAACCATTCTTGATTATTTTGATTGCAACTGACAGAAAACTCAATTCTAACTGGCTTATATTTTAAAAGGACATGTATTGTCTTATGTAGCTTATGTATATTTCCCTTAGCATTTCTAAGGGATTTCTGGCTTTAAGAATAGCTTGCTTGGGGAGGGAGATGGGAGGGAGGTTCAAGAGAAGAGGACATAGGTATACCTATGGCTGATTCATGTTGATGCCTGACAGAGAACAACAAAATTCTGTAAAGCAATTATCCTTCAATTAAAAATAAATAAAATTTAAAAATAGCTTGTTTCAAGAAAATATCACCAAGTTTCAGGTCTCTTTGTTTCAAACTTTTGTTCTTCTCCATGAACTCCAGACCCTATAAACAGATCCCATGGTCTATCTATCTATCTCTGTTTATATCTATCTCTGTTTCATTTGGACTATGTTAAAGTCTTTGACTGTGTGGATCACGACAAACTGTGGAAAACTCTTAGAGAGATGGGAATACTAGACCATCTTACCTGTCTCCTGAGAAATCTGTATGCAGGTCAAGAAGCAACACTTAGATCCCTGAAAGGAACAATTGATTGGTTCAAGATTGAGAAAGACCTATGACAGGGCTGTCTGCTGTCACCCTATTTGCTTAATCTATACACTGAGCACATTATGAGAAATGCTGGGCTGGATGAGTTACAAACCGGAATCAAGATAGGTGGGAAAAACATCAACAACTTCAAATATGCAATGATACCACCCTAATGGCAGAAAGCGAAGAGGATCTAAAGCATCTCTTGATGAGGGTGAAAGAGGAGAGTGAAAAGAGTTGGCTTAAGACTAAACATTAAAAAAAAAAGCTAAGATCATGGCATCTGGCCCCACTACTGTATGGCCAATAGAAGGGGAAAAGGTGGAAGTATGGAAATGGAAAAAAGGTGGAAATGACATATTTCCTTTTCTTGGGCTCCAAAATCACTGTAGATGGTGACTGAAGCCATGAAATAAGAAGACAATTGCTTCTTGGCAGGAAAGCAATAGCAAATACAGACAGTGTGTTGAAAAGTAGAGACATTACTCTGTTGACAAAGGTCTGTATAGTCAAGGCTATAGTCTTCCCAGTGGTCATTTATGGTTGTGAAAGTTGGACTGTAAAGAAGGTAGAATGTCAAAGAATTGATGTCTTCAAACTGTGGTGCTAGAGAAGACTCCTGAAAGTCCCTTGGAGAGCAAGATCAAACCAATTAATCTTAAGGGAGATCAACCCTGAATATTCACTGAAAGAACTGATGCTAAAGCTGAAGCTCGTCTGACCTGATTTTGGTCATCTGATCCGAATAGACGACTCATTGGAAAAGTGTTGCTGGGAAAGATCAAGGCAGAAGGAGAAGAGGGTGTCAAGGGATGAGATGGCTGGACAGCATCCCCAATGCAACAAACATGAACTTGGTCAAACTTTGGAAGATGTTGAGGGACAAAGAGGCCTGGTGTGCTGCAGTCCATGGGGTCACAAAGAGTCGGACATGGCTAAGCAACTGAAAAACAACAACATGGTCTGTTGGTTTCACACCATAGGGAAAACAAGAATGTGTTCCTGTAAATCTCTGAGAAAGCTGCTGGTGTTTCTCACTGGTTGGAATTGCATCTCATGACCATTCTTGAACACATGAGTGTTTTCAGGCATGTTATCATGCCTAATCAGATGATAGTCTTGTTGAATTGTGAGTACCTTGAGAACCACTTTATTCCAAGACGCAATCCTGCTTTCCTTTAGCTCTAAGAGAAACTTACAAACCTGTATCTACTATATGCTTAGAAATTCACTGTAGCAGGTGAGATGGAGAAACGGTAGACATGGTAATAAGGATGACAGAATCTGTAAGACACTTACTTGCAAAGATGTTTTATATATATATGTGTGTGAGTGTGTGTGTGTGTGTGTGTACATACACACACACAGACATATGTGTATAATATGTGTATATGCCAATATTGTATATGTGTATACACACATGTATATATATATATGGGCTTCTCAGGTGGCACAGCAGTAAAGAAACCACCTGCCAATGCAAGAGACTCAGGATTCGTGGGTTCAATCCCTGGGTTGGGAAGATCCCCAGGAAGAGGGCATGGCAACTCACTACAGTATTTTTGACTGGAAAATTCAATGGACAGAGGAGCCTGGCAGGCTATAGTCCATGGGGGTCACAAAGAATGGGACACAACTGAGCACACATACACACACATATATACTACATATGTATGCACTATATATACATATGTGCTTCTCTGATGGCTCAGCAGTAAAGAGTCCACATGCAATGCAGGAGATGCAGGTTTGATCCCTGGGTGGGGAAGATCCCCTTAGGAGGAAATGGCAACCCCATTCCAGTAGTCTTGCCTGGAAAATTCCATGGACAAAGAAAACTAGCAGCCTACAATGTAAAGGGTCACAGAGTTAGACACGACTGAGTGACTAAGCATATATACATGTATATATATATGTGTGTGTGTGTGTGTATATATGTATGTATGTATGTGTGTATATATATGTATGTATGTGTGTGTATATATATGTATGTATATGTACATACATGAATATATGCATATTGTTTGTGGCTTTCTCTGATGAAAGCATCACAAGGAATACACAAAGTTATACTTTAAAAGAGGAGATATGGTCTATATCCAAGAAACTGGATAGTGAGTGTCAAACGTGACTATAATTAAAACATCATTAAAAATATTTATTATGTTGCAAATACTTTGCTGAAGACTTTACTAACATTTTGCATTTGAATTGCATGACAATATAATAATGTGCAGATAGGAAAAAAGCTTTTTAGCTTTAACCTAATAGTTTTCTGTCTTTCACCATTTTATATATGAGTGTATGAAAATATGAATCCACTGTGCCAAGAGATGAAAATATAATTATGTACAAAATGCCAAAATGTATTGCCCTCATAGAGAGATACAGCCTTAGCAGGAGAGAAAGACATCATTCAAATAATCATGTACATCAGGATCACATTACACAGAGAATGGCTTATAGTGAAGGAGCACAGGGTACTATGACAACCCAGAGCAGGGCATCTCTGAGGCATCAATAAAGATTCTTCTGGAAAAGTTATGTTTCAATTATGACTCTGGGGACAGACCTCAGGTTAAGAAGATGGAAGAAAGAGGAATATTTCATACAGAGGACATAGTGTGGTCAAGTGTTCTCAGGGACAAGGAAGCTTGGTCTATTTGAGGATCTGGAAGTATGAGTAGCTAGGATACTGATAAATAGTCTGTCCTTTGGATAGGATAGCATGAATCAAACTGTGGAGATAGTGGCCAAACTTATAGGGCTTTGGTGGGCTATAGCATGTATTCTGATTTTATAGTAACCAAAACACTTGGAGCATTTTACCAATGGGTCAGCGGTAAAAAGTCCACCTGCAGTGCAGATACCTAAGAGATGTAGGTTCAATCCCTGGGTCAGGAAGATCCCCTGGAGAAAAACGTGACAACCCACCCCAGTATTCTTGCCTGGAGAATCCCATGGACAGAGGAGCCTGGCGGACTACAGTCCATGTGGCCTCAGAGTCGGAAAAGACTGACCAACTAAATGACAAGGACAAACAAGAAGGAACACTTGTATGATTTTGAGCATAGGATACAAGTGACTGTTAGACTGTACTGCAGAGCAAGCAACAAGTGACTGTTAGACTGTACTGCAGAGCAAGCAAGAAGCTAGGGGGAGACCAGCTAGGAATGCATAGTAAAGTCCAGGAGATAGTCTGCTGTGCTGTTAGCAATAGAGGTTTGAGAAATTGACTATTAGAGTGATTGAAAGTGTGAATCCTTTAGTCGTGTCCAACTCTTTGGGACCCCATGGACTGTGTCCCATCAGGCTTCTCTGTCCATAGAATTCTCCATGCAAGAATACTGGAGTGGGTTGCCATTTCCTTCTCCAGAGGATCTTCCTGACCCAGGGATCAAATCCAGCTCTCCTGCATTCCAAGCAGATTCTTTACTGTCTGTGCCACCAGGGAAGCCCATTAGAGTGATTACAAGGGGATAAATTCAGAGGTACTTAGTCATAACAGGAGGTTTGGATTGGATGTAGGAGGTTGGGATGAGAAAGGGAAGTGTCAGGATCAAAGCCAAGTTTGTGCAGTTATCTCAAAACAAACAAAAGGTAATAGGAAAGCAAGAAAGTAAGGTAAATGTTTCAGTAGGAGAATTGGGGAATGCAAAAGGAGGTGAGGCAAGTGTGTAATCAAAAGGAAAGAGGCAGGCCAATGGGAAGGGGTGGTTTGGGTGAGCAGAAAGTTGGCAAAAGCCATTTGTTGAGATAAATAGTAAGAAATTAGGTAGGGAAAACAAGCCGGGAGCAGATCAATGAGTCTCAGGATCCAGGCTAAGGTGTTTATGCATAATCCAGTAGCAAGTGGGAGCCAAGAAAGCTTCAGGAAAGAGGAAGTGCATGACTAAGTAATAACATCAGGAAGATTCTTATGACTGCTTATAAAAGGTGGATTAAAAGGCAGAGTCAAAGAGAGTAGATATGATTAAACAAAGGGGGAGCAATTAGGAGGTGATGCCACATATTCTGAGAAAGACATAAAGGGTTGGAAACAGGACAGTAGAGATAGAGAAGAAAAGCAGACTCAAATTCTAAAGTTATGTGAATGTGCATCATGCTGGATACCATGATATTCATGAAGAATTAATAGAGTGATCCTCGCTCTCAAGGTATTTATGACTTAGATAGGAGTAAAACTTGGTTTCATATCTATAAGCCCAAATAAGTAGCATACGATAGGAGAAGCCATAGAATTTCACAAGACAGAGAAGTAGTTCTCTTTGAAGGGATCAAGGGAACCTCAAGAAAGAGGGGTCTCTAAATTTTCAAAGAGTACAGCTTTAATTCAGTAGACAGAGTTGAAGAAAGCATTTCAGAGATCATGATCTCAAACATCTACGTCCCCAGAAGAATCTGGTTTTTGTGTGCCTAAAATTTCACTGTAATCTGTCCGACTTCTTGTGATAATTTTGCATCTTTGTTTACAGCCCCTGCCAACTAAGAATCCTGTGCAAATTTCTCTAGGAAAATATGCAGCCCCTTTCTGGAGTAGTTAATGAAGATGGTAATGAGATTTCATTGAACTCTGATCCCAGAATCCCCTCCTGTAAACACCCTGACCTTCTTGAAGCCTGTGATGCCACCCATTTTCACCCTTGTCATTACATTTTTTTGACAATGTTCAATCCTGATGACAGTGTTCATATCCAAACCAATTTACAATTAATCTTACAGGCAGGCTCTTATCAAACTGTATCACACAATTTCCTGAGATATCAGCATTTAACACCCAATGCATTCTTTTCATGTATTATAATTATAATTCTATCAGAAAACCAGCCAAGGATTTCTAACATTTTTATCCTCATAACTCTAAGTAGCATATTTATAGCTATGGGATTGATGACTTTATTAGGAAATGAAGTTGTAATTACCCACAATTTCCCAGAAATGATAGGAAAAAATATTTCACAGTAGGAAGGGAACCAAGGTCATCTGACAATAACTATAATATTTGTTTAACAGTTTTACAGTTTTTAACCAGTCTTCTCATTTGCCCCATGAGACGCACTGGGCAGGAATTGCCATCTCCATTCTGTAGTTGAAGGAACTGTGTTTTAGAAAGTAACATGATTTTCTCAAGATGACAAAGCTAGCAAGTGGCACATGAGCCAGAAACTCAGATCTTCTGATTCTTCCATCACTATTCATTGTACTTCAGTGTGCTGGTCTATAAAGTATGAACACCCTCAGAGAGTTGTCAAAGTTAACATCAGGTGACTTAAAAGTAAAAATACTGGAAGCACTCAGATATTAAAAGTTGGGAATAATGGAATGATGGCTGAAAGGGAGAGTGCATGCCCTGTGTAAAAGCAGTAACAAAAAACATAATCCAAAGTACTGTGCCAAACATATCACATGTCTGTGTAGCCTGATCTTTGGGCTTCCTGGTTATGATCCTTCAATATACATATGAAAAAATAATTACACAGTTCTAATTCCATCAACCTTTAGATTTTTAATATTTTATGTATCTTTGTGAGAATGTTTTATATTTTCCTTCCCATGTTTTTTGTCAAGTGCTCAATCCCTCAGATTTTTATATGTGTTTTTTAGGATCATATTTATATCAGGAAATTTATTAGGTAAATGGTTATAACAAACTGTGGAAAATTCTCCAAGAGATGGGAATCCCAGATCACCTGACCTGCCTCTTGAGAAATCTGTATGCAGGTCAGGAAACAACAGTTGGAACTGGACATGGAACAACAGACTGGTTCCAAATAGGGAAAGGAGTATATCAAGGCTGTATGTTGTCACCCTGCTTATTTAACTTATATGCAGAGTACATCATGTGAAATGCCGGGCTGGATGAAGCACAAGCTGGAATAAAGCTTGCCAGGAGAAATATCAATAATCTCATATACGCAGATGACACCACCCTTATGGCAGAAAGCGAAGAAGAACTAAAGAGCCTCTTGATGAAAGTGAAAGAAAAGAGTGAAAAAGTTGACTTAAAACTCAACATTCAGAAAACTAAGATCATGGCATCTGGTCTCATTACTTCATGGCATATAGATGGGGAAACAGTGGAAACAGTGATAGACTTTTTTTTTGGGGGGGAGGGGGCTCCAAAATCACTGCAGATGGTGACTGTAGCCACGAAATTAAAAGAGGCTTGCTCCTTGAAAGAAAAGTTATGACAAACCTAGATAGCATATTAAAAAGCAGAGACATTACTTTGCCAACAAAGGTCCATCTACTCAAAGCTATGGTTTTTCCAGTAGTCATGTTTGGATGAGACAGTTGGACTATAAAAAAAGCTGAGCACTGAAGAATTGATGCTTTTGAACTGTGTTGGAGAAGACTCTTGAGAGTCCCTTGAACTGCAAGGAGATCCAGCCAGTCCATCCTAAGGAAATCAGTCCAGAATATTCATTGGAAGGACTGATACTGAAGCTGAAACTCCAATACTTGGCCACCTGATGCAAAGAACTGACTCCTTGGAAAAGATCTGATGCTGGAAAAGATTGAAGGCAGGAGGAGAAGGCGATGACAGAAGATGAGATGGTTGGATGGCATCACTGACTCAATGGACATGAGTTTGAGTAAACTAAGGGAGTTGGTGATGGATAGGGAGACCTGGTGTGCTGCAGTCCATGGAGTTGCAAAGAATCAGACATGACTGAGTGACTGAACTGAATTGAACTATGACAATTAAGATAGTATATGTATAAAATCAAAGGCACAGTCAAAATTAACATGATTTTGGAGAACGGAAGTTTTCATGAGGACTCAGAATTAATAGAAGCCTCCTGGAAATGATGCTTCTTCAGCTAAATTTAAAGAAGGGAGAGTCCTTAGTTGATGATGATTTTCAACTGCTGCTGCTGCTAAGTCACTTCAGTCGTGTCCGACTCTGTGAGATCCCCAATTAAGGTAGCCAACACAATTCACTTGCAAACAACGAGGATACTATATTTTAATTAATTTTATCTCTTCCTACTTAAAATTTTGTTTATGCTTAGATGTGCAGATAGGTGTAGATTAATATCTATACATATCTATAAACAATAAATATTCATATATTTGAGTACACTAAAAAATGTTCTAGGAAAAATACAGTCAAAAGAGTTAAAAAACCATTGAATAGATAATGATGATAATTACTAGTTTTGAGTGAATATCATAAGGTAGGTACTTTGTTTTTCATTTAATTTGTTATTTGTTCTTCTATTTATTATTTCCATCTGTCTGCTTGCTTTGCCTTTAATTTGCTATTCTTCTTCTGAGTTCTTGTGGTTGGACCTTATATTATTGATATGAGAGTTTTCCTTCTTCCTTATGTATGTATGTATGTAGTGTTTTAGCTGTTCCTCTCAGCTGTGCTTTAGCTAAAGTTTTTTTTTTTTTTTCTCTTGAAACTTCTTTTTTGAGTTATTTAAACATACTTGATTTAGTTTCCAAGTCTTTGAAGATGCTGCGGTTATCTTTCAGTCAATGATTTATA
Source organism: Odocoileus virginianus (assembly GCF_023699985.2). NCBI lineage: Eukaryota > Metazoa > Chordata > Mammalia > Artiodactyla > Cervidae > Odocoileus > Odocoileus virginianus. The sequence goes on from NC_069676.1 coordinate 60,280,930, forward strand.
ATTTGATTCTTTTGTAGTTATTTCAGTTCATTTAAATTTGTTGAGGTTTGTTTCATGCTCAGTATATGTTCTCTGGGCATATGTTCTCTCTCAGAAATGTTCTCTGGGCACTTGAAAAGAATGTATATTTTACTTTGTTGGGTGGAGCATTCTACAGATATTGACTAGATTTTGTCAATGGATGGGCTTGGTAGATTCTTCTGTATCCTTCTTGATTTTCTGTCTAGTTGTTTCATCGATTGTTGACAAGTGTATGTTAAAGTTTTCAGCTGTAAGTGCAGATTTGATTGTGTGTGTGTATGTTTTGTTGTAATTTTTATTGGAGTATAGTTGATTTATAATGTTGTGTTAGTTCCAGGTGTACAACCAAACAAATCAGTTATATATACACAAGTCTATTCTTTTCCAGATTCTTTTCCCTTATAGGCCATTACAGAGTATTGAATAGAGTTCCCTGTTCTATATAGTAGTAGGTCTTTCTTTTTTATTTTTTATTTTTTATTTTTTTTTAAATTTTTATTAGTTGGAGGCTAATTACTTTACATCATTACAGTAGTTTTTGTTGTACATTGATTTGAATCAGCCATGGATTTACATGTATTCCCCATCCCAGTCCCCCCTCCCACCTCCCTCTCCACCCGATCCCTCTGGGTCTTCCCTGTGCACCAGGCCCGAGCACTAGTCTCATGTACCCAACATGAGCTGGTTATCCGTTTCACCCTAGATAATACACATGTTTCAATGCTGTTCTCCTGAAACATCCCACCCTCGCCTTCTCCCAGAGTCCACAAGTCTGTTCCATACATCTGAGTCTCTTTTTCTGTTTTGCATATAGGGTTATCGTTACCATCTTTCTAAAGTCCATATATATGTGTTAGTATACTGTAATGGTCTTTATCTTTCTGGCTTACTTCGCTCTGTATAATGGGCTCCAGTTTCATCCATCTCATTAGAAGTGATTCAAATGAATTCTTTTTAATGGCTGAGTAATATTCCATGGTGTATATGTACCACAGCTTCCTCATCCATTCGTCTGCTGATGGGCATCTGGGTTGCTTCCATGTCCTGGCTATTATAAACAGTGCTGCGATGAACATTGGGGTGCACGTGTCTCTTTCAGATCTGGTTTCCTTGGTGTGTATGCCCAGAAGTGGGATTGCTGGGTCATATGGCAGTTCTATTTCCAGCTTTTTAAGAAATCTCCACACTGTTTTCCATAGTGGCTGTACTAATTTGCATTCCCACCAACAGTGTAAGAGGGTTCCCTTTTCTCCACACCCTCTCCAGCATTTATTGCTTGTAGACTTTTGGATAGCAGCCATCCTGACTGGCGTATAATGGTACCTCATTGTGGTTTTGATTTGCATTTCTCTGATAATGAGTGATGTTGAGCATCTTTTCATGTGCTTGTTAGCCATCTGTATGTCTTCCTTGGAGAAATGTCTGTTGAGTTCTTTGGCCCATTTTTTGATTGGGTCATTTATTTTTCTGGAGTTGAGCTGGAGGAGTTGCTTGTATATTTTTGAGATTAATCCTTTGTCTGTTGCTTCATTTGCTATTATTTTCTCCCAATCTGAGGGCTGTCTTTTCACCTTGCTTATAGTTTCCTTTGTTGTGCAAAAGCTTTTAAGTTTCATTAGGTCCCATTTGTTTATTTTTGCTTTTATTTCTGAAATTCTGGGATGTGGGTCATAGAGGATCCTGCTGTGATTTATGTCGGAGAGTGTTTTGCCTATGTTCTCCTCTAGGAGTTTGATAGTTTCTGGTCTTACATTTAGATCTTTAATCCATTTTGAGTTTATTTTTGTGTATGGTGTTAGAAAGTGTTCTAGTTTCATTCTTTTACAGGTGGTTGACCAGTTTTCCCAGCACCACTTGTTAAAGAGGTTATCTTTTTTCCATTGTATATCCTTGCCTCCTTTGTCGAAGATAAGGTGACCATAGGTTCGTGGATTTATCTCTGGGCTTTCTATTCTGTTCCATTGATCTATATTTCTGTCTTTGTGCCAGTACCATACTGTCTTGATGACTGTGGCTTTGTAGTAGAGTCTGAAGTCAGGCAGATTGATTCCTCCAGTTCCATTCTTCTTTCTCAGGATTACTTTGGCTATTCGAGGTTTTTTGTATTTCCATACAAATTGTGAAATTATTTGTTCTAGTTCTGTGAAAAATACTGTTGGTAGTTTGATAGGGATTGCATTGAATCTATAGATTACTTTGGGTAGTATAGCCATTTTGACAATATTGATTCTTCCAATCCATGAACATGGTATATTTCTCCATCTATTTGTGTCCTCTTTGATTTCTTTCATCAGTGTTTTATAGTTTTCTATGTATAGGTCTTTTGTTTCTTTAGGTAGATATACTCCTAAGTATTTTATTCTTTTTGTTGCAATGGTGAATGGTATTGTTTCCTTAATTTCTCTTTCTGTTTTCTCATTGTTAGTGTATAGGAATGCAAGAGATTTCTGTGTGTTAATTTTATATCCTGCAACTTGACTGTATTCGTTGATTAGCTCTAGTAATTTTCTGGTAGAGTCTTTAGGGTTTTCTATGTAGAGGATCATGTCATCTGCAAACAGCGAGAGTTTCACTTCTTCTTTTCCTATCTGGATTCCTTTTACTTCTTTTTCTGCCCTGATTGCTGTGGCCAAAACTTCCAAAACTATGTTGAACAGTAGTGGTGAGAGTGGGCACCCTTGTCTTGTTCCTGATTTCAGGGGAAATGCTTTCAATTTTTCACCATTGAGGGTGATGCTTGCTGTGGGTTTGTCATATATAGCTTTTATTATGTTGAGGTATGTTCCTTCTATTCCTGCTTTCTGGAGAGTTTTAATCATAAATGGATGTTGAATTTTGTCAAAGGCTTTTTCTGCATCTATTGAGATAATCATATGGTTTTTATCTTTCAATTTGTTAATGTGGTGTATTACATTGATTGATTTGCGGATATTAAAGAATCCTTGCATTCCTGGGATAAAGCCCACTTGGTCATGATGAATGATTTTTTTAATATGTTGTTGGATTCTGTTTGCTAGAATTTTGTTAAGGATTTTTGCATCTATGTTCATCAGCGATATTGGCCTGTAGTTTTCTTTTTTTGTGGCATCTTTGTCTGGTTTTGGAATTAGGGTGATGGTGGCCTCATAGAATGAGTTTGGAAGTCTACCTTCTTCTGCAATTTTCTGGAAGAGTTTGAGTAAGATAGGTGTTAGCTCTTCTCTAAATTTTTGGTAGAATTCAGCTGTGAAGCCATCTGGTCCTGGGCTTTTGTTTGCTGGAAGATTTCTGATTACAGTTTCGATTTCCTTGCTTGTGATGGTTTTGTTAAGATCTTCTATTTCTTCCTGGTTCAGTTTTGGAAAGTTGTAGTAGGTCTTTCTTAATTATCTATTTTATATATAGTAGTGTGTATATATTAATCCCAATCTCCCAATTTATTCCTCCCCCATTTCATCCCCTGGTAACCATAAGTTTGTTCTGTAAGGGTGGATTTGTCTATCTCTCCTTTCAGTTATAAACTGTTTGGCTTTGTGTAATTTGCAGTTTTGTTATTTAGAGTTCCGTAGGTTCTTAATATTCCCATTCTACTCTTGATAATTTTCTCTGTGGGAAAATCTGCTTTATCAGATATTAGTATAGGCACTCCTTCTTTCTTTTGATGACTATTTGAATGAGACATTTTACTGTCAATCTGCCTATATCATACTTGAAGTGACTTTCTTATAGAGAGCATGTTGATATTTTTTCACTCTGTCCATCTATGTCTTCAAATAGGTATGCTTAGACCATTTTAATTTAATGCAATTATTGATGAAATAGTGCTTAAGTCTGCCATTGTATTTTTTGACTTACGTTTGCTCTCCTTTTTTATTTACTTGTTTTTTTCTTCTGTTTTTCTGTAGATGGATTGAATATTTTTAGAATTCCAGTTTGATTAATAATATCAAGTGCTTTGTAGTATATTTTTGTATAACTTTTATAGTGGGTTCTCTGTATATGCATAACATAATAGGCTACTATGTCACCTGTTAATAGTTTAAATGAAAGATACAAATTTTGCCTACTTTTATGTCTTTTTTTCTTCTTCCATTTGTGGCTTAGTTCAGGCTACTATAGCAAAAATGCCACAGACTTAGGACATAGACAACAGAAATTCATTCCTCACAGTTCTTGAGGGTTGAAGTCCAAGATGAGGATGCTAACATGATCTGGTTCTGGTAAGCATTCTGTTCCTGACTTGCAGAAGGCCATTTTCACACTATTTTCTCTCATGGTGTGGGGAAGGAGTAAGAGAGGGGAACAAGGAGACAGGAAGAGAGAGAAGGCACCCAGTTTGCATTCTCTTCTTATTATATAAGGATACTAATTTCATCATGAGGGCACTACCCTCATGACCTCATCTTAACTATCTCCCAAAAGTCCCATCTCCAAATATCATCACATTGGGGGAAGGTTTCAACATATGAATCGGGGGAAGTACAATTCAGCTCATAGCATTTTAAAAAGTATATTTGTCTTATTTGTATTTTCAAATACATTTAGAATCACATGAAAGAGTACTAAAACTTTTGCTTCTATTGCCAAACAATGAAGACCCAGAAGAAGACTCCCTCACAGAGCCAAGCATGTAGTAAGTAGGTGCTCATGGGCTTTAGCCAGTAGAGCTATGTATTTTCTCCTCTGCACTCCTGGAGTTCTCCAATCTTGTACTGCAATCCTCTTCTTATTCTTATTCTTCTTTTTCTTTAAATATTTGTCTATTTATTTGGCTGTACTGGGTCTTAGTTTTGGCATGTGTGTGTGTTCAGTCATTCAGTCATGTCTGACTCTTTGTGGTCCCATGGACTGTAGCTTGCCAGGCTTCTCTGTCCATGGAATTTGCCAGGCAAGAATACTGGAGTGGGTTGCTATTTCCTCCTCCAGGGAATTTTCCTGACCCAGGAATCAAACCCACACTTCCTGCATTGCAAGCAGATTTTTTAGTGCTGAGCCATAAGGGAATACCCTTTAAACAATGAAGAAAACTTGAGAAAGACACTTACTATATTTATCCTAATTTTTGGCTTACCTGTTCTTCCCTTCTAATCTTCCAAGAATCCTTCTCTTATTGTGTCCTTTCTGTTCAGACAACTTTCTTTTGATGTTCTTTTTTTTTCCTTGTCATTCTTTTAAGGTAAATTTGCTGGAATAAATTGTTTATTTCATCTGAGAATATTTTTTTCTTGTTTTTTTTTTTTTTGGAGAAAGGACATTTTTGTTGGATATAGAATTTTGAGTTGACCTTTCAGTAACTTGAAAATGTGGGGCTAATTCCTCCTGGCATCTATAGCTTCTGGGGAGAAACCTGGTGTCATTTGGAGTGTATCTCAATAGTTAAGCTGTCCTTCCTCTTAATTCCCTTCTTCCCATGATTTTTCCTTTGTCTAGTTTTCACAAGTTTGTGTATAGTGTATCTTGAAGTGTATTTTTTGAAGTTTATACTATTTGCTAAGATACTTGAATCTGTATGTTTAATCTTTTGCCAAATTTTAGAAGCTTTAATTACTTCATTAGCCATGCCCTTTTCATCCTCTCGTTCTAAGACTTCAGTAATAAGAATGTTCTTTTATTCCCACATGTCCCTGAAGCTCTCATTTTTTTTTCTAGTCTACTTTCTTTGTTTCACACTGTATCATTAGTATCAAGCTTCCTGATTCTTTTTTTTTTTTTTTTTGTCTTCTGTATTTGCTATTTATTCACCCATTAAGTTTATTTGGTTACTGTATTTTTATGGTTAAAATTTTCCATTTAGTTCTACTTTCTATTTTTTTTTTTTTTTTTGCTGAAACTTTCTTTTTACTTGTTCCAAGGATGTTCATAATTGTTTGTCTTTCATTTTTCCAGATGGTTGATTTCAAGTCTTTGTCAAATGATTCTAACATTTCTTTTATCTTGGTGCTGGCATTCATTGTTACCTTTCATCATTCAGTTTTAGATCTTCCCAGTTCTTGGCATAATGACTTATTTTCAATTTAAACGTGGATATTTTGAGTATCATAAGACTATAGACTTGGGGTGTCTGGTGTAGCAGAAAAACCATCAGCATATCATAATAATAGGGCAGAAGCTGGTTTTCTCGACATGAGTCAGTAGTCTATTGTTTGATGTGAAACTCAGTGATTTCTCTTTGGGAATGGATTTTTTACTCTATTCCATAATACTACTTTTTTAAATCATAATATATTATTTCCTTAGTCCCTGCTCATTTTTCTATTATAATTTTACTACATTTTGGCATTCACTGTGAATCTTCAAAAGATTATAAAAATAAAACAAGTCTGGGGCAGATAAGAATATGGAATTATTAGAGGCAAGTATTCTTTAAGAAATCGCATGGCAGAGTTCATGATTGGCAACCATAGGTGGCCCAGATGTCATTTCTCTGCTCTCCTTTTTGTTTGTTTGTTTTGACAAGTCCATAACATACAGCTGCCATGAAACCTTCAATGACAGTAGGCAGTTGCCACCTCAGGAGAGTTGGTGTGATAACCTACTTTCAGGAACACCTGCTTGCTTGACTGAAATAGTGTGCTGATTTCATACAAACTGCCCATCTCACTGAATCCAGAGCCTGTGACTCAAGCAGGAAAAAGAACAAAGATTTTACACAGGGAACTAGAATTTATCTTCATAGTTATATACTCTCTAGAGTTAATACTGTGAATTCCTCTTAGAGTTAATATTGTGAATTCCCTTGTACACTCAGATTGTGTCTCACTAGCTTTGAATTACATTATTTTCATTTTAATACCCTGAAATTTGTAAGGTTGTGAAATGCTTTAAAAATTAGTCTATGCCTCCAAATAGTTTAAATGGAAATACAATCCAAAGAGTCAAAATTAATTTTTAAATATTACAATGTTTTATGTTTTTCAACAGACATTCCTCATATGACTTTTTCTCCTCTCCAAGCCTCTTGTATGCAATGTTGCATGCAACGTTTTTGGAATGTCTGTGGTTTTTCTTTTTTTCTTAAATATTATGTCAGTGAACCTAACATGTTTTATTAAATCTTATTCTCTCCTCTTTCTCCTTTTTGGTTTTATCTTTATTAGCCTATGCATTTACTTCTATATCAGAAAAATTTGAGAATATATCTATAAAGGCAAGACATTCTTCCAGTGGGGTTCAGAACGAATTGGGGAGAAACTATGAAAACACTTCTTGATTCCATCATAGCTGCCAATGCTTTTTATAGACTTAGCTTTTTAAAGAATGATACCTAATGTAATAAAAATCAACCTTAGTTCATCTGCCAGCATCTCTGAGTTAATTAGACCTCATTAAAAGAATTTCTCAAAGCCTCATTTCACTGTGTAGGCAAGGACAATGTTCATGTCATTTTGTATGCAAGATCCAGAGGGTGGAAACAGCACATTTAAAGTTGGACAACATGTATCCAACTCTAAATATTTCTCAATAGATGTATGAACTGGAAATGAGCTCAGAAGACGATTGAGCCCTGAGTTTCTGATCCTGGAGTGTATGTATTTCAGTGGTGCACCAGAGGATAGGCAAAGCCATAAGGCAACTGCACATCATTCTAGAAAAGCAATTGTATTCAATTGTGAGTAAATGAAAACATACATTTTAGAGTAAAACAAGCATAGATTGTTAAAAAATAAAACAGTTGCAAACTGCTCTTAAGACACATTGTGACACTTCAAAGAAATTGAGATGTTGTATTGCTTCAGACTATCCCCCTATGCTTCTGTGTGTGATCAGTCGCTCAGCCATGTCTGATTCTTTTGTGAGCCCATGGACTGTAGCCTGCCAGGCTCCAATGTCCATGGGATTTCCCAGGCAAGAATACTGGAGTGGGTTGCCATTTCCTTCCCCAGGGATCCTCCACACCCAGGAATTGAACATGTATCTCCTGCATTGGAAGGCAGATTCTTAACTACTAAGCCACCTGGGAAGCCCATACTCCTACACTTATTGCAGTATATATTCACTCCCTCTTCATTTGGGACAATTGTTCCCAAATTTGTTTGTACACCACAACAACCTGGGGTGCTTTTTAAATGATAGTGCTCTGGTGCACATGAGTCCCAGCCCCCACTTCAAACATGCTGAAATCAGAATCTCTGCACAAAGAACCTAGGCATCTGGGTTTTACTTTTGTTGTTATTTATTTTCTTTTTTAAATTAAAACTTCTTAGACACTCTGAAACCAGCACTGGGAAGCACTGATTTAGAAGGTACTTTAGTAGAACTATAGAAAAAGCACTGCACAGATTATTATTTTCCTTTTATACTTAAGTCAGCTAAGGCTCAGAAATAGGAAGGAACTCACTCAGATGACAAAGCACATTATTGTCAGAGTTGAAAGTAGAATGCAGATCTCCTAATGTTTATGCAGTGTTTTTCTAACTAAGTTTATCTTTGCAACACTTGTAATTGACCTATGTCAGTTTTATAGACATTAGTTACACCATGGCTAATTAGAAAATGGACCTCAAGGCTAAACCACTGAAGAAAGTACTTTCTTAATAATAATAAAAACACCCATAAGTTATTTACATGGGAATAGCCTGATTGCAAAGAGTCAGACATGATTTAGCAACTAAACAACAAGCCTGAACTTAGAAGAGCTAGGATATTCTCCCATTCCCAAGTATATATATTTATTTTTTTAGCTCAAAACATGTATTCAGGGATAGTCCAGTGTTGACCATCCCAAGGAAAGTAAAGAGAACCACAGTTTCCCAGTGCCCTCAAGGAACTTTCTGGTCCAGTGGAAAAGGGAAACATTACAACTGCTATCAGCTGAGGAAAGGTAGAACAAGACATATATTTAGATGCCAACACAGATGCTGGGGGATAAACAGAAGAGGAGTGATGTTTTAGGCTAGGGGAATGAACAGTGTTTTATGAAAACTTAGCCTTGAAGGCTGAGAAACACTTGATTAATGTAGAAGAAAGTGTGTCCCCGCCTACAGCAACCTGAGACAAGGTAGTGGGGTGGTGATATATAGGACATACAATGGAATTACTTTTAACAGAACATGTAGATCTCGATTAGGGATAATGAGAAAGCCACATACAAGCAAAGGGACACTTAAATGTTCTTCAAATCATCCATAGACTAGAATACATACTCAGCTTATGTAACCAATCTCACACTGTGAACCTCCTGAGGGCGAGGACAATGCCTTAAGGTTCTTTGCATCAGTGACTTGGTACATAAGAGGTGAACTATAGATGATGGAAAGAGAGGACACAAGAAAGAAGATTAGATGACTGAACACCTGCTTCACAGGCTTGTTATAAAAAATTTGTTAAAATGTTTTCTACTGTGCTTTGTACACAGTTTTGCCCATAATAAAAGTCTGCTGAATTTGAAATTGAGCAGTTCCCTGGAAAAGCTAATCAGAAAGCAAAATGTGCTGTTTCTCTGGAAACTTGGAAACAATTTATTTCTCCTCAAGACATCTTCACATGGCTGAACGGATCAAGTATAAACTGTGCATATGTTCCTGGGCTTCTGAACAAAGAACGTAGATCATGAGCCTTCTTTCTTGCACTTTCCTTCTGAGCACAAGAATCATGTTAGCTCATAAGAGTGTTTTCCCACTCCACCTTCCAAAGTGTTCTGCTACCTAACTTGTACCCCTTGGATGTCATCATTTATCACTATGCTTCTTTTCTATTTCACAAGAAAATTTATGCAAAGCTTCCTAAGAGACAATACAGAAAATCTCCATTAAAAAATGTGATGCTAACACATTTTGATCAACTGTACAATGCATCATTTATCCTTCCCACTTTCTGTGCTTCATCTCTTCTGTAGAGTTTGGCAGCTATATATATGTCTATTACACAGAATGCCAAGGGCTTGGCTATGACATATGTAAATGAAGACTGCTAGCTTCTCAGTTTTTATAGCAAAACCTTAAGAATAATAAAGAGCAGTGCTTTACAGACAATGGGGAAGTATGGATCATCAGAAGATGAGAGGGAGGAAATAAAAGGATGGCTTGAGTAGTAAAGGAAGGTGGAGAGGGTGGACAAGTAATGAGTGTCAATAAGCATCTCAGACACTGTGAATTACAGGTTCATGACTGGTGGGTCTTGGAATGGAAAAAGTATCTCACATACAAAGTTGTCCTGAAATGTGGGGGCAAAGGAAACTCTTCTTTTGAGATCACTGTAAGAGATGTTAGCATCAGACTGTATATAGGCAACAAATTAGTGGATAGGAAGAGAAAGAAACTCACTCAATCACATTTTAGCAGAATATAAACAGTTCATGGTATATTAGCTGTAATTGCAGCCAGGATTAATCAGGAGGCTATTGCAGTGATGTAAGCGGCTCACACTAGGGCACTATTTCAGTTCAGTTCAGTTGCTCAGTTATGTCCAAATATTTGTGACCACATGGACTTGCAGCACGTCAGGCTTCCCTGTCAATCACCAACTCCTGGAGCTTGCTCAAACTCATGCCCATTGAGTCGGTGATGCCATCCAACCATCTCATCTTCTGTCATCCCCTTCTCCTCCTGCCTTCAATTGTTCTCAGCTTCAGCATATTTTCAAATGAGTCAGTTCTTTGCATCAGGCGGCCAAAGTATTGGAGTTTCAGCTTTAGCATCAGTCTTTCCAGTGAATATTCAGGACTGATTTCCTTTAGGATGGACTGGTTGGATCTCCTTACAGTTCAAGGGACTCTCAAGAGTCTTCTTCAACACCACAGTTCAAAAGCATCAATTCTTTGGTGCTCAACTTTCTTTACAGTCCAACTCTATCCATACAAGACTACTGGAAAAACCATAGCTTTGACTAGATGGGCCTTTGTTGGCAAAGTAATGTCTCTGCTTTTTAATATGCTGTCTAGGTTGGTCATAACGTTTCTTCCAAGGAGCAAGCCTCTTTTAATTTCATGGCTGCAATCACCATCTGCAGTGATTTTGGAGCCCCCCAAAATAAAGTCTGTCACTGTTTCCACTGTTTCCCCATCGATTTCCCATGAAGTGATGGGACCAGATGCCATGATCTTAAGTTTTCTGAATGTAGAGCTTTAAGCCAAATTTTTCACTGTCCTCTTTCACTTTCATCAAGAGGCTCTTTAGTTCTTCTTTGCTTTCTGCCATAAGGGTGGTGTCATCTACTTATCTGAGGTTATTGATATTTCTCCTGGCAATCTTGATTCCAGCTTGTGCTTCATTCAGCCCAGCATTTCTCATGATGTACTCTGCATATAAGTTAAATAAGCAGGGTGACAATATACAGCTTTGACATACTCCTTTCCCTATTTGGAACCAGTCTGTTGTTCCATTTCCAGTTCTAACTGTGCTTCCTGAACTGCATACAGATTTCTCAAGAGGTGGGTAAGGTGGTCTGGTATTCCCATTTCTTGAAGAATGTTCCACAGATTTTTGTGGTCCACACAGTCAAGGGCGTTGGCGTAGTCAATAAAGCAGAAGTTGATGTTTTACTGGAACTCTCTTGCTTTTCTGATGATCCAACGGACGTTGGCAATTTAATCTCTGGTTCCTCTGCCTTTGCTTAACTCAGCTTGAACTTCTGGAAGTTCATGGTTCGTGTACTGTTAATGCCTGACTTGGAGAATTTTGAGCATTACTTTGCTATCATATCAAATGAGTGCAACTGTGTGGTAGTTTGAGCATTCTTTAGCATTGCCATTCTTTGGGATTGGAATGAAAACTGACCATTTCTAGTCCTATGACCTTTTCTCAGCCACTGCTGAATTTTCCAAATTTGCTGGCATAGTGAGTGCAGCACTTTCACAGCATCATCTCTTAGGATTTGAAAAAGCACAACAGGAACTTCATCACCTCCATTAGCTTTGTCTGTAGCAGTGCCTCCTAAGACCCACTTGACTTCGCATTCCAAGATGTCTGGCTCTAGGTGAGTGATCACACCATTGTGAGCATCTGGGTCATGAAGATCTTTTCTGTATAGTTCTGTGTATTCTTGCCACCTCTTCTTAATATCTTCTGCCCCTATCAGGTCCATACCATTTTTATCCTTTACTGTGCCCAGTTTTGCATGAAATGCTCCCTTGATATCTAATTTTCTTGAAGAGATATCTAGTCTTTCCTATTCTATTGTTTTCCACTATTTCTTTGCATTGATCACTAAAAAAGGCTTTCTTATCTCTCCTTGCTATTCTTTGGAACTCTGCATTCAAATGGGAATATCTTTCCTTTTCTCCTTTGCCTTTCGCTTTTCTTCTTTTCACAGTTATTTGTAAGGCCTCCTCAGACAACCTTTTTGCCATTTTGCATTTCTTTTTCTTGGGGATGTTCTTGATCCCTGTCTCCTGTACAATGCCACAAATCTCTGCCCATAGTTCTTCAGGCACTCTGTCTACCAGATCTAATCCATTGACTTTATTTCTCACTGCCACTGTATAATCATAAGGGATTTGATTTAGGTCATACCTGATTGGTCTAGTGGTTTTCCCCACTTTCTTCAATTTAAGTCTGAATTAGGCAATAAGGAATTCATAATGTGAGTCATAGTTAGCTTCCAGTCTTGTTTTTGCTAACTGTATAGAGCTTCTCCATCTTTGGTTGGGAAGAAAATAAGTAATCTGATTTCAGTATTGACCATCTGGTGATGTCCATGTGTAGAGTCTTCTCTTATGTTGTTGGAATAGGGTGTTTGCTATGACCAGTGCTTTGTCTTGGCAAAACTTTATGAGCCTTTGCCCTGCTGCATTCTGTACTCCAAGGCCAAATTTGCCTGTTACTCCAGTTATTTCTTGACTTCCTACTTTTGCATTCCACTCCCCTATAATGAAGAGGATATCTCTTTTGGATATTAGTTCTAGAATTACAGATCTTCACAGAACTATTCAACTTCAGCTTCTTCAGCATTACTGGACAGGGCTAGACTTGGATTACTATCATATTGAATGGCTTGCCTTGGAAATGGACAGAGATCATGCTGTCATTTTTGAGATTGCATCCAAGTACTACATTTTGGACTCTTTTGTTGACTATGATGGCTACTCCATTTCTTCTAAGGGATTCTTGCCCACACTAGTTGATATATGGTCATCTGAGTTAAATTCACCCATTCCAGTCCATTTTAAGTTCGCTGATTCCTAAAATGTCGATGTTTACTCTTATCATCTCCTGTTTGACCACTTCCAATTTGCCTTGATTCATGGATCTAACATTCCAGGTTCCTATGCAGTATTGCTCTTTATAATATTGGACTTTACTTCCATCACCAGTCAGCTCCACAACTTGGTGTCGTTTTTGCTTTGTCTCTGTCTCTTGACTCTTTCTGCAGTTATTTCTCCACTGATCTCGAGTAGCATATTGGGCAACTATTGACCTGGGGAGTTCATCTTTCAGTGTCCTATCTTTTTGCCTTTTCATAATCTTCATGGGGTTCTCAAGGCAAGAATACTGAAGTGGTTTGCCATTCCCTTTTCCAGTGGACCATGTTTTGTCAGAACTCCACACCATTTCCCATCCTTCTTGGGTAGCCCTACATGGCATGACTCACAGTTTCACTGAGTTAGACAAGGCTGTGGTCCATGTGATCAGATTGCCTAGTTTTCTGTGACTGTGATTTTCAGTCTATCTGGCCTCTGATGGAGAAGGATAAGAGGCACTAACAGTATAGATAATGACAACTGGTGTGACTTTGGATACATTTTGATGACAGGAGATATGCAGAAATATATATCACAACAAAAAGAGAGGGGGGCATTTCAGCACTGTTTACAATAGCCAAGACATGGAAGGAACCTAAGTGCCCATTGATAGAGGAATGGATAAAGAAGAGGTGGTACATGTATATAATGGAATATTACTTAACCATTAAAAAGAATGAAATAAAGCCATTTGCAGCAACATGATGAACCTGGAAATTGTCATACTGAGTGAAGTAAGTCAGGCAGGGAAGGATAAATATCCTAAGACATCCCCTATTTGCAAAATCTAAAAAGAAATGATACAAATGATCTTATTTATAACATAGTAATAGATTCACAGACTTAAGAAAATTAACTTATGGTTGCCAGTGGGTAAGGACATCAGGAAGAGAGAGTTAGGGAGTTTGGGGTTAACATGTACATACTGCTATATTTAAAATGGATAACAAACAAGGATCTACTGTATAGCACAGGTAACTGTTCAATGTTATGTGGCAGCCTGGATGGGAGGGGAGTTTGGGGGAGAATGAATACATGTATATATATGGCCGAATCCCTTCACTGTGAACCTCAAAGTATCACAACATTGTTAACTGTCTATTCTCTAGTACAAAAAAAAGAAGTTTAAAGAAAAAGGCAATCAAAGATTATTATTTTCTATGTTCAATACCACTAGTAGGTTAAGTAAGAAAAGGACAGAATTAACAACAAATTTATCAGTGTGAAGGTGGTCATTGGTGAACATAATAAGAATATTATTTGGTGGAGTAATGAGAGTGAATCTTGCTCAAGAGAGACTGAGAACAATATCTGTAGTGAGTAACTACTTCATGAATTTGAGGGACCATCAGTTAAAATCTTGCCTGTAGCAACAAGACATGACCACATGACTTTGGGTTAGGTATTCCAAGCAGGGCAGGATGAAAGGGTTAATGTAATAAGCTGACTAAGAACAAAGGATTAGAATAGAAATATTCAAGTGTTGAACACTCACATGTACCAATACCTGCAAAAGAATTTGGCATGCATTGTCTTCGTGAATGCTTATAGCAATCCTAGCAGGGAAGTCGTATAATTTCCCTCATTGTACTTAGGAAAACACAGGGGTTCTCAGAGCTTTTATTGTTTGTCCAAGGTCATATGGTGAACAGCAGAACTCTAAAGCCATGCTCTTACCTACTATGACTTAGAGCTTGACTTAAGACATAGTGAATTCCAGAAATAATTGAGAAGACTTTAGTGTGAGAGATGGAGGAAGATTTGGGGAAGATATACTTTGCCCTTGTTCACATGGAGTTAAATAATATTGATCAAAACAATTTAAATGGTTTTATTTTGATCATGCCTAACATTTATAAAAGTATTCCTTTAAAAATATACTAACTACAAAAGTAAATTTGTACTCCAAATTTTTTTCCTGACTGTTGGGGTCCAACTCTTTCTTTCTTTCTTTTTTTTTTTTTAAAGAAACCATTTTCAGAATAGTCTTAAGTTCATAAAAATGTTGAGTGGAAAGTACAGAGAGCACTTTTTGTATATTTCTTCTTATGTGAGTTTTGGTAGATTGTGTTTTCCAAGGAATTCATCCATTTAATCTAGGTTATCAAATATGTGAGCACAAGGCATTCAGAATACTCCTTTATTATCCTTTTACTTTCTATGGGATCTGTGGTGATGGCCACTCTTTCATTCCTGATATTAGTAATTATGTCTTCTCTTTTTCCTTAATTAGCCTGGCTAAAGATTAATACATTTTATTTGTCTTTCCTGGAAACCACCTTTAAGTTTTATTGATTTTTCCTATTGATTTTCTGTTTTCAATTTCATTTATTTTTGCTTTATTTTTTATTATTTCTTTTCTCCTGCTAATTTTGGATTGTTTTTCTATTTCTTGAATGTGGAAATTTACATGACTGATTTCAGATGTTTGTCTTTTTCAAGTATGTGTATTTAATGCTATAAATTTCCTCTAAGCACTAATTTCATACATTCCTACAAATTTTGATAAGTTGTATTTTCATTTTTATTAAGTTCAAAATATTGTAAAATCCCTCATGAAATTTCTCCTTTGATTTATGTGTTATTAAATGTGTATTTTTAATCACCAGGTATTTGGAAGCTTTTCCAATTTTCTTTTGTTAATAATTTGTAGTTTAAAATATAATTTTCCCCCAAGAGCAGACATTTTATGATTTGTATTTTTTTCAGTTTCTTTAGACTGTGTTTTATGGTCCAGATTGTTCTCTCTCTTGGTGAATATTCCCTGTGACTGTGAGAAGAGCATATATTCTGTTGTGCTTCAGTGAAGTAGTCAATAAATATTAATTATATCCAGTTGGTTGATGGTGCTGTTGAGTTCAAATATGTCCTTACTGATTTTCTGTCTGCTATATTGGTCCATTTCTGATAAAGAGATGGTAAAGTCTCCAACTATAACAGTGGATTCGTCCATTTCTTCTTGCAGTTCTAACAGTTTTTGCCTTTCATATTTTATACTCTTTTTTCACACAGTAAAGATCATTATGTCTTATTTGAAGTATAGACTCCTTCATTTTGTAAAGCCTTTCTATATGCCTGTTAATTTTTCTTGCTCTGAAATCTGCCCTATCTGAAAGTTACATACTCCTGCTTTTCTTTTATTAGTGTTACCATGATATATTTTTTCTCCACTCACAGTTTTATTCTATACATTTCTATGTATTCAAAGTGGGTTTCTTGTAGACAGCATATAGCTGTTTTCTCTGTGATTCATTCTCAAAATTTATATTATTTAAACTGATGTTTAAAGTGATTATTGTTGTTCAATCACTCAGTCATGTCTGACTCTTTGTGACCCCATGGACTGCAGCACGCCAGGCTTCCCTGTCCTTCACCATCTCCCAGAACTTACTCAAACTCATGTCCAATGAGTCTGTGATGCCGTCCAACCATCTCATCCTCTGTTGTCCCCTTTTCCTCCTGCTTTTAATCTTTCCCAGGATTGGGGGCTTTCCAATGAGTCAGCTCTTTGCATCAGGTGGCCAAAGTATTGGAGCTTCAACAAAATCCTTCAAATGAATAGTCAGGTTTGATTACCTTTAGGATTGACTGGTTTGATCTCCTTGCAGTCCAAGGGACAACAAAGAGTCTTCTCCAACACCACAGTTCAAAAGCATCAATTCCTCGGCATTCAGCCTTATTATGGTCCAATTCTCACACATCCATACATGACTAAAGGAAAAATCACAGCTTTGAATATACGACCTTTGTTGATAAAGTAATGTCTCTGCTTTTTAATACTCTGTCTAGGGTTATCATAGCTTTTCTTCCAACGAGCAAGCATCTTTTAATTTCATGGCTGCAGTCACCATCTGCAGTAATTTTAGAACCCAAGAAAACAAAATCTGTCACTGTTTTCATTGTTTTCCCATCTATTTGCCATGAAATGATGGAACCGGAAGCCATGTTCTTTGTTTTTTGCATGTTGAATTTTAAGCCAGCTTTTTCACTCTCCTCTTTCACTTTCATCAAGAGGCTCTCTAGTTCCTCTTAATGCTTTCTGCCATGAGAGTGGTATCATCTGCATATCTGAGGTTATTGATATTTCTCCCTGCCATCTTGATTCCAGCTTGTGCTTCATCCAGCCCTGTATTTCTCATGATGTACTCCGCATATAAGTTAAATAAGCAGGGTGACAATATAAGCCTTGACATACTCCTTTCTCCATTTGGAACCAGTCTATTGTTCCATCTTTGGTTCTAACTGTTGCTTCTTGACCTGCATACAGATTTCTGAGGAGGCAGGTAAGGTGGCATGGTATTCCCATCTCTTTAAGAATTTTCCACAGTTTGTTGCAATCAACATAGTCAAAGGCTTTAGTGTAGTCAATGAAGCAGAAGTATATGTTTATCTGGAATGTTCTTGCTTTTTCTATGATGCAGTGGATGTTGACAATTTGATCTCTGGTTCCTCTGCCTTTACTAAATCCAACTGAACACCTGGAAGTTCTTGGTTCACGTACTGTTGAAGACTGGCTTGGAGAATTTTGAGCATTACTTTGTTAGCATGCCAAATGAATGCAATTGTGTGGTAGTTTGGGCATTGCTTAGCACTGCCCTTGTTTGGGACTAGAATGAAAACTGACCTTTTCCAGTCCTGTGGCCACTGCTGAGTTTTATAAATTTGCTGGCATAGTGAGTGCAGCACTTTCACAGCATCATCTTTTAGGATTTGAAATACCTCATCTGGAATTCTGTCACCTCCACTAGCTTTGCTCGTAGTGATGCTTCCTAAGGCTCACTTGATGTCACATTCCAGGATGTCTGGTTCTAGGTGAGTGATCACACTACCGTGGTTATTTGAGTCATTAAGATCTATTTTGTACAGTTCTGTGTATTCTTGCCACCTCTTTTTAATATCTTCTGCTTCTGTTAGGTCCATACCATTTCTGGCCTTTATTGTAAGCATCTTTGCATGAGATGTTCCCCTGGTATCTCTAATTTTCTTGAAGAGATCTCTACTATTTCCCAGTCTATTGTTTTCCTTTATTTCTTTGCATTGTTCACTTAGGAACACTTTCCTATCTCTCCTTGCGATTCTTTGGCACTCTGAATTCAGATGGGTATATCTTTACTTTTCTCTTTTGCCTTTATCTTTCTTCTTTTCTCAACTATTTGTAAGACCTCCTCAGACAACCATTTGTCTTTTTGCATTTTTTTTCCCATTAGGGATGGTTTTGACCACTGCCTCCTGTACAATGTCATGAACAATGTACAATGTCATGAAATCAATCTGATTTCAGTATTGACCATCTGGTGATGTCCTGGTGTAGAGTGTTCTCTTGTGTTTGTTGGAAAGGGTGTTTGCTATGACCAGTGAATTCTCTTGGAAAAACTCTGTTAGCCTTTTCCCTGCTTCATTTTGTTCTCCAAGGTCAAACTGCCTGTTACTCGAGGTATCTCTTGACTTCCTACTTTTGCATTTCAGTCCCTATAATGAAAAGGACATCTATTTTTGGTGCTAGTTCTAGAAGGTCTTGTAGGTCTTCATAGAACTGTCAACTTCAGCTTCTTTGGCATTAGTGGTTGAGGCATAGACTTGAATTACTGTGCTACTGAATGGTTTCCCTTGGAAACAAACAGAGATCACTCTGTCATTTCTGAGACTGCATTCAAGTACTGCATTTCAGACTCTCTTGTTGACTCTTCTTCTAAGGTTTCTTGTCTACAGTAGTAGATATAATGGTCATCTGAATTAAATTCACACATTCTGGCCTATTTTAGTTCACTGATTCCTAAAATGTTGATGTTCACTCTTGCCATCTCCTGTTTGACCACTTCCAATTTACCTCAATTCATGGGCCTAACATTCCAGGTTCCTATGCAATTTTGTTCTAACAGTGGCTTTACTTCCATGACCAGTCACATCCTCAGCTGGGCATTGTTTGTCCTTTGGCTCAGCCTCTTCATTCCTTCTGGAGCTATATGTCTGCTGTTCTTCAGTAGGTTCTTGGGCACCTACCAACCTGGGAAGCTCATCTTTCAGTGTCACATCTTTTGCCTTTTCATACTGTTCATGGGGTTCTCAAGGCAAGAATGGTGAGAGGTTTGCCATTCCCTCTCCAATGGGCTGCATTTTGTCAGAACTCTCTACCATGACCCAGTTGTCTTGGGTGGCCCTACACAGCATTGCCCATAGTTTCATTGAGTTATACTAGGTTGTCTTCCATATGATTAGTCTTATTAGTTTCCTGTGATGGTGATTTTCATTGTTTGATTTTCATTCCATCTATCATCTGTACGACTGAGTCTTGTTCCGGTGGCCAAGGCCATGCTCAGTAAATCTTTAATCCAATTTTCGGTCAATGGGTTGGGCTGTGTTCCCTACTTCAAGTTTAGTCTGAGGCCAAAGTATGGTAGGAGCAATGGCAGTAATGGTGACCGCCTTCAAAAGGACTTTTTACAGCATGCCACAGCTTCCAGGACTGTTGCAGTCAGTGCCTCTGACCCCACGGCAGGCCACTGTTGACCCATGCCTCTGCTGGAGCCTCTCTGACACTCACAGGCAAGTCTGGAACAGTCTCTTGCAGGGTCACTGCTCCCTTCTGCTGGTTCCTGGTGCACATAGGGTGCACACTCCAACAGTCTTTTCCCCGGTCCTGTGGAAGTTCTGTAATCAAATCCCACTGGCCTTCAAACAAATTCCCTGAGGGTTCTCAGCCTCTTTGCTGGATCCCCAGGTTGGGAAATCTGTTGTTGGCCCTAGGCACTCTGTAGTAGTACAAGAACTTCTTTGGTATGATTGTTCTCCAGTTTGTAGCTCATCTGCTTGGTGACTCTATTGTAGAACTAATGGCAAGCTCCTCCAAGAGGACTTATGTGGCACACCAGGCCTCCCAGGTCTGCTGCAGCCAGAGCCCCTGTCCCTGAGGCAGGTCACTGCTGACCCTTGCCTCTGCAGGAAATACTCAAACACTCAAAGGCAGGTTGGCTCAGTCTTTTGTGGGTCCCGGTGTGCACAGGATTTTGTTAGCATCCGCTGAGCATCTTTGGAAGGTCTGAGATTTGATTTTAAATGCTACTGTGCCCCTCCTACCATCTTGTTGAGGCTCCTCCTTTGCTAGTTATATTAATATCTACCATACTGATTACTTAAAAAGAAGTACTAACCTATCCTTTGTTACATTTTTTTTTTTTTTACTTTCCACACTTTTATTGATTTTTGTCATTTTGAGCATTTCAGATGACCCCATTTTCTCTTCTTAGAAAATTAGTTATTTTTATTTTTCTATTTTTTTTAACATTTTTAAGCCATTGATCTAGAGTTTACAATGTATTTCCAACTAACCCAAATCCATTTTCAAGTAACGCCATACCACTTCCTGAGCAGTGCAACTTATAACAACACAGCATTTCTAACTCCCTCCTCTTGTCCACTGTATCATTATTGTCATTCATTTCACTGATACATAAGCATAAACATACATTGTTGCTATTATTATTTTGAACAAATGATTATAGCATATCAATTAGGAATAAAAAATTAAAATCATATTTTATTCTTATGTCTTCATTTTTTATGTCCTTTCTTTATGTAGATTTGTGTTTTTGACCTGTATCATTTTCTTTGTTAATTTTTTAAACATTTCTTACAAGGCAGTTCTACTGGCAACAAATTTCCTCAGTTTCTGTTTGTCTGAGAAAGTCTATTTCTTCTTCACTTTTGAAAGTTAATTTTGTAGGGTACAGGATTCTAAATTACTGACTGGATCTTAATTTCCAAAATTAATAGAAACTTCAAGTTCTTATTTACTAAGTTATTATTTAGTAAGTATGGAATTTCGATTTGAAAGTGCTGGAGGTAAATAACCATACACACACATGTGAAAGAAAGAGGGTGTGGGGGTGTGGGAGAGACACATACATACTATTGATACTATGTATAAAATAGATAACTAAGGAGAACATACTGTATCGCACAAGAACTCTACTTAATACACTGTGGTGACCTGAATGAGAAGGAAATCAGAAGAGAGCGGATATCTATATGCATGGCTGATGCATTTTTCACAGTCAAAACTAACAAAACATTGTAAAGCAACTGTATTCCAATAAAAATTAATTTAAAAAGGAAAAAAAAAGAAGGAAAGCCCATTATGAAGTAATAGTGAATAGTCTCCATGAAATCTATTCTTCACTCCAACCCACTGATTCATTTCAGTTTTTGTAACCCTGTGGTCCTACAAGGAGACTTTATGATAAATTCAAGTCTCTCAGGCTTTCCCAACTGAGGAAATTTCATATTCCCCTCCTCCCATTCCAGAGAGACATGGAAAATTACTCAATGAATTATTAATGTTACTAATAATATAAAATTAATACAACTCACTCCTCTTAAGCTGAGGAGAAGTTGCCATCTAATTAAAAGAGTAATCACTGCTCCCATCTTAGGAGATGAAGGTGGTTATTTATTAAGAGGAACATTAGCTTTTAGTCAATGCTAAAATGAGGACGCTGGAAGTGTAATGTCCTTTCAGACTTGTTTTTAACCTTAAAGAGATATGAACATCTACTTCCACTGAGTTTCACTTTCCCTAGAAAAGCGTAGTATGGATATGGTATTGACATATCACGCAGTGATAGGAGAATAAGAAGAGTGAAATAATGTCATTTTCAGCAACATGGATGGACCTAAAGATTATCATACTAAGTGGAGTATGTCAGAAAAAAAGACAAATACTGTATGATATCACTTACATGTGGAATCTAAAATACAACACAAATGAACATATCTATGAAATAGAAACAGACTCACAGAGAGTTAACTTGTGGTTGCCAAGGTGGGAGGGCAGAGGTGAGGACTGGGAGTTTGCGATCAGCAGATGCAGACTAGTATATGTAGGATGAATAAGCAACAAGAATCTAGTGTACAAAACAGGGAACTGTATTCAGTATCCTGTGATAAACTGCAATGGGAAAGAATATGAAAAATAAATATATATATATGTATAACTGAGTCACTTTGTTGTACAGAAGAAATCAACACAATGTTGTAAATCAAATATGCTTCAGTGAAATTTCTTTTAAAAAGAGAAAAAGAAGAGGATAATATAGTAACTTATAATTTCTCTATGTTCTCTTCAGAGTCTAGTATGGAGGAAGTACTAAAGAAAGTCTCCCTGGTTTGAATGTTATAAAAAACTTAATCACTGACCACTGAGAAACCAAGATAATGGCATCAATTTTTACACCTTTTAAGTTGGTATTCTTATCTTCCAATTTACAGAAACTGACTTCAAATATTTCAACCAATGAAGAGAAATATGCTAGAGTTATTGGGTAATATCTTAGAAGCCAAGGATAATGAAAGGTACAGAACCAGAGACTAGAAATCCATTCAGAACTATGGCAGTGATTTACTTCCATCTTTCACCTACTCTCTCCTCCCCAGCACTTGGGCAAACACAGCTTCCTCAAAGCTCTAAGGTTAACATTTCCTCTATTCAAGCAAACAGGTCAGAGTGAGAGATATCTCAAACCAAGGGCCAAATACCTGACAAAGACTGATCAACTTCAAGCCAAGTGTCTACACAGGTCCTTTCAGTTATGGCCATGAGAGGGAGATAGGATCACATCATATAAACCTGGCTTTTGGAGCTTACCCCTCTGAGTAACTCTGGCAGCTGTCAAAGGAACAGGATCATTATAGTCTGATCACATGTCCTTCAGTGATGGACCTAGAGATTTGTCCTGAGATATCTTTCTTTCTAGAAATCTCTGCCCTGTCAAGAGGCATCATCATACTACAGAGACACATGGTAAGTGGGACACAAATTAATCCAACATCTCTCCATGGTATAACTTGTTTATCACTCACCCTCACATATTTACTATGGTTCTTCGGTTTCTCTTTGGTTGTCTTATTTTTTTTTTCTCCATCAAGAAGCAGATGTGTCCTCTGAAAATTAGATTTGATATAGCATTGTCTTTGGTTTGTCTCCAGATGTGGCTAATTTTGCGGCTCAGTCAGAGGATGGCAAACAAATGCTTTCTCGGGAGACATCAAATAATGACATTTAAGTCTTAATTGCTCCTTAGAATAGACCATTTTTTAAAATGTTTGACTCAAATACAGTGACTCTCATGGTTCTCTAAGTTTAACTTAAAAGAGCTGTTGAGTTAAAAAAAAATACAATGCACTTCCATAGCATTTCTGAAAACTAAGAGCTATATTTTTCTTTTAGTTTTAAGAAAGTTTATGCAACTGTTTATATATTCATGAAGCATGACTACTATGTATTTAGTTCTAGCATAGTTTATATTACATCTCCCACATACCTACTGATGTGCAAAATCCATTTCTTATTGTAACATGGAAATACTGCAAACATCTGTCATCCTATATCCCCCACAACTATACAACAATAGGATCTTGTATTTGTGAAGAAGCAAATTAGAATAGTTTCCTTTTTGCAAGCCCTGGTATCTAAAATTCTGTCCTCAAAATTAAATTATTTTATTTAAAGAATGCACTTCTAGGAATCTCCTGTTAAAATTCAAATACTACTAGGAGAGGCAATAGATTCATTTATTAGCTGAGTGATGCAATTTAGTTCAATATATGCTGAAACACTGCAAGCCTATGCTAATAAACTGGTCCAAAGGAAAAATGAGATGCCTAAAGAGGTGATAAATTCCCTACTGTAGAAGGTTCTCAAGTGGAGGTCAAATAGCCACCTGGAAGAAGTATCAAATATAAATATTTAGGTATTGAATGGAATATTAAACATAATGATTGCTTATATACATATGAAATTCTACCAGTTTACTTGCATCTTTCTCCATTTATTCATGCATTCAAGCATGCATCCATTCATTTAGCCATCATGTATTCAATGTCTGCTACTATTATAAATTCTGGCCAATCAGTTGTAAACAAGCAAGAAAGACTGATGTTGGAGAGATTATAATCAAAGGCTCTATGATTAGCCATTGGTATTAAAGCATAAAGTGGTTTATGAAAAATTTAGGCATGTAAGTGCTCAAGCAATTACAGATAATTATATAGTAGGGAGACTGCTAAATCTGGTCCAGCAGATGCCTAAGTAGATCATAGTGATAGGGGACCTAGGGTAGAAGAACCCAGGAAAACTTGGCATCAGTGAAAATGTACCATGGATACCCACAGTATGATGCCAGAAAGGCACTTTGAGAATGAACGGGTCATGGACATATCCATCTCATGTCAAATCATCTCCAAACATTTTGTTTCCCACATTTTAAAAATAATACCCAATGGCAGCTACCTTGATGCCTCCCCTTGAAGCACGCAAACTTTCATTATACTTTAGACCTAACTACTAGTAATATTAACGAGAATACCAGCCACAACTATAATAACAATTATAAGTATGTACCCCCAGGTGTCACAGTGGTAAAGAATCTGCCTATCAATGCAGGATACACAAGAGATGCGGTTTTGATCCCTCAGTTGGGAAGATCTCTGGAGTAGGAAATGGCAGTCTACTCCAGTATTCTTGCCTGGGAAATCCAGCAGACAGAGGAGCCTGGCAGGCTATTGTCCATGGGGTCACAGAGACAGACACAACCGAGGATGCATGCACTATGTGCTGGACATTGTGTTATTTATCTGCGTGTAATATCTCATTTTAATCTGTATAAATGTCCTATGAGGTAAAAGTCTAATATCACC
This sequence comes from Odocoileus virginianus, assembly GCF_023699985.2. NCBI lineage: Eukaryota > Metazoa > Chordata > Mammalia > Artiodactyla > Cervidae > Odocoileus > Odocoileus virginianus. Next base: position 60,305,798 of record NC_069676.1, read on the forward strand.
TCCACTTCACAGTTGATATTACTGAGGCTCAGGGCAGTGAAGTGACATTAAAATGGTAACACAGTAAATGGCCAATCTGGAACTCAAACCCAAGGCAATCTAAAATCCAAATTATTTCTCTGTAACTTTTTGTATTGAACTAAAGTCAGTTTCTCTGGAGCTTCAAACCACTAGTTCTTATTCTACTGTCTGAACCATCATAAAAGGTACACTGTGCATGACATTAAAGATATGTTCCCAAAACTAAACATCTCATTAAATATCCCCATTTCTGTCATTCCAGCTTCACAGTCATCTCTGCTTAGTCTTGTAGCTCCCTATTCATTAGAATTCAGTGGCATTCTTCTTATCCCTAGAAGTGGAATACAGGTGTAATCTTATAAATACTAAGTGGGACAGGACCAACAATGCCATCAATCCCATTCACCAATCATTGTCCACAGCCATTATCACAACAGCAATTAATAATCTAATTTAGAGGAATTCCTGGTGATCCAGTGGCTAAGACTGCACTCCTAATGCAGGGGGCCTGGGTTCCCGGGTCAGGGAACTAGGTCTCACAAGCCGCAACAAAGGATCCTGCATCCTACAACTAAAGATCCCACATTCTGCAATGAAGACCATAGATCCCACTACGACTTGGTGTAGTCAAATAAAAAAATAAGAATTAAAAAAAAAATTAGCAATACTCTAATTCAAAGTTTACAAGTTCAGAATTTAAATACATAATGAAAACTCTTGATCTTTACCATTTCCTACTGGTTCTAGAACCAACAATATAGCTAAAGGTCATTTAAGCTTTTTCTCTAGAAAAGTCCTCCGTGTTATGAGTTGAAGTCTGTCTTCCTGTAGCAATTAGGCTTTATTCTCAATTCTGTCTGTAGGGGGCTATGAAAATAGTGTGTAGAGGTGCTGGGATTCCAACACAGGTCTATATAACTCCAGGGCCATACTCTTCATGACTTTCCTTCAATTCTTTTGCTGTCATGTACAAATGTAGTCAATATGCGCAATCCAAGTTACTAACAGAACTGATCAATAGAACTAGGCTGAGGAAATAACACTGTTAGTTAGTTTCCATGTGCTTTTTCTTTTTTTACCAAGGACTGGGCTCTTTGTCCATCCTAGAATCCATGAGAACATTTGAAAAAGTCAATTAGAACCTTATCATACCACCTGGCAAATTACTTGTCAGTGTTTCTGAGAAAGCTATAGAAATGGAGTCCTGTAATTTGCTTCACATAGTGAAACAACTTTCTGGGCTTCCATGGTGACTCAGTGGTAAAGAACCCACCTGTCAATGCAGGAGATGAGGGTTCAGTCCCTGGTCTGGAGAGATCCCCTGGAGAAGGAAATGGCAACCCACTCCAGCATTCTTCCCTGGGAAATCCCATGGACAGAGGAGCCTGGTGGACTACAGTCCATGGGGTCGCAAAAGAGTCAGACATGACTGAGTGACTAAACAACAGCTTCTTACTCTGAGGAGCAGAACATTTGATCACCACTCAGCGGACAGCAGTTTCAGTACTAGAATCTTTGTATAAGACTAAAATACTGGATTTTAGATAATGTTTTTAACTCAGAGATATTAATTTAACAATTAATTATTATCCCTTTGGAGTTTGTCGCTCCAAAGAGTTTTGTCGCTCAGTCATTTTCGACCCTTTACGTCCCCATGGACTGTAGCTCACCAGGCTTCTCTGTCTGTGGAATTCTCCAGGCAAGAATACTGAGTGGGTTGCCAGGGTTCCTTCTCCAGGAGACCTTCCCAACCCAGTGATATAACCCGTGTCTCCTGTATTGGCAGGCAGGTTCTTTAGCATCTGAGTCATGGTTTTAAATCCAATAAGGAATTAGTCCTCTGTGCATAGCTGAGGAAACAGGCCTTCAGTATGAACTATATAAGTTCCTTAATTTTATATTTATAAAAACTATAAATTCCCTTAATTTTTATATCACTCTCTTTTATCTCATAACAGAATAGGTTGGAGTGGAATTATTTCCTCCTAAATAGTCATGAAACAATTTGGACACAGAAATAATATTTATAATTCATAAAGGGTCTCATAATATCAACAATGTGGTTAAGATGGCATAAAATAAGACATGTCACTTGAAGTGAGAGGTATGTCAAAAGAATAAAATTCACACAATTAACACATGGAGAAGGGTACTATTGTATAGAAAAAACTCTAACTAGAGTAACTAGAGTTACTACTAACTTTCTATGAAAATTAACTCCAGGCTTATTGGCAGCCAAGAAGGAAAAAGGAAAACCTACAGACTCCATAAGGTTTATCATTTAGAAAAGGAAGGATACCAAACATTGAGCAAGAGAAGCATGCATTACAGAAGTCACAAGACTGATTACAGGAAATACATCGAGAGAGTTGATATAATAGACCCACACACTTCAAAAATTGGAAGCAAATTCAGACCTCTTTGAGCGACCTAATTTCACAGAGAGACTTGGGCACAGATAAGAGAAGTAAATTTCCTAAGATCACCTAAATCATGAACCAGCTAATACAGGGATCAGAAGTTCAGAGGTCACCATGTTTCCCATATTGTTGCATCATTTACCATGAAATACACATAGCGCCTTCCTCCGGGAGGAAAGAGGAACCACATGAGTCTGATTTCTGGCTTGGTGCTGAGAATTCAAAATATAGAACCAAGCTAGCTCAGATAAAAGAAAGGCTCAAACATCTTTCCCCCTTTTCTCTTTTAAGAAGTCTAAGTTTAGAGAGCTATCTTTAGCTAAGTTTTGGTTGACGAGTAGAACTGAACAAAAAATTATAGGGCACAAAGTCTCTGAAATTTTCAAGGAAGAACATGACAAAGAAAGAAGAACAAATATATATATATATATATATATATATATGGTTTGCACCAATTTTAATCAGAGACACAAAACAATATCTATAGCAAAACCCAACAGCAATTGGAGTCTGAGTATGTTCCAGACATAGCACTAGGTATTTTACATACATTATCTCATTTAATCTTCACAAGATTCCTAAAGTAGAATCCTCATTTTATGGATAAGGAAACTGAGGCAAAGAGGTTATGTGAATTTTCTAGAGATAAACAAGTCTTCAGGTATAAAGCCAGAATTTGAACAATGGTCTGTATGAGTCAGAAAATCCTCACTTGGCTATGACATGAAAAGAACCCAACCTCAAAGTAAATTAAAAAAGAGAAGGAAGTCCAAAAACCTAATGAGTGAGTCGGTTTTGTTCAGCTTTTGTTATATCTAAATATAGACTTTTAATTCTTTTTTAAAAAGTATTTTTCATAAACATGGAAACCAAGTTTTGTTTCTAGTAATCAAAAGAATCCTGACCAATACAAGCTGTACTGTTCCTCACCCTGTACATCAGAAGTTAAACTAATACACCCAGAAATTCAAGCCTGCTGCTGTGGAGCATGAAGGTTGCTGTGGATCCAGTACTTTCCAATCCATATATTCATTGTACCACTGTATTCATTGCTCTTGATCATATTTTAACCACCAAGAAAGGATAGTACTTCTTCTTTATTGTGCCCTACTTATTTAAATACCCTGTTAGTGTTTTAAATAATTAGAAAACAAGATAATTTTTTAATTTCCAAAATGAAGGTTGGGATGAAAGAATTCAAGCACATATCAAATGTGCATATCCACACAGAAAAGAATTATTTTAAGTGATTTTTGAAGCACTGTAATTTAGAAGTACTTTCTTTTTAGGATTATATATCTCAAAGACAGAGGTCACTGAAAAGAAGTTTTAGCAGCCTTCAGTTACAATATTATTAGTAAAAATACTATTGACAATGTACTTTTGATGTAATTATAAATAAGTTAGAGGATAGAACAAAAAACCTGGACTTAGCTTTAGAAAACAATAACTTCAATATAAAAGAAATGTGATATCAAATCAAAGAAGGTTAAAGCCTTATAATTACAAATTTCAATTGTAAATAATAATATATATTCAAGAAGTAGGTATTTTTCTTCTTTTATTTATTTTTTTCACTACTTCTTTCCTACCTCTGTCCACTGAGAAGGACTATAAATGATACCTTAACCTGGTAGTAGTGAACACTCTGGGTATATACATTTTAGCTTCCAAATGTAAATTTCTAACTTAAAGGCACCAGGGATTTTAAAGGAAGAATGATTTGAAGTTTGAGATAAGAAATAATAAGAGGACCCTAAAA